>NC_137152.1:19694318-20998818 GCF_951394435.1 Stenella coeruleoalba
TTCCTTTTCTTTCTTTTGCTGCTCTGATTCCTGTGGCTAGAAGTTCCAAAACCATGTTGATGAATAATAGTGGTGAGAGTGGTCATCCTTGTCTTGTACCTGATCTTAGAGGACATGCTTTCAGTTCTTCACCACTGAAAATGTTTGCTGCGGGTTTGTTGTATACGTCCTTGATTAAGTTGAGTGAGGTTCCCTCTAAGCCCACGTCCTGGACGCTTTATATCACAAATGTGTGTTGACATTTGTCACGAGCTTTTCTGCATCGAGTGACTTGATCATATGCTTTCTCCTCTTCAATTTGACAATAGGGGGAATCACATTGATTTGCGTGTATTGAAGAATCCTTGCATCCCTGGGAAAAATCCCACTTGACGGTGAGGTATGATACTTTTAACGTGGTGTTGGATTCTGTTGCTGCTATTTTGTTGAGCCGATTTGCATCTAAGTTCATCAGTGATATCGGGATGTAACTCTTTTTCCTACTGTCTTTGTCTGGTTTTCCCAAGAGGGTGACGGTGGCCTCACAGGAAGAGTTTCAGAGTGTTCCTTGCACGCCAATAGTCTGGAAGAGTTTGAGAAAGGTGGGTGTTAGCTCTTTTCTACGTGTTGGATAGAAATAACCTGTGAAGCCATCTGGTCCTGGACTTTTGTTTGTTGGACGATTTGTAATCAGAGTTTCAAGTTCATTACTCGTACTGGGTCTGTTCATATTTTCGATTTTTTCCTGCTTCAGCCTTGGAAGGTCGTACCTTCCGAAGAATTTGTCCATTTCTTCCAGATTGTCCATTTTGTTAGCATAGAGTTGATTGCAGTAGTCTCTTACAACGTTTTGTATTTCTGTGTTGTCCGTTGTAACTTCTTTTACCTTTCTAATTTTATTGATTTCAGTCCTCTCCCTCTTTATCTTGATGCATCTGGCTAAGGATTTATCCATATGGTTTATCTTCTCAAAGAACCAGCTTTTTGTTTTTTTGATCTTTGATATTGTTTTCTTTGTTGCTGTTTCAGTCATTTCTTTCTTCTTTTTCTACCTTTTTATTGACAGTCCCAACTACCTTCAGAGTTTGTTTTCTATGGAGTAAATGATTGGTTCAGATGGACACAACTTCTTCCTTTGATCTTATTGGTTTGTGAACTTTGCAATCTTACTTCATTATGTGATACAGCAGGTTCTTATTAGTTATCCATCTTATACATATTACTGTATATATGTCAATCCCACTCTCCGAATTCATCACACAGCCACCACCAACCCCACCACTTTCCCCCCTTGGTGGCCATACGTTACTTCTCCACATCTGTGTATCAATTCTGTCCTGTACACTGGTTCATCTGTACCATTTCTCGAGGTTGAATATATGTGCTTTTATATACGATATCCGATTTTCTCTTTCTGACTGACTTCACTCTGTATGACAGTGTCTAGATCTATCCACGCCTGTACAAATGAACCAACATAGTTCCTTTTCGTGGCTGTATAATATTCCACGGTATATAGGTACCACATCTTCTTTATCCATTCGTCTTTGGGTGGCCATTTAAGTTGTTTCCATGACCTGGCTGTTGTAAATAGTGCTGCACTGAACATTGGGGTGCCTGTGCCTTTTAGAATTATGCTCTTCTCTGGGCTTATGCCCTGGTGTGCGATGGCTGAGTCATATGTTATTTCTATGTTCAGTTTTCCAAGGAATCTCCTTGCTTCCCTCCCTAGTGGCTCTATCAATTTACACTCCCACCAAGAGTGCAAGTGTGTTCTCTTTCCTCCACACCGTGCCCAGCAGTTATTTTGTTGATTTTCTGATGGTGACCATTGTAAATGGTATGAGGTGATACCTCAGTGTAGTTTTGATGTGCATCTCTATAATAATTAGTGATGTTGAGCAGGTTTTTATCTGCTTGTTGGCCACCTGTATGTCTTCTGTGGAGAATAGTCTGTTTAGGACTTCTGCCCATTTATAGATTGGGTTGTTGGTTTTTTTAATACCAAGCAGCATGAGCTGTTTACGTATTTTTGAGATTGATCCTCAGACCGCTGATTTGTATGTAAATATTTTTCCCATTTCTGTGGGTTGTGTGTTCTTCTTTCTCATAGTTTCCTGTGCTTAGCAAAATCTTTTAAGGTTACTGAGGTCCCACTTGGATATTTCTGTTTTTATTTCCAGGACTCTAGCAGGAGGATTACAAAAGATCTTCTTGTGTTTTATGTCCAACGACGTTCTTCCTAGGATTTCCTCTACGAGTTTTAGAGTGTCCAGACTTAAGTTTGGGTCTCTGTTCCATTTTGACTTAATTTTTGTGTACGGTGTTTGGGAGTGTTCTAATCTTATTGTTTTACATGTCTCTGTCCAGTTTCCCGAGCACCACGTATTCAAGAGACAGTCTCTTCTCCATTGTGTATCCGTGCCCCCTTTGTCAGAGATTAGTTGAGCATAGGCGTGTGGCTTTATCTCTGGGCATTCTATCCTGTTGCATTGATCTATATTTCTGTTTTTGTGCCAGTCCAATGCTGTCTTGGTTACCGTAGCTTTGTAGTACAGTGCGAAGTCACGGAGCCTGATTCCTCCAGCTCCTTTTTTTTTTTTTCACCAAACTGCTTTGGCCACTCGGGGAGTTTTGTGTCTCCATACACATTTTAAGATTTTTTGTTCTGGTTTTGTAAAAAAATTGCCATTGGTAATTTGAGAGGGATTGCACTGAATATGTAGATTGCTTTGGGTGGTAGAGTCATTTTCATAATATTGATTCTTCCTATCCAAGAACATGGTATAGCTCTTCATCTGTTTGTATCATCCTCAGTTTCATTCATCAGTGTCTTATACTTTTCTGTATACAGGTTTTCTGTCTCCCTAGGTAGGTTTATTCCTAGGTATTTTATTCCTTTACTGGCAGGGGTAAATGGGAGTCCTTCCTTAATTTCTCTTTCTTTTTTTCTTCCTTAATGAATAGGAATGCAAGGGATTTCTGTGCATTAATTTTGTGTCCTGCAGCGTTTCCAAATCCATGGATTAGCTCTACTAGTTTTACGGTGGCATCTTTAGGATTCTCTAAGTATAGAATCAGGTCATGTGCAAAGAGTGGCATTGTTACTTCCTCTTTTCCAGTTTGCCTTCCTTTTCTTTCTTTTGCTGTTCTGGTTCCCGTGACTAGAAGTTCCAAAACTATGTTGAATAATAGTGGTGAGAGTGGTCATCCTGTCTTGTTCCTGATCTTAGAGGACATGCTTTCAGTTCTTCACCACTGAAAATGTTTGCTGCGGGTTTGTTGTATACGTCCTTGATTAAGTTGAGTGAGGTTCCCTCTAAGCCCACGTCCTGGAGGCTTTATATCACAAATGTGTGTTGACATTTGTCACAAGCTTTTCTGCATCGAGTGACTTGATCATATGCTTTCTCCTCTTCAATTTGACAATAGGGGGAATCACATTGATTTGCGTGTATTGAAGAATCCTTGCATCCCTGGGAAAAATCCCACTTGACGGTGAGTTAGGATACTTTTAACGTGGTGTTGGATTCTGTTGCTGCTATTTTGTTGAGCCGCTTTGCATCTAAGTTCATCAGTGATATCGGGATGTAACTCTTTTTCCTACTGTCTTTGTCTGGTTTTCCCAACAGGGTGACGGTGGCCTCACAGGAAGAGTTTCAGAGTGTTCCTTCCACGCCAATAGTCTGGAAGAGTTTGAGAAAGGTGGGTGTTAGCTCTTTTCTACGTGTTGGATAGAAATAACCTGTGAAGCCATCTGGTCCTGGACTTTTGTTTGTTGGACGATTTGTAATCAGAGTTTCAAGTTCATTACTCGTACTGGGTCTGTTCATATTTTCGATTTTTTCCTGCTTCAGCCTTGGAAGGTCGTACCTTCCGAAGAATTTGTCCATTTCTTCCAGATTGTCCATTTTGTTAGCATAGAGTTGATTGCAGTAGTCTCTTACAACGTTTTGTATTTCTGTGTTGTCCGTTGTAACTTCTTTTACCTTTCTAATTTTATTGATTTCAGTCCTCTCCCTCTTTATCTTGATGCATCTGGCTAAGGATTTATCCATATGGTTTATCTTCTGAAAGAACCAGCTTTTTGTTTTTTTGATCTTTGATATTGTTTTCTTTGTTGCTGTTTCAGTCATTTCTTTCTTCTTTTTCTACCTTTTTATTGACAGTCCCAACTACCTTCAGAGTTTGTTTTCTATGGAGTAAATGATTGGTTCAGATGGACACAACTTCTTCCTTTGATCTTATTGGTTTGTGAACTTTGCAATCTTACTTCATTATCTGATACAGCAGGTTCTTATTAGTTATCCATCTTATACATATTACTGTATATATGTCAATCCCACTCTCCGAATTCATCACACAGCCACCACCAACCCCACCACTTTCCCCCCTTGGTGGCCATACGTTACTTCTCCACATCTGTGTATCAATTCTGTCCTGTACACTGGTTCATCTGTACCATTTCTCGAGGTTGAATATATGTGCTTTTATATACGATATCCGATTTTCTCTTTCTGACTGACTTCACTCTGTATGACAGTGTCTAGATCTATCCACGCCTGTACAAATGAACCAACATAGTTCCTTTTCGTGGCTGTATAATATTCCACGGTATATAGGTACCACATCTTCTTTATCCATTCGTCTTTGGGTGGCCATTTAAGTTGTTTCCATGACCTGGCTGTTGTAAATAGTGCTGCACTGAACATTGGGGTGCCTGTGCCTTTTAGAATTATGCTCTTCTCTGGGCTTATGCCCTGGTGTGCGATGGCTGAGTCATATGTTATTTCTATGTTCAGTTTTCCAAGGAATCTCCTTGCTTCCCTACCTAGTGGCTCTATCAATTTACACTCCCACCAAGAGTGCAAGTGTGTTCTCTTTCCTCCACACCGTGCCCAGCAGTTATTTTGTTGATTTTCTGATGGTGACCATTCTAAATGGTATGAGGTGATACCTCAGTGTAGTTTTGATGTGCATCTCTATAATAATTAGTGATGTTGAGCAGGTTTTTATCTGCTTGTTGGCCACCTGTATGTCTTCTGTGGAGAATAGTCTGTTTAGGACTTCTGCCCATTTATAGATTGGGTTGTTGGTTTTTTTAATACCAAGCAGCATGAGCTGTTTACGTATTTTTGAGATTGATCCTCAGACCGCTGATTTGTATGTAAATATTTTTCCCATTTCTGTGGGTTGTGTGTTCTTCTTTCTCATAGTTTCCTGTGCTTAGCAAAATCTTTTAAGGTTACTGAGGTCCCACTTGGATATTTCTGTTTTTATTTCCAGGACTCTAGCAGGAGGATTACAAAAGATCTTCTTGTGTTTTATGTCCAACGACGTTCTTCCTAGGATTTCCTCTACGAGTTTTAGAGTGTCCAGACTTAAGTTTGGGTCTCTGTTCCATTTTGACTTAATTTTTGTGTACGGTGTTTGGGAGTGTTCTAATCTTATTGTTTTACATGTCTCTGTCCAGTTTCCCCAGCACCACGTATTCAAGAGACAGTCTCTTCTCCATTGGGTATCCGTGCCCCCTTTGTCAGAGATTAGTTGAGCATAGGCGTGTGGCTTTATCTCTGGGCTTTCTATCCTGTTGCATTGATCTATATTTCTGTTTTTGTGCCAGTCCAATGCTGTCTTGGTTACCGTAGCTTTGTAGTACAGTGCGAAGTCACGGAGCCTGATTCCTCCAGCTCCTTTTTTTTTTTTTCACCAAACTGCTTTGGCCACTCGGGGAGTTTTGTGTCTCCATACACATTTTAAGATTTTTTGTTCTGGTTTTGTAAAAAAATTGCCATTGGTAATTTGAGAGGGATTGCACTGAATATGTAGATTGCTTTGGGTAGTAGAGTCATTTTCATAATATTGATTCTTCCTATCCAAGAACATGGTATAGCTCTTCATCTGTTTGTATCATCCTCAGTTTCATTCATCAGTGTCTTATACTTTTCTGTATACAGGTTTTCTGTCTCCCTAGGTAGGTTTATTCCTAGGTATTTTATTCCTTTACTGGCAGGGGTAAATGGGAGTCCTTCCTTAATTTCTCTTTCTTTTTTTCTTCCTTAATGAATAGGAATGCAAGGGATTTCTGTGCATTAATTTTGTGTCCTGCAGCGTTTCCAAATCCATGGATTAGCTCTACTAGTTTTACGGTGGCATCTTTAGGATTCTCTAAGTATAGAATCAGGTCATGTGCAAAGAGTGGCATTGTTACTTCCTCTTTTCCAGTTTGCCTTCCTTTTCTTTCTTTTGCTGTTCTGGTTCCCGTGACTAGAAGTTCCAAAACTATGTTGAATAATAGTGGTGAGAGTGGTCATCCTTGTCTTGTTCCTGATCTTAGAGGACATGCTTTCAGTTCTTCACCACTGAAAATGTTTGCTGCGGGTTTGTTGTATACGTCCTTGATTAAGTTGAGTGAGGTTCCCTCTAAGCCCACGTCCTGGAGGCTTTATATCACAAATGTGTGTTGACATTTGTCACAAGCTTTTCTGCATCGAGTGACTTGATCATATGCTTTCTCCTCTTCAATTTGACAATAGGGGGAATCACATTGATTTGCGTGTATTGAAGAATCCTTGCATCCCTGGGAAAAATCCCACTTGACGGTGAGTTAGGATACTTTTAACGTGGTGTTGGATTCTGTTGCTGCTATTTTGTTGAGCCGCTTTGCATCTAAGTTCATCAGTGATATCGGGATGTAACTCTTTTTCCTACTGTCTTTGTCTGGTTTTCCCAAGAGGGTGACGGTGGCCTCACAGGAAGAGTTTCATAGTGTTCCTTCCACACCAATAGTTTGGAAGAGTTTGAGAAAGGTGGGTGTTAGCTCTTTTCTACGTGTTGGATAGAAATAACCTGTGAAGCCATCTGGTCCTGGACTTTTGTTTGTTGGACGATTTGTAATCAGAGTTTCAAGTTCATTACTAGTACTGGGTCTGTTCATATTTTCGATTTTTTCCTGCTTCAGCCTTGGAAGGTCGTACCTTCCGAAGAATTTGTCCATTTCTTCCAGATTGTCCATTTTGTTAGCATAGAGTTGATTGCAGTAGTCTCTTACAACGTTTTGTATTTCTGTGTTTTCCGTTGTAACTTCTTTTACCTTTCTAATTTTATTGATTTCAGTCCTCTCCCTCTTTATCTTGATGCATCTGGCTAAGGATTTATCCATATGGTTTATCTTCTCAAAGAACCAGCTTTTTGTTTTTTTGATCTTTGATATTGTTTTCTTTGTTGCTGTTTCAGTCATTTCTTTCTTCTTTTTCTACCTTTTTATTGACAGTCCCAACTACCTTCAGAGTTTGTTTTCTATGGAGTAAATGATTGGTTCAGATGGACACAACTTCTTCCTTTGATCTTATTGGTTTGTGAACTTTGCAATCTTACTTCATTATCTGATACAGCAGGTTCTTATTAGTTATCCATCTTATACATATTACTGTATATATGTCAATCCCACTCCAAATTCATCACATAGCCACCACCAACCCCGCCACTTTCCCCCCTCGGTGGCCATACGTTACTTCTCCACATCTGTGTATCAATTCTGTCCTGTACACTGGTTCATCTGTACCATTTCTCGAGGTTGAATATATGTGCTTTTATATACCATATCCGATTTTCTCTTTCTGACTGACTTCACTCTGTATGACAGTGTCTAGATCTATCCACGCCTGTACAAATGAACCCACATAGTTCCTTTTCGTGGCTGTATAATATTCCATGGTATATAGGTACCACATCTTCTTTATCCATTCGTCTTTGGGTGGCCATTTAAGTTGTTTCCATGACCTGGCTGTTGTAAATAGTGCTGCACTGAACATTGGGGTGCCTGTGCCTTTTAGAATTATGCTCTTCTCTGGGCTTATGCCCTGGTGTGCGATTACTGAGTCATATGTTATTTCTATTTTCAGTTTTTCAAGGAATCTCCTTGCTTCCCTCCCTAGCGGCTCTATCAATTTACACTCCCACCAAGAGTGCAAGTGTGTTCTCTTTTCTCCACACCGTGCCCAGCAGTTATTTTGTTGATTTTCTGATGGTGACTGTTCTAAATGGTGTGAGGTGATACCTCAGTGTAGTTTTGATGTGCATCTCTATAATAATTAGTGATGTTGAGCAGGTTTTTATCTGCTTGTTGGCCACGTGTATGTCTTCTGTGGAGAATAGTCTGTTTAGGACTTCTGCCCATTTATAGATTGGGTTGTTGGTTTTTTTAATACCAAGCAGCATGAGCTGTTTACGTATTTTTGAGATTGATCCTCAGACCGCTGATTTGTATGTAAATATTTTTCCCATTTCTGTGGGTTGTGTGTTCTTCTTTCTCATAGTTTCCTGTGCTTAGCAAAATCTTTTAAGGTTACTGAGGTCCCACTTGGATATTTCTGTTTTTATTTCCAGGACTCTAGCAGGAGGATTACAAAAGATCTTCTTGTGTTTTATGTCCAACGACGTTCTTCCTAGGTTTTCCTCTACGAGTTTTAGAGTGTCCAGACTTAAGTTTGGGTCTCTGTTCCATTTTGACTTAATTTTTGTGTACGGTGTTTGGGAGTGTTCTAATCTTATTGTTTTACATGTCTCTGTCCAGTTTCCCCAGCACCACGTATTCAAGAGACAGTCTCTTCTCCATTGTGTATCCGTGCCCCCTTTGTCAGAGATTAGTTGAGCATAGGCGTGTGGCTTTATCTCTGGGCTTTCTATCCTGTTGCATTGATCTATATTTCTGTTTTTGTGCCAGTCCAATGCTGTCTTGGTTACCGTAGCTTTGTAGTACAGTGCGAAGTCACGGAGCCTGATTCCTCCAGCTCCTTTTTTTTTTTTTCATCAAACTGCTTTGGCCACTCGGGGAGTTTTGTGTCTCCATACACATTTTAAGATTTTTTGTTCTGGTTTTGTAAAAAAATTGCCATTGGTAATTTGAGAGGGATTGCACTGAATATGTAGATTGCTTTGGGTAGTAGAGTCATTTTCATAATATTGATTCTTCCTATCCAAGAACATGGTATAGCTCTTCATCTGTTTGTATCATCCTCAGTTTCATTCATCAGTGTCTTATACTTTTCTGTATACAGGTTTTCTGTCTCCCTAGGTAGGTTTATTCCTAGGTATTTTATTCCTTTACTTGCAGGGGTAAATGGGAGTCCTTCCTTAATTTCTTTCTTTTTTTCTTCCTTAATGGATAGGAATGCAAGGGATTTCTGTGCATTAATTTTGTGTCCTGCAGCGTTTCCAAATCCATGGATTAGCTCTACTAGTTTTACGGTGGCATCTTTAGGATTCTCTAAGTATAGAATCAGGTCATGTGCAAAGAGTGGCATTGTGACTTCTTCTTTTCCAGTTTGTCTTCCTTTTCTTTCTTTTGCTGCTCTGATTCCCGTGGCTAGAAGTTCCAAAACCATGTTGATGAATAATAGTGGTGAGAGTGGTCATCCTTGTCTTGTTCCTGATCTTAGAGGACATGCTTTCAGTTCTTCACCACTGAAAATGTTTGCTGCGGGTTTGTTGTATACGTCCTTGATTAAGTTGAGTGAGGTTCCCTCTAAGCCCACGTCCTGGAGGCTTTATATCACAAATGTGTGTTGACATTTTTCACGAGCTTTTCTGCATCGAGTGACTTGATCATATGCTTTCTCCTCTTCAATTTGACAATAGAGGGAATCACATTGATTTGCGTGTATTGAAGAATCCTTGCATCCCTGGGAAAAATCCCACTTGACGGTGAGGTATGATACTTTTAACGTGGTGTTGGATTCTGTTGCTGCTATTTTGTTGAGCCGCTTTGCATCTAAGTTCATCAGTGATATCGGGATGTAACTCTTTTTCCTACTGTCTTTGTCTGGTTTTCCCAACAGGGTGACGGTGGCCTCACAGGAAGAGTTTCAGAGTGTTCCTTCCATGCCAATAGTTTAGAAGAGTTTGAGAAAGGTGGGTGTTAGCTCTTTTCTACGTGTTGGATAGAAATAACCTGTGAAGCCACCTGGTCCTGGACTTTTGTTTGTTGGACGATTTGTAATCAGAGTTTCAAGTTCATTACTCGTACTGGGTCTGTCCATATTTTCGATTTTTTCCTGCTTCAGCCTTGGAAGGTCGTACCTTCCGAAGAATTTGTCCATTTCTTCCAGATTGTCCATTTTGTTAGCATAGAGTTGATTGCAGTAGTCTCTTACAACGTTTTGTATTTCTGTGTTGTCCGTTGTAACTTCTTTTACCTTTCTAATTTTATTGATTTCAATCCTCTCCCTCTTTATCTTGATGAATCTGGCTAAGGATTTATCCATATGGTTTATCTTCTCAAAGAACCAGCTTTTTGTTTTTTTGATCTTTGATATTGTTTTCTTTGTTGCTGTTTCAGTCATTTCTTTCTTCTTTTTCTACCTTTTTATTGACAGTCCCAACTACCTTCAGAGTTTGTTTTCTATGGAGTAAATGACTGGTTCAGATGGACACAACTTCTTCCTTTGATCTTATTGTTTTGTGAACTTTGCAATCTTACTTCATTATCTGATACAGCAGGTTCTTATTAGTTATCCATCTTATACATATTACTGTATATATGTCAATCCCACTCTCCAAATTCATCACACAGCCACCACCAACCCCGCCACTTTCCCCCCTTGGTGGCCATACGTTACTTCTCCACATCTGTGTATCAATTCTGTACTGTACACTGGTTCATCTGTACCATTCCTCGAGGTTGAATATATGTGCTTTTATATACGATATCCGATTTTCTCTTTCTGACTGACTTCACTCTGTATGACAGTGTCTAGATCTATCCACGCCTGTACAAATGAACCAACATAGTTCCTTTTCGTGGCTGTATAATATTCCATGGTATATAGGTACCAAATCTTCTTTATCCATTCGTCTTTGGGTGGCCATTTAAGTTGTTTCCATGACCTGGCTGTTGTAAATGGTGCTGCACTGAACATTGGGGTGCCTGTGCCTTTTAGAATTATGCTCTTCTCTGGGCTTATGCCCTGGTGTGCGATGACTGAGTCATATGTTATTTCTATTTTCTGTTTTTCAAGGAATCTCCTTGCTTCCCTCCCTAGTGGCTCTATCAATTTACACTCCCACCAAGAGTGCAAGTGTGTTCTCTTTTCTCCACACCGTGCCCAGCAGTTATTTTGTTGATTTTCTGATGGTGACCGTTCTAAATGGTGTGAGGTGATACCTCAGTGTAGTTTTGATGTGCATCTCTATAATAATTAGTGATGTTGAGCAGGTTTTTATCTGCTTGTTGGCCACGTGTATGTCTTCTGTGGAGAATAGTCTGTTTAGGACTTCTGCCCATTTATAGATTGGGTTGTTGGTTTTTTTAATACCAAGCAGCATGAGCTGTTTACGTATTTTTGAGATTGATCCTCAGACCGCTGATTTGTATGTAAATATTTTTCCCATTTCTGTGGGTTGTGTATTCTTCTATCTCATAGTTTCCTGTGCTTAGCAAAATCTTTTAAGGTTACTGAGGTCCCACTTGGATATTTCTGTTTCTATTTCCAGGACTCTAGCAGGAGGATTACAAAAGATCTTCTTGTGTTTTATGTCCAACGACGTTCTTCCTAGGATTTCCTCTACGAGTTTGAGTGTCCAGACTTAAGTTTGGGTCTCTGTTCCATTTTGACTTAATTTTTGTGTACGGTGTTTGGGAGTGTTCTAATCTTATTGTTTTACATGTCTCTGTCCAGTTTCCCCAGCACCACGTATTCAAGAGACAGTCTCTTCTCCATTGTGTATCCGTGCCCCCTTTGTCAGAGATTAGTTGAGCATAGGCGTGTGGCTTTATCTCTGGGCTTTCTATCCTGTTGCATTGATCTATATTTCTGTTTTTGTGCCAGTCCAATGCTGTCTTGGTTACCGTAGCTTTGTAGTACAGTGCGAAGTCACGGAGCCTGATTCCTCCTGCTCCATTTTTTTTTTCATCAAACTGCTTTGGCCACTCCGGAGTTTTGTGTCTCCATACACATTTTAAGATTTTTTGTTCTGGTTTTGTAAAAAAATTGCCATTGGTAATTTGAGAGGGATTGCACTGAATATGTAGATTGCTTTGGGTAGTATAGTCATTTTCATAATATTGATTCTTCCTATCCAAGAACATGGTATAGCTCTTCATCTGTTTGTATCATCCTCAGTTTCATTCATCAGTGTCTTATACTTTTCTGTATACAGGTTTTCTGTCTCCCTAGGTAGGTTTATTCCTAGGTATTTTATTCCTTTACTTGCAGGGGTAAATGGGAGTCCTTCCTTAATTTCTCTTTCTTTTTTTCTTCCTTAATGAATAGGAATGCAAGGGATTTCTGTGCATTAATTTTGTGTCCTGCAGCGTTTCCAAATCCATGGATTAGCTCTACTAGTTTTACGGTGGCGTCTTTAGGATTCTCTAAGTATAGAATCAGGTCATGTGCAAAGAGTGGCATTGTGACTTCTTCTTTTCCAGTTTGTCTTCCTTTTCTTTCTTTTGCTGCTCTGATTCCCGTGGCTAGAAGTTCCAAAACCATGTTGATGAATAATAGTGGTGAGAGTGGTCATCCTTGTCTTGTTCCTGATCTTAGAGGACATGCTTTCAGTTCTTCACCACTGAAAATGTTTGCTGCGGGTTTGTTGTATACGTCCTTGATTAAGTTGAGTGAGGTTCCCTCTAAGCCCACGTCCTGGAGGCTTTATATCACAAATGTGTGTTGACATTTGTCACAAGCTTTTCTGCATCGAGTGACTTGATCATATGCTTTCTCCTCTTCAATTTGACAATAGGGGGAATCACATTGATTTGCGTGTATTGAAGAATCCTTGCATCCCTGGGAAAAATCCCACTTGACGGTGAGTTAGGATACTTTTAACGTGGTGTTGGATTCTGTTGCTGCTATTTTGTTGAGCCGCTTTGCATCTAAGTTCATCAGTGATATCGGGATGTAACTCTTTTTCCTACTGTCTTTGTCTGGTTTTCCCAACAGGGTGACGGTGGCCTCACAGGAAGAGTTTCAGAGTGTTCTTTCCATGCCAATAGTTTGGAAGAGTTTGAGAAAGGTGGGTGTTAGCTCTTTTCTACGTGTTGGATAGAAATAACCTGTGAAGCCATCTGGTCCTGGACTTTTGTTTGTTGGACGATTTGTAATCAGAGTTTCAAGTTCATTACTCGTACTGGGTCTGTTCATATTTTCGATTTTTTCCTGCTTCAGCCTTGGAAGGTCGTACCTTCCGAAGAATTTGTCCATTTCTTCCAGATTGTCCATTTTGTTAGCATAGAGTTGATTGCAGTAGTCTCTTACAACGTTTTGTATTTCTGTGTTGTCCGTTGTAACTTCTTTTACCTTTCTAATTTTATTGATTTCAATCCTCTCCCTCTTTATCTTGATGCATCTGGCTAAGGATTTATCCATATGGTTTATCTTCTGAAAGAACCAGCTTTTTGTTTTTTTGATCTTTGATATTGTTTTCTTTGTTGCTGTTTCAGTCATTTCTTTCTTCTTTTTCTACCTTTTTATTGACAGTCCCAACTACCTTCAGAGTTTGTTTTCTATGGAGTAAATGACTGGTTCAGATGGACACAACTTCTTCCTTTGATCTTATTGGTTTGTGAACTTTGCAATCTTACTTCATTATCTGATACAGCAGGTTCTTATTAGTTATCCATCTTATACATATTACTGTATATATGTCAATCCCACTCTCCAAATTCATCACACAGCCACCACCAACCCCGCCACTTTCCCCCCTTGGTGGCCATACGTTACTTCTCCACATCTGTGTATCAATTCTGTCCTGTACACTGGTTCATCTGTACCATTCCTCGAGGTTGAATATATGTGCTTTTATATACGATATCCGATTTTCTCTTTCTGACTGACTTCACTCTGTATGACAGTGTCTAGATCTATCCACGCCTGTACAAATGAACCAACATAGTTCCTTTTCGTGGCTGTATAATATTCCACGGTATATAGGTACCACATCTTCTTTATCCATTCGTCTTTGGGTGGCCATTTAAGTTGTTTCCATGACCTGGCTGTTGTAAATAGTGCTGCACTGAACATTGGGGTGCCTGTGCCTTTTAGAATTATGCTCTTCTCTGGGCTTATGCCCTGGTGTGCGATGACTGAGTCATATGTTATTTCTATTTTCAGTTTTTCAAGGAATCTCCTTGCTTCCCTCCCTAGTGGCTCTATCAATTTACACTCCCACCAAGAGTGCAAGTGTGTTCTCTTTTCTCCACACCGTGCCCAGCAGTTATTTTGTTGATTTTCTGATGGTGACCGTTCTAAATGGTGTGAGGTGACACCTCAGTGTAGTTTTGATGTGCATCTCTATAATAATTAGTGATGTTGAGCAGGTTTTTATCTGCTTGTTGGCCACCTGTATGTCTTCTGTGGAGAATAGTCTGTTTAGGACTTCTGCCCATTTATAGATTGGGTTGTTGGTTTTTTTAATACCAAGCAGCATGAGCTGTTTACGTATTTTTGAGATTGATCCTCAGACCGCTGATTTGTATGTAAATATTTTTCCCATTTCTGTGGGTTGTGTATTCTTCTATCTCATAGTTTCCTGTGCTTAGCAAAATCTTTTAAGGTTACTGAGGTCCCACTTGGATATTTCTGTTTTTATTTCCAGGACTCTAGCAGGAGGATTACAAAAGATCTTCTTGTGTTTTATGTCCAACGACGTTCTTCCTAGGATTTCCTCTACGAGTTTTAGAGTGTCCAGACTTAAGTTTGGGTCTCTGTTCCATTTTGACTTAATTTTTGTGTACGGTGTTTGGGAGTGTTCTAATCTTATTGTTTTACATGTCTCTGTCCAGTTTCCCCAGCACCACGTATTCAAGAGACAGTCTCTTCTCCATTGTGTATCCGTGCCCCCTTTGTCAGAGATTAGTTGAGCATAGGCGTGTGGCTTTATCTCTGGGCTTTCTATCCTGTTGCATTGATCTATATTTCTGTTTTTGTGCCAGTCCAATGCTGTCTTGGTTACCGTAGCTTTGTAGTACAGTGCGAAGTCACGGAGCCTGATTGCTCCTGCTCCATTTTTTTTTTTCATCAAACTGCTTTGGCCATTCCGGAGTTTTGTGTCTCCATACACATTTTAAGATTTTTTGTTCTGGTTTTGTAAAAAAATTGCCATTGGTAATTTGAGAGGGATTGCACTGAATATGTAGATTGCTTTGGGTAGTAGAGTCATTTTCATAATATTGATTCTTCCTATCCAAGAACATGGTATAGCTCTTCATCTGTTTGTATCATCCTCAGTTTCATTCATCAGTGTCTTATACTTTTCTGTATACAGGTTTTCTGTCTCCCTAGGTAGGTTTATTCCTAGGTATTTTATTCCTTTACTTGCAGGGGTAAATGGGAGTCCTTCCTTAATTTCTCTTTCTTTTTTTCTTCCTTAATGAATAGGAATGCAAGGGATTTCTGTGCATTAATTTTGTGTCCTGCAGCGTTTCCAAATCCATGGATTAGCTCTACTAGTTTTACGGTGGCGTCTTTAGGATTCTCTAAGTATAGAATCAGGTCATGTGCAAAGAGTGGCATTGTGACTTCTTCTTTTCCAGTTTGTCTTCCTTTTCTTTCTTTTGCTGCTCTGGTTCCCGTGGCTAGAAGTTCCAAAACCATGTTGATGAATAATAGTGGTGAGAGTGGTCATCCTTGTCTTGTTCCTGATCTTAGAGGACATGCTTTCAGTTCTTCACCACTGAAAATGTTTGCTGCGGGTTTGTTGTATACGTCCTTGATTAAGTTGAGTGAGGTTCCCTCTAAGCCCACGTCCTGGAGGCTTTATATCACAAATGTGTGTTGACATTTGTCACAAGCTTTTCTGCATCGAGTGACTTGATCATATGCTTTCTCCTCTTCAATTTGACAATAGGGGGAATCACATTGATTTGCGTGTATTGAAGAATCCTTGCATCCCTGGGAAAAATCCCACTTGACGGTGAGTTAGGATACTTTTAACGTGGTGTTGGATTCTGTTGCTGCTATTTTGTTGAGCCGCTTTGCATCTAAGTTCATCAGTGATATCGGGATGTAACTCTTTTTCCTACTGTCTTTGTCTGGTTTTCCCAACAGGGTGACGGTGGCCTCACAGGAAGAGTTTCAGAGTGTTCCTTCCACGCCAATAGTTTGGAAGAGTTTGAGAAAGGTGGGTGTTAGCTCTTTTCTACGTGTTGGATAGAAATAACCTGTGAAGCCATCTGGTCCTGGACTTTTGTTTGTTGGACGATTTGTAATCAGAGTTTCAAGTTCATTACTCGTACTGGGTCTGTTCATATTTTCGATTTTTTCCTGCTTCAGCCTTGGAAGGTCGTACCTTCTGAAGAATTTGTCCATTTCTTCCAGATTGTCCATTTTGTTAGCATAGAGTTGATTGCAGTAGTCTCTTACAACGTTTTGTATTTCTGTGTTGTCCGTTGTAACTTCTTTTACCTTTCTAATTTTATTGATTTCAGTCCTCTCCCTCTTTATCTTGATGCATCTGGCTAAGGATTTATCCATATGGTTTATCTTCTGAAAGAACCAGCTTTTTGTTTTTTTGATCTTTGATATTGTTTTCTTTGTTGCTGTTTCAGTCATTTCTTTCTTCTTTTTCTACCTTTTTATTGACAGTCCCAACTACCTTCAGAGTTTGTTTTCTATGGAGTAAATGACTGGTTCAGATGGACACAACTTCTTCCTTTGATCTTATTGGTTTGTGAACTTTGCAATCTTACTTCATTATCTGATACAGCAGGTTCTTATTAGTTATCCATCTTATACATATTACTGTATATATGTCAATCCCACTCTCCAAATTCATCACACAGCCACCACCAACCCCGCCACTTTCCCCCCTTGGTGGCCATACGTTACTTCTCCACATCTGTGTATCAATTCTGTCCTGTACACTGGTTCATCTGTACCATTCCTCGAGGTTGAATATATGTGCTTTTATATACGATATCCGATTTTCTCTTTCTGACTGACTTCACTCTGTATGACAGTGTCTAGATCTATCCACGCCTGTACAAATGAACCAACATAGTTCCTTTTCGTGGCTGTATAATATTCCACGGTATATAGGTACCACATCTTCTTTATCCATTCGTCTTTGGGTGGCCATTTAAGTTGTTTCCATGACCTGGCTGTTGTAAATAGTGCTGCACTGAACATTGGGGTGCCTGTGCCTTTTAGAATTATGCTCTTCTCTGGGCTTATGCCCTGGTGTGCGATGACTGAGTCATATGTTATTTCTATTTTCAGTTTTTCAAGGAATCTCCTTGCTTCCCTCCCTAGTGGCTCTATCAATTTACACTCCCACCAAGAGTGCAAGTGTGTTCTCTTTTCTCCACACCGTGCCCAGCAGTTATTTTGTTGATTTTCTGATGGTGACCGTTCTAAATGGTGTGAGGTGATACCTCAGTGTAGTTTTGATGTGCATCTCTATAATAATTAGTGATGTTGAGCAGGTTTTTATCTGCTTGTTGGCCACGTGTATGTCTTCTGTGGAGAACAGTCTGTTTAGGACTTCTGCCCATTTATAGATTGGGTTGTTGGTTTTTTTAATACCAAGCAGCATGAGCTGTTTACGTATTTTTGAGATTGATCCTCAGACCGCTGATTTGTATGTAAATATTTTTCCCATTTCTGTGGGTTGTGTGTTCTTCTTTCTCATAGTTTCCTGTGCTTAGCAAAATCTTTTAAGGTTACTGAGGTCCCACTTGGATATTTCTGTTTTTATTTCCAGGACTCTAGCAGGAGGATTACAAAAGATCTTCTTGTGTTTTATGTCCAACGACGTTCTTCCTAGGATTTCCTCTACGAGTTTTAGAGTGTCCAGACTTAAGTTTGGGTCTCTGTTCCATTTTGACTTAATTTTTGTGTACGGTGTTTGGGAGTGTTCTAATCTTACTGTTTTACATGTCTCTGTCCAGTTTCCCCAGCACCACGTATTCAAGAGACAGTCTCTTCTCCATTGTGTATCCGTGCCCCCTTTGTCAGAGATTAGTTGAGCATAGGCGTGTGGCTTTATCTCTGGGCTTTCTATCCTGTTGCATTGATCTATATTTCTGTTTTTGTGCCAGTCCAATGCTGTCTTGGTTACCGTAGCTTTGTAGTACAGTGCGAAGTCACGGAGCCTGATTCCTCCAGCTCCTTTTTTTTTTTTCATCAAACTGCTTTGGCCACTCCGGAGTTTTGTGTCTCCATACACATTTTAAGATTTTTTGTTCTGGTTTTGTAAAAAAATTGCCATTGGTAATTTGAGAGGGATTGCACTGAATATGTAGATTGCTTTGGGTAGTAGAGTCATTTTCATAATATTGATTCTTCCTATCCAAGAACATGGTATAGCGCTTCATCTGTTTGTATCATCCTCAGTTTCATTCATCAGTGTCTTATACTTTTCTGTATACAGGTTTTCTGTCTCCCTAGGTAGGTTTATTCCTAGGTATTTTATTCCTTTACTTGCAGGGGTAAATGGGAGTCCTTCCTTAATTTCTCTTTCTTTTTTTCTTCCTTAATGAATAGGAATGCAAGGGATTTCTGTGCATTAATTTTGTGTCCTGCAGCGTTTCCAAATCCATGGATTAGCTCTACTAGTTTTACGGTGGCATCTTTAGGATTCTCTAAGTATAGAATCAGGTCATGTGCAAAGAGTGGCATTGTGACTTCTTCTTTTCCAGTTTGTCTTCCTTTTGTTTCTTTTGCTGCTCTGATTCCCGTGGCTAGAAGTTCCAAAACCATGTTGATGAATAATAGCGGTGAGAGTGGTCATCCTTGTCTTGTTCCTGATCTTAGAGGACATGCTTTCAGTTCTTCACCACTGAAAATGTTTGCTGCGGGTTTGTTGTATACGTCCTTGATTAAGTTGAGTGAGGTTCCCTCTAAGCCCACGTCCTGGAGGCTTTATATCACAAATGTGTGTTGACATTTGTCACGAGCTTTTCTGCATCGAGTGACTTGATCATATGCTTTCTCCTCTTCAATTTGACAATAGGGGGAATCACATTGATTTGCGTGTATTGAAGAATCCTTGCATCCCTGGGAAAAATCCCACTTGACGGTGAGTTATGATACTTTTAACGTGGTGTTGGATTCTGTTGCTGCTATTTTGTTGAGCCGCTTTGCATCTAAGTTCATCAGTGATATCGGGATGTAACTCTTTTTCCTACTGTCTTTGTCTGGTTTTCCCAACAGGGTGACGGTGGCCTCACAGGAAGAGTTTCAGAGTGTTCCTTCCACGCCAATAGTCTGGAAGAGTTTGAGAAAGGTGGGTGTTAGCTCTTTTCTACGTGTTGGATAGAAATAACCTGTGAAGCCATCTGGTCCTGGACTTTTGTTTGTTGGACGATTTGTAATCAGAGTTTCAAGTTCATTACTCGTACTGGGTCTGTTCATATTTTCGATTTTTTTCCTGCTTCAGCCTTGGAAGGTCGTACCTTCCGAAGAATTTGTCCATTTCTTCCAGATTGTCCATTTTGTTAGCATAGAGTTGATTGCAGTAGTCTCTTACAACGTTTTGTATTTCTGTGTTGTCCGTTGTAACTTCTTTTACCTTTCTAATTTTATTGATTTCAGTCCTCTCCCTCTTTATCTTGATGCATCTGGCTAAGGATTTATCCATATGGTTTATCTTCTCAAAGAACCAGCTTTTTGTTTTTTTGATCTTTGATATTGTTTTCTTTGTTGCTGTTTCAGTCATTTCTTTCTTCTTTTTCTACCTTTTTATTGACAGTCCCAACTACCTTCAGAGTTTGTTTTCTATGGAGTAAATGATTGGTTCAGATGGACACAACTTCTTCCTTTGATCTTATTGGTTTGTGAACTTTGCAATCTTACTTCATTATCTGATACAGCAGGTTCTTATTAGTTATCCATCTTATACATATTACTGTATATATGTCAATCCCACTCTCCGAATTCATCACACAGCCACCACCAACCCCACCACTTTCCCCCCTTGGTGGCCATACGTTACTTCTCCACATCTGTGTATCAATTCTGTCCTGTACACTGGTTCATCTGTACCATTCCTCGAGGTTGAATATATGTGCTTTTATATACGATATCCGATTTTCTCTTTCTGACTGACTTCACTCTGTATGACAGTGTCTAGATCTATCCACGCCTGTACAAATGAACCAACATAGTTCCTTTTCGTGGCTGTATAATATTCCACGGTATATAGGTACCACATCTTCTTTATCCATTCGTCTTTGGGTGGCCATTTAAGTTGTTTCCATGACCTGGCTGTTGTAAATAGTGCTGCACTGAACATTGGGGTGCCTGTGCCTTTTAGAATTATGCTCTTCTCTGGGCTTATGCCCTGGTGTGCGATGACTGAGTCATATGTTATTTCTATTTTCAGTTTTTCAAGGAATCTCCTTGCTTCCCTCCCTAGTGGCTCTATCAATTTACACTCCCACCAAGAGTGCAAGTGTGTTCTCTTTTCTCCACACCGTGCCCAGCAGTTATTTTGTTGATTTTCTGATGGTGACCGTTCTAAATGGTGTGAGGTGATACCTCAGTGTAGTTTTGATGTGCATCTCTATAATAATTAGTGATGTTGAGCAGGTTTTTATCTGCTTGTTGGCCACGTGTATGTCTTCTGTGGAGAATAGTCTGTTTAGGACTTCTGCCCATTTATAGATTGGGTTGTTGGTTTTTTTAATACCAAGCAGCATGAGCTGTTTACGTATTTTTGAGATTGATCCTCAGACCGCTGATTTGTATGTAAATATTTTTCCCATTTCTGTGGGTTGTGTGTTCTTCTTTCTCATAGTTTCCTGTGCTTAGCAAAATCTTTTAAGGTTACTGAGGTCCCACTTGGATATTTCTGTTTTTATTTCCAGGACTCTAGCAGGAGGATTACAAAAGATCTTCTTGTGTTTTATGTCCAACGACGTTCTTCCTAGGATTTCCTCTACGAGTTTTAGAGTGTCCAGACTTAAGTTTGGGTCTCTGTTCCATTTTGACTTAATTTTTGTGTACGGTGTTTGGGAGTGTTCTAATCTTACTGTTTTACATGTCTCTGTCCAGTTTCCCCAGCACCACGTATTCAAGAGACAGTCTCTTCTCCATTGTGTATCCGTGCCCCCTTTGTCAGAGATTAGTTGAGCATAGGCGTGTGGCTTTATCTCTGGGCTTTCTATCCTGTTGCATTGATCTATATTTCTGTTTTTGTGCCAGTCCAATGCTGTCTTGGTTACCGTAGCTTTGTAGTACAGTGCGAAGTCACGGAGCCTGATTCCTCCAGCTCCTTTTTTTTTTTTCATCAAACTGCTTTGGCCACTCCGGAGTTTTGTGTCTCCATACACATTTTAAGATTTTTTGTTCTGGTTTTGTAAAAAAATTGCCATTGGTAATTTGAGAGGGATTGCACTGAATATGTAGATTGCTTTGGGTAGTAGAGTCATTTTCATAATATTGATTCTTCCTATCCAAGAACATGGTATAGCGCTTCATCTGTTTGTATCATCCTCAGTTTCATTCATCAGTGTCTTATACTTTTCTGTATACAGGTTTTCTGTCTCCCTAGGTAGGTTTATTCCTAGGTATTTTATTCCTTTACTTGCAGGGGTAAATGGGAGTCCTTCCTTAATTTCTCTTTCTTTTTTTCTTCCTTAATGAATAGGAATGCAAGGGATTTCTGTGCATTAATTTTGTGTCCTGCAGCGTTTCCAAATCCATGGATTAGCTCTACTAGTTTTACGGTGGCATCTTTAGGATTCTCTAAGTATAGAATCAGGTCATGTGCAAAGAGTGGCATTGTGACTTCTTCTTTTCCAGTTTGTCTTCCTTTTCTTTCTTTTGCTGCTCTGATTCCCGTGGCTAGAAGTTCCAAAACCATGTTGATGAATAATAGCGGTGAGAGTGGTCATCCTTGTCTTGTTCCTGATCTTAGAGGACATGCTTTCAGTTCTTCACCACTGAAAATGTTTGCTGCGGGTTTGTTGTATACGTCCTTGATTAAGTTGAGTGAGGTTCCCTCTAAGCCCACGTCCTGGAGGCTTTATATCACAAATGTGTGTTGACATTTGTCACGAGCTTTTCTGCATCGAGTGACTTGATCATATGCTTTCTCCTCTTCAATTTGACAATAGGGGGAATCACATTGATTTGCGTGTATTGAAGAATCCTTGCATCCCTGGGAAAAATCCCACTTGACGGTGAGTTATGATACTTTTAACGTGGTGTTGGATTCTGTTGCTGCTATTTTGTTGAGCCGCTTTGCATCTAAGTTCATCAGTGATATCGGGATGTAACTCTTTTTCCTACTGTCTTTGTCTGGTTTTCCCAACAGGGTGACGGTGGCCTCACAGGAAGAGTTTCAGAGTGTTCCTTCCACGCCAATAGTCTGGAAGAGTTTGAGAAAGGTGGGTGTTAGCTCTTTTCTACGTGTTGGATAGAAATAACCTGTGAAGCCATCTGGTCCTGGACTTTTGTTTGTTGGACGATTTGTAATCAGAGTTTCAAGTTCATTACTCGTACTGGGTCTGTTCATATTTTCGATTTTTTTCCTGCTTCAGCCTTGGAAGGTCGTACCTTCCGAAGAATTTGTCCATTTCTTCCAGATTGTCCATTTTGTTAGCATAGAGTTGATTGCAGTAGTCTCTTACAACGTTTTGTATTTCTGTGTTGTCCGTTGTAACTTCTTTTACCTTTCTAATTTTATTGATTTCAGTCCTCTCCCTCTTTATCTTGATGCATCTGGCTAAGGATTTATCCATATGGTTTATCTTCTCAAAGAACCAGCTTTTTGTTTTTTTGATCTTTGATATTGTTTTCTTTGTTGCTGTTTCAGTCATTTCTTTCTTCTTTTTCTACCTTTTTATTGACAGTCCCAACTACCTTCAGAGTTTGTTTTCTATGGAGTAAATGATTGGTTCAGATGGACACAACTTCTTCCTTTGATCTTATTGGTTTGTGAACTTTGCAATCTTACTTCATTATCTGATACAGCAGGTTCTTATTAGTTATCCATCTTATACATATTACTGTATATATGTCAATCCCACTCTCCGAATTCATCACACAGCCACCACCAACCCCGCCACTTTCCCCCCTTGGTGGCCATACGTTACTTCTCCACATCTGTGTATCAATTCTGTCCTGTACACTGGTTCATCTGTACCATTTCTCGAGGTTGTATATATGTGCTTTTATATACGATATCCGATTTTCTCTTTCTGACTGACTTCACTCTGTATGACAGTGTCTAGATCTATCCACGCCTGTACAAATGAACCAACATAGTTCCTTTTCGTGGCTGTATAATATTCCACGGTATATAGGTACCACATCTTCTTTATCCATTCGTCTTTGGGTGGCCATTTAAGTTGTTTCCGTGACCTGGCTGTTGTAAATAGTGCTGCGCTGAACATTGGGGTGCCTGTGCCTTTTAGAATTATGCTCTCCTCTGGGCTTATGCCCTGGTGTGCGATGGCTGAGTCATACGTTATTTCTATGTTCAGTTTTTCAAGGAATCTCCTTGCTTCCCTCCCTAGTGGCTCTATCAATTTACACTCCCACCAAGAGTGCAAGTGTGTTCTCTTTTCTCCACACCGTGCCCAGCAGTTATTTTGTTGATTTTCTGATGGTGACCGTTCTAAATGGTGTGAGGTGATACCTCAGTGTAGTTTTGATGTGCATCTCTATAATAATTAGTGATGTTGAGCAGGTTTTTATCTGCTTGTTGGCCACGTGTATGTCTTCTGTGGAGAATAGTCTGTTTAGGACTTCTGCCCATTTATAGATTGGGTTGTTGGTTTTTTTAATACCAAGCAGCATGAGCTGTTTACGTATTTTTGAGATTGATCCTCAGACCGCTGATTTGTATGTAAATATTTTTCCCATTTCTGTGGGTTGTGTGTTCTTCTTTCTCATAGTTTCCTGTGCTTAGCAAAATCTTTTAAGGTTACTGAGGTCCCACTTGGATATTTCTGTTTTTATTTCCAGGACTCTAGCAGGAGGATTACAAAAGATCTTCTTGTGTTTTATGTCCAACGACGTTCTTCCTAGGTTTTCCTCTACGAGTTTTAGAGTGTCCAGACTTAAGTTTGGGTCTCTGTTCCATTTTGACTTAATTTTTGTGTACGGTGTTTGGGAGTGTTCTAATCTTATTGTTTTACATGTCTCTGTCCAGTTTTCCCAGCACCACGTATTCAAGAGACAGTCTCTTCTCCATTGTGTATCCGTGCCCCCTTTGTCAGAGATTAGTTGAGCATAGGCGTGTGGCTTTATCTCTGGGCTTTCTATCCTGTTGCATTGATCTATATTTCTGTTTTTGTGCCAGTCCAATGCTGTCTTGGTTACCGTAGCTTTGTAGTACAGTGCGAAGTCACGGAGCCTGATTCCTCCAGCTCCTTTTTTTTTTTTCATCAAACTGCTTTGGCCACTTGGGGAGTTTTGTGTCTCCATACACATTTTAAGATTTTTTGTTCTGGTTTTGTAAAAAAATTGCCATTGGTAATTTGAGAGGGATTGCACTGAATATGTAGATTGCTTTGGGTAGTAGAGTCATTTTCATAATATTGATTCTTCCTATCCAAGAACATGGTATAGCTCTTCATCTGTTTGTATCATCCTCAGTTTCATTCATCAGCGTCTTATACTTTTCTGTATACAGGTTTTCTGTCTCCCTAGGTAGGTTTATTCCTAGGTATTTTATTCCTTTACTTGCAGGGGTAAATGGGAGTCCTTCCTTAATTTCTCTTTCTTTTTTTCTTCCTTAATGAATAGGAATGCAAGGGATTTCTGTGCATTAATTTTGTGTCCTGCAGCATTTCCAAATCCATGGATTAGCTCTACTAGTTTTACGGTGGCATCTTTAGGATTCTCTAAGTATAGAATCAGGTCATGTGCAAAGAGTGGCATTGTGACTTCTTCTTTTCCAGTTTGTCTTCCTTTTCTTTCTTTTGCTGCTCTGATTCCCGTGGCTAGAAGTTCCAAAACCATGTTGATGAATAATAGTGGTGAGAGTGGTCATCCTTGTCTTGTTCCTCATCTTAGAGGACATGCTTTCAGTTCTTCACCACTGAAAATGTTTGCTGCGGGTTTGTTGTATACGTCCTTGATTAAGTTGAGTGAGGTTCCCTCTAAGCCCACGTCCTGGAGGCTTTATATCACAAATGTGTGTTGACATTTGTCACGAGCTTTTCTGCATCGAGTGACTTGATCATATGCTTTCTCCTCTTCAATTTGACAATAGGGGGAATCACATTGATTTGCGTGTATTGAAGAATCCTTGCATCCCTGGGAAAAATCCCACTTGACGGTGAGTTAGGATACTTTTAACGTGGTGTTGGATTCTGTTGCTGCTATTTTGTTGAGCCGCTTTGCATCTAAGTTCATCAGTGATATCGGGATGTAACTCTTTTTCCTACTGTCTTTGTCTGGTTTTCCCAACAGGGTGACGGTGGCCTCACAGGAAGAGTTTCAGAGTGTTCCTTCCACGCCAATAGTTTGGAAGAGTTTGAGAAAGGTGGGTGTTAGCTCTTTTCTACGTGTTGGATAGAAATAACCTGTGAAGCCATCTGGTCCTGGACTTTTGTTTGTTGGACGATTTGTAATCAGAGTTTCAAGTTCATTACTCGTACTGGGTCTGTTCATATTTTCGATTTTTTCCTGCTTCAGCCTTGGAAGGTCGTACCTTCCGAAGAATTTGTCCATTTCTTCCAGATTGTCCATTTTGTTAGCATAGAGTTGATTGCAGTAGTCTCTTACAACGTTTTGTATTTCTGTGTTGTCCGTTGTAACTTCTTTTACCTTTCTAATTTTATTGATTTCAGTCCTCTCCCTCTTTATCTTGATGCATCTGGCTAAGGATTTATCCATATGGTTTATCTTCTGAAAGAACCAGCTTTTTGTTTTTTTGATCTTTGATATTGTTTTCTTTGTTGCTGTTTCAGTCATTTCTTTCTTCTTTTTCTACCTTTTTATTGACAGTCCCAACTACCTTCAGAGTTTGTTTTCTATGGAGTAAATGATTGGTTCAGATGGACACAACTTCTTCCTTTGATCTTATTGGTTTGTGAACTTTGCAATCTTACTTCATTATCTGATACAGCAGGTTCTTATTAGTTATCCATCTTATACATATTACTGTATATATGTCAATCCCACTCTCCGAATTCATCACACAGCCACCACCAACCCCGCCACTTTCCCCCCTTGGTGGCCATACGTTACTTCTCCACATCTGTGTATCAATTCTGTCCTGTACACTGGTTCATCTGTACCATTTCTCGAGGTTGAATATATGTGCTTTTTTTTTTTTTTTTTTTATTAACATATTTATTGGGGTATAATTACTTTACAATGGTGTATTAGTTTCTGCTTTATAACAAAGTGAATCAGTTATACATATACATATGTTCCCATATCTCTTCCCTCTTGCGTCTCCCTCCCTCCCACCCTCCCTATCCCACCCCTCCAGGCTGTCTCAGAGCACCGAGCCAATATCCCCGTGCCATGCGGCTGCTTCCCTCTAGCTATCTACCTTACTACGTTTGTTAGTGTGTATATGTCCATGACTCTCTCTCGCCCCATCACAGCTCACCCTTCCCCCTCCCCATAACCTCAAGTCCGTTCTCTAGGAGGTCTGCGTCTTTATTCCTGCCTTACCCCTAGGTTCTTCATGACATTTTTTTTTTCTTAAATTCCATATATATGTGTTAGCATACTGTATTTGTCTTTTTCGTTCTGACTTACTTCACTGTGTATGACAGACTCTAGGTCTATCCACCTCATTACAAATAGCTCAATTTCGTTTCTTTTTATGGCTGAGTAATATTCCATTGTATATATGTGCCACATCTTCTTTATCCATTCATCTGATGATGGACACTTAGGTTGTTTCCATCTCCGGGCTATTGTAAATAGAGCTGCGATGAACATTTTGGTACATGACTCTTTTTGAATTTCGGTTTTCTCAGGGTATATGCCCAGTAGTGGGATTGCTGGGTCATATGGTAGTTCTATTTGTAGTTTTTTAAGGAACCTCCATACTGTTCTCCATAGTGGCTGAACCAATTCACATTCCCACCAGCAGTGCAAGAGGGTTCCCTTTTCTCCACACCCTCTCCAGCATTTATTGTTTCTAGATTTATTGATGATGGCCATTCTGACTGGTGTGAGATGATATCTCATTGTAGTTTTGATTTGCATTTCTCTAATGATTAATGATGTTGAGCATTCTTTCATGTGTTTGTTGGCAGTCTGTATATCTTCTTTGGAGAAATGTCTATTTAGGTCTTCTGCCCATTTTTGGATTGGGTTGTTTGTTTTTTTGTTGTTGAGCTGCAAGAGCTGCTTGTAAATTTTGGAGATTAATCCTTTGTCAGTTGCTTCATTTGCAAATATTTTCTCCCATTCTGAGGGTTGTCTTTTGGTCTTGTTTATGGTTTCCTTTGCTGTGCAAAAGCTTTGAAGTTTCATTAGGTCCCATTTGTTTATTTTTGTTTTTATTTCCATTACTCTAGGGGGTGGGTCAGAAAGAATCTTGCTGTGATTTATGTCATAGAGTGTTCTGCCTATGTTTTCCTCTAATAGTTTGATAGTTTCTGGCCTTATATTTAGGTCTTTAATCCATTTTGAGCTTATTTTTGTGTATGGTGTTAGGGAGTGTTCTAATTTCATTCTTTTACATGTACCTGTCCAGTTTTCCCAGCACCATTTATTGAAGAGGCTGTCCTTTTTCCACTGTACATTCCTGCCACCTTTATCAAAGATAAGGTGTCCATATGTGCATGGGTTTATCTCTGGGCTTTCTATCCTGTTCCATTGATCTATCTTTCTGTTTTTGTGCCAGTACCATACTGTCTTGATAACTGTAGCTTTGTAGTATAGTCTGAAGTCAGGGAGCCTGATTCCTCCAGTTCCTTTTTTTGTTCTCAAGATTGCTTTGGCTATTCGGGGTCTTTTGTGTTTCCATACAAATTGCGAAATTTTTTGTTCTAGTTCTGTGAAAAATGCCAGTGGTAGTTTGATAGGGATTGCATTGAATCTATAGATTGCTTTGGGTAGTAGAGTCATTTTCACAATGTTGATTCTTCCAATCCAAGAACATGGTATATGTCTCCATCTATTTGTATCATCTTTAATTTCTTTCATCAGTGTCTTATAGTTTTCTGCATACAGGTCTTTTGTCTCCTTAGGTAGGTTTATTCCTAGATATTTTATTCTTTTTGTTGCAATGGTAAATGGGAGCGTTTTCTTGATTTCACTTTCAGATTTTTCATCATTAGTATATAGGAATGCCAGAGATTTCTGTGCATTAATTTTGTATCCTGCTACTTTACCAAATTCATTGATTAGCTCTAGTAGTTTTCTGGTAGCATCTTTAGGCTTCTCTATGTATAGGATCATGTCATCTGCAAACAGTGACAGCTTTACTTCTTCTTTTCCGATTTGTATTCCTTTTATTTCCTTCTCTTCTCTGATTGCTGTGGCTAAAACTTCCAAAACTATGTTGAATAAGAGTGGTGAGAGTGGGCACCCTTGTCTTGTTCCTGATCTTAGTGGAAATGCTTTCAGTTTTTCACCATTGAGGATGATGTTTGCTGTGGGCTTGTCGTATATGGCCTTTATTATGTTGAGGAAAGTTCCCTCTATGCCTACTTTCTGCAGGGTTTTTATCATAAATGGGTGTTGAATTTTGTCAAAAGCTTTCTCTGCATCTATTGAGATGATCATATGGTTTTTCTCCTTCAGTTTGTTAATATGGTTTATCACATTGATAGATTTGCGTATATTGAAGAATCCTTGCATTCCTGGAACAAACCCCACCTGATCATGGTGTATGATCCTTTTAATGTGCTGTTGGATTCTGTTTGCTAGTATTTTGTTGAGGATTTTTGCATCTATGTTCATCAGTGATATTGGTCTGTAGTTTTCTTTCTTTGTGACATCCTTGCCTGGTTTTGGTATCAAGGTGATGGTGGCCTCGTAGAATGAGTTTGGGAGTGTTCCTCCCTCTGCTATATTTTGGAAGAGTTTGAGAAGGATAGGTGTTAGCTCTTCTCTAAATGTTTGATAGAATTCGCCTGTGAAGCCATCTGGTCCTGGGCTTTTCTTTGTTGGAAGATTTTTAATCACAGTTTCAATTTCAGTGCTTGTGATTGGTCTGTTCATATTTTCTATTTCTTCCTGATTCAGTCTTGGCAGGTTGTGCATTTCTAAGAATTTGTCCATTTCTTCCAGATTGTCCATTTTATTGGCATAGAGTTGCTTGTAGTAATCTCTCATGATCTCTTTTATTTCTGCAGTGTCAGTTGTTACCTCTCCTTTTTCATTTCTAATTCTATTGATTTGAGTCTTCTCCCTTTTTTTCTTGATAAGTCTGGCTAGTGGTTTATCTATTTTGTTTATCTTCTCAAAGAACCAGCTTTTAGTTTCATTGATCTTTGCTATTGTTTCCTTCATTTCTTTTTCATTTATTTCTGATCTGATTTTTATGATTTCTTTCCTTCTGCTAGCTTTGGGGTTTTTTTGTTCTTCTTTCTCTAATTGCTTGAGGTGCAAGGTTAGGTTGTTTATTCTAGATGTCTCCTGCTTCTTAAGGTGGGCTTGTATTGCTATAAACTTCCCCCTTAGAACTGCTTTTGCTGCATCCCACAGGTTTTGGGTCGTTGTGTCTCCATTGTCATTTGTTTCTAGGTATTTTTTGATTTCCTCTTTGATTTCTTCAGTGACATCTTGGTTATTTAGTAGTGTATTGTTTAGCCTCCATGTGTTTGTATTTTTTACAGATCTTTTCCTGTAATTGATATCTAGTCTCATGGCGTTGTGGTCAGAAAAGATACTTGATACAATTTCAATTTTCTTAAATTTGCCAAGGCTTGATTTGTGACCCAAGATATGATCTATCCTGGAGAATGTTCCGTGAGCACTTGAGAAAAATGTGTATTCTGTTGTTTTTGGATGGAGTGTCCTATAAATATCAATTAAGTCCATCTTGTTTAATGTATCATTTAAAGCTTGTGTTTCCTTATTTATTTTCATTTTGGATGATCTGTCCATGGGTGAAAGTGGGGTGTTTAAGTCCCCTACTATGAATGTGTTACTGTCAATTTCCCCTTTTATGGCTGTTAGTATTTGCCTTATGTATTGAGGTGCTCCTATGTTGGGTGCATAAATATTTACAATTGTTATATCTTCTTCTTGGATCGATCCCTTGATCATTATGTAGTGTCCTTCTTTGTCTCTTTTAATAGTCCTTATTTTAAAGTCTATTTTGTCTGATATGAGAATTGCTACTCCAGCTTTCTTTTGGTTTCCATTTGCATGGAATATCTTTTTCCATCCCCTTACTTTTAGTCTGTATGTGTCTCTAGGTCTGAAGTGGGTCTCTTGTAGACAGCATATGTAAGGGTCTTGTTTTTGTATCCATTCAGCTAATCTGTGTCTTTTGGTGGGAGCATTTAGTCCATTTACATTTAAGGTAATTATCGATATGTATGTTCCTATTCCCATTTTCTATATTGTTTTGGGTTCGTTATTATAGGTCTTTTCCTTCTCTTGTGTTTCTTGCCTAGAGAAGATCCTTTAGCATTTGTTGTAAAGCTGGTTTGGTGGTGCTGAACTCTCTCAGCTTTTGCTTGTCTGTAAAGGTTTTTATTTCTCCATCAAATCTAAATGAGATCCTTGCTGGGTAGAGTAGTCTTGGTTGCAGGTTTTTCTCCTTCATCACTTTCAGTATGTCCTGCCACTCCCTTCTGGCTTGTAGGGTTTCTGCTGAAAGATCAGCAGTTAACCTTATGGGGATTCCCTTATGTGTTATTTGTTGTTTTTCCCTTGCTGCTTTTAATATGCTTTCTTTGTATTTAATTTTTGAGAGTTTGATTAATATGTGTCTTGGCGTATTTCTCCTTGTATTTATCCTGTATGGGACTCTCTGTGCTTCCTGGACTTGATTAACTATTTCCTTTCCCATATTAGGGAAGTTTTCAACTATAATCTCTTCAAATATTTTCTCAGTCCCTTTCTTTTTCTCTTCTTCTTCTGGAACCCCTATAATTCGAATGTTGGTGCGTTTAATGTTGTCCCAGAGGTCTCTGAGACTGTCCTCAGTTCTTTTCATTCTTTTTTCTTTATTCTGCTCTGCAGTAGTTATTTCCACTATTTTATCTTCCAGGTCACTTATCCGTTCTTCTGCCTCAGTTATTCTGCTATTGATCCCATCTAGAGTATTTTTAATTTCATTTATTGTGTTGTTCATCATTGCTTGTTTCATCTTTAGTTCTTCTAGGTCCTTGTTAACTGATTCTTGCATTTTGTCCATTCTATTGTCCATTCTATCTCCAAGATTTCGGATCAACCTTACTATCATTATTCTGAATTCTTTTTCAGGTAGACTGCCTATTTCCTCTTCATTTGTTAGGTCTGGTGCATTTTTATCTTGCTCCTTTATCTGCTGTGTGTTTTTCTGTTTTCTCATTTTGCTTATCTTACTGTGTTTGGGGTCTCCTTTTTGTAGGCTGCAGGTTCGTAGTTCCTCCTGTTTTTGATGTCTGTCTCCAGTGGCTAAGGTTGGTTCAGTGGGTTGTGTAGGCTTCCTGGTGAGGGGGACTAGTGCCTGTGTTGTGGTGGAAGAGGCTGGATCTTGTCTCTCTAGTGGGCAGGTTCACGTCTGGTGGTGTGTTTTGGGGTGTCTGTGGCCTTATTATGATTTTAGGCAGCCTCTCTGCTAATGGGTGGGGTTGTGTTCCTGTTTTGCTAGTTGTTTGGCACAGGTTGTCCAGCACTGTGGCTTGCTGGTCGTTGAGTGAAGCTGGGTGCTGGTGTTAAGATGGAGGTCTCTGGGAGATTTTCGCCGTTTGATATTATCTGGAGCTGGGAGGTCTCTTGTGAACCAGTGTCTTGAAGTTGGCTCTCCTACCTCAGAGGGAGAGCCCTGCCTCCTGGCTGGAGCACCAAGAGCCTTTCATCCACACGGCTCAGAATAAAAGGGAGAAAAAGTAGAGGGAATTAGTAGACGTATGAGGAAAGAAAGAAGGAAAGGAGGGAAGGAAGGAGGGAAGGAAGGAAGGAAGGAAGGAAGAAAGAAAGAAAGAAGCAAAGAAGGAAAGAAGGCAAGAAGGAACGAAAGGAGGGAGGGAGGGAGGGAGGAAGGAAGGAGGGAAAGAAGTAAAAACAAAAAGAAAGAAGATACAGTAAAAATAAAATAAAGTATAATAAAGTTATTGAATTAAAAAATTCTTAATTAGAAAAAAAAAAGGACGGATAGAACCTTAGGACAAATGTTGGAAGCAAAGCTGTACAGACAAAGTCTTACACAGAAGCGTACACATACACCCTCACAAAAAGAGGTAAAGGGGGAAAAGTCATAAATCTTGCTGTCAGAGACCACCTCCTCAATTTGGGATAATTCGTTGTCTAAAGGAGGGAAGGAAGGAGGGAAGGAAGGAAGGAAGGAAGAAAGAAAGAAGCAAGGAAGGAAAGAAGGCAAGAAGGAACGAAAGGAGGGAGGGAGGGAGGAAGGAAGGAAGGAGGGAAAGAAGGGAAAACAGAAAGAAGATACAGTAAAAATAAAATAGAGTATAATAAAGTTATTGAATTAAAAAATTCTTAATTAGAAAAAAAAAAAAAAAAAGGACGGATAGAACCTTAGGACAAATGTTGGAAGCAAAGCTGTACAGACAAAGTCTTACACAGAAGCGTACACATACACCCTCACAAAAAGAGGTAAAGGGGGAAAAATCATAAATCTTGTTGTCAGAGACCACCTCCTCAATTTGGGATAATTCGTTATCTAAAGGAGGGAAGGAAGGAGGGAAGGAAGGAAGGAAGAAAGAAAGAAGCAAGGAAGGAAAGAAGGCAAGAAGGAACGAAAGGAGGGAGGGAGGAAGGAAGGGAGGAGGGAAAGAAGGGAAAACAGAAAGAAGATACAGTAAAAATAGAATAGAGTATAATAAAGTTATTGAATTAAAAAATTCTTAATTAGAAAAAAAAAAAAAAAAGGGACGGATAGAACCTTAGGACAAATGTTGGAAGCAAAGCTATACAGACAAAGTCTTACACAGAAGCGTACACATACACCCTCACAAAAAGAGGTAAAGGGGGAAAAATCATAAATCTTGCTGTCAGAGACCACCTCCTCAATTTGGGATGATTCGTTGTCTAAAGGAGGGAAGGAAGGAAGGAAAGAAAGAAAGAAAGAAAGGACGAAGGTAAAGTATAATAACGTTCTTAAAATTAAAATTGATTATTAAGAAAAAAAAATTTTAAGAAAAAACCATGGACGGATAGAACCTAGGACAAATGGTGGAAGCAAGACTATACAGACAAGATCTCACACAGAAGCATACACATACACATTCACAAAAAGAGGAATAGGGAGAAAAATCATAGATCTTGCTCCCAAAGTCCACCTCCTTAATTTGGGATGATTGGCTGTCTATTCATGTATTCCACAGATGCAGGGTACATCAAGTTGATTGTGGAGCTTTAATCCGCTGCTTCTGAGGCTGCTGGGAGAGATTTCCCTTTCTCTTCTTTGTTCTCACAGCTCCCAGGGGCTCAGCTTTGGATTTGGCCCTGCCTCTGCGTGTAGGTCGCTGGAGGGCGTCTGTTTTTTGCTCAGACAGGACGGGGTTAAAGGAGCCGCTGATTCGGGGGTTCTGGCGTACGGAGGCCGGCGGCGGGGAGGGAGGGGCACGGAATGCGGGGCGGGCCTGCGGCGGCAAAGTCCGGCGTGACTCTGCACCAGCCCGAGGCCCGCCGTGCGCTCTCCCGGGGAAGTCGTCTCCGGATCCCGGGAACCCGGCAGTGGCGGGCTGCACAGGCTCCGCGAAAGAGGGGAGTGGAGAGCGACCTGCGCTCGCGCACAGGCCCCTTGGTGGCGGCAGCAGTAGCCCCAACGTCTCCCGCCCGCCTTGGGGTCCGCGCCTCCAGCCGCGGCTTGCGCCCGTCTCTGGAGTCAGCGCCCTCAGCCTATATGTGCTTTTATATACGATATCCGATTTTCTCTTTCTGACTGACTTCACTCTGTATGACAGTGTCTAGATCTATCCACGCCTGTACAAATGAACCAACATAGTTCCTTTTCGTGGCTGTATAATATTCCACGGTATATAGGTACCACATCTTCTTTATCCATTCGTCTTTGGGTGGCCATTTAAGTTGTTTCCGTGACCTGGCTGTTGTAAATAGTGCTGCACTGAACATTGGGGTGCCTGTGCCTTTTAGAATTATGCTCTTCTCTGGGCTTATGCCCTGGTGTGCGATGACTGAGTCATATGTTATTTCTATTTTCAGTTTTTCAAGGAATCTCCTTGCTTCCCTCCCTAGTGGCTCTATCAATTTACACTCCCACCAAGAGTGCAAGTGTGTTCTCTTTTCTCCACACCGTGCCCAGCAGTTATTTTGTTGATTTTCTGATGGTGACCATTGTAAATGGTATGAGGTGATACCTCAGTGTAGTTTTGATGTGCATCTCTATAATAATTAGTGATGTTGAGCAGGTTTTTATCTGCTTGTTGGCCACGTGTATGTCTTCTGTGGAGAATAGTCTGTTTAGGACTTCTGCCCATTTATAGATTGGGTTGTTGGTTTTTTTAATACCAAGCAGCACGAGCTGTTTACGTATTTTTGAGATTGATCCTCAGACCGCTGATTTGTATGTAAATATTTTTCCCATTTCTGTGGGTTGTGTGTTCTTCTTTCTCATAGTTTCCTGTGCTTAGCAAAATCTTTTAAGGTTACTGAGGTCCCACTTGGATATTTCTGTTTTTATTTCCAGGACTCTAGCAGGAGGATTACAAAAGATCTTCTTGTGTTTTATGTCCAACGACGTTCTTCCTAGGATTTCCTCTACGAGATTTAGAGTGTCCAGACTTAAGTTTGGGTCTCTGTTCCATTTTGACTTAATTTTTGTGTACGGTGTTTGGGAGTGTTCTAATCTTACTGTTTTACATGTCTCTGTCCAGTTTCCCCAGCACCACATATTCAAGAGACAGTCTCTTCTCCATTGTGTATCCGTGCCCCCTTTGTCAGAGATTAGTTGAGCATAGGCGTGTGGCTTTATCTCTGGGCTTTCTATCCTGTTGCATTGATCTATATTTCTGTTTTTGTGCCAGTCCAATGCTGTCTTGGTTACCGTAGCTTTGTAGTACAGTGCGAAGTCACGGAGCCTGATTCCTCCAGCTCCTTTTTTTTTTTTCATCAAACTGCTTTGGCCACTCCGGAGTTTTGTGTCTCCATACACATTTTAAGATTTTTTGTTCTGGTTTTGTAAAAAAATTGCCATTGGTAATTTGAGAGGGATTGCGCTGAATATGTAGATTGCTTTGGGTAGTAGAGTCATTTTCATAATATTGATTCTTCCTATGCAAGAACATGGTATAGCTCTTCATCTGTTTGTATCATCCTCAGTTTCATTCATCAGTGTCTTATACTTTTCTGTATACAGGTTTTCTGTCTCCCTAGGTAGGTTTATTCCTAGGTATTTTATTCCTTTACTTGCAGGGGTAAATGGGAGTCCTTCCTTAATTTCTCTTTCTTTTTTTCTTCCTTAATGAATAGGAATGCAAGGGATTTCTGTGCATTAACTTTGTGTCCTGCAGCGTTTCCAAATCCATGGATTAGCTCTACTAGTTTTACGGTGGCATCTTTAGGATTCTCTAAGTATAGAATCAGGTCATGTGCAAAGAGTGGCATTGTGACTTCTTCTTTTCCAGTTTGTCTTCCTTTTCTTTCTTTTGCTGCTCTGATTCCCGTGGCTAGAAGTTCCAAAACCATGTTGATGAATAATAGTGGTGAGAGTGGTCATCCTTGTCTTGTTCCTGATCTTAGAGGACATGCTTTCAGTTCTTCACCACTGAAAATGTTTGCTGCGGGTTTGTTGTATACGTCCTTGATTAAGTTGAGTGAGGTTCCCTCTAAGCCCACGTCCTGGAGGCTTTATATCACAAATGTGTGTTGACATTTGTCACGAGCTTTTCTGCATCGAGTGACTTGATCATATGCTTTCTCCTCTTCAATTTGTCAATAGGGGGAATCACATTGATTTGCGTGTATTGAAGAATCCTTGCATCCCTGGGAAAAATCCCACTTGACGGTGAGTTATGATACTTTTAACGTGGTGTTGGATTCTGTTGCTGCTATTTTGTTGAGCCGCTTTGCATCTAAGTTCATCAGTGATATCGGGATGTAACTCTTTTTCCTATTGTCTTTGTCTGGTTTTCCCAACAGGGTGACGGTGGCCTCACAGGAAGAGTTTCAGAGTGTTCCTTCCACGCCAATAGTTTGGAAGAGTTTGAGAAAGGTGGGTGTTAGCTCTTTTCTACGTGTTGGATAGAAATAACCTGTGAAGCCATCTGGTCCTGGACTTTTGTTTGTTGGACGATTTGTAATCAGAGTTTCAAGTTCATTACTCGTACTGGGTCTGTTCATATTTTCGATTTTTTCCTGCTTCAGCCTTGGGAGGTCGTACCTTCTGAAGAATTTGTCCATTTCTTCCAGATTGTCCATTTTGTTAGCATAGAGTTGATTGCAGTAGTCTCTTACAACGTTTTGTATTTCTGTGTTGTCCGTTGTAACTTCTTTTACCTTTCTAATTTTATTGATTTCAGTCCTCTCCCTCTTTATCTTGATGCATCTGGCTAAGGATTTATCCATATGGTTTATCTTCTCAAAGAACCAGCTTTTTGTTTTTTTGATCTTTGATATTGTTTTCTTTGTTGCTGTTTCAGTCATTTCTTTCTTCTTTTTCTACCTTTTTATTGACAGTCCCAACTACCTTCAGAGTTTGTTTTCTATGGAGTAAATGATTGGTTCAGATGGACACAACTTCTTCCTTTGATCTTATTGGTTTGTGAACTTTGCAATCTTACTTCATTATCTGATACAGCAGGTTCTTATTAGTTATCCATCTTATACATATTACTGTATATATGTCAATCCCACTCTCCGAATTCATCACACAGCCACCACCAACCCCGCCACTTTCCCCCCTTGGTGGCCATACGTTACTTCTCCACATCTGTGTATCAATTCTGTCCTGTACACTGGTTCATCTGTACCATTTCTCGAGGTTGAATATATGTGCTTTTATATACGATATCCGATTTTCTCTTTCTGACTGACTTCACTCTGTATGACAGTGTCTAGATCTATCCACGCCTGTACAAATGAACCAACATAGTTCCTTTTCGTGGCTGTATAATATTCCACGGTATATAGGTACCACATCTTCTTTATCCATTCGTCTTTGGGTGGCCATTTAAGTTGTTTCCGTGACCTGGCTGTTGTAAATAGTGCTGCACTGAACATTGGGGTGCCTGTGCCTTTTAGAATTATGCTCTTCTCTGGGCTTATGCCCTGGTGTGCGATGACTGAGTCATATGTTATTTCTATTTTCAGTTTTTCAAGGAATCTCCTTGCTTCCCTCCCTAGTGGCTCTATCAATTTACACTCCCACCAAGAGTGCAAGTGTGTTCTCTTTTCTCCACACCGTGCCCAGCAGTTATTTTGTTGATTTTCTGATGGTGACCATTGTAAATGGTATGAGGTGATACCTCAGTGTAGTTTTGATGTGCATCTCTATAATAATTAGTGATGTTGAGCAGGTTTTTATCTGCTTGTTGGCCACGTGTATGTCTTCTGTGGAGAATAGTCTGTTTAGGACTTCTGCCCATTTATAGATTGGGTTGTTGGTTTTTTTAATACCAAGCAGCACGAGCTGTTTACGTATTTTTGAGATTGATCCTCAGACCGCTGATTTGTATGTAAATATTTTTCCCATTTCTGTGGGTTGTGTGTTCTTCTTTCTCATAGTTTCCTGTGCTTAGCAAAATCTTTTAAGGTTACTGAGGTCCCACTTGGATATTTCTGTTTTTATTTCCAGGACTCTAGCAGGAGGATTACAAAAGATCTTCTTGTGTTTTATGTCCAACGACGTTCTTCCTAGGATTTCCTCTACGAGATTTAGAGTGTCCAGACTTAAGTTTGGGTCTCTGTTCCATTTTGACTTAATTTTTGTGTACGGTGTTTGGGAGTGTTCTAATCTTACTGTTTTACATGTCTCTGTCCAGTTTCCCCAGCACCACATATTCAAGAGACAGTCTCTTCTCCATTGTGTATCCGTGCCCCCTTTGTCAGAGATTAGTTGAGCATAGGCGTGTGGCTTTATCTCTCGGCTTTCTATCCTGTTGCATTGATCTATATTTCTGTTTTTGTGCCAGTCCAATGCTGTCTTGGTTACCGTAGCTTTGTAGTACAGTGCGAAGTCACGGAGCCTGATTCCTCCAGCTCCTTTTTTTTTTTTCATCAAACTGCTTTGGCCACTTGGGGAGTTTTGTGTCTCCATACACATTTTAAGATTTTTTGTTCTGGTTTTGTAAAAAAATTGCCATTGGTAATTTGAGAGGGATTGCACTGAATATGTAGATTGCTTTGGGTAGTATAGTCATTTTCATAATATTGATTCTTCCTATCCAAGAACATGGTATAGCTCTTCATCTGTTTGTATCATCCTCAGTTTCATTCATCAGTGTCTTATACTTTTCTGTATACAGGTTTTCTGTCTCCCTAGGTAGGTTTATTCCTAGGTATTTTATTCCTTTACTTGCAGGGGTAAATGGGAGTCCTTCCTTAATTTCTCTTTCTTTTTTTCTTCCTTAATGAATAGGAATGCAAGGGATTTCTGTGCATTAATTTTGTGTCCTGCAGCGTTTCCAAATCCATGGATTAGCTCTACTAGTTTTACGGTGGCATCTTTAGGATTCTCTAAGTATAGAATCAGGTCATGTGCAAAGAGTGGCATTGTGACTTCTTCTTTTCCAGTTTGTCTTCCTTTTCTTTCTTTTGCTGCTCTGATTCCCATGGCTAGAAGTTCCAAAACCATGTTGATGAATAATAGTGGTGAGAGTGGTCATCCTTGTCTTGTTCCTGATCTTAGAGGACATGCTTTCAGTTCTTCACCACTGAAAATGTTTGCTGCGGGTTTGTTGTATACGTCCTTGATTAAGTTGAGTGAGGTTCCCTCTAAGCCCACGTCCTGGAGGCTTTATATCACAAATGTGTGTTGACATTTGTCACGAGCTTTTCTGCATCGAGTGACTTGATCATATGCTTTCTCCTCTTCAATTTGTCAATAGGGGGAATCACATTGATTTGCGTGTATTAAAGAATCCTTGCATCCCTGGGAAAAATCCCACTTGACGGTGAGTTATGATACTTTTAACGTGGTGTTGGATTCTGTTGCTGCTATTTTGTTGAGCCGCTTTGCATCTAAGTTCATCAGTGATATCGGGATGTAACTCTTTTTCCTACTGTCTTTGTCTGGTTTTCCCAACAGGGTGACGGTGGCCTCACAGGAAGAGTTTCAGAGTGTTCCTTCCACGCCAATAGTTTGGAAGAGTTTGAGAAAGGTGGGTGTTAGCTCTTTTCTACGTGTTGGATAGAAATAACCTGTGAAGCCATCTGGTCCTGGACTTTTGTTTGTTGGACGATTTGTAATCAGAGTTTCAAGTTCATTACTCGTACTGGGTCTGTTCATAGTTTCGATTTTTTCCTGCTTCAGCCTTGGAAGGTCGTACCTTCCGAAGAATTTGTCCATTTCTTCCAGATTGTCCATTTTGTTAGCATAGAGTTGATTGCAGTAGTCTCTTACAACGTTTTGTATTTCTGTGTTGTCCGTTGTAACTTCTTTTACCTTTCTAATTTTATTGATTTCAGTCCTCTCCCTCTTTATCTTGATGCATCTGGCTAAGGATTTATCCATATGGTTTATCTTCTCAAAGAACCAGCTTTTTGTTTTTTTGATCTTTGATATTGTTTTCTTTGTTGCTGTTTCAGTCATTTCTTTCTTCTTTTTCTACCTTTTTATTGACAGTCCCAACTACCTTCAGAGTTTGTTTTCTATGGAGTAAATGATTGGTTCAGATGGACACAACTTCTTCCTTTGATCTTATTGGTTTGTGAACTTTGCAATCTTACTTCATTATCTGATACAGCAGGTTCTTATTAGTTATCCATCTTATACATATTACTGTATATATGTCAATCCCACTCCAAATTCATCACATAGCCACCACCAACCCCGCCACTTTCCCACCTTGGTGGCCATACGTTACTTCTCCACATCTGTGTGTCAATTCTGTCCTGTACACTGGTTCATCTGTACCATTTCTCGAGGTTGAATATATGTGCTTTTATATACGATATCCGATTTTCTCTTTCTGACTGACTTCACTCTGTATGACAGTGTCTAGATCTATCCACGCCTGTACAAATGAACCAACATAGTTCCTTTTCGTGGCTGTATAATATTCCACGGTATATAGGTACCACATCTTCTTTATCCATTCGTCTTTGGGTGGCCATTTAAGTTGTTTCCGTGACCTGGCTGTTGTAAATAGTGCTGCACTGAACATTGGGGTGCCTGTGCCTTTTAGAATTATGCTCTTCTCTGGGCTTATGCCCTGGTGTGCGATGACTGAGTCATATGTTATTTCTATTTTCAGTTTTTCAAGGAATCTCCTTGCTTCCCTCCCTAGTGGCTCTATCAATTTACACTCCCACCAAGAGTGCAAGTGTGTTCTCTTTTCTCCACACCGTGCCCAGCAGTTATTTTGTTGATTTTCTGATGGTGACCGTTCTAAATGGTGTGAGGTGATACCTCAGTGTAGTTTTGATGTGCATCTCTATAATAATTAGTGATGTTGAGCAGGTTTTTATCTGCTTGTTGGCCACGTGTATGTCTTCTGTGGAGAATAGTCTGTTTAGGACTTCTGCCCATTTATAGATTGGGTTGTTGGTTTTTTTAATACCAAGCAGCATGAGCTGTTTACGTATTTTTGAGATTGATCCTCAGACCGCTGATTTGTATGTAAATATTTTTCCCATTTCTGTGGGTTGTGTGTTCTTCTTTCTCATAGTTTCCTGTGCTTAGCAAAATCTTTTAAGGTTACTGAGGTCCCACTTGGATATTTCTGTTTTTATTTCCAGGACTCTAGCAGGAGGATTACAAAAGATCTTCTTGTGTTTTATGTCCAACGACGTTCTTCCTAGGATTTCCTCTAGGAGTTTTAGAGTGTCCAGACTTAAGTTTGGGTCTCTGTTCCATTTTGACTTAATTTTTGTGTACGGTGTTTGGGAGTGTTCTAATCTTACTGTTTTACATGTCTCTGTCCAGTTTCCCCAGCACCACGTATTCAAGAGACAGTCTCTTCTCCATTGTGTATCCGTGCCCCCTTTGTCAGAGATTAGTTGAGCATAGGCGTGTGGCTTTATCTCTGGGCTTTCTATCCTGTTGCATTGATCTATATTTCTGTTTTTGTGCCAGTCCAATGCTGTCTTGGTTACCGTAGCTTTGTAGTACAGTGCGAAGTCACGGAGCCTGATTCCTCCAGCTCCGTTTTTTTTTTTTCATCAAACTGCTTTGGCCACTCCGGAGTTTTGTGTCTCCATACACATTTTAAGATTTTTTGTTCTGGTTTTGTAAAAAAAATTGCCATTGGTAATTTGAGAGGGATTGCACTGAATATGTAGATTGCTTTGGGTAGTAGAGTCATTTTCATAATATTGATTCTTCCTATCCAAGAACATGGTATAGCTCTTCATCTGTTTGTATCATCCTCAGTTTCATTCATCAGTGTCTTATACTTTTCTGTATACAGGTTTTCTGTCTCCCTAGGTAGGTTTATTCCTAGGTATTTTATTCCTTTACTTGCAGGGGTAAATGGGAGTCCTTCCTTAATTTCTCTTTCTTTTTTTCTTCCTTAATGAATAGGAATGCAAGGGATTTCTGTGCATTAACTTTGTGTCCTGCAGCGTTTCCAAATCCATGGATTAGCTCTACTAGTTTTACGGTGGCATCTTTAGGATTCTCTAAGTATAGAATCAGGTCATGTGCAAAGAGTGGCATTGTGACTTCTTCTTTTCCAGTTTGTCTTCCTTTTCTTTCTTTTGCTGCTCTGATTCCCGTGGCTAGAAGTTCCAAAACCATGTTGATGAATAATAGTGGTGAGAGTGGTCATCCTTGTCTTGTTCCTGATCTTAGAGGACATGCTTTCAGTTCTTCACCACTGAAAATGTTTGCTGCGGGTTTGTTGTATACGTCCTTGATTAAGTTGAGTGAGGTTCCCTCTAAGCCCACGTCCTGGAGGCTTTATATCACAAATGTGTGTTGACATTTGTCACGAGCTTTTCTGCATCGAGTGACTTGATCATATGCTTTCTCCTCTTCAATTTGTCAATAGGGGGAATCACATTGATTTGCGTGTATTGAAGAATCCTTGCATCCCTGGGAAAAATCCCACTTGACGGTGAGTTATGATACTTTTATCGTGGTGTTGGATTCTGTTGCTGCTATTTTGTTGAGCCGCTTTGCATCTAAGTTCATCAGTGATATCGGGATGTAACTCTTTTTCCTATTGTCTTTGTCTGGTTTTACCAACAGGGTGACGGTGGCCTCACAGGAAGAGTTTCAGAGTGTTCCTTCCACGCCAATAGTTTGGAAGAGTTTGAGAAAGGTGGGTGTTAGCTCTTTTCTACGTGTTGGATAGAAATAACCTGTGAAGCCATCTGGTCCTGGACTTTTGTTTGTTGGACGATTTGTAATCAGAGTTTCAAGTTCATTACTCGTACTGGGTCTGTTCATATTTTCGATTTTTTCCTGCTTCAGCCTTGGGAGGTCGTACCTTCCTAAGAACTTGTCTATTTATTCCAGATTGTCCATTTTGTTAGCATAGAGTTGATTGCAGTAGTCTCTTACAACGTTTTGTATTTCTGTGTTGTCCGTTGTAACTTCTTTTACCTTTCTAATTTTATTGATTTCAGTCCTCTCCCTCTTTATCTTGATGCATCTGGCTAAGGATTTATCCATATGGTTTATCTTCTCAAAGAACCAGCTTTTTGTTTTTTTGATCTTTGATATTGTTTTCTTTGTTGCTGTTTCAGTCATTTCTTTCTTCTTTTTCTACCTTTTTATTGACAGTCCCAACTACCTTCAGAGTTTGTTTTCTATGGAGTAAATGATTGGTTCAGATGGACACAACTTCTTCCTTTGATCTTATTGGTTTGTGAACTTTGCAATCTTACTTCATTATCTGATACAGCAGGTTCTTATTAGTTATCCATCTTATACATATTACTGTATATATGTCAATCCCACTCTCCGAATTCATCACACAGCCACCACCAACCCCCGACTTTCCCCCCTTGGTGGCCATACGTTACTTCTCCACATCTGTGTATCAATTCTGTCCTGTACACTGGTTCATCTGTACCATTTCTCGAGGTTGAATATATGTGCTTTTATATACGATATCCGATTTTCTCTTTCTGACTGACTTCACTCTGTATGACAGTGTCTAGATCTATCCACGCCTGTACAAATGAACCAACATAGTTCCTTTTCGTGGCTGTATAATATTCCACGGTATATAGGTACCACATCTTCTTTATCCATTCGTCTTTGGGTGGCCATTTAAGTTGTTTCCGTGACCTGGCTGTTGTAAATAGTGCTGCACTGAACATTGGGGTGCCTGTGCCTTTTAGAATTATGCTCTTCTCTGGGCTTATGCCCTGGTGTGCGATGACTGAGTCATATGTTATTTCTATTTTCAGTTTTTCAAGGAATCTCCTTGCTTCCCTCCCTAGTGGCTCTATCAATTTACACTCCCACCAAGAGTGCAAGTGTGTTCTCTTTTCTCCACACCGTGCCCAGCAGTTATTTTGTTGATTTTCTGATGGTGACCATTGTAAATGGTATGAGGTGATACCTCAGTGTAGTTTTGATGTGCATCTCTATAATAATTAGTGATGTTGAGCAGGTTTTTATCTGCTTGTTGGCCACGTGTATGTCTTCTGTGGAGAATAGTCTGTTTAGGACTTCTGCCCATTTATAGATTGGGTTGTTGGTTTTTTTAATACCAAGCAGCACGAGCTGTTTACGTATTTTTGAGATTGATCCTCAGACCGCTGATTTGTATGTAAATATTTTTCCCATTTCTGTGGGTTGTGTGTTCTTCTTTCTCATAGTTTCCTGTGCTTAGCAAAATCTTTTAAGGTTACTGAGGTCCCACTTGGATATTTCTGTTTTTATTTCCAGGACTCTAGCAGGAGGATTACAAAAGATCTTCTTGTGTTTTATGTCCAACGACGTTCTTCCTAGGATTTCCTCTACGAGATTTAGAGTGTCCAGACTTAAGTTTGGGTCTCTGTTCCATTTTGACTTAATTTTTGTGTACGGTGTTTGGGAGTGTTCTAATCTTACTGTTTTACATGTCTCTGTCCTGTTTCCCCAGCACCACATATTCAAGAGACAGTCTCTTCTCCATTGTGTATCCGTGCCCCCTTTGTCAGATATTAGTTGAGCATAGGCGTGTGGCTTTATCTCTGGGCTTTCTATCCTGTTGCATTGATCTATATTTCTGTTTTTGTGCCAGTCCAATGCTGTCTTGGTTACCGTAGCTTTGTAGTACAGTGCGAAGTCACGGAGCCTGATTCCTCCAGCTCCTTTTTTTTTTTTCATCAAACTGCTTTGGCCACTTGGGGAGTTTTGTGTCTCCATACACATTTTAAGATTTTTTGTTCTGGTTTTGTAAAAAAATTGCCATTGGTAATTTGAGAGGGATTGCACTGAATATGTAGATTGCTTTGGGTAGTATAGTCATTTTCATAATATTGATTCTTCCTATCCAAGAACATGGTATAGCTCTTCATCTGTTTGTATCATCCTCAGTTTCATTCATCAGTGTCTTATACTTTTCTGTATACAGGTTTTCTGTCTCCCTAGGTAGGTTTATTCCTAGGTATTTTATTCCTTTACTTGCAGGGGTAAATGGGAGTCCTTCCTTAATTTCTCTTTCTTTTTTTCTTCCTTAATGAATAGGAATGCAAGGGATTTCTGTGCATTAATTTTGTGTCCTGCAGCGTTTCCAAATCCATGGATTAGCTCTACTAGTTTTACGGTGGCATCTTTAGGATTCTCTAAGTATAGAATCAGGTCATGTGCAAAGAGTGGCATTGTGACTTCTTCTTTTCCAGTTTGTCTTCCTTTTCTTTCTTTTGCTGCTCTGATTCCCATGGCTAGAAGTTCCAAAACCATGTTGATGAATAATAGTGGTGAGAGTGGTCATCCTTGTCTTGTTCCTGATCTTAGAGGACATGCTTTCAGTTCTTCACCACTGAAAATGTTTGCTGCGGGTTTGTTGTATACGTCCTTGATTAAGTTGAGTGAGGTTCCCTCTAAGCCCACGTCCTGGAGGCTTTATATCACAAATGTGTGTTGACATTTGTCACGAGCTTTTCTGCATCGAGTGACTTGATCATATGCTTTCTCCTCTTCAATTTGTCAATAGGGGGAATCACATTGATTTGCGTGTATTAAAGAATCCTTGCATCCCTGGGAAAAATCCCACTTGACGGTGAGTTAGGATACTTTTAACGTGGTGTTGGATTCTGTTGCTGCTATTTTGTTGAGCCGCTTTGCATCTAAGTTCATCAGTGATATCGGGATGTAACTCTTTTTCCTACTGTCTTTGTCTGGTTTTCCCAACAGGGTGACGGTGGCCTCACAGGAAGAGTTTCAGAGTGTTCCTTCCACGCCAATAGTTTGGAAGAGTTTGAGAAAGGTGGGTGTTAGCTCTTTTCTACGTGTTGGATAGAAATAACCTGTGAAGCCATCTGGTCCTGGACTTTTGTTTGTTGGACGATTTGTAATCAGAGTTTCAAGTTCATTACTCGTACTGGGTCTGTTCATATTTTCGATTTTTTCCTGCTTCAGCCTTGGAAGGTCGTACCTTCCGAAGAATTTGTCCATTTCTTCCAGATTGTCCATTTTGTTAGCATAGAGTTGATTGCAGTAGTCTCTTACAACGTTTTGTATTTCTGTGTTGTCCGTTGTAACTTCTTTTACCTTTCTAATTTTATTGATTTCAGTCCTCTCCCTCTTTATCTGGATGCATCTGGCTAAGGATTTATCCATATGGTTTATCTTCTCAAAGAACCAGCTTTTTGTTTTTTTGATCTTTGATATTGTTTTCTTTGTTGCTGTTTCAGTCATTTCTTTCTTCTTTTTCTACCTTTTTATTGACAGTCCCAACTACCTTCAGAGTTTGTTTTCTATGGAGTAAATGATTGGTTCAGATGGACACAACTTCTTCCTTTGATCTTATTGGTTTGTGAACTTTGCAATCTTACTTCATTATCTGATACAGCAGGTTCTTATTAGTTATCCATCTTATACATATTACTGTATATATGTCAATCCCACTCTCCGAATTCATCACACAGCCACCACCAACCCCGCCACTTTCCCCCCTTGGTGGCCATACGTTACTTCTCCACATCTGTGTATCAATTCTGTCCTGTACACTGGTTCATCTGTACCATTTCTCGAGGTTGAATATATGTGCTTTTATATACGATATCCGATTTTCTCTTTCTGACTGACTTCACTCTGTATGACAGTGTCTAGATCTATCCACGCCTGTACAAATGAACCAACATAGTTCCTTTTCGTGGCTGTATAATATTCCACGGTATATAGGTACCACATCTTCTTTATCCATTCGTCTTTGGGTGGCCATTTAAGTTGTTTCCGTGACCTGGCTGTTGTAAATAGTGCTGCGCTGAACATTGGGGTGCCTGTGCCTTTTAGAATTATGCTCTTCTCTGGGCTTATGCCCTGGTGTGCGATGGCTGAGTCATATGTTATTTCTATTTTCAGTTTTTCAAGGAATCTCCTTGCTTCCCTCCCTAGTGGCTCTATCAATTTACACTCCCACCAAGAGTGCAAGTGTGTTCTCTTTTCTCCACACCGTGCCCAGCAGTTATTTTGTTGATTTTCTGATGGTGACCGTTCTAAATGGTGTGAGGTGATACCTCAGTGTAGTTTTGATGTGTATCTCTATAATAATTAGTGATGTTGAGCAGGTTTTTATCTGCTTGTTGGCCACGTGTATGTCTTCTGTGGAGAATAGTCTGTTTAGGACTTCTGCCCATTTATAGATTGGGTTGTTGGTTTTTTTAATACCAAGCAGCATGAGCTGTTTACGTATTTTTGAGATTGATCCTCAGACCGCTGATTTGTATGTAAATATTTTTCCCATTTCTGTGGGTTGTGTGTTCTTCTTTCTCATAGTTTCCTGTGCTTAGCAAAATCTTTTAAGGTTACTGAGGTCCCACTTGGATATTTCTGTTTTTATTTCCAGGACTCTAGCAGGAGGATTACAAAAGATCTTCTTGTGTTTTATGTCCAACGACGTTCTTCCTAGGATTTCCTCTACGAGATTTAGAGTGTCCAGACTTAAGTTTGGGTCTCTGTTCCATTTTGACTTAATTTTTGTGTACGGTGTTTGGGAGTGTTCTATTCTTATTGTTTTACATGTCTCTGTCCAGTTTCCCCAGCACCACATATTCAAGAGACAGTCTCTTCTCCATTGTGTATCCGTGCCCCCTTTGTCAGAGATTAGTTGAGCATAGGCGTGTGGCTTTATCTCTCGGCTTTCTATCCTGTTGCATTGATCTATATTTCTGTTTTTGTGCCAGTCCAATGCTGTCTTGGTTACCGTAGCTTTGTAGTACAGTGCGAAGTCACGGAGCCTGATTCCTCCAGCTCCTTTTTTTTTTTTCATCAAACTGCTTTGGCCACTTGGGGAGTTTTGTGTCTCCATACACATTTTAAGATTTTTTGTTCTGGTTTTGTAAAAAAATTGCCATTGGTAATTTGAGAGGGATTGCACTGAATATGTAGATTGCTTTGGGTAGTATAGTCATTTTCATAATATTGATTCTTCCTATCCAAGAACATGGTATAGCTCTTCATCTGTTTGTATCATCCTCAGTTTCATTCATCAGTGTCTTATACTTTTCTGTATACAGGTTTTCTGTCTCCCTAGGTAGGTTTATTCCTAGGTATTTTATTCCTTTACTTGCAGGGGTAAATGGGAGTCCTTCCTTAATTTCTCTTTCTTTTTTTCTTCCTTAATGAATAGGAATGCAAGGGATTTCTGTGCATTAATTTTGTGTCCTGCAGCGTTTCCAAATCCATGGATTAGCTCTACTAGTTTTACGGTGGCATCTTTAGGATTCTCTAAGTATAGAATCAGGTCATGTGCAAAGAGTGGCATTGTGACTTCTTCTTTTCCAGTTTGTCTTCCTTTTCTTTCTTTTGCTGCTCTGATTCCCATGGCTAGAAGTTCCAAAACCATGTTGATGAATAATAGTGGTGAGAGTGGTCATCCTTGTCTTGTTCCTGATCTTAGAGGACATGCTTTCAGTTCTTCACCACTGAAAATGTTTGCTGCGGGTTTGTTGTATACGTCCTTGATTAAGTTGAGTGAGGTTCCCTCTAAGCCCACGTCCTGGAGGCTTTATATCACAAATGTGTGTTGACATTTGTCACGAGCTTTTCTGCATCGAGTGAGTTGATCATATGCTTTCTCCTCTTCAATTTGTCAATAGGGGGAATCACATTGATTTGCGTGTATTAAAGAATCCTTGCATCCCTGGGAAAAATCCCACTTGACGGTGAGTTATGATACTTTTAACGTGGTGTTGGATTCTGTTGCTGCTATTTTGTTGAGCCGCTTTGCATCTAAGTTCATCAGTGATATCGGGATGTAACTCTTTTTCCTACTGTCTTTGTCTGGTTTTCCCAACAGGGTGACGGTGGCCTCACAGGAAGAGTTTCAGAGTGTTCCTTCCACGCCAATAGTTTGGAAGAGTTTGAGAAAGGTGGGTGTTAGCTCTTTTCTACGTGTTGGATAGAAATAACCTGTGAAGCCATCTGGTCCTGGACTTTTGTTTGTTGGACGATTTGTAATCAGAGTTTCAAGTTCATTACTCGTACTGGGTCTGTTCATATTTTCGATTTTTTCCTGCTTCAGCCTTGGAAGGTCGTACCTTCCGAAGAATTTGTCCATTTCTTCCAGATTGTCCATTTTGTTAGCATAGAGTTGATTGCAGTAGTCTCTTACAACGTTTTGTATTTCTGTGTTGTCCGTTGTAACTTCTTTTACCTTTCTAATTTTATTGATTTCAGTCCTCTCCCTCTTTATCTTGATGCATCTGGCTAAGGATTTATCCATATGGTTTATCTTCTCAAAGAACCAGCTTTTTGTTTTTTTGATCTTTGATATTGTTTTCTTTGTTGCTGTTTCAGTCATTTCTTTCTTCTTTTTCTACCTTTTTATTGACAGTCCCAACTACCTTCAGAGTTTGTTTTCTATGGAGTAAATGATTGGTTCAGATGGACACAACTTCTTCCTTTGATCTTATTGGTTTGTGAACTTTGCAATCTTACTTCATTATCTGATACAGCAGGTTCTTATTAGTTATCCATCTTATACATATTACTGTATATATGTCAATCCCACTCTCCGAATTCATCACACAGCCACCACCAACCCCGCCACTTTCCCCCCTTGGTGGCCATACGTTACTTCTCCACATCTGTGTATCAATTCTGTCCTGTACACTGGTTCATCTGTACCATTTCTCGAGGTTGAATATATGTGCTTTTATATACGATATCCGATTTTCTCTTTCTGACTGACTTCACTCTGTATGACAGTGTCTAGATCTATCCACGCCTGTACAAATGAACCAACATAGTTCCTTTTCGTGGCTGTATAATATTCCACGGTATATAGGTACCACATCTTCTTTATCCATTCGTCTTTGGGTGGCCATTTAAGTTGTTTCCGTGACCTGGCTGTTGTAAATAGTGCTGCGCTGAACATTGGGGTGCCTGTGCCTTTTAGAATTATGCTCTTCTCTGGGCTTATGCCCTGGTGTGCGATGACTGAGTCATATGTTATTTCTATTTTCAGTTTTTCAAGGAATCTCCTTGCTTCCCTCCCTAGTGGCTCTATCAATTTACACTCCCACCAAGAGTGCAAGTGTGTTCTCTTTTCTCCACACCGTGCCCAGCAGTTATTTTGTTGATTTTCTGATGGTGACCGTTCTAAATGGTGTGAGGTGATACCTCAGTGTAGTTTTGATGTGCATCTCTATAATAATTAGTGATGTTGAGCAGGTTTTTATCTGCTTGTTGGCCACGTGTATGTCTTCTGTGGAGAATAGTCTGTTTAGGACTTCTGCCCATTTATAGATTGGGTTGTTGGTTTTTTTAATACCAAGCAGCATGAGCTGTTTACGTATTTTTGAGATTGATCCTCAGACCGCTGATTTGTATGTAAATATTTTTCCCATTTCTGTGGGTTGTGTGTTCTTCTTTCTCATAGTTTCCTGTGCTTAGCAAAATCTTTTAAGGTTACTGAGGTCCCACTTGGATATTTCTGTTTTTATTTCCAGGACTCTAGCAGGAGGATTACAAAAGATCTTCTTGTGTTTTATGTCCAACGACGTTCTTCCTAGGATTTCCTCTAGGAGTTTTAGAGTGTCCAGACTTAAGTTTGGGTCTCTGTTCCATTTTGACTTAATTTTTGTGTACGGTGTTTGGGAGTGTTCTAATCTTACTGTTTTACATGTCTCTGTCCAGTTTCCCCAGCACCACATATTCAAGAGACAGTCTCTTCTCCATTGTGTATCCGTGCCCCCTTTGTCAGAGATTAGTTGAGCATAGGCGTGTGGCTTTATCTCTGGGCTTTCTATCCTGTTGCATTGATCTATATTTCTGTTTTTGTGCCAGTCCAATGCTGTCTTGGTTACCGTAGCTTTGTAGTACAGTGCGAAGTCACGGAGCCTGATTCCTCCAGCTCCTTTTTTTTTTTTCATCAAACTGCTTTGGCCACTCCGGAGTTTTGTGTCTCCATACACATTTTAAGATTTTTTGTTCTGCTTTTGTAAAAAAATTGCCATTGGTAATTTGAGAGGGATTGCGCTGAATATGTAGATTGCTTTGGGTAGTAGAGTCATTTTCATAATATTGATTCTTCCTATGCAAGAACATGGTATAGCTCTTCATCTGTTTGTATCATCCTCAGTTTCATTCATCAGTGTCTTATACTTTTCTGTATACAGGTTTTCTGTCTCCCTAGGTAGGTTTATTCCTAGGTATTTTATTCCTTTACTTGCAGGGGTAAATGGGAGTCCTTCCTTAATTTCTCTTTCTTTTTTTCTTCCTTAATGAATAGGAATGCAAGGGATTTCTGTGCATTAACTTTGTGTCCTGCAGCGTTTCCAAATCCATGGATTAGCTCTACTAGTTTTACGGTGGCATCTTTAGGATTCTCTAAGTATAGAATCAGGTCATGTGCAAAGAGTGGCATTGTGACTTCTTCTTTTCCAGTTTGTCTTCCTTTTCTTTCTTTTGCTGCTCTGATTCCCGTGGCTAGAAGTTCCAAAACCATGTTGATGAATAATAGTGGTGAGAGTGGTCATCCTTGTCTTGTTCCTGATCTTAGAGGACATGCTTTCAGTTCTTCACCACTGAAAATGTTTGCTGCGGGTTTGTTGTATACGTCCTTGATTAAGTTGAGTGAGGTTCCCTCTAAGCCCACGTCCTGGAGGCTTTATATCACAAATGTGTGTTGACATTTGTCACGAGCTTTTCTGCATCGAGTGACTTGATCATATGCTTTCTCCTCTTCAATTTGTCAATAGGGGGAATCACATTGATTTGCGTGTATTGAAGAATCCTTGCATCCCTGGGAAAAATCCCACTTGACGGTGAGTTATGATACTTTTAACGTGGTGTTGGATTCTGTTGCTGCTATTTTGTTGAGCCGCTTTGCATCTAAGTTCATCAGTGATATCGGGATGTAACTCTTTTTCCTATTGTCTTTGTCTGGTTTTCCCAACAGGGTGACGGTGGCCTCACAGGAAGAGTTTCAGAGTGTTCCTTCCACGCCAATAGTTTGGAAGAGTTTGAGAAAGGTGGGTGTTAGCTCTTTTCTACGTGTTGGATAGAAATAACCTGTGAAGCCATCTGGTCCTGGACTTTTGTTTGTTGGACGATTTGTAATCAGAGTTTCAAGTTCATTACTCGTACTGGGTCTGTTCATATTTTCGATTTTTTCCTGCTTCAGCCTTGGGAGGTCGTACCTTCTGAAGAATTTGTCCATTTCTTCCAGATTGTCCATTTTGTTAGCATAGAGTTGATTGCAGTAGTCTCTTACAACGTTTTGTATTTCTGTGTTGTCCGTTGTAACTTCTTTTACCTTTCTAATTTTATTGATTTCAGTCCTCTCCCTCTTTATCTTGATGCATCTGGCTAAGGATTTATCCATATGGTTTATCTTCTCAAAGAACCAGCTTTTTGTTTTTTTGATCTTTGATATTGTTTTCTTTGTTGCTGTTTCAGTCATTTCTTTCTTCTTTTTCTACCTTTTTATTGACAGTCCCAACTACCTTCAGAGTTTGTTTTCTATGGAGTAAATGATTGGTTCAGATGGACACAACTTCTTCCTTTGATCTTATTGGTTTGTGAACTTTGCAATCTTACTTCATTATCTGATACAGCAGGTTCTTATTAGTTATCCATCTTATACATATTACTGTATATATGTCAATCCCACTCTCCGAATTCATCACACAGCCACCACCAACCCCGCCACTTTCCCCCCTTGGTGGCCATACGTTACTTCTCCACATCTGTGTATCAATTCTGTCCTGTACACTGGTTCATCTGTACCATTTCTCGAGGTTGAATATATGTGCTTTTATATACGATATCCGATTTTCTCTTTCTGACTGACTTCACTCTGTATGACAGTGTCTAGATCTATCCACGCCTGTACAAATGAACCAACATAGTTCCTTTTCGTGGCTGTATAATATTCCACGGTATATAGGTACCACATCTTCTTTATCCATTCGTCTTTGGGTGGCCATTTAAGTTGTTTCCGTGACCTGGCTGTTGTAAATAGTGCTGCACTGAACATTGGGGTGCCTGTGCCTTTTAGAATTATGCTCTTCTCTGGGCTTATGCCCTGGTGTGCGATGACTGAGTCATATGTTATTTCTATTTTCAGTTTTTCAAGGAATCTCCTTGCTTCCCTCCCTAGTGGCTCTATCAATTTACACTCCCACCAAGAGTGCAAGTGTGTTCTCTTTTCTCCACACCGTGCCCAGCAGTTATTTTGTTGATTTTCTGATGGTGACCATTGTAAATGGTATGAGGTGATACCTCAGTGTAGTTTTGATGTGCATCTCTATAATAATTAGTGATGTTGAGCAGGTTTTTATCTGCTTGTTGGCCACGTGTATGTCTTCTGTGGAGAATAGTCTGTTTAGGACTTCTGCCCATTTATAGATTGGGTTGTTGGTTTTTTTAATACCAAGCAGCACGAGCTGTTTACGTATTTTTGAGATTGATCCTCAGACCGCTGATTTGTATGTAAATATTTTTCCCATTTCTGTGGGTTGTGTGTTCTTCTTTCTCATAGTTTCCTGTGCTTAGCAAAATCTTTTAAGGTTACTGAGGTCCCACTTGGATATTTCTGTTTTTATTTCCAGGACTCTAGCAGGAGGATTACAAAAGATCTTCTTGTGTTTTATGTCCAACGACGTTCTTCCTAGGATTTCCTCTACGAGATTTAGAGTGTCCAGACTTAAGTTTGGGTCTCTGTTCCATTTTGACTTAATTTTTGTGTACGGTGTTTGGGAGTGTTCTAATCTTACTGTTTTACATGTCTCTGTCCAGTTTCCCCAGCACCACATATTCAAGAGACAGTCTCTTCTCCATTGTGTATCCGTGCCCCCTTTGTCAGAGATTAGTTGAGCATAGGCGTGTGGCTTTATCTCTCGGCTTTCTATCCTGTTGCATTGATCTATATTTCTGTTTTTGTGCCAGTCCAATGCTGTCTTGGTTACCGTAGCTTTGTAGTACAGTGCGAAGTCACGGAGCCTGATTCCTCCAGCTCCTTTTTTTTTTTTCATCAAACTGCTTTGGCCACTTGGGGAGTTTTGTGTCTCCATACACATTTTAAGATTTTTTGTTCTGGTTTTGTAAAAAAATTGCCATTGGTAATTTGAGAGGGATTGCACTGAATATGTAGATTGCTTTGGGTAGTATAGTCATTTTCATAATATTGATTCTTCCTATCCAAGAACATGGTATAGCTCTTCATCTGTTTGTATCATCCTCAGTTTCATTCATCAGTGTCTTATACTTTTCTGTATACAGGTTTTCTGTCTCCCTAGGTAGGTTTATTCCTAGGTATTTTATTCCTTTACTTGCAGGGGTAAATGGGAGTCCTTCCTTAATTTCTCTTTCTTTTTTTCTTCCTTAATGAATAGGAATGCAAGGGATTTCTGTGCATTAATTTTGTGTCCTGCAGCGTTTCCAAATCCATGGATTAGCTCTACTAGTTTTACGGTGGCATCTTTAGGATTCTCTAAGTATAGAATCAGGTCATGTGCAAAGAGTGGCATTGTGACTTCTTCTTTTCCAGTTTGTCTTCCTTTTCTTTCTTTTGCTGCTCTGATTCCCATGGCTAGAAGTTCCAAAACCATGTTGATGAATAATAGTGGTGAGAGTGGTCATCCTTGTCTTGTTCCTGATCTTAGAGGACATGCTTTCAGTTCTTCACCACTGAAAATGTTTGCTGCGGGTTTGTTGTATACGTCCTTGATTAAGTTGAGTGAGGTTCCCTCTAAGCCCACGTCCTGGAGGCTTTATATCACAAATGTGTGTTGACATTTGTCACGAGCTTTTCTGCATCGAGTGACTTGATCATATGCTTTCTCCTCTTCAATTTGTCAATAGGGGGAATCACATTGATTTGCGTGTATTAAAGAATCCTTGCATCCCTGGGAAAAATCCCACTTGACGGTGAGTTATGATACTTTTAACGTGGTGTTGGATTCTGTTGCTGCTATTTTGTTGAGCCGCTTTGCATCTAAGTTCATCAGTGATATCGGGATGTAACTCTTTTTCCTACTGTCTTTGTCTGGTTTTCCCAACAGGGTGACGGTGGCCTCACAGGAAGAGTTTCAGAGTGTTCCTTCCACGCCAATAGTTTGGAAGAGTTTGAGAAAGGTGGGTGTTAGCTCTTTTCTACGTGTTGGATAGAAATAACCTGTGAAGCCATCTGGTCCTGGACTTTTGTTTGTTGGACGATTTGTAATCAGAGTTTCAAGTTCATTACTCGTACTGGGTCTGTTCATAGTTTCGATTTTTTCCTGCTTCAGCCTTGGAAGGTCGTACCTTCCGAAGAATTTGTCCATTTCTTCCAGATTGTCCATTTTGTTAGCATAGAGTTGATTGCAGTAGTCTCTTACAACGTTTTGTATTTCTGTGTTGTCCGTTGTAACTTCTTTTACCTTTCTAATTTTATTGATTTCAGTCCTCTCCCTCTTTATCTTGATGCATCTGGCTAAGGATTTATCCATATGGTTTATCTTCTCAAAGAACCAGCTTTTTGTTTTTTTGATCTTTGATATTGTTTTCTTTGTTGCTGTTTCAGTCATTTCTTTCTTCTTTTTCTACCTTTTTATTGACAGTCCCAACTACCTTCAGAGTTTGTTTTCTATGGAGTAAATGATTGGTTCAGATGGACACAACTTCTTCCTTTGATCTTATTGGTTTGTGAACTTTGCAATCTTACTTCATTATCTGATACAGCAGGTTCTTATTAGTTATCCATCTTATACATATTACTGTATATATGTCAATCCCACTCCAAATTCATCACATAGCCACCACCAACCCCGCCACTTTCCCACCTTGGTGGCCATACGTTACTTCTCCACATCTGTGTGTCAATTCTGTCCTGTACACTGGTTCATCTGTACCATTTCTCGAGGTTGAATATATGTGCTTTTATATACGATATCCGATTTTCTCTTTCTGACTGACTTCACTCTGTATGACAGTGTCTAGATCTATCCACGCCTGTACAAATGAACCAACATAGTTCCTTTTCGTGGCTGTATAATATTCCACGGTATATAGGTACCACATCTTCTTTATCCATTCGTCTTTGGGTGGCCATTTAAGTTGTTTCCGTGACCTGGCTGTTGTAAATAGTGCTGCACTGAACATTGGGGTGCCTGTGCCTTTTAGAATTATGCTCTTCTCTGGGCTTATGCCCTGGTGTGCGATGACTGAGTCATATGTTATTTCTATTTTCAGTTTTTCAAGGAATCTCCTTGCTTCCCTCCCTAGTGGCTCTATCAATTTACACTCCCACCAAGAGTGCAAGTGTGTTCTCTTTTCTCCACACCGTGCCCAGCAGTTATTTTGTTGATTTTCTGATGGTGACCGTTCTAAATGGTGTGAGGTGATACCTCAGTGTAGTTTTGATGTGCATCTCTATAATAATTAGTGATGTTGAGCAGGTTTTTATCTGCTTGTTGGCCACGTGTATGTCTTCTGTGGAGAATAGTCTGTTTAGGACTTCTGCCCATTTATAGATTGGGTTGTTGGTTTTTTTAATACCAAGCAGCATGAGCTGTTTACGTATTTTTGAGATTGATCCTCAGACCGCTGATTTGTATGTAAATATTTTTCCCATTTCTGTGGGTTGTGTGTTCTTCTTTCTCATAGTTTCCTGTGCTTAGCAAAATCTTTTAAGGTTACTGAGGTCCCACTTGGATATTTCTGTTTTTATTTCCAGGACTCTAGCAGGAGGATTACAAAAGATCTTCTTGTGTTTTATGTCCAACGACGTTCTTCCTAGGATTTCCTCTAGGAGTTTTAGAGTGTCCAGACTTAAGTTTGGGTCTCTGTTCCATTTTGACTTAATTTTTGTGTACGGTGTTTGGGAGTGTTCTAATCTTACTGTTTTACATGTCTCTGTCCAGTTTCCCCAGCACCACGTATTCAAGAGACAGTCTCTTCTCCATTGTGTATCCGTGCCCCCTTTGTCAGAGATTAGTTGAGCATAGGCGTGTGGCTTTATCTCTGGGCTTTCTATCCTGTTGCATTGATCTATATTTCTGTTTTTGTGCCAGTCCAATGCTGTCTTGGTTACCGTAGCTTTGTAGTACAGTGCGAAGTCACGGAGCCTGATTCCTCCAGCTCCGTTTTTTTTTTTTCATCAAACTGCTTTGGCCACTCCGGAGTTTTGTGTCTCCATACACATTTTAAGATTTTTTGTTCTGGTTTTGTAAAAAAAATTGCCATTGGTAATTTGAGAGGGATTGCACTGAATATGTAGATTGCTTTGGGTAGTAGAGTCATTTTCATAATATTGATTCTTCCTATCCAAGAACATGGTATAGCTCTTCATCTGTTTGTATCATCCTCAGTTTCATTCATCAGTGTCTTATACTTTTCTGTATACAGGTTTTCTGTCTCCCTAGGTAGGTTTATTCCTAGGTATTTTATTCCTTTACTTGCAGGGGTAAATGGGAGTCCTTCCTTAATTTCTCTTTCTTTTTTTCTTCCTTAATGAATAGGAATGCAAGGGATTTCTGTGCATTAACTTTGTGTCCTGCAGCGTTTCCAAATCCATGGATTAGCTCTACTAGTTTTACGGTGGCATCTTTAGGATTCTCTAAGTATAGAATCAGGTCATGTGCAAAGAGTGGCATTGTGACTTCTTCTTTTCCAGTTTGTCTTCCTTTTCTTTCTTTTGCTGCTCTGATTCCCGTGGCTAGAAGTTCCAAAACCATGTTGATGAATAATAGTGGTGAGAGTGGTCATCCTTGTCTTGTTCCTGATCTTAGAGGACATGCTTTCAGTTCTTCACCACTGAAAATGTTTGCTGCGGGTTTGTTGTATACGTCCTTGATTAAGTTGAGTGAGGTTCCCTCTAAGCCCACGTCCTGGAGGCTTTATATCACAAATGTGTGTTGACATTTGTCACGAGCTTTTCTGCATCGAGTGACTTGATCATATGCTTTCTCCTCTTCAATTTGTCAATAGGGGGAATCACATTGATTTGCGTGTATTGAAGAATCCTTGCATCCCTGGGAAAAATCCCACTTGACGGTGAGTTATGATACTTTTATCGTGGTGTTGGATTCTGTTGCTGCTATTTTGTTGAGCCGCTTTGCATCTAAGTTCATCAGTGATATCGGGATGTAACTCTTTTTCCTATTGTCTTTGTCTGGTTTTCCCAACAGGGTGACGGTGGCCTCACAGGAAGAGTTTCAGAGTGTTCCTTCCACGCCAATAGTTTGGAAGAGTTTGAGAAAGGTGGGTGTTAGCTCTTTTCTACGTGTTGGATAGAAATAACCTGTGAAGCCATCTGGTCCTGGACTTTTGTTTGTTGGACGATTTGTAATCAGAGTTTCAAGTTCATTACTCGTACTGGGTCTGTTCATATTTTCGATTTTTTCCTGCTTCAGCCTTGGGAGGTCGTACCTTCCTAAGAACTTGTCTATTTATTCCAGATTGTCCATTTTGTTAGCATAGAGTTGATTGCAGTAGTCTCTTACAACGTTTTGTATTTCTGTGTTGTCCGTTGTAACTTCTTTTACCTTTCTAATTTTATTGATTTCAGTCCTCTCCCTCTTTATCTTGATGCATCTGGCTAAGGATTTATCCATATGGTTTATCTTCTCAAAGAACCAGCTTTTTGTTTTTTTGATCTTTGATATTGTTTTCTTTGTTGCTGTTTCAGTCATTTCTTTCTTCTTTTTCTACCTTTTTATTGACAGTCCCAACTACCTTCAGAGTTTGTTTTCTATGGAGTAAATGATTGGTTCAGATGGACACAACTTCTTCCTTTGATCTTATTGGTTTGTGAACTTTGCAATCTTACTTCATTATCTGATACAGCAGGTTCTTATTAGTTATCCATCTTATACATATTACTGTATATATGTCAATCCCACTCTCCGAATTCATCACACAGCCACCACCAACCCCCGACTTTCCCCCCTTGGTGGCCATACGTTACTTCTCCACATCTGTGTATCAATTCTGTCCTGTACACTGGTTCATCTGTACCATTTCTCGAGGTTGAATATATGTGCTTTTATATACGATATCCGATTTTCTCTTTCTGACTGACTTCACTCTGTATGACAGTGTCTAGATCTATCCACGCCTGTACAAATGAACCAACATAGTTCCTTTTCGTGGCTGTATAATATTCCACGGTATATAGGTACCACATCTTCTTTATCCATTCGTCTTTGGGTGGCCATTTAAGTTGTTTCCGTGACCTGGCTGTTGTAAATAGTGCTGCACTGAACATTGGGGTGCCTGTGCCTTTTAGAATTATGCTCTTCTCTGGGCTTATGCCCTGGTGTGCGATGACTGAGTCATATGTTATTTCTATTTTCAGTTTTTCAAGGAATCTCCTTGCTTCCCTCCCTAGTGGCTCTATCAATTTACACTCCCACCAAGAGTGCAAGTGTGTTCTCTTTTCTCCACACCGTGCCCAGCAGTTATTTTGTTGATTTTCTGATGGTGACCATTGTAAATGGTATGAGGTGATACCTCAGTGTAGTTTTGATGTGCATCTCTATAATAATTAGTGATGTTGAGCAGGTTTTTATCTGCTTGTTGGCCACGTGTATGTCTTCTGTGGAGAATAGTCTGTTTAGGACTTCTGCCCATTTATAGATTGGGTTGTTGGTTTTTTTAATACCAAGCAGCACGAGCTGTTTACGTATTTTTGAGATTGATCCTCAGACCGCTGATTTGTATGTAAATATTTTTCCCATTTCTGTGGGTTGTGTGTTCTTCTTTCTCATAGTTTCCTGTGCTTAGCAAAATCTTTTAAGGTTACTGAGGTCCCACTTGGATATTTCTGTTTTTATTTCCAGGACTCTAGCAGGAGGATTACAAAAGATCTTCTTGTGTTTTATGTCCAACGACGTTCTTCCTAGGATTTCCTCTACGAGATTTAGAGTGTCCAGACTTAAGTTTGGGTCTCTGTTCCATTTTGACTTAATTTTTGTGTACGGTGTTTGGGAGTGTTCTAATCTTACTGTTTTACATGTCTCTGTCCTGTTTCCCCAGCACCACATATTCAAGAGACAGTCTCTTCTCCATTGTGTATCCGTGCCCCCTTTGTCAGATATTAGTTGAGCATAGGCGTGTGGCTTTATCTCTGGGCTTTCTATCCTGTTGCATTGATCTATATTTCTGTTTTTGTGCCAGTCCAATGCTGTCTTGGTTACCGTAGCTTTGTAGTACAGTGCGAAGTCACGGAGCCTGATTCCTCCAGCTCCTTTTTTTTTTTTCATCAAACTGCTTTGGCCACTTGGGGAGTTTTGTGTCTCCATACACATTTTAAGATTTTTTGTTCTGGTTTTGTAAAAAAATTGCCATTGGTAATTTGAGAGGGATTGCACTGAATATGTAGATTGCTTTGGGTAGTATAGTCATTTTCATAATATTGATTCTTCCTATCCAAGAACATGGTATAGCTCTTCATCTGTTTGTATCATCCTCAGTTTCATTCATCAGTGTCTTATACTTTTCTGTATACAGGTTTTCTGTCTCCCTAGGTAGGTTTATTCCTAGGTATTTTATTCCTTTACTTGCAGGGGTAAATGGGAGTCCTTCCTTAATTTCTCTTTCTTTTTTTCTTCCTTAATGAATAGGAATGCAAGGGATTTCTGTGCATTAATTTTGTGTCCTGCAGCGTTTCCAAATCCATGGATTAGCTCTACTAGTTTTACGGTGGCATCTTTAGGATTCTCTAAGTATAGAATCAGGTCATGTGCAAAGAGTGGCATTGTGACTTCTTCTTTTCCAGTTTGTCTTCCTTTTCTTTCTTTTGCTGCTCTGATTCCCATGGCTAGAAGTTCCAAAACCATGTTGATGAATAATAGTGGTGAGAGTGGTCATCCTTGTCTTGTTCCTGATCTTAGAGGACATGCTTTCAGTTCTTCACCACTGAAAATGTTTGCTGCGGGTTTGTTGTATACGTCCTTGATTAAGTTGAGTGAGGTTCCCTCTAAGCCCACGTCCTGGAGGCTTTATATCACAAATGTGTGTTGACATTTGTCACGAGCTTTTCTGCATCGAGTGACTTGATCATATGCTTTCTCCTCTTCAATTTGTCAATAGGGGGAATCACATTGATTTGCGTGTATTAAAGAATCCTTGCATCCCTGGGAAAAATCCCACTTGACGGTGAGTTAGGATACTTTTAACGTGGTGTTGGATTCTGTTGCTGCTATTTTGTTGAGCCGCTTTGCATCTAAGTTCATCAGTGATATCGGGATGTAACTCTTTTTCCTACTGTCTTTGTCTGGTTTTCCCAACAGGGTGACGGTGGCCTCACAGGAAGAGTTTCAGAGTGTTCCTTCCACGCCAATAGTTTGGAAGAGTTTGAGAAAGGTGGGTGTTAGCTCTTTTCTACGTGTTGGATAGAAATAACCTGTGAAGCCATCTGGTCCTGGACTTTTGTTTGTTGGACGATTTGTAATCAGAGTTTCAAGTTCATTACTCGTACTGGGTCTGTTCATATTTTCGATTTTTTCCTGCTTCAGCCTTGGAAGGTCGTACCTTCCGAAGAATTTGTCCATTTCTTCCAGATTGTCCATTTTGTTAGCATAGAGTTGATTGCAGTAGTCTCTTACAACGTTTTGTATTTCTGTGTTGTCCGTTGTAACTTCTTTTACCTTTCTAATTTTATTGATTTCAGTCCTCTCCCTCTTTATCTGGATGCATCTGGCTAAGGATTTATCCATATGGTTTATCTTCTCAAAGAACCAGCTTTTTGTTTTTTTGATCTTTGATATTGTTTTCTTTGTTGCTGTTTCAGTCATTTCTTTCTTCTTTTTCTACCTTTTTATTGACAGTCCCAACTACCTTCAGAGTTTGTTTTCTATGGAGTAAATGATTGGTTCAGATGGACACAACTTCTTCCTTTGATCTTATTGGTTTGTGAACTTTGCAATCTTACTTCATTATCTGATACAGCAGGTTCTTATTAGTTATCCATCTTATACATATTACTGTATATATGTCAATCCCACTCTCCGAATTCATCACACAGCCACCACCAACCCTGCCACTTTCCCCCCTTGGTGGCCATACGTTACTTCTCCACATCTGTGTATCAATTCTGTCCTGTACACTGGTTCATCTGTACCATTTCTCGAGGTTGAATATATGTGCTTTTATATACGATATCCGATTTTCTCTTTCTGACTGACTTCACTCTGTATGACAGTGTCTAGATCTATCCACGCCTGTACAAATGAACCAACATAGTTCCTTTTCGTGGCTGTATAATATTCCACGGTATATAGGTACCACATCTTCTTTATCCATTCGTCTTTGGGTGGCCATTTAAGTTGTTTCCGTGACCTGGCTGTTGTAAATAGTGCTGCGCTGAACATTGGGGTGCCTGTGCCTTTTAGAATTATGCTCTTCTCTGGGCTTATGCCCTGGTGTGCGATGGCTGAGTCATATGTTATTTCTATTTTCAGTTTTTCAAGGAATCTCCTTGCTTCCCTCCCTAGTGGCTCTATCAATTTACACTCCCACCAAGAGTGCAAGTGTGTTCTCTTTTCTCCACACCGTGCCCAGCAGTTATTTTGTTGATTTTCTGATGGTGACCGTTCTAAATGGTGTGAGGTGATACCTCAGTGTAGTTTTGATGTGTATCTCTATAATAATTAGTGATGTTGAGCAGGTTTTTATCTGCTTGTTGGCCACGTGTATGTCTTCTGTGGAGAATAGTCTGTTTAGGACTTCTGCCCATTTATAGATTGGGTTGTTGGTTTTTTTAATACCAAGCAGCATGAGCTGTTTACGTATTTTTGAGATTGATCCTCAGACCGCTGATTTGTATGTAAATATTTTTCCCATTTCTGTGGGTTGTGTGTTCTTCTTTCTCATAGTTTCCTGTGCTTAGCAAAATCTTTTAAGGTTACTGAGGTCCCACTTGGATATTTCTGTTTTTATTTCCAGGACTCTAGCAGGAGGATTACAAAAGATCTTCTTGTGTTTTATGTCCAACGACGTTCTTCCTAGGATTTCCTCTACGAGATTTAGAGTGTCCAGACTTAAGTTTGGGTCTCTGTTCCATTTTGACTTAATTTTTGTGTACGGTGTTTGGGAGTGTTCTATTCTTATTGTTTTACATGTCTCTGTCCAGTTTCCCCAGCACCACATATTCAAGAGACAGTCTCTTCTCCATTGTGTATCCGTGCCCCCTTTGTCAGAGATTAGTTGAGCATAGGCGTGTGGCTTTATCTCTCGGCTTTCTATCCTGTTGCATTGATCTATATTTCTGTTTTTGTGCCAGTCCAATGCTGTCTTGGTTACCGTAGCTTTGTAGTACAGTGCGAAGTCACGGAGCCTGATTCCTCCAGCTCCTTTTTTTTTTTTCATCAAACTGCTTTGGCCACTTGGGGAGTTTTGTGTCTCCATACACATTTTAAGATTTTTTGTTCTGGTTTTGTAAAAAAATTGCCATTGGTAATTTGAGAGGGATTGCACTGAATATGTAGATTGCTTTGGGTAGTATAGTCATTTTCATAATATTGATTCTTCCTATCCAAGAACATGGTATAGCTCTTCATCTGTTTGTATCATCCTCAGTTTCATTCATCAGTGTCTTATACTTTTCTGTATACAGGTTTTCTGTCTCCCTAGGTAGGTTTATTCCTAGGTATTTTATTCCTTTACTTGCAGGGGTAAATGGGAGTCCTTCCTTAATTTCTCTTTCTTTTTTTCTTCCTTAATGAATAGGAATGCAAGGGATTTCTGTGCATTAATTTTGTGTCCTGCAGCGTTTCCAAATCCATGGATTAGCTCTACTAGTTTTACGGTGGCATCTTTAGGATTCTCTAAGTATAGAATCAGGTCATGTGCAAAGAGTGGCATTGTGACTTCTTCTTTTCCAGTTTGTCTTCCTTTTCTTTCTTTTGCTGCTCTGATTCCCATGGCTAGAAGTTCCAAAACCATGTTGATGAATAATAGTGGTGAGAGTGGTCATCCTTGTCTTGTTCCTGATCTTAGAGGACATGCTTTCAGTTCTTCACCACTGAAAATGTTTGCTGCGGGTTTGTTGTATACGTCCTTGATTAAGTTGAGTGAGGTTCCCTCTAAGCCCACGTCCTGGAGGCTTTATATCACAAATGTGTGTTGACATTTGTCACGAGCTTTTCTGCATCGAGTGAGTTGATCATATGCTTTCTCCTCTTCAATTTGTCAATAGGGGGAATCACATTGATTTGCGTGTATTAAAGAATCCTTGCATCCCTGGGAAAAATCCCACTTGACGGTGAGTTATGATACTTTTAACGTGGTGTTGGATTCTGTTGCTGCTATTTTGTTGAGCCGCTTTGCATCTAAGTTCATCAGTGATATCGGGATGTAACTCTTTTTCCTACTGTCTTTGTCTGGTTTTCCCAACAGGGTGACGGTGGCCTCACAGGAAGAGTTTCAGAGTGTTCCTTCCACGCCAATAGTTTGGAAGAGTTTGAGAAAGGTGGGTGTTAGCTCTTTTCTACGTGTTGGATAGAAATAACCTGTGAAGCCATCTGGTCCTGGACTTTTGTTTGTTGGACGATTTGTAATCAGAGTTTCAAGTTCATTACTCGTACTGGGTCTGTTCATATTTTCGATTTTTTCCTGCTTCAGCCTTGGAAGGTCGTACCTTCCGAAGAATTTGTCCATTTCTTCCAGATTGTCCATTTTGTTAGCATAGAGTTGATTGCAGTAGTCTCTTACAACGTTTTGTATTTCTGTGTTGTCCGTTGTAACTTCTTTTACCTTTCTAATTTTATTGATTTCAGTCCTCTCCCTCTTTATCTTGATGCATCTGGCTAAGGATTTATCCATATGGTTTATCTTCTCAAAGAACCAGCTTTTTGTTTTTTTGATCTTTGATATTGTTTTCTTTGTTGCTGTTTCAGTCATTTCTTTCTTCTTTTTCTACCTTTTTATTGACAGTCCCAACTACCTTCAGAGTTTGTTTTCTATGGAGTAAATGATTGGTTCAGATGGACACAACTTCTTCCTTTGATCTTATTGGTTTGTGAACTTTGCAATCTTACTTCATTATCTGATACAGCAGGTTCTTATTAGTTATCCATCTTATACATATTACTGTATATATGTCAATCCCACTCTCCGAATTCATCACACAGCCACCACCAACCCCGCCACTTTCCCCCCTTGGTGGCCATACGTTACTTCTCCACATCTGTGTATCAATTCTGTCCTGTACACTGGTTCATCTGTACCATTTCTCGAGGTTGAATATATGTGCTTTTATATACGATATCCGATTTTCTCTTTCTGACTGACTTCACTCTGTATGACAGTGTCTAGATCTATCCACGCCTGTACAAATGAACCAACATAGTTCCTTTTCGTGGCTGTATAATATTCCACGGTATATAGGTACCACATCTTCTTTATCCATTCGTCTTTGGGTGGCCATTTAAGTTGTTTCCGTGACCTGGCTGTTGTAAATAGTGCTGCGCTGAACATTGGGGTGCCTGTGCCTTTTAGAATTATGCTCTTCTCTGGGCTTATGCCCTGGTGTGCGATGACTGAGTCATATGTTATTTCTATTTTCAGTTTTTCAAGGAATCTCCTTGCTTCCCTCCCTAGTGGCTCTATCAATTTACACTCCCACCAAGAGTGCAAGTGTGTTCTCTTTTCTCCACACCGTGCCCAGCAGTTATTTTGTTGATTTTCTGATGGTGACCGTTCTAAATGGTGTGAGGTGATACCTCAGTGTAGTTTTGATGTGCATCTCTATAATAATTAGTGATGTTGAGCAGGTTTTTATCTGCTTGTTGGCCACGTGTATGTCTTCTGTGGAGAATAGTCTGTTTAGGACTTCTGCCCATTTATAGATTGGGTTGTTGGTTTTTTTAATACCAAGCAGCATGAGCTGTTTACGTATTTTTGAGATTGATCCTCAGACCGCTGATTTGTATGTAAATATTTTTCCCATTTCTGTGGGTTGTGTGTTCTTCTTTCTCATAGTTTCCTGTGCTTAGCAAAATCTTTTAAGGTTACTGAGGTCCCACTTGGATATTTCTGTTTTTATTTCCAGGACTCTAGCAGGAGGATTACAAAAGATCTTCTTGTGTTTTATGTCCAACGACGTTCTTCCTAGGATTTCCTCTACGAGTTTTAGAGTGTCCAGACTTAAGTTTGGGTCTCTGTTCCATTTTGACTTAATTTTTGTGTACGGTGTTTGGGAGTGTTCTAATCTTACTGTTTTACATGTCTCTGTCCAGTTTCCCCAGCACCACGTATTCAAGAGACAGTCTCTTCTCCATTGTGTATCCGTGCCCCCTTTGTCAGAGATTAGTTGAGCATAGGCGTGTGGCTTTATCTCTGGGCTTTCTATCCTGTTGCATTGATCTATATTTCTGTTTTTGTGCCAGTCCAATGCTGTCTTGGTTACCGTAGCTTTGTAGTACAGTGCGAAGTCACGGAGCCTGATTCCTCCAGCTCCTTTTTTTTTTTTCATCAAACTGCTTTGGCCACTTGGGGAGTTTTGTGTCTCCATACACATTTTAAGATTTTTTGTTCTGGTTTTGTAAAAAAATTGCCATTGGTAATTTGAGAGGGATTGCACTGAATATGTAGATTGCTTTGGGTAGTAGAGTCATTTTCATAATATTGATTCTTCCTATCCAAGAACATGGTATAGCTCTTCATCTGTTTGTATCATCCTCAGTTTCATTCATCAGTGTCTTATACTTTTCTGTATACAGGTTTTCTGTCTCCCTAGGTAGGTTTATTCCTAGGTATTTTATTCCTTTACTTGCAGGGGTAAATGGGAGTCCTTCCTTAATTTCTCTTTCTTTTTTTCTTCCTTAATGAATAGGAATGCAAGGGATTTCTGTGCATTAATTTTGTGTCCTGCAGCGTTTCCAAATCCATGGATTAGCTCTACTAGTTTTACGGTGGCATCTTTAGGATTCTCTAAGTATAGAATCAGGTCATGTGCAAAGAGTGGCATTGTGACTTCTTCTTTTCCAGTTTGTCTTCCTTTTCTTTCTTTTGCTGCTCTGATTCCCGTGGCTAGAAGTTCCAAAACCATGTTGATGAATAATAGTGGTGAGAGTGGTCATCCTTGTCTTGTTCCTGATCTTAGAGGACATGCTTTCAGTTCTTCACCACTGAAAATGTTTGCTGCGGGTTTGTTGTATACGTCCTTGATTAAGTTGAGTGAGGTTCCCTCTAAGCCCACGTCCTGGAGGCTTTATATCACAAATGTGTGTTGACATTTGTCACAAGCTTTTCTGCATCGAGTGACTTGATCATATGCTTTCTCCTCTTCAATTTGTCAATAGGGGGAATCACATTGATTTGCGTGTATTGAAGAATCCTTGCATCCCTGGGAAAAATCCCACTTGACGGTGAGTTAGGATACTTTTAACGTGGTGTTGGATTCTGTTGCTGCTATTTTGTTGAGCCGCTTTGCATCTAAGTTCATCAGTGATATCGGGATGTAACTCTTTTTCCTACTGTCTTTGTCTGGTTTTCCCAACAGGGTGACGGTGGCCTCACAGGAAGAGTTTCAGAGTGTTCCTTCCACGCCAATAGTTTGGAAGAGTTTGAGAAAGGTGGGTGTTAGCTCTTTTCTACGTGTTGGATAGAAATAACCTGTGAAGCCATCTGGTCCTGGACTTTTGTTTGTTGGACGATTTGTAATCAGAGTTTCAAGTTCATTACTCGTACTGGGTCTGTTCATATTTTCGATTTTTTCCTGCTTCAGCCTTGGAAGGTCGTACCTTCCGAAGAATTTGTCCATTTCTTCCAGATTGTCCATTTTGTTAGCATAGAGTTGATTGCAGTAGTCTCTTACAACGTTTTGTATTTCTGTGTTGTCCGTTGTAACTTCTTTTACCTTTCTAATTTTATTGATTTCAGTCCTCTCCCTCTTTATCTTGATGCATCTGGCTAAGGATTTATCCATATGTTTTATCTTCTCAAAGAACCAGCTTTTTGTTTTTTTGATCTTTGATATTGTTTTCTTTGTTGCTGTTTCAGTCATTTCTTTCTTCTTTTTCTACCTTTTTATTGACAGTCCCAGCTACCTTCAGAGTTTGTTTTCTATGGAGTAAATGATTGGTTCAGATGGACACAACTTCTTCCTTTGATCTTATTGGTTTGTGAACTTTGCAATCTTACTTCATTATCTGATACAGCAGGTTCTTATTAGTTATCCATCTTATACATATTACTGTATATATGTCAATCCCACTCTCCGAATTCATCACACAGCCACCACCAACCCCGCCACTTTCCCCCCTTGGTGGCCATACGTTACTTCTCCACATCTGTGTATCAATTCTGTCCTGTACACTGGTTCATCTGTACCATTTCTCGAGGTTGAATATATGTGCTTTTATATACGATATCCGATTTTTCTTTCTGACTGACTTCACTCTGTATGACAGTGTCTAGATCTATCCATGCCTGTACAAATGAACCAACATAGTTCCTTTTCGTGGCTGTATAATATTCCACGATATATAGGTACCACATCTTCTTTATCCATTCGTCTTTGGGTGGCCATTTAAGTTGTTTCCGTGACCTGGCTGTTGTAAATAGTGCTGCACTGAACATTGGGGTGCCTGTGCCTTTTAGAATTATGCTCTTCTCTGGGCTTATGCCCTGGTGTGCGATGGCTGAGTCATATGTTATTTCTATTTTCAGTTTTTCAAGGAATCTCCTTGCTTCCCTCCCTAGTGGCTCTATCAATTTACACTCCCACCAAGAGTGCAAGTGTGTTCTCTTTTCTCCACACCGTGCCCAGCAGTTATTTTGTTGATTTTCTGATGGTGACCGTTCTAAATGGTGTGAGGTGATACCTCAGTGTAGTTTTGATGTGCATCTCTATAATAATTAGTGATGTTGAGCAGGCTTTTATCTGCTTGTTGGCCACGTGTATGTCTTCTGTGGAGAATAGTCTGTTTAGGACTTCTGCCCATTTATAGATTGGGTTGTTGGTTTTTTTAATACCAAGCAGCATGAGCTGTTTACGTATTTTTGAGATTGATCCTCAGACCGCTGATTTGTATGTAAATATTTTTCCCATTTCTGTGGGTTGTGTGTTCTTCTTTCTCATAGTTTCCTGTGCTTAGCAAAATCTTTTAAGGTTACTGAGGTCCCACTTGGATATTTCTGTTTTTATTTCCAGGACTCTAGCAGGAGGATTACAAAAGATCTTCTTGTGTTTTATGTCCAACGACGTTCTTCCTAGGATTTCCTCTACGAGATTTAGAGTGTCCAGACTTAAGTTTGGGTCTCTGTTCCATTTTGACTTAATTTTTGTGTACGGTGTTTGGGAGTGTTCTATTCTTATTGTTTTACATGTCTCTGTCCAGTTTCCCCAGCACCACATATTCAAGAGACAGTCTCTTCTCCATTGTGTATCCGTGCCCCCTTTGTCAGAGATTAGTTGAGCATAGGCGTGTGGCTTTATCTCTGGGCTTTCTATCCTGTTGCATTGATCTATATTTCTGTTTTTGTGCCAGTCCAATGCTGTCTTGGTTACCGTAGCTTTGTAGTACAGTGCGAAGTCACGGAGCCTGATTCCTCCAGCTCCTTTTTTTTTTTTCATCAAACTGCTTTGGGCACTTGGGGAGTTTTGTGTCTCCATACACATTTTAAGATTTTTTGTTCTGGTTTTGTAAAAAAATTGCCATTGGTAATTTGAGAGGGATTGCACTGAATATGTAGATTGCTTTGGGTAGTAGAGTCATTTTCATAATATTGATTCTTCCTATCCAAGAACATGGTATAGCTCTTCATCTGTTTGTATCATCCTCAGTTTCATTCATCAGTGTCTTATACTTTTCTGTATACAGGTTTTCTGTCTCCCTAGGTAGGTTTATTCCTAGGTATTTTATTCCTTTACTTGCAGGGGTAAATGGGAGTCCTTCCTTAATTTCTCTTTCTTTTTTTCTTCCTTAATGAATAGGAATGCAAGGGATTTCTGTGCATTAATTTTGTGTCCTGCAGCGTTTCCAAATCCATGGATTAGCTCTACTAGTTTTACGGTGGCATCTTTAGGATTCTCTAAGTATAGAATCAGGTCATGTGCAAAGAGTGGCATTGTGACTTCTTCTTTTCCAGTTTGTCTTCCTTTTCTTTCTTTTGCTGCTCTGATTCCCATGGCTAGAAGTTCCAAAACCATGTTGATGAATAATAGTGGTGAGAGTGGTCATCCTTGTCTTGTTCCTGATCTTAGAGGACATGCTTTCAGTTCTTCACCACTGAAAATGTTTGCTGCGGGTTTGTTGTATACGTCCTTGATTAAGTTGAGTGAGGTTCCCTCTAAGCCCACGTCCTGGAGGCTTTATATCACAAATGTGTGTTGACATTTGTCACAAGCTTTTCTGCATCGAGTGACTTGATCATATGCTTTCTCCTCTTCAATTTGACAATAGGGGGAATCACATTGATTTGCATGTATTGAAGAATCCTTGCATCCCTGGGAAAAATCCCACTTGACGGTGAGTTAGGATACTTTTAACGTGGTGTTGGATTCTGTTGCTGCTATTTTGTTGAGCCGCTTTGCATCTAAGTTCATCAGTGATATCGGGATGTAACTCTTTTTCCTACTGTCTTTGTCTGGTTTTCCCAACAGGGTGACGGTGGCCTCACAGGAAGAGTTTCAGAGTGTTCTTTCCACGCCAATAGTTTGGAAGAGTTTGAGAAAGGTGGGTGTTAGCTCTTTTCTACGTGTTGGATAGAAATAACCTGTGAAGCCATCTGGTCCTGGACTTTTGTTTGTTGGACGATTTGTAATCAGAGTTTCAAGTTCATTACTCGTACTGGGTCTGTTCATATTTTCGATTTTTTCCTGCTTCAGCCTTGGAAGGTCGTACCTTCCGAAGAATTTGTCCATTTCTTCCAGATTGTCCATTTTGTTAGCATAGAGTTGATTGCAGTAGTCTCTTACAACGTTTTGTATTTCTGTGTTGTCCGTTGTAACTTCTTTTACCTTTCTAATTTTATTGATTTCAGTCCTCTCCCTCTTTATCTTGATGCATCTGGCTAAGGATTTATCCATATGGTTTATCTTCTCAAAGAACCAGCTTTTTGTTTTTTTGATCTTTGATATTGTTTTCTTTGTTGCTGTTTCAGTCATTTCTTTCTTCTTTTTCTACCTTTTTATTGACAGTCCCAACTACCTTCAGAGTTTGTTTTCTATGGAGTAAATGATTGGTTCAGATGGACACAACTTCTTCCTTTGATCTTATTGGTTTGTGAACTTTGCAATCTTACTTCATTATCTGATACAGCAGGTTCTTATTAGTTATCCATCTTATAGATATTACTGTATATATGTGAATCCCACTCTCCAAATTCATCACACAGCCACCAACAACCCTGCCACTTTTCCCCCTTGGTGGCCATACATTACTTCTCCACATCTGTGTATCAATTCTGTCCTGTACACTGGTTCATCTGTACCATTTCTCGAGGTTGAATATATGTGCTTTTATATACGATATCCGATTTTCTCTTTCTGACTGACTTCACTCTGTATGACAGTGTCTAGATCTATCCACGCCTGTACAAATGAACCAACATAGTTCCTTTTCGTGGCTGTATAATATTCCACGGTATATAGGTACCACATCTTCTTTATCCATTCGTCTTTGGGTGGCCATTTAAGTTGTTTCCATGACCTGGCTGTTGTAAATAGTGCTGCACTGAACATTGGGCTGCCTGTGCCTTTTAGAATTATGCTCTTCTCTGGGCTTATGCCCTGGTGTGCGATGGCTGAGTCATATGTTATTTCTATTTTCAGTTTTTCAAGGAATCTCCTTGCTTCCCTCCCTAGTGGCTCTATCAATTTACACTCCCACCAAGAGTGCAAGTGTGTTCTCTTTTCTCCACAACGTGCCCAGCAGTTATTTTGTTGATTTTCTGATGGTGACCGTTCTAAATGGTGTGAGGTGATACCTCAGTGTAGTTTTGATGTGCATCTCTATAATAATTAGTGATGTTGAGCAGGTTTTTATCTGCTTGTTGGCCACGTGTATGTCTTCTGTGGAGAATAGTCTGTTTAGGACTTCTGCCCATTTATAGATTGGGTTGTTGGTTTTTTTAATACCAAGCAGCATGAGCTGTTTACGTATTTTTGAGATTGATCCTCAGACCGCTGATTTGTATGTAAATATTTTTCCCATTTCTGTGGGTTGTGTGTTCTTCTTTCTCATAGTTTCCTGTGCTTAGCAAAATCTTTTAAGGTTACTGAGGTCCCACTTGGATATTTCTGTTTTTATTTCCAGGACTCTAGCAGGAGGATTACAAAAGATCTTCTTGTGTTTTATGTCCAACGACGTTCTTCCTAGGATTTCCTCTACGAGTTTTAGAGTGTCCAGACTTAAGTTTGGGTCTCTGTTCCATTTTGACTTAATTTTTGTGTACGGTGTTTGGGAGTGTTCTAATCTTATCGTTTTACATGTCTCTGTCCAGTTTTCCCAGCACGACGTATTCAAGAGACAGTCTCTTCTCCATTGTGTATCCGTGCCCCCTTTGTCAGAGATTAGTTGAGCATAGGCGTGTGGCTTTATCTCTGGGCTTTCTATCCTGTTGCATTGATCTATATTTCTGTTTTTGTGCCAGTCCAATGCTGTCTTGGTTACCGTAGCTTTGTAGTACAGTGCGAAGTCACGGAGCCTGATTCCTCCAGCTCCTTTTTTTTTTTTCATCAAACTGCTTTGGCCACTTGGGGAGTTTTGTGTCTCCATACACATTTTAAGATTTTTTGTTCTGGTTTTGTAAAAAAAATTGCCATTGGTAATTTGAGAGGGATTGCACTGAATATGTAGATTGCTTTGGGTAGTATAGTCATTTTCATAATATTGATTCTTCCTATCCAAGAACATGGTATAGCTCTTCATCTGTTTGTATCATCCTCAGTTTCATTCATCAGTGTCTTATACTTTTCTGTATACAGGTTTTCTGTCTCCCTAGGTAGGTTTATTCCTAGGTATTTTATTCCTTTACTTGCAGGGGTAAATGGGAGTCCTTCCTTAATTTCTCTTTCTCTTTTTCTTCCTTAATGAATAGGAATGCAAGGGATTTCTGTGCATTAATTTTGTGTCCTGCAGCGTTTCCAAATCCATGGATTAGCTCTACTAGTTTTACGGTGGCATCTTTAGGATTCTCTAAGTATAGAATCAGGTCATGTGCAAAGAGTGGCATTGTGACTTCTTCTTTTCCAGTTTGTCTTCCTTTTCTTTCTTTTGCTGCTCTGATTCCCGTGGCTAGAAGTTCCAAAACCATGTTGATGAATAATAGTGGTGAGAGTGGTCATCCTTGTCTTGTTCCTGATCTTAGAGGACATGCTTTCAGTTCTTCACCACTGAAAATGTTTGCTGCGGGTTTGTTGTATACGTCCTTGATTAAGTTGAGTGAGGTTCCCTCTAAGCCCACGTCCTGGAGGCTTTATATCACAAATGTGTGTTGACATTTGTCACAAGCTTTTCTGCATCGAGTGACTTGATCATATGCTTTCTCCTCTTCAATTTGACAATAGGGGGAATCACATTGATTTGCATGTATTGAAGAATCCTTGCATCCCTGGGAAAAATCCCACTTGACGGTGAGTTAGGATACTTTTAACGTGGTGTTGGATTCTGTTGCTGCTATTTTGTTGAGCCGCTTTGCATCTAAGTTCATCAGTGATATCGGGATGTAACTCTTTTTCCTACTGTCTTTGTCTGGTTTTCCCAACAGGGTGACGGTGGCCTCACAGGAAGAGTTTCAGAGTGTTCTTTCCACGCCAATAGTTTGGAAGAGTTTGAGAAAGGTGGGTGTTAGCTCTTTTCTACGTGTTGGATAGAAATAACCTGTGAAGCCATCTGGTCCTGGACTTTTGTTTGTTGGACGATTTGTAATCAGAGTTTCAAGTTCATTACTCGTACTGGGTCTGTTCATATTTTCGATTTTTTCCTGCTTCAGCCTTGGAAGGTCGTACCTTCCGAAGAATTTGTCCATTTCTTCCAGATTGTCCATTTTGTTAGCATAGAGTTGATTGCAGTAGTCTCTTACAACGTTTTGTATTTCTGTGTTGTCCGTTGTAACTTCTTTTACCTTTCTAATTTTATTGATTTCAGTCCTCTCCCTCTTTATCTTGATGCATCTGGCTAAGGATTTATCCATATGGTTTATCTTCTCAAAGAACCAGCTTTTTGTTTTTTTGATCTTTGATATTGTTTTCTTTGTTGCTGTTTCAGTCATTTCTTTCTTCTTTTTCTACCTTTTTATTGACAGTCCCAGCTACCTTCAGAGTTTGTTTTCTATGGAGTAAATGATTGGTTCAGATGGACACAACTTCTTCCTTTGATCTTATTGGTTTGTGAACTTTGCAATCTTACTTCATTATCTGATACAGCAGGTTCTTATTAGTTATCCATCTTATACATATTACTGTATATATGTCAATCCCACTCTCCAAATTCATCACACAGCCACCAACAACCCTGCCACTTTTCCCCCTTGGTGGCCATACATTACTTCTCCACATCTGTGTATCAATTCTGTCCTGTACACTGGTTCATCTGTACCATTTCTCGAGGTTGAATATATGTGCTTTTATATACGATATCCGATTTTCTCTTTCTGACTGACTTCACTCTGTATGACAGTGTCTAGATCTATCCACGCCTGTACAAATGAACCAACATAGTTCCTTTTCGTGGCTGTATAATATTCCACGGTATATAGGTACCACATCTTCTTTATCCATTCGTCTTTGGGTGGCCATTTAAGTTGTTTCCATGACCTGGCTGTTGTAAATAGTGCTGCACTGAACATTGGGCTGCCTGTGCCTTTTAGAATTATGCTCTTCTCTGGGCTTATGCCCTGTTGTGCGATGGCTGAGTCATATGTTATTTCTATTTTCAGTTTTTCAAGGAATCTCCTTGCTTCCCTCCCTAGTGGCTCTATCAATTTACACTCCCACCAAGAGTGCAAGTGTGTTCTCTTTTCTCCACACCGTGCCCAGCAGTTATTTTGTTGATTTTCTGATGGTGACCGTTCTAAATGGTGTGAGGTGATACCTCAGTGTAGTTTTGATGTGCATCTCTATAATAATTAGTGATGTTGAGCAGGTTTTTATCTGCTTGTTGGCCACGTGTATGTCTTCTGTGGAGAATAGTCTGTTTAGGACTTCTGCCCATTTATAGATTGGGTTGTTGGTTTTTTTAATACCAAGCAGCATGAGCTGTTTACGTATTTTTGAGATTGATCCTCAGACCGCTGATTTGTATGTAAATATTTTTCCCATTTCTGTGGGTTGTGTGTTCTTCTTTCTCATAGTTTCCTGTGCTTAGCAAAATCTTTTAAGGTTACTGAGGTCCCACTTGGATATTTCTGTTTTTATTTCCAGGACTCTAGCAGGAGGATTACAAAAGATCTTCTTGTGTTTTATGTCCAACGACGTTCTTCCTAGGATTTCCTCTACGAGTTTTAGAGTGTCCAGACTTAAGTTTGGGTCTCTGTTCCATTTTGACTTAATTTTTGTGTACGGTGTTTGGGAGTGTTCTAATCTTATCGTTTTACATGTCTCTGTCCAGTTTTCCCAGCACGACGTATTCAAGAGACAGTCTCTTCTCCATTGTGTATCCGTGCCCCCTTTGTCAGAGATTAGTTGAGCATAGGCGTGTGGCTTTATCTCTGGGCTTTCTATCCTGTTGCATTGATCTATATTTCTGTTTTTGTGCCAGTCCAATGCTGTCTTGGTTACCGTAGCTTTGTAGTACAGTGCGAAGTCACGGAGCCTGATTCCTCCAGCTCCTTTTTTTTTTTTCATCAAACTGCTTTGGCCACTTGGGGAGTTTTGTGTCTCCATACACATTTTAAGATTTTTTGTTCTGGTTTTGTAAAAAAAATTGCCATTGGTAATTTGAGAGGGATTGCACTGAATATGTAGATTGCTTTGGGTAGTATAGTCATTTTCATAATATTGATTCTTCCTATCCAAGAACATGGTATAGCTCTTCATCTGTTTGTATCATCCTCAGTTTCATTCATCAGTGTCTTATACTTTTCTGTATACAGGTTTTCTGTCTCCCTAGGTAGGTTTATTCCTAGGTATTTTATTCCTTTACTTGCAGGGGTAAATGGGAGTCCTTCCTTAATTTCTCTTTCTCTTTTTCTTCCTTAATGAATAGGAATGCAAGGGATTTCTGTGCATTAATTTTGTGTCCTGCAGCGTTTCCAAATCCATGGATTAGCTCTACTAGTTTTACGGTGGCATCTTTAGGATTCTCTAAGTATAGAATCAGGTCATGTGCAAAGAGTGGCATTGTGACTTCTTCTTTTCCAGTTTGTCTTCCTTTTCTTTCTTTTGCTGCTCTGATTCCCGTGGCTAGAAGTTCCAAAACCATGTTGATGAATAATAGTGGTGAGAGTGGTCATCCTTGTCTTGTTCCTGATCTTAGAGGACATGCTTTCAGTTCTTCACCACTGAAAATGTTTGCTGCGGGTTTGTTGTATACGTCCTTGATTAAGTTGAGTGAGGTTCCCTCTAAGCCCACGTCCTGGAGGCTTTATATCACAAATGTGTGTTGACATTTGTCACAAGCTTTTCTGCATCGAGTGACTTGATCATATGCTTTCTCCTCTTCAATTTGACAATAGGGGGAATCACATTGATTTGCATGTATTGAAGAATCCTTGCATCCCTGGGAAAAATCCCACTTGACGGTGAGTTAGGATACTTTTAACGTGGTGTTGGATTCTGTTGCTGCTATTTTGTTGAGCCGCTTTGCATCTAAGTTCATCAGTGATATCGGGATGTAACTCTTTTTCCTACTGTCTTTGTCTGGTTTTCCCAACAGGGTGACGGTGGCCTCACAGGAAGAGTTTCAGAGTGTTCTTTCCACGCCAATAGTTTGGAAGAGTTTGAGAAAGGTGGGTGTTAGCTCTTTTCTACGTGTTGGATAGAAATAACCTGTGAAGCCATCTGGTCCTGGACTTTTGTTTGTTGGACGATTTGTAATCAGAGTTTCAAGTTCATTACTCGTACTGGGTCTGTTCATATTTTCGATTTTTTCCTGCTTCAGCCTTGGAAGGTCGTACCTTCCGAAGAATTTGTCCATTTCTTCCAGATTGTCCATTTTGTTAGCATAGAGTTGATTGCAGTAGTCTCTTACAACGTTTTGTATTTCTGTGTTGTCCGTTGTAACTTCTTTTACCTTTCTAATTTTATTGATTTCAGTCCTCTCCCTCTTTATCTTGATGCATCTGGCTAAGGATTTATCCATATGGTTTATCTTCTCAAAGAACCAGCTTTTTGTTTTTTTGATCTTTGATATTGTTTTCTTTGTTGCTGTTTCAGTCATTTCTTTCTTCTTTTTCTACCTTTTTATTGACAGTCCCAACTACCTTCAGAGTTTGTTTTCTATGGAGTAAATGATTGGTTCAGATGGACACAACTTCTTCCTTTGATCTTATTGGTTTGTGAACTTTGCAATCTTACTTCATTATCTGATACAGCAGGTTCTTATGAGTTATCCATCTTATACATATTACTGTATATATGTCAATGCCACTCTCCAAATTCATCACACAGCCACCAACAACCCTGCCACTTTCCCCCCTTGGTGGCCATACGTTACTTCTCCACATCTGTGTATCAATTCTGTCCTGTACACTGGTTCATCTGTACCATTTCTCGAGGTTGAATATATGTGCTTTTATATACGATATCCGATTTTCTCTTTCTGACTGACTTCACTCTGTATGACAGTGTCTAGATCTATCCACGCCTGTACAAATGAACCAACATAGTTCCTTTTCGTGGCTGTATAATATTCCACGGTATATAGGTACCACATCTTCTTTATCCATTCGTCTTTGGGTGGCCATTTAAGTTGTTTCCATGACCTGGCTGTTGTAAATAGTGCTGCACTGAACATTGGGGTGCCTGTGCCTTTTAGAATTATGCTCTTCTCTGGGCTTATGCCCTGTTGTGCGATGGCTGAGTCATATGTTATTTCTATTTTCAGTTTTTCAAGGAATCTCCTTGCTTCCCTCCCTAGTGGCTCTATCAATTTACACTCCCACCAAGAGTGCAAGTTTGTTCTCTTTTCTCCACACCGTGCCTAGCAGTTATTTTGTTGATTTTCTGATGGTGACCGTTCTAAATGGTGTCAGGTGATACCTCAGTGTAGTTTTGATGTGCATCTCTATAATAATTAGTGATATTGAGCAGGTTTTTATCTGCTTGTTGGCCACGTGTATGTCTTCTGTGGAGAATAGTCTGTTTAGGACTTCTCCCCATGTATAGATTGGGTTGTTGGTTTTTTTAATACCAAGCAGCATGAGCTGTTTACGTATTTTTGAGATTGATCCTCAGACCGCTGATTTGTATGTAAATATTTTTCCCATTGCTGTGGGTTGTGTGTTCTTCTTTCTGATAGTTTCCTGTGCTTAGCAAAATCTTTTAAGGTTACTGAGGTCCCACTTGGATATTTCTGTTTTTATTTCCAGGACTCTAGCAGGAGGATTACAAAAGATCTTCTTGTGTTTTATGTCCAACGACGTTCTTCCTAGGATTTCCTCTACGAGTTTTAGAGTGTCCAGACTTAAGTTTGGGTCTCTGTTCCATTTTGACTTAATTTTTGTGTACGGTGTTTGGGAGTGTTCTAATCTTATTGTTTTACATGTCTCTGTCCAGTTTTCCCAGCACGACGTATTCAAGAGACAGTCTCTTCTCCATTGTGTATCCGTGCCCCCTTTGTCAGAGATTAGTTGAGCATAGGCATGTGGCTATATCTCTGGGCTTTCTATCCTGTTGCATTGATCTATATTTCTGTTTTTGTGCCAGTCCAATGCTGTCTTGGTTACTGTAGCTTTGTAGTACAGTGCGAAGTCACGGAGCCTGATTCCTCCAGCTCCTTTTTTTTTTTTCATCAAACTGCTTTGGCCACTTGGGGAGTTTTGTGTCTCCATACACATTTTAAGATTTTTTGTTCTGGTTTTGTAAAAAAATTGCCATTGGTAATTTGAGAGGGATTGCACTGAATATGTAGATTGCTTTGGGTAGTAGAGTCATTTTCATAATATTGATTCTTCCTATCCAAGAACATGGTATAGCTCTTCATCTGTTTGTATCATCCTCAGTTTCATTCATCAGTGTCTTATACTTTTCTGTATACAGGTTTTCTGTCTCCCTAGGTAGGTTTATTCCTAGGTATTTTATTCCTTTACTTGCAGGGGTAAATGGGAGTCCTTCCTTAATTTCTCTTTCTTTTTTTCTTCCTTAATGAATAGGAATGCAAGGGATTTCTGTGCATTAATTTTGTGTCCTGCAGCGTTTCCAAATCCATGGATTAGCTCTACTAGTTTTACGGTGGCATCTTTAGGATTCTCTAAGTATAGAATCAGGTCATGTGCAAAGAGTGGCATTGTGACTTCTTCTTTTCCAGTTTGTCTTCCTTTTCTTTCTTTTGCTGCTCTGATTCCCGTGGCTAGAAGTTCCAAAACCATGTTGATGAATAATAGTGGTGAGAGTGGTCATCCTTGTCTTGTTCCTGATCTTAGAGGACATGCTTTCAGTTCTTCACCACTGAAAATGTTTGCTGCGGGTTTGTTGTATACGTCCTTGATTAAGTTGAGTGAGGTTCCCTCTAAGCCCACGTCCTGGAGGCTTTATATCACAAATGTGTGTTGACATTTGTCACAAGCTTTTCTGCATCGAGTGACTTGATCATATGCTTTCTCCTCTTCAATTTGTCAATAGGGGGAATCACATTGATTTGCGTGTATTGAAGAATCCTTGCATCCCTGGGAAAAATCCCACTTGACGGTGAGTTAGGATACTTTTAACGTGGTGTTGGATTCTGTTGCTGCTATTTTGTTGAGCCGCTTTGCATCTAAGTTCATCAGTGATATCGGGATGTAACTCTTTTTCCTACTGTCTTTGTCTGGTTTTCCCAACAGGGTGACGGTGGCCTCACAGGAAGAGTTTCAGAGTGTTCCTTCCACGCCAATAGTTTGGAAGAGTTTGAGAAAGGTGGGTGTTAGCTCTTTTCTACGTGTTGGATAGAAATAACCTGTGAAGCCATCTGGTCCTGGACTTTTGTTTGTTGGACGATTTGTAATCAGAGTTTCAAGTTCATTACTCGTACTGGGTCTGTTCATATTTTCGATTTTTTCCTGCTTCAGCCTTGGAAGGTCGTACCTTCCGAAGAATTTGTCCATTTCTTCCAGATTGTCCATTTTGTTAGCATAGAGTTGATTGCAGTAGTCTCTTACAACGTTTTGTATTTCTGTGTTGTCCGTTGTAACTTCTTTTACCTTTCTAATTTTATTGATTTCAGTCCTCTCCCTCTTTATCTTGATGCATCTGGCTAAGGATTTATCCATATGGTTTATCTTCTCAAAGAACCAGCTTTTTGTTTTTTTGATCTTTGATATTGTTTTCTTTGTTGCTGTTTCAGTCATTTCTTTCTTCTTTTTCTACCTTTTTATTGACAGTCCCAACTACCTTCAGAGTTTGTTTTCTATGGAGTAAATGATTGGTTCAGATGGACACAACTTCTTCCTTTGATCTTATTGGTTTGTGAACTTTGCAGTCTTACTTCATTATCTGATACAGCAGGTTCTTATTAGTTATCCATCTTATACATATTACAGTATATATGTCAATCCCACTCTCCAAATTCATCACACAGCCACCACCAACCCCGCCACTTTCTCCCCTTGGTGGCCATATGTTACTTCTCCACATCTGTGTATCAATTCTGTCCTGTACACTGGTTCATCTGTACCATTTCTCGAGGTTGAATATATGTGCTTTTATATACGATATCCGATTTTCTCTTTCTGACTGACTTCACTCTGTATGACAGTGTCTAGATCTATCCACGCCTGTACAAATGAACCAACATAGTTCCTTTTCGTGGCTGTATAATATTCCACGGTATATAGGTACCACATCTTCTTTATCCATTCGTCTTTGGGTGGCCATTTAAGTTGTTTCCATGACCTGGCTGTTGTAAATAGTGCTGCACTGAACATTGGGGTGCCTGTGCCTTTTAGAATTATGCTCTTCTCTGGGCTTATGCCCTGGTGTGCGATGACTGAGTCATATGTTATTTCTATTTTCAGTTTTTCAAGGAATCTCCTTGCTTCCCTCCCTAGTGGCTCTATCAATTTACACTCCCACCAAGAGTGCAAGTGTGTTCTCTTTTCTCCACACCGTGCCCAGCAGTTATTTTGTTGATTTTCTGATGGTGACCGTTCTTAATGGTGTGAGGTGATACCTCAGTGTAGTTTTGATGTGCATCTCTATAATAATTAGTGATGTTGAGCAGGTTTTTATCTGCTTGTTGGCCACGTGTATGTCTTCTGTGGAGAATAGTGTGTTTAGGACTTCTGCCCATGTATAGATTGGGTTGTTGGTTTTTTTAATACCAAGCAGCATGAGCTGTTTACGTATTTTTGAGATTGATCCTCAGACCGCTGATTTGTATGTAAATATTTTTCCCATTTCTGTGGGTTGTGTGTTCTTCTTTCTCATAGTTTCCTGTGCTTAGCAAAATCTTTTAAGGTTACTGAGGTCCCACTTGGATATTTCTGTTTTTATTTCCAGGACTCTAGCAGGAGGATTACAAAAGATCTTCTTGTGTTTTATGTCCAACGACGTTCTTCCTAGGATTTCCTCTACGAGTTTTAGAGTGTCCAGACTTAAGTTTGGGTCTCTGTTCCATTTTGACTTAATTTTTGTGTACGGTGTTTGGGAGTGTTCTAATCTTATTGTTTTACATGTCTCTGTCCAGTTTTCCCAGCACCACGTATTCAAGAGACAGTCTCTTCTCCATTGTGTATCCGTGCCCCCTTTGTCAGAGATTAGTTGAGCATAGGCGTGTGGCTTTATCTCTGGGCTTTCTATCCTGTTGCATTGATCTATATTTCTGTTTTTGTGCCAGTCCAATGCTGTCTTGGTTACCGTAGCTTTGTAGTACAGTGCGAAGTCACGGAGCCTGATTCCTCCAGCTCCTTTTTTTTTTTTCATCAAACTGCTTTGGCCACTTGGGGAGTTTTGTGTCTCCATACACATTTTAAGATTTTTTGTTCTGGTTTTGTAAAAAAATTGCCATTGGTAATTTGAGAGGGATTGCACTGAATATGTAGATTGCCTTGGGTAGTATAGTCATTTTCATAATATTGATTCTTCCTATCCAAGAACATGGTATAGCTCTTCATCTGTTTGTATCATCCTCAGTTTCATTCATCAGTGTCTTATACTTTTCTGTATACAGGTTTTCTGTCTCCCTAGGTAGGTTTATTCCTAGGTATTTTATTCCTTTACTTGCAGGGGTAAATGGGAGTCCTTCCTTAATTTCTCTTTCTTTTTTTCTTCCTTAATGAATAGGAATGCAAGGGATTTCTGTGCATTAATTTTGTGTCCTGCAGCGTTTCCAAATCCATGGATTAGCTCTACTAGTTTTACGGTGGCATCTTTAGGATTCTCTAAGTATAGAATCAGGTCATGTGCAAAGAGTGGCATTGTGACTTCTTCTTTTCCAGTTTGTCTTCCTTTTCTTTCTTTTGCTGCTCTGATTCCCGTGGCTAGAAGTTCCAAAACCATGTTGATGAATAATAGTGGTGAGAGTGGTCATCCTTGTCTTGTTCCTGATCTTAGAGGACATGCTTTCAGTTCTTCACCACTGAAAATGTTTGCTGCGGGTTTGTTGTATACGTCCTTGATTAAGTTGAGTGAGGTTCCCTCTAAGCCCACGTCCTGGAGGCTTTATATCACAAATGTGTGTTGACATTTGTCACAAGCTTTTCTGCATCGAGTGACTTGATCATATGCTTTCTCCTCTTCAATTTGACAATAGGGGGAATCACATTGATTTGCATGTATTGAAGAATCCTTGCATCCCTGGGAAAAATCCCACTTGACGGTGAGTTAGGATACTTTTAACGTGGTGTTGGATTCTGTTGCTGCTATTTTGTTGAGCCGCTTTGCATCTAAGTTCATCAGTGATATCGGGATGTAACTCTTTTTCCTACTGTCTTTGTCTGGTTTTCCCAACAGGGTGACGGTGGCCTCACAGGAAGAGTTTCAGAGTGTTCTTTCCACGCCAATAGTTTGGAAGAGTTTGAGAAAGGTGGGTGTTAGCTCTTTTCTACGTGTTGGATAGAAATAACCTGTGAAGCCATCTGGTCCTGGACTTTTGTTTGTTGGACGATTTGTAATCAGAGTTTCAAGTTCATTACTCGTACTGGGTCTGTTCATATTTTCGATTTTTTCCTGCTTCAGCCTTGGAAGGTCGTACCTTCCGAAGAATTTGTCCATTTCTTCCAGATTGTCCATTTTGTTAGCATAGAGTTGATTGCAGTAGTCTCTTACAACGTTTTGTATTTCTGTGTTGTCCGTTGTAACTTCTTTTACCTTTCTAATTTTATTGATTTCAGTCCTCTCCCTCTTTATCTTGATGCATCTGGCTAAGGATTTATCCATATGGTTTATCTTCTCAAAGAACCAGCTTTTTGTTTTTTTGATCTTTGATATTGTTTTCTTTGTTGCTGTTTCAGTCATTTCTTTCTTCTTTTTCTACCTTTTTATTGACAGTCCCAACTACCTTCAGAGTTTGTTTTCTATGGAGTAAATGATTGGTTCAGATGGACACAACTTCTTCCTTTGAACTTATTGGTTTGTGAACTTTGCAATCTTACTTCATTATCTGATACAGCAGGTTCTTATTAGTTATCCATCTTATAGATATTACTGTATATATGTCAATGCCACTCTCCAAATTCATCACACAGCCACCAACAACCCTGCCACTTTCCCCCCTTGGTGGCCATACGTTACTTCTCCACATCTGTGTATCAATTCTGTCCTGTACACTGGTTCATCTGTACCATTTCTCGAGGTTGAATATATGTGCTTTTATATACGATATCCGATTTTCTCTTTCTGACTGACTTCACTCTGTATGACAGTGTCTAGATCTATCCACGCCTGTACAAATGAACCAACATAGTTCCTTTTCGTGGCTGTATAATATTCCACGGTATATAGGTACCACATCTTCTTTATCCATTCGTCTTTGGGTGTCCATTTAAGTTGTTTCCATGACCTGGCTGTTGTAAATAGTGCTGCACTGAACATTGGGGTGCCTGTGCCTTTTAGAATTATGCTCTTCTCTGGGCTTATGCCCTGTTGTGCGATGGCTGAGTCATATGTTATTTCTATTTTCAGTTTTTCAAGGAATCTCCTTGCTTCCCTCCCTAGTGGCTCTATCAATTTACACTCCCACCAAGAGTGCAAGTGTGTTCTCTTTTCTCCACACCGTGCCTAGCAGTTATTTTGTTGATTTTCTGATGGTGACCGTTCTAAATGGTGTCAGGTGATACCTCAGTGTAGTTTTGATGTGCATCTCTATAATAATTAGTGATATTGAGCAGGTTTTTATCTGCTTGTTGGCCACGTGTATGTCTTCTGTGGAGAATAGTCTGTTTAGGACTTCTGCCCATGTATAGATTGGGTTGTTGGTTTTTTTAATACCAAGCAGCATGAGCTGTTTACGTATTTTTGAGATTGATCCTCAGACCGCTGATTTGTATGTAAATATTTTTCCCATTGCTGTGGGTTGTGTGTTCTTCTTTCTCATAGTTTCCTGTGCTTAGCAAAATCTTTTAAGGTTACTGAGGTCCCACTTGGATATTTCTGTTTTTATTTCCAGGACTCTAGCAGGAGGATTACAAAAGATCTTCTTGTGTTTTATGTCCAACGACGTTCTTCCTAGGTTTTCCTCTACGAGTTTTAGAGTGTCCAGACTTAAGTTTGGGTCTCTGTTCCATTTTGACTTAATTTTTGTGTACGGTGTTTGGGAGTGTTCTAATCTTATTGTTTTACATGTCTCTGTCCAGTTTTCCCAGCACGACGTATTCAAGAGACAGTCTCTTCTCCATTGTGTATCCGTGCCCCCTTTGTCAGAGATTAGTTGAGCATAGGCATGTGGCTTTATCTCTGGGCTTTCTATCCTGTTGCATTGATCTATATTTCTGTTTTTGTGCCAGTCCAATGCTGTCTTGGTTACTGTAGCTTTGTAGTACAGTGCGAAGTCACGGAGCCTGATTCCTCCAGCTCCTTTTTTTTTTTTCATCAAACTGCTTTGGCCACTTGGGGAGTTTTGTGTCTCCATACACATTTTAAGATTTTTTGTTCTGGTTTTGTAAAAAAATTGCCATTGGTAATTTGAGAGGGATTGCACTGAATATGTAGATTGCTTTGGGTAGTAGAGTCATTTTCATAATATTGATTCTTCCTATCCAAGAACATGGTATAGCTCTTCATCTGTTTGTATCATCCTCAGTTTCATTCATCAGTGTCTTATACTTTTCTGTATACAGGTTTTCTGTCTCCCTAGGTAGGTTTATTCCTAGGTATTTTATTCCTTTACTTGCAGGGGTAAATGGGAGTCCTTCCTTAATTTCTCTTTCTTTTTTTCTTCCTTAATGAATAGGAATGCAAGGGATTTCTGTGCATTAACTTTGTGTCCTGCAGCGTTTCCAAATCCATGGATTAGCTCTACTAGTTTTACGGTGGCATCTTTAGGATTCTCTAAGTATAGGATCAGGTCATGTGCAAAGAGTGGCATTGTGACTTCTTCTTTTCCAGTTTGTCTTCCTTTTCTTTCTTTTGCTGCTCTGATTCCCGTGGCTAGAAGTTCCAAAACCATGTTGATGAATAATAGTGGTGAGAGTGGTCATCCTTGTCTTGTTCCTGATCTTAGAGGACATGCTTTCAGTTCTTCACCACTGAAAATGTTTGCTGCGGGTTTGTTGTATACGTCCTTGATTAAGTTGAGTGAGGTTCCCTCTAAGCCCACGTCCTGGAGGCTTTATATCACAAATGTGTGTTGACATTTGTCACGAGCTTTTCTGCATCGAGTGACTTGATCATATGCTTTCTCCTCTTCAATTTGACAATAGGGGGAATCACATTGATTTGCGTGTATTGAAGAATCCTTGCATCCCTGGGAAAAATCCCACTTGACGGTGAGTTAGGATACTTTTAACGTGGTGTTGGATTCTGTTGCTGCTATTTTGTTGAGCCGCTTTGCATCTAAGTTCATCAGTGATATCGGGATGTAACTCTTTTTCCTACTGTCTTTGTCTGGTTTTCCCAACAGGGTGACGGTGGCCTCACAGGAAGATTTTCAGAGTGTTCCTTCCACGCCAATAGTTTGGAAGAGTTTGAGAAAGGTGGGTGTTAGCTCTTTTCTACGTGTTGGATAGAAATAACCTGTGAAGCCATCTGGTCCTGGACTTTTGTTTGTTGGACGATTTGTAATCAGAGTTTCAAGTTCATTACTCGTACTGGGTCTGTTCATATTTTCGATTTTTTCCTGCTTCAGCCTTGGAAGGTCGTACCTTCCGAAGAATTTGTCCATTTCTTCCAGATTGTCCATTTTGTTAGCATAGAGTTGATTGCAGTAGTCTCTTACAACGTTTTGTATTTCTGTGTTGTCCGTTGTAACTTCTTTTACCTTCTAATTTTATTGATTTCAGTCCTCTCCCTCTTTATCTTGATGCATCTGGCTAAGGATTTATCCATATGGTTTATCTTCTCAAAGAACCAGCTTTTTGTTTTTTTGATCTTTGATATTGTTTTCTTTGTTGCTGTTTCAGTCATTTCTTTCTTCTTTTTCTACCTTTTTATTGACAGTCCCAACTACCTTCAGAGTTTGTTTTCTATGGAGTAAATGATTGGTTCAGATGGACACAACTTCTTCCTTTGATCTTATTGGTTTGTGAACTTTGCAATCTTACTTCATTATCTGATACAGCAGGTTCTTATTAGTTATCCATCTTATACATATTACTGTATATATGTCAATCCCACTCTCCGAATTCATCACACAGCCACCACCAACCCCGCCACTTTCCCTCCTTGGTGGCCATAAGTTACTTCTCCACATCTGTGTATCAATTCTGTCCTGTACACTGGTTCATCTGTACCATTTCTCGAGGTTGAATATATGTGCTTTTATATACGATATCCGATTTTCTCTTTCTGACTGACTTCACGCTGTATGACAGTGTCTAGATCTATCCACGCCTGTACAAATGAACCAACATAGTTCCTTTTCGTGGCTGTATAATATTCCACGGTATATAGGTACCACATCTTCTTTATCCATTCGTCTTTGGGTGGCCATTTAAGTTGTTTCCGTGACCTGGCTGTTGTAAATAGTGCTGCACTGAACATTGGGGTGCCTGTGCCTTTTAGAATTATGCTCTTCTCTGGGCTTATGCCCTGGTGTGCGATGGCTGAGTCATATGTTATTTGTATTTTCAGTTTTTCAAGGAATCTCCTTGCTTCCCTCCCTAGTGGCTCTATCAATTTACACTCCCACCAAGAGTGCAAGTGTGTTCTCTTTCCTCCACACCGTGCCCAGCAGTTATTTTGTTGATTTTCTGATGGTGACCGTTCTAAATGGTGTGAGGTGATACCTCAGTGTAGTTTTGATGTGCATCTCTATAATAATTAGTGATGTTGAGCAGGTTTTTATCTGCTTGTTGGCCACGTGTATGTCTTCTGTGGAGAATAGTCTGTTTAGGACTTCTGCCCATGTATAGATTGGGTTGTTGGTTTTTTTAATACCAAGCAGCAAGAGCTGTTTACGTATTTTTGAGATTGATCCTCAGACCGCTGATTTTTATGTAAATATTTTTCCCATTCTGTGGGTTGTGTGTTCTTCTTTCTCATAGTTTCCTGTGCTTAGCAAAATCTTTTAAGGTTACTGAGGTCCCACTTGGATATTTCTGTTTTTATTTCCAGGACTCTAGCAGGAGGATTACAAAAGATCTTCTTGTGTTTTATGTCCAACGACGTTCTTCCTAGGATTTCCTCTACGAGATTTAGAGTGTCCAGACTTAAGTTTGGGTCTCTGTTCCATTTTGACTTAATTTTTGTGTATGGTGTTTGGGAGTGTTCTATTCTTATTGTTTTACATGTCTCTGTCCAGTTTCCCCAGCACCACATATTCAAGAGACAGTCTCTTCTCCATTGTGTATCCGTGCCCCCTTTGTCAGAGATTAGTTGAGCATAAGCATGTGGCTTTATCTCTGGGCTTTCTATCCTGTTGCATTGATCTATATTTCTGTTTTTGTGCCAGTCCAATGCTGTCTTGGTTACCGTAGCTTTGTAGTACAGTGCGAAGTCATGGAGCCTGATTCCTCCAGCTCCTTTTTTTTTTTTCATCAAACTGCTTTGGCCACTCGGGGAGTTTTGTGTCTCCATACACATTTTAAGATTTTTTGTTCTGGTTTTGTAAAAAAATTGCCATTGGTAATTTGAGAGGGATTGCACTGAATATGTAGATTGTTTTGGGTAGTATAGTCATTTTCATAATATTGATTCTTCCTATCCAAGAACATGGTATAGCTCTTCATCTGTTTGTATCATCCTCAGTTTCATTCATCAGTGTCTTATACTTTTCTGTATACAGGTTTTCTGTCTCCCTAGGTAGGTTTATTCCTAGGTATTTTATTCCTTTACTTGCAGGGGTAAATGGGAGTCCTTCCTTAATTTCTCTTTCTTTTTTTCTTCCTTAAAGAATAGGAATGCAAGGGATTTCTGTGCATTAATTTTGTGTCCTGCAGCGTTTCCAAATCCATGGATTAGCTCTACTAGTTTTACGGTGGCACCTTTAGGATTCTCTAAGTATAGAATCAGGTCATGTGCAAAGAGTGGCATTGTGACTTCTTCTTTTCCAGTTTGCCTTCCTTTTCCTTCTTTTGCTGCTCTGATTCCCGTGGCTAGAAGTTCCAAAACCATGTTGATGAATAATAGTGGTGAGAGTGGTCATCCTTGTCTTGTTCCTGATCTTAGAGGACATGCTTTCAGTTCTTCACCACTGAAAATGTTTGCTGCGGGTTTGTTGTATACGTCCTTGATTAAGTTGAGTGAGGTTCCCTCTAAGCCCACGTCCTGGAGGCTTTATATCACAAATGTGTGTTGACATTTGTCACAAGCTTTTCTGCATCGAGTGACTTGATCATATGCTTTCTCCTCTTCAATTTGTCAATAGGGGGAATCACATTGATTTGCGTGTATTGAAGAATCCTTGCATCCCTGGGAAAAATCCCACTTGACGGTGAGTTAGGATACTTTTAACGTGGTGTTGGATTCTGTTGCTGCTATTTTGTTGAGCCGCTTTGCATCTAAGTTCATCAGTGATATCGGGATGTAACTCTTTTTCCTACTGTCTTTGTCTGGTTTTCCCAACAGGGTGACGGTGGCCTCACAGGAAGAGTTTCAGAGTGTTCCTTCCATGCCAATAGTTTGGAAGAGTTTGAGAAAGGTGGGTGTTAGCTCTTTTCTACGTGTTGGATAGAAATAACCTGTGAAGCCATCTGGTCCTGGACTTTTGTTTGTTGGACGATTTGTAATCAGAGTTTCAAGTTCATTACTCGTACTGGGTCTGTTCATATTTTCGATTTTTTCCTGCTTCAGCCTTGGAAGGTCGTACCTTCCTAAGAATTTGTCCATTTCTTCCAGATTGTCCATTTTGTTAGCATAGAGTTGATTGCAGTAGTCTCTTACAACGTTTTGTATTTCTGTGTTGTCCGTTGTAACTTCTTTTACCTTTCTAATTTTATTGATTTCAGTCCTCTCCCTCTTTATCTTGATGCATCTGGCTAAGGATTTATCCATATGGTTTATCTTCTCAAAGAACCAGCTTTTTGTTTTTTTGATCTTTGATATTGTTTTCTTTGTTGCTGTTTCAGTCATTTCTTTCTTCTTTTTCTACCTTTTTATTGACAGTCCCAACTACCTTCAGAGTTTGTTTTCTATGGAGTAAATGATTGGTTCAGATGGACACAACTTCTTCCTTTGATCTTATTGGTTTGTGAACTTTGCAATCTTACTTCATTATCTGATACAGCAGGTTCTTATTAGTTATCCATCTTATACATATTACTGTATATATGTCAATCCCACTCTCCGAATTCATCACACAGCCACCACCAACCCCGCCACTTTCCCCCCTTGGTGGCCATACGTTACTTCTCCACATCTGTGTATCAATTCTGTCCTGTACACTGGTTCATCTGTACCATTTCTCGAGGTTGAATATATGTGCTTTTATATACGATATCCGATTTTCTCTTTCTGACTGACTTCACTCTGTATGACAGTGTCTAGATCTATCCACGCCTGTACAAATGAACCAACATAGTTCCTTTTCGTGGCTGTATAATATTCCACAGTATATAGGTACCACATCTTCTTTATCCATTCGTGTTTGGGTGGCCATTTAAGTTGTTTCCATGACCTGGCTGTTGTAAATAGTGCTGCACTGAACATTGGGGTGCCTGTGCCTTTTAGAATTATGCTCTTCTCTGTGCTTATGCCCTGGTGTGCGATGGCTGAGTCATATGTTATTTCTATGTTCAGTTTTTCAAGGAATCTCCTTGCTTCCCTCCCTAGTGGCTCTATCAATTTACACTCCCACCAAGAGTGCAAGTGTGTTCTCTTTCCTCCACACCGTGCCCAGCAGTTATTTTGTTGATTTTCTGATGGTGACCGTACTAAATGGTGTGAGGTGATACCTCAGTGTAGTTTTGATGTGCATCTCTATAATAATTAGTGATGTTGAGCAGGTTTTTATCTGCTTGTTGGCCACCTGTATGTCTTCTGTGGAGAATAGTCTGTTTAGGACTTCTGCCCATTTATAGATTGGGTTGTTGGTTTTTTTAATACCAAGCAGCATGAGCTGTTTACGTATTTTTGAGATTGATCCTCAGACCGCTGATTTGTATGTAAATATTTTTCCCATTTCTGTGGGTTGTGTGTTCTTCTTTCTCATAGTTTCCGGTGCTTAGCAAAATCCTTTAAGGTTACTGAGGTCCCACTTGGATATTTCTGTTTTTATTTCCAGGACTCTAGCAGGAGGATTACAAAAGATCTTCTTGTGTTTTATGTCCAACGACATTCTTCCTAGGATTTCCTCTACGAGATTTAGAGTGTCCAGACTTAAGTTTGGGTCTCTGTTCCATTTTGACTTAATTTTTGTGTACGGTGTTTGGGAGTGTTCTATTCTTATTGTTTTACATGTCTCTGTCCAGTTTCCCCAGCACCACGTATTCAAGAGACAGTCTCTTCTCCATTGTGTATCCGTGCCCCCTTTGTCAGAGATTAGTTGAGCATAGGCGTGTGGCTTTATCTCTGGGCTTTCTATCCTGTTGCATTGATCTATATTTCTGTTTTTGTGCCAGTCCAATGCTGTCTTGGTTACCGTAGCTTTGTAGTACAGTAAGAAGTCACGGAGCCTGATTCCTCCAGCTCCTTTTTTTTTTTTTTCATCAAACTGCTTTGGCCACTTGGGGAGTTTTGTGTCTGCATACACATTTTAAGATTTTTTGTTCTGGTTTTGTAAAAAAATTGCCATTGGTAATTTGAGAGGGATTGCACTGAATATGTAGATTGCTTTGGGTAGTAGAGTCATTTTCATAATATTGATTCTTCCTATCCAAGAACATGGTATAGCTCTTCATCTGTTTGTATCATCCTCAGTTTCATTCATCAGTGTCTTATACTTTTCTGTATACAGGTTTTCTGTCTCCCTAGGTAGGTTTATTCCTAGGTATTTTATTCCTTTACTTGCAGGGGTAAATGGGAGTCCTTCCTTAATTTCTCTTTCTTTTTTTCTTCCTTAATGAATAGGAATGCAAGGGATTTCTGTGCATTAATTTTGTGTCCTGCAGCGTTTCCAAATCCATGGATTAGCTCTACTAGTTTTACGGTGGCATCTTTAGGATTCTCTAAGTATAGAATCAGGTCATGTGCAAAGAGTGGCATTGTGACTTCTTCTTTTCCAGTTTGTCTTCCTTTTCTTTCTTTTGCTGCTCTGGTTCCCGTGGCTAGAAGTTCCAAAACCATGTTGATGAATAATAGTGGTGAGAGTGGTCATCCTTGTCTTGTTCCTGATCTTAGAGGACATGCTTTCAGTTCTTCACCACTGAAAATGTTTGCTGCGGGTTTGTTGTATACGTCCTTGATTAAGTTGAGTGAGGTTCCCGCTAAGCCCACGTCCTGGAGGCTTTATATCACAAATGTGTGTTGACATTTGTCACAAGCTTTTCTGCATCGAGTGACTTGATCATATGCTTTCTCCTCTTCAATTTGTCAATAGGGGGAATCACATTGATTTGCGTGTATTGAAGAATCCTTGCATCCCTGGGAAAAATCCCACTTGACGGTGAGTTAGGATACTTTTAACGTGGTGTTGGATTCTGTTGCTGCTATTTTGTTGAGCCGCTTTGCATCTAAGTTCATCAGTGATATCGGGATGTAACTCTTTTTCCTACTGTCTTTGTCTGGTTTTCCCAACAGGGTGACGGTGGCCTCACAGGAAGAGTTTCAGAGTGTTCCTTCCACGCCAATAGTCTGGAAGAGTTTGAGAAAGGTGGGTGTTAGCTCTTTTCTACGTGTTGGATAGAAATAACCTGTGAAGCCATCTGGTCCTGGACTTTTGTTTGTTGGACGATTTGTAATCAGAGTTTCAAGTTCATTACTCGTACTGGGTCTGTTCATATTTTCGATTTTTTCCTGCTTCAGCCTTGGAAGGTCGTACCTTCCGAAGAATTTGTCCATTTCTTCCAGATTGTCCATTTTGTTAGCATAGAGTTGATTGCAGTAGTCTCTTACAACGTTTTGTATTTCTGTGTTGTCCGTTGTAACTTCTTTTACCTTTCTAATTTTATTGATTTCAGTCCTCTCCCTCTTTATCTTGATGCATCTGGCTAAGGATTTATCCATATGGTTTATCTTCTCAAAGAACCAGCTTTTTGTTTTTTTGATCTTTGATATTGTTTTCTTTGTTGCTGTTTCAGTCATTTCTTTCTTCTTTTTCTACCTTTTTATTGACAGTCCCAACTACCTTCAGAGTTTGTTTTCTATGGACTAAATGATTGGTTCAGATGGACACAACTTCTTCCTTTGATCTTATTGGTTTGTGAACTTTGCAATCTTACTTCATTATCTGATACAGCAGGTTCTTATTAGTTATCCATCTTATACATATTACTGTATATATGTCAATCCCACTCTCCAAATTCATCACACAGCCACCACCAACCCCGCCACTTTCCCCCCTTGGTGGCCATACGTTACTTCTCCACATCTGTGTATCAATTCTGTCCTGTACACTGGTTCATCTGTACCATTTCTCGAGGTTGAATATATGTGCTTTTATATACGATATCCGATTTTCTCTTTCTGACTGACTTCACTCTGTATGACAGTGTCTAGATCTATCCACGCCTGTACAAATGAACCAACATAGTTCCTTTTCGTGGCTGTATAATATTCCACGGTATATAGGTACCACATCTTCTTTATCCATTCGTCTTTGGGTGGCCATTTAAGTTGTTTCCATGACCTGGCTGTTGTAAATAGTGCTGCACTGAACATTGGGGTGCCTGTGCCTTTTAGAATTATGCTCTTCTCTGGGCTTATGCCCTGGTGTGCGATGACTGAGTCATATGTTATTTCTATTTTCAGTTTTTCAAGGAATCTCCTTGCTTCCCTCCCTAGTGGCTCTATCAATTTACACTCCCACCAAGAGTGCAAGTGTGTTCTCTTTTCTCCACACCGTGCCCAGCAGTTATTTTGTTGATTTTCTGATGGTGACCGTTCTAAGTGGTGTGAGGTGATACCTCAGTGTAGTTTTGATGTGCATCTCTATAATAATTAGTGATGTTGAGCAGGTTTTTATCTGCTTGTTGGCCACCTGTATGTCTTCTGTGGAGAATAGTCTGTTTAGGACTTCTGCCCATTTATAGATTGGGTTGTTGGTTTTTTTAATACCAAGCAGCATGAGCTGTTTACGTATTTTTGAGATTGATCCTCAGACCGCTGATTTGTATGTAAATATTTTTCCCATTTCTGTGGGTTGTGTGTTCTTCTTTCTCATAGTTTCCTGTGCTTAGCAAAATCTTTTAAGGTTACTGAGGTCCCACTTGGATATTTCTGTTTTTATTTCCAGGACTCTAGCAGGAGGATTACAAAAGATCTTCTTGTGTTTTATGTCCAACGACGTTCTTCCTAGGATTTCCTCTACGAGTTTTAGAGTGTCCAGACTTAAGTTTGGGTCTCTGTTCCATTTTGACTTAATTTTTGTGTACGGTGTTTGGGAGTGTTCTAATCTTATTGTTTTACATGTCTCTGTCCAGTTTCCCCAGCACCACGTATTCAAGAGACAGTCTCTTCTCCATTGTGTATCCGTGCCCCCTTTGTCAGAGATTAGTTGAGCATAGGCGTGTGGCTTTATCTCTGGGCTTTCTATCCTGTTGCATTGATCTATATTTCTGTTTTTGTGCCAGTCCAATGCTGTCTTGGTTACCGTAGCTTTGTAGTACAGTGCGAAGTCACGGAGCCTGATTCCTCCAGCTCCTTTTTTTTTTTTTCATCAAACTGCTTTGGCCACTCGGGGAGTTTTGTGTCTCCATACACATTTTAAGATTTTTTGTTCTGGTTTTGTAAAAAAATTGCCATTGGTAATTTGAGAGAGATTGCACTGAATATGTAGATTGCTTTGGGTAGTATAGTCATTTTCATAATATTGATTCTTCCTATCCAAGAACATGGTATAGCTCTTCATCTGTTTGTATCATCCTCAGTTTCATTCATCAGTGTCTTATACTTTTCTGTATACAGGTTTTCTGTCTCCCTAGGTAGGTTTATTCCTAGGTATTTTATTCCTTTACTGGCAGGGGTAAATGGGAGTCCTTCCTTAATTTCTCTTTCTTTTTTTCTTCCTTAATGAATAGGAATGCAAGGGATTTCTGTGCATTAATTTTGTGTCCTGCAGCGTTTCCAAATCCATGGATTAGCTCTACTAGTTTTACGGTGGCATCTTTAGGATTCTCTAAGTATAGAATCAGGTCATGTGCAAAGAGTGGCATTGTGACTTCTTCTTTTCCAGTTTGCCTTCCTTTTCTTTCTTTTCCTGCTCTGGTTCCCGTGACTAGAAGTTCCAAAACTATGTTGAATAATAGTGGTGAGAGTGGTCATCCTTGTCTTGTTCCTGATCTTAGAGGACATGCTTTCAGTTCTTCACCACTGAAAATGTTTGCTGCGGGTTTGTTGTATACGTCCTTGATTAAGTTGAGTGAGGTTCCCTCTAAGCCCACGTCCTGGAGGCTTTATATCACAAATGTGTGTTGACATTTGTCACAAGCTTTTCTGCATCGAGTGACTTGATCATATGCTTTCTCCTCTTCAATTTGACAATAGGGGGAATCACATTGATTTGCGTGTATTGAAGAATCCTTGCATCCCTGGGAAAAATCCCACTTGACGGTGAGTTAGGATACTTTTAACGTGGTGTTGGATTCTGTTGCTGCTATTTTGTTGAGCCGCTTTGCATCTAAGTTCATCAGTGATATCGGGATGTAACTCTTTTTCCTACTGTCTTTGTCTGGTTTTCCCAACAGGGTGACGGTGGCCTCACAGGAAGAGTTTCAGAGTGTTCCTTCCACGCCAATAGTTTGGAAGAGTTTGAGAAAGGTGGGTGTTAGCTCTTTTCTACGTGTTGGATAGAAATAACCTGTGAAGCCATCTGGTCCTGGACTTTTGTTTGTTGGACGATTTGTAATCAGAGTTTCAAGTTCATTACTCGTACTGGGTCTGTTCATATTTTCGATTTTTTCCTGCTTCAGCCTTGGAAGGTCGTACCTTCCGAAGAATTTGTCCATTTCTTCCAGATTGTCCATTTTGTTAGCATAGAGTTGATTGCAGTAGTCTCTTACAACGTTTTGTATTTCTGTGTTGTCCGTTGTAACTTCTTTTACCTTTCTAATTCTATTGATTTCAGTCCTCTCCCTCTTTATCTTGATGCATCTGGCTAAGGATTTATCCATATGGTTTATCTTCTCAAAGAACCAGCTTTTTGTTTTTTTGATCTTTGATATTGTTTTCTTTGTTGCTGTTTCAGTCATTTCTTTCTTCTTTTTCTACCTTTTTATTGACAGTCCCAACTACCTTCAGAGTTTGTTTTCTATGGAGTAAATGATTGGTTCAGATGGACACAACTTCTTCCTTTGATCTTATTGGTTTGTGAACTTTGCAATCTTACTTCATTATCTGATACAGCAGGTTCTTATTAGTTATCCATCTTATACATATTACTGTATATATGTCAATCCCACTCTCCGAATTCATCACACAGCCACCACCAACCCCGCCACTTTCCCCCCTTGGTGGCCATACGTTACTTCTCCACATCTGTGTATCAATTCTGTCCTGTACACTGGTTCATCTGTACCATTTCTCGAGGTTGAATATATGTGCTTTTATATACGATATCCGATTTTCTCTTTCTGACTGACTTCACGCTGTATGACAGTGTCTAGATCTATCCACGCCTGTACAAATGAACCAACATAGTTCCTTTTCGTGGCTGTATAATATTCCACGGTATATAGGTACCACATCTTCTTTATCCATTCGTCTTTGGGTGGCCATTTAAGTTGTTTCCATGACCTGGCTGTTGTAAATAGTGCTGCACTGAACATTGGGGTGCCTGTGCCTTTTAGAATTATGCTCTTCTCTGGGCTTATGCCCTGGTGTGCGATGACTGAGTCATATGTTATTTCTATTTTCAGTTTTTCAAGGAATCTCCTTGCTTCCCTCCCTAGTGGCTCTATCAATTTACACTCCCACCAAGAGTGCAAGTGTGTTCTCTTTTCTCCACACCGTGCCCAGCAGTTATTTTGTTGATTTTCTGATGGTGACCGTTCTAAATGGTGTGAGGTGACACCTCAGTGTAGTTTTGATGTGCATCTCTATAATAATTAGTGATGTTGAGCAGGTTTTTATCTGCTTGTTGGCCACCTGTATGTCTTCTGTGGAGAATAGTCTGTTTAGGACTTCTGCCCATTTATAGATTGGGTTGTTGGTTTTTTTAATACCAAGCAGCATGAGCTGTTTACGTATTTTTGAGATTGATCCTCAGACCGCTGATTTGTATGTAAATATTTTTCCCATTTCTGTGGGTTGTGTGTTCTTCTTTCTCATAGTTTCCTGTGCTTAGCAAAATCTTTTAAGGTTACTGAGGTCCCACTTGGATATTTCTGTTTTTATTTCCAGGACTCTAGCAGGAGGATTACAAAAGATCTTCTTGTGTTTTATGTCCAACGACGTTCTTCCTAGGATTTCCTCTACGAGTTTTAGAGTGTCCAGACTTAAGTTTGGGTCTCTGTTCCATTTTGACTTAATTTTTGTGTACGGTGTTTGGGAGTGTTCTAATCTTATTGTTTTACATGTCTCTGTCCAGTTTCCCCAGCACCACGTATTCAAGAGACAGTCTCTTCTCCATTGTGTATCCGTGCCCCCTTTGTCAGAGATTAGTTGAGCATAGGCGTGTGGCTTTATCTCTGGGCTTTCTATCCTGTTGCATTGATCTATATTTCTGTTTTTGTGCCAGTCCAATGCTGTCTTGGTTACCGTAGCTTTGTAGTACAGTGCGAAGTCACGGAACCTGATTCCTCCAGCTCCTTTTTTTTTTTTTCATCAAACTGCTTTGGCCACTCGGGGAGTTTTGTGTCTCCATACACATTTTAAGATTTTTTGTTCTGGTTTTGTAAAAAAATTGCCATTGGTAATTTGAGAGAGATTGCACTGAATATGTAGATTGCTTTGGGTAGTATAGTCATTTTCATAATATTGATTCTTCCTATCCAAGAACATGGTATAGCTCTTCATCTGTTTGTATCATCCTCAGTTTCATTCATCAGTGTCTTATACTTTTCTGTATACAGGTTTTCTGTCTCCCTAGGTAGGTTTATTCCTAGGTATTTTATTCCTTTACTGGCAGGGGTAAATGGGAGTCCTTCCTTAATTTCTCTTTCTTTTTTTCTTCCTTAATGAATAGGAATGCAAGGGATTTCTGTGCATTAATTTTGTGTCCTGCAGCGTTTCCAAATCCATGGATTAGCTCTACTAGTTTTACGGTGGCATCTTTAGGATTCTCTAAGTATAGAATCAGGTCATGTGCAAAGAGTGGCATTGTGACTTCTTCTTTTCCAGTTTGCCTTCCTTTTCTTTCTTTTGCTGCTCTGGTTCCCGTGACTAGAAGATCCAAAACTATGTTGAATAATAGTGCTGAGAGTGGTCATCCTTGTCTTGTTCCTGATCTTAGAGGACATGCTTTCAGTTCTTCACCACTGAAAATGTTTGCTGCGGGTTTGTTGTATACGTCCTTGATTAAGTTGAGTGAGGTTCCCTCTAAGCCCACGTCCTGGAGGCTTTATATCACAAATGTGTGTTGACATTTGTCACAAGCTTTTCTGCATCGAGTGACTTGATCATATGCTTTCTCCTCTTCAATTGGACAATAGGGGGAATCACATTGATTTGCGTGTATTGAAGAATCCTTGCATCCCTGGGAAAAATCCCACTTGACGGTGAGTTAGGATACTTTTAACGTGGTGTTGGATTCTGTTGCTGCTATTTTGTTGAGCCGCTTTGCATCTAAGTTCATCAGTGATATCGGGATGTAACTCTTTTTCCTACTGTCTTTGTCTGGTTTTCCCAACAGGGTGACGGTGGCCTCACAGGAAGAGTTTCAGAGTGTTCCTTCCACGCCAATAGTTTGGAAGAGTTTGAGAAAGGTGGGTGTTAGCTCTTTTCTACGTGTTGGATAGAAATAACCTGTGAAGCCATCTGGTCCTGGACTTTTGTTTGTTGGACGATTTGTAATCAGAGTTTCAAGTTCATTACTCGTACTGGGTCTGTTCATATTTTCGATTTTTTCCTGCTTCAGCCTTGGAAGGTCGTACCTTCCGAAGAATTTGTCCATTTCTTCCAGATTGTCCATTTTGTTAGCATAGAGTTGATTGCAGTAGTCTCTTACAACGTTTTGTATTTCTGTGTTGTCCGTTGTAACTTCTTTTACCTTTCTAATTCTATTGATTTCAGTCTTCTCCCTCTTTATCTTGATGCATCTGGCTAAGGATTTATCCATATGGTTTATCTTCTCAAAGAACCAGCTTTTTGTTTTTTTGATCTTTGATATTGTTTTCTTTGTTGCTGTTTCAGTCATTTCTTTCTTCTTTTTCTACCTTTTTATTGACAGTCCCAACTACCTTCAGAGTTTGTTTTCTATGGAGTAAATGATTGGTTCAGATGGACACAACTTCTTCCTTTGATCTTATTGGTTTGTGAACTTTGCAATCTTACTTCATTATCTGATACAGCAGGTTCTTATTAGTTATCCATCTTATACATATTACTGTATATATGTCAATCCCACTCTCCGAATTCATCACACAGCCACCACCAACCCCACCACTTTCCCCCCTTGGTGGCCATACGTTACTTCTCCACATCTGTGTATCAATTCTGTCCTGTACACTGGTTCATCTGTACCATTTCTCGAGGTTGAATATATGTGCTTTTATATACGATATCCGATTTTCTCTTTCTGACTGACTTCACGCTGTATGACAGTGTCTAGATCTATCCACGCCTGTACAAATGAACCAACATAGTTCCTTTTCGTGGCTGTATAATATTCCACGGTATATAGGTACCACATCTTCTTTATCCATTCGTCTTTGGGTGGCCATTTAAGTTGTTTCCATGACCTGGCTGTTGTAAATAGTGCTGCACTGAACATTGGGGTGCCTGTGCCTTTTAGAATTATGCTCTTCTCTGGGCTTATGCCCTGGTGTGCGATGACTGAGTCATATGTTATTTCTATTTTCAGTTTTTCAAGGAATCTCCTTGCTTCCCTCCCTAGTGGCTCTATCAATTTACACTCCCACCAAGAGTGCAAGTGTGTTCTCTTTTCTCCACACCGTGCCCAGCAGTTATTTTGTTGATTTTCTGATGGTGACCGTTCTAAATGGTGTGAGGTGACACCTCAGTGTAGTTTTGATGTGCATCTCTATAATAATTAGTGATGTTGAGCAGGTTTTTATCTGCTTGTTGGCCACCTGTATGTCTTCTGTGGAGAATAGTCTGTTTAGGACTTCTGCCCATTTATAGATTGGGTTGTTGGTTTTTTTAATACCAAGCAGCATGAGCTGTTTACGTATTTTTGAGATTGATCCTCAGACCGCTGATTTGTATGTAAATATTTTTCCCATTTCTGTGGGTTGTGTGTTCTTCTTTCTCATAGTTTCCTGTGCTTAGCAAAATCTTTTAAGGTTACTGAGGTCCCACTTGGATATTTCTGTTTTTATTTCCAGGACTCTAGCAGGAGGATTACAAAAGATCTTCTTGTGTTTTATGTCCAACGACGTTCTTCCTAGGATTTCCTCTACGAGTTTTAGAGTGTCCAGACTTAAGTTTGGGTCTCTGTTCCATTTTGACTTAATTTTTGTGTACGGTGTTTGGGAGTGTTCTAATCTTATCGTTTTACATGTCTCTGTCCAGTTTCCCCAGCACCACGTATTCAAGAGACAGTCTCTTCTCCATTGTGTATCCGTGCCCCCTTTGTCAGAGATTAGTTGAGCATAGGCGTGTGGCTTTATCTCTGGGCTTTCTATCCTGTTGCATTGATCTATATTTCTGTTTTTGTGCCAGTCCAATGCTGTCTTGGTTACCGTAGCTTTGTAGTACAGTGCGAAGTCACGGAACCTGATTCCTCCAGCTCCTTTTTTTTTTTTTCATCAAACTGCTTTGGCCACTCGGGGAGTTTTGTGTCTCCATACACATTTTAAGATTTTTTGTTCTGGTTTTGTAAAAAAATTGCCATTGGTAATTTGAGAGAGATTGCACTGAATATGTAGATTGCTTTGGGTAGTATAGTCATTTTCATAATATTGATTCTTCCTATCCAAGAACATGGTATAGCTCTTCATCTGTTTGTATCATCCTCAGTTTCATTCATCAGTGTCTTATACTTTTCTGTATACAGGTTTTCTGTCTCCCTAGGTAGGTTTATTCCTAGGTATTTTATTCCTTTACTGGCAGGGGTAAATGGGAGTCCTTCCTTAATTTCTCTTTCTTTTTTTCTTCCTTAATGAATAGGAATGCAAGGGATTTCTGTGCATTAATTTTGTGTCCTGCAGCGTTTCCAAATCCATGGATTAGCTCTACTAGTTTTACGGTGGCATCTTTAGGATTCTCTAAGTATAGAATCAGGTCATGTGCAAAGAGTGGCATTGTGACTTCTTCTTTTCCAGTTTGCCTTCCTTTTCTTTCTTTTGCTGCTCTGGTTCCCGTGACTAGAAGTTCCAAAACTATGTTGAATAATAGTGGTGAGAGTGGTCATCCTTGTCTTGTTCCTGATCTTAGAGGACATGCTTTCAGTTCTTCACCACTGAAAATGTTTGCTGCGGGTTTGTTGTATACGTCCTTGATTAAGTTGAGTGAGGTTCCCTCTAAGCCCACGTCCTGGAGGCTTTATATCACAAATGTGTGTTGACATTTGTCACAAGCTTTTCTGCATCGAGTGACTTGATCATATGCTTTCTCCTCTTCAATTGGACAATAGGGGGAATCACATTGATTTGCGTGTATTGAAGAATCCTTGCATCCCTGGGAAAAATCCCACTTGACGGTGAGTTAGGATACTTTTAACGTGGTGTTGGATTCTGTTGCTGCTATTTTGTTGAGCCGCTTTGCATCTAAGTTCATCAGTGATATCGGGATGTAACTCTTTTTCCTACTGTCTTTGTCTGGTTTTCCCAACAGGGTGACGGTGGCCTCACAGGAAGAGTTTCAGAGTGTTCCTTCCACGCCAATAGTTTGGAAGAGTTTGAGAAAGGTGGGTGTTACCTCTTTTCTACGTGTTGGATAGAAATAACCTGTGAAGCCATCTGGTCCTGGACTTTTGTTTGTTGGACGATTTGTAATCAGAGTTTCAAGTTCATTACTCGTACTGGGTCTGTTCATATTTTCGATTTTTTCCTGCTTCAGCCTTGGAAGGTCGTACCTTCCGAAGAATTTGTCCATTTCTTCCAGATTGTCCATTTTGTTAGCATAGAGTTGATTGCAGTAGTCTCTTACAACGTTTTGTATTTCTGTGTTGTCCGTTGTAACTTCTTTTACCTTTCTAATTCTATTGATTTCAGTCTTCTCCCTCTTTATCTTGATGCATCTGGCTAAGGATTTATCCATATGGTTTATCTTCTCAAAGAACCAGCTTTTTGTTTTTTTGATCTTTGATATTGTTTTCTTTGTTGCTGTTTCAGTCATTTCTTTCTTCTTTTTCTACCTTTTTATTGACAGTCCCAACTACCTTCAGAGTTTGTTTTCTATGGAGTAAATGATTGGTTCAGATGGACACAACTTCTTCCTTTGATCTTATTGGTTTGTGAACTTTGCAATCTTACTTCATTATCTGATACAGCAGGTTCTTATTAGTTATCCATCTTATACATATTACTGTATATATGTCAATCCCACTCTCCGAATTCATCACACAGCCACCACCAACCCCACCACTTTCCCCCCTTGGTGGCCATACGTTACTTCTCCACATCTGTGTATCAATTCTGTCCTGTACACTGGTTCATCTGTACCATTTCTCGAGGTTGAATATATGTGCTTTTATATACGATATCCGATTTTCTCTTTCTGACTGACTTCACGCTGTATGACAGTGTCTAGATCTATCCACGCCTGTACAAATGAACCAACATAGTTCCTTTTCGTGGCTGTATAATATTCCACGGTATATAGGTACCACATCTTCTTTATCCATTCGTCTTTGGGTGGCCATTTAAGTTGTTTCCATGACCTGGCTGTTGTAAATAGTGCTGCACTGAACATTGGGGTGCCTGTGCCTTTTAGAATTATGCTCTTCTCTGGGCTTATGCCCTGGTGTGCGATGACTGAGTCATATGTTATTTCTATTTTCAGTTTTTCAAGGAATCTCCTTGCTTCCCTCCCTAGTGGCTCTATCAATTTACACTCCCACCAAGAGTGCAAGTGTGTTCTCTTTTCTCCACACCGTGCCCAGCAGTTATTTTGTTGATTTTCTGATGGTGACCGTTCTAAATGGTGTGAGGTGACACCTCAGTGTAGTTTTGATGTGCATCTCTATAATAATTAGTGATGTTGAGCAGGTTTTTATCTGCTTGTTGGCCACCTGTATGTCTTCTGTGGAGAATAGTCTGTTTAGGACTTCTGCCCATTTATAGATTGGGTTGTTGGTTTTTTTAATACCAAGCAGCATGAGCTGTTTACGTATTTTTGAGATTGATCCTCAGACCGCTGATTTGTATGTAAATATTTTTCCCATTTCTGTGGGTTGTGTGTTCTTCTTTCTCATAGTTTCCTGTGCTTAGCAAAATCTTTTAAGGTTACTGAGGTCCCACTTGGATATTTCTGTTTTTATTTCCAGGACTCTAGCAGGAGGATTACAAAAGATCTTCTTGTGTTTTATGTCCAACGACGTTCTTCCTAGGATTTCCTCTACGAGTTTTAGAGTGTCCAGACTTAAGTTTGGGTCTCTGTTCCATTTTGACTTAATTTTTGTGTACGGTGTTTGGGAGTGTTCTAATCTTATTGTTTTACATGTCTCTGTCCAGTTTCCCCAGCACCACGTATTCAAGAGACAGTCTCTTCTCCATTGTGTATCCGTGCCCCCTTTGTCAGAGATTAGTTGAGCATAGGCGTGTGGCTTTATCTCTGGGCTTTCTATCCTGTTGCATTGATCTATATTTCTGTTTTTGTGCCAGTCCAATGCTGTCTTGGTTACTGTAGCTTTGTAGTACAGTGCGAAGTCACGGAGCCTGATTCCTCCAGCTGCTTTTTTTTTTTTTCATCAAACTGCTTTGGCCACTCGGGGAGTTTTGTGTCTCCATACACATTTTAAGATTTTTTGTTCTGGTTTTGTAAAAAAATTGCCATTGGTAATTTGAGAGAGATTGCACTGAATATGTAGATTGCTTTGGGTAGTATAGTCATTTTCATAATATTGATTCTTCCTATCCAAGAACATGGTATAGCTCTTCATCTGTTTGTATCATCCTCAGTTTCATTCATCAGTGTCTTATACTTTTCTGTATACAGGTTTTCTGTCTCCCTAGGTAGGTTTATTCCTAGGTATTTTATTCCTTTACTGGCAGGGGTAAATGGGAGTCCTTCCTTAATTTCTCTTTCTTTTTTTCTTCCTTAATGAATAGGAATGCAAGGGATTTCTGTGCATTAATTTTGTGTCCTGCAGCGTTTCCAAATCCATGGATTAGCTCTACTAGTTTTACGGTGGCATCTTTAGGATTCTCTAAGTATAGAATCAGGTCATGTGCAAAGAGTGGCATTGTGACTTCTTCTTTTCCAGTTTGTCTTCCTTTTCTTTCTTTTGCTGCTCTGATTCCCGTGGCTAGAAGTTCCAAAACCATGTTGATGAATAATAGTGGTGAGAGTGGTCATCCTTGTCTTGTTCCTGATCTTAGAGGACATGCTTTCAGTTCTTCACCACTGAAAATGTTTGCTGCGGGTTTGTTGTATACGTCCTTGATTAAGTTGAGTGAGGTTCCCTCTAAGCCCACGTCCTGGAGGCTTTATATCACAAATGTGTGTTGACATTTGTCACAAGCTTTTCTGCATCGAGTGACTTGATCATATGCTTTCTCCTCTTCAATTTGTCAATAGGGGGAATCACATTGATTTGCGTGTATTGAAGAATCCTTGCATCCCTGGGAAAAATCCCACTTGACGGTGAGTTAGGATACTTTTAACGTGGTGTTGGATTCTGTTGCTGCTATTTTGTTGAGCCGCTTTGCATCTAAGTTCATCAGTGATATCGGGATGTAACTCTTTTTCCTACTGTCTTTGTCTGGTTTTCCCAACAGGGTGACGGTGGCCTCACAGGAAGAGTTTCAGAGTGTTCCTTCCACGCCAATAGTTTGGAAGAGTTTGAGAAAGGTGGGTGTTAGCTCTTTTCTACGTGTTGGATAGAAATAACCTGTGAAGCCATCTGGTCCTGGACTTTTGTTTGTTGGACGATTTGTAATCAGAGTTTCAAGTTCATTACTCGTACTGGGTCTGTTCATATTTTCGATTTTTTCCTGCTTCAGCCTTGGAAGGTCGTACCTTCCGAAGAATTTGTCCATTTCTTCCAGATTGTCCATTTTGTTAGCATAGAGTTGATTGCAGTAGTCTCTTACAACGTTTTGTATTTCTGTGTTGTCCGTTGTAACTTCTTTTACCTTTCTAATTTTATTGATTTCAGTCCTCTCCCTCTTTATCTTGATGCATCTGGCTAACGATTTATCCATATGGTTTATCTTCTCAAAGAACCAGCTTTTTGTTTTTCTGATCTTTGATATTGTTTTCTTTGTTGCTGTTTCAGTCATTTCTTTCTTCTTTTTCTACCTTTTTATTGACAGTCCCAACTACCTTCAGAGTTTGTTTTCTATGGAGTAAATGATTGGTTCAGATGGACACAACTTCTTCCTTTGATCTTATTGGTTTGTGAACTTTGCAATCTTACTTCATTATCTGATACAGCAGGTTCTTATTAGTTAACCATCTTATACATATTACTGTATATATGTCAATCCCACTCTCCGAATTCATCACACAGCCACCACCAACCCCGCCACTTTCCCCCCTTGGTGGCCATACGTTACTTCTCCACATCTGTGTATCAATTCTGTCCTGTACACTGGTTCATCTGTACCATTTCTCGAGGTTGAATATATGTGCTTTCATATACCATATCCGATTTTCTCTTTCTGACTGACTTCACACTGTATGACAGTGTCTAGATCTATCCACGCCTGTACAAATGAACCAACATAGTTCCTTTTCGTGGCTGTATAATATTCCACGGTATATAGGTACCACATCTTCTTTGTCCATTCGTCTTTGGGTGGCCATTTAAGTTGTTTCCATGACCTGGCTGTTGTAAATAGTGCTGCACTGAACATTGGGGTGCCTGTGCCTTTTAGAATTATGCTCTTCTCTGGGCTTATGCCCTGGTGTGCGATGGCTGAGTCATACGTTATATCTATTTTCAGTTTTTCAACGAATCTCCTTGCTTCCCTCCCTAGTGGCTCTATCAATTTACACTCCCACCAAGAGTGCAAGTGTGTTCTCTTTCCTCCACACCGTGCTCAGCAGTTATTTTGTTGATTTTCTGATGGTGACCGTTCTAAATGGTGTGAGGTGATACCTCAGTGTAGTTTTGATGTGCATCTCTATAATAATTAGTGATATTGAGCAGGTTTTTATCTGCTTGTTGGCCACCTGTATGTCTTCTGTGGAGAATAGTCTGTTTAGGACTTCTGCCCATGTATAGATTGGGTTGTTGGTTTTTTTAATACCAAGCAGCATGAGCTGTTTACGTATTTTTGAGATTGATCCTCAGACCGCTGATTTGTATGTAAATATTTTTCCCATTTCTGTGGGTTGTGTGTTCTTCTTTCTCATAGTTTCCGGTGCTTAGCAAAATCTTTTAAGGTTACTGAGGTCCCACTTGGATATTTCTGTTTTTATTTCCAGGACTCTAGCAGGAGGATTACAAAAGATCTTCTTGTGTTTTATGTCCAACGACGTTCTTCCTAGGATTTCCTCTACGAGTTTTAGAGTGTCCAGACTTAAGTTTGGGTCTCTGTTCCATTTTGACTTAATTTTTGTGTACGGTGTTTGGGAGTGTTCTAATCTTATTGTTTTACATGTCTCTGTCCAGTTTCCCCAGCACCACGTATTCAAGAGACAGTCTCTTCTCCATTGTGTATCCGTGCCCCCTTTGTCAGAGATTAGTTGAGCATAGGCGTGTGGCTTTATCTCTGGGCTTTCTATCCTGTTGCATTGATCTATATTTCTGTTTTTGTGCCAGTCCAATGCTGTCTTGGTTACCGTAGCTTTGTAGTACAGTGCGAAGTCACGGAGCCTGATTCCTCCAGCTCCTTTCTTTTTTTTCATCAAACTGCTTTGGCCACTCGGGGAGTTTTGTGTCTCCATACACATTTTAAGATTTTTTGTTCTGGTTTTGTAAAAAAATTGCCATTGGTAATTTGAGAGGGATTGCACTGAATATGTAGATTGCTTTGGGTAGTATAGTCATTTTCATAATATTGATTCTTCCTATCCAAGAACATGGTATAGCTCTTCATCTGTTTGTATCATCCTCAGTTTCATTCATCAGTGTCTTATACTTTTCTGTATACAGGTTTTCTGTCTCCCTAGGTAGGTTTATTCCTAGGTATTTTATTCCTTTACTGGCAGGGGTAAATGGGAGTCCTTCCTTAATTTCTCTTTCTTTTTTTCTTCCTTAATGAATAGGAATGCAAGGGATTTCTGTGCATTAATTTTGTGTCCTGCAGCGTTTCCAAATCCATGGATTAGCTCTACTAGTTTTACGGTGGCATCTTTAGGATTCTCTAAGTATAGAATCAGGTCATGTGCAAAGAGTGGCATTGTGACTTCTTCTTTTCCAGTTTGCCTTCCTTTTCTTTCTTTTGCTGCTCTGGTTCCCGTGACTAGAAGTTCCAAAACTATGTTGAATAATAGTGGTGAGAGTGGTCATCCTTGTCTTGTTCCTGATCTTAGAGGACATGCTTTCAGTTCTTCACCACTGAAAATGTTTGCTGCGGGTTTGTTGTATACGTCCTTGATTAAGTTGAGTGAGGTTCCCTCTAAGCCCACGTCCTGGAGGCTTTATATCACAAATGTGTGTTGACATTTGTCACAAGCTTTTCTGCATCGAGTGACTTGATCATATGCTTTCTCCTCTTCAATTTGACAATAGGGGGAATCACATTGATTTGCGTGTATTGAAGAATCCTTGCATCCCTGGGAAAAATCCCACTTGACGGTGAGTTAGGATACTTTTAACGTGGTGTTGGATTCTGTTGCTGCTATTTTGTTGAGCCGCTTTGCATCTAAGTTCATCAGTGATATCGGGATGTAACTCTTTTTCCTACTGTCTTTGTCTGGTTTTCCCAACAGGGTGACGGTGGCCTCACAGGAAGAGTTTCAGAGTGTTCCTTCCACGCCAATAGTTTGGAAGAGTTTGAGAAAGGTGGGTGTTAGCTCTTTTCTACGTGTTGGATAGAAATAACCTGTGAAGCCATCTGGTCCTGGACTTTTGTTTGTTGGACGATTTGTAATCAGAGTTTCAAGTTCATTACTCGTACTGGGTCTGTTCATATTTTCGATTTTTTCCTGCTTCAGCCTTGGAAGGTCGTACCTTCCGAAGAATTTGTCCATTTCTTCCAGATTGTCCATTTTGTTAGCATAGAGTTGATTGCAGTAGTCTCTTACAACGTTTTGTATTTCTGTGTTGTCCGTTGTAACTTCTTTTACCTTTCTAATTTTATTGATTTCAGTCCTCTCCCTCTTTATCTTGATGCATCTGGCTAACGATTTATCCATATGGTTTATCTTCTCAAAGAACCAGCTTTTTGTTTTTCTGATCTTTGATATTGTTTTCTTTGTTGCTGTTTCAGTCATTTCTTTCTTCTTTTTCTACCTTTTTATTGACAGTCCCAACTACCTTCAGAGTTTGTTTTCTATGGACTAAATGATTGGTTCAGATGGACACAACTTCTTCCTTTGATCTTATTGGTTTGTGAACTTTGCAATCTTACTTCATTATCTGATACAGCAGGTTCTTATTAGTTAACCATCTTATACATATTACTGTATATATGTCAATCCCACTCTCCGAATTCATCACACAGCCACCACCAACCCCGCCACTTTCCCCCCTTGGTGGCCATACGTTACTTCTCCACATCTGTGTATCAATTCTGTCCTGTACACTGGTTCATCTGTACCATTTCTCGAGGTTGAATATATGTGCTTTCATATACCATATCCGATTTTCTCTTTCTGACTGACTTCACACTGTATGACAGTGTCTAGATCTATCCACGCCTGTACAAATGAACCAACATAGTTCCTTTTCGTGGCTGTATAATATTCCACGGTATATAGGTACCACATCTTCTTTGTCCATTCGTCTTTGGGTGGCCATTTAAGTTGTTTCCATGACCTGGCTGTTGTAAATAGTGCTGCACTGAACATTGGGGTGCCTGTGCCTTTTAGAATTATGCTCTTCTCTGGGCTTATGCCCTGGTGTGCGATGGCTGAGTCATACGTTATATCTATTTTCAGTTTTTCAAGGAATCTCCTTGCTTCCCTCCCTAGTGGCTCTATCAATTTACACTCCCACCAAGAGTGCAAGTGTGTTCTCTTTCCTCCACACCGTGCCCAGCAGTTATTTTGTTGATTTTCTGATGGTGACCATTCTAAATGGTGTGAGGTGATACCTCAGTGTAGTTTTGATGTGCATCTCTATAATAATTAGTGATATTGAGCAGGTTTTTATCTGCTTGTTGGCCACCTGTATGTCTTCTGTGGAGAATAGTCTGTTTAGGACTTCTGCCCATGTATAGATTGGGTTGTTGGTTTTTTTAATACCAAGCAGCATGAGCTGTTTACGTATTTTTGAGATTGATCCTCAGACCGCTGATTTGTATGTAAATATTTTTCCCATTTCTGTGGGTTGTGTGTTCTTCTTTCTCATAGTTTCCTGTGCTTAGCAAAATCTTTTAAGGTTACTGAGGTCCCACTTGGATATTTCTGTTTTTATTTCCAGGACTCTAGCAGGAGGATTACAAAAGATCTTCTTGTGTTTTATGTCCAACGACGTTCTTCCTAGGTTTTCCTCTACGAGTTTTAGAGTGTCCAGACTTAAGTTTGGGTCTCTGTTCCATTTTGACTTAATTTTTGTGTACGGTGTTTGGGAGTGTTCTAATCTTATTGTTTTACATGTCTCTGTCCAGTTTCCCCAGCACCACGTATTCAAGAGACAGTCTCTTCTCCATTGTGTATCCGTGCCCCCTTTGTCAGAGATTAGTTGAGCATAGGCGTGTGGCTTTATCTCTGGGCTTTCTATCCTGTTGCATTGATCTATATTTCTGTTTTTGTGCCAGTCCAACGCTGTCTTGGTTACCGTAGCTTTGTAGTACAGTGCGAAGTCACGGAGCCTGATTCCTCCAGCTCCTTTTTTTTTTTTTCATCAAACTGCTTTGGCCACTCGGGGAGTTTTGTGTCTCCATACACATTTTAAGATTTTTTGTTCTGGTTTTGTAAAAAAATTGCCATTGGTAATTTGAGAGGGATTGCACTGAATATGTAGATTGCTTTGGGTAGTATAGTCATTTTCATAATATTGATTCTTCCTATCCAAGAACATGGTATAGCTCTTCATCTGTTTGTATCATCCTCAGTTTCATTCATCAGTGTCTTATACTTTTCTGTATACAGGTTTTCTGTCTCCCTAGGTAGGTTTATTACTAGGTATTTTATTCCTTTACTTGCAGGGGTAAATGGGAGTCCTTCCTTAATTTCTCTTTCTTTTTTTCTTCCTTAATGAATAGGAATGCAAGGGATTTCTGTGCATTAATTTTGTGTCCTGCAGCGTTTCCAAATCCATGGATTAGCTCTACTAGTTTTACGGTGGCATCTTTAGGATTCTCTAAGTATAGAATCAGGTCATGTGCAAAGAGTGGCATTGTGACTTCTTCTTTTCCAGTTTGTCTTCCTTTTCTTTCTTTTGCTGCTCTGATTCCCGTGGCTAGAAGTTCCAAAACCATGTTGATGAATAATAGTGGTGAGAGTGGTCATCCTTGTCTTGTTCCTGATCTTAGAGGACATGCTTTCAGTTCTTCACCACTGAAAATGTTTGCTGCGGGTTTGTTGTATACGTCCTTGATTAAGTTGAGTGAGGTTCCCTCTAAGCCCACGTCCTGGAGGCTTTATATCACAAATGTGTGTTGACATTTGTCACAAGCTTTTCTGCATCGAGTGACTTGATCATATGCTTTCTCCTCTTCAATTGGACAATAGGGGGAATCACATTGATTTGCGTGTATTGAAGAATCCTTGCATCCCTGGGAAAAATCCCACTTGACGGTGAGTTAGGATACTTTTAACGTGGTGTTGGATTCTGTTGCTGCTATTTTGTTGAGCCGCTTTGCATCTAAGTTCATCAGTGATATCGGGATGTAACTCTTTTTCCTACTGTCTTTGTCTGGTTTTCCCAACAGGGTGACGGTGGCCTCACAGGAAGAGTTTCAGAGTGTTCCTTCCACGCCAATAGTTTGGAAGAGTTTGAGAAAGGTGGGTGTTAGCTCTTTTCTACGTGTTGGATAGAAATAACCTGTGAAGCCATCTGGTCCTGGACTTTTGTTTGTTGGACGATTTGTAATCAGAGTTTCAAGTTCATTACTCGTACTGGGTCTGTTCATATTTTCGATTTTTTCCTGCTTCAGCCTTGGAAGGTCGTACCTTCCGAAGAATTTGTCCATTTCTTCCAGATTGTCCATTTTGTTAGCATAGAGTTGATTGCAGTAGTCTCTTACAACGTTTTGTATTTCTGTGTTGTCCGTTGTAACTTCTTTTACCTTTCTAATTTTATTGATTTCAGTCCTCTCCCTCTTTATCTTGATGCATCTGGCTAACGATTTATCCATATGGTTTATCTTCTCAAAGAACCAGCTTTTTGTTTTTCTGATCTTTGATATTGTTTTCTTTGTTGCTGTTTCAGTCATTTCTTTCTTCTTTTTCTACCTTTTTATTGACAGTCCCAACTACCTTCAGAGTTTGTTTTCTATGGACTAAATGATTGGTTCAGATGGACACAACTTCTTCCTTTGATCTTATTGGTTTGTGAACTTTGCAATCTTACTTCATTATCTGATACAGCAGGTTCTTATTAGTTAACCATCTTATACATATTACTGTATATATGTCAATCCCACTCTCCGAATTCATCACACAGCCACCACCAACCCCGCCACTTTCCCCCCTTGGTGGCCATACGTTACTTCTCCACATCTGTGTATCAATTCTGTCCTGTACACTGGTTCATCTGTACCATTTCTCGAGGTTGAATATATGTGCTTTCATATACCATATCCGATTTTCTCTTTCTGACTGACTTCACACTGTATGACAGTGTCTAGATCTATCCACGCCTGTACAAATGAACCAACATAGTTCCTTTTCGTGGCTGTATAATATTCCACGGTATATAGGTACCACATCTTCTTTGTCCATTCGTCTTTGGGTGGCCATTTAAGTTGTTTCCATGACCTGGCTGTTGTAAATAGTGCTGCACTGAACATTGGGGTGCCTGTGCCTTTTAGAATTATGCTCTTCTCTGGGCTTATGCCCTGGTGTGCGATGGCTGAGTCATACGTTATATCTATTTTCAGTTTTTCAAGGAATCTCCTTGCTTCCCTCCCTAGTGGCTCTATCAATTTACACTCCCACCAAGAGTGCAAGTGTGTTCTCTTTCCTCCACACCGTGCCCAGCAGTTATTTTGTTGATTTTCTGATGGTGACCGTTCTAAATGGTGTGAGGTGATACCTCAGTGTAGTTTTGATGTGCATCTCTATAATAATTAGTGATATTGAGCAGGTTTTTATCTGCTTGTTGGCCACCTGTATGTCTTCTGTGGAGAATAGTCTGTTTAGGACTTCTGCCCATGTATAGATTGGGTTGTTGGTTTTTTTAATACCAAGCAGCATGAGCTGTTTACGTATTTTTGAGATTGATCCTCAGACCGCTGATTTGTATGTAAATATTTTTCCCATTTCTGTGGGTTGTGTGTTCTTCTTTCTCATAGTTTCCTGTGCTTAGCAAAATCTTTTAAGGTTACTGAGGTCCCACTTGGATATTTCTGTTTTTATTTCCAGGACTCTAGCAGGAGGATTACAAAAGATCTTCTTGTGTTTTATGTCCAACGACGTTCTTCCTAGGTTTTCCTCTACGAGTTTTAGAGTGTCCAGACTTAAGTTTGGGTCTCTGTTCCATTTTGACTTAATTTTTGTGTACGGTGTTTGGGAGTGTTCTAATCTTATTGTTTTACATGTCTCTGTCCAGTTTCCCCAGCACCACGTATTCAAGAGACAGTCTCTTCTCCATTGTGTATCCGTGCCCCCTTTGTCAGAGATTAGTTGAGCATAGGCGTGTGGCTTTATCTCTGGGCTTTCTATCCTGTTGCATTGATCTATATTTCTGTTTTTGTGCCAGTCCAACGCTGTCTTGGTTACCGTAGCTTTGTAGTACAGTGCGAAGTCACGGAGCCTGATTCCTCCAGCTCCTTTTTTTTTTTTTCATCAAACTGCTTTGGCCACTCGGGGAGTTTTGTGTCTCCATACACATTTTAAGATTTTTTGTTCTGGTTTTGTAAAAAAATTGCCATTGGTAATTTGAGAGGGATTGCACTGAATATGTAGATTGCTTTGGGTAGTATAGTCATTTTCATAATATTGATTCTTCCTATCCAAGAACATGGTATAGCTCTTCATCTGTTTGTATCATCCTCAGTTTCATTCATCAGTGTCTTATACTTTTCTGTATACAGGTTTTCTGTCTCCCTAGGTAGGTTTATTACTAGGTATTTTATTCCTTTACTTGCAGGGGTAAATGGGAGTCCTTCCTTAATTTCTCTTTCTTTTTTTCTTCCTTAATGAATAGGAATGCAAGGGATTTCTGTGCATTAATTTTGTGTCCTGCAGCGTTTCCAAATCCATGGATTAGCTCTACTAGTTTTACGGTGGCATCTTTAGGATTCTCTAAGTATAGAATCAGGTCATGTGCAAAGAGTGGCATTGTGACTTCTTCTTTTCCAGTTTGTCTTCCTTTTCTTTCTTTTGCTGCTCTGATTCCCGTGGCTAGAAGTTCCAAAACCATGTTGATGAATAATAGTGGTGAGAGTGGTCATCCTTGTCTTGTTCCTGATCTTAGAGGACATGCTTTCAGTTCTTCACCACTGAAAATGTTTGCTGCGGGTTTGTTGTATACGTCCTTGATTAAGTTGAGTGAGGTTCCCTCTAAGCCCACGTCCTGGAGGCTTTATATCACAAATGTGTGTTGACATTTGTCACAAGCTTTTCTGCATCGAGTGACTTGATCATATGCTTTCTCCTCTTCAATTGGACAATAGGGGGAATCACATTGATTTGCGTGTATTGAAGAATCCTTGCATCCCTGGGAAAAATCCCACTTGACGGTGAGTTAGGATACTTTTAACGTGGTGTTGGATTCTGTTGCTGCTATTTTGTTGAGCCGCTTTGCATCTAAGTTCATCAGTGATATCGGGATGTAACTCTTTTTCCTACTGTCTTTGTCTGGTTTTCCCAACAGGGTGACGGTGGCCTCACAGGAAGAGTTTCAGAGTGTTCCTTCCACGCCAATAGTTTGGAAGAGTTTGAGAAAGGTGGGTGTTAGCTCTTTTCTACGTGTTGGATAGAAATAACCTGTGAAGCCATCTGGTCCTGGACTTTTGTTTGTTGGACGATTTGTAATCAGAGTTTCAAGTTCATTACTCGTACTGGGTCTGTTCATATTTTCGATTTTTTCCTGCTTCAGCCTTGGAAGGTCGTACCTTCCGAAGAATTTGTCCATTTCTTCCAGATTGTCCATTTTGTTAGCATAGAGTTGATTGCAGTAGTCTCTTACAACGTTTTGTATTTCTGTGTTGTCCGTTGTAACTTCTTTTACCTTTCTAATTTTATTGATTTCAGTCCTCTCCCTCTTTATCTTGATGCATCTGGCTAACGATTTATCCATATGGTTTATCTTCTCAAAGAACCAGCTTTTTGTTTTTCTGATCTTTGATATTGTTTTCTTTGTTGCTGTTTCAGTCATTTCTTTCTTCTTTTTCTACCTTTTTATTGACAGTCCCAACTACCTTCAGAGTTTGTTTTCTATGGACTAAATGATTGGTTCAGATGGACACAACTTCTTCCTTTGATCTTATTGGTTTGTGAACTTTGCAATCTTACTTCATTATCTGATACAGCAGGTTCTTATTAGTTAACCATCTTATACATATTACTGTATATATGTCAATCCCACTCTCCAAATTCATCACACAGCCACCACCAACCCCGCCACTTTCCCCCCTTGGTGGCCATACGTTACTTCTCCACATCTGTGTATCAATTCTGTCCTGTACACTGGTTCATCTGTACCATTTCTCGAGGTTGAATATATGTGCTTTCATATACCATATCCGATTTTCTCTTTCTGACTGACTTCACACTGTATGACAGTGTCTAGATCTATCCACGCCTGTACAAATGAACCAACATAGTTCCTTTTCGTGGCTGTATAATATTCCACGGTATATAGGTACCACATCTTCTTTGTCCATTCGTCTTTGGGTGGCCATTTAAGTTGTTTCCATGACCTGGCTGTTGTAAATAGTGCTGCACTGAACATTGGGGTGCGTGTGCCTTTTAGAATTATGCTCTTCTCTGGGCTTATGCCCTGGTGTGCGATGGCTGAGTCATACGTTATATCTATTTTCAGTTTTTCAACGAATCTCCTTGCTTCCCTCCCTAGTGGCTCTATCAATTTACACTCCCACCAAGAGTGCAAGTGTGTTCTCTTTCCTCCACACCGTGCCCAGCAGTTATTTTGTTGATTTTCTGATGGTGACCGTTCTAAATGGTGTGAGGTGATACCTCAGTGTAGTTTTGATGTGCATCTCTATAATAATTAGTGATATTGAGCAGGTTTTTATCTGCTTGTTGGCCACCTGTATGTCTTCTGTGGAGAATAGTCTGTTTAGGACTTCTGCCCATGTATAGATTGGGTTGTTGGTTTTTTTAATACCAAGCAGCATGAGCTGTTTACGTATTTTTGAGATTGATCCTCAGACCGCTGATTTGTATGTAAATATTTTTCCCATTTCTGTGGGTTGTGTGTTCTTCTTTCTCATAGTTTCCTGTGCTTAGCAAAATCTTTTAAGGTTACTGAGGTCCCACTTGGATATTTCTGTTTTTATTTCCAGGACTCTAGCAGGAGGATTACAAAAGATCTTCTTGTGTTTTATGTCCAACGACGTTCTTCCTAGGTTTTCCTCTACGAGTTTTAGAGTGTCCAGACTTAAGTTTGGGTCTCTGTTCCATTTTGACTTAATTTTTGTGTACGGTGTTTGGGAGTGTTCTAATCTTATTGTTTTACATGTCTCTGTCCAGTTTCCCCAGCACCACGTATTCAAGAGACAGTCTCTTCTCCATTGTGTATCCGTGCCCCCTTTGTCAGAGATTAGTTGAGCATAGGCGTGTGGCTTTATCTCTGGGCTTTCTATCCTGTTGCATTGATCTATATTTCTGTTTTTGTGCCAGTCCAACGCTGTCTTGGTTACCGTAGCTTTGTAGTACAGTGCGAAGTCACGGAGCCTGATTCCTCCAGCTCCTTTTTTTTTTTTTCATCAAACTGCTTTGGCCACTCGGGGAGTTTTGTGTCTCCATACACATTTTAAGATTTTTTGTTCTGGTTTTGTAAAAAAATTGCCATTGGTAATTTGAGAGGGATTGCACTGAATATGTAGATTGCTTTGGGTAGTATAGTCATTTTCATAATATTGATTCTTCCTATCCAAGAACATGGTATAGCTCTTCATCTGTTTGTATCATCCTCAGTTTCATTCATCAGTGTCTTATACTTTTCTGTATACAGGTTTTCTGTCTCCCTAGGTAGGTTTATTACTAGGTATTTTATTCCTTTACTTGCAGGGGTAAATGGGAGTCCTTCCTTAATTTCTCTTTCTTTTTTTCTTCCTTAATGAATAGGAATGCAAGGGATTTCTGTGCATTAATTTTGTGTCCTGCAGCGTTTCCAAATCCATGGATTAGCTCTACTAGTTTTACGGTGGCATCTTTAGGATTCTCTAAGTATAGAATCAGGTCATGTGCAAAGAGTGGCATTGTGACTTCTTCTTTTCCAGTTTGTCTTCCTTTTCTTTCTTTTGCTGCTCTGATTCCCGTGGCTAGAAGTTCCAAAACCATGTTGATGAATAATAGTGGTGAGAGTGGTCATCCTTGTCTTGTTCCTGATCTTAGAGGACATGCTTTCAGTTCTTCACCACTGAAAATGTTTGCTGCGGGTTTGTTGTATACGTCCTTGATTAAGTTGAGTGAGGTTCCCACTAAGCCCACGTCCTGGAGGCTTTATATCACAAATGTGTGTTGACATTTGTCACAAGCTTTTCTGCATCGAGTGACTTGATCATATGCTTTCTCCTCTTCAATTGGACAATAGGGGGAATCACATTGATTTGCGTGTATTGAAGAATCCTTGCATCCCTGGGAAAAATCCCACTTGACGGTGAGTTAGGATACTTTTAACGTGGTGTTGGATTCTGTTGCTGCTATTTTGTTGAGCCGCTTTGCATCTAAGTTCATCAGTGATATCGGGATGTAACTCTTTTTCCTACTGTCTTTGTCTGGTTTTCCCAACAGGGTGACGGTGGCCTCACAGGAAGAGTTTCAGAGTGTTCCTTCCACGCCAATAGTTTGGAAGAGTTTGAGAAAGGTGGGTGTTAGCTCTTTTCTACGTGTTGGATAGAAATAACCTGTGAAGCCATCTGGTCCTGGACTTTTGTTTGTTGGACGATTTGTAATCAGAGTTTCAAGTTCATTACTCGTACTGGGTCTGTTCATATTTTCGATTTTTTCCTGCTTCAGCCTTGGAAGGTCGTACCTTCCGAAGAATTTGTCCATTTCTTCCAGATTGTCCATTTTGTTAGCATAGAGTTGATTGCAGTAGTCTCTTACAACGTTTTGTATTTCTGTGTTGTCCGTTGTAACTTCTTTTACCTTTCTAATTTTATTGATTTCAGTCCTCTCCCTCTTTATCTTGATGCATCTGGCTAACGATTTATCCATATGGTTTATCTTCTCAAAGAACCAGCTTTTTGTTTTTCTGATCTTTGATATTGTTTTCTTTGTTGCTGTTTCAGTCATTTCTTTCTTCTTTTTCTACCTTTTTATTGACAGTCCCAACTACCTTCAGAGTTTGTTTTCTATGGACTAAATGATTGGTTCAGATGGACACAACTTCTTCCTTTGATCTTATTGGTTTGTGAACTTTGCAATCTTACTTCATTATCTGATACAGCAGGTTCTTATTAGTTAACCATCTTATACATATTACTGTATATATGTCAATCCCACTCTCCGAATTCATCACACAGCCACCACCAACCCCGCCACTTTCCCCCCTTGGTGGCCATACGTTACTTCTCCACATCTGTGTATCAATTCTGTCCTGTACACTGGTTCATCTGTACCATTTCTCGAGGTTGAATATATGTGCTTTCATATACCATATCCGATTTTCTCTTTCTGACTGACTTCACACTGTATGACAGTGTCTAGATCTATCCACGCCTGTACAAATGAACCAACATAGTTCCTTTTCGTGGCTGTATAATATTCCACGGTATATAGGTACCACATCTTCTTTGTCCATTCGTCTTTGGGTGGCCATTTAAGTTGTTTCCATGACCTGGCTGTTGTAAATAGTGCTGCACTGAACATTGGGGTGCCTGTGCCTTTTAGAATTATGCTCTTCTCTGGGCTTATGCCCTGGTGTGCGATGGCTGAGTCATACGTTATATCTATTTTCAGTTTTTCAACGAATCTCCTTGCTTCCCTCCCTAGTGGCTCTATCAATTTACACTCCCACCAAGAGTGCAAGTGTGTTCTCTTTCCTCCACACCGTGCCCAGCAGTTATTTTGTTGATTTTCTGATGGTGACCGTTCTAAATGGTGTGAGGTGATACCTCAGTGTAGTTTTGATGTGCATCTCTATAATAATTAGTGATATTGAGCAGGTTTTTATCTGCTTGTTGGCCACCTGTATGTCTTCTGTGGAGAATAGTCTGTTTAGGACTTCTGCCCATGTATAGATTGGGTTGTTGGTTTTTTTAATACCAAGCAGCAAGAGCTGTTTACGTAATTTTGAGATTGATCCTCAGACCGCTGATTCGTATGTAAATATTTTTCCCATTCTGTGGGTTGTGTGTTCTTCTTTCTCATAGTTTCCTGTGCTTAGCAAAATCTTTTAAGGTTACTGAGGTCCCACTTGGATATTTCTGTTTTTATTTCCAGGACTCTAGCAGGAGGATTACAAAAGATCTTCTTGTGTTTTATGTCCAACGACGTTCTTCCTAGGTTTTCCTCTACGAGTTTTAGAGTGTCCAGACTTAAGTTTGGGTCTCTGTTCCATTTTGACTTAATTTTTGTGTACGGTGTTTGGGAGTGTTCTAATCTTATTGTTTTACATGTCTCTGTCCAGTTTCCCCAGCACCACGTATTCAAGAGACAGTCTCTTCTCCATTGTGTATCCGTGCCCCCTTTGTCAGAGATTAGTTGAGCATAGGCGTGTGGCTTTATCTCTGGGCTTTCTATCCTGTTGCATTGATCTATATTTCTGTTTTTGTGCCAGTCCAACGCTGTCTTGGTTACCGTAGCTTTGTAGTACAGTGCGAAGTCACGGAGCCTGATTCCTCCAGCTCCCGTTTTTTTTTTTTCATCAAACTGCTTTGGCCACTCGGGGAGTTTTGTGTCTCCATACACATTTTAAGATTTTTTGTTCTGCTTTTGTAAAAAAATTGCCATTGGTAATTTGAGAGGGATTGCACTGAATATGTAGATTGCTTTGGGTAGTAGAGTCATTTTCATAATATTGATTCTTCCTATCCAAGAACATGGTATAGCTCTTCATCTGTTTGTATCATCCTCAGTTTCATTCATCAGTGTCTTATACTTTTCTGTATACAGGTTTTCTGTCTCCCTAGGTAGGTTTATTCCTAGGTAGTTTATTCCTTTACTTGCAGGGGTAAATGGGAGTCCTTCCTTAATTTCTCTTTCTTTTTTTCTTCCTTAATGAATAGGAATGCAAGGGATTTCTGTGCATTAATTTTGTGTCCTGCAGCGTTTCCAAATCCATGGATTAGCTCTACTAGTTTTACGGTGGCATCTTTAGGATTCTCTAAGTATAGAATCAGGTCATGTGCAAAGAGTGGCATTGTGACTTCTTCTTTTCCAGTTTGCCTTCCTTTTCTTTCTTTTGCTGCTCTGATTCCCGTGGCTAGAAGTTCCAAAACCATGTTGATGAATAATAGTGGTGAGAGTGGTCATCCTTGTCTTGTTCCTGATCTTAGAGGACATGCTTTCAGTTCTTCACCACTGAAAATGTTTGCTGCGGGTTTGTTGTATACGTCCTTGATTAAGTTGAGTGAGGTTCCCTCTAAGCCCACGTCCTGGAGGCTTTATATCACAAATGTGTGTTGACATTTGTCACAAGCTTTTCTGCATCGAGTGACTTGATCATATGCTTTCTCCTCTTCAATTTGTCAATAGGGGGAATCACATTGATTTGCGTGTATTGAAGAATCCTTGCATCCCTGGGAAAAATCCCACTTGACGGTGAGTTAGGATACTTTTAACGTGGTGTTGGATTCTGTTGCTGCTATTTTGTTGAGTCGCTTTGCATCTAAGTTCATCAGTGATATCGGGATGTAACTCCTTTTGCTACTGTCTTTGTCTGGTTTTCCCAACAGGGTGACGGTGGCCTCATAGGAAGAGTTTCAGAGTGTTCCTTCCACGCCAATAGTTTGGAAGAGTTTGAGAAAGGTGGGTGTTAGCTCTTTTCTACGTGTTGGATAGAAATAACCTGTGAAGCCATCTGGTCCTGGACTTTTGTTTGTTGGACGATTTGTAATCAGAGTTTCAAGTTCATTACTCGTACTGGGTCTGTTCATATTTTCGATTTTTTCCTGCTTCAGCCTTGGAAGGTCGTACCTTCCGAAGAATTTGTCCATTTCTTCCAGATTGTCCATTTTGTTAGCATAGAGTTGATTGCAGTAGTCTCTTACAACGTTTTGTATTTCTGTGTTGTCCGTTGTAACTTCTTTTACCTTTCTAATTTTATTGATTTCAGTCCTCTCCCTCTTTATCTTGATGCATCTGGCTAACGATTTATCCATATGGTTTATCTTCTCAAAGAACCAGCTTTTTGTTTTTTTGATCTTTGATATTGTTTTCTTTGTTGCTGTTTCAGTCGTTTCTTTCTTCTTTTTCTACCTTTTTATTGACAGTCCCAACTACCTTCAGAGTTTGTTTTCTATGGACTAAATGATTGGTTCAGATGCACACAACTTCTTCCTTTGATCTTATTGGTTTGTGTACATTGCAATCTTACTTCATTATCTGATACAGCAGGTTCTTATTAGTTATCCATCTTATACATATTACTGTATATATGTCAATCCCACTCTCCGAATTCATCACACAGCCACCACCAACCCCGCCACTTTCCCCCCTTGGTGGCCATACGTTACTTCTCCACATCTGTGTATCAATTCTGTCCTGTACACTGGTTCATCTGTACCATTTCTCGAGGTTGAATATATGTGCTTTTATATACGATATCCGATTTTCTCTTTCTGACTGACTTCACTCTGTATGACAGTGTCTAGATCTATCCACGCCTGTACAAATGAACCAACATAGTTCCTTTTCGTGGCTGTATAATATTCCACGGTATATAGGTACCACATCTTCTTTATCCATTCGTCTTTGGGTGGCCATTAAGTTGTTTCCATGACCTGGCTGTTGTAAATAGTGCTGCACTGAACATTGGGGTGCCTGTGCCTTTTAGAATTATGCTCTTCTCTGGGCTTATGCCCTGGTGTGCGATGGCTGAGTCATATGTTATTTCTATTTTCAGTTTTTCAAGGAATCTCCTTGCTTCCCTCCCTAGTGGCTCTATCAATTTACACTCCCACCAAGAGTGCAAGTGTGTTCTCTTTCCTCCACACCGTGCCCAGCAGTTATTTTGTTGATTTTCTGATGGTGACCGTTCTAAATGGTGTGAGGTGATACCTCAGTGTAGTTTTGATGTGCATCTCTATAATAATTAGTGATATTGAGCAGGTTTTTATCTGCTTGTTGGCCACCTGTATGTCTTCTGTGGAGAATAGTCTGTTTAGGACTTCTGCCCATGTATAGATTGGGTTGTTGGTTTTTTTAATACCAAGCAGCAAGAGCTGTTTACGTAATTTTGAGATTGATCCTCAGACCGCTGATATTTATGTAAATATTTTTCCCATTCTGTGGGTTGTGTGTTCTTCTTTCTCATAGTTTCCTGTGCTTAGCAAAATCTTTTAAGGTTACTGAGGTCCCACTTGGATATTTCTGTTTTTATTTCCAGGACTCTAGCAGGAGGATTACAAAAGATCTTCTTGTGTTTTATGTCCAACGACGTTCTTCCTAGGTTTTCCTCTACGAGTTTTAGAGTGTCCAGACTTAAGTTTGGGTCTCTGTTCCATTTTGACTTAATTTTTGTGTACGGTGTTTGGGAGTGTTCTAATCTTATTGTTTTACATGTCTCTGTCCAGTTTCCCCAGCACCACGTATTCAAGAGACAGTCTCTTCTCCATTGTGTATCCGTGCCCCCTTTGTCAGAGATTAGTTGAGCATAGGCGTGTGGCTTTATCTCTGGGCTTTCTATCCTGTTGCATTGATCTATATTTCTGTTTTTGTGCCAGTCCAACGCTGTCTTGGTTACCGTAGCTTTGTAGTACAGTGCGAAGTCACGGAGCCTGATTCCTCCAGCTCCCGTTTTTTTTTTTTCATCAAACTGCTTTGGCCACTCGGGGAGTTTTGTGTCTCCATACACATTTTAAGATTTTTTGTTCTGCTTTTGTAAAAAAATTGCCATTGGTAATTTGAGAGGGATTGCACTGAATATGTAGATTGCTTTGGGTAGTAGAGTCATTTTCATAATATTGATTCTTCCTATCCAAGAACATGGTATAGCTCTTCATCTGTTTGTATCATCCTCAGTTTCATTCATCAGTGTCTTATACTTTTCTGTATACAGGTTTTCTGTCTCCCTAGGTAGGTTTATTCCTAGGTAGTTTATTCCTTTACTTGCAGGGGTAAATGGGAGTCCTTCCTTAATTTCTCTTTCTTTTTTTCTTCCTTAATGAATAGGAATGCAAGGGATTTCTGTGCATTAATTTTGTGTCCTGCAGCGTTTCCAAATCCATGGATTAGCTCTACTAGTTTTACGGTGGCATCTTTAGGATTCTCTAAGTATAGAATCAGGTCATGTGCAAAGAGTGGCATTGTGACTTCTTCTTTTCCAGTTTGCCTTCCTTTTCTTTCTTTTGCTGCTCTGATTCCCGTGGCTAGAAGTTCCAAAACCATGTTGATGAATAATAGTGGTGAGAGTGGTCATCCTTGTCTTGTTCCTGATCTTAGAGGACATGCTTTCAGTTCTTCACCACTGAAAATGTTTGCTGCGGGTTTGTTGTATACGTCCTTGATTAAGTTGAGTGAGGTTCCCTCTAAGCCCACGTCCTGGAGGCTTTATATCACAAATGTGTGTTGACATTTGTCACAAGCTTTTCTGCATCGAGTGACTTGATCATATGCTTTCTCCTCTTCAATTTGTCAATAGGGGGAATCACATTGATTTGCGTGTATTGAAGAATCCTTGCATCCCTGGGAAAAATCCCACTTGACGGTGAGTTAGGATACTTTTAACGTGGTGTTGGATTCTGTTGCTGCTATTTTGTTGAGTCGCTTTGCATCTAAGTTCATCAGTGATATCGGGATGTAACTCCTTTTGCTACTGTCTTTGTCTGGTTTTCCCAACAGGGTGACGGTGGCCTCATAGGAAGAGTTTCAGAGTGTTCCTTCCACGCCAATAGTTTGGAAGAGTTTGAGAAAGGTGGGTGTTAGCTCTTTTCTACGTGTTGGATAGAAATAACCTGTGAAGCCATCTGGTCCTGGACTTTTGTTTGTTGGACGATTTGTAATCAGAGTTTCAAGTTCATTACTCGTACTGGGTCTGTTCATATTTTCGATTTTTTCCTGCTTCAGCCTTGGAAGGTCGTACCTTCCGAAGAATTTGTCCATTTCTTCCAGATTGTCCATTTTGTTAGCATAGAGTTGATTGCAGTAGTCTCTTACAACGTTTTGTATTTCTGTGTTGTCCGTTGTAACTTCTTTTACCTTTCTAATTTTATTGATTTCAGTCCTCTCCCTCTTTATCTTGATGCATCTGGCTAACGATTTATCCATATGGTTTATCTTCTCAAAGAACCAGCTTTTTGTTTTTTTGATCTTTGATATTGTTTTCTTTGTTGCTGTTTCAGTCGTTTCTTTCTTCTTTTTCTACCTTTTTATTGACAGTCCCAACTACCTTCAGAGTTTGTTTTCTATGGACTAAATGATTGGTTCAGATGCACACAACTTCTTCCTTTGATCTTATTGGTTTGTGTACATTGCAATCTTACTTCATTATCTGATACAGCAGGTTCTTATTAGTTATCCATCTTATACATATTACTGTATATATGTCAATCCCACTCTCCGAATTCATCACACAGCCACCACCAACCCCGCCACTTTCCCCCCTTGGTGGCCATACGTTACTTCTCCACATCTGTGTATCAATTCTGTCCTGTACACTGGTTCATCTGTACCATTTCTCGAGGTTGAATATATGTGCTTTTATATACGATATCCGATTTTCTCTTTCTGACTGACTTCACTCTGTATGACAGTGTCTAGATCTATCCACGCCTGTACAAATGAACCAACATAGTTCCTTTTCGTGGCTGTATAATATTCCACGGTATATAGGTACCACATCTTCTTTATCCATTCGTCTTTGGGTGGCCATTAAGTTGTTTCCATGACCTGGCTGTTGTAAATAGTGCTGCACTGAACATTGGGGTGCCTGTGCCTTTTAGAATTATGCTCTTCTCTGGGCTTATGCCCTGGTGTGCGATGGCTGAGTCATATGTTATTTCTATTTTCAGTTTTTCAAGGAATCTCCTTGCTTCCCTCCCTAGTGGCTCTATCAATTTACACTCCCACCAAGAGTGCAAGTGTGTTCTCTTTCCTCCACACCGTGCCCAGCAGTTATTTTGTTGATTTTCTGATGGTGACCGTTCTAAATGGTGTGAGGTGATACCTCAGTGTAGTTTTGATGTGCATCTCTATAATAATTAGTGATATTGAGCAGGTTTTTATCTGCTTGTTGGCCACCTGTATGTCTTCTGTGGAGAATAGTCTGTTTAGGACTTCTGCCCATGTATAGATTGGGTTGTTGGTTTTTTTAATACCAAGCAGCAAGAGCTGTTTACGTAATTTTGAGATTGATCCTCAGACCGCTGATATTTATGTAAATATTTTTCCCATTCTGTGGGTTGTGTGTTCTTCTTTCTCATAGTTTCCTGTGCTTAGCAAAATCTTTTAAGGTTACTGAGGTCCCACTTGGATATTTCTGTTTTTATTTCCAGGACTCTAGCAGGAGGATTACAAAAGATCTTCTTGTGTTTTATGTCCAACGACGTTCTTCCTAGGTTTTCCTCTACGAGTTTTAGAGTGTCCAGACTTAAGTTTGGGTCTCTGTTCCATTTTGACTTAATTTTTGTGTACGGTGTTTGGGAGTGTTCTAATCTTATTGTTTTACATGTCTCTGTCCAGTTTCCCCAGCACCACGTATTCAAGAGACAGTCTCTTCTCCATTGTGTATCCGTGCCCCCTTTGTCAGAGATTAGTTGAGCATAGGCGTGTGGCTTTATCTCTGGGCTTTCTATCCTGTTGCATTGATCTATATTTCTGTTTTTGTGCCAGTCCAATGCTGTCTTGGTTACCGTAGCTTTGTAGTACAGTGCGAAGTCACGGAGCCTGATTCCTCCAGCTCCTGTTTTTTTTTCATCAAACTGCTTTCGCCACTCGGGGAGTTTTGTGTCTCCATACCCATTTTAAGATTTTTTGTTCTGCTTTTGTAAAAAAATTGCCATTGGTAATTTGAGAGGGATTGCACTGAATGTGTAGATTGCTTTGGGTAGTAGAGTCATTTTCATAATATTGATTCTTCCTATCCAAGAACATGGTATAGCTCTTCATCTGTTTGTATCATCCTCAGTTTCATTCATCAGTGTCTTATACTTTTCTGTATACAGGTTTTCTGTCTCCCTAGGTAGGTTTATTCCTAGGTATTTTATTCCTTTACTTGCAGGGGTAAATGGGAGTCCTTCCTTAATTTCTCTTTCTTTTTTTCTTCCTTAATGAATAGGAATGCAAGGGATTTCTGTGCATTAATTTTGTGTCCTGCAGCGTTTCCAAATCCATGGATTAGCTCTACTAGTTTTACGGTGGCATCTTTAGGATTCTCTAAGTATAGGATCAGGTCATGTGCAAAGAGTGGCATTGTGACTTCTTCTTTTCCAGTTTGCCTTCCTTTTCTTTCTTTTGCTGCTCTGGTTCCCGTGGCTAGAAGTTCCAAAACTATGTTGAATAATAGTGGTGAGAGTGGACATCCTTGTCTTGTTCCTGATCTTAGAGGACATGCTTTCAGTTCTTCACCACTGAAAATGTTTGCTGCGGGTTTGTTGTATACGTCCTTGATTAAGTTGAGTGAGGTTCCCTCTAAGCCCACGTCCTGGAGGCTTTATATCACAAATGTGTGTTGACATTTGTCACAAGCTTTTCTGCATCGAGTGACTTGATCATATGCTTTCTCCTCTTCAATTTGTCAATAGGGGGAATCACATTGATTTGCGTGTATTGAAGAATCCTTGCATCCCTGGGAAAAATCCCACTTGACGGTGAGTTAGGATACTTTTAACGTGGTGTTGGATTCTGTTGCTGCTATTTTGTTGAGTCGCTTTGCATCTAAGTTCATCAGTGATATCGGGATGTAACTCCTTTTGCTACTGTCTTTGTCTGGTTTTCCCAACAGGGTGACGGTGGCCTCATAGGAAGAGTTTCAGAGTGTTCCTTCCACGCCAATAGTTTGGAAGAGTTTGAGAAAGGTGGGTGTTAGCTCTTTTCTACGTGTTGGATAGAAATAACCTGTGAAGCCATCTGGTCCAGGACTTTTGTTTGTTGGACGATTTGTAATCAGAGTTTCAAGTTCATTACTCGTACTGGGTCTGTTCATATTTTCGATTTTTTCCTGCTTCAGCCTTGGAAGGTCGTACCTTCCGAAGAATTTGTCCATTTCTTCCAGATTGTCCATTTTGTTAGCATAGAGTTGATTGCAGTAGTCTCTTACAACGTTTTGTATTTCTGTGTTGTCCATTGTAACTTCTTTTACCTTTCTAATTTTATTGATTTCAGTCCTCTCCCTCTTTATCTTGATGCATCTGGCTAAGGATTTATCCATATGGTTTATCTTCTCAAAGAACCAGCTTTTTATTTTTTTGATCTTTGATATTGTTTTCTTTGTTGCTGTTTCAGTCATTTCTTTCTTCTTTTTCTACCTTTTTATTGACAGTCCCAACTACCTTCAGAGTTTGTTTTCTATGGACTAAATGATTCGTTCAGATGCACACAACTTCTTCCTTTGATCTTATTGGTTTGTGTACATTGCAATCTTACTTCATTATCTGATACAGCAGGTTCTTATTAGTTATCCATCTTATACATATTACTGTATATATGTCAATCCCACTCTCCGAATTCATCACACAGCCACCACCAACCCCGCCACTTTCCCCCCTTGGTGGCCATACGTTACTTTTCCACATCTGTGTATCAATTCTGTCCTGTACACTGGTTCATCTGTACCATTTCTCGAGGTTGAATATATGTGCTTTTATATACGATATCCGATTTTCTCTTTCTGACTGACTTCACTCTGTATGACAGTGTCTAGATCTATCCACGCCTGTACAAATGAACCAACATAGTTCCTTTTCGTGGCTGTATAATATTCCACGGTATATAGGTACCACATCTTCTTTATCCATTCGTCTTTGGGTGGCCATTAAGTTGTTTCCATGACCTGGCTGTTGTAAATAGTGCTGCACTGAACATTGGGGTGCCTGTGCCTTTTAGAATTATGATCTTCTCTGGGCTTATGCCCTGGTGTGCGATGGCTGAGTCATATGTTATTTCTATTTTCAGTTTTTCAAGGAATCTCCTTGCTTCCCTCCCTAGTGGCTCTATCAATTTACACTCCCACCAAGAGTGCAAGTGTGTTCTCTTTCCTCCACACCGTGCCCAGCAGTTATTTTGTTGATTTTCTGATGGTGACCGTTCTAAATGGTGTGAGGTGATACCTCAGTGTAGTTTTGATGTGCATCTCTATAATAATTAGTGATATTGAGCAGGTTTTTATCTGCTTGTTGGCCACCTGTATGTCTTCTGTGGAGAATAGTCTGTTTAGGACTTCTGCCCATGTATAGATTGGGTTGTTGGTTTTTTTAATACCAAGCAGCAAGAGCTGTTTACGTATTTTTGAGATTGATCCTCAGACCGCTGATTCGTATGTAAATATTTTTCCCATTCTGTGGGTTGTGTGTTCTTCTTTCTCATAGTTTCCTGTGCTTAGCAAAATCTTTTAAGGTTACTGAGGTCCCACTTGGATATTTCTGTTTTTATTTCCAGGACTCTAGCAGGAGGATTACAAAAGATCTTCTTGTGTTTTATGTCCAACGACGTTCTTCCTAGGTTTTCCTCTACGAGTTTTAGAGTGTCCAGACTTAAGTTTGGGTCTCTGTTCCATTTTGACTTAATTTTTGTGTACGGTGTTTGGGAGTGTTCTAATCTTATTGTTTTACATGTCTCTGTCCAGTTTCCCCAGCACCACGTATTCAAGAGACAGTCTCTTCTCCATTGTGTATCCGTGCCCCCTTTGTCAGAGATTAGTTGAGCATAGGCGTGTGGCTTTATCTCTGGGCTTTCTATCCTGTTGCATTGATCTATATTTCTGTTTTTGTGCCAGTCCAATGCTGTCTTGGTTACCGTAGCTTTGTAGTACAGTGCGAAGTCACGGAGCCTGATTCCTCCAGCTCCTGTTTTTTTTTTTTCATCAAACTGCTTTGGCCACTCGGGGAGTTTTGTGTCTCCATACACATTTTAAGATTTTTTGTTCTGGTTTTGTAAAAAAATTGCCATTGGTAATTTGAGAGGGATTGCACTGAATATGTAGATTGCTTTGGGTAGTATAGTCATTTTCATAATATTGATTCTTCCTATCCAAGAACATGGTATAGCTCTTCATCTGTTTGTATCATCCTCAGTTTCATTCATCAGTGTCTTATACTTTTCTGTATACAGGTTTTCTGTCTCCCTAGGTAGGTTTATTCCTAGGTATTTTATTCCTTTACTTGCAGGGGTAAATGGGAGTCCTTCCTTAATTTCTCTTTCTTTTTTTCTTCCTTAATGAATAGGAATGCAAGGGATTTCTGTGCATTAATTTTGTGTCCTGCAGCGTTTCCAAATCCATGGATTAGGTCTACTAGTTTTACGGTGGCATCTTTAGGATTCTCTAAGTATAGAATCAGGTCATGTGCAAAGAGTGGCATTGTGACTTCTTCTTTTCCAGTTTGCCTTCCTTTTCTTTCTTTTGCTGCTCTGATTCCCGTGGCTAGAAGTTCCAAAACCATGTTGATGAATAATAGTGGTGAGAGTGGTCATCCTTGTCTTGTTCCTGATCTTAGAGGACATGCTTTCAGTTCTTCACCACTGAAAATGTTTGCTGCGGGTTTGTTGTATACGTCCTTGATTAAGTTGAGTGAGGTTCCCTCTAAGCCCACGTCCTGGAGGCTTTATATCACAAATGTGTGTTGACATTTGTCACAAGCTTTTCTGCATCGAGTGACTTGATCATATGCTTTCTCCTCTTCAATTTGTCAATAGGGGGAATCACATTGATTTGCGTGTATTGAAGAATCCTTGCATCCCTGGGAAAAATCCCACTTGACGGTGAGTTATGATACTTTTAACGTGGTGTTGGATTCTGTTGCTGCTATTTTGTTGAGCCGCTTTGCATCTAAGTTCATCAGTGATATCGGGATGTAACTCTTTTTCCTACTGTCTTTGTCTGGTTTTCCCAACAGGGTGACGGTGGCCTCACAGGAAGAGTTTCAGAGTGTTCCTTCCACGCCAATAGTTTGGAAGAGTTTGAGAAAGGTGGGTGTTAGCTCTTTTCTACGTGTTGGATAGAAATAACCTGTGAAGCCATCTGGTCCTGGACTTTTGTTTGTTGGACGATTTGTAATCAGAGTTTCAAGTTCATTACTCGTACTGGGTCTGTTCATATTTTCGATTTTTTCCTGCTTCAGCCTTGGAAGGTCGTACCTTCCGAAGAATTTGTCCATTTCTTCCAGATTGTCCATTTTGTTAGCATAGAGTTGATTGCAGTAGTCTCTTACAACGTTTTGTATTTCTGTGTTGTCCGTTGTAACTTCTTTTACCTTTCTAATTTTATTGATTTCAGTCCTCTCCCTCTTTATCTTGATGCATCTGGCTAACGATTTATCCATATGGTTTATCTTCTCAAAGAACCAGCTTTTTGTTTTTTTGATCTTTGATATTGTTTTCTTTGTTGCTGTTTCAGTCATTTCTTTCTTCTTTTTCTACCTTTTTATTGACAGTCCCAGCTACCTTCAGAGTTTGTTTTCTATGGACTAAATGATTGGTTCAGATGGACACAACTTCTTCCTTTGATCTTATTGGTTTGTGAACTTTGCAATCTTACTTCATTATCTGATACAGCAGGTTCTTATTAGTTATCCATCTTATACATATTACTGTATATATGTCAATCCCACTCTCTGAATTCATCACACAGCCACCACCAACCCCGCCACTTTCCCCCCTTGGTGGCCATACGTTACTTGTCCACATCTGTGTATCAATTCTGTCCTGTACACTGGTTCATCTGTACCATTTCTCGAAGTTGAATATATGTGCTTTTATATACGATATCCGATTTTCTCTTTCTGACTGACTTCACGCTGTATGACAGTGTCTAGATCTATCCACGCCTGTACAAATGAACCAACATAGTTCCTTTTCGTGGCTGTATAATATTCCACGGTATATAGGTACCACATCTTCTTTATCCATTCGTCTTTGGGTGGCCATTTAAGTTGTTTCCTTGACCTGGCTGTTGTAAATAGTGCTGCACTGAACATTGGGGTGCCTGTGCCTTTTAGAATTATGCTCTTCTCTGGGCTTATGCCCTGGTGTGCGATGGCTGAGTCATATGTTATTTCTATGTTCAGTTTTTCAAGGAATCTCCTTGCTTCCCTCCCTAGTGGCTCTATCAATTTACACTCCCACCAAGAGTGCAAGTGTGTTCTCTTTCCTCCACACCGTGCCCAGCAGTTATTTTGTTGATTTTCTGATGGTGACCGTTCTAAATGGTGTGAGGTGATACCTCAGTGTAGTTTTGATGTGCATCTCTATAATAATTAGTGATATTGAGCAGGTTTTTATCTGCTTGTTGGCCACCTGTATGTCTTCTGTGGAGAATAGTGTGTTTAGGACTTCTGCCCATGTATAGATTGGGTTGTTGGTTTTTTTAATACCAAGCAGCAAGAGCTGTTTACGTATTTTAGAGATTGATCCTCAGACCGCTGATTTGTATGTAAATATTTTTCCCATTCTGTGGGTTGTGTGTTCTTCTTTCTCATAGTTTCCTGTGCTTAGCAAAATCTTTTAAGGTTACTGAGGTCCCACTTGGATATTTCTGTTTTTATTTCCAGGACTCTAGCAGGAGGATTACAAAAGATCTTCTTGTGTTTTATGTCCAACGACGTTCTTCCTAGGTTTTCCTCTACGAGTTTTAGAGTGTCCAGACTTAAGTTTGGGTCTCTGTTCCATTTTGACTTAATTTTTGTGTACGGTGTTTGGGAGTGTTCTAATCTTATTGTTTTACATGTCTCTGTCCAGTTTCCCCAGCACCACGTATTCAAGAGACAGTCTCTTCTCCATTGTGTATCCGTGCCCCCTTTGTCAGAGATTAGTTGAGCATAGGCGTGTGGCTTTATCTCTGGGCTTTCTATCCTGTTGCATTGATCTATATTTCTGTTTTTGTGCCAGTCCAATGCTGTCTTGGTTACCGTAGCTTTGTAGTACAGTGCGAAGTCACGGAGCCTGATTCCTCCAGCTCCTGTTTTTTTTTTTTCATCAAACTGCTTTGGCCACTCGGGGAGTTTTGTGTCTCCATACACATTTTAAGATTTTTTGTTCTGCTTTTGTAAAAAAATTGCCATTGGTAATTTGAGAGGGATTGCACTGAATATGTAGATTGCTTTGGGTAGTAGAGTCATTTTCATAATATTGATTCTTCCTATCCAAGAACATGGTATAGCTCTTCATCTGTTTGTATCATCCTCAGTTTCATTCATCAGTGTCTTATACTTTTCTGTATACAGGTTTTCTGTCTCCCTAGGTAGGTTTATTCCTAGGTATTTTATTCCTTTACTTGCAGGGGTAAATGGGAGTCCTTCCTTAATTTCTCTTTCTTTTTTTCTTCCTTAATGAATAGGAATGCAAGGGATTTCTGTGCATTAATTTTGTGTCCTGCAGCGTTTCCAAATCCATGGATTAGCTCTACTAGTTTTACGGTGGCATCTTTAGGATTCTCTAAGTATAGAATCAGGTCATGTGCAAAGAGTGGCATTGTGACTTCTTCTTTTCCAGTTTGCCTTCCTTTTCTTTCTTTTGCTGCTCTGATTCCCGTGGCTAGAAGTTCCAAAACCATGTTGATGAATAATAGTGGTGAGAGTGGTCATCCTTGTCTTGTTCCTGATCTTAGAGGACATGCTTTCAGTTCTTCACCACTGAAAATGTTTGCTGCGGGTTTGTTGTATACGTCCTTGATTAAGTTGAGTGAGGTTCCCTCTAAGCCCACGTCCTGGAGGCTTTATATCACAAATGTGTGTTGACATTTGTCACAAGCTTTTCTGCATCGAGTGACTTGATCATATGCTTTCTCCTCTTCAATTTGACAATAGGGGGAATCACATTGATTTGCGTGTATTGAAGAATCCTTGCATCCCTGGGAAAAATCCCACTTGACGGTGAGTTAGGATACTTTTAACGTGGTGTTGGATTCTGTTGCTGCTATTTTGTTGAGCCGCTTTGCATCTAAGTTCATCAGTGATATCGGGATGTAACTCTTTTTCCTACTGTCTTTGTCTGGTTTTCCCAACAGGGTGACGGTGGCCTCACAGGAAGAGTTTCAGAGTGTTCCTTCCACGCCAATAGTTTGGAAGAGTTTGAGAAAGGTGGGTGTTAGCTCTTTTCTACGTGTTGGATAGAAATAACCTGTGAAGCCATCTGGTCCTGGACTTTTGTTTGTTGGACGATTTGTAATCAGAGTTTCAAGTTCATTACTCGTACTGGGTCTGTTCATATTTTCGATTTTTTCCTGCTTCAGCCTTGGAAGGTCGTACCTTCCGAAGAATTTGTCCATTTCTTCCAGATTGTCCATTTTGTTAGCATAGAGTTGATTGCAGTAGTCTCTTACAACGTTTTGTATTTCTGTGTTGTCCGTTGTAACTTCTTTTACCTTTCTAATTTTATTGATTTCAGTCCTCTCCCTCTTTATCTTGATGCATCTGGCTAACGATTTATCCATATGGTTTATCTTCTCAAAGAACCAGCTTTTTGTTTTTTTGATCTTTGATATTGTTTTCTTTGTTGCTGTTTCAGTCATTTCTTTCTTCTTTTTCTACCTTTTTATTGACAGTCCCAGCTACCTTCAGAGTTTGTTTTCTATGGACTAAATGATTGGTTCAGATGGACACAACTTCTTCCTTTGATCTTATTGGTTTGTGAACTTTGCAATCTTACTTCATTATCTGATACAGCAGGTTCTTATTAGTTATCCATCTTATACATATTACTGTATATATGTCAATCCCACTCTCTGAATTCATCACACAGCCACCACCAACCCCGCCACTTTCCCCCCTTGGTGGCCATACGTTACTTGTCCACATCTGTGTATCAATTCTGTCCTGTACACTGGTTCATCTGTACCATTTCTCGAAGTTGAATATATGTGCTTTTATATACGATATCCGATTTTCTCTTTCTGACTGACTTCACGCTGTATGACAGTGTCTAGATCTATCCACGCCTGTACAAATGAACCAACATAGTTCCTTTTCGTGGCTGTATAATATTCCACGGTATATAGGTACCACATCTTCTTTATCCATTCGTCTTTGGGTGGCCATTTAAGTTGTTTCCTTGACCTGGCTGTTGTAAATAGTGCTGCACTGAACATTGGGGTGCCTGTGCCTTTTAGAATTATGCTCTTCTCTGGGCTTATGCCCTGGTGTGCGATGGCTGAGTCATATGTTATTTCTATGTTCAGTTTTTCAAGGAATCTCCTTGCTTCCCTCCCTAGTGGCTCTATCAATTTACACTCCCACCAAGAGTGCAAGTGTGTTCTCTTTCCTCCACACCGTGCCCAGCAGTTATTTTGTTGATTTTCTGATGGTGACCGTTCTAAATGGTGTGAGGTGATACCTCAGTGTAGTTTTGATGTGCATCTCTATAATAATTAGTGATATTGAGCAGGTTTTTATCTGCTTGTTGGCCACCTGTATGTCTTCTGTGGAGAATAGTGTGTTTAGGACTTCTGCCCATGTATAGATTGGGTTGTTGGTTTTTTTAATACCAAGCAGCAAGAGCTGTTTACGTATTTTAGAGATTGATCCTCAGACCGCTGATTTGTATGTAAATATTTTTCCCATTCTGTGGGTTGTGTGTTCTTCTTTCTCATAGTTTCCTGTGCTTAGCAAAATCTTTTAAGGTTACTGAGGTCCCACTTGGATATTTCTGTTTTTATTTCCAGGACTCTAGCAGGAGGATTACAAAAGATCTTCTTGTGTTTTATGTCCAACGACGTTCTTCCTAGGTTTTCCTCTACGAGTTTTAGAGTGTCCAGACTTAAGTTTGGGTCTCTGTTCCATTTTGACTTAATTTTTGTGTACGGTGTTTGGGAGTGTTCTAATCTTATTGTTTTACATGTCTCTGTCCAGTTTCCCCAGCACCACGTATTCAAGAGACAGTCTCTTCTCCATTGTGTATCCGTGCCCCCTTTGTCAGAGATTAGTTGAGCATAGGCGTGTGGCTTTATCTCTGGGCTTTCTATCCTGTTGCATTGATCTATATTTCTGTTTTTGTGCCAGTCCAATGCTGTCTTGGTTACCGTAGCTTTGTAGTACAGTGCGAAGTCACGGAGCCTGATTCCTCCAGCTCCTGTTTTTTTTTTTTCATCAAACTGCTTTGGCCACTCGGGGAGTTTTGTGTCTCCATACACATTTTAAGATTTTTTGTTCTGCTTTTGTAAAAAAATTGCCATTGGTAATTTGAGAGGGATTGCACTGAATATGTAGATTGCTTTGGGTAGTAGAGTCATTTTCATAATATTGATTCTTCCTATCCAAGAACATGGTATAGCTCTTCATCTGTTTGTATCATCCTCAGTTTCATTCATCAGTGTCTTATACTTTTCTGTATACAGGTTTTCTGTCTCCCTAGGTAGGTTTATTCCTAGGTATTTTATTCCTTTACTTGCAGGGGTAAATGGGAGTCCTTCCTTAATTTCTCTTTCTTTTTTTCTTCCTTAATGAATAGGAATGCAAGGGATTTCTGTGCATTAATTTTGTGTCCTGCAGCGTTTCCAAATCCATGGATTAGCTCTACTAGTTTTACGGTGGCATCTTTAGGATTCTCTAAGTATAGAATCAGGTCATGTGCAAAGAGTGGCATTGTGACTTCTTCTTTTCCAGTTTGCCTTCCTTTTCTTTCTTTTGCTGCTCTGATTCCCGTGGCTAGAAGTTCCAAAACCATGTTGATGAATAATAGTGGTGAGAGTGGTCATCCTTGTCTTGTTCCTGATCTTAGAGGACATGCTTTCAGTTCTTCACCACTGAAAATGTTTGCTGCGGGTTTGTTGTATACGTCCTTGATTAAGTTGAGTGAGGTTCCCTCTAAGCCCACGTCCTGGAGGCTTTATATCACAAATGTGTGTTGACATTTGTCACAAGCTTTTCTGCATCGAGTGACTTGATCATATGCTTTCTCCTCTTCAATTTGACAATAGGGGGAATCACATTGATTTGCGTGTATTGAAGAATCCTTGCATCCCTGGGAAAAATCCCACTTGACGGTGAGTTAGGATACTTTTAACGTGGTGTTGGATTCTGTTGCTGCTATTTTGTTGAGCCGCTTTGCATCTAAGTTCATCAGTGATATCGGGATGTAACTCTTTTTCCTACTGTCTTTGTCTGGTTTTCCCAACAGGGTGACGGTGGCCTCACAGGAAGAGTTTCAGAGTGTTCCTTCCACGCCAATAGTTTGGAAGAGTTTGAGAAAGGTGGGTGTTAGCTCTTTTCTACGTGTTGGATAGAAATAACCTGTGAAGCCATCTGGTCCTGGACTTTTGTTTGTTGGACGATTTGTAATCAGAGTTTCAAGTTCATTACTCGTACTGGGTCTGTTCATATTTTCGATTTTTTCCTGCTTCAGCCTTGGAAGGTCGTACCTTCCGAAGAATTTGTCCATTTCTTCCAGATTGTCCATTTTGTTAGCATAGAGTTGATTGCAGTAGTCTCTTACAACGTTTTGTATTTCTGTGTTGTCCGTTGTAACTTCTTTTACCTTTCTAATTTTATTGATTTCAGTCCTCTCCCTCTTTATCTGGATGCATCTGGCTAAGGATTTATCCATATGGTTTATCTTCTCAAAGAACCAGCTTTTTGTTTTTTTGATCTTTGATATTGTTTTCTTTGTTGCTGTTTCAGTCATTTCTTTCTTCTTTTTCTACCTTTTTATTGAGAGTCCCAACTACCTTCAGAGTTTGTTTTCTATGGACTAAATGATTGGTTCAGACGGACACAACTTCTTCCTTTGATCTTATTGGTTTGTGAACTTTGCAATCTTACTTCATTATCTGATACAGCAGGTTCTTATTAGTTATCCATCTTATACATATTACTGTATATATGTCAATCCCACTCTCCGAATTCATCACACAGCCACCACCAACCCCGCCACATTCCCCCCTTGGTGGCCATACGTTACTTCTCCACATCTGTGTATCAATTCTGTCCTGTACACTGGTTCATCTGTACCATTTCTCGAGGTTGAATATATGTGCTTTTATATACGATATCCGATTTTCTCTTTCTGACTGACTTCACGCTGTATGACAGTGTCTAGATCTATCCACGCCTGTACAAATGAACCAACATAGTTCCTTTTCGTGGCTGTATAATATTCCACGGTATACAGGTACCACATCTTCTTTATCCATTCGTGTTTGGGTGGCCATTTAAGTTGTTTCCGTGACCTGGCTGTTGTAAATAGTGCTGCACTGAACATTGGGGTGCCTGTGCCTTTTAGAATTATGCTCTTCTCTGGGCTTATGCCCTGGTGTGCTATGGCTGAGTCATATGTTATTTCTATTTTCAGTTTTTCAAGGAATCTCCTTGCTTCCCTCCCTAGTGGCTCTATCAATTTACACTCCCACCAAGAGTGCAAGTGTGTTCTCTTTCCTCCACACCGTGCCCAGCAGTTATTTTGTTGATTTTCTGATGGTGACCGTTCTAAATGGTGTGAGGTGATACCTCAGTGTAGTTTTGATGTGCATCTCTATAATAATTAGTGATGTTGAGCAGGTTTTTATCTGCTTGTTGGCCACCTGTATGTCTTCTGTGGAGAATAGTCTGTTTAGGACTTCTGCCCATTTATAGATTGGGTTGTTGGTTTTTTTAATACCAAGCAGCATGAGCTGTTTACGTATTTTTGAGATTGATCCTCAGACCGCTGATTTGTATGTAAATATTTTTCCCATTTCTGTGGGTTGTGTGTTCTTCTTTCTCATAGTTTCCTGTGCTTAGCAAAATCTTTTAAGGTTACTGACGTCCCACGTGGATATTTCTGTTTTTATTTCCAGGACTCTAGCAGGAGTATTACAAAAGATCTTCTTGTGTTTTATGTCCAACGACGTTCTTCCTAGGATTTCCTCTACGAGTTTTAGAGTGTCCAGACTTAAGTTTGGGTCTCTGTTCCATTTTGACTTAATTTTTGTGTACGGTGTTTGGGAGTGTTCTAATCTTATCGTTTTACATGTCTCTGTCCAGTTTCCCCAGCACCACGTATTCAAGAGACAGTCTCTTCTCCATTGTGTATCCGTGCCCCCTTTGTCAGAGATTAGTTGAGCATAGGCGTGTGGCTTTATCTCTGGGCTTTCTATCCTGTTGCATTGATCTATATTTCTGTTTTTGTGCCAGTCCAATGCTGTCTTGGTTACCGTAGCTTTGTAGTACAGTGCGAAGTCACGGAGCCTGATTCCTCCAGCTCCTGTTTTTTTTTTTTCATCAAACTGCTTTGGCCACTCGGGGAGTTTTGTGTCTCCATACACATTTTAAGATTTTTTGTTCTGCTTTTGTAAAAAAATTGCCATTGGTAATTTGAGAGGGATTGCACTGAATATGTAGATTGCTTTGGGTAGTAGAGTCATTTTCATAATATTGATTCTTCCTATCCAAGAACATGGTATAGCTCTTCATCTGTTTGTATCATCCTCAGTTTCATTCATCAGTGTCTTATACTTTTCTGTATACAGGTTTTCTGTCTCCCTAGGTAGGTTTATTCCTAGGTATTTTATTCCTTTACTTGCAGGGGTAAATGGGAGTCCTTCCTTAATTGCTCTTTCTTTTTTTCTTCCTTAATGAATAGGAATGCAAGGGATTTCTGTGCATTAATTTTGTGTCCTGCAGCGTTTCCAAATCCATGGATTAGCTCTACTAGTTTTACGGTGGCATCTTTAGGATTCTCTAAGTATAGAATCAGGTCATGTGCAAAGAGTGGCATTGTGACTTCTTCTTTTCCAGTTTGCCTTCCTTTTCTTTCTTTTGCTGCTCTGATTCCCGTGGCTAGAAGTTCCAAAACCATGTTGATGAATAATAGTGGTGAGAGTGGTCATCCTTGTCTTGTTCCTGATCTTAGAGGACATGCTTTCAGTTCTTCACCACTGAAAATGTTTGCTGCGGGTTTGTTGTATACGTCCTTGATTAAGTTGAGTGAGGTTCCCTCTAAGCCCACGTCCTGGAGGCTTTATATCACAAATGTGTGTTGACATTTGTCACAAGCTTTTCTGCATCGAGTGACTTGATCATATGCTTTCTCCTCTTCAATTTGTCAATAGGGGGAATCACATTGATTTGCGTGTATTGAAGAATCCTTGCATCCCTGGGAAAAATCCCACTTGACGGTGAGTTAGGATACTTTTAACGTGGTGTTGGATTCTGTTGCTGCTATTTTGTTGAGCCGCTTTGCATCTAAGTTCATCAGTGATATCGGGATGTAACTCTTTTTCCTACTGTCTTTGTCTGGTTTTCCCAACAGGGTGACGGTGGCCTCACAGGAAGAGTTTCAGAGTGTTCCTTCCACGCCAATAGTTTGGAAGAGTTTGAGAAAGGTGGGTGTTAGCTCTTTTCTACGTGTTGGATAGAAATAACCTGTGAAGCCATCTGGTCCTGGACTTTTGTTTGTTGGACGATTTGTAATCAGAGTTTCAAGTTCATTACTCGTACTGGGTCTGTTCATATTTTCGATTTTTTCCTGCTTCAGCCTTGGAAGGTCGTACCTTCCGAAGAATTTGTCCATTTCTTCCAGATTGTCCATTTTGTTAGCATAGAGTTGATTGCAGTAGTCTCTTACAACGTTTTGTATTTCTGTGTTGTCCGTTGTAACTTCTTTTACCTTTCTAATTTTATTGATTTCAGTCCTCTCCCTCTTTATCTTGATGCATCTGGCTAAGGATTTATCCATATGGTTTATCTTCTGAAAGAACCAGCTTTTTGTTTTTTTTGATCTTTGATATTGTTTTCTTTGTTGCTGTTTCAGTCATTTCTTTCTTCTTTTTCTACCTTTTTATTGACAGTCCCAACTACCTTCAGAGTTTGTTTTCTATGGACTAAATGATTGGTTCAGACGGACACAACTTCTTCCTTTGATCTTATTGGTTTGTGAACTTTGCAATCTTACTTCATTATCTGATACAGCAGGTTCTTATTAGTTATCCATCTTATACATATTACTGTATATATGTCAATCCCACTCTCCGAATTCATCACACAGCCACCACCAACCCCGCCACATTCCCCCCTTGGTGGCCATACGTTACTTCTCCACATCTGTGTATCAATTCTGTCCTGTACACTGGTTCATCTGTACCATTTCTCGAGGTTGAATATATGTGCTTTTATATACGATATCCGATTTTCTCTTTCTGACTGACTTCACGCTGTATGACAGTGTCTAGATCTATCCACGCCTGTACAAATGAACCAACATAGTTCCTTTTCGTGGCTGTATAATATTCCACGGTATACAGGTACCACATCTTCTTTATCCATTCGTCTTTGGGTGGCCATTTAAGTTGTTTCCATGACCTGGCTGTTGTAAATAGTGCTGCACTGAACATTGGGGTGCCTGTGCCTTTTAGAATTATGCTCTTCTCTGGGCTTATGCCCTGGTGTGCAATGGCTGAGTCATATGTTATTTCTATTTTCAGTTTTTCAAGGAATCTCCTTGCTTCCCTCCCTAGTGGCTCTATCAATTTACACTCCCACCAAGAGTGCAAGTGTGTTCTCTTTCCTCCACACCGTGCCCAGCAGTTATTTTGTTGATTTTCTGATGGTGACCGTTCTAAATGGTGTGAGGTGATACCTCAGTGTAGTTTTGATGTGCATCTCTATAATAATTAGTGATGTTGAGCAGGTTTTTATCTGCATGTTGGCCACGTGTATGTCTTCTGTGGAGAATAGTCTGTTTAGGACTTCTGCCCATTTATAGATTGGGTTGTTGGTTTTTTTAATACCAAGCAGCATGAGCTGTTTACGTATTTTAGAGATTGATCCTCAGACCGCTGATTTGTATGTAAATATTTTTCCCATTTCTGTGGGTTGTGTGTTCTTCTTTCTCATAGTTTCCTGTGCTTAGCAAAATCTTTTAAGGTTACTGAGGTCCCACTTGGATATTTCTGTTTTTATTTCCAGGACTCTAGCAGGAGGATTACAAAAGATCTTCTTGTGTTTTATGTCCAACGACGTTCTTCCTAGGATTTCCTCTACGAGATTTAGAGTGTCCAGACTTAAGTTTGGGTCTCTGTTCCATTTTGACTTAATTTTTGTGTACGGTGTTTGGGAGTGTTCTATTCTTATTGTTTTACATGTCTCTGTCCAGTTTCCCCAGCACCACGTATTCAAGAGACAGTCTCTTCTCCATTGTGTATCCGTGCCCCCTTTGTCAGAGATTAGTTGAGCATAGGCGTGTGGCTTTATCTCTGGGCTTTCTATCCTGTTGCATTGATCTATATTTCTGTTTTTGTGCCAGTCCAATGCTGTCTTGGTTACCGTAGCTTTGTAGTACAGTGCGAAGTCACGGAGCCTGATTCCTCCAGCTCCTTTTTTTTTTTTCATCAAACTGCTTTGGCCACTTGGGGAGTTTTGTGTCTCCATACACATTTTAAGATTTTTTGTTCTGGTTTTGTAAAAAAATTGCCATTGGTAATTTGAGAGGGATTGCACTGAATATGTAGATTGCTTTGGGTAGTAGAGTCGTTTTCATAATATTGATTCTTCCTATCCAAGAACATGGTATAGCTCTTCATCTGTTTGTATCATCCTCAGTTTCATTCATCAGTGTCTTATACTTTTCTGTATACAGGTTTTCTGTCTCCCTAGGTAGGTTTATTCCTAGGTATTTTATTCCTTTACTTGCAGGGGTAAATGGGAGTCCTTCCTTAATTTCTCTTTCTTTTTTTCTTCCTTAATGAATAGGAATGCAAGGGATTTCTGTGCATTAATTTTGTGTCCTGCAGCATTTCCAAATCCATGGATTAGCTCTACTAGTTTTACGGTGGCATCTTTAGGATTCTCTAAGTATAGAATCAGGTCATGTGCAAAGAGTGGCATTGTGACTTCTTCTTTTCCAGTTTGCCTTCCTTTTCTTTCTTTTGCTGCTCTGATTCCCGTGGCTAGAAGTTCCAAAACCATGTTGATGAATAATAGTGGTGAGAGTGGTCATCCTTGTCTTGTTCCTGATCTTAGAGGACATGCTTTCAGTTCTTCACCACTGAAAATGTTTGCTGCGGGTTTGTTGTATACGTCCTTGATTAAGTTGAGTGAGGTTCCCTCTAAGCCCACGTCCTGGAGGCTTTATATCACAAATGTGTGTTGACATTTGTCACAAGCTTTTCTGCATCGAGTGACTTGATCATATGCTTTCTCCTCTTCAATTTGTCAATAGGGGGAATCACATTGATTTGCGTGTATTGAAGAATCCTTGCATCCCTGGGAAAAATCCCACTTGACGGTGAGTTAGGATACTTTTAACGTGGTGTTGGATTCTGTTGCTGCTATTTTGTTGAGCCGCTTTGCATCTAAGTTCATCAGTGATATCGGGATGTAACTCTTTTTCCTACTGTCTTTGTCTGGTTTTCCCAACAGGGTGACGGTGGCCTCACAGGAAGAGTTTCAGAGTGTTCCTTCCACGCCAATAGTTTGGAAGAGTTTGAGAAAGGTGGGTGTTAGCTCTTTTCTACGTGTTGGATAGAAATAACCTGTGAAGCCATCTGGTCCTGGACTTTTGTTTGTTGGACGATTTGTAATCAGAGTTTCAAGTTCATTACTCGTATTGGGTCTGTTCATATTTTCGATTTTTTCCTGCTTCAGCCTTGGAAGGTCGTACCTTCCGAAGAATTTGTCCATTTCTTCCAGATTGTCCATTTTGTTAGCATAGAGTTGATTGCAGTAGTCTCTTACAACGTTTTGTATTTCTGTGTTGTCCGTTGTAACTTCTTTTACCTTTCTAATTCTATTGATTTCAGTCTTCTCCCTCTTTATCTTGATGCATCTGGCTAAGGATTTATCCATATGGTTTATCTTCTCAAAGAACCAGCTTTTTGTTTTTTTGATCTTTGATATTGTTTTCTTTGTTGCTGTTTCAGTCATTTCTTTCTTCTTTTTCTACCTTTTTATTGACAGTCCCAACTACCTTCAGAGTTTGTTTTCTATGGACTAAATGATTGGTTCAGACGGACACAACTTCTTCCTTTGATCTTATTGGTTTGTGAACTTTGCAATCTTACTTCATTATCTGATACAGCAGGTTCTTATTAGTTATCCATCTTATACATATTACTGTATATATGTCAATCCCACTCTCCGAATTCATCACACAGCCACCACCAACCCCGCCACATTCCCCCCTTGGTGGCCAAACGTTACTTCTCCACATCTGTGTATCAATTCTGTCCTGTACACTGGTTCATCTGTACCATTTCTCGAGGTTGAATATATGTGCTTTTATATACGATACCCGATTTTCTCTTTCTGACTGACTTCACGCTGTATGACAGTGTCTAGATCTATCCACGCCTGTACAAATGAACCAACATAGTTCCTTTTCGTGGCTGTATAATATTCCACGGTATACAGGTACCACAACTTCTTTATCCATTCGTCTTTGGGTGGCCATTTAAGTTGTTTCCATGACCTGGCTGTTGTAAATAGTGCTGCACTGAACATTGGGGTGCCTGTGCCTTTTAGAATTATGCTCTTCTCTGGGCTTATGCCCTGGTGTGCAATGGCTGAGTCATATGTTATTTCTATTTTCAGTTTTTCAAGGAATCTCCTTGCTTCCCTCCCTAGTGGCTCTATCAATTTACACTCCCACCAAGAGTGCAAGTGTGTTCTCTTTCCTCCACACCGTGCCCAGCAGTTATTTTGTTGATTTTCTGATGGTGACCGTTCTAAATGGTGTCAGGTGATACCTCAGTGTAGTTTTGATGTGCATCTCTATAATAATTAGTGATGTTGAGCAGGTTTTTATCTGCTTGTTGGCCACGTGTATGTCTTCTGTGGAGAATAGTCTGTTTAGGACTTCTGCCCATTTATAGATTGGGTTGTTGGTTTTTTTAATACCAAGCAGCATGAGCTGTTTACGTATTTTTGAGATTGATCCTCAGACCGCTGATTTGTATGTAAATATTTTTCCCATTTCTGTGGGTTGTGTGTTCTTCTTTCTCATAGTTTCCTGTGCTTAGCAAAATCTTTTAAGGTTACTGAGGTCCCACTTGGATATTTCTGTTTTTATTTCCAGGACTCTAGCAGGAGGATTACAAAAGATCTTCTTGTGTTTTATGTCCAACGACGTTCTTCCTAGGATTTCCTCTACGAGATTTAGAGTGTCCAGACTTAAGTTTGGGTCTCTGTTCCATTTTGACTTAATTTTTGTGTACGGTGTTTGGGAGTGTTCTATTCTTATTGTTTTACATGTCTCTGTCCAGTTTCCCCAGCACCACGTATTCAAGAGACAGTCTCTTCTCCATTGTGTATCCGAGCCCCCTTTGTCAGAGCTTAGTTGAGCATAGGCGTGTGGCTTTATCTCTGGGCTTTCTATCCTGTTGCATTGATCTATATTTCTGTTTTTGTGCCAGTCCAATGCTGTCTTGGTTACCATAGCTTTGTAGTACAGTGCGAAGTCACGGAGCCTGATTCCTCCAGCTCCTTTTTTTTTTTTCATCAAACTGCTTTGGCCACTTGGGGAGTTTTGTGTCTCCATACACATTTTAAGATTTTTTGTTCTGGTTTTGTAAAAAAATTGCCATTGGTAATTTGAGAGGGATTGCACTGAATATGTAGATTGCTTTGGGTAGTAGAGTCATTTTCATAATATTGATTCTTCCTATCCAAGAACATGGTAGAGCTCTTCATCTGTTTGTATCATCCTCAGTTTCATTCATCAGTGTCTTATACTTTTCTGTATACAGGTTTTCTGTCTCCCTAGGTAGGTTTATTCCTAGGTATTTTATTCCTTTACTTGCAGGGGTAAATGGGAGTCCTTCCTTAATTTCTCTTTCTTTTTTTCTTCCTTAATGAATAGGAATGCAAGGGATTTCTGTGCATTAATTTTGTGTCCTGCAGCGTTTCCAAATCCATGGATTAGCTCTACTAGTTTTACGGTGGCATCTTTAGGATTCTCTAAGTATAGAATCAGGTCATGTGCAAAGAGTGGCATTGTGACTTCTTCTTTTCCAGTTTGCCTTCCTTTTCTTTCTTTTGCTGCTCTGATTCCCGTGGCTAGAAGTTCCAAAACCATGTTGATGAATAATAGTGGTGAGAGTGGTCATCCTTGTCTTGTTCCTGATCTTAGAGGACATGCTTTCAGTTCTTCACCACTGAAAATGTTTGCTGCGGGTTTGTTGTATACGTCCTTGATTAAGTTGAGTGAGGTTCCCTCTAAGCCCACGTCCTGGAGGCTTTATATCACAAATGTGTGTTGACATTTGTCACAAGCTTTTCTGCATCGAGTGACTTGATCATATGCTTTCTCCTCTTCAATTTGTCAATAGGGGGAATCACATTGATTTGCGTGTATTGAAGAATCCTTGCATCCCTGGGAAAAATCCCACTTGACGGTGAGTTAGGATACTTTTAACGTGGTGTTGGATTCTGTTGCTGCTATTTTGTTGAGCCGCTTTGCATCTAAGTTCATCAGTGATATCGGGATGTAACTCTTTTTCCTACTGTCTTTGTCTGGTTTTCCCAACAGGGTGACGGTGGCCTCACAGGAAGAGTTTCAGAGTGTTCCTTCCACGCCAATAGTTTGGAAGAGTTTGAGAAAGGTGGGTGTTAGCTCTTTTCTACGTGTTGGATAGAAATAACCTGTGAAGCCATCTGGTCCTGGACTTTTGTTTGTTGGACGATTTGTAATCAGAGTTTCAAGTTCGTTACTCGTACTGGGTCTGTTCATATTTTCGATTTCTTCCTGCTTCAGCCTTGGAAGGTCGTACCTTCCGAAGAATTTGTCCATTTCTTCCAGATTGTCCATTTTGTTAGCATAGAGTTGATTGCAGTAGTCTCTTACAACGTTTTGTATTTCTGTGTTGTCCGTTGTAACTTCTTTTACCTTTCTAATTTTATTGATTTCAGTCCTCTCCCTCTTTATCTTGATGCATCTAGCTAAGTATTTATCCATATGGTTTATCTTCTCAAAGAACCAGCTTTTTGTTTTTTTGATCTTTGATATTGTTTTCTTTGTTGCTGTTTCAGTCATTTCTTTCTTCTTTTTCTACCTTTTTATTGACAGTCCCAGCTACCTTCAGAGTTTGTTTTCTATGGACTAAATGATTGGTTCAGATGGACACAACTTCTTCCTTTGATCTTATTGGTTTGTGAACTTTGCAATCTTACTTCATTATCTGATACAGCAGGTTCTTATTAGTTATCCATCTTATACATATTACTGTATATATGTCAATCCCACTCTCCGAATTCATCACACAGCCACCACCAACCCCGCCACTTTCCCCCCTTGGTGGCCATACATTACTTCTCCACATCTGTGTATCAATTCTGTCCTGTACACTGGTTCATCTGTACCATTTCTCGAGGTTGAATATATGTGCTTTTATATACGATATCCGATTTTCTCTTTCTGACTGACTTCACGCTGTATGACAGTGTCTAGATCTATCCACGCCTGTACAAATGAACCAACATAGTTCCTTTTCGTGGCTGTATAATATTCCACGGTATATAGGTACCACATCTTCTTTATCCATTCGTGTTTGGGTGGCCATTTAAGTTGTTTCCATGACCTGGCTGTTGTAAATAGTGCTGCACTGAACATTGGGGTGCCTGTGCCTTTTAGAATTATGCTCTTCTCTGGGCTTATGCCCTGGTGTGCGATGGCTGAGTCATATGTTATTTCTATGTTCAGTTTTTCAAGGAATCTCCTTGCTTCCCTCCCTAGTGGCTCTATCAATTTACACTCCCACCAAGAGTGCAAGTGTGTTCTCTTTCCTCCACACCGTGCCCAGCAGTTATTTTGTTGATTTTCTGATGGTGACCATTCTAAATGGTGTGAGGTGATACCTCAGTGTAGTTTTGATGTGCATCTCTATAATAATTTGTGATATTGAGCAGGTTTTTATCTGCTTGTTGGCCACGTGTATGTCTTCTGTGGAGAATAGTCTGTTTAGGACTTCTGCCCATGTATAGATTGGGTTGTTGGTTTTTTAAATACCAAGCAGCAAGAGCTGTTTACGTATTTTTGAGATTGATCCTCAGACCGCTGATTTGTATGTAAATATTTTTCCCATTCTGTGGGTTGTGTGTTCTTCTTTCTCATAGTTTCCTGTGCTTAGCAAAATCTTTTAAGGTTACTGAGGTCCCACTTGGATATTTCTGTTTTTATTTCCAGGACTCTAGCAGGAGGATTACAAAACATCTTCTTGTGTTTTATGTCCAACGACGTTCTTCCTAGGTTTTCCTCTACGAGTTTTAGAGTGTCCAGACTTAAGTTTGGGTCTCTGTTCTATTTTGACTTAATTTTTGTGTACGGTGTTTGGGAGTGTTCTAATCTTATTGTTTTACATGTCTCTGTCCAGTTTCCCCAGCACCACGTATTCAAGAGACAGTCTCTTTTCCATTGTGTATCCGTGCCCCCTTTGTCAGAGATTAGTTGAACATAGGCGTGTGGCTTTATCTCTGGGCTTTCTATCCTGTTGCATTGATCTATATTTCTGTTTTTGTGCCAGTCCAATGCTGTCTTGGTTACCGTAGCTTTGTAGTACAGTGCGAAGTCACGGAGCCTGATTCCTCCAGCTCCTGTTTTTTCTTCATCAAACTGCTTTCGCCACTCGGGGAGTTTTGTGTCTCCATACACATTTTAAGATTTTTTGTTCTGGTTTTGTAAAAAAATTGCCATTGGTAATTTGAGAGGGATTGCACTGAATGTGTAGATTGCTTTGGGTAGTAGAGTCATTTTCATAATATTGATTCTTCCTATCCAAGAACATGGTATAGCTCTTCATCTGTTTGTATCATCCTCAGTTTCATTCATCAGTGTCTTATACTTTTCTGTATACAGGTTTTCTGTCTCCCTAGGTAGGTTTATTCCTAGGTATTTTATTCCTTTACTTGCAGGGGTAAATGGGAGTCCTTCCTTAATTGCTCTTTCTTTTTTTCTTCCTTAATGAATAGGAATGCAAGGGATTTCTGTGCATTAATTTTGTGTCCTGCAGCGTTTCCAAATCCATGGATTAGCTCTACTAGTTTTACGGTGGCATCTTTAGGATTCTCTAAGTATAGGATCAGGTCATGTGCAAAGAGTGGCATTGTGACTTCTTCTTTTCCAGTTTGCCTTCCTTTTCTTTCTTTTGCTGCTCTGGTTCCCGTGGCTAGAAGTTCCAAAACTATGTTGAATAATAGTGGTGAGAGTGGACATCCTTGTCTTGTTCCTGATCTTAGAGGACATGCTTTCAGTTCTTCACCACTGAAAATGTTTGCTGCGGGTTTGTTGTATACGTCCTTGATTAAGTTGAGTGAGGTTCCCTCTAAGCCCACGTCCTGGAGGCTTTATATCACAAATGTGTGTTGACATTTGTCACAAGCTTTTCTGCATCGAGTGACTTGATCATATGCTTTCTCCTCTTCAATTTGTCAATAGGGGGAATCACATTGATTTGCGTGTATTGAAGAATCCTTGCATCCCTGGGAAAAATCCCACTTGACGGTGAGTTAGGATACTTTTAACGTGGTGTTGGATTCTGTTGCTGCTATTTTGTTGAGTCGCTTTGCATCTAAGTTCATCAGTGATATCGGGATGTAACTCCTTTTGCTACTGTCTTTGTCTGGTTTTCCCAACAGGGTGACGGTGGCCTCATAGGAAGAGTTTCAGAGTGTTCCTTCCACGCCAATAGTTTGGAAGAGTTTGAGAAAGGTGGGTGTTAGCTCTTTTCTACGTGTTGGATAGAAATAACCTGTGAAGCCATCTGGTCCTGGACTTTTGTTTGTTGGACGATTTGTAATCAGAGTTTCAAGTTCATTACTCGTACTGGGTCTGTTCATATTTTCGATTTTTTCCTGCTTCAGCCTTGGAAGGTCGTACCTTCCGAAGAATTTGTCCATTTCTTCCAGATTGTCCATTTTGTTAGCATAGAGTTGATTGCAGTAGTCTCTTACAACGTTTTGTATTTCTGTGTTGTCCGTTGTAACTTCTTTTACCTTTCTAATTTTATTGATTTCAGTCCTCTCCCTCTTTATCTTGATGCATCTGGCTAAGGATTTATCCATATGGTTTATCTTCTCAAAGAACCAGCTTTTTGTTTTTTTGATCTTTGATATTGTTTTCTTTGTTGCTGTTTCAGTCATTTCTTTCTTCTTTTTCTACCTTTTTATTGACAGTCCCAACTACCTTCAGAGTTTGTTTTCTATGGACTAAATGATTGGTTCAGATGCACACAACTTCTTCCTTTGATCTTATTGGTTTGTGTACATTGCAATCTTACTTCATTATCTGATACAGCAGGTTCTTATTAGTTATCCATCTTATACATATTACTGTATATATGTCAATCCCACTCTCCGAATTCATCACACAGCCACCACCAACCCCGCCACTTTCCCCCCTTGGTGGCCATACGTTACTTCTCCACATCTGTGTATCAATTCTGTCCTGTACACTGGTTCATCTGTACCATTTCTCGAGGTTGAATATATGTGCTTTTATATACGATATCCGATTTTCTCTTTCTGACTGACTTCACGCTGTATGACAGTGTCTAGATCTATCCACGCCTGTACAAATGAACCAACATAGTTCCTTTTCGTGGCTGTATAATATTCCACGGTATATAGGTACCACATCTTCTTTATCCATTCGTCTTTGGGTGGCCATTTAAGTTGTTTCCATGACCTGGCTGTTGTAAATAGTGCTGCACTGAACATTGGGGTGCCTGTGCCTTTTAGAATTATGCTCTTCTCTGGGCTTATGCCCTGGTGTGCGATGGCTGAGTCATATGTTATTTCTATGTTCAGTTTTTCAAGGAATCTCCTTGCTTCCCTCCCTAGTGGCTCTATCAATTTACACTCCCACCAAGAGTGCAAGTGTGTTCTCTTTCCTCCACACCGTGCCCAGCAGTTATTTTGTTGATTTTCTGATGGTGACCGTTCTAAATGGTGTGAGGTGATACCTCAGTGTAGTTTTGATGTGCATCTCTATAATAATTAGTGATATTGAGCAGGTTTTTATCTGCTTGTTGGCCACCTGTATGTCTTCTGTGGAGAATAGTCTGTTTAGGACTTCTGCCCATGTATAGATTGGGTTGTTGGTTTTTTTAATACCAAGCAGCAAGAGCTGTTTACGTATTTTTGAGATTGATCCTCAGACCGCTGATTTGTATGTAAATATTTTTCCCATTCTGTGGGTTGTGTGTTCTTCTTTCTCATAGTTTCCTGTGCTTAGCAAAATCTTTTAAGGTTACTGAGGTCCCACTTGGATATTTCTGTTTTTATTTCCAGGACTCTAGCAGGAGGATTACAAAAGATCTTCTTGTGTTTTATGTCCAACGACGTTCTTCCTAGGTTTTCCTCTACGAGTTTTAGAGTGTCCAGACTTAAGTTTGGGTCTCTGTTCCATTTTGACTTAATTTTTGTGTACGGTGTTTGGGAGTGTTCTAATCTTATTGTTTTACATGTCTCTGTCCAGTTTCCCCAGCACCACGTATTCAAGAGACAGTCTCTTCTCCATTGTGTATCCGTGCCCCCTTTGTCAGAGATTAGTTGAGCATAGGCGTGTGGCTTTATCTCTGGGCTTTCTATCCTGTTGCATTGATCTATATTTCTGTTTTTGTGCCAGTCCAATGCTGTCTTGGTTACCGTAGCTTTGTAGTACAGTGCGAAGTCACGGAGCCTGATTCCTCCAGCTCCTGTTTTTTTTTTTCATCAAACTGCTTTGGCCACTTGGGGAGTTTTGTGTCTCCATACACATTTTAAGATTTTTTGTTCTGCTTTTGTAAAAAAATTGCCATTGGTAATTTGAGAGGGATTGCACTGAATATGTAGATTGCTTTGGGTAGTAGAGTCATTTTCATAATATTGATTCTTCCTATCCAAGAACATGGTATAGCTCTTCATCTGTTTGTATCATCCTCAGTTTCATTCATCAGTGTCTTATACTTTTCTGTATACAGGTTTTCTGTCTCCCTAGGTAGGTTTATTCCTAGGTATTTTATTCCTTTACTTGCAGGGGTAAATGGGAGTCCTTCCTTAATTGCTCTTTCTTTTTTTCTTCCTTAATGAATAGGAATGCAAGGGATTTCTGTGCATTAATTTTGTGTCCTGCAGCATTTCCAAATCCATGGATTAGCTCTACTAGTTTTACGGTGGCATCTTTAGGATTCTCTAAGTATAGAATCAGGTCATGTGCAAAGAGTGGCATTGTGACTTCTTCTTTTCCAGTTTGCCTTCCTTTTCTTTCTTTTGCTGCTCTGATTCCCGTGGCTAGAAGTTCCAAAACCATGTTGATGAATAATAGTGGTGAGAGTGGTCATCCTTGTCTTGTTCCTGATCTTAGAGGACATGCTTTCAGTTCTTCACCACTGAAAATGTTTGCTGCGGGTTTGTTGTATACGTCCTTGATTAAGTTGAGTGAGGTTCCCTCTAAGCCCACGTCCTGGAGGCTTTATATCACAAATGTGTGTTGACATTTGTCACAAGCTTTTCTGCATCGAGTGACTTGATCATATGCTTTCTCCTCTTCAATTTGTCAATAGGGGGAATCACATTGATTTGCGTGTATTGAAGAATCCTTGCATCCCTGGGAAAAATCCCACTTGACGGTGAGTTAGGATACTTTTAACGTGGTGTTGGATTCTGTTGCTGCTATTTTGTTGAGCCGCTTTGCATCTAAGTTCATCAGTGATATCGGGATGTAACTCTTTTTCCTACTGTCTTTGTCTGGTTTTCCCAACAGGGTGACGGTGGCCTCACAGGAAGAGTTTCAGAGTGTTCCTTCCACGCCAATAGTTTGGAAGAGTTTGAGAAAGGTGGGTGTTAGCTCTTTTCTACGTGTTGGATAGAAATAACCTGTGAAGCCATCTGGTCCTGGACTTTTGTTTGTTGGACGATTTGTAATCAGAGTTTCAAGTTCATTACTCGTACTGGGTCTGTTCATATTTTCGATTTTTTCCTGCTTCAGCCTTGGAAGGTCGTACCTTCCGAAGAATTTGTCCATTTCTTCCAGATTGTCCATTTTGTTAGCATAGAGTTGATTGCAGTAGTCTCTTACAACGTTTTGTATTTCTGTGTTGTCCGTTGTAACTTCTTTTACCTTTCTAATTTTATTGATTTCAGTCCTCTCCCTCTTTATCTTGATGCATCTGGCTAAGGATTTATCCATATGGTTTATCTTCTGAAAGAACCAGCTTTTTGTTTTTTTGATCTTTGATATTGTTTTCTTTGTTGCTGTTTCAGTCATTTCTTTCTTCTTTTTCTACCTTTTTATTGACAGTCCCAACTACCTTCAGAGTTTGTTTTCTATGGACTAAATGATTGGTTCAGATGGACACAACTTCTTCCTTTGATCTTATTGGTTTGTGAACTTTGCAATCTTACTTCATTATCTGATACAGCAGGTTCTTATTAGTTATCCATCTTATACATATTACTGTATATATGTCAATCCCACTCTCCGAATTCATCACACAGCCACCACCAACCCCGCCACATTCCCCCCTTGGTGGCCATACGTTACTTCTCCACATCTGTGTATCAATTCTGTCCTGTACACTGGTTCATCTGTACCATTTCTCGAGGTTGAATATATGTGCTTTTATATACGATACCCGATTTTCTCTTTCTGACTGACTTCACGCTGTATGACAGTGTCTAGATCTATCCACGCCTGTATAAATGAACCAACATAGTTCCTTTTCGTGGCTGTATAATATTCCACGGTATATAGGTACCACATCTTCTTTATCCATTCGTGTTTGGGTGGCCATTTAAGTTGTTTCCATGACCTGGCTGTTGTAAATAGTGCTGCACTGAACATTGGGGTGCCTGTGCCTTTTAGAATTATGCTCTTCTCTGGGCTTATGCCCTGGTGTGCGATGGCTGAGTCATATGTTATTTCTATGTTCAGTTTTTCAAGGAATCTCCTTGCTTCCCTCCCTAGTGGCTCTATCAATTTACACTCCCACCAAGAGTGCAAGTGTGTTCTCTTTCCTCCACACCTTGCCCAGCAGTTATTTTGTTGATTTTCTGATGGTGACCGTTCTAAATGGTGTGAGGTGATACCTCAGTGTAGTTTTGATGTGCATCTCTATAATAATTTGTGATATTGAGCAGGTTTTTATCTGCTTGTTGGCCACCTGTATGTCTTCTGTGGAGAATAGTCTGTTTAGGACTTCTGCCCATGTATAGATTGGGTTGTTGGTTTTTTAAATACCAAGCAGCAAGAGCTGTTTACGTATTTTTGAGATTGATCCTCAGACCGCTGATTTTTATGTAAATATTTTTCCCATTCTGTGGGTTGTGTGTTCTTCTTTCTCATAGTTTCCTGTGCTTAGCAAAATCTTTTAAGGTTACTGAGGTCCCACTTGGATATTTCTGTTTTTATTTCCAGGACTCTAGCAGGAGGATTACAAAAGATCTTCTTGTGTTTTATGTCCAACGACGTTCTTCCTAGGTTTTCCTCTACGAGTTTTAGAGTGTCCAGACTTAAGTTTGGGTCTCTGTTCCATTTTGACTTAATTTTTGTGTACGGTGTTTGGGAGTGTTCTATTCTTATCGTTTTACATGTCTCTGTCCAGTTTCCCTAGCACCACGTATTCAAGAGACAGTCTCTTCTCCATTGTGTATCCGTGCCCCCTTTGTCAGAGATTAGTTGAGCATAGGCGTGTGGCTTTATCTCTGGGCTTTCTATCCTGTTGCATTGATCTATATTTCTGTTTTTGTGCCAGTCCAATGCTGTCTTGGTTACCGTAGCTTTGTAGTACAGTGCGAAGTCACGGAGCCTGATTCCTCCAGCTCCTTTTTTTTTTTTTCATCAAACTGCTTTGGCCACTCGGGGAGTTTTGTGTCTCCATACACATTTTAAGATTTTTTGTTCTGCTTTTGTAAAAAAATTGCCATTGGTAATTTGAGAGGGATTGCACTGAATATGTAGATTGCTTTGGGTAGTAGAGTCATTTTCATAATATTGATTCTTCCTATCCAAGAACATGGTATAGCTCTTCATCTGTTTGTATCATCCTCAGTTTCATTCATCAGTGTCTTATACTTTTCTGTATACAGGTTTTCTGTCTCCCTAGGTAGGTTTATTCCTAGGTATTTTATTCCTTTACTTGCAGGGGTAAATGGGAGTCCTTCCTTAATTTCTCTTTCTTTTTTTCTTCCTTAATGAATAGGAATGCAAGGGATTTCTGTGCATTAATTTTGTGTCCTGCAGCGTTTCCAAATCCATGGATTAGCTCTACTAGTTTTACGGTGGCATCTTTAGGATTCTCTAAGTATAGAATCAGGTCATGTGCAAAGAGTGGCATTGTGACTTCTTCTTTTCCAGTTTGCCTTCCTTTTCTTTCTTTTGCTGCTCTGATTCCCGTGGCTAGAAGTTCCAAAACCATGTTGATGAATAATAGTGGTGAGAGTGGTCATCCTTGTCTTGTTCCTGATCTTAGAGGACATGCTTTCAGTTCTTCACCACTGAAAATGTTTGCTGTGGGTTTGTTGTATACGTCCTTGATTAAGTTGAGTGAGGTTCCCTCTAAGCCCACGTCCTGGAGGCTTTATATCACAAATGTGTGTTGACATTTGTCACAAGCTTTTCTGCATCGAGTGACTTGATCATATGCTTTCTCCTCTTCAATTTGTCAATAGGGGGAATCACATTGATTTGCGTGTATTGAAGAATCCTTGCATCCCTGGGAAAAATCCCACTTGACGGTGAGTTAGGATACTTTTAACGTGGTGTTGGATTCTGTTGCTGCTATTTTGTTGAGCCGCTTTGCATCTAAGTTCATCAGTGATATCGGGATGTAACTCTTTTTCCTACTGTCTTTGTCTGGTTTTCCCAACAGGGTGACGGTGGCCTCACAGGAAGAGTTTCAGAGTGTTCCTTCCACGCCAATAGTTTGGAAGAGTTTGAGAAAGGTGGGTGTTAGCTCTTTTCTACGTGTTGGATAGAAATAACCTGTGAAGCCATCTGGTCCTGGACTTTTGTTTGTTGGACGATTTGTAATCAGAGTTTCAAGTTCATTACTCGTATTGGGTCTGTTCATATTTTCGATTTTTTCCTGCTTCAGCCTTGGAAGGTCGTACCTTCCGAAGAATTTGTCCATTTCTTCCAGATTGTCCATTTTGTTAGCATAGAGTTGATTGCAGTAGTCTCTTACAACGTTTTGTATTTCTGTGTTGTCCGTTGTAACTTCTTTTACCTTTCTAATTCTATTGATTTCAGTCTTCTCCCTCTTTATCTTGATGCATCTGGCTAAGGATTTATCCATATGGTTTATCTTCTCAAAGAACCAGCTTTTTGTTTTTTTGATCTTTGATATTGTTTTCTTTGTTGCTGTTTCAGTCATTTCTTTCTTCTTTTTCTACCTTTTTATTGACAGTCCCAACTACCTTCAGAGTTTGTTTTCTATGGACTAAATGATTGGTTCAGATGGACACAACTTCTTCCTTTGATCTTATTGGTTTGTGAACTTTGCAATCTTACTTCATTATCTGATACAGCAGGTTCTTATTAGTTATCCATCTTATACATATTACTGTATATATGTCAATCCCACTCTCCGAATTCATCACACAGCCACCACCAACCCCGCCACTTTCCCCCCTTGGTGGCCATACGTTACTTCTCCACATCTGTGTATCAATTCTGTCCTGTACACTGGTTCATCTGTACCATTTCTCGAGGTTGAATATATGTGCTTTTATATACCATATCCGATTTTCTCTTTCTGACTGACTTCACGCTGTATGACAGTGTCTAGATCTATCCACGCCTGTACAAATGAACCAACATAGTTCCTTTTCGTGGCTGTATAATATTCCACGGTATATAGGTACCACATCTTCTTTATCCATTCGTCTTTGGGTGGCCATTTAAGTTGTTTCCATGACCTGGCTGTTGTAAATAGTGCTGCACTGAACATTGGGGTGCCTGTGCCTTTTAGAATTATGCTCTTCTCTGGGCTTATGCCCTGGTGTGCGATGGCTGAGTCATATGTTATTTCTATGTTCAGTTTTTCAAGGAATCTCCTTGCTTCCCTCCCTAGTGGCTCTATCAATTTACACTCCCACCAAGAGTGCAAGTGTGTTCTCTTTCCTCCACACCGTGCCCAGCAGTTATTTTGTTGATTTTCTGATGGTGACCGTTCTAAATGGTGTGAGGTGATACCTCAGTGTAGTTTTGATGTGCATCTCTATAATAATTTGTGATATTGAGCAGGTTTTTATCTGCTTGTTGGCCACCTGTATGTCTTCTGTGGAGAATAGTCTGTTTAGGACTTCTGCCCATGTATAGATTGGGTTGTTGGTTTTTTAAATACCAAGCAGCAAGAGCTGTTTACGTATTTTTGAGATTGATCCTCAGACCGCTGATTTTTATGTAAATATTTTTCCCATTCTGTGGGTTGTGTGTTCTTCTTTCTCATAGTTTCCTGTGCTTAGCAAAATCTTTTAAGGTTACTGAGGTCCCACTTGGATATTTCTGTTTTTATTTCCAGGACTCTAGCAGGAGGATTACAAAAGATCTTCTTGTGTTTTATGTCCAACGACGTTCTTCCTAGGTTTTCCTCTACGAGTTTTAGAGTGTCCAGACTTAAGTTTGGGTCTCTGTTCCATTTTGACTTAATTTTTGTGTACGGTGTTTGGGAGTGTTCTAATCTTATCGTTTTACATGTCTCTGTCCAGTTTCCCCAGCACCACGTATTCAAGAGACAGTCTCTTCTCCATTGTGTATCCGTGCCCCCTTTGTCAGAGATTAGTTGAGCATAGGCGTGTGGCTTTATCTCTGGGCTTTCTATCCTGTTGCATTGATCTATATTTCTGTTTTTGTGCCAGTCCAATGCTGTCTTGGTTACCGTAGCTTTGTAGTACAGTGCGAAGTCACGGAGCCTGATTCCTCCAGCTCCTGTTTTTTTTTTTTCATCAAACTGCTTTGGCCACTCGGGGAGTTTTGTGTCTCCATACACATTTTAAGATTTTTTGTTCTGCTTTTGTAAAAAAATTGCCATTGGTAATTTGAGAGGGATTGCACTGAATGTGTAGATTGCTTTGGGTAGTAGAGTCATTTTCATAATATTGATTCTTCCTATCCAAGAACATGGTATAGCTCTTCATCTGTTTGTATCATCCTCAGTTTCATTCATCAGTGTCTTATACTTTTCTGTATACAGGTTTTCTGTCTCCCTAGGTAGGTTTATTCCTAGGTATTTTATTCCTTTACTTGCAGGGGTAAATGGGAGTCCTTCCTTAATTTCTCTTTCTTTTTTTCTTCCTTAATGAATAGGAATGCAAGGGATTTCTGTGCATTAATTTTGTGTCCTGCAGCGTTTCCAAATCCATGGATTAGCTCTACTAGTTTTACGGTGGCATCTTTAGGATTCTCTAAGTATAGAATCAGGTCATGTGCAAAGAGTGGCATTGTGACTTCTTCTTTTCCAGTTTGCCTTCCTTTTCTTTCTTTTGCTGCTCTGATTCCCGTGGCTAGAAGTTCCAAAACCATGTTGATGAATAATAGTGGTGAGAGTGGTCATCCTTGTCTTGTTCCTGATCTTAGAGGACATGCTTTCAGTTCTTCACCACTGAAAATGTTTGCTGCGGGTTTGTTGTATACGTCCTTGATTAAGTTGAGTGAGGTTCCCTCTAAGCCCACGTCCTGGAGGCTTTATATCACAAATGTGTGTTGACATTTGTCACAAGCTTTTCTGCATCGAGTGACTTGATCATATGCTTTCTCCTCTTCAATTTGTCAATAGGGGGAATCACATTGATTTGCGTGTATTGAAGAATCCTTGCATCCCTGGGAAAAATCCCACTTGACGGTGAGTTAGGATACTTTTAACGTGGTGTTGGATTCTGTTGCTGCTATTTTGTTGAGCCGCTTTGCATCTAAGTTCATCAGTGATATCGGGATGTAACTCTTTTTCCTACTGTCTTTGTCTGGTTTTCCCAACAGGGTGACGGTGGCCTCACAGGAAGAGTTTCAGAGTGTTCCTTCCACGCCAATAGTTTGGAAGAGTTTGAGAAAGGTGGGTGTTAGCTCTTTTCTACGTGTTGGATAGAAATAACCTGTGAAGCCATCTGGTCCTGGACTTTTGTTTGTTGGACGATTTGTAATCAGAGTTTCAAGTTCATTACTCGTACTGGGTCTGTTCATATTTTCGATTTTTTCCTGCTTCAGCCTTGGAAGGTCGTACCTTCCGAAGAATTTGTCCATTTCTTCCAGATTGTCCATTTTGTTAGCATAGAGTTGATTGCAGTAGTCTCTTACAACGTTTTGTATTTCTGTGTTGTCCGTTGTAACTTCTTTTACCTTTCTAATTTTATTGATTTCAGTCCTCTCCGTCTTTATCTTGATGCATCTGGCTAACGATTTATCCATATGGTTTATCTTCTCAAAGAACCAGCTTTTTGTTTTTCTGATCTTTGATATTGTTTTCTTTGTTGCTGTTTCAGTCATTTCTTTCTTCTTTTTCTACCTTTTTATTGACAGTCCAAACTACCTTCAGAGTTTGTTTTCTATGGACTAAATGATTGGTTCAGATGGACACAACTTCTTCCTTTGATCTTATTGGTTTGTGAACTTTGCAATCTTACTTCATTATCTGATACAGCAGGTTCTTATTAGTTAACCATCTTATACATATTACTGTATATATGTCAATCCCACTCTCCGAATTCATCACACAGCCACCACCAACCCCGCCACTTTCCCCCCTTGGTGGCCATACGTTACTTGTCCACATCTGTGTATCAATTCTGTCCTGTACACTGGTTCATCTGTACCATTTCTCGAGGTTGAATATATGTGCTTTCATATACCATATCCGATTTTCTCTTTCTGACTGACTTCACACTGTATGACAGTGTCTAGATCTATCCACGCCTGTACAAATGAACCAACATAGTTCCTTTTCGTGGCTGTATAATATTCCACGGTATATAGGTACCACATCTTCTTTGTCCATTCGTCTTTGGGTGGCCATTTAAGTTGTTTCCATGACCTGGCTGTTGTAAATAGTGCTGCACTGAACATTGGGGTGCCTGTGCCTTTTAGAATTATGCTCTTCTCTGGGCTTATGCCCTGGTGTGCGATGGCTGAGTCATATGTTATTTCTATTTTCAGTTTTTCAAGGAATCTCCTTGCTTCCCTCCCTAGTGGCTCTATCAATTTACACTCCCACCAAGAGTGCAAGTGTGTTCTCTTTCCTCCACACCGTGCCCAGCAGTTATTTTGTTGATTTTCTGATGGTGACCGTTCTAAATGGTGTGAGGTGATACCTCAGTGTAGTTTTGATGTGCATCTCTATAATAATTAGTGATGTTGAGCAGGTTTTTATCTGCTTGTTGGCCACCTGTATGTCTTCTGTGGAGAATAGTCTGTTTAGGACTTCTGCCCATTTATAGATTGGGTTGTTGGTTTTTTTAATACCAAGCAGCATGAGCTGTTTACGTATTTTTGAGATTGATCCTCAGACCGCTGATTTGTATGTAAATATTTTTCCCATTTCTGTGGGTTGTGTGTTCTTCTTTCTCATAGTTTCCTGTGCTTAGCAAAATCTTTTAAGGTTACTGAGGTCCCACTTGGATATTTCTGTTTTTATTTCCAGGACTCTAGCAGGAGGATTACAAAAGATCTTCTTGTGTTTTATGTCCAACGACGTTCTTCCTAGGATTTCCTCTACGAGATTTAGAGTGTCCAGACTTAAGTTTGGGTCTCTGTTCCATTTTGACTTAATTTTTGTGTACGGTGTTTGGGAGTGTTCTATTCTTATTGTTTTACATGTCTCTGTCCAGTTTCCCCAGCTCCACGTATTCAAGAGACAGTCTCTTCTCTATTGTGTATCCGTGCCCCCTTTGTCAGAGATTAGTTGAGCATAGGTGTGTGGCTTTATCTCTGGGCTTTCTATCCTGTTGCATTGATCTATATTTCTGTTTTTGTGCCAGTCCAATGCTGTCTTGGTTACCGTAGCTTTGTAGTACAGTGCGAAGTCACGGAGCCTGATTCCTCCAGCTCCTTTTTTTTTTTTCATCAAACTGCTTTGGCCACTTGGGGAGTTTTGTGTCTCCATACACATTTTAAGATTTTTTGTTCTGCTTTTGTAAAAAAATTGCCATTGGTAATTTGAGAGGGATTGCACTGAATATGTAGATTGCTTTGGGTAGTAGAGTCATTTTCATAATATTGATTCTTCCTATCCAAGAACGTGGTATAGCTCTTCATCTGTTTGTATCATCCTCAGTTTCATTCATCAGTGTCTTATACTTTTCTGTATACAGGTTTTCTGTCTCCCTAGGTAGGTTTATTCCTAGGTATTTTATTCCTTTACTTGCAGGGGTAAATGGGAGTCCTTCCTTAATTTCTCTTTCTTTTTTTCTTCCTTAATGAATAGGAATGCAAGGGATTTCTGTGCATTAATTTTGTGTCCTGCAGCGTTTCCAAATCCATGGATTAGCTCTACTAGTTTTACGGTGGCATCTTTAGGATTCTCTAAGTATAGAATCAGGTCATGTGCAAAGAGTGGCATTGTGACTTCTTCTTTTCCAGTTTGCCTTCCTTTTCTTTCTTTTGCTGCTCTGATTCCCGTGGCTAGAAGTTCCAAAACCATGTTGATGAATAATAGTGGTGAGAGTGGTCATCCTTGTCTTGTTCCTGATCTTAGAGGACATGCTTTCAGTTCTTCACCACTGAAAATGTTTGCTGCGGGTTTGTTGTATACGTCCTTGATTAAGTTGAGTGAGGTTCCCTCTAAGCCCACGTCCTGGAGGCTTTATATCACAAATGTGTGTTGACATTTGTCACAAGCTTTTCTGCATCGAGTGACTTGATCATATGCTTTCTCCTCTTCAATTTGTCAATAGGGGGAATCACATTGATTTGCGTGTATTGAAGAATCCTTGCATCCCTGGGAAAAATCCCACTTGACGGTGAGTTAGGATACTTTTAACGTGGTGTTGGATTCTGTTGCTGCTATTTTGTTGAGCCGCTTTGCATCTAAGTTCATCAGTGATATCGGGATGTAACTCTTTTTCCTACTGTCTTTGTCTGGTTTTCCCAACAGGGTGACGGTGGCCTCACAGGAAGAGTTTCAGAGTGTTCCTTCCACGCCAATAGTTTGGAAGAGTTTGAGAAAGGTGGGTGTTAGCTCTTTTCTACGTGTTGGATAGAAATAACCTGTGAAGCCATCTGGTCCTGGACTTTTGTTTGTTGGACGATTTGTAATCAGAGTTTCAAGTTCATTACTCGTACTGGGTCTGTTCATATTTTCGATTTCTTCCTGCTTCAGCCTTGGAAGGTCGTACCTTCCGAAGAATTTGTCCATTTCTTCCAGATTGTCCATTTTGTTAGCATAGAGTTGATTGCAGTAGTCTCTTACAACGTTTTGTATTTCTGTGTTGTCCGTTGTAACTTCTTTTACCTTTCTAATTTTATTGATTTCAGTCCTCTCCCTCTTTATCTTGATGCATCTAGCTAAGTATTTATCCATATGGTTTATCTTCTCAAAGAACCAGCTTTTTGTTTTTTTGATCTTTGATATTGTTTTCTTTGTTGCTGTTTCAGTCATTTCTTTCTTCTTTTTCTACCTTTTTATTGACAGTCCCAGCTACCTTCAGAGTTTGTTTTCTATGGACTAAATGATTGGTTCAGATGGACACAACTTCTTCCTTTGATCTTATTGGTTTGTGAACTTTGCAATCTTACTTCATTATCTGATACAGCAGGTTCTTATTAGTTATCCATCTTATACATATTACTGTATATATGTCAATCCCACTCTCCAAATTCATCACACAGCCACCACCAACCCCGCCACTTTCCCCCCTTGGTGGCCATACGTTACTTCTCCACATCTGTGTATCAATTCTGTCCTGTACACTGGTTCATCTGTACCATTTCTCGAGGTTGAATATATGTGCTTTTATATACCATATCCGATTTTCTCTTTCTGACTGACTTCACTCTGTATGACAGTGTCTAGATCTATCCACGCCTGTACAAATGAACCAACATAGTTCCTTTTCGTGGCTGTATAATATTCCACGGTATACAGGTACCACATCTTCTTTATCCATTCGTCTTTGGGTGGCCATTTAAGTTGTTTCCATGACCTCGCTGTTGTAAATAGTGCTGCACTGAACATTGGGGTGCCTGTGCCTTTTAGAATTATGCTCTTCTCTGGGCTTATGCCCTGGTGTGCAATGGCTGAGTCATATGTTATTTCTATTTTCAGTTTTTCAAGGAATCTCCTTGCTTCCCTCCCTAGTGGCTCTATCAATTTACACTCCCACCAAGAGTGCAAGTGTGTTCTCTTTCCTCCACACCGTGCCCAGCAGTTATTTTGTTGATTTTCTGATGGTGACCGTTCTAAATGGTGTGAGGTGATACCTCAGTGTAGTTTTGATGTGCATCTCTATAATAATTAGTGATATTGAGCAGGTTTTTATCTGCTTGTTGGCCACCTGTATGTCTTCTGTGGAGAATAGTCTGTTTAGGACTTCTGCCCATGTATAGATTGGGTTGTTGGTTTTTTTAATACCAAGCAGCAAGAGCTGTTTACGTATTTTTGAGATTGATCCTCAGACCGCTGATTTGTATGTAAATATTTTTCCCATTCTGTGGGTTGTGTGTTCTTCTTTCTCATAGTTTCCTGTGCTTAGCAAAATCTTTTAAGGTTACTGAGGTCCCACTTGGATATTTCTGTTTTTATTTCCAGGACTCTAGCAGGAGGATTACAAAAGATCTTCTTGTGTTTTATGTCCAACGACGTTCTTCCTAGGTTTTCCTCTACGAGTTTTAGAGTGTCCAGACTTAAGTTTGGGTCTCTGTTCCATTTTGACTTAATTTTTGTGTATGGTGTTTGGGAGTGTTCTAATCTTATTGTTTTACATGTCTCTGTCCAGTTTCCCCAGCACCACGTATTCAAGAGACAGTCTCTTCTCCATTGTGTATCCGTGCCCCCTTTGTCAGAGATTAGTTGAGCATAGGCGTGTGGCTTTATCTCTGGGCTTTCTATCCTGTTGCATTGATCTATACTTCTGTTTTTGTGCCAGTCCAATGCTGTCTTGGTTACCGTAGCTTTGTAGTACAGTGCGAAGTCACGGAGCCTGATTCCTCCAGCTCCTTTTTTTTTTTTTCATCAAACTGCTTTGGCCACTCGGGGAGTTTTGTGTCTCCATACACATTTTAAGATTTTTTGTTCTGCTTTTGTAAAAAAATTGCCATTGGTAATTTGAGAGGGATTGCACTGAATATGTAGATTGCTTTGGGTAGTAGAGTCATTTTCATAATATTGATTCTTCCTACCCAAGAACATGGTATAGCTCTTCATCTGTTTGTATCATCCTCAGTTTCATTCATCAGTGTCTTATACTTTTCTGTATACAGGTTTTCTGTCTCCCTAGGTAGGTTTATTCCTAGGTATTTTATTCCTTTACTTGCAGGGGTAAATGGGAGTCCTTCCTTAATTGCTCTTTCTTTTTTTCTTCCTTAATGAATAGGAATGCAAGGGATTTCTGTGCATTAATTTTGTGTCCTGCAGCGTTTCCAAATCCATGGATTAGCTCTACTAGTTTTACGGTGGCATCTTTAGGATTCTCTAAGTATAGAATCAGGTCATGTGCAAAGAGTGGCATTGTGACTTCTTCTTTTCCAGTTTGCCTTCCTTTTCTTTCTTTTGCTGCTCTGATTCCCGTGGCTAGAAGTTCCAAAACCATGTTGATGAATAATAGTGGTGAGAGTGGTCATCCTTGTCTTGTTCCTGATCTTAGAGGACATGCTTTCAGTTCTTCACCACTGAAAATGTTTGCTGCGGGTTTGTTGTATACGTCCTTGATTAAGTTGAGTGAGGTTCCCTCTAAGCCCACGTCCTGGAGGCTTTATATCACAAATGTGTGTTGACATTTGTCACAAGCTTTTCTGCATCGAGTGACTTGATCATATGCTTTCTCCTCTTCAATTTGTCAATAGGGGGAATCACATTGATTTGCGTGTATTGAAGAATCCTTGCATCCCTGGGAAAAATCCCACTTGACGGTGAGTTAGGATACTTTTAACGTGGTGTTGGATTCTGTTGCTGCTATTTTGTTGAGCCGCTTTGCATCTAAGTTCATCAGTGATATCGGGATGTAACTCTTTTTCCTACTGTCTTTGTCTGGTTTTCCCAACAGGGTGACGGTGGCCTCACAGGAAGAGTTTCAGAGTGTTCCTTCCACGCCAATAGTTTGGAAGAGTTTGAGAAAGGTGGGTGTTAGCTCTTTTCTACGTGTTGGATAGAAATAACCTGTGAAGCCATCTGGTCCTGGACTTTTGTTTGTTGGACGATTTGTAATCAGAGTTTCAAGTTCGTTACTCGTACTGGGTCTGTTCATATTTTCGATTTTTTCCTGCTTCAGCCTTGGAAGGTCGTACCTTCCGAAGAATTTGTCCATTTCTTCCAGATTGTCCATTTTGTTAGCATAGAGTTGATTGCAGTAGTCTCTTACAACGTTTTGTATTTCTGTGTTGTCCGTTGTAACTTCTTTTACCTTTCTAATTTTATTGATTTCAGTCCTCTCCCTCTTTATCTTGATGCATCTGGCTAAGGATTTATCCATATGGTTTATCTTCTGAAAGAACCAGCTTTTTGTTTTTTTGATCTTTGATATTGTTTTCTTTGTTGCTGTTTCAGTCATTTCTTTCTTCTTTTTCTACCTTTTTATTGACAGTCCCAACTACCTTCAGAGTTTGTTTTCTATGGACTAAATGATTGGTTCAGACGGACACAACTTCTTCCTTTGATCTTATTGGTTTGTGAACTTTGCAATCTTACTTCATTATCTGATACAGCAGGTTCTTATTAGTTATCCATCTTATACATATTACTGTATATATGTCAATCCCACTCTCCGAATTCATCACACAGCCACCACCAAACCCGCCACATTCCCCCCTTGGTGGCCATACGTTACTTCTCCACATCTGTGTATCAATTCTGTCCTGTACACTGGTTCATCTGTACCATTTCTCGAGGTTGAATATATGTGCTTTTATATACGATACCCGATTTTCTCTTTCTGACTGACTTCACGCTGTATGACAGTGTCTAGATCTATCCACGCCTGTACAAATGAACTAACATAGTTCCTTTTCGTGGCTGTATAATATTCCACGGTATACAGGTACCACATCTTCTTTATCCATTCGTCTTTGGGTGGCCATTTAAGTTGTTTCCGTGACCTGGCTGTTGTAAATAGTGCTGCACTGAACATTGGGGTGCCTGTGCCTTTTAGAATTATGCTCTTCTCTGGGCTTATGCCCTGGTGTGCGATGGCTGAGTCATATGTTATTTCTATGTTCAGTTTTTCAAGGAATCTCCTTGCTTCCCTCCCTAGTGGCTCTATCAATTTACACTCCCACCAAGAGTGCAAGTGTGTTCTCTTTCCTCCACACCGTGCCCAGCAGTTATTTTGTTGATTTTCTGATGGTGACCGTTCTAAATGGTGTGAGGTGATACCTCAGTGTAGTTTTGATGTGCATCTCTATAATAATTAGTGATGTTGAGCAGGTTTTTATCTGCTTGTTGGCCACGTGTATGTCTTCTGTGGAGAATAGTCTGTTTAGGACTTCTGCCCATTTATAGATTGGGTTGTTGGTTTTTTTAATACCAAGCAGCAAGAGCTGTTTACGTATTTTTGAGATTGATCCTCAGACCGCTGATTTGTATGTAAATATTTTTCCCATTTCTGTGGGTTGTGTGTTCTTCTTTCTCATAGTTTCCTGTGCTTAGCAAAATCTTTTAAGGTTACTGAGGTCCCACTTGGATATTTCTGTTTTTATTTCCAGGACTCTAGCAGGAGGATTACAAAAGATCTTCTTGTGTTTTATGTCCAACGACGTTCTTCCTAGGATTTCCTCTACGAGATTTAGAGTGTCCAGACTTAAGTTTGGGTCTCTGTTCCATTTTGACTTAATTTTTGTGTACGGTGTTTGGGAGTGTTCTATTCTTATTGTTTTACATGTCTCTGTCCAGTTTCCCCAGCACCACGTATTCAAGAGACAGTCTGTTCTCCATTGTGTATCCGTGCCCCCTTTGTCAGAGATTAGTTGAGCATAGGCGTGTGGCTTTATCTCTGGGCTTTCTATCCTGTTGCATTGATCTATATTTCTGTTTTTGTGCCAGTCCAATGCTGTCTTGGTTACCGTAGCTTTGTAGTACAGTGCGAAGTCACGGAGCCTGATTCCTCCAGCTCCTGTTTTTTTTTTTTCATCAAACTGCTTTGGCCACTCGGGGAGTTTTGTGTCTCCATACACATTTTAAGATTTTTTGTTCTGCTTTTGTAAAAAAATTGCCATTGGTAATTTGAGAGGGATTGCACTGAATATGTAGATTGCTTTGGGTAGTAGAGTCATTTTCATAATATTGATTCTTCCTACCCAAGAACATGGTATAGCTCTTCATCTGTTTGTATCATCCTCAGTTTCATTCATCAGTGTCTTATACTTTTCTGTATACAGGTTTTCTGTCTCCCTAGGTAGGTTTATTCCTAGGTATTTTATTCCTTTACTTGCAGGGGTAAATGGGAGTCCTTCCTTAATTGCTCTTTCTTTTTTTCTTCGTTAATGAATAGGAATGCAAGGGATTTCTGTGCATTAATTTTGTGTCCTGCAGCGTTTCCAAATCCATGGATTAGCTCTACTAGTTTTACGGTGGCATCTTTAGGATTCTCTAAGTATAGAATCAGGTCATGTGCAAAGAGTGGCATTGTGACTTCTTCTTTTCCAGTTTGCCTTCCTTTTCTTTCTTTTGCTGCTCTGATTCCCGTGGCTAGAAGTTCCAAAACCATGTTGATGAATAATAGTGGTGAGAGTGGTCATCCTTGTCTTGTTCCTGATCTTAGAGGACATGCTTTCAGTTCTTCACCACTGAAAATGTTTGCTGCGGGTTTGTTGTATACGTCCTTGATTAAGTTGAGTGAGGTTCCCTCTAAGCCCACGTCCTGGAGGCTTTATATCACAAATGTGTGTTGACATTTGTCACAAGCTTTTCTGCATCGAGTGACTTGATCATATGCTTTCTCCTCTTCAATTTGTCAATAGGGGGAATCACATTGATTTGCGTGTATTGAAGAATCCTTGCATCCCTGGGAAAAATCCCACTTGACGGTGAGTTATGATACTTTTAACGTGGTGTTGGATTCTGTTGCTGCTATTTTGTTGAGCCGCTTTGCATCTAAGTTCATCAGTGATATCGGGATGTAACTCTTTTTCCTACTGTCTTTGTCTGGTTTTCCCAACAGGGTGACGGTGGCCTCACAGGAAGAGTTTCAGAGTGTTCCTTCCACGCCAATAGTTTGGAAGAGTTTGAGAAAGGTGGGTGTTAGCTCTTTTCTACGTGTTGGATAGAAATAACCTGTGAAGCCATCTGGTCCTGGACTTTTGTTTGTTGGACGATTTGTAATCAGAGTTTCAAGTTCATTACTCGTACTGGGTCTGTTCATATTTTCGATTTTTTCCTGCTTCAGCCTTGGAAGGTCGTACCTTCCGAAGAATTTGTCCATTTCTTCCAGATTGTCCATTTTGTTAGCATAGAGTTGATTGCAGTAGTCTCTTACAACGTTTTGTATTTCTGTGTTGTCCGTTGTAACTTCTTTTACCTTTCTAATTTTATTGATTTCAGTCCTCTCCCTCTTTATCTTGATGCATCTGGCTAAGGATTTATCCATATGGTTTATCTTCTGAAAGAACCAGCTTTTTGTTTTTTTGATCTTTGATATTGTTTTCTTTGTTGCTGTTTCAGTCATTTCTTTCTTCTTTTTCTACCTTTTTATTGACAGTCCCAACTACCTTCAGAGTTTGTTTTCTATGGACTAAATGATTGGTTCAGATGGACACAACTTCTTCCTTTGATCTTATTGGTTTGTGTACATTGCAATCTTACTTCATTATCTGATACAGCAGGTTCTTATTAGTTATCCATCTTATACATATTACTGTATATATGTCAATCCCACTCTCCGAATTCATCACACAGCCACCACCAACCCCGCCACTTTCCCCCCTTGGTGGCCATACGTTACTTGTCCACATCTGTGTATCAATTCTGTCCTGTACACTGGTTCATCTGTACCATTTCTCGAGGTTGAATATATGTGCTTTTATATACGATATCCGATTTTCTCTTTCTGACTGACTTCACGCTGTATGACAGTGTCTAGATCTATCCACGCCTGTACAAATGAACCAACATAGTTCCTTTTCGTGGCTGTATAATATTCCACGGTATATAGGTACCACATCTTCTTTATCCATTCGTCTTTGGGTGGCCATTAAGTTGTTTCCATGACCTGGCTGTTGTAAATAGTGCTGCACTGAACATTGGGGTGCCTGTGCCTTTTAGAATTATGCTCTTCTCTGGGCTTATGCCCTGGTGTGCGATGGCTGAGTCATATGTTATTTCTATGTTCAGTTTTTCAAGGAATCTCCTTGCTTCCCTCCCTAGTGGCTCTATCAATTTACACTCCCACCAAGAGTGCAAGTGTGTTCTCTTTACACCGTGCCCAGCAGTTATTTTGTTGATTTTCTGATGGTGACCGTTCTAAATGGTGTGAGGTGATACCTCAGTGTAGTTTTGATGTGCATCTCTATAATAATTAGTGATGTTGAGCAGGTTTTTATCTGCTTGTTGGCCACCTGTATGTCTTCTGTGGAGAATAGTGTGTTTAGGACTTCTGCCCATTTATAGATTGGGTTGTTGGTTTTTTTAATACCAAGCAGCATGAGCTGTTTACGTATTTTTGAGATTGATCCTCAGACCGCTGATTTGTATGTAAATATTTTTCCCATTTCTGTGGGTTGTGTGTTCTTCTTTCTCATAGTTTCCTGTGCTTAGCAAAATCTTTTAAGGTTACTGAGGTCCCACTTGGATATTTCTGTTTTTATTTCCAGGACTCTAGCAGGAGGATTACAAAAGATCTTCTTGTGTTTTATGTCCAACGACGTTCTTCCTAGGTTTTCCTCTACGAGTTTTAGAGTGTCCAGACTTAAGTTTGGGTCTCTGTTCCATTTTGACTTAATTTTTGTGTACGGTGTTTGGGAGTGTTCTAATCTTATTGTTTTACATGTCTCTGTCCAGTTTCCCCAGCACCACGTATTCAAGAGACAGTCTCTTCTCCATTGTGTATCCGTGCCCCCTTTGTCAGAGATTAGTTGAGCATAGGCGTGTGGCTTTATCTCTGGGCTTTCTATCCTGTTGCATTGATCTATATTTCTGTTTTTGTGCCAGTCCAATGCTGTCTTGGTTACCGTAGCTTTGTAGTACAGTGCGAAGTCACGGAGCCTGATTCCTCCAGCTCCTTTTTTTTTTTCATTAAACTGCTTTGGCCACTCGGGGAGTTTTGTGTCTCCATACACATTTTAAGATTTTTTGTTCTGGTTTTGTAAAAAAATTGCCATTGGTAATTTGAGAGGGATTGCACTGAATGTGTAGATTGCTTTGGGTAGTAGAGTCATTTTCATAATATTGATTCTTCCTATCCAAGAACATGGTATAGCTCTTCATCTGTTTGTATCATCCTCAGTTTCATTCATCAGTGTCTTATACTTTTCTGTATACAGGTTTTCTGTCTCCCTAGGTAGGTTTATTCCTAGGTATTTTATTCCTTTACTTGCAGGGGTAAATGGGAGTCCTTCCTTAATTTCTCTTTCTTTTTTTCTTCCTTAATGAATAGGAATGCAAGGGATTTCTGTGCATTAATTTTGTGTCCTGCAGCGTTTCCAAATCCATGGATTAGCTCTACTAGTTTTACGGTGGCATCTTTAGGATTCTCTAAGTATAGGATCAGGTCATGTGCAAAGAGTGGCATTGTGACTTCTTCTTTTCCAGTTTGCCTTCCTTTTCTTTCTTTTGCTGCTCTGGTTCCCGTGGCTAGAAGTTCCAAAACTATGTTGAATAATAGTGGTGAGAGTGGACATCCTTGTCTTGTTCCTGATCTTAGAGGACATGCCTTCAGTTCTTCACCACTGAAAATGTTTGCTGCGGGTTTGTTGTATACGTCCTTGATTAAGTTGAGTGAGGTTCCCTCTAAGCCCACGTCCTGGAGGCTTTATATCACAAATGTGTGTTGACATTTGTCACAAGCTTTTCTGCATCGAGTGACTTGATCATATGCTTTCTCCTCTTCAATTTGTCAATAGGGGGAATCACATTGATTTGCGTGTATTGAAGAATCCTTGCATCCCTGGGAAAAATCCCACTTGACGGTGAGTTAGGATACTTTTAACGTGGTGTTGGATTCTGTTGCTGCTATTTTGTTGAGTCGCTTTGCATCTAAGTTCATCAGTGATATCGGGATGTAACTCCTTTTGCTACTGTCTTTGTCTGGTTTTCCCAACAGGGTGACGGTGGCCTCATAGGAAGAGTTTCAGAGTGTTCCTTCCACGCCAATAGTTTGGAAGAGTTTGAGAAAGGTGGGTGTTAGCTCTTTTCTACGTGTTGGATAGAAATAACCTGTGAAGCCATTGGTCCTGGACTTTTGTTTGTTGGACGATTTGTAATCAGAGTTTCAAGTTCATTACTCGTACTGGGTCTGTTCATATTTTCGATTTTTTCCTGCTTCAGCCTTGGAAGGTCGTACCTTCCGAAGAATTTGTCCATTTCTTCCAGATTGTCCATTTTGTTAGCATAGAGTTGATTGCAGTAGTCTCTTACAACGTTTTGTATTTCTGTGTTGTCCGTTGTAACTTCTTTTACCTTTCTAATTTTATTGATTTCAGTCCTCTCCCTCTTTATCTTGATGCATCTGGCTAAGGATTTATCCATATGGTTTATCTTCTCAAAGAACCAGCTTTTTGTTTTTTTGATCTTTGATATTGTTTTCTTTGTTGCTGTTTCAGTCATTTCTTTCTTCTTTTTCTACCTTTTTATTGACAGTCCCAACTACCTTCAGAGTTTGTTTTCTATGGACTAAATGATTGGTTCAGATGGACACAACTTCTTCCTTTGATCTTATTGGTTTGTGTACATTGCAATCTTACTTCATTATCTGATACAGCAGGTTCTTATTAGTTATCCATCTTATACATATTACTGTATATATGTCAATCCCACTCTCCGAATTCATCACACAGCCACCACCAACCCCGCCACTTTCCCCCCTTGGTGGCCATACGTTACTTGTCCACATCTGTGTATCAATTCTGTCCTGTACACTGGTTCATCTGTACCATTTCTCGAGGTTGAATATATGTGCTTTTATATACGATATCCGATTTTCTCTTTCTGACTGACTTCACGCTGTATGACAGTGTCTAGATCTATCCACGCCTGTACAAATGAACCAACATAGTTCCTTTTCGTGGCTGTATAATATTCCACGGTATATAGGTACCACATCTTCTTTATCCATTCGTCTTTGGGTGGCCATTAAGTTGTTTCCATGACCTGGCTGTTGTAAATAGTGCTGCACTGAACATTGGGGTGCCTGTGCCTTTTAGAATTATGCTCTTCTCTGGGCTTATGCCCTGGTGTGCGATGGCTGAGTCATATGTTATTTCTATGTTCAGTTTTTCAAGGAATCTCCTTGCTTCCCTCCCTAGTGGCTCTATCAATTTACACTCCCACCAAGAGTGCAAGTGTGTTCTCTTTACACCGTGCCCAGCAGTTATTTTGTTGATTTTCTGATGGTGACCGTTCTAAATGGTGTGAGGTGATACCTCAGTGTAGTTTTGATGTGCATCTCTATAATAATTAGTGATGTTGAGCAGGTTTTTATCTGCTTGTTGGCCACCTGTATGTCTTCTGTGGAGAATAGTGTGTTTAGGACTTCTGCCCATTTATAGATTGGGTTGTTGGTTTTTTTAATACCAAGCAGCATGAGCTGTTTACGTATTTTTGAGATTGATCCTCAGACCGCTGATTTGTATGTAAATATTTTTCCCATTTCTGTGGGTTGTGTGTTCTTCTTTCTCATAGTTTCCTGTGCTTAGCAAAATCTTTTAAGGTTACTGAGGTCCCACTTGGATATTTCTGTTTTTATTTCCAGGACTCTAGCAGGAGGATTACAAAAGATCTTCTTGTGTTTTATGTCCAACGACGTTCTTCCTAGGTTTTCCTCTACGAGTTTTAGAGTGTCCAGACTTAAGTTTGGGTCTCTGTTCCATTTTGACTTAATTTTTGTGTACGGTGTTTGGGAGTGTTCTAATCTTATTGTTTTACATGTCTCTGTCCAGTTTCCCCAGCACCACGTATTCAAGAGACAGTCTCTTCTCCATTGTGTATCCGTGCCCCCTTTGTCAGAGATTAGTTGAGCATAGGCGTGTGGCTTTATCTCTGGGCTTTCTATCCTGTTGCATCGATCTATATTTCTGTTTTTGTGCCAGTCCAATGCTGTCTTGGTTACCGTAGCTTTGTAGTACAGTGCGAAGTCACGGAGCCTGATTCCTCCAGCTCCTTTTTTTTTTTCATTAAACTGCTTTGGCCACTCGGGGAGTTTTGTGTCTCCATACACATTTTAAGATTTTTTGTTCTGGTTTTGTAAAAAAATTGCCATTGGTAATTTGAGAGGGATTGCACTGAATGTGTAGATTGCTTTGGGTAGTAGAGTCATTTTCATAATATTGATTCTTCCTATCCAAGAACATGGTATAGCTCTTCATCTGTTTGTATCATCCTCAGTTTCATTCATCAGTGTCTTATACTTTTCTGTATACAGGTTTTCTGTCTCCCTAGGTAGGTTTATTCCTAGGTATTTTATTCCTTTACTTGCAGGGGTAAATGGGAGTCCTTCCTTAATTTCTCTTTCTTTTTTTCTTCCTTAATGAATAGGAATGCAAGGGATTTCTGTGCATTAATTTTGTGTCCTGCAGCGTTTCCAAATCCATGGATTAGCTCTACTAGTTTTACGGTGGCATCTTTAGGATTCTCTAAGTATAGGATCAGGTCATGTGCAAAGAGTGGCATTGTGACTTCTTCTTTTCCAGTTTGCCTTCCTTTTCTTTCTTTTGCTGCTCTGGTTCCCGTGGCTAGAAGTTCCAAAACTATGTTGAATAATAGTGGTGAGAGTGGACATCCTTGTCTTGTTCCTGATCTTAGAGGACATGCTTTCAGTTCTTCACCACTGAAAATGTTTGCTGCGGGTTTGTTGTATACGTCCTTGATTAAGTTGAGTGAGGTTCCCTCTAAGCCCACGTCCTGGAGGCTTTATATCACAAATGTGTGTTGACATTTGTCACAAGCTTTTCTGCATCGAGTGACTTGATCATATGCTTTCTCCTCTTCAATTTGTCAATAGGGGGAATCACATTGATTTGCGTGTATTGAAGAATCCTTGCATCCCTGGGAAAAATCCCACTTGACGGTGAGTTAGGATACTTTTAACGTGGTGTTGGATTCTGTTGCTGCTATTTTGTTGAGTCGCTTTGCATCTAAGTTCATCAGTGATATCGGGATGTAACTCCTTTTGCTACTGTCTTTGTCTGGTTTTCCCAACAGGGTGACGGTGGCCTCATAGGAAGAGTTTCAGAGTGTTCCTTCCACGCCAATAGTTTGGAAGAGTTTGAGAAAGGTGGGTGTTAGCTCTTTTCTACGTGTTGGATAGAAATAACCTGTGAAGCCATCTGGTCCTGGACTTTTGTTTGTTGGACGATTTGTAATCAGAGTTTCAAGTTCATTACTCGTACTGGGTCTGTTCATATTTTCGATTTTTTCCTGCTTCAGCCTTGGAAGGTCGTACCTTCCGAAGAATTTGTCCATTTCTTCCAGATTGTCCATTTTGTTAGCATAGAGTTGATTGCAGTAGTCTCTTACAACGTTTTGTATTTCTGTGTTGTCCGTTGTAACTTCTTTTACCTTTCTAATTTTATTGATTTCAGTCCTCTCCCTCTTTATCTTGATGCATCTGGCTAAGGATTTATCCATATGGTTTATCTTCTCAAAGAACCAGCTTTTTGTTTTTTTGATCTTTGATATTGTTTTCTTTGTTGCTGTTTCAGTCATTTCTTTCTTCTTTTTCTACCTTTTTATTGACAGTCCCAACTACCTTCAGAGTTTGTTTTCTATGGACTAAATGATTGGTTCAGATGGACACAACTTCTTCCTTTGATCTTATTGGTTTGTGTACATTGCAATCTTACTTCATTATCTGATACAGCAGGTTCTTATTAGTTATCCATCTTATACATATTACTGTATATATGTCAATCCCACTCTCCGAATTCATCACACAGCCACCACCAACCCCGCCACTTTCCCCCCTTGGTGGCCATACGTTACTTGTCCACATCTGTGTATCAATTCTGTCCTGTACACTGGTTCATCTGTACCATTTCTCGAGGTTGAATATATGTGCTTTTATATACGATATCCGATTTTCTCTTTCTGACTGACTTCACGCTGTATGACAGTGTCTAGATCTATCCACGCCTGTACAAATGAACCAACATAGTTCCTTTTCGTGGCTGTATAATATTCCACGGTATATAGGTACCACATCTTCTTTATCCATTCGTCTTTGGGTGGCCATTAAGTTGTTTCCATGACCTGGCTGTTGTAAATAGTGCTGCACTGAACATTGGGGTGCCTGTGCCTTTTAGAATTATGCTCTTCTCTGGGATTATGCCCTGGTGTGCGATGGCTGAGTCATATGTTATTTCTATGTTCAGTTTTTCAAGGAATCTCCTTGCTTCCCTCCCTAGTGGCTCTATCAATTTACACTCCCACCAAGAGTGCAAGTGTGTTCTCTTTACACCGTGCCCAGCAGTTATTTTGTTGATTTTCTGATGGTGACCGTTCTAAATGGTGTGAGGTGATACCTCAGTGTAGTTTTGATGTGCATCTCTATAATAATTAGTGATGTTGAGCAGGTTTTTATCTGCTTGTTGGCCACCTGTATGTCTTCTGTGGAGAATAGTGTGTTTAGGACTTCTGCCCATTTATAGATTGGGTTGTTGGTTTTTTTAATACCAAGCAGCATGAGCTGTTTACGTATTTTTGAGATTGATCCTCAGACCGCTGATTTGTATGTAAATATTTTTCCCATTTCTGTGGGTTGTGTGTTCTTCTTTCTCATAGTTTCCTGTGCTTAGCAAAATCTTTTAAGGTTACTGAGGTCCCACTTGGATATTTCTGTTTTTATTTCCAGGACTCTAGCAGGAGGATTACAAAAGATCTTCTTGTGTTTTATGTCCAACGACGTTCTTCCTAGGTTTTCCTCTACGAGTTTTAGAGTGTCCAGACTTAAGTTTGGGTCTCTGTTCCATTTTGACTTAATTTTTGTGTACGGTGTTTGGGAGTGTTCTAATCTTATTGTTTTACATGTCTCTGTCCAGTTTCCCCAGCACCACGTATTCAAGAGACAGTCTCTTCTCCATTGTGTATCCGTGCCCCCTTTGTCAGAGATTAGTTGAGCATAGGCGTGTGGCTTTATCTCTGGGCTTTCTATCCTGTTGCATTGATCTATATTTCTGTTTTTGTGCCAGTCCAATGCTGTCTTGGTTACCATAGCTTTGTAGTACAGTGCGAAGTCACGGAGCCTGATTCCTCCAGCTCCTTTTTTTTTTTCATTAAACTGCTTTGGCCACTCGGGGAGTTTTGTGTCTCCATACACATTTTAAGATTTTTTGTTCTGGTTTTGTAAAAAAATTGCCATTGGTAATTTGAGAGGGATTGCACTGAATGTGTAGATTGCTTTGGGTAGTAGAGTCATTTTCATAATATTGATTCTTCCTATCCAAGAACATGGTATAGCTCTTCATCTGTTTGTATCATCCTCAGTTTCATTCATCAGTGTCTTATACTTTTCTGTATACAGGTTTTCTGTCTCCCTAGGTAGGTTTATTCCTAGGTATTTTATTCCTTTACTTGCAGGGGTAAATGGGAGTCCTTCCTTAATTTCTCTTTCTTTTTTTCTTCCTTAATGAATAGGAATGCAAGGGATTTCTGTGCATTAATTTTGTGTCCTGCAGCGTTTCCAAATCCATGGATTAGCTCTACTAGTTTTACGGTGGCATCTTTAGGATTCTCTAAGTATAGGATCAGGTCATGTGCAAAGAGTGGCATTGTGACTTCTTCTTTTCCAGTTTGCCTTCCTTTTCTTTCTTTTGCTGCTCTGGTTCCCGTGGCTAGAAGTTCCAAAACTATGTTGAATAATAGTGGTGAGAGTGGACATCCTTGTCTTGTTCCTGATCTTAGAGGACATGCCTTCAGTTCTTCACCACTGAAAATGTTTGCTGCGGGTTTGTTGTATACGTCCTTGATTAAGTTGAGTGAGGTTCCCTCTAAGCCCACGTCCTGGAGGCTTTATATCACAAATGTGTGTTGACATTTGTCACAAGCTTTTCTGCATCGAGTGACTTGATCATATGCTTTCTCCTCTTCAATTTGTCAATAGGGGGAATCACATTGATTTGCGTGTATTGAAGAATCCTTGCATCCCTGGGAAAAATCCCACTTGACGGTGAGTTAGGATACTTTTAACGTGGTGTTGGATTCTGTTGCTGCTATTTTGTTGAGTCGCTTTGCATCTAAGTTCATCAGTGATATCGGGATGTAACTCCTTTTGCTACTGTCTTTGTCTGGTTTTCCCAACAGGGTGACGGTGGCCTCATAGGAAGAGTTTCAGAGTGTTCCTTCCACGCCAATAGTTTGGAAGAGTTTGAGAAAGGTGGGTGTTAGCTCTTTTCTACGTGTTGGATAGAAATAACCTGTGAAGCCATTGGTCCTGGACTTTTGTTTGTTGGACGATTTGTAATCAGAGTTTCAAGTTCATTACTCGTACTGGGTCTGTTCATATTTTCGATTTTTTCCTGCTTCAGCCTTGGAAGGTCGTACCTTCCGAAGAATTTGTCCATTTCTTCCAGATTGTCCATTTTGTTAGCATAGAGTTGATTGCAGTAGTCTCTTACAACGTTTTGTATTTCTGTGTTGTCCGTTGTAACTTCTTTTACCTTTCTAATTTTATTGATTTCAGTCCTCTCCCTCTTTATCTTGATGCATCTGGCTAAGGATTTATCCATATGGTTTATCTTCTCAAAGAACCAGCTTTTTGTTTTTTTGATCTTTGATATTGTTTTCTTTGTTGCTGTTTCAGTCATTTCTTTCTTCTTTTTCTACCTTTTTATTGACAGTCCCAACTACCTTCAGAGTTTGTTTTCTATGGACTAAATGATTGGTTCAGATGGACACAACTTCTTCCTTTGATCTTATTGGTTTGTGTACATTGCAATCTTACTTCATTATCTGATACAGCAGGTTCTTATTAGTTATCCATCTTATACATATTACTGTATATATGTCAATCCCACTCTCCGAATTCATCACACAGCCACCACCAACCCCGCCACTTTCCCCCCTTGGTGGCCATACGTTACTTGTCCACATCTGTGTATCAATTCTGTCCTGTACACTGGTTCATCTGTACCATTTCTCGAGGTTGAATATATGTGCTTTTATATACGATATCCGATTTTCTCTTTCTGACTGACTTCACGCTGTATGACAGTGTCTAGATCTATCCACGCCTGTACAAATGAACCAACATAGTTCCTTTTCGTGGCTGTATAATATTCCACGGTATATAGGTACCACATCTTCTTTATCCATTCGTCTTTGGGTGGCCATTAAGTTGTTTCCATGACCTGGCTGTTGTAAATAGTGCTGCACTGAACATTGGGGTGCCTGTGCCTTTTAGAATTATGCTCTTCTCTGGGCTTATGCCCTGGTGTGCGATGGCTGAGTCATATGTTATTTCTATGTTCAGTTTTTCAAGGAATCTCCTTGCTTCCCTCCCTAGTGGCTCTATCAATTTACACTCCCACCAAGAGTGCAAGTGTGTTCTCTTTACACCGTGCCCAGCAGTTATTTTGTTGATTTTCTGATGGTGACCGTTCTAAATGGTGTGAGGTGATACCTCAGTGTAGTTTTGATGTGCATCTCTATAATAATTAGTGATGTTGAGCAGGTTTTTATCTGCTTGTTGGCCACCTGTATGTCTTCTGTGGAGAATAGTGTGTTTAGGACTTCTGCCCATTTATAGATTGGGTTGTTGGTTTTTTTAATACCAAGCAGCATGAGCTGTTTACGTATTTTTGAGATTGATCCTCAGACCGCTGATTTGTATGTAAATATTTTTCCCATTTCTGTGGGTTGTGTGTTCTTCTTTCTCATAGTTTCCTGTGCTTAGCAAAATCTTTTAAGGTTACTGAGGTCCCACTTGGATATTTCTGTTTTTATTTCCAGGACTCTAGCAGGAGGATTACAAAAGATCTTCTTGTGTTTTATGTCCAACGACGTTCTTCCTAGGTTTTCCTCTACGAGTTTTAGAGTGTCCAGACTTAAGTTTGGGTCTCTGTTCCATTTTGACTTAATTTTTGTGTACGGTGTTTGGGAGTGTTCTAATCTTATTGTTTTACATGTCTCTGTCCAGTTTCCCCAGCACCACGTATTCAAGAGACAGTCTCTTCTCCATTGTGTATCCGTGCCCCCTTTGTCAGAGATTAGTTGAGCATAGGCGTGTGGCTTTATCTCTGGGCTTTCTATCCTGTTGCATCGATCTATATTTCTGTTTTTGTGCCAGTCCAATGCTGTCTTGGTTACCGTAGCTTTGTAGTACAGTGCGAAGTCACGGAGCCTGATTCCTCCAGCTCCTTTTTTTTTTTCATCAAACTGCTTTGGCCACTCGGGGAGTTTTGTGTCTCCATACACATTTTAAGATTTTTTGTTCTGGTTTTGTAAAAAAATTGCCATTGGTAATTTGAGAGGGATTGCACTGAATGTGTAGATTGCTTTGGGTAGTAGAGTCATTTTCATAATATTGATTCTTCCTATCCAAGAACATGGTATAGCTCTTCATCTGTTTGTATCATCCTCAGTTTCATTCATCAGTGTCTTATACTTTTCTGTATACAGGTTTTCTGTCTCCCTAGGTAGGTTTATTCCTAGGTATTTTATTCCTTTACTTGCAGGGGTAAATGGGAGTCCTTCCTTAATTTCTCTTTCTTTTTTTCTTCCTTAATGAATAGGAATGCAAGGGATTTCTGTGCATTAATTTTGTGTCCTGCAGCGTTTCCAAATCCATGGATTAGCTCTACTAGTTTTACGGTGGCATCTTTAGGATTCTCTAAGTATAGGATCAGGTCATGTGCAAAGAGTGGCATTGTGACTTCTTCTTTTCCAGTTTGCCTTCCTTTTCTTTCTTTTGCTGCTCTGATTCCCGTGGCTAGAAGTTCCAAAACCATGTTGATGAATAATAGTGGTGAGAGTGGTCATCCTTGTCTTGTTCCTGATCTTAGAGGACATGCTTTCAGTTCTTCACCACTGAAAATGTTTGCTGCGGGTTTGTTGTATACGTCCTTGATTAAGTTGAGTGAGGTTCCCTCTAAGCCCACGTCCTGGAGGCTTTATATCACAAATGTGTGTTGACATTTGTCACAAGCTTTTCTGCATCGAGTGACTTGATCATATGCTTTCTCCTCGTCAATTTGTCAATAGGGGGAATCACATTGATTTGCGTGTATTGAAGAATCCTTGCATCCCTGGGAAAAATCCCACTTGACGGTGAGTTAGGATACTTTTAACGTGGTGTTGGATTCTGTTGCTGCTATTTTGTTGAGTCGCTTTGCATCTAAGTTCATCAGTGATATCGGGATGTAACTCTTTTTCCTACTGTCTTTGTCTGGTTTTCCCAACAGGGTGACGGTGGCCTCACAGGAAGAGTTTCAGAGTGTTCCTTCCACGCCAATAGTTTGGAAGAGTTTGAGAAAGGTGGGTGTTAGCTCTTTTCTACGTGTTGGATAGAAATAACCTGTGAAGCCATCTGGTCCTGGACTTTTGTTTGTTGGACGATTTGTAATCAGAGTTTCAAGTTCATTACTCGTACTGGGTCTGTTCATATTTTCGATTTTTTCCTGCTTCAGCCTTGGAAGGTCGTACCTTCCGAAGAATTTGTCCATTTCTTCCAGATTGTCCATTTTGTTAGCATAGAGTTGATTGCAGTAGTCTCTTACAACGTTTTGTATTTCTGTGTTGTCCGTTGTAACTTCTTTTACCTTTCTAATTTTATTGATTTCAGTCCTCTCCCTCTTTATCTTGATGCATCTGGCTAAGGATTTATCCATATGGTTTATCTTCTGAAAGAACCAGCTTTTTGTTTTTTTGATCTTTGATATTGTTTTCTTTGTTGCTGTTTCAGTCATTTCTTTCTTCTTTTTCTACCTTTTTATTGACAGTCCCAACTACCTTCAGAGTTTGTTTTCTATGGACTAAATGATTGGTTCAGACGGACACAACTTCTTCCTTTGATCTTATTGGTTTGTGAACTTTGCAATCTTACTTCATTATCTGATACAGCAGGTTCTTATTAGTTATCCATCTTATACATATTACTGTATATATGTCAATCCCACTCTCCGAATTCATCACACAGCCACCACCAACCCCACCACATTCCCCCCTTGGCGGCCATACGTTACTTCTCCACATCTGTGTATCAATTCTGTCCTGTACACTGGTTCATCTGTACCATTTCTCGAGGTTGAATATATGTGCTTTTATATACGATATCCGATTTTCTCTTTCTGACTGACTTCACGCTGTATGACAGTGTCTAGATCTATCCACGCCTGTACAAATGAACCAACATAGTTCCTTTTCGTGGCTGTATAATATTCCACGGTATATAGGTACCACATCTTCTTTATCCATTCGTCTTTGGGTGGCCATTTAAGTTGTTTCCATGACCTGGCTGTTGTAAATAGTGCTGCACTGAACATTGGGGTGCCTGTGCCTTTTAGAATTATGCTCTTCTCTGGGCTTATGCCCTGGTGTGCGATGGCTGAGTCATATGTTATTTCTATGTTCAGTTTTTCAAGGAATCTCCTTGCTTCCCTCCCTAGTGGCTCTATCAATTTACACTCCCACCAAGAGTGCAAGTGTGTTCTCTTTCCTCCACACCATGCCCAGCAGTGATTTTGTTGATTTTCTGATGGTGACCGTTCTAAATGGTGTGAGGTGATACCTCAGTGTAGTTTTGATGTGCATCTCTATAATAATTAGTGATGTTGAGCAGGTTTTTATCTGCTTGTTGGCCACGTGTATGTCTTCTGTGGAGAATAGTCTGTTTAGGACTTCTGCCCATTTATAGATTGGGTTGTTGGTTTTTTTAATACCAAGCAGCATGAGCTGTTTACGTATTTTTGAGATTGATCCTCAGACCGCTGATTTGTATGTAAATATTTTTCCCATTTCTGTGGGTTGTGTGTTCTTCTTTCTCATAGTTTCCTGTGCTTAGCAAAATCTTTTAAGGTTACTGAGGTCCCACTTGGATATTTCTGTTTTTATTTCCAGGACTCTAGCAGGAGGATTACAAAAGATCTTCTTGTGTTTTATGTCCAACGACGTTCTTCCTAGGATTTCCTCTACGAGATTTAGAGTGTCCAGACTTAAGTTTGGGTCTCTGTTCCATTTTGACTTAATTTTTGTGTACGGTGTTTGGGAGTGTTCTAATCTTATTGTTTTACATGTCTCTGTCCAGTTTCCCCAGCACCACGTATTCAAGAGACAGTCTCTTCTCCATTGTGTATCCGTGCCCCCTTTGTCAGAGATTAGTTGAGCATAGGCGTGTGGCTTTATCTCTGGGCTTTCTATCCTGTTGCATTGATCTATATTTCTGTTTTTGTGCCAGTCCAACGCTGTCTTGGTTACCGTAGCTTTGTAGTACAGTGCGAAGTCACGGAGCCTGATTCCTCCAGCTCCTTTTTTTTTTTTTCATCAAACTGCTTTGGCCACTTGGGGAGTTTTGTGTCTCCATACACATTTTAAGATTTTTTGTTCTGGTTTTGTAAAAAAATTGCCATTGGTAATTTGAGAGGGATTGCACTGAATATGTAGATTGCTTTGGGTAGTAGAGTCATTTTCATAATATTGATTCTTCCTATCCAAGAACATGGTATAGCTCTTCATCTGTTTGTATCATCCTCAGTTTCATTCATCAGTGTCTTATACTTTTCTGTATACAGGTTTTCTGTCTCCCTAGGTAGGTTTATTCCTAGGTATTTTATTCCTTTACTTGCAGGGGTAAATGGGAGTCCTTCCTTAATTTCTCTTTCTTTTTTTCTTCCTTAATGAATAGGAATGCAAGGGATTTCTGTGCATTAATTTTGTGTCCTGCAGCGTTTCCAAATCCATGGATTAGCTCTACTAGTTTTACGGTGGCATCTTTAGGATTCTCTAAGTATAGAATCAGGTCATGTGCAAAGAGTGGCATTGTGACTTCTTCTTTTCCAGTTTGCCTTCCTTTTCTTTCTTTTGCTGCTCTGATTCCCGTGGCTAGAAGTTCCAAAACCATGTTGATGAATAATAGTGGTGAGAGTGGTCATCCTTGTCTTGTTCCTGATCTTAGAGGACATGCTTTCAGTTCTTCACCACTGAAAATGTTTGCTGCGGGTTTGTTGTATACGTCCTTGATTAAGTTGAGTGAGGTTCCCTCTAAGCCCACGTCCTGGAGGCTTTATATCACAAATGTGTGTTGACATTTGTCACGAGCTTTTCTGCATCGAGTGACTTGATCATATGCTTTCTCCTCTTCAATTTGTCAATAGGGGGAATCACATTGATTTGCGTGTATTGAAGAATCCTTGCATCCCTGGGAAAAATCCCACTTGACGGTGAGTTAGGATACTTTTAACGTGGTGTTGGATTCTGTTGCTGCTATTTTGTTGAGCCGCTTTGCATCTAAGTTCATCAGTGATATCGGGATGTAACTCTTTTTCCTACTGTCTTTGTCTGGTTTTCCCAACAGGGTGACGGTGGCCTCACAGGAAGAGTTTCAGAGTGTTCCTTCCACGCCAATAGTTTGGAAGAGTTTGAGAAAGGTGGGTGTTAGCTCTTTTCTACGTGTTGGATAGAAATAACCTGTGAAGCCATCTGGTCCTGGACTTTTGTTTGTTGGACGATTTGTAATCAGAGTTTCAAGTTCATTACTCGTACTGGGTCTGTTCATATTTTCGATTTTTTCCTGCTTCAGCCTTGGAAGGTCGTACCTTCCGAAGAATTTGTCCATTTCTTCCAGATTGTCCATTTTGTTAGCATAGAGTTGATTGCAGTAGTCTCTTACAACGTTTTGTATTTCTGTGTTGTCCGTTGTAACTTCTTTTACCTTTCTAATTTTATTGATTTCAGTCCTCTCCCTCTTTATCTTGATGCATCTGGCTAAGGATTTATCCATATGGTTTATCTTCTGAAAGAACCAGCTTTTTGTTTTTTTGATCTTTGATATTGTTTTCTTTGTTGCTGTTTCAGTCATTTCTTTCTTCTTTTTCTACCTTTTTATTGACAGTCCCAACTACCTTCAGAGTTTGTTTTCTATGGACTAAATGATTGGTTCAGACGGACACAACTTCTTCCTTTGATCTTATTGGTTTGTGAACTTTGCAATCTTACTTCATTATCTGATACAGCAGGTTCTTATTAGTTATCCATCTTATACATATTACTGTATATATGTCAATCCCACTCTCCGAATTCATCACACAGCCACCACCAACCCCGCCACATTCCCCCCTTGGTGGCCATACGTTACTTGTCCACATCTGTGTATCAATTCTGTCCTGTACACTGGTTCATTTGTACCATTTCTCGAGGTTGAATATATGTGCTTTTATATACGATACCCGATTTTCTCTTTCTGACTGACTTCACGCTGTATGACAGTGTCTAGATCTATCCACGCCTGTACAAATGAACCAACATAGTTCCTTTTCGTGGCTGTATAATATTCCACGGTATACAGGTACCACATCTTCTTTATCCATTCGTCTTTGGGTGGCCATTTAAGTTGTTTCCATGACCTGGCTGTTGTAAATAGTGCTGCACTGAACATTGGGGTGCCTGTGCCTTTTAGAATTATGCTCTTCTCTGGGCTTATGCCCTGGTGTGCAATGGCTGAGTCATATGTTATTTCTATTTTCAGTTTTTCAAGGAATCTCCTTGCTTCCCTCCCTAGTGGCTCTATCAATTTACACTCCCACCAAGAGTGCAAGTGTGTTCTCTTTCCTCCACACCGTGTCCAGCAGTTATTTTGTTGATTTTCTGATGGTGACCGTTCTAAATGGTGTGAGGTGATACCTCAGTGTAGTTTTGATGTGCATCTCTATAATAATTAGTGATATTGAGCAGGTTTTTATCTGCTTGTTGGCCACCTGTATGTCTCTGTGGAGAATAGTCTGTTTAGGACTTCTGCCCATGTATAGATTGGGTTGTTGGTTTTTTTAATACCAAGCAGCAAGAGCTGTTTACGTATTTTTGAGATTGATCTTCAGACCGCTGATTTGTATGTAAATATTTTTCCCATTCTGTGGGTTGTGTGTTCTTCTTTCTCATAGTTTCCTGTGCTTAGCAAAATCTTTTAAGGTTACTGAGGTCCCACTTGGATATTTCTGTTTTTATTTCCAGGACTCTAGCAGGAGGATTACAAAAGATCTTCTTGTGTTTTATGTCCAACGACGTTCTTCCTAGGTTTTCCTCTACGAGTTTTAGAGTGTCCAGACTTAAGTTTGGGTCTCTGTTCCATTTTGACTTAATTTTTGTGTACGGTGTTTGGGAGTGTTCTAATCTTATTGTTTTACATGTCTCTGTCCAGTTTCCCCAGCACCACGTATTCAAGAGACAGTCTCTTCTCCATTGTGTATCCGTGCCCCCTTTGTCAGAGATTAGTTGAGCATAGGCGTGTGGCTTTATCTCTGGGCTTTCTATCCTGTTGCATTGATCTATACTTCTGTTTTTGTGCCAGTCCAATGCTGTCTTGGTTACCATAGCTTTGTAGTACAGTGCGAAGTCACGGAGCCTGATTCCTCCAGCTCCTTTTTTTTTTTTTCATCAAACTGCTTTGGCCACTCGGGGAGTTTTGTGTCTCCATACACATTTTAAGATTTTTTGTTCTGCTTTTGTAAAAAAATTGCCATTGGTAATTTGAGAGGGATTGCACTGAATATGTAGATTGCTTTGGGTAGTAGAGTCATTTTCATAATATTGATTCTTCCTACCCAAGAACATGGTATAGCTCTTCATCTGTTTGTATCATCCTCAGTTTCATTCATCAGTGTCTTATACTTTTCTGTATACAGGTTTTCTGTCTCCCTAGGTAGGTTTATTCCTAGGTATTTTATTCCTTTACTTGCAGGGGTAAATGGGAGTCCTTCCTTAATTGCTCTTTCTTTTTTTCTTCCTTAATGAATAGGAATGCAAGGGATTTCTGTGCATTAATTTTGTGTCCTGCAGCGTTTCCAAATCCATGGATTAGCTCTACTAGTTTTACGGTGGCATCTTTAGGATTCTCTAAGTATAGAATCAGGTCATGTGCAAAGAGTGGCATTGTGACTTCTTCTTTTCCAGTTTGCCTTCCTTTTCTTTCTTTTGCTGCTCTGATTCCCGTGGCTAGAAGTTCCAAAACCATGTTGATGAATAATAGTGGTGAGAGTGGTCATCCTTGTCTTGTTCCTGATCTTAGAGGACATGCTTTCAGTTCTTCACCACTGAAAATGTTTGCTGCGGGTTTGTTGTATACGTCCTTGATTAAGTTGAGTGAGGTTCCCTCTAAGCCCACGTCCTGGAGGCTTTATATCACAAATGTGTGTTGACATTTGTCACAAGCTTTTCTGCATCGAGTGACTTGATCATATGCTTTCTCCTCTTCAATTTGTCAATAGGGGGAATCACATTGATTTGCGTGTATTGAAGAATCCTTGCATCCCTGGGAAAAATCCCACTTGACGGTGAGTTAGGATACTTTTAACGTGGTGTTGGATTCTGTTGCTGCTATTTTGTTGAGCCGCTTTGCATCTAAGTTCATCAGTGATATCGGGATGTAACTCTTTTTCCTACTGTCTTTGTCTGGTTTTCCCAACAGGGTGACGGTGGCCTCACAGGAAGAGTTTCAGAGTGTTCCTTCCACGCCAATAGTTTGGAAGAGTTTGAGAAAGGTGGGTGTTAGCTCTTTTCTACGTGTTGGATAGAAATAACCTGTGAAGCCATCTGGTCCTGGACTTTTGTTTGTTGGACGATTTGTAATCAGAGTTTCAAGTTCGTTACTCGTACTGGGTCTGTTCATATTTTCGATTTTTTCCTGCTTCAGCCTTGGAAGGTCGTACCTTCCGAAGAATTTGTCCATTTCTTCCAGATTGTCCATTTTGTTAGCATAGAGTTGATTGCAGTAGTCTCTTACAACGTTTTGTATTTCTGTGTTGTCCGTTGTAACTTCTTTTACCTTTCTAATTTTATTGATTTCAGTCCTCTCCCTCTTTATCTTGATGCATCTGGCTAAGGATTTATCCATATGGTTTATCTTCTGAAAGAACCAGCTTTTTGTTTTTTTGATCTTTGATATTGTTTTCTTTGTTGCTGTTTCAGTCATTTCTTTCTTCTTTTTGTACCTTTTTATTGACAGTCCCAACTACCTTCAGAGTTTGTTTTCTATGGACTAAATGATTGGTTCAGACGGACACAACTTCTTCCTTTGATCTTATTGGTTTGTGAACTTTGCAATCTTACTTCATTATCTGATACAGCAGGTTCTTATTAGTTATCCATCTTATACATATTACTGTATATATGTCAATCCCACTCTCCGAATTCATCACACAGCCACCACCAACCCCGCCACATTCCCCCCTTGGTGGCCATACGTTACTTCTCCACATCTGTGTATCAATTCTGTCCTGTACACTGGTTCATCTGTACCATTTCTCGAGGTTGAATATATGTGCTTTTATATACGATACCCGATTTTCTCTTTCTGACTGACTTCACGCTGTATGACAGTGTCTAGATCTATCCACGCCTGTACAAATGAACCAACATAGTTCCTTTTCGTGGCTGTATAATATTCCACGGTATATAGGTACCACATCTTCTTTATCCATTCGTCTTTGGGTGGCCATTTAAGTTGTTTCCGTGACCTGGCTGTTGTAAATAGTGCTGCACTGAACATTGGGGTGCCTGTGCCTTTTAGAATTATGCTCTTCTCTGGGCTTATGCCCTGGTGTGCGATGGCTGAGTCATATGTTATTTCTATTTTCAGTTTTTCAAGGAATCTCCTTGCTTCCCTCCCTAGTGGCTCTATCAATTTACACTCCCACCAAGAGTGCAAGTGTGTTCTCTTTCCTCCACACCGTGCCCAGCAGTTATTTTGTTGATTTTCTGATGGTGACCGTTCTAAATGGTGTGAGGTGATACCTCAGTGTAGTTTTGATGTGCATCTCTATAATAATTAGTGATGTTGAGCAGGTTTTTATCTGCTTGTTGGCCACGTGTATGTCTTCTGTGGAGAATAGTCTGTTTAGGACTTCTGCCCATTTATAGATTGGGTTGTTGGTTTTTTTAATACCAAGCAGCAAGAGCTGTTTACGTATTTTTGAGATTGATCCTCAGACCGCTGATTTGTATGTAAATATTTTTCCCATTTCTGTGGGTTGTGTGTTCTTCTTTCTCATAGTTTCCTGTGCTTAGCAAAATCTTTTAAGGTTACTGAGGTCCCACTTGGATATTTCTGTTTTTATTTCCAGGACTCTAGCAGGAGGATTACAAAAGATCTTCTTGTGTTTTATGTCCAACGACGTTCTTCCTAGGTTTTCCTCTACGAGTTTTAGAGTGTCCAGACTTAAGTTTGGGTCTCTGTTCCATTTTGACTTAATTTTTGTGTACGGTGTTTGGGAGTGTTCTAATCTTATTGTTTTACATGTCTCTGTCCAGTTTCCCCAGCACCACGTATTCAAGAGACAGTCTCTTCTCCATTGTGTATCCGTGCCCCCTTTGTCAGAGATTAGTTGAGCATAGGCGTGTGGCTTTATCTCTGGGCTTTCTATCCTGTTGCATTGATCTATATTTCTGTTTTTGTGCCAGTCCAATGCTGTCTTGGTTACCGTAGCTTTGTAGTACAGTGCGAAGTCACGGAGCCTGATTCCTCCAGCTCCTGTTTTTTTTTTTTCATCAAACTGCTTTGGCCACTCGGGGAGTTTTGTGTCTCCATACACATTTTAAGATTTTTTGTTCTGCTTTTGTAAAAAAATTGCCATTGGTAATTTGAGAGGGATTGCACTGAATATGTAGATTGCTTTGGGTAGTAGAGTCATTTTCATAATATTGATTCTTCCTATCCAAGAACATGGTATAGCTCTTCATCTGTTTGTATCATCCTCAGTTTCATTCATCAGTGTCTTATACTTTTCTGTATACAGGTTTTCTGTCTCCCTAGGTAGGTTTATTCCTAGGTATTTTATTCCTTTACTTGCAGGGGTAAATGGGAGTCCTTCCTTAATTTCTCTTTCTTTTTTTCTTCCTTAATGAATAGGAATGCAAGGGATTTCTGTGCATTAATTTTGTGTCCTGCAGCGTTTCCAAATCCATGGATTAGCTCTACTAGTTTTACGGTGGCATCTTTAGGATTCTCTAAGTATAGAATCAGGTCATGTGCAAAGAGTGGCATTGTGACTTCTTCTTTTCCAGTTTGCCTTCCTTTTCTTTCTTTTGCTGCTCTGATTCCCGTGGCTAGAAGTTCCAAAACCATGTTGATGAATAATAGTGGTGAGAGTGGTCATCCTTGTCTTGTTCCTGATCTTAGAGGACATGCTTTCAGTTCTTCACCACTGAAAATGTTTGCTGCGGGTTTGTTGTATACGTCCTTGATTAAGTTGAGTGAGGTTCCCTCTAAGCCCACGTCCTGGAGGCTTTATATCACAAATGTGTGTTGACATTTGTCACAAGCTTTTCTGCATCGAGTGACTTGATCATATGCTTTCTCCTCTTCAATTTGTCAATAGGGGGAATCACATTGATTTGCGTGTATTGAAGAATCCTTGCATCCCTGGGAAAAATCCCACTTGACGGTGAGTTAGGATACTTTTAACGTGGTGTTGGATTCTGTTGCTGCTATTTTGTTGAGCCGCTTTGCATCTAAGTTCATCAGTGATATCGGGATGTAACTCTTTTTCCTACTGTCTTTGTCTGGTTTTCCCAACAGGGTGACGGTGGCCTCACAGGAAGAGTTTCAGAGTGTTCCTTCCACGCCAATAGTTTGGAAGAGTTTGAGAAAGGTGGGTGTTAGCTCTTTTCTACGTGTTGGATAGAAATAACCTGTGAAGCCATCTGGTCCTGGACTTTTGTTTGTTGGACGATTTGTAATCAGAGTTTCAAGTTCATTACTCGTACTGGGTCTGTTCATATTTTCGATTTTTTCCTGCTTCAGCCTTGGAAGGTCGTACCTTCCGAAGAATTTGTCCATTTCTTCCAGATTGTCCATTTTGTTAGCATAGAGTTCATTGCAGTAGTCTCTTACAACGTTTTGTATTTCTGTGTTGTCCGTTGTAACTTCTTTTACCTTTCTAATTTTATTGATTTCAGTCCTCTCCCTCTTTATCTTGATGCATCTAGCTAAGGATTTATCCATATGGTTTATCTTCTCAAAGAACCAGCTTTTTGTTTTTTAGATCTTTGATATTGTTTTCTTTGATGCTGTTTCAGTCATTTCTTTCTTCTTTTTCTACCTTTTTATTGACAGTCCCAACTACCTTCAGAGTTTGTTTTCTATGGACTAAATGATTGTTTCAGACGGACACAACTTCTTCCTTTGATCTTATTGGTTTGTGAACTTTGCAATCTTACTTCATTATCTGATACAGCAGGTTCTTATTAGTTATCCATCTTATACATATTACTGTATATATGTCAATCCCACTCTCTGAATTCATCACACAGCCACCACCAACCCCGCCACTTTCCCCCCTTGGTGGCCATACGTTACTTCTCCACATCTGTGTATCAATTCTGTCCTGTACACTGGTTCATCTGTACCATTTCTCGAGGTTGAATATATGTGCTTTTATATACGATATCCGATTTTCTCTTTCTGACTGACTTCACGCTGTATGACAGTGTCTAGATCTATCCACGCCTGTACAAATGAACCAACATAGTTCCTTTTCGTGGCTGTATAATATTCCACGGTATATAGGTACCACATCTTCTTTATCCATTCGTCTTTGGGTGGCCATTAAGTTGTTTCCATGACCTGGCTGTTGTAAATAGTGCTGCACTGAACATTGGGGTGCCTGTGCCTTTTAGAATTATGCTCTTCTCTGGGCTTATGCCCTGGTGTGCGATGGCTGAGTCATATGTTATTTCTATGTTCAGTTTTTCAAGGAATCTCCTTGCTTCCCTCCCTAGTGGCTCTATCAATTTACACTCCCACCAAGAGTGCAAGTGTGTTCTCTTTACACCGTGCCCAGCAGTTATTTTGTTGATTTTCTGATGGTGACCGTTCTAAATGGTGTGAGGTGATACCTCAGTGTAGTTTTGATGTGCATCTCTATAATAATTAGTGATGTTGAGCAGGTTTTTATCTGCTTGTTGGCCACCTGTATGTCTTCTGTGGAGAATAGTGTGTTTAGGACTTCTGCCCATTTATAGATTGGGTTGTTGGTTTTTTTAATACCAAGCAGCATGAGCTGTTTACGTATTTTTGAGATTGATCCTCAGACCGCTGATTTGTATGTAAATATTTTTCCCATTTCTGTGGGTTGTGTGTTCTTCTTTCTCATAGTTTCCTGTGCTTAGCAAAATCTTTTAAGGTTACTGAGGTCCCACTTGGATATTTCTGTTTTTATTTCCAGGACTCTAGCAGGAGGATTACAAAAGATCTTCTTGTGTTTTATGTCCAACGACGTTCTTCCTAGGTTTTCCTCTACGAGTTTTAGAGTGTCCAGACTTAAGTTTGGGTCTCTGTTCCATTTTGACTTAATTTTTGTGTACGGTGTTTGGGAGTGTTCTAATCTTATTGTTTTACATGTCTCTGTCCAGTTTCCCCAGCACCACGTATTCAAGAGACAGTCTCTTCTCCATTGTGTATCCGTGCCCCCTTTGTCAGAGATTAGTTGAGCATAGGCGTGTGGCTTTATCTCTGGGCTTTCTATCCTGTTGCATTGATCTATATTTCTGTTTTTGTGCCAGTCCAATGCTGTCTTGGTTACCATAGCTTTGTAGTACAGTGCGAAGTCACGGAGCCTGATTCCTCCAGCTCCTTTTTTTTTTTCATTAAACTGCTTTGGCCACTCGGGGAGTTTTGTGTCTCCATACACATTTTAAGATTTTTTGTTCTGGTTTTGTAAAAAAATTGCCATTGGTAATTTGAGAGGGATTGCACTGAATGTGTAGATTGCTTTGGGTAGTAGAGTCATTTTCATAATATTGATTCTTCCTATCCAAGAACATGGTATAGCTCTTCATCTGTTTGTATCATCCTCAGTTTCATTCATCAGTGTCTTATACTTTTCTGTATACAGGTTTTCTGTCTCCCTAGGTAGGTTTATTCCTAGGTATTTTATTCCTTTACTTGCAGGGGTAAATGGGAGTCCTTCCTTAATTTCTCTTTCTTTTTTTCTTCCTTAATGAATAGGAATGCAAGGGATTTCTGTGCATTAATTTTGTGTCCTGCAGCGTTTCCAAATCCATGGATTAGCTCTACTAGTTTTACGGTGGCATCTTTAGGATTCTCTAAGTATAGGATCAGGTCATGTGCAAAGAGTGGCATTGTGACTTCTTCTTTTCCAGTTTGCCTTCCTTTTCTTTCTTTTGCTGCTCTGGTTCCCGTGGCTAGAAGTTCCAAAACTATGTTGAATAATAGTGGTGAGAGTGGACATCCTTGTCTTGTTCCTGATCTTAGAGGACATGCCTTCAGTTCTTCACCACTGAAAATGTTTGCTGCGGGTTTGTTGTATACGTCCTTGATTAAGTTGAGTGAGGTTCCCTCTAAGCCCACGTCCTGGAGGCTTTATATCACAAATGTGTGTTGACATTTGTCACAAGCTTTTCTGCATCGAGTGACTTGATCATATGCTTTCTCCTCTTCAATTTGTCAATAGGGGGAATCACATTGATTTGCGTGTATTGAAGAATCCTTGCATCCCTGGGAAAAATCCCACTTGACGGTGAGTTAGGATACTTTTAACGTGGTGTTGGATTCTGTTGCTGCTATTTTGTTGAGTCGCTTTGCATCTAAGTTCATCAGTGATATCGGGATGTAACTCCTTTTGCTACTGTCTTTGTCTGGTTTTCCCAACAGGGTGACGGTGGCCTCATAGGAAGAGTTTCAGAGTGTTCCTTCCACGCCAATAGTTTGGAAGAGTTTGAGAAAGGTGGGTGTTAGCTCTTTTCTACGTGTTGGATAGAAATAACCTGTGAAGCCATTGGTCCTGGACTTTTGTTTGTTGGACGATTTGTAATCAGAGTTTCAAGTTCATTACTCGTACTGGGTCTGTTCATATTTTCGATTTTTTCCTGCTTCAGCCTTGGAAGGTCGTACCTTCCGAAGAATTTGTCCATTTCTTCCAGATTGTCCATTTTGTTAGCATAGAGTTGATTGCAGTAGTCTCTTACAACGTTTTGTATTTCTGTGTTGTCCGTTGTAACTTCTTTTACCTTTCTAATTTTATTGATTTCAGTCCTCTCCCTCTTTATCTTGATGCATCTGGCTAAGGATTTATCCATATGGTTTATCTTCTCAAAGAACCAGCTTTTTGTTTTTTTGATCTTTGATATTGTTTTCTTTGTTGCTGTTTCAGTCATTTCTTTCTTCTTTTTCTACCTTTTTATTGACAGTCCCAACTACCTTCAGAGTTTGTTTTCTATGGACTAAATGATTGGTTCAGATGGACACAACTTCTTCCTTTGATCTTATTGGTTTGTGTACATTGCAATCTTACTTCATTATCTGATACAGCAGGTTCTTATTAGTTATCCATCTTATACATATTACTGTATATATGTCAATCCCACTCTCCGAATTCATCACACAGCCACCACCAACCCCGCCACTTTCCCCCCTTGGTGGCCATACGTTACTTGTCCACATCTGTGTATCAATTCTGTCCTGTACACTGGTTCATCTGTACCATTTCTCGAGGTTGAATATATGTGCTTTTATATACGATATCCGATTTTCTCTTTCTGACTGACTTCACGCTGTATGACAGTGTCTAGATCTATCCACGCCTGTACAAATGAACCAACATAGTTCCTTTTCGTGGCTGTATAATATTCCACGGTATATAGGTACCACATCTTCTTTATCCATTCGTCTTTGGGTGGCCATTAAGTTGTTTCCATGACCTGGCTGTTGTAAATAGTGCTGCACTGAACATTGGGGTGCCTGTGCCTTTTAGAATTATGCTCTTCTCTGGGCTTATGCCCTGGTGTGCGATGGCTGAGTCATATGTTATTTCTATGTTCAGTTTTTCAAGGAATCTCCTTGCTTCCCTCCCTAGTGGCTCTATCAATTTACACTCCCACCAAGAGTGCAAGTGTGTTCTCTTTACACCGTGCCCAGCAGTTATTTTGTTGATTTTCTGATGGTGACCGTTCTAAATGGTGTGAGGTGATACCTCAGTGTAGTTTTGATGTGCATCTCTATAATAATTAGTGATGTTGAGCAGGTTTTTATCTGCTTGTTGGCCACCTGTATGTCTTCTGTGGAGAATAGTGTGTTTAGGACTTCTGCCCATTTATAGATTGGGTTGTTGGTTTTTTTAATACCAAGCAGCATGAGCTGTTTACGTATTTTTGAGATTGATCCTCAGACCGCTGATTTGTATGTAAATATTTTTCCCATTTCTGTGGGTTGTGTGTTCTTCTTTCTCATAGTTTCCTGTGCTTAGCAAAATCTTTTAAGGTTACTGAGGTCCCACTTGGATATTTCTGTTTTTATTTCCAGGACTCTAGCAGGAGGATTACAAAAGATCTTCTTGTGTTTTATGTCCAACGACGTTCTTCCTAGGTTTTCCTCTACGAGTTTTAGAGTGTCCAGACTTAAGTTTGGGTCTCTGTTCCATTTTGACTTAATTTTTGTGTACGGTGTTTGGGAGTGTTCTAATCTTATTGTTTTACATGTCTCTGTCCAGTTTCCCCAGCACCACGTATTCAAGAGACAGTCTCTTCTCCATTGTGTATCCGTGCCCCCTTTGTCAGAGATTAGTTGAGCATAGGCGTGTGGCTTTATCTCTGGGCTTTCTATCCTGTTGCATCGATCTATATTTCTGTTTTTGTGCCAGTCCAATGCTGTCTTGGTTACCGTAGCTTTGTAGTACAGTGCGAAGTCACGGAGCCTGATTCCTCCAGCTCCTTTTTTTTTTTCATTAAACTGCTTTGGCCACTCGGGGAGTTTTGTGTCTCCATACACATTTTAAGATTTTTTGTTCTGGTTTTGTAAAAAAATTGCCATTGGTAATTTGAGAGGGATTGCACTGAATGTGTAGATTGCTTTGGGTAGTAGAGTCATTTTCATAATATTGATTCTTCCTATCCAAGAACATGGTATAGCTCTTCATCTGTTTGTATCATCCTCAGTTTCATTCATCAGTGTCTTATACTTTTCTGTATACAGGTTTTCTGTCTCCCTAGGTAGGTTTATTCCTAGGTATTTTATTCCTTTACTTGCAGGGGTAAATGGGAGTCCTTCCTTAATTTCTCTTTCTTTTTTTCTTCCTTAATGAATAGGAATGCAAGGGATTTCTGTGCATTAATTTTGTGTCCTGCAGCGTTTCCAAATCCATGGATTAGCTCTACTAGTTTTACGGTGGCATCTTTAGGATTCTCTAAGTATAGGATCAGGTCATGTGCAAAGAGTGGCATTGTGACTTCTTCTTTTCCAGTTTGCCTTCCTTTTCTTTCTTTTGCTGCTCTGATTCCCGTGGCTAGAAGTTCCAAAACCATGTTGATGAATAATAGTGGTGAGAGTGGTCATCCTTGTCTTGTTCCTGATCTTAGAGGACATGCTTTCAGTTCTTCACCACTGAAAATGTTTGCTGCGGGTTTGTTGTATACGTCCTTGATTAAGTTGAGTGAGGTTCCCTCTAAGCCCACGTCCTGGAGGCTTTATATCACAAATGTGTGTTGACATTTGTCACAAGCTTTTCTGCATCGAGTGACTTGATCATATGCTTTCTCCTCGTCAATTTGTCAATAGGGGGAATCACATTGATTTGCGTGTATTGAAGAATCCTTGCATCCCTGGGAAAAATCCCACTTGACGGTGAGTTAGGATACTTTTAACGTGGTGTTGGATTCTGTTGCTGCTATTTTGTTGAGTCGCTTTGCATCTAAGTTCATCAGTGATATCGGGATGTAACTCTTTTTCCTACTGTCTTTGTCTGGTTTTCCCAACAGGGTGACGGTGGCCTCACAGGAAGAGTTTCAGAGTGTTCCTTCCACGCCAATAGTTTGGAAGAGTTTGAGAAAGGTGGGTGTTAGCTCTTTTCTACGTGTTGGATAGAAATAACCTGTGAAGCCATCTGGTCCTGGACTTTTGTTTGTTGGACGATTTGTAATCAGAGTTTCAAGTTCATTACTCGTACTGGGTCTGTTCATATTTTCGATTTTTTCCTGCTTCAGCCTTGGAAGGTCGTACCTTCCGAAGAATTTGTCCATTTCTTCCAGATTGTCCATTTTGTTAGCATAGAGTTGATTGCAGTAGTCTCTTACAACGTTTTGTATTTCTGTGTTGTCCGTTGTAACTTCTTTTACCTTTCTAATTTTATTGATTTCAGTCCTCTCCCTCTTTATCTTGATGCATCTGGCTAAGGATTTATCCATATGGTTTATCTTCTGAAAGAACCAGCTTTTTGTTTTTTTGATCTTTGATATTGTTTTCTTTGTTGCTGTTTCAGTCATTTCTTTCTTCTTTTTCTACCTTTTTATTGACAGTCCCAACTACCTTCAGAGTTTGTTTTCTATGGACTAAATGATTGGTTCAGACGGACACAACTTCTTCCTTTGATCTTATTGGTTTGTGAACTTTGCAATCTTACTTCATTATCTGATACAGCAGGTTCTTATTAGTTATCCATCTTATACATATTACTGTATATATGTCAATCCCACTCTCCGAATTCATCACACAGCCACCACCAACCCCACCACATTCCCCCCTTGGCGGCCATACGTTACTTCTCCACATCTGTGTATCAATTCTGTCCTGTACACTGGTTCATCTGTACCATTTCTCGAGGTTGAATATATGTGCTTTTATATACGATATCCGATTTTCTCTTTCTGACTGACTTCACGCTGTATGACAGTGTCTAGATCTATCCACGCCTGTACAAATGAACCAACATAGTTCCTTTTCGTGGCTGTATAATATTCCACGGTATATAGGTACCACATCTTCTTTATCCATTCGTCTTTGGGTGGCCATTTAAGTTGTTTCCATGACCTGGCTGTTGTAAATAGTGCTGCACTGAACATTGGGGTGCCTGTGCCTTTTAGAATTATGCTCTTCTCTGGGCTTATGCCCTGGTGTGCGATGGCTGAGTCATATGTTATTTCTATGTTCAGTTTTTCAAGGAATCTCCTTGCTTCCCTCCCTAGTGGCTCTATCAATTTACACTCCCACCAAGAGTGCAAGTGTGTTCTCTTTCCTCCACACCATGCCCAGCAGTGATTTTGTTGATTTTCTGATGGTGACCGTTCTAAATGGTGTGAGGTGATACCTCAGTGTAGTTTTGATGTGCATCTCTATAATAATTAGTGATGTTGAGCAGGTTTTTATCTGCTTGTTGGCCACGTGTATGTCTTCTGTGGAGAATAGTCTGTTTAGGACTTCTGCCCATTTATAGATTGGGTTGTTGGTTTTTTTAATACCAAGCAGCATGAGCTGTTTACGTATTTTTGAGATTGATCCTCAGACCGCTGATTTGTATGTAAATATTTTTCCCATTTCTGTGGGTTGTGTGTTCTTCTTTCTCATAGTTTCCTGTGCTTAGCAAAATCTTTTAAGGTTACTGAGGTCCCACTTGGATATTTCTGTTTTTATTTCCAGGACTCTAGCAGGAGGATTACAAAAGATCTTCTTGTGTTTTATGTCCAACGACGTTCTTCCTAGGATTTCCTCTACGAGATTTAGAGTGTCCAGACTTAAGTTTGGGTCTCTGTTCCATTTTGACTTAATTTTTGTGTACGGTGTTTGGGAGTGTTCTAATCTTATTGTTTTACATGTCTCTGTCCAGTTTCCCCAGCACCACGTATTCAAGAGACAGTCTCTTCTCCATTGTGTATCCGTGCCCCCTTTGTCAGAGATTAGTTGAGCATAGGCGTGTGGCTTTATCTCTGGGCTTTCTATCCTGTTGCATTGATCTATATTTCTGTTTTTGTGCCAGTCCAACGCTGTCTTGGTTACCGTAGCTTTGTAGTACAGTGCGAAGTCACGGAGCCTGATTCCTCCAGCTCCTTTTTTTTTTTTTCATCAAACTGCTTTGGCCACTTGGGGAGTTTTGTGTCTCCATACACATTTTAAGATTTTTTGTTCTGGTTTTGTAAAAAAATTGCCATTGGTAATTTGAGAGGGATTGCACTGAATATGTAGATTGCTTTGGGTAGTAGAGTCATTTTCATAATATTGATTCTTCCTATCCAAGAACATGGTATAGCTCTTCATCTGTTTGTATCATCCTCAGTTTCATTCATCAGTGTCTTATACTTTTCTGTATACAGGTTTTCTGTCTCCCTAGGTAGGTTTATTCCTAGGTATTTTATTCCTTTACTTGCAGGGGTAAATGGGAGTCCTTCCTTAATTTCTCTTTCTTTTTTTCTTCCTTAATGAATAGGAATGCAAGGGATTTCTGTGCATTAATTTTGTGTCCTGCAGCGTTTCCAAATCCATGGATTAGCTCTACTAGTTTTACGGTGGCATCTTTAGGATTCTCTAAGTATAGAATCAGGTCATGTGCAAAGAGTGGCATTGTGACTTCTTCTTTTCCAGTTTGTCTTCCTTTTCTTTCTTTTGCTGCTCTGATTCCCGTGGCTAGAAGTTCCAAAACCATGTTGATGAATAATAGTGGTGAGAGTGGTCATCCTTGTCTTGTTCCTGATCTTAGAGGACATGCTTTCAGTTCTTCACCACTGAAAATGTTTGCTGCGGGTTTGTTGTATACGTCCTTGATTAAGTTGAGTGAGGTTCCCTCTAAGCCCACGTCCTGGAGGCTTTATATCACAAATGTGTGTTGACATTTGTCACAAGCTTTTCTGCATCGAGTGACTTGATCATATGCTTTCTCCTCTTCAATTTGTCAATAGGGGGAATCACATTGATTTGCGTGTATTGAAGAATCCTTGCATCCCTGGGAAAAATCCCACTTGACGGTGAGTTAGGATACTTTTAACGTGGTGTTGGATTCTGTTGCTGCTATTTTGTTGAGCCGCTTTGCATCTAAGTTCATCAGTGATATCGGGATGTAACTCTTTTTCCTACTGTCTTTGTCTGGTTTTCCCAACAGGGTGACGGTGGCCTCACAGGAAGAGTTTCAGAGTGTTCCTTCCACGCCAATAGTTTGGAAGAGTTTGAGAAAGGTGGGTGTTAGCTCTTTTCTACGTGTTGGATAGAAATAACCTGTGAAGCCATCTGGTCCTGGACTTTTGTTTGTTGGACGATTTGTAATCAGAGTTTCAAGTTCATTACTCGTACTGGGTCTGTTCATATTTTCGATTTTTTCCTGCTTCAGCCTTGGAAGGTCGTACCTTCCGAAGAATTTGTCCATTTCTTCCAGATTGTCCATTTTGTTAGCATAGAGTTGATTGCAGTAGTCTCTTACAACGTTTTGTATTTCTGTGTTGTCCGTTGTAACTTCTTTTACCTTTCTAATTTTATTGATTTCAGTCCTCTCCCTCTTTATCTTGATGCATCTGGCTAAGGATTTATCCATATGGTTTATCTTCTGAAAGAACCAGCTTTTTGTTTTTTTGATCTTTGATATTGTTTTCTTTGTTGCTGTTTCAGTCATTTCTTTCTTCTTTTTCTACCTTTTTATTGACAGTCCCAACTACCTTCAGAGTTTGTTTTCTATGGACTAAATGATTGGTTCAGACGGACACAACTTCTTCCTTTGATCTTATTGGTTTGTGAACTTTGCAATCTTACTTCATTATCTGATACAGCAGGTTCTTATTAGTTATCCATCTTATACATATTACTGTATATATGTCAATCCCACTCTCCGAATTCATCACACAGCCACCACCAACCCCGCCACATTCCCCCCTTGGTGGCCATACGTTACTTCTCCACATCTGTGTATCAATTCTGTCCTGTACACTGGTTCATTTGTACCATTTCTCGAGGTTGAATATATGTGCTTTTATATACGATACCCGATTTTCTCTTTCTGACTGACTTCACGCTGTATGACAGTGTCTAGATCTATCCACGCCTGTACAAATGAACCAACATAGTTCCTTTTCGTGGCTGTATAATATTCCACGGTATACAGGTACCACATCTTCTTTATCCATTCGTCTTTGGGTGGCCATTTAAGTTGTTTCCATGACCTGGCTGTTGTAAATAGTGCTGCACTGAACATTGGGGTGCCTGTGCCTTTTAGAATTATGCTCTTCTCTGGGCTTATGCCCTGGTGTGCAATGGCTGAGTCATATGTTATTTCTATTTTCAGTTTTTCAAGGAATCTCCTTGCTTCCCTCCCTAGTGGCTCTATCAATTTACACTCCCACCAAGAGTGCAAGTGTGTTCTCTTTCCTCCACACCGTGTCCAGCAGTTATTTTGTTGATTTTCTGATGGTGACCGTTCTAAATGGTGTGAGGTGATACCTCAGTGTAGTTTTGATGTGCATCTCTATAATAATTAGTGATATTGAGCAGGTTTTTATCTGCTTGTTGGCCACCTGTATGTCTCTGTGGAGAATAGTCTGTTTAGGACTTCTGCCCATGTATAGATTGGGTTGTTGGTTTTTTTAATACCAAGCAGCAAGAGCTGTTTACGTATTTTTGAGATTGATCTTCAGACCGCTGATTTGTATGTAAATATTTTTCCCATTCTGTGGGTTGTGTGTTCTTCTTTCTCATAGTTTCCTGTGCTTAGCAAAATCTTTTAAGGTTACTGAGGTCCCACTTGGATATTTCTGTTTTTATTTACAGGACTCTAGCAGGAGGATTACAAAAGATCTTCTTGTGTTTTATGTCCAACGACGTTCTTCCTAGGTTTTCCTCTACGAGTTTTAGAGTGTCCAGACTTAAGTTTGGGTCTCTGTTCCATTTTGACTTAATTTTTGTGTACGGTGTTTGGGAGTGTTCTAATCTTATTGTTTTACATGTCTCTGTCCAGTTTCCCCAGCACCACGTATTCAAGAGACAGTCTCTTCTCCATTGTGTATCCGTGCCCCCTTTGTCAGAGATTAGTTGAGCATAGGCGTGTGGCTTTATCTCTGGGCTTTCTATCCTGTTGCATTGATCTATACTTCTGTTTTTCTGCCAGTCCAATGCTGTCTTGGTTACCATAGCTTTGTAGTACAGTGCGAAGTCACGGAGCCTGATTCCTCCAGCTCCTTTTTTTTTTTTTCATCAAACTGCTTTGGCCACTCGGGGAGTTTTGTGTCTCCATACACATTTTAAGATTTTTTGTTCTGCTTTTGTAAAAAAATTGCCATTGGTAATTTGAGAGGGATTGCACTGAATATGTAGATTGCTTTGGGTAGTAGAGTCATTTTCATAATATTGATTCTTCCTACCCAAGAACATGGTATAGCTCTTCATCTGTTTGTATCATCCTCAGTTTCATTCATCAGTGTCTTATACTTTTCTGTATACAGGTTTTCTGTCTCCCTAGGTAGGTTTATTCCTAGGTATTTTATTCCTTTACTTGCAGGGGTAAATGGGAGTCCTTCCTTAATTGCTCTTTCTTTTTTTCTTCCTTAATGAATAGGAATGCAAGGGATTTCTGTGCATTAATTTTGTGTCCTGCAGCGTTTCCAAATCCATGGATTAGCTCTACTAGTTTTACGGTGGCATCTTTAGGATTCTCTAAGTATAGAATCAGGTCATGTGCAAAGAGTGGCATTGTGACTTCTTCTTTTCCAGTTTGCCTTCCTTTTCTTTCTTTTGCTGCTCTGATTCCCGTGGCTAGAAGTTCCAAAACCATGTTGATGAATAATAGTGGTGAGAGTGGTCATCCTTGTCTTGTTCCTGATCTTAGAGGACATGCTTTCAGTTCTTCACCACTGAAAATGTTTGCTGCGGGTTTGTTGTATACGTCCTTGATTAAGTTGAGTGAGGTTCCCTCTAAGCCCACGTCCTGGAGGCTTTATATCACAAATGTGTGTTGACATTTGTCACAAGCTTTTCTGCATCGAGTGACTTGATCATATGCTTTCTCCTCTTCAATTTGTCAATAGGGGGAATCACATTGATTTGCGTGTATTGAAGAATCCTTGCATCCCTGGGAAAAATCCCACTTGACGGTGAGTTAGGATACTTTTAACGTGGTGTTGGATTCTGTTGCTGCTATTTTGTTGAGCCGCTTTGCATCTAAGTTCATCAGTGATATCGGGATGTAACTCTTTTTCCTACTGTCTTTGTCTGGTTTTCCCAACAGGGTGACGGTGGCCTCACAGGAAGAGTTTCAGAGTGTTCCTTCCACGCCAATAGTTTGGAAGAGTTTGAGAAAGGTGGGTGTTAGCTCTTTTCTACGTGTTGGATAGAAATAACCTGTGAAGCCATCTGGTCCTGGACTTTTGTTTGTTGGACGATTTGTAATCAGAGTTTCAAGTTCGTTACTCGTACTGGGTCTGTTCATATTTTCGATTTTTTCCTGCTTCAGCCTTGGAAGGTCGTACCTTCCGAAGAATTTGTCCATTTCTTCCAGATTGTCCATTTTGTTAGCATAGAGTTGATTGCAGTAGTCTCTTACAACGTTTTGTATTTCTGTGTTGTCCGTTGTAACTTCTTTTACCTTTCTAATTTTATTGATTTCAGTCCTCTCCCTCTTTATCTTGATGCATCTGGCTAAGGATTTATCCATATGGTTTATCTTCTGAAAGAACCAGCTTTTTGTTTTTTTGATCTTTGATATTGTTTTCTTTGTTGCTGTTTCAGTCATTTCTTTCTTCTTTTTGTACCTTTTTATTGACAGTCCCAACTACCTTCAGAGTTTGTTTTCTATGGACTAAATGATTGGTTCAGACGGACACAACTTCTTCCTTTGATCTTATTGGTTTGTGAACTTTGCAATCTTACTTCATTATCTGATACAGCAGGTTCTTATTAGTTATCCATCTTATACATATTACTGTATATATGTCAATCCCACTCTCCGAATTCATCACACAGCCACCACCAACCCCGCCACATTCCCCCCTTGGTGGCCATACGTTACTTCTCCACATCTGTGTATCAATTCTGTCCTGTACACTGGTTCATCTGTACCATTTCTCGAGGTTGAATATATGTGCTTTTATATACGATACCCGATTTTCTCTTTCTGACTGACTTCACGCTGTATGACAGTGTCTAGATCTATCCACGCCTGTACAAATGAACCAACATAGTTCCTTTTCGTGGCTGTATAATATTCCACGGTATATAGGTACCACATCTTCTTTATCCATTCGTCTTTGGGTGGCCATTTAAGTTGTTTCCGTGACCTGGCTGTTGTAAATAGTGCTGCACTGAACATTGGGGTGCCTGTGCCTTTTAGAATTATGCTCTTCTCTGGGCTTATGCCCTGGTGTGCGATGGCTGAGTCATATGTTATTTCTATTTTCAGTTTTTCAAGGAATCTCCTTGCTTCCCTCCCTAGTGGCTCTATCAATTTACACTCCCACCAAGAGTGCAAGTGTGTTCTCTTTCCTCCACACCGTGCCCAGCAGTTATTTTGTTGATTTTCTGATGGTGACCGTTCTAAATGGTGTGAGGTGATACCTCAGTGTAGTTTTGATGTGCATCTCTATAATAATTAGTGATGTTGAGCAGGTTTTTATCTGCTTGTTGGCCACGTGTATGTCTTCTGTGGAGAATAGTCTGTTTAGGACTTCTGCCCATTTATAGATTGGGTTGTTGGTTTTTTTAATACCAAGCAGCAAGAGCTGTTTACGTATTTTTGAGATTGATCCTCAGACCGCTGATTTGTATGTAAATATTTTTCCCATTTCTGTGGGTTGTGTGTTCTTCTTTCTCATAGTTTCCTGTGCTTAGCAAAATCTTTTAAGGTTACTGAGGTCCCACTTGGATATTTCTGTTTTTATTTCCAGGACTCTAGCAGGAGGATTACAAAAGATCTTCTTGTGTTTTATGTCCAACGACGTTCTTCCTAGGTTTTCCTCTACGAGTTTTAGAGTGTCCAGACTTAAGTTTGGGTCTCTGTTCCATTTTGACTTAATTTTTGTGTACGGTGTTTGGGAGTGTTCTAATCTTATTGTTTTACATGTCTCTGTCCAGTTTCCCCAGCACCACGTATTCAAGAGACAGTCTCTTCTCCATTGTGTATCCGTGCCCCCTTTGTCAGAGATTAGTTGAGCATAGGCGTGTGGCTTTATCTCTGGGCTTTCTATCCTGTTGCATTGATCTATATTTCTGTTTTTGTGCCAGTCCAATGCTGTCTTGGTTACCGTAGCTTTGTAGTACAGTGCGAAGTCACGGAGCCTGATTCCTCCAGCTCCTGTTTTTTTTTTTCATCAAACTGCTTTGGCCACTCGGGGAGTTTTGTGTCTCCATACACATTTTAAGATTTTTTGTTCTGCTTTTGTAAAAAAAATTGCCATTGGTAATTTGAGAGGGATTGCACTGAATGTGTAGATTGCTTTGGGTAGTAGAGTCATTTTCATAATATTGATTCTTCCTATCCAAGAACATGGTATAGCTCTTCATCTGTTTGTATCATCCTCAGTTTCATTCATCAGTGTCTTATACTTTTCTGTATACAGGTTTTCTGTCTCCCTAGGTAGGTTTATTCCTAGGTATTTTATTCCTTTACTTGCAGGGGTAAATGGGAGTCCTTCCTTAATTTCTCTTTCTTTTTTTCTTCCTTAATGAATAGGAATGCAAGGGATTTCTGTGCATTAATTTTGTGTCCTGCAGCGTTTCCAAATCCATGGATTAGCTCTACTAGTTTTATGGTGGCATCTTTAGGATTCTCTAAGTATAGGATCAGGTCATGTGCAAAGAGTGGCATTGTGACTTCTTCTTTTCCAGTTTGCCTTCCTTTTCTTTCTTTTGCTGCTCTGATTCCCGTGGCTAGAAGTTCCAAAACCATGTTGATGAATAATAGTGGTGAGAGTGGTCATCCTTGTCTTGTTCCTGATCTTAGAGGACATGCTTTCAGTTCTTCACCACTGAAAATGTTTGCTGCGGGTTTGTTGTATACGTCCTTGATTAAGTTGAGTAAGGTTCCCTCTAAGCCCACGTCCTGGAGGCTTTATATCACAAATGTGTGTTGACATTTGTCACAAGCTTTTCTGCATCGAGTGACTTGATCATATGCTTTCTCCTCTTCAATTTGTCAATAGGGGGAATCACATTGATTTGCGTGTATTGAAGAATCCTTGCATCCCTGGGAAAAATCCCACTTGACGGTGAGTTAGGATACTTTTAACGTGGTGTTGGATTCTGTTGCTGCTATTTTGTTGAGTCGCTTTGCATCTAAGTTCATCAGTGATATCAGGATGTAACTCCTTTTGCTACTGTCTTTGTCTGGTTTTCCCAACAGGGTGACGGTGGCCTCATAGGAAGAGTTTCAGAGTGTTCCTTCCACGCCAATAGTTTGGAAGAGTTTGAGAAAGGTGGGTGTTAGCTCTTTTCTACGTGTTGGATAGAAATAACCTGTGAAGCCATCTGGTCCTGGACTTTTGTTTGTTGGACGATTTGTAATCAGAGTTTCAAGTTCATTACTCGTACTGGGTCTGTTCATATTTTCGATTTTTTCCTGCTTCAGCCTTGGAAGGTCGTACCTTCCGAAGAATTTGTCCATTTCTTCCAGATTGTCCATTTTGTTAGCATAGAGTTGATTGCAGTAGTCTCTTACAACGTTTTGTATTTCTGTGTTGTCCGTTGTAACTTCTTTTACCTTTCTAATTTTATTGATTTCAGTCCTCTCCCTCTTTATCTTGATGCATCTGGCTAAGGATTTATCCATATGGTTTATCTTCTGAAAGAACCAGCTTTTTGTTTTTTTGATCTTTGATATTGTTTTCTTTGTTGCTGTTTCAGTCATTTCTTTCTTCTTTTTCTACCTTTTTATTGACAGTCCCAACTACCTTCAGAGTTTGTTTTCTATGGACTAAATGATTGGTTCAGATGGACACAACTTCTTCCTTTGATCTTATTGGTTTGTGTACATTGCAATCTTACTTCATTATCTGATACAGCAGGTTCTTATTAGTTATCCATCTTATACATATTACTGTATATATGTCAATCCCACTCTCCGAATTCATCACACAGCCACCACCAACCCCGCCACATTCCCCCCTTGGTGGCCATACGTTACTTCTCCACATCTGTGTATCAATTCTGTCCTGTACACTGGTTCATCTGTACCATTTCTCGAGGTTGAATATATGTGCTTTTATATACGATACCCGATTTTCTCTTTCTGACTGACTTCACGCTGTATGACAGTGTCTAGATCTATCCACGCCTGTACAAATGAACCAACATAGTTCCTTTTCGTGGCTGTATAATATTCCACGGTATATAGGTACCACATCTTCTTTATCCATTCGTCTTTGGGTGGCCATTAAGTTGTTTCCATGACCTGGCTGTTGTAAATAGCGCTGCACTGAACATTGGGGTGCCTGTGCCTTTTAGAATTATGCTCTTCTCTGGGCTTATGCCCTGGTGTGCGATGGCTGAGTCATATGTTATTTCTATGTTCAGTTTTTCAAGGAATCTCCTTGCTTCCCTCCCTAGTGGCTCTATCAATTTACACTCCCACCAAGAGTGCAAGTGTGTTCTCTTTACACCGTGCCCAGCAGTTATTTTGTTGATTTTCTGATGGTGACCGTTCTAAATGGTGTGAGGTGATACCTCAGTGTAGTTTTGATGTGCATCTCTATAATAATTAGTGATGTTGAGCAGGTTTTTATCTGCTTGTTGGCCACCTGTATGTCTTCTGTGGAGAATAGTGTGTTTAGGACTTCTGCCCATTTATAGATTGGGTTGTTGGTTTTTTTAATACCAAGCAGCATGAGCTGTTTACGTATTTTTGAGATTGATCCTCAGACCGCTGATTTGTATGTAAATATTTTTCCCATTTCTGTGGGTTGTGTGTTCTTCTTTCTCATAGTTTCCTGTGCTTAGCAAAATCTTTTAAGGTTACTGAGGTCCCACTTGGATATTTCTGTTTTTATTTCCAGGACTCTAGCAGGAGGATTACAAAAGATCTTCTTGTGTTTTATGTCCAACGACGTTCTTCCTAGGTTTTCCTCTACGAGTTTTAGAGTGTCCAGACTTAAGTTTGGGTCTCTGTTCCATTTTGACTTAATTTTTGTGTACGGTGTTTGGGAGTGTTCTAATCTTATTGTTTTACATGTCTCTGTCCAGTTTCCCCAGCACCACGTATTCAAGAGACAGTCTCTTCTCCATTGTGTCCGTGCCCCCTTTGTCAGAGATTAGTTGAGCATAGGCGTGTGGCTTTATCTCTGGGCTTTCTATCCTGTTGCATTGATCTATATTTCTGTTTTTGTGCCAGTCCAATGCTGTCTTGGTTACCGTAGCTTTGTAGTACAGTGCGAAGTCACGGAGCCTGATTCCTCCAGCTCCTTTTTTTTTTTCATTAAACTGCTTTGGCCACTCGGGGAGTTTTGTGTCTCCATACACATTTTAAGATTTTTTGTTCTGGTTTTGTAAAAAAATTGCCATTGGTAATTTGAGAGGGATTGCACTGAATGTGTAGATTGCTTTGGGTAGTAGAGTCATTTTCATAATATTGATTCTTCCTATCCAAGAACATGGTATAGCTCTTCATCTGTTTGTATCATCCTCAGTTTCATTCATCAGTGTCTTATACTTTTCTGTATACAGGTTTTCTGTCTCCCTAGGTAGGTTTATTCCTAGGTATTTTATTCCTTTACTTGCAGGGGTAAATGGGAGTCCTTCCTTAATTTCTCTTTCTTTTTTTCTTCCTTAATGAATAGGAATGCAAGGGATTTCTGTGCATTAATTTTGTGTCCTGCAGCGTTTCCAAATCCATGGATTAGCTCTACTAGTTTTACGGTGGCATCTTTAGGATTCTCTAAGTATAGGATCAGGTGATGTGCAAAGAGTGGCATTGTGACTTCTTCTTTTCCAGTTTGCCTTCCTTTTCTTTCTTTTGCTGCTCTGATTCCCGTGGCTAGAAGTTCCAAAACCATGTTGATGAATAATAGTGGTGAGAGTGGTCATCCTTGTCTTGTTCCTGATCTTAGAGGACATGCTTTCAGTTCTTCACCACTGAAAATGTTTGCTGCGGGTTTGTTGTATACGTCCTTGATTAAGTTGAGTAAGGTTCCCTCTAAGCCCACGTCCTGGAGGCTTTATATCACAAATGTGTGTTGACATTTGTCACAAGCTTTTCTGCATCGAGTGACTTGATCATATGCTTTCTCCTCTTCAATTTGTCAATAGGGGGAATCACATTGATTTGCGTGTATTGAAGAATCCTTGCATCCCTGGGAAAAATCCCACTTGACGGTGAGTTAGGATACTTTTAACGTGGTGTTGGATTCTGTTGCTGCTATTTTGTTGAGCCGCTTTGCATCTAAGTTCATCAGTGATATCGGGATGTAACTCTTTTTCCTACTGTCTTTGTCTGGTTTTCCCAACAGGGTGACGGTGGCCTCACAGGAAGAGTTTCAGAGTGTTCCTTCCACGCCAATAGTTTGGAAGAGTTTGAGAAAGGTGGGTGTTAGCTCTTTTCTACGTGTTGGATAGAAATAACCTGTGAAGCCATCTGGTCCTGGACTTTTGTTTGTTGGACGATTTGTAATCAGAGTTTCAAGTTCATTACTCGTACTGGGTCTGTTCATATTTTCGATTTTTTCCTGCTTCAGCCTTGGAAGGTCGTACCTTCCGAAGAATTTGTCCATTTCTTCCAGATTGTCCATTTTGTTAGCATAGAGTTCATTGCAGTAGTCTCTTACAACGTTTTGTATTTCTGTGTTGTCCGTTGTAACTTCTTTTACCTTTCTAATTTTATTGATTTCAGTCCTCTCCCTCTTTATCTTGATGCATCTAGCTAAGGATTTATCCATATGGTTTATCTTCTCAAAGAACCAGCTTTTTGTTTTTTAGATCTTTGATATTGTTTTCTTTGATGCTGTTTCAGTCATTTCTTTCTTCTTTTTCTACCTTTTTATTGACAGTCCCAACTACCTTCAGAGTTTGTTTTCTATGGACTAAATGATTGTTTCAGACGGACACAACTTCTTCCTTTGATCTTATTGGTTTGTGAACTTTGCAATCTTACTTCATTATCTGATACAGCAGGTTCTTATTAGTTATCCATCTTATACATATTACTGTATATATGTCAATCCCACTCTCTGAATTCATCACACAGCCACCACCAACCCCGCCACTTTCCCCCCTTGGTGGCCATACGTTACTTCTCCACATCTGTGTATCAATTCTGTCCTGTACACTGGTTCATCTGTACCATTTCTCGAGGTTGAATATATGTGCTTTTATATACGATATCCGATTTTCTCTTTCTGACTGACTTCACGCTGTATGACAGTGTCTAGATCTATCCACGCCTGTACAAATGAACCAACATAGTTCCTTTTCGTGGCTGTATAATATTCCACGGTATATAGGTACCACATCTTCTTTATCCATTCGTCTTTGGGTGGCCATTTAAGTTGTTTCCATGACCTGGCTGTTGTAAATAGTGCTGCACTGAACATTGGGGTGCCTGTGCCTTTTAGAATTATGCTCTTCTCTGGGCTTATGCCCTGGTGTGCGATGGCTGAGTCATATGTTATTTCTATGTTCAGTTTTTCAAGGAATCTCCTTGCTTCCCTCCCTAGTGGCTCTATCAATTTACACTCCCACCAAGAGTGCAAGTGTGTTCTCTTTCCTCCACACCGTGCCCAGCAGTGATTTTGTTGATTTTCTGATGGTGACCGTTCTAAATGGTGTGAGGTGATACCTCAGTGTAGTTTTGATGTGCATCTCTATAATAATTAGTGATATTGAGCAGGTTTTTATCTGCTTGTTGGCCACCTGTATGTCTTCTGTGGAGAATAGTGTGTTTAGGACTTCTGCCCATGTATAGATTGGGTTGTTGGTTTTTTTAATACCAAGCAGCATGAGCTGTTTACGTATTTTTGAGATTGATCCTCAGACCGCTGATTTGTATGTAAATATTTTTCCCATTCTGTGGGTTGTGTGTTCTTCTTTCTCATAGTTTCCTGTGCTTAGCAAAATCTTTTAAGGTTACTGAGGTCCCACTTGGATATTTCTGTTTTTATTTCCAGGACTCTAGCAGGAGGATTACAAAAGATCTTCTTGTGTTTTATGTCCAACGACGTTCTTCCTAGGATTTCCTCTACGAGATTTAGAGTGTCCAGACTTAAGTTTGGGTCTCTGTTCCATTTTGACTTAATTTTTGTGTACGGTGTTTGGGAGTGTTCTATTCTTATTGTTTTACATGTCTCTGTCCAGTTTCCTCAGGACCACGTATTCAAGAGACAGTCTCTTCTCCATTGTGTATCCGTGCCCCCTTTGTCAGAGATTAGTTGAGCATAGGCGTGTGGCTTTATCTCTGGGCTTTCTATCCTGTTGCATTGATCTATATTTCTGTTTTTGTGCCAGTCCAATGCTGTCTTGGTTACCGTAGCTTTGTAGTACAGTGCGAAGTCACGGAGCCTGATTCCTCCAGCTCCTTTTTTTTTTTTCATCAAACTGCTTTGGCCACTTGGGGAGTTTTGTGTCTCCATACACATTTTAAGATTTTTTGTTCTGGTTTTGTAAAAAAATTGCCATTGGTAATTTGAGAGGGCTTACACTGAATATGTAGATTGCTTTGGGTAGTAGAGTCATTTTCATAATATTGATTCTTCCTATCCAAGAACATGGTATAGCTCTTCATCTGTTTGTATCATCCTCAGTTTCATTCATCAGTGTCTTATACTTTTCTGTATACAGGTTTTCTGTCTCCCTAGGTAGGTTTATTCCTAGGTATTTTATTCCTTTACTTGCAGGGGTAAATGGGAGTCCTTCCTTAATTGCTCTTTCTTTTTTTCTTCCTTAATGAATAGGAATGCAAGGGATTTCTGTGCATTAATTTTGTGTCCTGCAGCGTTTCCAAATCCATGGATTAGCTCTACTAGTTTTACGGTGGCATCTTTAGGATTCTCTAAGTATAGAATCAGGTCATGTGCAAAGAGTGGCATTGTGACTTCTTCTTTTCCAGTTTGCCTTCCTTTTCTTTCTTTTGCTGCTCTGATTCCCGTGGCTAGAAGTTCCAAAACCATGTTGATGAATAATAGTGGTGAGAGTGGTCATCCTTGTCTTGTTCCTGATCTTAGAGGACATGCTTTCAGTTCTTCACCACTGAAAATGTTTGCTGCGGGTTTGTTGTATACGTCCTTGATTAAGTTGAGTGAGGTTCCCTCTAAGCCCACGTCCTGGAGGCTTTATATCACAAATGTGTGTTGACATTTGTCACAAGCTTTTCTGCATCGAGTGACTTGATCATATGCTTTCTCCTCTTCAATTTGTCAATAGGGGGAATCACATTGATTTGCGTGTATTGAAGAATCCTTGCATCCCTGGGAAAAATCCCACTTGACGGTGAGTTAGGATACTTTTAACGTGGTGTTGGATTCTGTTGCTGCTATTTTGTTGAGCCGCTTTGCATCTAAGTTCATCAGTGATATCGGGATGTAACTCTTTTTCCTACTGTCTTTGTCTGGTTTTCCCAACAGGGTGACGGTGGCCTCACAGGAAGAGTTTCAGAGTGTTCCTTCCACGCCAATAGTTTGGAAGAGTTTGAGAAAGGTGGGTGTTAGCTCTTTTCTACGTGTTGGATAGAAATAACCTGTGAAGCCATCTGGTCCTGGACTTTTGTTTGTTGGACGATTTGTAATCAGAGTTTCAAGTTCGTTACTCGTACTGGGTCTGTTCATATTTTCGATTTTTTCCTGCTTCAGCCTTGGAAGGTCGTACCTTCTGAAGAATTTGTCCATTTCTTCCAGATTGTCCATTTTGTTAGCATAGAGTTGATTGCAGTAGTCTCTTACAACGTTTTGTATTTCTGTGTTGTCCGTTGTAACTTCTTTTACCTTTCTAATTTTATTGATTTCAGTCCTCTCCCTCTTTATCTTGATGCATCTGGCTAAGGATTTATCCATATGGTTTATCTTCTCAAAGAACCAGCTTTTTGTTTTTTTGATCTTTGATATTGTTTTCTTTGTTGCTGTTTCAGTCATTTCTTTCTTCTTTTTCTACCTTTTTATTGACAGTCCCAGCTACCTTCAGAGTTTGTTTTCTATGGACTAAATGATTGGTTCAGATGGACACAACTTCTTCCTTTGATCTTATTGGTTTGTGAACTTTGCAATCTTACTTCATTATCTGATACAGCAGGTTCTTATTAGTTATCCATCTTATACATATTACTGTATATATGTCAATCCCACTCTCCGAATTCATCACACAGCCACCACCAACCCCGCCACTTTCCCCCCTTGGTGGCCATACGTTACTTCTCCACATCTGTATATCAATTCTGTCCTGTACACTGGTTCATCTGTACCATTTCTCGAGGTTGAATATATGTGCTTTTATATACCATATCCGATTTTCTCTTTCTGACTGACTTCACGCTGTATGACAGTGTCTAGATCTATCCACGCCTGTACAAATGAACCAACATAGTTCCTTTTCGTGGCTGTATAATATTCCACGGTATATAGGTACCACATCTTCTTTATCCATTCGTGTTTGGGTGGCCATTTAAGTTGTTTCCATGACCTGGCTGTTGTAAATAGTGCTGCACTGAACATTGGGGTGCCTGTGCCTTTTAGAATTATGCTCTTCTCTGGGCTTATGCCCTGGTGTGCGATGGCTGAGTCATATGTTATTTCTATGTTCAGTTTTTCAAGGAATCTCCTTGCTTCCCTCCCTAGTGGCTCTATCAATTTACACTCCCACCAAGAGTGCAAGTGTGTTCTCTTTCCTCCACACCGTGCCCAGCAGTTATTTTGTTGATTTTCTGATGGTGATCGATCTAAATGGTGTCGGGTGATACCTCAGTGTAGTTTTGATGTGCATCTCTATAATAATTAGTGATGTTGAGCAGGTTTTTATCTGCTTGTTGGACACCTGTATGTCTTCTGTGGAGAATAGTCTGTTTAGGACTTCTGCCCATGTATAGATTGGGTTGTTGGTTTTTTAAATACCAAGCAGCAAGAGCTGTTTACGTATTTTTGAGATTGATCCTCAGACCGCTGATTTGTATGTAAATATTTTTCCCATTCTGTGGGTTGTGTGTTCTTCTTTCTCATAGTTTCCTGTGCTTAGCAAAATCTTTTAAGGTTACTGAGGTCCCACTTGGATATTTCTGTTTTTATTTCCAGGACTCTAGCAGGAGGATTACAAAAGATCTTCTTGTGTTTTATGTCCAACGACGTTCTTCCTAGGATTTCCTCTACGAGTTTTAGAGTGTCCAGACTTAAGTTTGGGTCTCTGTTCCATTTTGACTTAATTTTTGTGTACGGTGTTTGGGAGTGTTCTAATCTTATCGTTTTACATGTCTCTGTCCAGTTTCCCCAGCACCACGTATTCAAGAGACAGTCTCTTCTCCATTGTGTATCCGTGCCCCCTTTGTCAGAGATTAGTTGAGCATAGGCGTGTGGCTTTATCTCTGGGCTTTCTATCCTGTTGCATTGATCTATATTTCTGTTTTTGTGCCAGTCCAATGCTGTCTTGGTTACCGTAGCTTTGTAGTACAGTGCGAAGTCACGGAGCCTGATTCCTCCTGCTCCTGTTTTTTTTTTTTTCATCAAACTGCTTTGGCCACTCGGGGAGTTTTGTGTCTCCATACACATTTTAAGATTTTTTGTTCTGCTTTTGTAAAAAAATTGCCATTGGTAATTTGAGAGGGATTGCACTGAATATGTAGATTGCTTTGGGTAGTAGAGTCATTTTCATAATATTGATTCTTCCTATCCAAGAACATGGTATAGCTCTTCATCTGTTTGTATCATCCTCAGTTTCATTCATCAGTGTCTTATACTTTTCTGTATACAGGTTTTCTGTCTCCCTAGGTAGGTTTATTCCTAGGTATTTTATTCCTTTACTTGCAGGGGTAAATGGGAGTCCTTCCTTAATTGCTCTTTCTTTTTTTCTTCCTTAATGAATAGGAATGCAAGGGATTTCTGTGCATTAATTTTGTGTCCTGCAGCGTTTCCAAATCCATGGATTAGCTCTACTAGTTTTACGGTGGCATCTTTAGGATTCTCTAAGTATAGAATCAGGTCATGTGCAAAGAGTGGCATTGTGACTTCTTCTTTTCCAGTTTGCCTTCCTTTTCTTTCTTTTGCTGCTCTGATTCCCGTGGCTAGAAGTTCCAAAACCATGTTGATGAATAATAGTGGTGAGAGTGGTCATCCTTGTCTTGTTCCTGATCTTAGAGGACATGCTTTCAGTTCTTCACCACTGAAAATGTTTGCTGCGGGTTTGTTGTATACGTCCTTGATTAAGTTGAGTGAGGTTCCCTCTAAGCCCACGTCCTGGAGGCTTTATATCACAAATGTGTGTTGACATTTGTCACAAGCTTTTCTGCATCGAGTGACTTGATCATATGCTTTCTCCTCTTCAATTTGTCAATAGGGGGAATCACATTGATTTGCGTGTATTGAAGAATCCTTGCATCCCTGGGAAAAATCCCACTTGACGGTGAGTTAGGATACTTTTAACGTGGTGTTGGATTCTGTTGCTGCTATTTTGTTGAGCCGCTTTGCATCTAAGTTCATCAGTGATATCGGGATGTAACTCTTTTTCCTACTGTCTTTGTCTGGTTTTCCCAACAGGGTGACGGTGGCCTCACAGGAAGAGTTTCAGAGTGTTCCTTCCACGCCAATAGTTTGGAAGAGTTTGAGAAAGGTGGGTGTTAGCTCTTTTCTACGTGTTGGATAGAAATAACCTGTGAAGCCATCTGGTCCTGGACTTTTGTTTGTTGGACGATTTGTAATCAGAGTTTCAAGTTCGTTACTCGTACTGGGTCTGTTCATATTTTCGATTTTTTCCTGCTTCAGCCTTGGAAGGTCGTACCTTCCGAAGAATTTGTCCATTTCTTCCAGATTGTCCATTTTGTTAGCATAGAGTTGATTGCAGTAGTCTCTTACAACGTTTTGTATTTCTGTGTTGTCCGTTGTAACTTCTTTTACCTTTCTAATTTTATTGATTTCAGTCCTCTCCCTCTTTATCTTGATGCATCTAGCTAAGTATTTATCCATATGGTTTATCTTCTCAAAGAACCAGCTTTTTGTTTTTTTGATCTTTGATATTGTTTTCTTTGTTGCTGTTTCAGTCATTTCTTTCTTCTTTTTCTACCTTTTTATTGACAGTCCCAGCTACCTTCAGAGTTTGTTTTCTATGGACTAAATGATTGGTTCAGATGGACACAACTTCTTCCTTTGATCTTATTGGTTTGTGAACTTTGCAATCTTACTTCATTATCTGATACAGCAGGTTCTTATTAGTTATCCATCTTATACATATTACTGTATATATGTCAATCCCACTCTCCGAATTCATCACACAGCCACCACCAACCCCGCCACTTTCCCCCCTTGGTGGCCATACGTTACTTGTCCACATCTGTGTATCAATTCTGTCCTGTACACTGGTTCATCTGTACCATTTCTCGAGGTTGAATATATGTGCTTTTATATACGATATCCGATTTTCTCTTTCTGACTGACTTCACGCTGTATGACAGTGTCTAGATCTATCCACGCCTGTACAAATGAACCAACATAGTTCCTTTTCGTGGCTGTATAATATTCCACGGTATATAGGTACCACATCTTCTTTATCCATTCGTCTTTGGGTGGCCATTTAAGTTGTTTCCATGACCTGGCTGTTGTAAATAGTGCTGCACTGAACATTGGGGTGCCTGTGCCTTTTAGAATTATGCTCTTCTCTGGGCTTATGCCCTGGTGTGCGATGGCTGAGTCATATGTTATTTCTATGTTCAGTTTTTCAAGGAATCTCCTTGCTTCCCTCCCTAGTGGCTCTATCAATTTACACTCCCACCAAGAGTGCAAGTGTGTTCTCTTTCCTCCACACCGTGCCCAGCAGTTATTTTGTTGATTTTCTGATGGTGACCGTTCTAAATGGTGTCAGGTGATACCTCAGTGTAGTTTTGATGTGCATCTCTATAATAATTAGTGATGTTGAGCAGGTTTTTATCTGCTTGTTGGCCACCTGTATGTCTTCTGTGGAGAATAGTCTGTTTAGGACTTCTGCCCATGTATAGATTGGGTTGTTGGTTTTTTAAATACCAAGCAGCAAGAGCTGTTTACGTATTTTTGAGATTGATCCTCAGACCGCTGATTTTTATGTAAATATTTTTCCCATTCTGTGGGTTGTGTGTTCTTCTTTCTCATACTTTCCTGTGCTTAGCAAAATCTTTTAAGGTTACTGAGGTCCCACTTGGATATTTCTGTTTTTATTTCCAGGACTCTAGCAGGAGGATTACAAAAGATCTTCTTGTGTTTTATGTCCAACGACGTTCTTCCTAGGATTTCCTCTACGAGTTTTAGAGTGTCCAGACTTAAGTTTGGGTCTCTGTTCCATTTTGACTTAATTTTTGTGTACGGTGTTTGGGAGTGTTCTAATCTTATCGTTTTACATGTCTCTGTCCAGTTTCCCCAGCACCACGTATTCAAGAGACAGTCTCTTCTCCATTGTGTATCCGTGCCCCCTTTGTCAGAGATTAGTTGAGCATAGGCGTGTGGCTTTATCTCTGGGCTTTCTATCCTGTTGCATTGATCTATATTTCTGTTTTTGTGCCAGTCCAATGCTGTCTTGGTTACCGTAGCTTTGTAGTACAGTGCGAAGTCACGGAGCCTGATTCCTCCAGCTCCTGTTTTTTTTTTTTCATCAAACTGCTTTGGCCACTCGGGGAGTTTTGTGTCTCCATACACATTTTAAGATTTTTTGTTCTGCTTTTGTAAAAAAATTGCCATTGGTAATTTGAGAGGGATTGCACTGAATATGTAGATTGCTTTGGGTAGTAGAGTCATTTTCATAATATTGATTCTTCCTATCCAAGAACATGGTATAGCTCTTCATCTGTTTGTATCATCCTCAGTTTCATTCATCAGTGTCTTATACTTTTCTGTATACAGGTTTTCTGTCTCCCTAGGTAGGTTTATTCCTAGGTATTTTATTCCTTTACTTGCAGGGGTAAATGGGAGTCCTTCCTTAATTGCTCTTTCTTTTTTTCTTCCTTAATGAATAGGAATGCAAGGGATTTCTGTGCATTAATTTTGTGTCCTGCAGCGTTTCCAAATCCATGGATTAGCTCTACTAGTTTTACGGTGGCATCTATAGGATTCTCTAAGTATAGAATCAGGTCATGTGCAAAGAGTGGCATTGTGACTTCTTCTTTTCCAGTTTGCCTTCCTTTTCTTTCTTTTGCTGCTCTGATTCCCGTGGCTAGAAGTTCCAAAACCATGTTGATGAATAATAGTGGTGAGAGTGGTCATCCTTGTCTTGTTCCTGATCTTAGAGGACATGCTTTCAGTTCTTCACCACTGAAAATGTTTGCTGCGGGTTTGTTGTATACGTCCTTGATTAAGTTGAGTGAGGTTCCCTCTAAGCCCACGTCCTGGAGGCTTTATATCACAAATGTGTGTTGACATTTGTCACAAGCTTTTCTGCATCGAGTGACTTGATCATATGCTTTCTCCTCTTCAATTTGTCAATAGGGGGAATCACATTGATTTGCGTGTATTGAAGAATCCTTGCATCCCTGGGAAAAATCCCACTTGACGGTGAGTTAGGATACTTTTAACGTGGTGTTGGATTCTGTTGCTGCTATTTTGTTGAGCCGCTTTGCATCTAAGTTCATCAGTGATATCGGGATGTAACTCTTTTTCCTACTGTCTTTGTCTGGTTTTCCCAACAGGGTGACGGTGGCCTCACAGGAAGAGTTTCAGAGTGTTCCTTCCACGCCAATAGTTTGGAAGAGTTTGAGAAAGGTGGGTGTTAGCTCTTTTCTACGTGTTGGATAGAAATAACCTGTGAAGCCATCTGGTCCTGGACTTTTGTTTGTTGGACGATTTGTAATCAGAGTTTCAAGTTCGTTACTCGTACTGGGTCTGTTCATATTTTCGATTTTTTCCTGCTTCAGCCTTGGAAGGTCGTACCTTCCGAAGAATTTGTCCATTTCTTCCAGATTGTCCATTTTGTTAGCATAGAGTTGATTGCAGTAGTCTCTTACAACGTTTTGTATTTCTGTGTTGTCCGTTGTAACTTCTTTTACCTTTCTAATTTTATTGATTTCAGTCCTCTCCCTCTTTATCTTGATGCATCTAGCTAAGTATTTATCCATATGGTTTATCTTCTCAAAGAACCAGCTTTTTGTTTTTTTGATCTTTGATATTGTTTTCTTTGTTGCTGTTTCAGTCATTTCTTTCTTCTTTTTCTACCTTTTTATTGACAGTCCCAGCTACCTTCAGAGTTTGTTTTCTATGGACTAAATGATTGGTTCAGATGGACACAACTTCTTCCTTTGATCTTATTGGTTTGTGAACTTTGCAATCTTACTTCATTATCTGATACAGCAGGTTCTTATTAGTTATCCATCTTATACATATTACTGTATATATGTCAATCCCACTCTCCGAATTCATCACACAGCCACCACCAACCCCGCCACTTTCCCCCCTTGGTGGCCATACGTTACTTGTCCACATCTGTGTATCAATTCTGTCCTGTACACTGGTTCATCTGTACCATTTCTCGAGGTTGAATATATGTGCTTTTATATACGATATCCGATTTTCTCTTTCTGACTGACTTCACGCTGTATGACAGTGTCTAGATCTATCCACGCCTGTACAAATGAACCAACATAGTTCCTTTTCGTGGCTGTATAATATTCCACGGTATATAGGTACCACATCTTCTTTATCCATTCGTCTTTGGGTGGCCATTAAGTTGTTTCCATGACCTGGCTGTTGTAAATAGTGCTGCACTGAACATTGGGGTGCCTGTGCCTTTTAGAATTATGCTCTTCTCTGGGCTTATGCCCTGGTGTGCGATGGCTGAGTCATATGTTATTTCTATGTTCAGTTTTTCAAGGAATCTCCTTGCTTCCCTCCCTAGTGGCTCTATCAATTTACACTCCCACCAAGAGTGCAAGTGTGTTCTCTTTCCTCCACACCGTGCCCAGCAGTTATTTTGTTGATTTTCTGATGGTGACCATTCTAAATGGTGTGAGGTGATACCTCAGTGTAGTTTTGATGTGCATCTCTATAATAATTAGTGATGTTGAGCAGGTTTTTATCTGCTTGTTGGCCACCTGTATGTCTTCTGTGGAGAATAGTCTGTTTAGGACTTCTGCCCATGTATAGATTGGGTTGTTGGTTTTTTAAATACCAAGCAGCAAGAGCTGTTTACGTATTTTTGAGATTGATCCTCAGACCGCTGATTTTTATGTAAATATTTTTCCCATTCTGTGGGTTGTGTGTTCTTCTTTCTCATACTTTCCTGTGCTTAGCAAAATCTTTTAAGGTTACTGAGGTCCCACTTGGATATTTCTGTTTTTATTTCCAGGACTCTAGCAGGAGGATTACAAAAGATCTTCTTGTGTTTTATGTCCAACGACGTTCTTCCTAGGATTTCCTCTACGAGTTTTAGAGTGTCCAGACTTAAGTTTGGGTCTCTGTTCCATTTTGACTTAATTTTTGTGTACGGTGTTTGGGAGTGTTCTAATCTTATCGTTTTACATGTCTCTGTCCAGTTTCCCCAGCACCACGTATTCAAGAGACAGTCTCTTCTCCATTGTGTATCCGTGCCCCCTTTGTCAGAGATTAGTTGAGCATAGGCGTGTGGCTTTATCTCTGGGCTTTCTATCCTGTTGCATTGATCTATATTTCTGTTTTTGTGCCAGTCCAATGCTGTCTTGGTTACCGTAGCTTTGTAGTACAGTGCGAAGTCACGGAGCCTGATTCCTCCAGCTCCTGTTTTTTTTTTTTCATCAAACTGCTTTGGCCACTCGGGGAGTTTTGTGTCTCCATACACATTTTAAGATTTTTTGTTCTGCTTTTGTAAAAAAATTGCCATTGGTAATTTGAGAGGGATTGCACTGAATATGTAGATTGCTTTGGGTAGTAGAGTCATTTTCATAATATTGATTCTTCCTATCCAAGAACATGGTATAGCTCTTCATCTGTTTGTATCATCCTCAGTTTCATTCATCAGTGTCTTATACTTTTCTGTATACAGGTTTTCTGTCTCCCTAGGTAGGTTTATTCCTAGGTATTTTATTCCTTTACTTGCAGGGGTAAATGGGAGTCCTTCCTTAATTGCTCTTTCTTTTTTTCTTCCTTAATGAATAGGAATGCAAGGGATTTCTGTGCATTAATTTTGTGTCCTGCAGCGTTTCCAAATCCATGGATTAGCTCTACTAGTTTTACGGTGGCATCTTTAGGATTCTCTAAGTATAGAATCAGGTCATGTGCAAAGAGTGGCATTGTGACTTCTTCTTTTCCAGTTTGCCTTCCTTTTCTTTCTTTTGCTGCTCTGATTCCCGTGGCTAGAAGTTCCAAAACCATGTTGATGAATAATAGTGGTGAGAGTGGTCATCCTTGTCTTGTTCCTGATCTTAGAGGACATGCTTTCAGTTCTTCACCACTGAAAATGTTTGCTGCGGGTTTGTTGTATACGTCCTTGATTAAGTTGAGTGAGGTTCCCTCTAAGCCCACGTCCTGGAGGCTTTATATCACAAATGTGTGTTGACATTTGTCACAAGCTTTTCTGCATCGAGTGACTTGATCATATGCTTTCTCCTCTTCAATTTGTCAATAGGGGGAATCACATTGATTTGCGTGTATTGAAGAATCCTTGCATCCCTGGGAAAAATCCCACTTGACGGTGAGTTATGATACTTTTAACGTGGTGTTGGATTCTGTTGCTGCTATTTTGTTGAGCCGCTTTGCATCTAAGTTCATCAGTGATATCGGGATGTAACTCTTTTTCCTACTGTCTTTGTCTGGTTTTCCCAACAGGGTGACGGTGGCCTCACAGGAAGAGTTTCAGAGTGTTCCTTCCACGCCAATAGTTTGGAAGAGTTTGAGAAAGGTGGGTGTTAGCTCTTTTCTACGTGTTGGATAGAAATAACCTGTGAAGCCATCTGGTCCTGGACTTTTGTTTGTTGGACGATTTGTAATCAGAGTTTCAAGTTCATTACTCGTACTGGGTCTGTTCATATTTTCGATTTTTTCCTGCTTCAGCCTTGGAAGGTCGTACCTTCCGAAGAATTTGTCCATTTCTTCCAGATTGTCCATTTTGTTAGCATAGAGTTGATTGCAGTAGTCTCTTACAACGTTTTGTATTTCTGTGTTGTCCGTTGTAACTTCTTTTACCTTTCTAATTTTATTGATTTCAGTCCTCTCCCTCTTTATCTTGATGCATCTGGCTAAGGATTTATCCATATGGTTTATCTTCTCAAAGAACCAGCTTTTTGTTTTTTTGATCTTTGATATTGTTTTCTTTGTTGCTGTTTCAGTCATTTCTTTCTTCTTTTTCTACCTTTTTATTGACAGTCCCAACTACCTTCAGAGTTTGTTTTCTATGGACTAAATGATTGGTTCAGACGGACACAACTTCTTCCTTTGATCTTATTGGTTTGTGAACTTTGCAATCTTACTTCATTATCTGATACAGCAGGTTCTTATTAGTTATCCATCTTATACATATTACTGTATATATGTCAATCCCACTCTCCGAATTCATCACACAGCCACCACCAACCCCGCCACATTCCCCCCTTGGTGGCCATACGTTACTTGTCCACATCTGTGTATCAATTCTGTCCTGTACACTGGTTCATCTGTACCATTTCTCGAGGTTGAATATATGTGCTTTTATATACGATACCCGATTTTCTCTTTCTGACTGACTTCACGCTGTATGACAGTGTCTAGATCTATCCACGCCTGTACAAATGAACCAACATAGTTCCTTTTCGTGGCTGTATAATATTCCACGGTATACAGGTACCACATCTTCTTTATCCATTCGTCTTTGGGTGGCCATTTAAGTTGTTTCCATGACCTGGCTGTTGTAAATAGTGCTGCACTGAACATTGGGGTGCCTGTGCCTTTTAGAATTATGCTCTTCTCTGGGCTTATGCCCTGGTGTGCGATGGCTGAGTCATATGTTATTTCTATTTTCAGTTTTTCAAGGAATCTCCTTGCTTCCCTCCCTAGTGGCTCTATCAATTTACACTCCCACCAAGAGTGCAAGTGTGTTCTCTTTCCTCCACACCGTGCCCAGCAGTTATTTTGTTGATTTTCTGATGGTGACCGTTCTAAATGGTGTGAGGTGATACCTCAGTGTAGTTTTGATGTGCATCTCTATAATAATTAGTGATGTTGAGCAGGTTTTTATCTGCTTGTTGGCCACGTGTATGTCTTCTGTGGAGAATAGTCTGTTTAGGACTTCTGCCCATGTATAGATTGGGTTGTTGGTTTTTTTAATACCAAGCAGCATGAGCTGTTTACGTATTTTTGAGATTGATCCTCAGACCGCTGATTTGTATGTAAATATTTTTCCCATTTCTGTGGGTTGTGTGTTCTTCTTTCTCATAGTTTCCTGTGCTTAGCAAAATCTTTTAAGGTTACTGAGGTCCCACTTGGATATTTCTGTTTTTATTTCCAGGACTCTAGCAGGAGGATTACAAAAGATCTTCTTGTGTTTTATGTCCAACGACGTTCTTCCTAGGATTTCCTCTACGAGATTTAGAGTGTCCAGACTTAAGTTTGGGTCTCTGTTCCATTTTGACTTAATTTTTGTGTACGGTGTTTGGGAGTGTTCTATTCTTATTGTTTTACATGTCTCTGTCCAGTTTCCCCAGCACCACGTATTCAAGAGACAGTCTCTTCTCCATTGTGTATCCGTGCCCCCTTTGTCAGAGATTAGTTGAGCATAGGCGTGTGGCTTTATCTCTGGGCTTTCTATCCTGTTGCATTGATCTATATTTCTGTTTTTGTGCCAGTCCAATGCTGTCTTGGTTACCGTAGCTTTGTAGTACAGTGCGAAGTCACGGAGCCTGATTCCTCCAGCTCCTTTTTTTTTTTTCATCAAACTGCTTTGGCCACTCGGGGAGTTTTGTGTCTCCATACACATTTTAAGATTTTTTGTTCTGCTTTTGTAAAAAAATTGCCATTGGTAATTTGAGAGGGATTGCACTGAATATGTAGATTGCTTTGGGTAGTAGAGTCATTTTCATAATATTGATTCTTCCTATCCAAGAACATGGTATAGCTCTTCATCTGTTTGTATCATCCTCAGTTTCATTCATCAGTGTCTTATACTTTTCTGTATACAGGTTTTCTGTCTCCCTAGGTAGGTTTATTCCTAGGTACTTTATTCCTTTACTTGCAGGGGTAAATGGGAGTCCTTCCTTAATTTCTCTTTCTTTTTTTCTTCCTTAATGAATAGGAATGCAAGGGATTTCTGTGCATTAATTTTGTGTCCTGCAGCGTTTCCAAATCCATGGATTAGCTCTACTAGTTTTACGGTGGCATCTTTAGGATTCTCTAAGTATAGAATCAGGTCATGTGCAAAGAGTGGCATTGTGACTTCTTCTTTTCCAGTTTGCCTTCCTTTTCTTTCTTTTGCTGCTCTGATTCCCGTGGCTAGAAGTTCCAAAACCATGTTGATGAATAATAGTGGTGAGAGTGGTCATCCTTGTCTTGTTCCTGATCTTAGAGGACATGCTTTCAGTTCTTCACCACTGAAAATGTTTGCTGCGGGTTTGTTGTATACGTCCTTGATTAAGTTGAGTGAGGTTCCCTCTAAGCCCACGTCCTGGAGGCTTTATATCACAAATGTGTGTTGACATTTGTCACAAGCTTTTCTGCATCGAGTGACTTGATCATATGCTTTCTCCTCTTCAATTTGTCAATAGGGGGAATCACATTGATTTGCGTGTATTGAAGAATCCTTGCATCCCTGGGAAAAATCCCACTTGACGGTGAGTTAGGATACTTTTAACGTGGTGTTGGATTCTGTTGCTGCTATTTTGTTGAGCCGCTTTGCATCTAAGTTCATCAGTGATATCGGGATGTAACTCTTTTTCCTACTGTCTTTGTCTGGTTTTCCCAACAGGGTGACGGTGGCCTCACAGGAAGAGTTTCAGAGTGTTCCTTCCACGCCAATAGTTTGGAAGAGTTTGAGAAAGGTGGGTGTTAGCTCTTTTCTACGTGTTGGATAGAAATAACCTGTGAAGCCATCTGGTCCTGGACTTTTGTTTGTTGGACGATTTGTAATCAGAGTTTCAAGTTCATTACTCGTACTGGGTCTGTTCATATTTTCGATTTTTTCCTGCTTCAGCCTTGGAAGGTCGTACCTTCCGAAGAATTTGTCCATTTCTTCCAGATTGTCCATTTTGTTAGCATAGAGTTGATTGCAGTAGTCTCTTACAACGTTTTGTATTTCTGTGTTGTCCGTTGTAACTTCTTTTACCTTTCTAATTTTATTGATTTCAGTCCTCTCCCTCTTTATCTTGATGCATCTGGCTAAGGATTTATCCATATGGTTTATCTTCTGAAAGAACCAGCTTTTTGTTTTTTTGATCTTTGATATTGTTTTCTTTGTTGCTGTTTCAGTCATTTCTTTCTTCTTTTTCTACCTTTTTATTGACAGTCCCAACTACCTTCAGAGTTTGTTTTCTATGGACTAAATGATTGGTTCAGACGGACACAACTTCTTCCTTTGATCTTATTGGTTTGTGAACTTTGCAATCTTACTTCATTATCTGATACAGCAGGTTCTTATTAGTTATCCATCTTATACATATTACTGTATATATGTCAATCCCACTCTCCGAATTCATCACACAGCCACCACCAACCCCGCCACATTCCCCCCTTGGTGGCCATACGTTACTTCTCCACATCTGTGTATCAATTCTGTCCTGTACACTGGTTCATCTGTACCATTTCTCGAGGTTGAATATATGTGCTTTTATATACGATACCCGATTTTCTCTTTCTGACTGACTTCACGCTGTATGACAGTGTCTAGATCTATCCACGCCTGTACAAATGAACCAACATAGTTCCTTTTCGTGGCTGTATAATATTCCACGGTATACAGGTACCACATCTTCTTTATCCATTCGTCTTTGGGTGGCCATTTAAGTTGTTTCCATGACCTGGCTGTTGTAAATAGTGCTGCACTGAACATTGGGGTGCCTGTGCCTTTTAGAATTATGCTCTTCTCTGGGCTTATGCCCTGGTGTGCGATGGCTGAGTCATATGTTATTTCTATTTTCAGTTTTTCAAGGAATCTCCTTGCTTCCCTCCCTAGTGGCTCTATCAATTTACACTCCCACCAAGAGTGCAAGTGTGTTCTCTTTCCTCCACACCGTGCCCAGCAGTTATTTTGTTGATTTTCTGATGGTGACCGTTCTAAATGGTGTGAGATGATACCTCAGTGTAGTTTTGATGTGCATCTCTATAATAATTAGTGATGTTGAGCAGGTTTTTATCTGCTTGTTGGCCACGTGTATGTCTTCTGTGGAGAATAGTCTGTTTAGGACTTCTGCCCATTTATAGATTGGGTTGTTGGTTTTTTTAATACCAAGCAGCATGAGCTGTTTACGTATTTTTGAGATTGATCCTCAGACCGCTGATTTGTATGTAAATATTTTTCCCATTTCTGTGGGTTGTGTGTTCTTCTTTCTCATAGTTTCCTGTGCTTAGCAAAATCTTTTAAGGTTACTGAGGTCCCACTTGGATATTTCTGTTTTTATTTCCAGGACTCTAGCAGGAGGATTACAAAAGATCTTCTTGTGTTTTATGTCCAACGACGTTCTTCCTAGGTTTTCCTCTACGAGTTTTAGAGTGTCCAGACTTAAGTTTGGGTCTCTGTTCCATTTTGACTTAATTTTTGTGTACGGTGTTTGGGAGTGTTCTAATCTTATTGTTTTACATGTCTCTGTCCAGTTTCCCCAGCACCACGTATTCAAGAGACAGTCTCTTCTCCATTGTGTATCCGTGCCCCCTTTGTCAGAGATTAGTTGAGCATAGGCGTGTGGCTTTATCTCTGGGCTTTCTATCCTGTTGCATTGATCTATATTTGTTTTTGTGCCAGTCCAACGCTGTCTTGGTTACCGTAGCTTTGTAGTACAGTGCGAAGTCACGGAGCCTGATTCCTCCAGCTCCTTTTTTTTTTTTTCATCAAACTGCTTTGGCCACTCGGGGAGTTTTGTGTCTCCATACACATTTTAAGATTTTTTGTTCTGCTTTTGTAAAAAAATTGCCATTGGTAATTTGAGAGGGATTGCACTGAATGTGTAGATTGCTTTGGGTAGTAGAGTCATTTTCATAATATTGATTCTTCCTATCCAAGAACATGGTATAGCTCTTCATCTGTTTGTATCATCCTCAGTTTCATTCATCAGTGTCTTATACTTTTCTGTATACAGGTTTTCTGTCTCCCTAGGTAGGTTTATTCCTAGGTATTTTATTCCTTTACTTGCAGGGGTAAATGGGAGTCCTTCCTTAATTTCTCTTTCTTTTTTTCTTCCTTAATGAATAGGAATGCAAGGGATTTCTGTGCATTAATTTTGTGTCCTGCAGCGTTTCCAAATCCATGGATTAGCTCTACTAGTTTTACGGTGGCATCTTTAGGATTCTCTAAGTATAGAATCAGGTCATGTGCAAAGAGTGGCATTGTGACTTCTTCTTTTCCAGTTTGTCTTCCTTTTCTTTCTTTTGCTGCTCTGATTCCCGTGGCTAGAAGTTCCAAAACCATGTTGATGAATAATAGTGGTGAGAGTGGTCATCCTTGTCTTGTTCCTGATCTTAGAGGACATGCTTTCAGTTCTTCACCACTGAAAATGTTTGCTGCGGGTTTGTTGTATACGTCCTTGATTAAGTTGAGTGAGGTTCCCTCTAAGCCCACGTCCTGGAGGCTTTATATCACAAATGTGTGTTGACATTTGTCACAAGCTTTTCTGCATCGAGTGACTTGATCATATGCTTTCTCCTCTTCAATTTGACAATAGGGGGAATCACATTGATTTGCGTGTATTGAAGAATCCTTGCATCCCTGGGAAAAATCCCACTTGACGGTGAGTTAGGATACTTTTAACGTGGTGTTGGATTCTGTTGCTGCTATTTTGTTGAGCCGCTTTGCATCTAAGTTCATCAGTGATATCGGGATGTAACTCTTTTTCCTACTGTCTTTGTCTGGTTTTCCCAACAGGGTGACGGTGGCCTCACAGGAAGAGTTTCAGAGTATTCCTTCCATGCCAATAGTTTGGAAGAGTTTGAGAAAGGTGGGTGTTAGCTCTTTTCTACGTGTTGGATAGAAATAACCTGTGAAGCCATCTGGTCCTGGACTTTTGTTTGTTGGACGATTTGTAATCAGAGTTTCAAGTTCGTTACTCGTACTGGGTCTGTTCATATTTTCGATTTTTTCCTGCTTCAGCCTTGGAAGGTCGTACCTTCCGAAGAATTTGTCCATTTCTTCCAGATTGTCCATTTTGTTAGCATAGAGTTGATTGCAGTAGTCTCTTACAACGTTTTGTATTTCTGTGTTGTCCGTTGTAACTTTTTACCTTTCTAATTTTATTGATTTCAGTCCTCTCCCTCTTTATCTTGATGCGTCTAGCTAAGTATTTATCCATATGGTTTATCTTCTCAAAGAACCAGCTTTTTGTTTTTTTGATCTTTGATATTGTTTTCTTTGTTGCTGTTTCAGTCATTTCTTTCTTCCTTTTCTACCTTTTTATTGACAGTCCCAGCTACCTTCAGAGTTTGTTTTCTATGGACTAAATGATTGGTTCAGATGGACACAACTTCTTCCTTTGATCTTATTGGTTTGTGAACTTTGCAATCTTACTTCATTATCTGATACAGCAGGTTCTTATTAGTTATCCATCTTATACATATTACTGTATATATGTCAATCCCACTCTCCGAATTCATCACACAGCCACCACCAACCCCGCCACTTTCCCCCCTTGGTGGCCATACGTTACTTCTCCACATCTGTGTATCAATTCTGTCCTGTACACTGGTTCATCTGTACCATTTCTCGAGGTTGAATATATGTGCTTTTATATACCATATCCGATTTTCTCTTTCTGACTGACTTCACTCTGTATGACAGTGTCTAGATCTATCCACGCCTGTACAAATGAACCAACATAGTTCCTTTTCGTGGCTGTATAATATTCCACGGTATATAGGTACCACATCTTCTTTATCCATTCGTCTTTGGGTGGCCATTAAGTTGTTTCCATGACCTGGCTGTTGTAAATAGTGCTGCACTGAACATTGGGGTGCCTGTGCCTTTTAGAATTATGCTCTTCTCTGGGCTTATGCCCTGGTGTGCGATGGCTGAGTCATACGTTATTTCTATGTTCAGTTTTTCAAGGAATCTCCTTGCTTCCCTCCCTAGTGGCTCTATCAATTTACACTCCCACCAAGAGTGCAAGTGTGTTCTCTTTACACCGTGCCCAGCAGTTACTTTGTTGATTTTCTGATGGTGACCGTTCTAAATGGTGTGAGGTGATACCTCAGTGTAGTTTTGATGTGCATCTCTATAATAGTTAGTGATGTTGAGCAGGTTTTTATCTGCTTGTTGGCCACGTGTATGTCTTCTGTGGAGAATAGTGTGTTTAGGACTTCTGCCCATTTATAGATTGGGTTGTTGGTTTTTTTAATACCAAGCAGCATGAGCTGTTTACGTATTTTTGAGATTGATCCTCAGACCGCTGATTTGTATGTAAATATTTTTCCCATTTCTGTGGGTTGTGTGTTCTTCTTTCTCATAGTTTCCTGTGCTTAGCAAAATCTTTTAAGGTTACTGAGGTCCCACTTGGATATTTCTGTTTTTATTTCCAGGACTCTAGCAGGAGGATTACAAAAGATCTTCTTGTGTTTTATGTCCAACGACGTTCTTCCTAGGATTTCCTCTACGAGTTTTAGAGTGTCCAGACTTAAGTTTGGGTCTCTGTTCCATTTTGACTTAATTTTTGTGTACGGTGTTTGGGAGTGTTCTAATCTTATTGTTTTACATGTCTCTGTCCAGTTTCCCCAGCACCACGTATTCAAGAGACAGTCTCTTCTCCATTGTGTATCCGTGCCCCCTTTGTCAGAGATTAGTTGAGCATAGGCGTGTGGCTTTATCTCTGGGCTTTCTATCCTGTTGCATTGATCTATATTTCTGTTTTTGTGCCAGTCCAACGCTGTCTTGGTTACCGTAGCTTTGTAGTACAGTGCGAAGTCACGGAGCCTGATTCCTCCAGCTCCTTTTTTTTTTTTTCATCAAACTGCTTTGGCCACTCGGGGAGTTTTGTGTCTCCATACACATTTTAAGATTTTTTGTTCTGCTTTTGTAAAAAAATTGCCATTGGTAATTTGAGAGGGATTGCACTGAATATGTAGATTGCTTTGGGTAGTAGAGTCATTTTCATAATATTGATTCTTCCTATCCAAGAACATGGTATAGCTCTTCATCTGTTTGTATCATCCTCAGTTTCATTCATCAGTGTCTTATACTTTTCTGTATACAGGTTTTCTGTCTCCCTAGGTAGGTTTATTCCTAGGTAGTTTATTCCTTTACTTGCAGGGGTAAATGGGAGTCCTTCCTTAATTTCTCTTTCTTTTTTTCTTCCTTAATGAATAGGAATGCAAGGGATTTCTGTGCATTAATTTTGTGTCCTGCAGCGTTTCCAAATCCATGGATTAGCTCTACTAGTTTTACGGTGGCATCTTTAGGATTCTCTAAGTATAGAATCAGGTCATGTGCAAAGAGTGGCATTGTGACTTCTTCTTTTCCAGTTTGCCTTCCTTTTCTTTCTTTTGCTGCTCTGATTCCCGTGGCTAGTAGTTCCAAAACCATGTTGATGAATAATAGTGGTGAGAGTGGTCATCCTTGTCTTGTTCCTGATCTTAGAGGACATGCTTTCAGTTCTTCACCACTGAAAATGTTTGCTGCGGGTTTGTTGTATACGTCCTTGATTAAGTTGAGTGAGGTTCCCTCTAAGCCCACGTCCTGGAGGCTTTATATCACAAATGTGTGTTGACATTTGTCACGAGCTTTTCTGCATTGAGTGACTTGATCATATGCTTTCTCCTCTTCAATTTGTCAATAGGGGGAATCACATTGATTTGCGTGTATTGAAGAATCCTTGCATCCCTGGGAAAAATCCCACTTGACGGTGAGTTATGATACTTTTAACGTGGTGTTGGATTCTGTTGCTGCTATTTTGTTGAGCCGCTTTGCATCTAAGTTCATCAGTGATATCGGGATGTAACTCTTTTTCCTACTGTCTTTGTCTGGTTTTCCCAACAGGGTGACGGTGGCCTCACAGGAAGAGTTTCAGAGTGTTCCTTCCACGCCAATAGTTTGGAAGAGTTTGAGAAAGGTGGGTGTTAGCTCTTTTCTACGAGTTGGATAGAAATAACCTGTGAAGCCATCTGGTCCTGGACTTTTGTTTGTTGGACGATTTGTAATCAGAGTTTCAAGTTCATTACTCGTACTGGGTCTGTTCATATTTTCGATTTTTTCCTGCTTCAGCCTTGGAAGGTCGTACCTTCCGAAGAATTTGTCCATTTCTTCCAGATTGTCCATTTTGTTAGCATAGAGTTGATTGCAGTAGTCTCTTACAACGTTTTGTATTTCTGTGTTGTCCGTTGTAACTTCTTTTACCTTTCTAATTTTATTGATTTCCGTCCTCTCCCTCTTTATCTTGATGCATCTAGCTAAGGATTTATCCATATGGTTTATCTTCTCAAAGAACCAGCTTTTTGTTTTTTTGATCTTTGATATTGTTTTCTTTGTTGCTGTTTCAGTCATTTCTTTCTTCTTTTTCTACCTTTTTATTGACAGTCCCAGCTACCTTCAGAGATTGTTTTCTATGGACTAAATGATTGGTTCAGATGGACACAACTTCTTCCTTTGATCTTATTGGTTTGTGAACTTTGCAATCTTACTTCATTATCTGATACAGCAGGTTCTTATTAGTTATCCATCTTATACATATTACTGTATATATGTCAATCCCACTCTCCGAATTCATGACACAGCCACCACCAACCCCGCCACTTTCCCCCCTTGGTGGCCATACGTTACTTCTCCACATCTGTGTATCAATTCTGTCCTGTACACTGGTTCATCTGTACCATTTCTCGAGGTTGAATATATGTGCTTTTATATACGATATCCGATTTTCTCTTTCTGACTGACTTCACGCTGTATGACAGTGTCTAGATCTATCCACGCCTGTACAAATGAACCAACATAGTTCCTTTTCGTGGCTGTATAATATTCCACGGTATATAGGTACCACATCTTCTTTATCCATTCGTCTTTGGGTGGCCATTTAAGTTGTTTCCATGACCTGGCTGTTGTAAATAGTGCTGCACTGAACATTGGGGTGCCTGTGCCTTTTAGAATTATGCTCTTCTCTGGGCTTATGCCCTGGTGTGCGATGGCTGAGTCATATGTTATTTCTATGTTCAGTTTTTCAAGGAATCTCCTTGCTTCCCTCCCTAGTGGCTCTATCAATTTACACTCCCACCAAGAGTGCAAGTGTGTTCTCTTTACACCGTGCCCAGCAGTTATTTTGTTGGTTTTCTGATGGTGACCGTTCTAAATGGTGTGAGGTGATACCTCAGTGTAGTTTTGATGTGCATCTCTATAATAATTAGTGATGTTGAGCAGGTTTTTATCTGCTTGTTGGCCACCTGTATGTCTTCTGTGGAGAATAGTGTGTTTAGGACTTCTGCCCATGTATAGATTGGGTTGTTGGTTTTTTTAATACCAAGCAGCATGAGCTGTTTATGTATTTTTGAGATTGATCCTCAGACCGCTGATTTGTATGTAAATATTTTTCCCATTTCTGTGGGTTGTGTGTTCTTCTTTCTCATAGTTTCCTGTGCTTAGCAAAATCTTTTAAGGTTACTGAGGTCCCACTTGGATATTTCTGTTTTTATTTCCAGGACTCTAGCAGGAGGATTACAAAAGATCTTCTTGTGTTTTATGTCCAACGACGTTCTTCCTAGGTTTTCCTCTACGAGTTTTAGAGTGTCCAGACTTAAGTTTGGGTCTCTGTTCCATTTTGACTTAATTTTTGTGTACGGTGTTTGGGAGTGTTCTAATCTTATTGTTTTACATGTCTCTGTCCAGTTTCCCCAGCACCACGTATTCAAGAGACAGTCTCTTCTCCATTGTGTATCCGTGCCCCCTTTGTCAGAGATTAGTTGAGCATAGGCGTGTGGCTTTATCTCTGGGCTTTCTATCCTGTTGCATTGATCTATATTTCTGTTTTTGTGCCAGTCCAATGCTGTCTTGGTTACCGTAGCTTTGTAGTACAGTGCGAAGTCACGGAGCCTGATTCCTCCAGCTCCTTTTTTTTTTCCATCAAACTGCTTTGGCCACTCGGGGAGTTTTGTGTCTCCATACACATTTTAAGATTTTTTGTTCTGGTTTTGTAAAAAAATTGCCATTGGTAATTTGAGAGGGATTGCACTGAATGTGTAGATTGCTTTGGGTAGTAGAGTCATTTTCATAATATTGATTCTTCCTATCCAAGAACATGGTATAGCTCTTCATCTGTTTGTATCATCCTCAGTTTCATTCATCAGTGTCTTATACTTTTCTGTATACAGGTTTTCTGTCTCCCTAGGTAGGTTTATTCCTAGGTATTTTATTCCTTTACTTGCAGGGGTAAATGGGAGTCCTTCCTTAATTTCTCTTTCTTTTTTTCTTCCTTAATGAATAGGAATGCAAGGGATTTCTGTGCATTAATTTTGTGTCCTGCAGCGTTTCCAAATCCATGGATTAGCTCTACTAGTTTTACGGTGGCATCTTTAGGATTCTCTAAGTATAGAATCAGGTCATGTGCAAAGAGTGGCATTGTGACTTCTTCTTTTCCAGTTTGCCTTCCTTTTCTTTCTTTTGCTGCTCTGATTCCCGTGGCTAGAAGTTCCAAAACCATGTTGATGAATAATAGTGGTGAGAGTGGTCATCCTTGTCTTGTTCCTGATCTTAGAGGACATGCTTTCAGTTCTTCACCACTGAAAATGTTTGCTGCGGGTTTGTTGTATACGTCCTTGATTAAGTTGAGTGAGGTTCCCTCTAAGCCCACGTCCTGGAGGCTTTATATCACAAATGTGTGTTGACATTTGTCACGAGCTTTTCTGCATCGAGTGACTTGATCATATGCTTTCTCCTCTTCAATTTGTCAATAGGGGGAATCACATTGATTTGCGTGTATTGAAGAATCCTTGCATCCCTGGGAAAAATCCCACTTGACGGTGAGTTAGGATACTTTTAACGTGGTGTTGGATTCTGTTGCTGCTATTTTGTTGAGCCGCTTTGCATCTAAGTTCATCAGTGATATCGGGATGTAACTCTTTTTCCTACTGTCTTTGTCTGGTTTTCCCAACAGGGTGACGGTGGCCTCACAGGAAGAGTTTCAGAGGGTTCCTTCCACGCCAATAGTTTGGAAGAGTTTGAGAAAGGTGGGTGTTAGCTCTTTTCTACGAGTTGGATAGAAATAACCTGTGAAGCCATCTGGTCCTGGACTTTTGTTTGTTGGACGATTTGTAATCAGAGTTTCAAGTTCATTACTCGTACTGGGTCTGTTCATATTTTCGATTTTTTCCTGCTTCAGCCTTGGAAGGTCGTACCTTCCGAAGAATTTGTCCATTTCTTCCAGATTGTCCATTTTGTTAGCATAGAGTTGATTGCAGTAGTCTCTTACAACGTTTTGTATTTCTGTGTTGTCCGTTGTAACTTCTTTTACCTTTCTAATTTTATTGATTTCCGTCCTCTCCCTCTTTATCTTGATGCATCTAGCTAAGGATTTATCCATATGGTTTATCTTCTCAAAGAACCAGCTTTTTGTTTTTTTGATCTTTGATATTGTTTTCTTTGTTGCTGTTTCAGTCATTTCTTTCTTCTTTTTCTACCTTTTTATTGACAGTCCCAGCTACCTTCAGAGATTGTTTTCTATGGACTAAATGATTGGTTCAGATGGACACAACTTCTTCCTTTGATCTTATTGGTTTGTGAACTTTGCAATCTTACTTCATTATCTGATACAGCAGGTTCTTATTAGTTATCCATCTTATACATATTACTGTATATATGTCAATCCCACTCTCCGAATTCATGACACAGCCACCACCAACCCCGCCACTTTCCCCCCTTGGTGGCCATACGTTACTTCTCCACATCTGTGTATCAATTCTGTCCTGTACACTGGTTCATCTGTACCATTTCTCGAGGTTGAATATATGTGCTTTTATATACCATATCCGATTTTCTCTTTCTGACTGACTTCACGCTGTATGACAGTGTCTAGATCTATCCACGCCTGTACAAATGAACCAACATAGTTCCTTTTCGTGGCTGTATAATATTCCACGGTATATAGGTACCACATCTTCTTTATCCATTCGTCTTTGGGTGGCCATTTAAGTTGTTTCCATGACCTGGCTGTTGTAAATAGTGCTGCACTGAACATTGGGGTGCCTGTGCCTTTTAGAATTATGCTCTTCTCTGGGCTTATGCCCTGGTGTGCGATGGCTGAGTCATATGTTATTTCTATGTTCAGTTTTTCAAGGAATCTCCTTGCTTCCCTCCCTAGTGGCTCTATCAATTTACACTCCCACCAAGAGTGCAAGTGTGTTCTCTTTACACCGTGCCCAGCAGTTATTTTGTTGATTTTCTGATGGTGACCGTTCTAAATGGTGTGAGGTGATACCTCAGTGCAGTTTTGATGTGCATCTCTATAATAATTAGTGATGTTGAGCAGGTTTTTATCTGCTTGTTGGCCACCTGTATGTCTTCTGTGGAGAATAGTGTGTTTAGGACTTCTGCCCATGTATAGATTGGGTTGTTGGTTTTTTTAATACCAAGCAGCATGAGCTGTTTATGTATTTTTGAGATTGATCCTCAGACCGCTGATTTGTATGTAAATATTTTTCCCATTTCTGTGGGTTGTGTGTTCTTCTTTCTCATAGTTTCCTGTGCTTAGCAAAATCTTTTAAGGTTACTGAGGTCCCACTTGGATATTTCTGTTTTTATTTCCAGGACTCTAGCAGGAGGATTACAAAAGATCTTCTTGTGTTTTATGTCCAACGACGTTCTTCCTAGGTTTTCCTCTACGAGTTTTAGAGTGTCCAGACTTAAGTTTGGGTCTCTGTTCCATTTTGACTTAATTTTTGTGTACGGTGTTTGGGAGTGTTCTAATCTTATTGTTTTACATGTCTCTGTCCAGTTTCCCCAGCACCACGTATTCAAGAGACAGTCTCTTCTCCATTGTGTATCCGTGCCCCCTTTGTCAGAGATTAGTTGAGCATAGGCGTGTGGCTTTATCTCTGGGCTTTCTATCCTGTTGCATTGATCTATATTTCTGTTTTTGTGCCAGTCCAATGCTGTCTTGGTTACCGTAGCTTTGTAGTACAGTGCGAAGTCACGGAGCCTGATTCCTCCAGCTCCTTTTTTTTTTTCATCAAACTGCTTTGGCCACTCGGGGAGTTTTGTGTCTCCATACACATTTTAAGATTTTTTGTTCTGCTTTTGTAAAAAAATTGCCATTGGTAATTTGAGAGGGATTGCACTGAATGTGTAGATTGCTTTGGGTAGTAGAGTCATTTTCATAATATTGATTCTTCCTATCCAAGAACATGGTATAGCTCTTCATCTGTTTGTATCATCCTCAGTTTCATTCATCAGTGTCTTATACTTTTCTGTATACAGGATTTCTGTCTCCCTAGGTAGGTTTATTCCTAGGTATTTTATTCCTTTACTTGCAGGGGTAAATGGGAGTCCTTCCTTAATTTCTCTTTCTTTTTTTCTTCCTTAATGAATAGGAATGCAAGGGATTTCTGTGCATTAATTTTGTGTCCTGCAGCGTTTCCAAATCCATGGATTAGCTCTACTAGTTTTACGGTGGCATCTTTAGGATTCTCTAAGTATAGAATCAGGTCATGTGCAAAGAGTGGCATTGTGACTTCTTCTTTTCCAGTTTGCCTTCCTTTTCTTTCTTTTGCTGCTCTGATTCCCGTGGCTAGAAGTTCCAAAACCATGTTGATGAATAATAGTGGTGAGAGTGGTCATCCTTGTCTTGTTCCTGATCTTAGAGGACATGCTTTCAGTTCTTCACCACTGAAAATGTTTGCTGCGGGTTTGTTGTATACGTCCTTGATTAAGTTGAGTGAGGTTCCCTCTAAGCCCACGTCCTGGAGGCTTTATATCACAAATGTGTGTTGACATTTGTCACGAGCTTTTCTGCATCGAGTGACTTGATCATATGCTTTCTCCTCTTCAATTTGTCAATAGGGGGAATCACATTGATTTGCGTGTATTGAAGAATCCTTGCATCCCTGGGAAAAATCCCACTTGACGGTGAGTTAGGATACTTTTAACGTGGTGTTGGATTCTGTTGCTGCTATTTTGTTGAGCCGCTTTGCATCTAAGTTCATCAGTGATATCGGGATGTAACTCTTTTTCCTACTGTCTTTGTCTGGTTTTCCCAACAGGGTGACGGTGGCCTCACAGGAAGAGTTTCAGAGTGTTCCTTCCACGCCAATAGTTTGGAAGAGTTTGAGAAAGGTGGGTGTTACCTCTTTTCTACGTGTTGGATAGAAATAACCTGTGAAGCCATCTGGTCCTGGACTTTTGTTTGTTGGACGATTTGTAATCAGAGTTTCAAGTTCGTTACTCGTACTGGGTCTGTTCATATTTTCGATTTTTTCCTGCTTCAGCCTTGGAAGGTCGTACCTTCCGAAGAATTTGTCCATTTCTTCCAGATTGCCCATTTTGTTAGCATAGAGTTGATTGCAGTAGTCTCTTACAACGTTTTGTATTTCTGTGTTGTCCGTCGTAACTTCTTTTACCTTTCTAATTTTATTGATTTCAGTCCTCTCCCTCTTTATCTTGATGCATCTGGCTAAGGATTTATCCATATGGTTTATCTTCTCAAAGAACCAGCTTTTTGTTTTTTTGAACTTTGATATTGTTTACTTTGTTGCTGTTTCAGTCATTTCTTTCTTCTTTTTCTACCTTTTTATTGACAGTCCCAACTACCTTCAGAGTTTGTTTTCTATGGAGTAAATGATTGGTTCAGATGGACACAACTTCTTCCTTTGATCTTATTGGTTTGTGAACTTTGCAATCTTACTTCATTATCTGATACAGCAGGTTCTTATTAGTTATCCATCTTATACATATTACTGTATATATGTCAATCCCACTCTCCGAATTCATCACACAGCCAGCACCAACCCTGCCACTTTCCCCCCTTGGTGGCCATACGTTACTTCTCCACATCTGTGTATCAATTCTGTCCTGTACACTGGTTCATCTGTACCATTTCTCGAGGTTGAATATATGTGCTTTTATATACCATATCCGATTTTCTCTTTCTGACTGACTTCACTCTGTATGACAGTGTCTAGATCTATCCACGCCTGTACAAATGAACCAACATAGTTCCTTTTCGTGGCTGTATAATATTCCACGGTATATAGGTACCACATCTTCTTTATCCATTCGTCTTTGGGTGGCCATTAAGTTGTTTCCATGACCTGGCTGTTGTAAATAGTGCTGCACTGAACATTGGGGTGCCTGTGCCTTTTAGAATTATGATCTTTTCTGGGCTTATGCCCTGGTGTGCGATGGCTGAGTCATACGTTATTTCTATGTTCAGTTTTTCAAGGAATCTCCTTGCTTCCCTCCCTAGTGGCTCTATCAATTTACACTCCCACCAAGAGTGCAAGTGTGTTCTCTTTACACCGTGCCCAGCAGTTATTTTGTTGATTTTCTGACGGTGACCGTTCTAAATGGTGTCAGGTGATACCTCAGTGTAGTTTTGATGTGCATCTCTATAATAATTAGTGATATTGAGCAGGTTTTTATCTGCTTGTTGGCCACCTGTATGTCTTCTGTGGAGAATAGTGTGTTTAGGACTTCTGCCCATTTATAGATTGGGTTGTTGGTTTTTTTAATACCAAGCAGCATGAGCTGTTTACGTATTTTTGAGATTGATCCTCAGACCGCTGATTTGTATGTAAGTATTTTTCCCATTTCTGTGGGTTGTGTGTTCTTCTTTCTCATAGTTTCCTGTGCTTAGCAAAATCTTTTAAGGTTACTGAGGTCCCACTTGGATATTTCTGTTTTTATTTCCAGGACTCTAGCAGGAGGATTACAAAAGATCTTCTTGTGTTTTATGTCCAACGACGTTCTTCCTAGGTTTTCCTCTACGAGTTTTAGAGTGTCCAGACTTAAGTTTGGGTCTCTGTTCCATTTTGACTTAATTTTTGTGTACGGTGTTTGGGAGTGTTCTAATCTTATTGTTTTACATGTCTCTGTCCAGTTTCCCCAGCACCACGTATTCAAGAGACAGTCTCTTCTCCATTGTGTATCCGTGCCCCCTTTGTCAGAGATTAGTTGAGCATAGGCGTGTGGCTTTATCTCTGGGCTTTCTATCCTGTTGCATTGATCTATATTTCTGTTTTTGTGCCAGTCCAATGCTGTCTTGGTTACCGTAGCTTTGTAGTACAGTGCGAAGTCACGGAGCCTGATTCCTCCAGCTCCTGTTTTTTTTTTTTCATCAAACTGCTTTGGCCACTCGGGGAGTTTTGTGTCTCCATACACATTTTAAGATTTTTTGTTCTGCTTTTGTAAAAAAATTGCCATTGGTAATTTGAGAGGGATTGCACTGAATATGTAGATTGCTTTGGGTCGTAGAGTCATTTTCATAATATTGATTCTTCCTATCCAAGAACATGGTATAGCTCTTCATCTGTTTGTATCATCCTCAGTTTCATTCATCAGTGTCTTATACTTTTCTGTATACAGGTTTTCTGTCTCCCTAGGTAGGTTTATTCCTAGGTATTTTATTCCTTTACTTGCAGGGGTAAATGGGAGTCCTTCCTTAATTTCTCTTTCCTTTTTTCTTCCTTAATGAATAGGAATGCAAGGGATTTCTGTGCATTAATTTTGTGTCCTGCAGCGTTTCCAAATCCATGGATTAGCTCTACTAGTTTTACGGTGGCATCTTTAGGATTCTCTAAGTATAGAATCAGGTCATGTGCAAAGAGTGGCATTGTGACTTCTTCTTTTCCAGTTTGCCTTCCTTTTCTTTCTTTTGCTGCTCTGATTCCCGTGGCTAGAAGTTCCAAAACCATGTTGATGAATAATAGTGGTGAGAGTGGTCATCCTTGTCTTGTTCCTGATCTTAGAGGACATGCTTTCAGTTCTTCACCACTGAAAATGTTTGCTGCGGGTTTGTTGTATACGTCCTTGATTAAGTTGAGTGAGGTTCCCTCTAAGCCCACGTCCTGGAGGCTTTATATCACAAATGTGTGTTGACATTTGTCACGAGCTTTTCTGCATCGAGTGACTTGATCATATGCTTTCTCCTCTTCAATTTGTCAATAGGGGGAATCACATTGATTTGCGTGTATTGAAGAATCCTTGCATCCCTGGGAAAAATCCCACTTGACGGTGAGTTAGGATACTTTTAACGTGGTGTTGGATTCTGTTGCTGCTATTTTGTTGAGCCGCTTTGCATCTAAGTTCATCAGTGATATCGGGATGTAACTCTTTTTCCTACTGTCTTTGTCTGGTTTTCCCAACAGGGTGACGGTGGCCTCACAGGAAGAGTTTCAGAGTGTTCCTTCCACGCCAATAGTTTGGAAGAGTTTGAGAAAGGTGGGTGTTACCTCTTTTCTACGTGTTGGATAGAAATAACCTGTGAAGCCATCTGGTCCTGGACTTTTGTTTGTTGGACGATTTGTAATCAGAGTTTCAAGTTCGTTACTCGTACTGGGTCTGTTCATATTTTCGATTTTTTCCTGCTTCAGCCTTGGAAGGTCGTACCTTCCGAAGAATTTGTCCATTTCTTCCAGATTGCCCATTTTGTTAGCATAGAGTTGATTGCAGTAGTCTCTTACAACGTTTTGTATTTCTGTGTTGTCCGTCGTAACTTCTTTTACCTTTCTAATTTTATTGATTTCAGTCCTCTCCCTCTTTATCTTGATGCATCTGGCTAAGGATTTATCCATATGGTTTATCTTCTCAAAGAACCAGCTTTTTGTTTTTTTGAACTTTGATATTGTTTTCTTTGTTGCTGTTTCAGTCATTTCTTTCTTCTTTTTCTACCTTTTTATTGACAGTCCCAACTACCTTCAGAGTTTGTTTTCTATGGAGTAAATGATTGGTTCAGATGGACACAACTTCTTCCTTTGATCTTATTGGTTTGTGAACTTTGCAATCTTACTTCATTATCTGATACAGCAGGTTCTTATTAGTTATCCATCTTATACATATTACTGTATATATGTCAATCCCACTCTCCGAATTCATCACACAGCCACCACCAACCCTGCCACTTTCCCCCCTTGGTGGCCATACGTTACTTCTCCACATCTGTGTATCAATTCTGTCCTGTACACTGGTTCATCTGTACCATTTCTCGAGGTTGAATATATGTGCTTTTATATACCATATCCGATTTTCTCTTTCTGACTGACTTCACTCTGTATGACAGTGTCTAGATCTATCCACGCCTGTACAAATGAACCAACATAGTTCCTTTTCGTGGCTGTATAATATTCCACGGTATATAGGTACCACATCTTCTTTATCCATTCGTCTTTGGGTGGCCATTAAGTTGTTTCCATGACCTGGCTGTTGTAAATAGTGCTGCACTGAACATTGGGGTGCCTGTGCCTTTTAGAATTATGATCTTCTCTGGGCTTATGCCCTGGTGTGCGATGGCTGAGTCATACGTTATTTCTATGTTCAGTTTTTCAAGGAATCTCCTTGCTTCCCTCCCTAGTGGCTCTATCAATTTACACTCCCACCAAGAGTGCAAGTGTGTTCTCTTTACACCGTGCCCAGCAGTTATTTTGTTGATTTTCTGATGGTGACCGTTCTAAATGGTGTCAGGTGATACCTCAGTGTAGTTTTGATGTGCATCTCTATAATAATTAGTGATGTTGAGCAGGTTTTTATCTGCTTGTTGGCCACCTGTATGTCTTCTGTGGAGAATAGTGTGTTTAGGACTTCTGCCCATGTATAGATTGGGTTGTTGGTTTTTTTAATACCAAGCAGCATGAGCTGTTTATGTATTTTTGAGATTGATCCTCAGACCGCTGATTTGTATGTAAATATTTTTCCCATTTCTGTGGGTTGTGTGTTCTTCTTTCTCATAGTTTCCTGTGCTTAGCAAAATCTTTTAAGGTTACTGAGGTCCCACTTGGATATTTCTGTTTTTATTTCCAGGACTCTAGCAGGAGGATTACAAAAGATCTTCTTGTGTTTTATGTCCAACGACGTTCTTCCTAGGTTTTCCTCTACGAGTTTTAGAGTGTCCAGACTTAAGTTTGGGTCTCTGTTCCATTTTGACTTAATTTTTGTGTACGGTGTTTGGGAGTGTTCTAATCTTATTGTTTTACATGTCTCTGTCCAGTTTCCCCAGCACCACGTATTCAAGAGACAGTCTCTTCTCCATTGTGTATCCGTGCCCCCTTTGTCAGAGATTAGTTGAGCATAGGCGTGTGGCTTTATCTCTGGGCTTTCTATCCTGTTGCATTGATCTATATTTCTGTTTTTGTGCCAGTCCAATGCTGTCTTGGTTACCGTAGCTTTGTAGTACAGTGCGAAGTCACGGAGCCTGATTCCTCCAGCTCCTTTTTTTTTTTCATCAAACTGCTTTGGCCACTCGGGGAGTTTTGTGTCTCCATACACATTTTAAGATTTTTTGTTCTGCTTTTGTAAAAAAATTGCCATTGGTAATTTGAGAGGGATTGCACTGAATGTGTAGATTGCTTTGGGTAGTAGAGTCATTTTCATAATATTGATTCTTCCTATCCAAGAACATGGTATAGCTCTTCATCTGTTTGTATCATCCTCAGTTTCATTCATCAGTGTCTTATACTTTTCTGTATACAGGTTTTCTGTCTCCCTAGGTAGGTTTATTCCTAGGTATTTTATTCCTTTACTTGCAGGGGTAAATGGGAGTCCTTCCTTAATTTCTCTTTCTTTTTTTCTTCCTTAATGAATAGGAATGCAAGGGATTTCTGTGCATTAATTTTGTGTCCTGCAGCGTTTCCAAATCCATGGATTAGCTCTACTAGTTTTACGGTGGCATCTTTAGGATTCTCTAAGTATAGAATCAGGTCATGTGCAAAGAGTGGCATTGTGACTTCTTCTTTTCCAGTTTGCCTTCCTTTTCTTTCTTTTGCTGCTCTGATTCCCGTGGCTAGAAGTTCCAAAACCATGTTGATGAATAATAGTGGTGAGAGTGGTCATCCTTGTCTTGTTCCTGATCTTAGAGGACATGCTTTCAGTTCTTCACCACTGAAAATGTTTGCTGCGGGTTTGTTGTATACGTCCTTGATTAAGTTGAGTGAGGTTCCCTCTAAGCCCACGTCCTGGAGGCTTTATATCACAAATGTGTGTTGACATTTGTCACGAGCTTTTCTGCATCGAGTGACTTGATCATATGCTTTCTCCTCTTCAATTTGTCAATAGGGGGAATCACATTGATTTGCGTGTATTGAAGAATCCTTGCATCCCTGGGAAAAATCCCACTTGACGGTGAGTTAGGATACTTTTAACGTGGTGTTGGATTCTGTTGCTGCTATTTTGTTGAGCCGCTTTGCATCTAAGTTCATCAGTGATATCGGGATGTAACTCTTTTTCCTACTGTCTTTGTCTGGTTTTCCCAACAGGGTGACGGTGGCCTCACAGGAAGAGTTTCAGAGTGTTCCTTCCACGCCAATAGTTTGGAAGAGTTTGAGAAAGGTGGGTGTTACCTCTTTTCTACGTGTTGGATAGAAATAACCTGTGAAGCCATCTGGTCCTGGACTTTTGTTTGTTGGACGATTTGTAATCAGAGTTTCAAGTTCGTTACTCGTACTGGGTCTGTTCATATTTTCGATTTTTTCCTGCTTCAGCCTTGGAAGGTCGTACCTTCCGAAGAATTTGTCCATTTCTTCCAGATTGCCCATTTTGTTAGCATAGAGTTGATTGCAGTAGTCTCTTACAACGTTTTGTATTTCTGTGTTGTCCGTCGTAACTTCTTTTACCTTTCTAATTTTATTGATTTCAGTCCTCTCCCTCTTTATCTTGATGCATCTGGCTAAGGATTTATCCATATGGTTTATCTTCTCAAAGAACCAGCTTTTTGTTTTTTTGAACTTTGATATTGTTTTCTTTGTTGCTGTTTCAGTCATTTCTTTCTTCTTTTTCTACCTTTTTATTGACAGTCCCAACTACCTTCAGAGTTTGTTTTCTATGGAGTAAATGATTGGTTCAGATGGACACAACTTCTTCCTTTGATCTTATTGGTTTGTGAACTTTGCAATCTTACTTCATTATCTGATACAGCAGGTTCTTATTAGTTATCCATCTTATACATATTACTGTATATATGTCAATCCCACTCTCCGAATTCATCACACAGCCACCACCAACCCTGCCACTTTCCCCCCTTGGTGGCCATACGTTACTTCTCCACATCTGTGTATCAATTCTGTCCTGTACACTGGTTCATCTGTACCATTTCTCGAGGTTGAATATATGTGCTTTTATATACCATATCCGATTTTCTCTTTCTGACTGACTTCACTCTGTATGACAGTGTCTAGATCTATCCACGCCTGTACAAATGAACCAACATAGTTCCTTTTCGTGGCTGTATAATATTCCACGGTATATAGGTACCACATCTTCTTTATCCATTCGTCTTTGGGTGGCCATTAAGTTGTTTCCATGACCTGGCTGTTGTAAATAGTGCTGCACTGAACATTGGGGTGCCTGTGCCTTTTAGAATTATGATCTTCTCTGGGCTTATGCCCTGGTGTGCGATGGCTGAGTCATACGTTATTTCTATGTTCAGTTTTTCAAGGAATCTCCTTGCTTCCCTCCCTAGTGGCTCTATCAATTTACACTCCCACCAAGAGTGCAAGTGTGTTCTCTTTACACCGTGCCCAGGAGTTATTTTGTTGATTTTCTGATGGTGACCGTTCTAAATGGTGTGAGGTGATACCTCAGTGTAGTTTTGATGTGCATCTCTATAATAATTAGTGATGTTGAGCAGGTTTTTATCTGCTTGTTGGCCACCTGCATGTCTTCTGTGGAGAATAGTGTGTTTAGGACTTCTGCCCATGTATAGATTGGGTTGTTGGTTTTTTTAATACCAAGCAGCATGAGCTGTTTATGTATTTTTGAGATTGATCCTCAGACCGCTGATTTGTATGTAAATATTTTTCCCATTTCTGTGGGTTGTGTGTTCTTCTTTCTCATAGTTTCCTGTGCTTAGCAAAATCTTTTAAGGTTACTGAGGTCCCACTTGGATATTTCTGTTTTTATTTCCAGGACTCTAGCAGGAGGATTACAAAAGATCTTCTTGTGTTTTATGTCCAACGACGTTCTTCCTAGGTTTTCCTCTACGAGTTTTAGAGTGTCCAGACTTAAGTTTGGGTCTCTGTTCCATTTTGACTTAATTTTTGTGTACGGTGTTTGGGAGTGTTCTAATCTTATTGTTTTACATGTCTCTGTCCAGTTTCCCCAGCACCACGTATTCAAGAGACAGTCTCTTCTCCATTGTGTATCCGTGCCCCCTTTGTCAGAGATTAGTTGAGCATAGGCGTGTGGCTTTATCTCTGGGCTTTCTATCCTGTTGCATTGATCTATATTTCTGTTTTTGTGCCAGTCCAATGCTGTCTTGGTTACCGTAGCTTTGTAGTACAGTGCGAAGTCACGGAGCCTGATTCCTCCAGCTCCTTTTTTTTTTTCATCAAACTGCTTTGGCCACTCGGGGAGTTTTGTGTCTCCATACACATTTTAAGATTTTTTGTTCTGCTTTTGTAAAAAAATTGCCATTGGTAATTTGAGAGGGATTGCACTGAATGTGTAGATTGCTTTGGGTAGTAGAGTCATTTTCATAATATTGATTCTTCCTATCCAAGAACATGGTATAGCTCTTCATCTGTTTGTATCATCCTCAGTTTCATTCATCAGTGTCTTATACTTTTCTGTATACAGGTTTTCTGTCTCCCTAGGTAGGTTTATTCCTAGGTATTTTATTCCTTTACTTGCAGGGGTAAATGGGAGTCCTTCCTTAATTTCTCTTTCTTTTTTTCTTCCTTAATGAATAGGAATGCAAGGGATTTCTGTGCATTAATTTTGTGTCCTGCAGCGTTTCCAAATCCATGGATTAGCTCTACTAGTTTTACGGTGGCATCTTTAGGATTCTCTAAGTATAGAATCAGGTCATGTGCAAAGAGTGGCATTGTGACTTCTTCTTTTCCAGTTTGCCTTCCTTTTCTTTCTTTTGCTGCTCTGATTCCCGTGGCTAGAAGTTCCAAAACCATGTTGATGAATAATAGTGGTGAGAGTGGTCATCCTTGTCTTGTTCCTGATCTTAGAGGACATGCTTTCAGTTCTTCACCACTGAAAATGTTTGCTGCGGGTTTGTTGTATACGTCCTTGATTAAGTTGAGTGAGGTTCCCTCTAAGCCCACGTCCTGGAGGCTTTATATCACAAATGTGTGTTGACATTTGTCACGAGCTTTTCTGCATCGAGTGACTTGATCATATGCTTTCTCCTCTTCAATTTGTCAATAGGGGGAATCACATTGATTTGCGTGTATTGAAGAATCCTTGCATCCCTGGGAAAAATCCCACTTGACGGTGAGTTAGGATACTTTTAACGTGGTGTTGGATTCTGTTGCTGCTATTTTGTTGAGCCGCTTTGCATCTAAGTTCATCAGTGATATCGGGATGTAACTCTTTTTCCTACTGTCTTTGTCTGGTTTTCCCAACAGGGTGACGGTGGCCTCACAGGAAGAGTTTCAGAGTGTTCCTTCCACGCCTATAGTTTGGAAGAGTTTGAGAAAGGTGGGTGTTACCTCTTTTCTACGTGTTGGATAGAAATAACCTGTGAAGCCATCTGGTCCTGGACTTTTGTTTGTTGGACGATTTGTAATCAGAGTTTCAAGTTCGTTACTCGTACTGGGTCTGTTCATATTTTCGATTTTTTCCTGCTTCAGCCTTGGAAGGTCGTACCTTCCGAAGAATTTGTCCATTTCTTCCAGATTGCCCATTTTGTTAGCATAGAGTTGATTGCAGTAGTCTCTTACAACGTTTTGTATTTCTGTGTTGTCCGTCGTAACTTCTTTTACCTTTCTAATTTTATTGATTTCAGTCCTCTCCCTCTTTATCTTGATGCATCTGGCTAAGGATTTATCCATATGGTTTATCTTCTCAAAGAACCAGCTTTTTGTTTTTTTGAACTTTGATATTGTTTTCTTTGTTGCTGTTTCAGTCATTTCTTTCTTCTTTTTCTACCTTTTTATTGACAGTCCCAACTACCTTCAGAGTTTGTTTTCTATGGACTAAATGATTGGTTCAGATGGACACAACTTCTTCCTTTGATCTTATTGGTTTGTGAACTTTGCAATCTTACTTCATTATCTGATACAGCAGGTTCTTTTTAGTTATCCATCTTATACATATTACTGTATATATGTCAATCCCACTCTCCGAATTCATCACACAGCCACCACCAACCCTGCCACTTTCCCCCCTTGGTGGCCATACGTTACTTCTCCACATCTGTGTATCAATTCTGTCCTGTACACTGGTTCATCTGTACCATTTCTCGAGGTTGAATATATGTGCTTTTATATACCATATCCGATTTTCTCTTTCTGACTGACTTCACTCTGTATGACAGTGTCTAGATCTATCCACGCCTGTACAAATGAACCAACATAGTTCCTTTTCGTGGCTGTATAATATTCCACGGTATATAGGTACCACATCTTCTTTATCCATTCGTCTTTGGGTGGCCATTAAGTTGTTTCCATGACCTGGCTGTTGTAAATAGTGCTGCACTGAACATTGGGGTGCCTGTGCCTTTTAGAATTATGCTCTTCTCTGGGCTTATGCCCTGGTGTGCGATGGCTGAGTCATACGTTATTTCTATGTTCAGTTTTTCAAGGAATCTCCTTGCTTCCCTCCCTAGTGGCTCTATCAATTTACACTCCCACCAAGAGTGCAAGTGTGTTCTCTTTACACCGTGCCCAGCAGTTATTTTGTTGATTTTCTGATGGTGACCGTTCTAAATGGTGTGAGGTGATACCTCAGTGTAGTTTTGATGTGCATCTCTATAATAATTAGTGATGTTGAGCAGGTTTTTATCTGCTTGTTGGCCACCTGCATGTCTTCTGTGGAGAATAGTGTGTTTAGGACTTCTGCCCATGTATAGATTGGGTTGTTGGTTTTTTTAATACCAAGCAGCATGAGCTGTTTATGTATTTTTGAGATTGATCCTCAGACCGCTGATTTGTATGTAAATATTTTTCCCATTTCTGTGGGTTGTGTGTTCTTCTTTCTCATAGTTTCCTGTGCTTAGCAAAATCTTTTAAGGTTACTGAGGTCCCACTTGGATATTTCTGTTTTTATTTCCAGGACTCTAGCAGGAGGATTACAAAAGATCTTCTTGTGTTTTATGTCCAACGACGTTCTTCCTAGGTTTTCCTCTACGAGTTTTAGAGTGTCCAGACTTAAGTTTGGGTCTCTGTTCCATTTTGACTTAATTTTTGTGTACGGTGTTTGGGAGTGTTCTAATCTTATTGTTTTACATGTCTCTGTCCAGTTTCCCCAGCACCACGTATTCAAGAGACAGTCTCTTCTCCATTGTGTATCCGTGCCCCCTTTGTCAGAGATTAGTTGAGCATAGGCGTGTGGCTTTATCTCTGGGCTTTCTATCCTGTTGCATTGATCTATATTTCTGTTTTTGTGCCAGTCCAATGCTGTCTTGGTTACCGTAGCTTTGTAGTACAGTGCGAAGTCACGGAGCCTGATTCCTCCAGCTCCTTTTTTTTTTTCATCAAACTGCTTTGGCCACTCGGGGAGTTTTGTGTCTCCATACACATTTTAAGATTTTTTGTTCTGCTTTTGTAAAAAAATTGCCATTGGTAATTTGAGAGGGATTGCACTGAATGTGTAGATTGCTTTGGGTAGTAGAGTCATTTTCATAATATTGATTCTTCCTATCCAAGAACATGGTATAGCTCTTCATCTGTTTGTATCATCCTCAGTTTCATTCATCAGTGTCTTATACTTTTCTGTATACAGGTTTTCTGTCTCCCTAGGTAGGTTTATTCCTAGGTATTTTATTCCTTTACTTGCAGGGGTAAATGGGAGTCCTTCCTTAATTTCTCTTTCTTTTTTTCTTCCTTAATGAATAGGAATGCAAGGGATTTCTGTGCATTAATTTTGTGTCCTGCAGCGTTTCCAAATCCATGGATTAGCTCTACTAGTTTTACGGTGGCATCTTTAGGATTCTCTAAGTATAGAATCAGGTCATGTGCAAAGAGTGGCATTGTGACTTCTTCTTTTCCAGTTTGCCTTCCTTTTCTTTCTTTTGCTGCTCTGATTCCCGTGGCTAGAAGTTCCAAAACCATGTTGATGAATAATAGTGGTGAGAGTGGTCATCCTTGTCTTGTTCCTGATCTTAGAGGACATGCTTTCAGTTCTTCACCACTGAAAATGTTTGCTGCGGGTTTGTTGTATACGTCCTTGATTAAGTTGAGTGAGGTTCCCTCTAAGCCCACGTCCTGGAGGCTTTATATCACAAATGTGTGTTGACATTTGTCACGAGCTTTTCTGCATCGAGTGACTTGATCATATGCTTTCTCCTCTTCAATTTGTCAATAGGGGGAATCACATTGATTTGCGTGTATTGAAGAATCCTTGCATCCCTGGGAAAAATCCCACTTGACGGTGAGTTAGGATACTTTTAACGTGGTGTTGGATTCTGTTGCTGCTATTTTGTTGAGCCGCTTTGCATCTAAGTTCATCAGTGATATCGGGATGTAACTCTTTTTCCTACTGTCTTTGTCTGGTTTTCCCAACAGGGTGACGGTGGCCTCACAGGAAGAGTTTCAGAGTGTTCCTTCCACGCCAATAGTTTGGAAGAGTTTGAGAAAGGTGGGTGTTACCTCTTTTCTACGTGTTGGATAGAAATAACCTGTGAAGCCATCTGGTCCTGGACTTTTGTTTGTTGGACGATTTGTAATCAGAGTTTCAAGTTCGTTACTCGTACTGGGTCTGTTCATATTTTCGATTTTTTCCTGCTTCAGCCTTGGAAGGTCGTACCTTCCGAAGAATTTGTCCATTTCTTCCAGATTGCCCATTTTGTTAGCATAGAGTTGATTGCAGTAGTCTCTTACAACGTTTTGTATTTCTGTGTTGTCCGTCGTAACTTCTTTTACCTTTCTAATTTTATTGATTTCAGTCCTCTCCCTCTTTATCTTGATGCATCTGGCTAAGGATTTATCCATATGGTTTATCTTCTCAAAGAACCAGCTTTTTGTTTTTTTGAACTTTGATATTGTTTTCTTTGTTGCTGTTTCAGTCATTTCTTTCTTCTTTTTCTACCTTTTTATTGACAGTCCCAACTACCTTCAGAGTTTGTTTTCTATGGAGTAAATGATTGGTTCAGATGGACACAACTTCTTCCTTTGATCTTATTGGTTTGTGAACTTTGCAATCTTACTTCATTATCTGATACAGCAGGTTCTTATTAGTTATCCATCTTATACATATTACTGTATATATGTCAATCCCACTCTCCGAATTCATCACACAGCCACCACCAACCCTGCCACTTTCCCCCCTTGGTGGCCATACGTTACTTCTCCACATCTGTGTATCAATTCTGTCCTGTACACTGGTTCATCTGTACCATTTCTCGAGGTTGAATATATGTGCTTTTATATACCATATCCGATTTTCTCTTTCTGACTGACTTCACTCTGTATGACAGTGTCTAGATCTATCCACGCCTGTACAAATGAACCAACATAGTTCCTTTTCGTGGCTGTATAATATTCCACGGTATATAGGTACCACATCTTCTTTATCCATTCGTCTTTGGGTGGCCATTAAGTTGTTTCCATGACCTGGCTGTTGTAAATAGTGCTGCACTGAACATTGGGGTGCCTGTGCCTTTTAGAATTATGATCTTCTCTGGGCTTATGCCCTGGTGTGCGATGGCTGAGTCATACGTTATTTCTATGTTCAGTTTTTCAAGGAATCTCCTTGCTTCCCTCCCTAGTGGCTCTATCAATTTACACTCCCACCAAGAGTGCAAGTGTGTTCTCTTTTCTCCACACCGTGCCCAGCAGTTATTTTGTTGATTTTCTGATGGTGACCGTTCTAAATGGTGTGAGGTGATACCTCAGTGTAGTTTTGATGTGCATCTCTATAATAATTAGTGATGTTGAGCAGGTTTTTATCTGCTTGTTGGCCACCTGTATGTCTTCTGTGGAGAATAGTGTGTTTAGGACTTCTGCCCATGTATAGATTGGGTTGTTGGTTTTTTTAATACCAAGCAGCATGAGCTGTTTATGTATTTTTGAGATTGATCCTCAGACCGCTGATTTGTATGTAAATATTTTTCCCATTTCTGTGGGTTGTGTGTTCTTCTTTCTCATAGTTTCCTGTGCTTAGCAAAATCTTTTAAGGTTACTGAGGTCCCACTTGGATATTTCTGTTTTTATTTCCAGGACTCTAGCAGGAGGATTACAAAAGATCTTCTTGTGATTTATGTCCAACGACGTTCTTCCTAGGTTTTCCTCTACGAGTTTTAGAGTGTCCAGACTTAAGTTTGGGTCTCTGTTCCATTTTGACTTAATTTTTGTGTACGGTGTTTGGGAGTGTTCTAATCTTATTGTTTTACATGTCTCTGTCCAGTTTCCCCAGCACCACGTATTCAAGAGACAGTCTCTTCTCCATTGTGTATCCGTGCCCCCTTTGTCAGAGATTAGTTGAGCATAGGCGTGTGGCTTTATCTCTGGGCTTTCTATCCTGTTGCATTGATCTATATTTCTGTTTTTGTGCCAGTCCAATGCTGTCTTGGTTACCGTAGCTTTGTAGTACAGTGCGAAGTCACGGAGCCTGATTCCTCCAGCTCCTGTTTTTTTTTTTTCATCAAACTGCTTTGGCCACTCGGGGAGTTTTGTGTCTCCATACACATTTTAAGATTTTTTGTTCTGCTTTTGTAAAAAAATTGCCATTGGTAATTTGAGAGGGATTGCACTGAATATGTAGATTGCTTTGGGTAGTAGAGTCATTTTCATAATATTGATTCTTCCTATCCAAGAACATGGTATAGCTCTTCATCTGTTTGTATCATCGTCAGTTTCATTCATCAGTGTCTTATACTTTTCTGTATACAGGTTTTCTGTCTCCCTAGGTAGGTTTATTCCTAGGTATTTTATTCCTTTACTTGCAGGGGTAAATGGGAGTCCTTCCTTAATTTCTCTTTCCTTTTTTCTTCCTTAATGAATAGGAATGCAAGGGATTTCTGTGCATTAATTTTGTGTCCTGCAGCGTTTCCAAATCCATGGATTAGCTCTACTAGTTTTACGGTGGCATCTTTAGGATTCTCTAAGTATAGAATCAGGTCATGTGCAAAGAGTGGCATTGTGACTTCTTCTTTTCCAGTTTGCCTTCCTTTTCTTTCTTTTGCTGCTCTGATTCCCGTGGCTAGAAGTTCCAAAACCATGTTGATGAATAATAGTGGTGAGAGTGGTCATCCTTGTCTTGTTCCTGATCTTAGAGGACATGCTTTCAGTTCTTCACCACTGAAAATGTTTGCTGCGGGTTTGTTGTATACGTCCTTGATTAAGTTGAGTGAGGTTCCCTCTAAGCCCACGTCCTGGAGGCTTTATATCACAAATGTGTGTTGACATTTGTCACGAGCTTTTCTGCATCGAGTGACTTGATCATATGCTTTCTCCTCTTCAATTTGTCAATAGGGGGAATCACATTGATTTGCGTGTATTGAAGAATCCTTGCATCCCTGGGAAAAATCCCACTTGACGGTGAGTTAGGATACTTTTAACGTGGTGTTGGATTCTGTTGCTGCTATTTTGTTGAGCCGCTTTGCATCTAAGTTCATCAGTGATATCGGGATGTAACTCTTTTTCCTACTGTCTTTGTCTGGTTTTCCCAACAGGGTGACGGTGGCCTCACAGGAAGAGTTTCAGAGTGTTCCTTCCACGCCAATAGTTTGGAAGAGTTTGAGAAAGGTGGGTGTTACCTCTTTTCTACGTGTTGGATAGAAATAACCTGTGAAGCCATCTGGTCCTGGACTTTTGTTTGTTGGACGATTTGTAATCAGAGTTTCAAGTTCGTTACTCGTACTGGGTCTGTTCATATTTTCGATTTTTTCCTGCTTCAGCCTTGGAAGGTCGTACCTTCCGAAGAATTTGTCCATTTCTTCCAGATTGCCCATTTTGTTAGCATAGAGTTGATTGCAGTAGTCTCTTACAACGTTTTGTATTTCTGTGTTGTCCGTCGTAACTTCTTTTACCTTTCTAATTTTATTGATTTCAGTCCTCTCCCTCTTTATCTTGATGCATCTGGCTAAGGATTTATCCATATGGTTTATCTTCTCAAAGAACCAGCTTTTTGTTTTTTTGAACTTTGATATTGTTTTCTTTGTTGCTGTTTCAGTCATTTCTTTCTTCTTTTTCTACCTTTTTATTGACAGTCCCAACTACCTTCAGAGTTTGTTTTCTATGGACTAAATGATTGGTTCAGATGGACACAACTTCTTCCTTTGATCTTATTGGTTTGTGAACTTTGCAATCTTACTTCATTATCTGATACAGCAGGTTCTTATTAGTTATCCATCTTATACATATTACTGTATATATGTCAATCCCACTCTCCGAATTCATCACACAGCCACCACCAACCCTGCCACTTTCCCCCCTTGGTGGCCATACGTTACTTCTCCACATCTGTGTATCAATTCTGTCCTGTACACTGGTTCATCTGTACCATTTCTCGAGGTTGAATATATGTGCTTTTATATACCATATCCGATTTTCTCTTTCTGACTGACTTCACTCTGTATGACAGTGTCTAGATCTATCCACGCCTGTACAAATGAACCAACATAGTTCCTTTTCGTGGCTGTATAATATTCCACGGTATATAGGTACCACATCTTCTTTATCCATTCGTCTTTGGGTGGCCATTAAGTTGTTTCCATGACCTGGCTGTTGTAAATAGTGCTGCACTGAACATTGGGGTGCCTGTGCCTTTTAGAATTATGATCTTCTCTGGGCTTATGCCCTGGTGTGCGATGGCTGAGTCATACGTTATTTCTATGTTCAGTTTTTCAAGGAATCTCCTTGCTTCCCTCCCTAGTGGCTCTATCAATTTACACTCCCACCAAGAGTGCAAGTGTGTTCTCTTTACACCGTGCCCAGGAGTTATTTTGTTGATTTTCTGATGGTGACCGTTCTAAATGGTGTGAGGTGATACCTCAGTGTAGTTTTGATGTGCATCTCTATAATAATTAGTGATGTTGAGCAGGTTTTTATCTGCTTGTTGGCCACCTGCATGTCTTCTGTGGAGAATAGTGTGTTTAGGACTTCTGCCCATGTATAGATTGGGTTGTTGGTTTTTTTAATACCAAGCAGCATGAGCTGTTTATGTATTTTTGAGATTGATCCTCAGACCGCTGATTTGTATGTAAATATTTTTCCCATTTCTGTGGGTTGTGTGTTCTTCTTTCTCATAGTTTCCTGTGCTTAGCAAAATCTTTTAAGGTTACTGAGGTCCCACTTGGATATTTCTGTTTTTATTTCCAGGACTCTAGCAGGAGGATTACAAAAGATCTTCTTGTGTTTTATGTCCAACGACGTTCTTCCTAGGTTTTCCTCTACGAGTTTTAGAGTGTCCAGACTTAAGTTTGGGTCTCTGTTCCATTTTGACTTAATTTTTGTGTACGGTGTTTGGGAGTGTTCTAATCTTATTGTTTTACATGTCTCTGTCCAGTTTCCCCAGCACCACGTATTCAAGAGACAGTCTCTTCTCCATTGTGTATCCGTGCCCCCTTTGTCAGAGATTAGTTGAGCATAGGCGTGTGGCTTTATCTCTGGGCTTTCTATCCTGTTGCATTGATCTATATTTCTGTTTTTGTGCCAGTCCAATGCTGTCTTGGTTACCGTAGCTTTGTAGTACAGTGCGAAGTCACGGAGCCTGATTCCTCCAGCTCCTTTTTTTTTTTCATCAAACTGCTTTGGCCACTCGGGGAGTTTTGTGTCTCCATACACATTTTAAGATTTTTTGTTCTGCTTTTGTAAAAAAATTGCCATTGGTAATTTGAGAGGGATTGCACTGAATGTGTAGATTGCTTTGGGTAGTAGAGTCATTTTCATAATATTGATTCTTCCTATCCAAGAACATGGTATAGCTCTTCATCTGTTTGTATCATCCTCAGTTTCATTCATCAGTGTCTTATACTTTTCTGTATACAGGTTTTCTGTCTCCCTAGGTAGGTTTATTCCTAGGTATTTTATTCCTTTACTTGCAGGGGTAAATGGGAGTCCTTCCTTAATTTCTCTTTCTTTTTTTCTTCCTTAATGAATAGGAATGCAAGGGATTTCTGTGCATTAATTTTGTGTCCTGCAGCGTTTCCAAATCCATGGATTAGCTCTACTAGTTTTACGGTGGCATCTTTAGGATTCTCTAAGTATAGAATCAGGTCATGTGCAAAGAGTGGCATTGTGACTTCTTCTTTTCCAGTTTGCCTTCCTTTTCTTTCTTTTGCTGCTCTGATTCCCGTGGCTAGAAGTTCCAAAACCATGTTGATGAATAATAGTGGTGAGAGTGGTCATCCTTGTCTTGTTCCTGATCTTAGAGGACATGCTTTCAGTTCTTCACCACTGAAAATGTTTGCTGCGGGTTTGTTGTATACGTCCTTGATTAAGTTGAGTGAGGTTCCCTCTAAGCCCACGTCCTGGAGGCTTTATATCACAAATGTGTGTTGACATTTGTCACGAGCTTTTCTGCATCGAGTGACTTGATCATATGCTTTCTCCTCTTCAATTTGTCAATAGGGGGAATCACATTGATTTGCGTGTATTGAAGAATCCTTGCATCCCTGGGAAAAATCCCACTTGACGGTGAGTTAGGATACTTTTAACGTGGTGTTGGATTCTGTTGCTGCTATTTTGTTGAGCCGCTTTGCATCTAAGTTCATCAGTGATATCGGGATGTAACTCTTTTTCCTACTGTCTTTGTCTGGTTTTCCCAACAGGGTGACGGTGGCCTCACAGGAAGAGTTTCAGAGTGTTCCTTCCACGCCTATAGTTTGGAAGAGTTTGAGAAAGGTGGGTGTTACCTCTTTTCTACGTGTTGGATAGAAATAACCTGTGAAGCCATCTGGTCCTGGACTTTTGTTTGTTGGACGATTTGTAATCAGAGTTTCAAGTTCGTTACTCGTACTGGGTCTGTTCATATTTTCGATTTTTTCCTGCTTCAGCCTTGGAAGGTCGTACCTTCCGAAGAATTTGTCCATTTCTTCCAGATTGCCCATTTTGTTAGCATAGAGTTGATTGCAGTAGTCTCTTACAACGTTTTGTATTTCTGTGTTGTCCGTCGTAACTTCTTTTACCTTTCTAATTTTATTGATTTCAGTCCTCTCCCTCTTTATCTTGATGCATCTGGCTAAGGATTTATCCATATGGTTTATCTTCTCAAAGAACCAGCTTTTTGTTTTTTTGAACTTTGATATTGTTTTCTTTGTTGCTGTTTCAGTCATTTCTTTCTTCTTTTTCTACCTTTTTATTGACAGTCCCAACTACCTTCAGAGTTTGTTTTCTATGGACTAAATGATTGGTTCAGATGGACACAACTTCTTCCTTTGATCTTATTGGTTTGTGAACTTTGCAATCTTACTTCATTATCTGATACAGCAGGTTCTTTTTAGTTATCCATCTTATACATATTACTGTATATATGTCAATCCCACTTTCCGAATTCATCACACAGCCACCACCAACCCTGCCACTTTCCCCCCTTGGTGGCCATACGTTACTTCTCCACATCTGTGTATCAATTCTGTCCTGTACACTGGTTCATCTGTACCATTTCTCGAGGTTGAATATATGTGCTTTTATATACCATATCCGATTTTCTCTTTCTGACTGACTTCACTCTGTATGACAGTGTCTAGATCTATCCACGCCTGTACAAATGAACCAACATAGTTCCTTTTCGTGGCTGTATAATATTCCACGGTATATAGGTACCACATCTTCTTTATCCATTCGTCTTTGGGTGGCCATTAAGTTGTTTCCATGACCTGGCTGTTGTAAATAGTGCTGCACTGAACATTGGGGTGCCTGTGCCTTTTAGAATTATGCTCTTCTCTGGGCTTATGCCCTGGTGTGCGATGGCTGAGTCATACGTTATTTCTATGTTCAGTTTTTCAAGGAATCTCCTTGCTTCCCTCCCTAGTGGCTCTATCAATTTACACTCCCACCAAGAGTGCAAGTGTGTTCTCTTTACACCGTGCCCAGCAGTTATTTTGTTGATTTTCTGATGGTGACCGTTCTAAATGGTGTGAGGTGATACCTCAGTGTAGTTTTGATGTGCATCTCTATAATAATTAGTGATGTTGAGCAGGTTTTTATCTGCTTGTTGGCCACCTGCATGTCTTCTGTGGAGAATAGTGTGTTTAGGACTTCTGCCCATGTATAGATTGGGTTGTTGGTTTTTTTAATACCAAGCAGCATGAGCTGTTTATGTATTTTTGAGATTGATCCTCAGACCGCTGATTTGTATGTAAATATTTTTCCCATTTCTGTGGGTTGTGTGTTCTTCTTTCTCATAGTTTCCTGTGCTTAGCAAAATCTTTTAAGGTTACTGAGGTCCCACTTGGATATTTCTGTTTTTATTTCCAGGACTCTAGCAGGAGGATTACAAAAGATCTTCTTGTGTTTTATGTCCAACGACGTTCTTCCTAGGTTTTCCTCTACGAGTTTTAGAGTGTCCAGACTTAAGTTTGGGTCTCTGTTCCATTTTGACTTAATTTTTGTGTACGGTGTTTGGGAGTGTTCTAATCTTATTGTTTTACATGTCTCTGTCCAGTTTCCCCAGCACCACGTATTCAAGAGACAGTCTCTTCTCCATTGTGTATCCGTGCCCCCTTTGTCAGAGATTAGTTGAGCATAGGCGTGTGGCTTTATCTCTGGGCTTTCTATCCTGTTGCATTGATCTATATTTCTGTTTTTGTGCCAGTCCAATGCTGTCTTGGTTACCGTAGCTTTGTAGTACAGTGCGAAGTCACGGAGCCTGATTCCTCCAGCTCCTTTTTTTTTTTCATCAAACTGCTTTGGCCACTCGGGGAGTTTTGTGTCTCCATACACATTTTAAGATTTTTTGTTCTGCTTTTGTAAAAAAATTGCCATTGGTAATTTGAGAGGGATTGCACTGAATGTGTAGATTGCTTTGGGTAGTAGAGTCATTTTCATAATATTGATTCTTCCTATCCAAGAACATGGTATAGCTCTTCATCTGTTTGTATCATCCTCAGTTTCATTCATCAGTGTCTTATACTTTTCTGTATACAGGTTTTCTGTCTCCCTAGGTAGGTTTATTCCTAGGTATTTTATTCCTTTACTTGCAGGGGTAAATGGGAGTCCTTCCTTAATTTCTCTTTCTTTTTTTCTTCCTTAATGAATAGGAATGCAAGGGATTTCTGTGCATTAATTTTGTGTCCTGCAGCGTTTCCAAATCCATGGATTAGCTCTACTAGTTTTACGGTGGCATCTTTAGGATTCTCTAAGTATAGAATCAGGTCATGTGCAAAGAGTGGCATTGTGACTTCTTCTTTTCCAGTTTGCCTTCCTTTTCTTTCTTTTGCTGCTCTGATTCCCGTGGCTAGAAGTTCCAAAACCATGTTGATGAATAATAGTGGTGAGAGTGGTCATCCTTGTCTTGTTCCTGATCTTAGAGGACATGCTTTCAGTTCTTCACCACTGAAAATGTTTGCTGCGGGTTTGTTGTATACGTCCTTGATTAAGTTGAGTGAGGTTCCCTCTAAGCCCACGTCCTGGAGGCTTTATATCACAAATGTGTGTTGACATTTGTCACGAGCTTTTCTGCATCGAGTGACTTGATCATATGCTTTCTCCTCTTCAATTTGTCAATAGGGGGAATCACATTGATTTGCGTGTATTGAAGAATCCTTGCATCCCTGGGAAAAATCCCACTTGACGGTGAGTTAGGATACTTTTAACGTGGTGTTGGATTCTGTTGCTGCTATTTTGTTGAGCCGCTTTGCATCTAAGTTCATCAGTGATATCGGGATGTAACTCTTTTTCCTACTGTCTTTGTCTGGTTTTCCCAACAGGGTGACGGTGGCCTCACAGGAAGAGTTTCAGAGTGTTCCTTCCACGCCAATAGTTTGGAAGAGTTTGAGAAAGGTGGGTGTTACCTCTTTTCTACGTGTTGGATAGAAATAACCTGTGAAGCCATCTGGTCCTGGACTTTTGTTTGTTGGACGATTTGTAATCAGAGTTTCAAGTTCGTTACTCGTACTGGGTCTGTTCATATTTTCGATTTTTTCCTGCTTCAGCCTTGGAAGGTCGTACCTTCCGAAGAATTTGTCCATTTCTTCCAGATTGCCCATTTTGTTAGCATAGAGTTGATTGCAGTAGTCTCTTACAACGTTTTGTATTTCTGTGTTGTCCGTCGTAACTTCTTTTACCTTTCTAATTTTATTGATTTCAGTCCTCTCCCTCTTTATCTTGATGCATCTGGCTAAGGATTTATCCATATGGTTTATCTTCTCAAAGAACCAGCTTTTTGTTTTTTTGAACTTTGATATTGTTTTCTTTGTTGCTGTTTCAGTCATTTCTTTCTTCTTTTTCTACCTTTTTATTGACAGTCCCAACTACCTTCAGAGTTTGTTTTCTATGGACTAAATGATTGGTTCAGATGGACACAACTTCTTCCTTTGATCTTATTGGTTTGTGAACTTTGCAATCTTACTTCATTATCTGATACAGCAGGTTCTTATTAGTTATCCATCTTATACATATTACTGTATATATGTCAATCCCACTCTCCGAATTCATCACACAGCCACCACCAACCCTGCCACTTTCCCCCCTTGGTGGCCATACGTTACTTCTCCACATCTGTGTATCAATTCTGTCCTGTACACTGGTTCATCTGTACCATTTCTCGAGGTTGAATATATGTGCTTTTATATACCATATCCGATTTTCTCTTTCTGACTGACTTCACTCTGTATGACAGTGTCTAGATCTATCCACGCCTGTACAAATGAACCAACATAGTTCCTTTTCGTGGCTGTATAATATTCCACGGTATATAGGTACCACATCTTCTTTATCCATTCGTCTTTGGGTGGCCATTAAGTTGTTTCCATGACCTGGCTGTTGTAAATAGTGCTGCACTGAACATTGGGGTGCCTGTGCCTTTTAGAATTATGATCTTCTCTGGGCTTATGCCCTGGTGTGCGATGGCTGAGTCATACGTTATTTCTATGTTCAGTTTTTCAAGGAATCTCCTTGCTTCCCTCCCTAGTGGCTCTATCAATTTACACTCCCACCAAGAGTGCAAGTGTGTTCTCTTTTCTCCACACCGTGCCCAGCAGTTATTTTGTTGATTTTCTGATGGTGACCGTTCTAAATGGTGTGAGGTGATACCTCAGTGTAGTTTTGATGTGCATCTCTATAATAATTAGTGATGTTGAGCAGGTTTTTATCTGCTTGTTGGCCACCTGTATGTCTTCTGTGGAGAATAGTGTGTTTAGGACTTCTGCCCATGTATAGATTGGGTTGTTGGTTTTTTTAATACCAAGCAGCATGAGCTGTTTATGTATTTTTGAGATTGATCCTCAGACCGCTGATTTGTATGTAAATATTTTTCCCATTTCTGTGGGTTGTGTGTTCTTCTTTCTCATAGTTTCCTGTGCTTAGCAAAATCTTTTAAGGTTACTGAGGTCCCACTTGGATATTTCTGTTTTTATTTCCAGGACTCTAGCAGGAGGATTACAAAAGATCTTCTTGTGATTTATGTCCAACGACGTTCTTCCTAGGTTTTCCTCTACGAGTTTTAGAGTGTCCAGACTTAAGTTTGGGTCTCTGTTCCATTTTGACTTAATTTTTGTGTACGGTGTTTGGGAGTGTTCTAATCTTATTGTTTTACATGTCTCTGTCCAGTTTCCCCAGCACCACGTATTCAAGAGACAGTCTCTTCTCCATTGTGTATCCGTGCCCCCTTTGTCAGAGATTAGTTGAGCATAGGCGTGTGGCTTTATCTCTGGGCTTTCTATCCTGTTGCATTGATCTATATTTCTGTTTTTGTGCCAGTCCAATGCTGTCTTGGTTACCGTAGCTTTGTAGTACAGTGCGAAGTCACGGAGCCTGATTCCTCCAGCTCCTGTTTTTTTTTTTTCATCAAACTGCTTTGGCCACTCGGGGAGTTTTGTGTCTCCATACACATTTTAAGATTTTTTGTTCTGCTTTTGTAAAAAAATTGCCATTGGTAATTTGAGAGGGATTGCACTGAATATGTAGATTGCTTTGGGTAGTAGAGTCATTTTCATAATATTGATTCTTCCTATCCAAGAACATGGTATAGCTCTTCATCTGTTTGTATCATCGTCAGTTTCATTCATCAGTGTCTTATACTTTTCTGTATACAGGTTTTCTGTCTCCCTAGGTAGGTTTATTCCTAGGTATTTTATTCCTTTACTTGCAGGGGTAAATGGGAGTCCTTCCTTAATTTCTCTTTCCTTTTTTCTTCCTTAATGAATAGGAATGCAAGGGATTTCTGTGCATTAATTTTGTGTCCTGCAGCGTTTCCAAATCCATGGATTAGCTCTACTAGTTTTACGGTGGCATCTTTAGGATTCTCTAAGTATAGAATCAGGTCATGTGCAAAGAGTGGCATTGTGACTTCTTCTTTTCCAGTTTGCCTTCCTTTTCTTTCTTTTGCTGCTCTGATTCCCGTGGCTAGAAGTTCCAAAACCATGTTGATGAATAATAGTGGTGAGAGTGGTCATCCTTGTCTTGTTCCTGATCTTAGAGGACATGCTTTCAGTTCTTCACCACTGAAAATGTTTGCTGCGGGTTTGTTGTATACGTCCTTGATTAAGTTGAGTGAGGTTCCCTCTAAGCCCACGTCCTGGAGGCTTTATATCACAAATGTGTGTTGACATTTGTCACGAGCTTTTCTGCATCGAGTGACTTGATCATATGCTTTCTCCTCTTCAATTTGTCAATAGGGGGAATCACATTGATTTGCGTGTATTGAAGAATCCTTGCATCCCTGGGAAAAATCCCACTTGACGGTGAGTTAGGATACTTTTAACGTGGTGTTGGATTCTGTTGCTGCTATTTTGTTGAGCCGCTTTGCATCTAAGTTCATCAGTGATATCGGGATGTAACTCTTTTTCCTACTGTCTTTGTCTGGTTTTCCCAACAGGGTGACGGTGGCCTCACAGGAAGAGTTTCAGAGTGTTCCTTCCACGCCAATAGTTTGGAAGAGTTTGAGAAAGGTGGGTGTTACCTCTTTTCTACGTGTTGGATAGAAATAACCTGTGAAGCCATCTGGTCCTGGACTTTTGTTTGTTGGACGATTTGTAATCAGAGTTTCAAGTTCGTTACTCGTACTGGGTCTGTTCATATTTTCGATTTTTTCCTGCTTCAGCCTTGGAAGGTCGTACCTTCCGAAGAATTTGTCCATTTCTTCCAGATTGCCCATTTTGTTAGCATAGAGTTGATTGCAGTAGTCTCTTACAACGTTTTGTATTTCTGTGTTGTCCGTCGTAACTTCTTTTACCTTTCTAATTTTATTGATTTCAGTCCTCTCCCTCTTTATCTTGATGCATCTGGCTAAGGATTTATCCATATGGTTTATCTTCTCAAAGAACCAGCTTTTTGTTTTTTTGAACTTTGATATTGTTTTCTTTGTTGCTGTTTCAGTCATTTCTTTCTTCTTTTTCTACCTTTTTATTGACAGTCCCAACTACCTTCAGAGTTTGTTTTCTATGGACTAAATGATTGGTTCAGATGGACACAACTTCTTCCTTTGATCTTATTGGTTTGTGAACTTTGCAATCTTACTTCATTATCTGATACAGCAGGTTCTTATTAGTTATCCATCTTATACATATTACTGTATATATGTCAATCCCACTCTCCGAATTCATCACACAGCCACCACCAACCCTGCCACTTTCCCCCCTTGGTGGCCATACGTTACTTCTCCACATCTGTGTATCAATTCTGTCCTGTACACTGGTTCATCTGTACCATTTCTCGAGGTTGAATATATGTGCTTTTATATACCATATCCGATTTTCTCTTTCTGACTGACTTCACTCTGTATGACAGTGTCTAGATCTATCCACGCCTGTACAAATGAACCAACATAGTTCCTTTTCGTGGCTGTATAATATTCCACGGTATATAGGTACCACATCTTCTTTATCCATTCGTCTTTGGGTGGCCATTAAGTTGTTTCCATGACCTGGCTGTTGTAAATAGTGCTGCACTGAACATTGGGGTGCCTGTGCCTTTTAGAATTATGATCTTCTCTGGGCTTATGCCCTGGTGTGCGATGGCTGAGTCATACGTTATTTCTATGTTCAGTTTTTCAAGGAATCTCCTTGCTTCCCTCCCTAGTGGCTCTATCAATTTACACTCCCACCAAGAGTGCAAGTGTGTTCTCTTTACACCGTGCCCAGCAGTTATTTTGTTGATTTTCTGATGGTGACCGTTCTAAATGGTGTGAGGTGATACCTCAGTGTAGTTTTGATGTGCATCTCTATAATAATTAGTGATGTTGAGCAGGTTTTTATCTGCTTGTTGGCCACCTGTATGTCTTCTGTGGAGAATAGTGTGTTTAGGACTTCTGCCCATGTATAGATTGGGTTGTTGGTTTTTTTAATACCAAGCAGCATGAGCTGTTTATGTATTTTTGAGATTGATCCTCAGACCGCTGATTTGTATGTAAATATTTTTCCCATTTCTGTGGGTTGTGTGTTCTTCTTTCTCATAGTTTCCTGTGCTTAGCAAAATCTTTTAAGGTTACTGAGGTCCCACTTGGATATTTCTGTTTTTATTTCCAGGACTCTAGCAGGAGGATTACAAAAGATCTTCTTGTGATTTATGTCCAACGACGTTCTTCCTAGGTTTTCCTCTACGAGTTTTAGAGTGTCCAGACTTAAGTTTGGGTCTCTGTTCCATTTTGACTTAATTTTTGTGTACGGTGTTTGGGAGTGTTCTAATCTTATTGTTTTACATGTCTCTGTCCAGTTTCCCCAGCACCACGTATTCAAGAGACAGTCTCTTCTCCATTGTGTATCCGTGCCCCCTTTGTCAGAGATTAGTTGAGCATAGGCGTGTGGCTTTATCTCTGGGCTTTCTATCCTGTTGCATTGATCTATATTTCTGTTTTTGTGCCAGTCCAATGCTGTCTTGGTTACCGTAGCTTTGTAGTACAGTGCGAAGTCACGGAGCCTGATTCCTCCAGCTCCTGTTTTTTTTTTTTCATCAAACTGCTTTGGGCACTCGGGGAGTTTTGTGTCTCCATACACATTTTAAGATTTTTTGTTCTGCTTTTGTAAAAAAATTGCCATTGGTAATTTGAGAGGGATTGCACTGAATATGTAGATTGCTTTGGGTAGTAGAGTCATTTTCATAATATTGATTCTTCCTACCCAAGAACATGGTATAGCTCTTCATCTGTTTGTATCATCCTCAGTTTCATTCATCAGTGTCTTATACTTTTCTGTATACAGGTTTTCTGTCTCCCTAGGTAGGTTTATTCCTAGGTATTTTATTCCTTTACTTGCAGGGGTAAATGGGAGTCCTTCCTTAATTGCTCTTTCTTTTTTTCTTCGTTAATGAATAGGAATGCAAGGGATTTCTGTGCATTAATTTTGTGTCCTGCAGCGTTTCCAAATCCATGGATTAGCTCTACTAGTTTTACGGTGGCATCTTTAGGATTCTCTAAGTATAGAATCAGGTCATGTGCAAAGAGTGGCATTGTGACTTCTTCTTTTCCAGTTTGCCTTCCTTTTCTTTCTTTTGCTGCTCTGATTCCCGTGGCTAGAAGTTCCAAAACCATGTTGATGAATAATAGTGGTGAGAGTGGTCATCCTTGTCTTGTTCCTGATCTTAGAGGACATGCTTTCAGTTCTTCACCACTGAAAATGTTTGCTGCGGGTTTGTTGTATACGTCCTTGATTAAGTTGAGTGAGGTTCCCTCTAAGCCCACGTCCTGGAGGCTTTATATCACAAATGTGTGTTGACATTTGTCACGAGCTTTTCTGCATCGAGTGACTTGATCATATGCTTTCTCCTCTTCAATTTGTCAATAGGGGGAATCACATTGATTTGCGTGTATTGAAGAATCCTTGCATCCCTGGGAAAAATCCCACTTGACGGTGAGTTAGGATACTTTTAACGTGGTGTTGGATTCTGTTGCTGCTATTTTGTTGAGCCGCTTTGCATCTAAGTTCATCAGTGATATCGGGATGTAACTCTTTTTCCTACTGTCTTTGTCTGGTTTTCCCAACAGGGTGACGGTGGCCTCACAGGAAGAGTTTCAGAGTGTTCCTTCCACGCCAATAGTTTGGAAGAGTTTGAGAAAGGTGGGTGTTAGCTCTTTTCTACGTGTTGGATAGAAATAACCTGTGAAGCCATCTGGTCCTGGACTTTTGTTTGTTGGACGATTTGTAATCAGAGTTTCAAGTTCATTACTCGTACTCGGTCTGTTCATATTTTCGATTTTTTCCTGCTTCAGCCTTGGAAGGTCGTACCTTCCGAAGAATTTGTCCATTTCTTCCAGATTGTCCATTTTGTTAGCATAGAGTTGATTGCAGTAGTCTCTTACAACGTTTTGTATTTCTGTGTTGTCCGTTGTAACTTCTTTTACCTTTCTAATTTTATTGATTTCAGTCCTCTCCCTCTTTATCTTGATGCATCTGGCTAAGGATTTATCCATATGGTTTATCTTCTGAAAGAACCAGCTTTTTGTTTTTTTGATCTTTGATATTGTTTTCTTTGTTGCTGTTTCAGTCATTTCTTTCTTCTTTTTCTACCTTTTTATTGACAGTCCCAACTACCTTCAGAGTTTGTTTTCTATGGACTAAGTGATTGGTTCAGACGGACACAACTTCTTCCTTTGATCTTATTGGTTTGTGAACTTTGCAATCTTACTTCATTATCTGATACAGCAGGTTCTTATTAGTTATCCATCTTATACATATTACTGTATATATGTCAATCCCACTCTCCGAATTCATCACACAGCCACCACCAACCCCGCCACATTCCCCCCTTGGTGGCCATACGTTACTTCTCCACATCTGTGTATCAATTCTGTCCTGTACACTGGTTCATCTGTACCATTTCTCGAGGTTGAATATATGTGCTTTTATATACGATACCCGATTTTCTCTTTCTGACTGACTTCACGCTGTATGACAGTGTCTAGATCTATCCACGCCTGTACAAATGAACCAACATAGTTCCTTTTCGTGGCTGTATAATATTCCACGGTATACAGGTACCACATCTTCTTTATCCATTCGTCTTTGGGTGGCCATTTAAGTTGTTTCCGTGACCTGGCTGTTGTAAATAGTGCTGCACTGAACATTGGGGTGCCTGTGCCTTTTAGAATTATGCTCTTCTCTGGGCTTATGCCCTGGTGTACGATGGCTGAGTCATATGTTATTTCTATTTTCAGTTTTTCAAGGAATCTCCTTGCTTCCCTCCCTAGTGGCTCTATCAATTTACACTCCCACCAAGAGTGCAAGTGTGTTCTCTTTCCTCCACACCGTGCCCAGCAGTTATTTTGTTGATTTTCTGATGGTGACCGTTCTAAATGGTGTGAGGTGATACCTCAGTGTAGTTTTGATGTGCATCTCTATAATAATTAGTGATGTTGAGCAGGTTTTTATCTGCTTGTTGGCCACGTGTATGTCTTCTGTGGAGAATAGTCTGTTTAGGACTTCTGCCCATTTATAGATTGGGTTGTTGGTTTTTTTAATACCAAGCAGCAAGAGCTGTTTACGTATTTTTGAGATTGATCCTCAGACCGCTGATTTGTATGTAAATATTTTTCCCATTTCTGTGGGTTGTGTGTTCTTCTTTCTCATAGTTTCCTGTGCTTAGCAAAATCTTTTAAGGTTACTGAGGTCCCACTTGGATATTTCTGTTTTTATTTCCAGGACTCTAGCAGGAGGATTACAAAAGATCTTCTTGTGTTTTATGTCCAACGACGTTCTTCCTAGGATTTCCTCTACGAGATTTAGAGTGTCCAGACTTAAGTTTGGGTCTCTGTTCCATTTTGACTTAATTTTTGTGTACGGTGTTTGGGAGTGTTCTATTCTTATTGTTTTACATGTCTCTGTCCAGTTTCCTCAGCACCACGTATTCAAGAGACAGTCTCTTCTCCATCGTGTATCCGTGCCCCCTTTGTCAGAGATTAGTTGAGCATAGGCGTGTGGCTTTATCTCTGGGCTTTCTATCCTGTTGCATTGATCTATATTTCTGTTTTTGTGCCAGTCCAATGCTGTCTTGGTTACCGTAGCTTTGTAGTACAGTGCGAAGTCACGGAGCCTGATTCTTCCAGCTCCTTTTTTTTTTTTTCATCAAACTGCTTTGGGCACTCGGGGAGTTTTGTGTCTCCATACACATTTTAAGATTTTTTGTTCTGCTTTTGTAAAAAAATTGCCATTGGTAATTTGAGAGGGATTGCACTGAATATGTAGATTGCTTTGGGTAGTAGAGTCATTTTCATAATATTGATTCTTCCTACCCAAGAACATGGTATAGCTCTTCATCTGTTTGTATCATCCTCAGTTTCATTCATCAGTGTCTTATACTTTTCTGTATACAGGTTTTCTGTCTCCCTAGGTAGGTTTATTCCTAGGTATTTTATTCCTTTACTTGCAGGGGTAAATGGGAGTCCTTCCTTAATTTCTCTTTCTTTTTTTCTTCCTTAATGAATAGGAATGCAAGGGATTTCTGTGCATTAATTTTGTGTCCTGCAGCGTTTCCAAATCCATGGATTAGCTCTACTAGTTTTACGGTGGCATCTTTAGGATTCTCTAAGTATAGAATCAGGTCATGTGCAAAGAGTGGCATTGTGACTTCTTCTTTTCCAGTTTGCCTTCCTTTTCTTTCTTTTGCTGCTCTGATTCCCGTGGCTAGAAGTTCCAAAACCATGTTGATGAATAATAGTGGTGAGAGTGGTCATCCTTGTCTTGTTCCTGATCTTAGAGGACATGCTTTCAGTTCTTCACCACTGAAAATGTTTGCTGCGGGTTTGTTGTATACGTCCTTGATTAAGTTGAGTGAGGTTCCCTCTAAGCCCACGTCCTGGAGGCTTTATATCACAAATGTGTGTTGACATTTGTCACAAGCTTTTCTGCATCGAGTGACTTGATCATATGCTTTCTCCTCTTCAATTTGTCAATAGGGGGAATCACATTGATTTGCGTGTATTGAAGAATCCTTGCATCCCTGGGAAAAATCCCACTTGACGGTGAGTTAGGATACTTTTAACGTGGTGTTGGATTCTGTTGCTGCTATTTTGTTGAGCCGCTTTGCATCTAAGTTCATCAGTGATATCGGGATGTAACTCTTTTTCCTACTGTCTTTGTCTGGTTTTCCCAACAGGGTGACGGTGGCCTCACAGGAAGAGTTTCAGAGTGTTCCTTCCACGCCAATAGTTTGGAAGAGTTTGAGAACGGTGGGTGTTAGCTCTTTTCTACGTGTTGGATAGAAATAACCTGTGAAGCCATCTGGTCCTGGACTTTTGTTTGTTGGACGATTTGTAATCAGAGTTTCAAGTTCATTACTCGTACTGGGTCTGTTCATATTTTCGATTTTTTCCTGCTTCAGCCTTGGAAGGTCGTACCTTCCGAAGAATTTGTCCATTTCTTCCAGATTGTCCATTTTGTTAGCATAGAGTTGATTGCAGTAGTCTCTTACAACGTTTTGTATTTCTGTGTTGTCCGTTGTAACTTCTTTTACCTTTCTAATTTTATTGATTTCAGTCCTCTCCCTCTTTATCTTGATGCATCTAGCTAAGTATTTATCCATATGGTTTATCTTCTCAAAGAACCAGGTTTTTGTTTTTTTGATCTTTGATATTGTTTTCTTTGTTGCTGTTTCAGTCATTTCTTTCTTCTTTTTCTACCTTTTTATTGACAGTCCCAGCTACCTTCAGAGTTTGTTTTCTATGGACTAAATGATTGGTTCAGATGGACACAACTTCTTCCTTTGATCTTATTGGTTTGTGAACTTTGCAATCTTACTTCATTATCTGATACAGCAGGTTCTTATTAGTTATCCATCTTATACATATTACTGTATATATGTCAATCCCACTCTCCGAATTCATCACACAGCCACCACCAACCCCGCCACTTTCCCCCCTTGGTGGCCATACGTTACTTCTCCACATCTGTGTATCAATTCTGTCCTGTACACTGGTTCATCTGTACCATTTCTCGAGGTTGAATATATGTGCTTTTATATACCATATCCGATTTTCTCTTTCTGACTGACTTCACGCTGTATGACAGTGTCTAGATCTATCCACGCCTGTACAAATGAACCAACATAGTTCCTTTTCGTGGCTGTATAATATTCCACGGTATACAGGTACCACATCTTCTTTATCCATTCGTCTTTGGGTGGCCATTTAAGTTGTTTCCATGACCTGGCTGTTGTAAATAGTGCTGCACTGAACATTGGGGTGCCTGTGCCTTTTAGAATTATGCTCTTCTCTGGGCTTATGCCCTGGTGTGCGATGGCTGAGTCATATGTTATTTCTATGTTCAGTTTTTCAAGGAATCTCCTTGCTTCCCTCCCTAGTGGCTCTATCTATTTACACTCCCACCAAGAGTGCAAGTGTGTTCTCTTTACACCGTGCCCAGCAGTTACTTTGTTGATTTTCTGATGGTGACCGTTCTAAATGGTGTGAGGTGATACCTCAGTGTAGTTTTGATGTGCATCTCTATAATAGTTAGTGATGTTGAGCAGGTTTTTATCTGCTTGTTGGCCACCTGTATGTCTTCTGTGGAGAATAGTCTGTTTAGGACTTCTGCCCATTTATAGATTGGGTTGTTGGTTTTTTTAATACCAAGCAGCATGAGCTGTTTACGTATTTTTGAGATTGATCCTCAGACCGCTGATTTGTATGTAAATATTTTTCCCATTTCTGTGGGTTGTGTGTTCTTCTTTCTCATAGTTTCCTGTGCTTAGCAAAATCTTTTAAGGTTACTGAGGTCCCACTTGGATATTTCTGTTTTTATTTCCAGGACTCTAGCAGGAGGATTACAAAAGATCTTCTTGTGTTTTATGTCCAACGACGTTCTTCCTAGGTTTTCCTCTACGAGTTTTAGAGTGTCCAGACTTAAGTTTGGGTCTCTGTTCCATTTTGACTTAATTTTTGTGTACGGTGTTTGGGAGTGTTCTAATCTTATTGTTTTACATGTCTCTGTCCAGTTTCCCCAGCACCACGTATTCAAGAGACAGTCTCTTCTCCATTGTGTATCCGTGCCCCCTTTGTCAGAGATTAGTTGAGCATAGGCGTGTGGCTTTATCTCTGGGCTTTCTATCCTGTTGCATTGATCTATATTTCTGTTTTTGTGCCAGTCCAATGCTGTCTTGGTTACCGTAGCTTTGTAGTACAGTGCGAAGTCACGGAGCCTGATTCCTCCAGCTCCTGTTTTTTTTTTTTCATCAAACTGCTTTGGCCACTCGGGGAGTTTTGTGTCTCCATACACATTTTAAGATTTTTTGTTCTGCTTTTGTAAAAAAATTGCCATTGGTAATTTGAGAGGGATTGCACTGAATATGTAGATTGCTTTGGGTAGTATAGTCATTTTCATAATATTGATTCTTCCTATCCAAGAACATGGTATAGCTCTTCATCTGTTTGTATCATCCTCAGTTTCATTCATCAGTGTCTTATACTTTTCTGTATACAGGTTTTCTGTCTCCCTAGGTAGGTTTATTCCTAGGTATTTTATTCCTTTACTTGCAGGGGTAAATGGGAGTCCTTCCTTAATTTCTCTTTCTTTTTTTCTTCCTTAATGAATAGGAATGCAAGGGATTTCTGTGCATTAATTTTGTGTCCTGCAGCGTTTCCAAATGCATGGATTAGCTCTACTAGTTTTACGGTGGCATCTTTAGGATTCTCTAAGTATAGAATCAGGTCATGTGCAAAGAGTGGCATTGTGACTTCTTCTTTTCCAGTTTGCCTTCCTTTTCTTTCTTTTGCTGCTCTGATTCCCGTGGCTAGAAGTTCCAAAACCATGTTGATGAATAATAGTGGTGAGAGTGGTCATCCTTGTCTTGTTCCTGATCTTAGAGGACATGCTTTCAGTTCTTCACCACTGAAAATGTTTGCTGCGGGTTTGTTGTATACGTCCTTGATTAAGTTGAGTGAGGTTCCCTCTAAGCCCACGTCCTGGAGGCTTTATATCACAAATGTGTGTTGACATTTGTCACGAGCTTTTCTGCATCGAGTGACTTGATCATATGCTTTCTCCTCTTCAATTTGTCAATAGGGGGAATCACATTGATTTGCGTGTATTGAAGAATCCTTGCATCCCTGGGAAAAATCCCACTTGACGGTGAGTTAGGATACTTTTAACGTGGTGTTGGATTCTGTTGCTGCTATTTTGTTGAGCCGCTTTGCATCTAAGTTCATCAGTGATATCGGGATGTAACTCTTTTTCCTACTGTCTTTGTCTGGTTTTCCCAACAGGGTGACGGTGGCCTCACAGGAAGAGTTTCAGAGTGTTCCTTCCACGCCAATAGTTTGGAAGAGTTTGAGAAAGGTGGGTGTTACCTCTTTTCTACGTGTTGGATAGAAATAACCTGTGAAGCCATCTGGTCCTGGACTTTTGTTTGTTGGACGATTTGTAATCAGAGTTTCAAGTTCATTACTCGTACTGGGTCTGTTCATATTTTCGATTTTTTCCTGCTTCAGCCTTGGAAGGTCGTACCTTCCGAAGAATTTGTCCATTTCTTCCAGATTGTCCATTTTGTTAGCATAGAGTTGATTGCAGTAGTCTCTTACAACGTTTTGTATTTCTGTGTTGTCCGTTGTAACTTCTTTTACCTTTCTAATTTTATTGATTTCAGTCCTCTCCCTCTTTATCTTGATGCATCTGGCTAAGGATTTATCCATATGGTTTATCTTCTCAAAGAACCAGCTTTTTGTTTTTTTGATCTTTGATATTGTTTTCTTTGTTGCTGTTTCAGTCATTTCTTTCTTCTTTTTCTACCTTTTTATTGACAGTCCGAACTACCTTCAGAGTTTGTTTTCTATGGACTAAATGATTGGTTCAGATGGACACAACTTCTTCCTTTGATCTTATTGGTTTGTGTACATTGCAATCTTACTTCATTATCTGATACAGCAGGTTCTTATTAGTTATCCATCTTATACATATTACTGTATATATGTCAATCCCACTCTCCGAATTCATCACACAGCCACCACCAACCCCGCCACTTTCCCCCCTTGGTGGCCATACGTTACTTCTCCACATCTGTGTATCAATTCTGTCCTGTACACTGGTTCATCTGTACCATTTCTCGAGGTTGAATATATGTGCTTTTATATACCATATCCGATTTTCTCTTTCTGACTGACTTCACTCTGTATGACAGTGTCTAGATCTATCCACGCCTGTACAAATGAACCAACATAGTTCCTTTCGTGGCTGTATAATATTCCACGGTATATAGGTACCACATCTTCTTTATCCATTCGTCTTTGGGTGGCCATTAAGTTGTTTCCGTGACCTGGCTGTTGTAAATAGTGCTGCACTGAACATTGGGGTGCCTGTGCCTTTTAGAATTATGATCTTCTCTGGGCTTATGCCCTGGTGTGCGATGGCTGAGGCATACGTTATTTCTATGTTCAGTTTTTCAAGGAATCTCCTTGCTTCCCTCCCTAGTGGCTCTATCAATTTACACTCCCACCAAGAGTGCAAGTGTGTTCTCTTTACACCGTGCCCAGCAGTTATTTTGTTGATTTTCTGATGGTGACCGTTCTAAATGGTGTGAGGTGATACCTCAGTGTAGTTTTGATGTGCATCTCTATAATAATTAGTGATGTTGAGCAGGTTTTTATCTGCTTGTTGGCCACCTGTATGTCTTCTGTGGAGAATAGTCTGTTTAGGACGTCTGCCCATTTATAGATTGGGTTGTTGGTTTTATTAATACCAAGCAGCCTGAGCTGTTTACGTATTTTTGAGATTGATCCTCAGACCGCTGATTTGTATGTAAATATTTTTCCCATTTCTGTGGGTTGTGTTTTCTTCTTTCTCATAGTTTCCTGTGCTTAGCAAAATCTTTTAAGGTTACTGAGGTCCCACTTGGATATTTCTGTTTTTATTTCCAGGACTCTAGCAGGAGGATTACAAAAGATCTTCTTGTGTTTTATGTCCAACGACGTTATTCCTAGGATTTCCTCTACGAGTTTTAGAGTGTCCAGACTTAAGTTTGGGTCTCTGTTCCATTTTGACTTAATTTTTGTGTACGGTGTTTGGGAGTGTTCTAATCTTATTGTTTTACATGTCTCTGTCCAGTTTCCCCAGCACCACGTATTCAAGAGACAGTCTCTTCTCCATTGTGTATCCGTGCCCCCTTTGTCAGAGATTAGTTGAGCATAGGCGTGTGGCTTTATCTCTGGGCTTTCTATCCTGTTGCATTGATCTATATTTCTGTTTTTGTGCCAGTCCAATGCTGTCTTGGTTACCGTAGCTTTGTAGTACAGTGCGAAGTCACGGAGCCTGATTCCTCTAGCTCCTTTTCTTTTTTCATCAAACTGCTTTCGCCACTCGGGGAGTTTTGTGTCTCCATACACATTTTAAGATTTTTTGTTCTGGTTTTGTAAAAAAATTGCCATTGGTAATTTGAGAGGGATTGCACTGAATGTGTAGATCGCTTTGGGTAGTAGAGTCATTTTCATAATATTGATTCTTCCTATCCAAGAACATGGTATAGCTCTTCATCTGTTTGTATCATCCTCAGTTTCATTCATCAGTGTCTTATACTTTTCTGTATACAGGTTTTCTGTCTCCCTAGGTAGGTTTATTCCTAGGTATTTTATTCCTTTACTTGCAGGGGTAAATGGGAGTCCTTCCTTAATTTCTCTTTCTTTTTTTCTTCCTTAATGAATAGGAATGCAAGGGATTTCTGTGCATTAATTTTGTGTCCTGCAGCGTTTCCAAATCCATGGATTAGCTCTACTAGTTTTACGGTGGCATCTTTAGGATTCTCTAAGTATAGGATCAGGTCATGTGCAAAGAGTGGCATTGTGACTTCTTCTTTTCCAGTTTGCCTTCCTTTTCTTTCTTTTGCTGCTCTGGTTCCCGTGGCTAGAAGTTCCAAAACTATGTTGAATAATAGTGGTGAGAGTGGACATCCTTGTCTTGTTCCTGATCTTAGAGGACATGCTTTCAGTTCTTCACCACTGAAAATGTTTGCTGCGGGTTTGTTGTATACGTCCTTGATTAAGTTGAGTGAGTTTCCCTCTAAGCCCACGTCCTGGAGGCTTTATATCACAAATGTGTGTTGACATTTGTCACGAGCTTTTCTGCATCGAGTGCCTTGATCATATGCTTTCTCCTCTTCAATTTGTCAATAGGGGGAATCACATTGATTTGCGTGTATTGAAGAATCCTTGCATCCCTGGGAAAAATCCCACTTGACGGTGAGTTAGGATACTTTTAACGTGGTGTTGGATTCTGTTGCTGCTATTTTGTTGAGTCGCTTTGCATCTAAGTTCATCAGTGATATCGGGATGTAACTCCTTTTGCTACTGTCTTTGTCTGGTTTTCCCAACAGGGTGACGGTGGCCTCATAGGAAGAGTTTCAGAGTGTTCCTTCCACACCAATAGTTTGGAAGAGTTTGAGAAAGGTGGGTGTTAGCTCTTTTCTACGTGTTGGATAGAAATAACCTGTGAAGCCATCTGGTCCTGGACTTTTGTTTGTTGGACGATTTGTAATCAGAGTTTCAAGTTCATTACTCGTACTGGGTCTGTTCATATTTTCGATTTTTTCCTGCTTCAGCCTTGGAAGGTCGTACCTTCCAAAGAATTTGTCCATTTCTTCCAGATTGTCCATTTTGTTAGCATAGAGTTGATTGCAGTAGTCTCTTACAACGTTTTGTATTTCTGTGTTGTCCGTTGTAACTTCTTTTACCTTTCTAATTTTATTGATTTCAGTCCTCTCCCTCTTTATCTTGATGCATCTGGCTAAGGATTTATCCATATGGTTTATCTTCTCAAAGAACCAGCTTTTTGTTTTTTTGATCTTTGATATTGTTTTCTTTGTTGCTGTTTCAGTCATTTCTTTCTTCTTTTTCTACCTTTTTATTGACAGTCCCAACTACCTTCAGAGTTTGTTTTCTATGGACTAAATGATTGGTTCAGATGGACACAACTTCTTCCTTTGATCTTATTGGTTTGTGTACATTGCAATCTTACTTCATTATCTGATACAGCAGGTTCTTATTAGTTATCCATCTTATACATATTACTGTATATATGTCAATCCCACTCTCCGAATTCATCACACAGCCACCACCAACCCCGCCACTTTCCCCCCTTGGTGGCCATACGTTACTTGTCCACATCTGTGTATCAATTCTGTCCTGTACACTGGTTCATCTGTACCATTTCTCGAGGTTGAATATATGTGCTTTTATATACGATATCCGATTTTCTCTTTCTGACTGACTTCACGCTGTATGACAGTGTCTAGATCTATCCACGCCTGTACAAATGAACCAACATAGTTCCTTTTCGTGGCTGTATAATATTCCAAAGTATATAGGTACCACATCTTCTTTATCCATTCGTCTTTGGGTGGCCATTAAGTTGTTTCCATGACCTGGCTGTTGTAAATAGTGCTGCACTGAACATTGGGGTGCCTGTGCCTTTTAGAATTATGCTCTTCTCTGGGCTTATGCCCTGGTGTGCGATGGCTGAGTCATATGTTATTTCTATGTTCAGTTTTTCAAGGAATCTCCTTGCTTCCCTCCCTAGTGGCTCTATCAATTTACACTCCCACCAAGAGTGCAAGTGTGTTCTCTTTACACCGTGCCCAGCAGTTATTTTGTTGATTTTCTGATGGTGACCGTTCTAAATGGTGTGAGGTGATACCTCAGTGTAGTTTTGATGTGCATCTCTATAATAATTAGTGATGTTGAGCAGGTTTTTATCTGCTTGTTGGCCACGTGTATGTCTTCTGTGGAGAATAGTCTGTTTAGGACTTCTGCCCATTTATAGATTGGGTTGTTGGTTTTTTTAATACCAAGCAGCATGAGCTGTTTACGTATTTTTGAGATTGATCCTCAGACCGCTGATTTGTATGTAAATATTTTTCCCATTTCTGTGGGTTGTGTGTTCTTCTTTCTCATAGTTTCCTGTGCTTAGCAAAATCTTTTAAGGTTACTGAGGTCCCACTTGGATATTTCTGTTTTTATTTCCAGGACTCTAGCAGGAGGATTACAAAAGATCTTCTTGTGTTTTATGTCCAACGACGTTCTTCCTAGGTTTTCCTCTACGAGTTTTAGAGTGTCCAGACTTAAGTTTGGGTCTCTGTTCCATTTTGACTTAATTTTTGTGTACGGTGTTTGGGAGTGTTCTAATCTTATTGTTTTACATGTCTCTGTCCAGTTTCCCCAGCACCACGTATTCAAGAGACAGTCTCTTCTCCATTGTGTATCCGTGCCCCCTTTGTCAGAGATTAGTTGAGCATAGGCGTGTGGCTTTATCTCTGGGCTTTCTATCCTGTTGCATTGATCTATATTTCTGTTTTTGTGCCAGTCCAATGCTGTCTTGGTTACCGTAGCTTTGTAGTACAGTGCGAAGTCACGGAGCCTGATTCCTCCAGCTCCTTTTTTTTTTTCATCAAACTGCTTTGGCCACTCGGGGAGTTTTGTGTCTCCATACACATTTTAAGATTTTTTGTTCTGGTTTTGTAAAAAAATTGCCATTGGTAATTTGAGAGGGATTGCACTGAATGTGTAGATTGCTTTGGGTAGTAGAGTCATTTTCATAATATTGATTCTTCCTATCCAAGAACATGGTATAGCTCTTCATCTGTTTGTATCATCCTCAGTTTCATTCATCAGTGTCTTATACTTTTCTGTATACAGGTTTTCTGTCTCCCTAGGTAGGTTTATTCCTAGGTATTTTATTCCTTTACTTGCAGGGGTAAATGAGAGTCCTTCCTTAATTTCTCTTTCTTTTTTTCTTCCTTAATGAATAGGAATGCAAGGGATTTCTGTGCATTAATTTTGTGTCCTGCAGCGTTTCCAAATCCATGGATTAGCTCTACTAGTTTTACGGTGGCATCTTTAGGATTCTCTAAGTATAGAATCAGGTCATGTGCAAAGAGTGGCATTGTGACTTCTTCTTTTCCAGTTTGCCTTCCTTTTCTTTCTTTTGCTGCTCTGATTCCCGTGGCTAGAAGTTCCAAAACCATGTTGATGAATAATAGTGGTGAGAGTGGTCATCCTTGTCTTGTTCCTGATCTTAGAGGACATGCTTTCAGTTCTTCACCACTGAAAATGTTTGCTGCGGGTTTGTTGTATACGTCCTTGATTAAGTTGAGTGAGGTTCCCTCTAAGCCCACGTCCTGGAGGCTTTATATCACAAATGTGTGTTGACATTTGTCACGAGCTTTTCTGCATCGAGTGACTTGATCATATGCTTTCTCCTCTTCAATTTGTCAATAGGGGGAATCACATTGATTTGCGTGTATTGAAGAATCCTTGCATCCCTGGGAAAAATCCCACTTGACGGTGAGTTAGGATACTTTTAACGTGGTGTTGGATTCTGTTGCTGCTATTTTGTTGAGCCGCTTTGCATCTAAGTTCATCAGTGATATCGGGATGTAACTCTTTTTCCTACTGTCTTTGTCTGGTTTTCCCAACAGGGTGACGGTGGCCTCACAGGAAGAGTTTCAGAGTGTTCCTTCCACGCCAATAGTTTGGAAGAGTTTGAGAAAGGTGGGTGTTAGCTCTTTTCTACGTGTTGGATAGAAATAACCTGTGAAGCCATCTGGTCCTGGACTTTTGTTTGTTGGACGATTTGTAATCAGAGTTTCAAGTTCATTACTCGTACTCGGTCTGTTCATATTTTCGATTTTTTCCTGCTTCAGCCTTGGAAGGTCGTACCTTCCGAAGAATTTGTCCATTTCTTCCAGATTGTCCATTTTGTTAGCATAGAGTTGATTGCAGTAGTCTCTTACAACGTTTTGTATTTCTGTGTTGTCCGTTGTAACTTCTTTTACCTTTCTAATTTTATTGATTTCAGTCCTCTCCCTCTTTATCTTGATGCATCTGGCTAAGGATTTATCCATATGGTTTATCTTCTCAAAGAACCAGCTTTTTGTTTTTTTGATCTTTGATATTGTTTTCTTTGTTGCTGTTTCAGTCATTTCTTTCTTCTTTTTCTACCTTTTTATTGACAGTCCGAACTACCTTCAGAGTTTGTTTTCTATGGACTAAATGATTGGTTCAGATGGACACAACTTCTTCCTTTGATCTTATTGGTTTGTGTACATTGCAATCTTACTTCATTATCTGATACAGCAGGTTCTTATTAGTTATCCATCTTATACATATTACTGTATATATGTCAATCCCACTCTCCGAATTCATCACACAGCCACCACCAACCCCGCCACTTTCCCCCCTTGGTGGCCATACGTTACTTGTCCACATCTGTGTATCAATTCTGTCCTGTACACTGGTTCATCTGTACCATTTCTCGAGGTTGAATATATGTGCTTTTATATACGATATCCGATTTTCTCTTTCTGACTGACTTCACGCTGTATGACAGTGTCTAGATCTATCCACGCCTGTACAAATGAACCAACATAGTTCCTTTTCGTGGCTGTATAATATTCCAAAGTATATAGGTACCACATCTTCTTTATCCATTCGTCTTTGGGTGGCCATTAAGTTGTTTCCATGACCTGGCTGTTGTAAATAGTGCTGCACTGAACATTGGGGTGCCTGTGCCTTTTAGAATTATGCTCTTCTCTGGGCTTATGCCCTGGTGTGCGATGGCTGAGTCATATGTTATTTCTATGTTCAGTTTTTCAAGGAATCTCCTTGCTTCCCTCCCTAGTGGCTCTATCAATTTACACTCCCACCAAGAGTGCAAGTGTGTTCTCTTTACACCGTGCCCAGCAGTTATTTTGTTGATTTTCTGATGGTGACCGTTCTAAATGGTGTGAGGTGATACCTCAGTGTAGTTTTGATGTGCATCTCTATAATAATTAGTGATGTTGAGCAGGTTTTTATCTGCTTGTTGGCCACGTGTATGTCTTCTGTGGAGAATAGTCTGTTTAGGACTTCTGCCCATTTATAGATTGGGTTGTTGGTTTTTTTAATACCAAGCAGCATGAGCTGTTTACGTATTTTTGAGATTGATCCTCAGACCGCTGATTTGTATGTAAATATTTTTCCCATTTCTGTGGGTTGTGTGTTCTTCTTTCTCATAGTTTCCTGTGCTTAGCAAAATCTTTTAAGGTTACTGAGGTCCCACTTGGATATTTCTGTTTTTATTTCCAGGACTCTAGCAGGAGGATTACAAAAGATCTTCTTGTGTTTTATGTCCAACGACGTTCTTCCTAGGTTTTCCTCTACGAGTTTTAGAGTGTCCAGACTTAAGTTTGGGTCTCTGTTCCATTTTGACTTAATTTTTGTGTACGGTGTTTGGGAGTGTTCTAATCTTATTGTTTTACATGTCTCTGTCCAGTTTCCCCAGCACCACGTATTCAAGAGACAGTCTCTTCTCCATTGTGTATCCGTGCCCCCTTTGTCAGAGATTAGTTGAGCATAGGCGTGTGGCTTTATCTCTGGGCTTTCTATCCTGTTGCATTGATCTATATTTCTGTTTTTGTGCCAGTCCAATGCTGTCTTGGTTACCGTAGCTTTGTAGTACAGTGCGAAGTCACGGAGCCTGATTCCTCCAGCTCCTTTTTTTTTTTCATCAAACTGCTTTGGCCACTCGGGGAGTTTTGTGTCTCCATACACATTTTAAGATTTTTTGTTCTGGTTTTGTAAAAAAATTGCCATTGGTAATTTGAGAGGGATTGCACTGAATGTGTAGATTGCTTTGGGTAGTAGAGTCATTTTCATAATATTGATTCTTCCTATCCAAGAACATGGTATAGCTCTTCATCTGTTTGTATCATCCTCAGTTTCATTCATCAGTGTCTTATACTTTTCTGTATACAGGTTTTCTGTCTCCCTAGGTAGGTTTATTCCTAGGTATTTTATTCCTTTACTTGCAGGGGTAAATGAGAGTCCTTCCTTAATTTCTCTTTCTTTTTTTCTTCCTTAATGAATAGGAATGCAAGGGATTTCTGTGCATTAATTTTGTGTCCTGCAGCGTTTCCAAATCCATGGATTAGCTCTACTAGTTTTACGGTGGCATCTTTAGGATTCTCTAAGTATAGAATCAGGTCATGTGCAAAGAGTGGCATTGTGACTTCTTCTTTTCCAGTTTGCCTTCCTTTTCTTTCTTTTGCTGCTCTGATTCCCGTGGCTAGAAGTTCCAAAACCATGTTGATGAATAATAGTGGTGAGAGTGGTCATCCTTGTCTTGTTCCTGATCTTAGAGGACATGCTTTCAGTTCTTCACCACTGAAAATGTTTGCTGCGGGTTTGTTGTATACGTCCTTGATTAAGTTGAGTGAGGTTCCCTCTAAGCCCACGTCCTGGAGGCTTTATATCACAAATGTGTGTTGACATTTGTCACGAGCTTTTCTGCATCGAGTGACTTGATCATATGCTTTCTCCTCTTCAATTTGTCAATAGGGGGAATCACATTGATTTGCGTGTATTGAAGAATCCTTGCATCCCTGGGAAAAATCCCACTTGACGGTGAGTTAGGATACTTTTAACGTGGTGTTGGATTCTGTTGCTGCTATTTTGTTGAGCCGCTTTGCATCTAAGTTCATCAGTGATATCGGGATGTAACTCTTTTTCCTACTGTCTTTGTCTGGTTTTCCCAACAGGGTGACGGTGGCCTCACAGGAAGAGTTTCAGAGTGTTCCTTCCACGCCAATAGTTTGGAAGAGTTTGAGAAAGGTGGGTGTTAGCTCTTTTCTACGTGTTGGATAGAAATAACCTGTGAAGCCATCTGGTCCTGGACTTTTGTTTGTTGGACGATTTGTAATCAGAGTTTCAAGTTCATTACTCGTACTGGGTCTGTTCATATTTTCGATTTTTTCCTGCTTCAGCCTTGGAAGGTTGTACCTTCCGAAGAATTTGTCCATTTCTTACAGATTGTCCATTTTGTTAGCATAGAGTTGATTGCAGTAGTCTCTTACAACGTTTTGTATTTCTGTGTTGTCCGTTGTAACTTCTTTTACCTTTCTAATTTTATTGATTTCAGTCCTCTCCCTCTTTATCTTGATGCATCTGGCTAAGGATTTATCCATATGGTTTATCTTCTCAAAGAACCAGCTTTTTGTTTTTTTGATCTTTGATATTGTTTTCTTTGTTGCTGTTTCAGTCATTTCTTTCTTCTTTTTCTACCTTTTTATTGACAGTCCCAGCTACCTTCAGAGTTTGTTTTCTATGGACTAAATGATTGGTTCAGATGGACACAACTTCTTCCTTTGATCTTATTGGTTTGTGTACATTGCAATCTTACTTCATTATCTGATACAGCAGGTTCTTATTAGTTATCCATCTTATACATATTACTGTATATATGTCAATCCCACTCTCCGAATTCATCACACAGCCACCACCAACCCCGCCACTTTCCCCCCTTGGTGGCCATACGTTACTTGTCCACATCTGTGTATCAATTCTGTCCTGTACACTGGTTCATCTGTACCATTTCTCGAGGTTGAATATATGTGCTTTTATATACGATATCCGATTTTCTCTTTCTGACTGACTTCACGCTGTATGACAGTGTCTAGATCTATCCACGCCTGTACAAATGAACCAACATAGTTCCTTTTCGTGGCTGTATAATATTCCAAAGTATATAGGTACCACATCTTCTTTATCCATTCGTCTTTGGGTGGCCATTAAGTTGTTTCCATGACCTGGCTGTTGTAAATAGTGCTGCACTGAACATTGGGGTGCCTGTGCCTTTTAGAATTATGCTCTTCTCTGGGCTTATGCCCTGGTGTGCGATGGCTGAGTCATATGTTATTTCTATGTTCAGTTTTTCAAGGAATCTCCTTGCTTCCCTCCCTAGTGGCTCTATCAATTTACACTCCCACCAAGAGTGCAAGTGTGTTCTCTTTACACCGTGCCCAGCAGTTATTTTGTTGATTTTCTGATGGTGACCGTTCTAAATGGTGTGAGGTGATACCTCAGTGTAGTTTTGATGTGCATCTCTATAATAATTAGTGATGTTGAGCAGGTTTTTATCTGCTTGTTGGCCACGTGTATGTCTTCTGTGGAGAATAGTCTGTTTAGGACTTCTGCCCATTTATAGATTGGGTTGTTGGTTTTTTTAATACCAAGCAGCATGAGCTGTTTACGTATTTTTGAGATTGATCCTCAGACCGCTGATTTGTATGTAAATATTTTTCCCATTTCTGTGGGTTGTGTGTTCTTCTTTCTCATAGTTTCCTGTGCTTAGCAAAATCTTTTAAGGTTACTGAGGTCCCACTTGGATATTTCTGTTTTTATTTCCAGGACTCTAGCAGGAGGATTACAAAAGATCTTCTTGTGTTTTATGTCCAACGACGTTCTTCCTAGGTTTTCCTCTACGAGTTTTAGAGTGTCCAGACTTAAGTTTGGGTCTCTGTTCCATTTTGACTTAATTTTTGTGTACGGTGTTTGGGAGTGTTCTAATCTTATTGTTTTACATGTCTCTGTCCAGTTTCCCCAGCACCACGTATTCAAGAGACAGTCTCTTCTCCATTGTGTATCCGTGCCCCCTTTGTCAGAGATTAGTTGAGCATAGGCGTGTGGCTTTATCTCTGGGCTTTCTATCCTGTTGCATTGATCTATATTTCTGTTTTTGTGCCAGTCCAATGCTGTCTTGGTTACCGTAGCTTTGTAGTACAGTGCGAAGTCACGGAGCCTGATTCCTCCAGCTCCTTTTTTTTTTTCATCAAACTGCTTTGGCCACTCGGGGAGTTTTGTGTCTCCATACACATTTTAAGATTTTTTGTTCTGGTTTTGTAAAAAAATTGCCATTGGTAATTTGAGAGGGATTGCACTGAATGTGTAGATTGCTTTGGGTAGTAGAGTCATTTTCATAATATTGATTCTTCCTATCCAAGAACATGGTATAGCTCTTCATCTGTTTGTATCATCCTCAGTTTCATTCATCAGTGTCTTATACTTTTCTGTATACAGGTTTTCTGTCTCCCTAGGTAGGTTTATTCCTAGGTATTTTATTCCTTTACTTGCAGGGGTAAATGAGAGTCCTTCCTTAATTTCTCTTTCTTTTTTTCTTCCTTAATGAATAGGAATGCAAGGGATTTCTGTGCATTAATTTTGTGTCCTGCAGCGTTTCCAAATCCATGGATTAGCTCTACTAGTTTTACGGTGGCATCTTTAGGATTCTCTAAGTATAGAATCAGGTCATGTGCAAAGAGTGGCATTGTGACTTCTTCTTTTCCAGTTTGCCTTCCTTTTCTTTCTTTTGCTGCTCTGATTCCCATGGCTAGAAGTTCCAAAACCATGTTGATGAATAATAGTGGTGAGAGTGGTCATCCTTGTCTTGTTCCTGATCTTAGAGGACATGCTTTCAGTTCTTCACCACTGAAAATGTTTGCTGCGGGTTTGTTGTATACGTCCTTGATTAAGTTGAGTGAGGTTCCCTCTAAGCCCACGTCCTGGAGGCTTTATATCACAAATGTGTGTTGACATTTGTCACGAGCTTTTCTGCATCGAGTGACTTGATCATATGCTTTCTCCTCTTCAATTTGTCAATAGGGGGAATCACATTGATTTGCGTGTATTGAAGAATCCTTGCATCCCTGGGAAAAATCCCACTTGACGGTGAGTTAGGATACTTTTAACGTGGTGTTGGATTCTGTTGCTGCTATTTTGTTGAGCCGCTTTGCATCTAAGTTCATCAGTGATATCGGGATGTAACTCTTTTTCCTACTGTCTTTGTCTGGTTTTCCCAACAGGGTGACGGTGGCCTCACAGGAAGAGTTTCAGAGTGTTCCTTCCACGCCAATAGTTTGGAAGAGTTTGAGAAAGGTGGGTGTTAGCTCTTTTCTACGTGTTGGATAGAAATAACCTGTGAAGCCATCTGGTCCTGGACTTTTGTTTGTTGGACGATTTGTAATCAGAGTTTCAAGTTCATTACTCGTACTGGGTCTGTTCATATTTTCGATTTTTTCCTGCTTCAGCCTTGGAAGGTCGTACCTTCCTAAGAATTTGTCCATTTCTTCCAGATTGTCCATTTTGTTAGCATAGAGTTCATTGCAGTAGTCTCTTACAACGTTTTGTATTTCTGTGTTGTCCGTTGTAACTTCTTTTACCTTTCTAATTTTATTGATTTCAGTCCTCTCCCTCTTTATCTTGATGCATCTAGCTAAGGATTTATCCATATGGTTTATCTTCTCAAAGAACCAGCTTTTTGTTTTTTTGATCTTTGATATTGTTTTCTTTGATGCTGTTTCAGTCATTTCTTTCTTCTTTTTCTACCTTTTTATTGACAGTCCCAACTACCTTCAGAGTTTGTTTTCTATGGAGTAAATGATTGTTTCAGACGGACACAACTTCTTCCTTTGATCTTATTGGTTTGTGAACTTTGCAATCTTACTTCATTATCTGATACAGCAGGTTCTTATTAGTTATCCATCTTATACATATTACTGTATATATGTCAATCCCACTCTCCGAATTCATCACACAGCCACCACCAACCCCGCCACTTTCCCCCCTTGGTGGCCATACGTTACTTCTCCACATCTGTGTATCAATTCTGTCCTGTACACTGGTTCATCTGTACCATTTCTCGAGGTTGAATATATGTGCTTTTATATACGATATCCGATTTTCTCTTTCTGACTGACTTCACGCTGTATGACAGTGTCTAGATCTATCCACGCCTGTACAAATGAACCAACATAGTTCCTTTTCGTGGCTGTATAATATTCCACGGTATATAGGTACCACATCTTCTTTATCCATTCGTCTTTGGGTGGCCATTTAAGTTGTTTCCATGACCTGGCTGTTGTAAATAGTGCTGCACTGAACATTGGGGTGCCTGTGCCTTTTAGAATTATGCTCTTCTCTGGGCTTATGCCCTGGTGTGCGATGGCTGAGTCATATGTTATTTCTATGTTCAGTTTTTCAAGGAATCTCCTTGCTTCCCTCCCTAGTGGCTCTATCAATTTACACTCCCACCAAGAGTGCAAGTGTGTTCTCTTTCCTCCACACCGTGCCCAGCAGTTATTTTGTTGATTTTCTGATGGTGACCGTTCTAAATGGTGTGAGGTGATACCTCAGTGTAGTTTTGATGCGCATCTCTATAATAATTAGTGATATTGAGCAGGTTTTTATCTGCTTGTTGGCCACCTGTATGTCTTCTGTGGAGAATAGTGTGTTTAGGACTTCTGCCCATGTATAGATTGGGTTGTTGGTTTTTTTAATACCAAGCAGCATGAGCTGTTTACGTATTTTTGAGATTGATCCTCAGACCGCTGATTTGTATGTAAATATTTTTCCCATTCTGTGGGTTGTGTGTTCTTCTTTCTCATAGTTTCCTGTGCTTAGCAAAATCTTTTAAGGTTAATGAGGTCCCACTTGGATATTTCTGTTTTTATTTCCAGGACTCTAGCAGGAGGATTACAAAAGATCTTCTTGTGTTTTATGTCCAACGACGTTCTTCCTAGGATTTCCTCTACGAGTTTTAGAGTGTCCAGACTTAAGTTTGGGTCTCTGTTCCATTTTGACTTAATTTTTGTGTACGGTGTTTGGGAGTGTTCTAATCTTATTGTTTTACATGTCTCTGTCCAGTTTCCCCAGCACCACGTATTCAAGAGACAGTCTCTTCTCCATTGTGTATCCGTGCCCCCTTTGTCAGAGATTAGTTGAGCATAGGCGTGTGGCTTTATCTCTGGGCTTTCTATCCTGTTGCATTGATCTATATTTCTGTTTTTGTGCCAGTCCAATGCTGTCTTGGTTACCGTAGCTTTGTAGTACAGTGCGAAGTCACGGAGCCTGATTCCTCCAGCTCCTTTTCTTTTTTCATCAAACTGCTTTCGCCACTCGGGGAGTTTTGTGTCTCCATACACATTTTAAGATTTTTTGTTCTGGTTTTGTAAAAAAATTGCCATTGGTAATTTGAGAGGGATTGCACTGAATGTGTAGATTGCTTTGGGTAGTAGAGTCATTTTCATAATATTGATTCTTCCTATCCAAGAACATGGTATAGCTCTTCATCTGTTTGTATCATCCTCAGTTTCATTCATCAGTGTCTTATACTTTTCTGTATACAGGTTTTCTGTCTCCCTAGGTAGGTTTATTCCTAGGTATTTTATTCCTTTACTTGCAGGGGTAAATGGGAGTCCTTCCTTAATTTCTCTTTCTTTTTTTCTTCCTTAATGAATAGGAATGCAAGGGATTTCTGTGCATTAATTTTGTGTCCTGCAGCGTTTCCAAATCCATGGATTAGCTCTACTAGTTTTACGGTGGCATCTTTAGGATTCTCTAAGTATAGGATCAGGTCATGTGCAAAGAGTGGCATTGTGACTTCTTCTTTTCCAGTTTGCCTTCCTTTTCTTTCTTTTGCTGCTCTGGTTCCCGTGGCTAGAAGTTCCAAAACTATGTTGAATAATAGTGGTGAGAGTGGACATCCTTGTCTTGTTCCTGATCTTAGAGGACATGCTTTCAGTTCTTCACCACTGAAAATGTTTGCTGCGGGTTTGTTGTATACGTCCTTGATTAAGTTGAGTGAGGTTCCCTCTAAGCCCACGTCCTGGAGGCTTTATATCACAAATGTGTGTTGACATTTGTCACGAGCTTTTCTGCATCGAGTGACTTGATCATATGCTTTCTCCTCTTCAATTTGTCAATAGGGGGAATCACATTGATTTGCGTGTATTGAAGAATCCTTGCATCCCTGGGAAAAATCCCACTTGACGGTGAGTTAGGATACTTTTAACGTGGTGTTGGATTCTGTTGCTGCTATTTTGTTGAGTCGCTTTGCATCTAAGTTCATCAGTGATATCGGGATGTAACTCCTTTTGCTACTGTCTTTGTCTGGTTTTCCCAACAGGGTGACGGTGGCCTCATAGGAAGAGTTTCAGAGTGTTCCTTCCACGCCAATAGTTTGGAAGAGTTTGAGAAAGGTGGGTGTTAGCTCTTTTCTACGTGTTGGATAGAAATAACCTGTGAAGCCATCTGGTCCTGGACTTTTGTTTGTTGGACGATTTGTAATCAGAGTTTCAAGTTCATTACTCGTACTGGGTCTGTTCATATTTTCGATTTTTTCCTGCTTCAGCCTTGGAAGGTTGTACCTTCCGAAGAATTTGTCCATTTCTTACAGATTGTCCATTTTGTTAGCATAGAGTTGATTGCAGTAGTCTCTTACAACGTTTTGTATTTCTGTGTTGTCCGTTGTAACTTCTTTTACCTTTCTAATTTTATTGATTTCAGTCCTCTCCCTCTTTATCTTGATGCATCTGGCTAAGGATTTATCCATATGGTTTATCTTCTCAAAGAACCAGCTTTTTGTTTTTTTGATCTTTGATATTGTTTTCTTTGTTGCTGTTTCAGTCATTTCTTTCTTCTTTTTCTACCTTTTTATTGACAGTCCCAGCTACCTTCAGAGTTTGTTTTCTATGGACTAAATGATTGGTTCAGATGGACACAACTTCTTCCTTTGATCTTATTGGTTTGTGAACTTTGCAATCTTACTTCATTATCTGATACAGCAGGTTCTTATTAGTTATCCATCTTATACATATTACTGTATATATGTCAATCCCACTCTCCGAATTCATCACACAGCCACCACCAACCCCGCCACTTTCCCCCCTTGGTGGCCATACGTTACTTCTCCACATCTGTGTATCAATTCTGTCCTGTACACTGGTTCATCTGTACCATTTCTCGAGGTTGAATATATGTGCTTTTATATACGATATCCGATTTTCTCTTTCTGACTGACTTCACGCTGTATGACAGTGTCTAGATCTATCCACGCCTGTACAAATGAACCAACATAGTTCCTTTTCGTGGCTGTATAATATTCCACGGCATATAGGTACCACATCTTCTTTATCCATTCGTCTTTGGGTGGCCATTTAAGTTGTTTCCGTGACCTGGCTGTTGTAAATAGTGCTGCACTGAACATTGGGGTGCCTGTGCCTTTTAGAATTATGCTCTTCTCTGGGCTTATGCCCTGGTGTGCGATGGCTGAGTCATATGTTATTTCTATTTTCAGTTTTTCAAGGAATCTCCTTGCTTCCCTGCCTAGTGGCTCTATCAATTTACACTCCCACCAAGAGTGCAAGTGTGTTCTCTTTCCTCCACACCGTGCCCAGCAGTTATTTTGTTGATTTTCTGATGGTGACCGTTCTAAATGGTGTGAGGTGATACCTCAGTGTAGTTTTGATGTGCATCTCTATAATAATTAGTGATATTGAGCAGGTTTTTATCTGCTTGTTGGCCACCTGTATGTCTTCTGTGGAGAATAGTCTGTTTAGGACTTCTGCCCATGTATAGATTGGGTTGTTGGTTTTTTTAATACCAAGCAGCAAGAGCTGTTTACGTAATTTTGAGATTGATCCTCAGACCGCTGATATTTATGTAAATATTTTTCCCATTCTGTGGGTTGTGTGTTCTTCTTTCTCGTAGTTTCCTGTGCTTAGCAAAATCTTTTAAGGTTACTGAGGTCCCACTTGGATATTTCTGTTTTTATTTCCAGGACTCTAGCAGGAGGATTACAAAAGATCTTCTTGTGTTTTATGTCCAACGACGTTCTTCCTAGGTTTTCCTCTACGAGTTTTAGAGTGTCCAGACTTAAGTTTGGGTCTCTGTTCCATTTTGACTTAATTTTTGTGTACGGTGTTTGGGAGTGTTCTAATCTTATTGTTTTACATGTCTCTGTCCAGTTTCCCCAGCACCACGTATTCAAGAGACAGTCTCTTCTCCATTGTGTATCCGTGCCCCCTTTGTCAGAGATTAGTTGAGCATAGGCGTGTGGCTTTATCTCTGGGCTTTCTATCCTGTTGCATTGATCTATATTTCTGTTTTTGTGCCAGTCCAATGCTGTCTTGGTTACCGTAGCTTTGTAGTACAGTGCGAAGTCACGGAGCCTGATTCCTCCAGCTCCTGTTTTTTTTTTTTCATCAAACTGCTTTGGCCACTCGGGGAGTTTTGTGTCTCCATACACATTTTAAGATTTTTTGTTCTGCTTTTGTAAAAAAATTGCCATTGGTAATTTGAGAGGGATTGCACTGAATATGTAGATTGCTTTGGGTAGTAGAGTCATTTTCATAATATTGATTCTTCCTATCCAAGAACATGGTATAGCTCTTCATCTGTTTGTATCATCCTCAGTTTCATTCATCAGTGTCTTATACTTTTCTGTATACAGGTTTTCTGTCTCCCTAGGTAGGTTTATTCCTAGGTATTTTATTCCTTTACTTGCAGGGGTAAATGGGAGTCCTTCCTTAATTGCTCTTTCTTTTTTTCTTCCTTAATGAATAGGAATGCAAGGGATTTCTGTGCATTAATTTTGTGTCCTGCAGCGTTTCCAAATCCATGGATTAGCTCTACTAGTTTTACGGTGGCATCTTTAGGATTCTCTAAGTATAGAATCAGGTCATGTGCAAAGAGTGGCATTGTGACTTCTTCTTTTCCAGTTTGCCTTCCTTTTCTTTCTTTTGCTGCTCTGATTCCCGTGGCTAGAAGTTCCAAAACCATGTTGATGAATAATAGTGGTGAGAGTGGTCATCCTTGTCTTGTTCCTGATCTTAGAGGACATGCTTTCAGTTCTTCACCACTGAAAATGTTTGCTGCGGGTTTGTTGTATACGTCCTTGATTAAGTTGAGTGAGGTTCCCTCTAAGCCCACGTCCTGGAGGCTTTATATCACAAATGTGTGTTGACATTTGTCACAAGCTTTTCTGCATCGAGTGACTTGATCATATGCTTTCTCCTCTTCAATTTGTCAATAGGGGGAATCACATTGATTTGCGTGTATTGAAGAATCCTTGCATCCCTGGGAAAAATCCCACTTGACGGTGAGTTATGATACTTTTAACGTGGTGTTGGATTCTGTTGCTGCTATTTTGTTGAGCCGCTTTGCATCTAAGTTCATCAGTGATATCGGGATGTAACTCTTTTTCCTACTGTCTTTGTCTGGTTTTCCCAACAGGGTGACGGTGGCCTCACAGGAAGAGTTTCAGAGTGTTCCTTCCACGCCAATAGTTTGGAAGAGTTTGAGAAAGGTGGGTGTTAGCTCTTTTCTACGTGTTGGATAGAAATAACCTGTGAAGCCATCTGGTCCTGGACTTTTGTTTGTTGGACGATTTGTAATCAGAGTTTCAAGTTCATTACTCGTACTGGGTCTGTTCATATTTTCGATTTTTTCCTGCTTCAGCCTTGGAAGGTCGTACCTTCCGAAGAATTTGTCCATTTCTTCCAGATTGTCCATTTTGTTAGCATAGAGTTGATTGCAGTAGTCTCTTACAACGTTTTGTATTTCTGTGTTGTCCGTTGTAACTTCTTTTACCTTTCTAATTTTATTGATTTCAGTCCTCTCCCTCTTTATCTTGATGCATCTGGCTAAGGATTTATCCATATGGTTTATCTTCTCAAAGAACCAGCTTTTTGTTTTTTTGAACTTTGATATTGTTTTCTTTGTTGCTGTTTCAGTCATTTCTTTCTTCTTTTTCTACCTTTTTATTGACAGTCCCAACTACCTTCAGAGTTTGTTTTCTATGGAGTAAATGATTGGTTCAGATGGACACAACTTCTTCCTTTGATCTTATTGGTTTGTGAACTTTGCAATCTTACTTCATTATCTGATACAGCAGGTTCTTATTAGTTATCCATCTTATACATATTACTGTATATATGTCAATCCCACTCTCCGAATTCATCACACAGCCACCACCAACCCCGCCACTTTCCCCCCTTGGTGGCCATACGTTACTTCTCCACATCTGTGTATCAATTCTGTCCTGTACACTGGTTCATCTGTACCATTTCTCGAGGTTGAATATATGTGCTTTTATATACGATATCCGATTTTCTCTTTCTGACTTCACTCTGTATGACAGTGTCTAGATCTATCCACGCCTGTACAAATGAACCAACATAGTTCCTTTCGTGGCTGTATAATATTCCACGGTATATAGGTACCACATCTTCTTTATCCATTCGTCTTTGGGTGGCCATTAAGTTGTTTCCATGACCTGGCTGTTGTAAATAGTGCTGCACTGAACATTGGGGTGCCTGTGCCTTTTAGAATTATGATCTTCTCTGGGCTTATGCCCTGGTGTGCGATGGCTGAGGCATACGTTATTTCTATGTTCAGTTTTTCAAGGAATCTCCTTGCTTCCCTCCCTAGTGGCTCTATCAATTTACACTCCCACCAAGAGTGCAAGTGTGTTCTCTTTACACCGTGCCCAGCAGTTATTTTGTTGATTTTCTGATGGTGACCGTTCTAAATGGTGTGAGGTGATACCTCAGTGTAGTTTTGATGTGCATCTCTATAATAATTAGTGATGTTGAGCAGGTTTTTATCTGCTTGTTGGCCACCTGTATGTCTTCTGTGGAGAATAGTCTGTTTAGGACTTCTGCCCATTTATAGATTGGGTTGTTGGTTTTATTAATACCAAGCAGCCTGAGCTGTTTACGTATTTTTGAGAGTGATCCTCAGACCGCTGATTTGTATGTAAATATTTTTCCCATTTCTGTGGGTTGTGTTTTCTTCTTTCTCATAGTTTCCTGTGCTTAGCAAAATCTTTTAAGGTTACTGAGGTCCCACTTGGATATTTCTGTTTTTATTTCCAGGACTCTAGCAGGAGGATTACAAAAGATCTTCTTGTGTTTTATGTCCAACGACGTTATTCCTAGGATTTCCTCTACGAGTTTTAGAGTGTCCAGACTTAAGTTTGGGTCTCTGTTCCATTTTGACTTAATTTTTGTGTACGGTGTTTGGGAGTGTTCTAATCTTACTGTTTTACATGTCTCTGTCCAGTTTCCCCAGCACCACGTATTCAAGAGACAGTCTCTTCTCCATTGTGTATCCGTGCCCCCTTTGTCAGAGATTAGTTGAGCATAGGCGTGTGGCTTTATCTCTGGGCTTTCTATCCTGTTGCATTGATCTATATTTCTGTTTTTGTGCCAGTCCAATGCTGTCTTGGTTACCGTAGCTTTGTAGTACAGTGCGAAGTCACGGAGCCTGATTCCTCCAGCTCCTTTTCTTTTTTCATCAAACTGCTTTCGCCACTCGGGGAGTTTTGTGTCTCCATACACATTTTAAGATTTTTTGTTCTGGTTTTGTAAAAAAATTGCCATTGGTAATTTGAGAGGGATTGCACTGAATGTGTAGATTGCTTTGGGTAGTAGAGTCATTTTCATAATATTGATTCTTCCTATCCAAGAACATGGTATAGCTCTTCATCTGTTTGTATCATCCTCAGTTTCATTCATCAGTGTCTTATACTTTTCTGTATACAGGTTTTCTGTCTCCCTAGGTAGGTTTATTCCTAGGTATTTTATTCCTTTACTTGCAGGGGTAAATGGGAGTCCTTCCTTAATTTCTCTTTCTTTTTTTCTTCCTTAATGAATAGGAATGCAAGGGATTTCTGTGCATTAATTTTGTGTCCTGCAGCGTTTCCAAATCCATGGATTAGCTCTACTAGTTTTACGGTGGCATCTTTAGGATTCTCTAAGTATAGGATCAGGTCATGTGCAAAGAGTGGCATTGTGACTTCTTCTTTTCCAGTTTGCCTTCCTTTTCTTTCTTTTGCTGCTCTGGTTCCCGTGGCTAGAAGTTCCAAAACTATGTTGAATAATAGTGGTGAGAGTGGACATCCTTGTCTTGTTCCTGATCTTAGAGGACATGCTTTCAGTTCTTCACCACTGAAAATGTTTGCTGCGGGTTTGTTGTATACGTCCTTGATTAAGTTGAGTGAGGTTCCCTCTAAGCCCACGTCCTGGAGGCTTTATATCACAAATGTGTGTTGACATTTGTCACGAGCTTTTCTGCATCGAGTGACTTGATCATATGCTTTCTCCTCTTCAATTTGTCAATAGGGGGAATCACATTGATTTGCGTGTATTGAAGAATCCTTGCATCCCTGGGAAAAATCCCACTTGACGGTGAGTTAGGATACTTTTAACGTGGTGTTGGATTCTGTTGCTGCTATTTTGTTGAGTCGCTTTGCATCTAAGTTCATCAGTGATATCGGGATGTAACTCCTTTTGCTACTGTCTTTGTCTGGTTTTCCCAACAGGGTGACGGTGGCCTCATAGGAAGAGTTTCAGAGTGTTCCTTCCACGCCAATAGTTTGGAAGAGTTTGAGAAAGGTGGGTGTTAGCTCTTTTCTACGTGTTGGATAGAAATAACCTGTGAAGCCATCTGGTCCTGGACTTTTGTTTGTTGGACGATTTGTAATCAGAGTTTCAAGTTCATTACTCGTACTGGGTCTGTTCATATTTTCGATTTTTTCCTGCTTCAGCCTTGGAAGGTCGTACCTTCCGAAGAATTTGTCCATTTCTTCCAGATTGTCCATTTTGTTAGCATAGAGTTGATTGCAGTAGTCTCTTACAACGTTTTGTATTTCTGTGTTGTCCGTTGTAACTTCTTTTACCTTTCTAATTTTATTGATTTCAGTCCTCTCCCTCTTTATCTTGATGCATCTGGCTAAGGATTTATCCATATGGTTTATCTTCTCAAAGAACCAGCTTTTTGTTTTTTTGATCTTTGATATTGTTTTCTTTGTTGCTGTTTCAGTCATTTCTTTCTTCTTTTTCTACCTTTTTATTGACAGTCCCAACTACCTTCAGAGTTTGTTTTCTATGGAGTAAATGATTGGTTCAGATGGACACAACTTCTTCCTTTGATCTTATTGGTTTGTGTACATTGCAATCTTACTTCATTATCTGATACAGCAGGTTCTTATTAGTTATCCATCTTATACATATTACTGTATATATGTCAATCCCACTCTCCGAATTCATCACACAGCCACCACCAACCCCGCCACTTTCCCCCCTTGGTGGCCATACGTTACTTGTCCACATCTGTGTATCAATTCTGTCCTGTACACTGGTTCATCTGTACCATTTCTCGAGGTTGAATATATGTGCTTTTATATACGATATCCGATTTTCTCTTTCTGACTGACTTCACGCTGTATGACAGTGTCTAGATCTATCCACGCCTGTACAAATGAACCAACATAGTTCCTTTTCGTGGCTGTATAATATTCCACGGTATATAGGTACCACATCTTCTTTATCCATTCGTCTTTGGGTGGCCATTAAGTTGTTTCCATGACCTGGCTGTTGTAAATAGTGCTGCACTGAACATTGGGGTGCCTGTGCCTTTTAGAATTATGCTCTTCTCTGGGCTTATGCCCTGGTGTGCGATGGCTGAGTCATATGTTATTTCTATGTTCAGTTTTTCAAGGAATCTCCTTGCTTCCCTCCCTAGTGGCTCTATCAATTTACACTCCCACCAAGAGTGCAAGTGTGTTCTCTTTACACCGTGCCCAGCAGTTATTTTGTTGATTTTCTGATGGTGACCGTTCTAAGTGGTGTCAGGTGATACCTCAGTGTAGTTTTGATGTGCATCTCTATAATAATTAGTGATGTTGAGCAGGTTTTTATCTGCTTGTTGGCCACCTGTATGTCTTCTGTGGAGAATAGTGTGTTTAGGACTTCTGCCCATTTATAGATTGGGTTGTTGGTTTTTTTAATACCAAGCAGCATGAGCTGTTTACGTATTTTTGAGATTGATCCTCAGACCGCTGATTTGTATGTAAATATTTTTCCCATTTCTGTGGGTTGTGTGTTCTTCTTTCTCATAGTTTCCTGTGCTTAGCAAAATCTTTTAAGGTTACTGAGGTCCCACTTGGATATTTCTGTTTTTATTTCCAGGACTCTAGCAGGAGGATTACAAAAGATCTTCTTGTGTTTTATGTCCAACGACGTTCTTCCTAGGATTTCCTCTACGAGTTTTAGAGTGTCCAGACTTAAGTTTGGGTCTCTGTTCCATTTTGACTTAATTTTTGTGTACGGTGTTTGGGAGTGTTCTAATCTTATCGTTTTACATGTCTCTGTCCAGTTTCCCCAGCACCACGTATTCAAGAGACAGTCTCTTCTCCATTGTGTATCCGTGCCCCCTTTGTCAGAGATTAGTTGAGCATAGGCGTGTGGCTTTATCTCTGGGCTTTCTATCCTGTTGCATTGATCTATATTTCTGTTTTTGTGCCAGTCCAATGCTGTCTTGGTTACCGTAGCTTTGTAGTACAGTGCGAAGTCACGGAGCCTGATTCCTCCAGCTCCTGTTTTTTTTTTTTCATCAAACTGCTTTGGCCACTCGGGGAGTTTTGTGTCTCCATACACATTTTAAGATTTTTTGTTCTGCTTTTGTAAAAAAATTGCCATTGGTAATTTGAGAGGGATTGCACTGAATATGTAGATTGCTTTGGGTAGTAGAGTCATTTTCATAATATTGATTCTTCCTATCCAAGAACATGGTATAGCTCTTCATCTGTTTGTATCATCCTCAGTTTCATTCATCAGTGTCTTATACTTTTCTGTATACAGGTTTTCTGTCTCCCTAGGTAGGTTTATTCCTAGGTATTTTATTCCTTTACTTGCAGGGGTAAATGGGAGTCCTTCCTTAATTGCTCTTTCTTTTTTTCTTCCTTAATGAATAGGAATGCAAGGGATTTCTGTGCATTAATTTTGTGTCCTGCAGCGTTTCCAAATCCATGGATTAGCTCTACTAGTTTTACGGTGGCATCTTTAGGATTCTCTAAGTATAGAATCAGGTCATGTGCAAAGAGTGGCATTGTGACTTCTTCTTTTCCAGTTTGCCTTCCTTTTCTTTCTTTTGCTGCTCTGATTCCCGTGGCTAGAAGTTCCAAAACCATGTTGATGAATAATAGTGGTGAGAGTGGTCATCCTTGTCTTGTTCCTGATCTTAGAGGACATGCTTTCAGTTCTTCACCACTGAAAATGTTTGCTGCGGGTTTGTTGTATACGTCCTTGATTAAGTTGAGTGAGGTTCCCTCTAAGCCCACGTCCTGGAGGCTTTATATCACAAATGTGTGTTGACATTTGTCACAAGCTTTTCTGCATCGAGTGACTTGATCATATGCTTTCTCCTCTTCAATTTGTCAATAGGGGGAATCACATTGATTTGCGTGTATTGAAGAATCCTTGCATCCCTGGGAAAAATCCCACTTGACGGTGAGTTAGGATACTTTTAACGTGGTGTTGGATTCTGTTGCTGCTATTTTGTTGAGCCGCTTTGCATCTAAGTTCATCAGTGATATCGGGATGTAACTCTTTTTCCTACTGTCTTTGTCTGGTTTTCCCAACAGGGTGACGGTGGCCTCACAGGAAGAGTTTCAGAGTGTTCCTTCCACGCCAATAGTTTGGAAGAGTTTGAGAAAGGTGGGTGTTAGCTCTTTTCTACGTGTTGGATAGAAATAACCTGTGAAGCCATCTGGTCCTGGACTTTTGTTTGTTGGACGATTTGTAATCAGAGTTTCAAGTTCGTTACTCGTACTGGGTCTGTTCATATTTTCGATTTTTTCCTGCTTCAGCCTTGGAAGGTCGTACCTTCCGAAGAATTTGTCCATTTCTTCCAGATTGTCCATTTTGTTAGCATAGAGTTGATTGCAGTAGTCTCTTACAACGTTTTGTATTTCTGTGTTGTCCGTTGTAACTTCTTTTACCTTTCTAATTTTATTGATTTCAGTCCTCTCCCTCTTTATCTTGATGCATCTAGCTAAGTATTTATCCATATGGTTTATCTTCTCAAAGAACCAGCTTTTTGTTTTTTTGATCTTTGATATTGTTTTCTTTGTTGCTGTTTCAGTCATTTCTTTCTTCTTTTTCTACCTTTTTATTGACAGTCCCAGCTACCTTCAGAGTTTGTTTTCTATGGACTAAATGATTGGTTCAGATGGACACAACTTCTTCCTTTGATCTTATTGGTTTGTGAACTTTGCAATCTTACTTCATTATCTGATACAGCAGGTTCTTATTAGTTATCCATCTTATACATATTACTGTATATATGTCAATCCCACTCTCCGAATTCATCACACAGCCACCACCAACCCCGCCACATTCCCCCCTTGGTGGCCATACGTTACTTCTCCACATCTGTGTATCAATTCTGTCCTGTACACTGGTTCATCTGTACCATTTCTCGAGGTTGAATATATGTGCTTTTATATACGATACCCGATTTTCTCTTTCTGACTGACTTCACGCTGTATGACAGTGTCTAGATCTATCCACGCCTGTACAAATGAACCAACATAGTTCCTTTTCGTGGCTGTATAATATTCCACGGTATACAGGTACCACATCTTCTTTATCCATTCGTCTTTGGGTGGCCATTTAAGTTGTTTCCATGACCTGGCTGTTGTAAATAGTGCTGCACTGAACATTGGGGTGCCTGTGCCTTTTAGAATTATGCTCTTCTCTGGGCTTATGCCCTGGTGTGCGATGGCTGAGTCATATGTTATTTCTATGTTCAGTTTTTCAAGGAATCTCCTTGCTTCCCTCCCTAGTGGCTCTATCAATTTACACTCCCACCAAGAGTGCAAGTGTGTTCTCTTTACACCGTGCCCAGCAGTTACTTTGTTGATTTTCTGATGGTGACCGTTCTAAATGGTGTGAGGTGATACCTCAGTGTAGTTTTGATGTGCATCTCTATAATAGTTAGTGATGTTGAGCAGGTTTTTATCTGCTTGTTGGCCACCTGTATGTCTTCTGTGGAGAATAGTCTGTTTAGGACTTCTGCCCATTTATAGATTGGGTTGTTGGTTTTTTAAATACCAAGCAGCATGAGCTGTTTACGTATTTTTGAGATTGATCCTCAGACCGCTGATTTGTATGTAAATATTTTTCCCATTTCTGTGGGTTGTGTGTTCTTCTTTCTCATAGTTTCCTGTGCTTAGCAAAATCTTTTAAGGTTACTGAGGTCCCACTTGGATATTTCTGTTTTTATTTCCAGGACTCTAGCAGGAGGATTACAAAAGATCTTCTTGTGTTTTATGTCCAACGACGTTCTTCCTAGGATTTCCTCTACGAGTTTTAGAGTGTCCAGACTTAAGTTTGGGTCTCTGTTCCATTTTGACTTAATTTTTGTGTACGGTGTTTGGGAGTGTTCTAATCTTATCGTTTTACATGTCTCTGTCCAGTTTCCCCAGCACCACGTATTCAAGAGACAGTCTCTTCTCCATTGTGTATCCGTGCCCCCTTTGTCAGAGATTAGTTGAGCATAGGCGTGTGGCTTTATCTCTGGGCTTTCTATCCTGTTGCATTGATCTATATTTCTGTTTTTGTGCCAGTCCAACGCTGTCTTGGTTACCGTAGCTTTGTAGTACAGTGCGAAGTCACGGAGCCTGATTCCTCCAGCTCCTTTTTTTTTTTTTCATCAAACTGCTTTGGCCACTCGGGGAGTTTTGTGTCTCCATACACATTTTAAGATTTTTTGTTCTGGTTTTGTAAAAAAATTGCCATTGGTAATTTGAGAGGGATTGCACTGAATATGTAGATTGCTTTGGGTAGTATAGTCATTTTCATAATATTGATTCTTCCTATCCAAGAACATGGTATAGCTCTTCATCTGTTTGTATCATCCTCAGTTTCATTCATCAGTGTCTTATACTTTTCTGTATACAGGTTTTCTGTCTCCCTAGGTAGGTTTATTCCTAGGTATTTTATTCCTTTACTTGCAGGGGTAAATGGGAGTCCTTCCTTAATTTCTCTTTCTTTTTTTCTTCCTTAATGAATAGGAATGCAAGGGATTTCTGTGCATTAATTTTGTGTCCTGCAGCGTTTCCAAATCCATGGATTAGCTCTACTAGTTTTACGGTGGCATCTTTAGGATTCTCTAAGTATAGAATCAGGTCATGTGCAAAGAGTGGCATTGTGACTTCTTCTTTTCCAGTTTGCCTTCCTTTTCTTTCTTTTGCTGCTCTGATTCCCGTGGCTAGAAGTTCCAAAACCATGTTGATGAATAATAGTGGTGAGAGTGGTCATCCTTGTCTTGTTCCTGATCTTAGAGGACATGCTTTCAGTTCTTCACCACTGAAAATGTTTGCTGCGGGTTTGTTGTATACGTCCTTGATTAAGTTGAGTGAGGTTCCCTCTAAGCCCACGTCCTGGAGGCTTTATATCACAAATGTGTGTTGACATTTGTCACAAGCTTTTCTGCATCGAGTGACTTGATCATATGCTTTCTCCTCTTCAATTTGACAATAGGGGGAATCACATTGATTTGCGTGTATTGAAGAATCCTTGCATCCCTGGGAAAAATCCCACTTGACGGTGAGTTAGGATACTTTTAACGTGGTGTTGGATTCTGTTGCTGCTATTTTGTTGAGCCGCTTTGCATCTAAGTTCATCAGTGATATCGGGATGTAACTCTTTTTCCTACTGTCTTTGTCTGGTTTTCCCAACAGGGTGACGGTGGCCTCACAGGAAGAGTTTCAGAGTGTTCCTTCCACGCCAATAGTTTGGAAGAGTTTGAGAAAGGTGGGTGTTACCTCTTTTCTACGTGTTGGATAGAAATAACCTGTGAAGCCATCTGGTCCTGGACTTTTGTTTGTTGGACGATTTGTAATCAGAGTTTCAAGTTCGTTACTCGTACTGGGTCTGTTCATATTTTCGATTTTTTCCTGCTTCAGCCTTGGAAGGGCGTACCTTCCGAAGAATTTGTCCATTTCTTCCAGATTGCCCATTTTGTTAGCATAGAGTTGATTGCAGTAGTCTCTTACAACGTTTTGTATTTCTGTGTTGTCCGTTGTAACTTCTTTTACCTTTCTAATTTTATTGATTTCAGTCCTCTCCCTCTTTATCTTGATGCATCTGGCTAAGGATTTATCCATATGGTTTATCTTCTCAAAGAACCAGCTTTTTGTTTTTTTGAACTTTGATATTGTTTTCTTTGTTGCTGTTTCAGTCATTTCTTTCTTCTTTTTCTACCTTTTTATTGACAGTCCCAACTACCTTCAGAGTTTGTTTTCTATGGAGTAAATGATTGGTTCAGATGGACACAACTTCCTCCTTTGATCTTATTGGTTTGTGAACTTTGCAATCTTACTTCATTATCTGATACAGCAGGTTCTTATTAGTTATCCATCTTATACATATTACTGTATATATGTCAATCCCACTCTCCGAATTCATCACACAGCCACCACCAACCCTGCCACTTTCCCCCCTTGGTGGCCATACGTTACTTCTCCACATCTGTGTATCAATTCTGTCCTGTACACTGGTTCATCTGTACCATTTCTCGAGGTTGAATATATGTGCTTTTATATACCATATCCGATTTTCTCTTTCTGACTGACTTCACTCTGTATGATAGTGTCTAGATCTATCCACGCCTGTACAAATGAACCAACATAGTTCCTTTTCGTGGCTGTATAATATTCCACGGTATATAGGTACCACATCTTCTTTATCCATTCGTCTTTGGGTGGCCATTAAGTTGTTTCCATGACCTGGCTGTTGTAAATAGTGCTGCACTGAACATTGGGGTGCCTGTGCCTTTTAGAATTATGATCTTCTCTGGGCTTATGCCCTGGTGTGCGATGGCTGAGTCATACGTTATTTCTATGTTCAGTTTTTCAAGGAATCTCCTTGCTTCCCTCCCTAGTGGCTCTATCAATTTACACTCCCACCAAGAGTGCAAGTGTGTTCTCTTTCCTCCACACCGTGCCCAGCAGTTATTTTGTTGATTTTCTGATGGTGACCGTTCTAAATGGTGTGAGGTGATACCTCAGTGTAGTTTTGATGTGCATCTCTATAATAATTAGTGATGTTGAGCAGGTTTTTATCTGCTTGTTGGCCACGTGTATGTCTTCTGTGGAGAATAGTCTGTTTAGGACTTCTGCCCATTTATAGATTGGGTTGTTGGTTTTTTTAATACCAAGCAGCATGAGCTGTTTACGTATTTTTGAGATTGATCCTCAGACCGCTGATTTGTATGTAAATATTTTTCCCATTTCTGTGGGTTGTGTGTTCTTCTTTCTCATAGTTTCCTGTGCTTAGCAAAATCTTTTAAGGTTACTGAGGTCCCACTTGGATATTTCTGTTTTTATTTCCAGGACTCTAGCAGGAGGATTACAAAAGATCTTCTTGTGTTTTATGTCCAACGACGTTCTTCCTAGGATTTCCTCTACGAGATTTAGAGTGTCCAGACTTAAGTTTGGGTCTCTGTTCCATTTTGACTTAATTTTTGTGTACGGTGTTTGGGAGTGTTCTATTCTTATTGTTTTACATGTCTCTGTCCAGTTTCCCCAGCACCACGTATTCAAGAGACAGTCTCTTCTCCATTGTGTATCCGTGCCCCCTTTGTCAGAGATTAGTTGAGCATAGGCGTGTGGCTTTATCTCTGGGCTTTCTATCCTGTTGCATTGATCTATATTTCTGTTTTTGTGCCAGTCCAATGCTGTCTTGGTTACCGTAGCTTTGTAGTACAGTGCGAAGTCACGGAGCCTGATTCCTCCAGCTCCTTTTTTTTTTTCATCAAACTGCTTTGGCCACTCGGGGAGTTTTGTGTCTCCATACACATTTTAAGATTTTTTGTTCTGGTTTTGTAAAAAAATTGCCATTGGTAATTTGAGAGGGATTGCACTGAATGTGTAGATTGCTTTGGGTAGTAGAGTCATTTTCATAATATTGATTCTTCCTATCCAAGAACATGGTATAGCTCTTCATCTGTTTGTATCATCCTCAGTTTCATTCATCAGTGTCTTATACTTTTCTGTATACAGGTTTTCTGTCTCCCTAGGTAGGTTTATTCCTAGGTATTTTATTCCTTTACTTGCAGGGGTAAATGGGAGTCCTTCCTTAATTTCTCTTTCTTTTTTTCTTCCTTAATGAATAGGAATGCAAGGGATTTCTGTGCATTAATTTTGTGTCCTGCAGCGTTTCCAAATCCATGGATTAGCTCTACTAGTTTTACGGTGGCATCTTTAGGATTCTCTAAGTATAGAATCAGGTCATGTGCAAAGAGTGGCATTGTGACTTCTTCTTTTCCAGTTTGCCTTCCTTTTCTTTCTTTTGCTGCTCTGATTCCCGTGGCTAGAAGTTCCAAAACCATGTTGATGAATAATAGTGGTGAGAGTGGTCATCCTTGTCTTGTTCCTGATCTTAGAGGACATGCTTTCAGTTCTTCACCACTGAAAATGTTTGCTGCGGGTTTGTTGTATACGTCCTTGATTAAGTTGAGTGAGGTTCCCTCTAAGCCCACGTCCTGGAGGCTTTATATCACAAATGTGTGTTGACATTTGTCACAAGCTTTTCTGCATCGAGTGACTTGATCATATGCTTTCTCCTCTTCAATTTGTCAATAGGGGGAATCACATTGATTTGCGTGTATTGAAGAATCCTTGCATCCCTGGGAAAAATCCCACTTGACGGTGAGTTATGATACTTTTAACGTGGTGTTGGATTCTGTTGCTGCTATTTTGTTGAGCCGCTTTGCATCTAAGTTCATCAGTGATATCGGGATGTAACTCTTTTTCCTACTGTCTTTGTCTGGTTTTCCCAACAGGGTGACGGTGGCCTCACAGGAAGAGTTTCAGAGTGTTCCTTCCACGCCAATAGTTTGGAAGAGATTGAGAAAGGTGGGTGTTACCTCTTTTCTACGTGTTGGATAGAAATAACCTGTGAAGCCATCTGGTCCTGGACTTTTGTTTGTTGGACGATTTGTAATCAGAGTTTCAAGTTCGTTACTCGTACTGGGTCTGTTCATATTTTCGATTTTTTCCTGCTTCAGCCTTGGAAGGTCGTACCTTCCGAAGAATTTGTCCATTTCTTCCAGATTGGCAATTTTGTTAGCATAGAGTTGATTGCAGTAGTCTCTTACAACGTTTTGTATTTCTGTGTTGTCCGTTGTAACTTCTTTTACCTTTCTAATTTTATTGATTTCAGTCCTCTCCCTCTTTATCTTGATGCATCTGGCTAAGGATTTATCCATATGGTTTATCTTCTCAAAGAACCAGCTTTTTGTTTTTTTGAACTTTGATATTGTTTTCTTTGTTGCTGTTTCAGTCATTTCTTTCTTCTTTTTCTACCTTTTTATTGACAGTCCCAACTACCTTCAGAGTTTGTTTTCTATGGAGTAAATGATTGGTTCAGATGGACACAACTTCTTCCTTTGATCTTATTGGTTTGTGAACTTTGCAATCTTACTTCATTATCTGATACAGCAGGTTCTTATTAGTTATCCATCTTATACATATTACTGTATATATGTCAATCCCACTCTCCGAATTCATCACACAGCCACCACCAACCCTGCCACTTTCCCCCCTTGGTGGCCATACGTTACTTCTCCACATCTGTGTATCAATTCTGTCCTGTACACTGGTTCATCTGTACCATTTCTCGAGGTTGAATATATGTGCTTTTATATACGATATCCGATTTTCTCTTTCTGACTGACTTCACGCTGTATGACAGTGTCTAGATCTATCCACGCCTGTACAAATGAACCAACATAGTTCCTTTTCATGGCTGTATAATATTCCACGGTATATAGGTACCACATCTTCTTTATCCATTCGTGTTTGGGTGGCCATTTAAGTTGTTTCCGTGACCTGGCTGTTGTAAATAGTGCTGCACTGAACATTGGGGTGCCTGTGCCTTTTAGAATTATGCTCTTCTCTGGGCTTATGCCCTGGTGTGCGATGGCTGAGTCATATGTTATTTCTATGTTCAGTTTTTCAAGGAATCTCCTTGCTTCCCTCCCTAGTGGCTCTATCAATTTACACTCCCACCAAGAGTGCAAGTGTGTTCTCTTTACACCGTGCCCAGCAGTTATTTTGTTGATTTTCTCATGGTGACCGTTCTAAATGGTGTGAGGTGATACCTCAGTGTAGTTTTGATGTGCATCTCTATAATAATTAGTGATGTTGAGCAGGTTTTTATCTGCTTGTTGGCCACCTGTATGTCTTCTGTGGAGAATAGTGTGTTTAGGACTTCTGCCCATTTATAGATTGGGTTGTTGGTTTTTTTAATACCAAGCAGCATGAGCTGTTTACGTATTTTTGAGATTGATCCTCAGACCGCTGATTTGTATGTAAATATTTTTCCCATTTCTGTGGGTTGTGTGTTCTTCTTTCTCATAGTTTCCTGTGCTTAGCAAAATCTTTTAAGGTTACTGAGGTCCCACTTGGATATTTCTGTTTTTATTTCCAGGACTCTAGCAGGAGGATTACAAAAGATCTTCTTGTGTTTTATGTCCAACGACGTTCTTCCTAGGTTTTCCTCTACGAGTTTTAGAGTGTCCAGACTTAAGTTTGGGTCTCTGTTCCATTTTGACTTAATTTTTGTGTACGGTGTTTGGGAGTGTTCTAATCTTATCGTTTTACATGTCTCTGTCCAGTTTCCCCAGCACCACGTATTCAAGAGACAGTCTCTTCTCCATTGTGTATCCGTGCCCCCTTTGTCAGAGATTAGTTGAGCATAGGCGTGTGGCTTTATCTCTGGGCTTTCTATCCTGTTGCATTGATCTATATTTCTGTTTTTGTGCCAGTCCAATGCTGTCTTGGTTACCGTAGCTTTGTAGTACAGTGCGAAGTCACGGAGCCTGATTCCTCCAGCTCCTTTTTTTTTTTCATCAAACTGCTTTGGCCACTCGGGGAGTTTTGTGTCTCCATACACATTTTAAGATTTTTTGTTCTGGTTTTGTAAAAAAATTGCCATTGGTAATTTGAGAGGGATTGCACTGAATGTGTAGATTGCTTTGGGTAGTAGAGTCATTTTCATAATATTGATTCTTCCTATCCAAGAACATGGTATAGCTCTTCATCTGTTTGTATCATCCTCAGTTTCATTCATCAGTGTCTTATACTTTTCTGTATACAGGTTTTCTGTCTCCCTAGGTAGGTTTATTCCTAGGTATTTTATTCCTTTACTTGCAGGGGTAAATGGGAGTCCTTCCTTAATTTCTCTTTCTTTTTTTCTTCCTTAATGAATAGGAATGCAAGGGATTTCTGTGCATTAATTTTGTGTCCTGCAGCGTTTCCAAATCCATGGATTAGCTCTACTAGTTTTACGGTGGCATCTTTAGGATTCTCTAAGTATAGAATCAGGTCATGTGCAAAGAGTGGCATTGTGACTTCTTCTTTTCCAGTTTGCCTTCCTTTTCTTTCTTTTGCTGCTCTGATTCCCGTGGCTAGAAGTTCCAAAACCATGTTGATGAATAATAGTGGTGAGAGTGGTCATCCTTGTCTTGTTCCTGATCTTAGAGGACATGCTTTCAGTTCTTCACCACTGAAAATGTTTGCTGCGGGTTTGTTGTATACGTCCTTGATTAAGTTGAGTGAGGTTCCCTCTAAGCCCACGTCCTGGAGGCTTTATATCACAAATGTGTGTTGACATTTGTCACGAGCTTTTCTGCATCGAGTGACTTGATCATATGCTTTCTCCTCTTCAATTTGTCAATAGGGGGAATCACATTGATTTGCGTGTATTGAAGAATCCTTGCATCCCTGGGAAAAATCCCACTTGACGGTGAGTTAGGATACTTTTAACGTGGTGTTGGATTCTGTTGCTGCTATTTTGTTGAGCCGCTTTGCATCTAAGTTCATCAGTGATATCGGGATGTAACTCTTTTTCCTACTGTCTTTGTCTGGTTTTCCCAACAGGGTGACGGTGGCCTCACAGGAAGAGTTTCAGAGTGTTCCTTCCACGCCAATAGTTTGGAAGAGTTTGAGAAAGGTGGGTGTTACCTCTTTTCTACGAGTTGGATAGAAATAACCTGTGAAGCCATCTGGTCCTGGACTTTTGTTTGTTGGACGATTTGTAATCAGAGTTTCAAGTTCGTTACTCGTACTGGGTCTGTTCATATTTTCGATTTTTTCCTGCTTCAGCCTTGGAAGGTCGTACCTTCCGAAGAATTTGTCCATTTCTTCCAGATTGCCCATTTTGTTAGCATAGAGTTGATTGCAGTAGTCTCTTACAACGTTTTGTATTTCTGTGTTGTCCGTCGTAACTTCTTTTACCTTTCTAATTTTATTGATTTCAGTCCTCTCCCTCTTTATCTTGATGCATCTGGCTAAGGATTTATCCATATGGTTTATCTTCTCAAAGAACCAGCTTTTTGTTTTTTTGAACTTTGATATTGTTTTCTTTGTTGCTGTTTCAGTCATTTCTTTCTTCTTTTTCTACCTTTTTATTGACAGTCCCAACTACCTTCAGAGTTTGTTTTCTATGGAGTAAATGATTGGTTCAGATGGACACAACTTCTTCCTTTGATCTTATTGGTTTGTGAACTTTGCAATCTTACTTCATTATCTGATACAGCAGGTTCTTATTAGTTATCCATCTTATACATATTACTGTATATATGTCAATCCCACTCTCCGAATTCATCACACAGCCACCACCAACCCTGCCACTTTCCCCCCTTGGTGGCCATACGTTACTTCTCCACATCTGTGTATCAATTCTGTCCTGTACACTGGTTCATCTGTACCATTTCTCGAGGTTGAATATATGTGCTTTTATATACGATATCCGATTTTCTCTTTCTGACTGACTTCACTCTGTATGACAGTGTCTAGATCTATCCACGCCTGTACAAATGAACCAACATAGTTCCTTTTCGTGGCTGTATAATATTCCACGGTATATAGGTACCACATCTTCTTTATCCATTCGTCTTTGGGTGGCCATTAAGTTGTTTCCATGACCTGGCTGTTGTAAATAGTGCTGCACTGAACATTGGGGTGCCTGTGCCTTTTAGAATTATGATCTTCTCTGGGCTTATGCCCTGGTGTGCGATGGCTGAGTCATACGTTATTTCTATGTTCAGTTTTTCAAGGAATCTCCTTGCTTCCCTCCCTAGTGGCTCTATCAATTTACACTCCCACCAAGAGTGCAAGTGTGTTCTCTTTACACCGTGCCCAGCAGTTATTTTGTTGATTTTCTGATGGTGACCGTTCTAAATGGTGTGAGGTGATACCTCAGTGTAGTTTTGATGTGCATCTCTATAATAATTAGTGATGTTGAGCAGGTTTTTATCTGCTTGTTGGCCACCTGTATGTCTTCTGTGGAGAATAGTGTGTTTAGGACTTCTGCCCATTTATAGATTGGGTTGTTGGTTTTTTTAATACCAAGCAGCATGAGCTGTTTACGTATTTTTGAGATTGATCCTCAGACCGCTGATTTGTATGTAAATATTTTTCCCATTTCTGTGGGTTGTGTGTTCTTCTTTCTCATAGTTTCCTGTGCTTAGCAAAATCTTTTAAGGTTACTGAGGTCCCACTTGGATATTTCTGTTTTTATTTCCAGGACTCTAGCAGGAGGATTACAAAAGATCTTCTTGTGTTTTATGTCCAACGACGTTCTTCCTAGGTTTTCCTCTACGAGTTTTAGAGTGTCCAGACTTAAGTTTGGGTCTCTGTTCCATTTTGACTTAATTTTTGTGTACGGTGTTTGGGAGTGTTCTAATCTTATCGTTTTACATGTCTCTGTCCAGTTTCCCCAGCACCACGTATTCAAGAGACAGTCTCTTCTCCATTGTGTATCCGTGCCCCCTTTGTCAGAGATTAGTTGAGCATAGGCGTGTGGCTTTATCTCTGGGCTTTCTATCCTGTTGCATTGATCTATATTTCTGTTTTTGTGCCAGTCCAATGCTGTCTTGGTTACCGTAGCTTTGTAGTACAGTGCGAAGTCACGGAGCCTGATTCCTCCAGCTCCTTTTTTTTTTTCATCAAACTGCTTTGGCCACTCGGGGAGTTTTGTGTCTCCATACACATTTTAAGATTTTTTGTTCTGGTTTTGTAAAAAAATTGCCATTGGTAATTTGAGAGGGATTGCACTGAATGTGTAGATTGCTTTGGGTAGTAGAGTCATTTTCATAATATTGATTCTTCCTATCCAAGAACATGGTATAGCTCTTCATCTGTTTGTATCATCCTCAGTTTCATTCATCAGTGTCTTATACTTTTCTGTATACAGGTTTTCTGTCTCCCTAGGTAGGTTTATTCCTAGGTATTTTATTCCTTTACTTGCAGGGGTAAATGGGAGTCCTTCCTTAATTTCTCTTTCTTTTTTTCTTCCTTAATGAATAGGAATGCAAGGGATTTCTGTGCATTAATTTTGTGTCCTGCAGCGTTTCCAAATCCATGGATTAGCTCTACTAGTTTTACGGTGGCATCTTTAGGATTCTCTAAGTATAGAATCAGGTCATGTGCAAAGAGTGGCATTGTGACTTCTTCTTTTCCAGTTTGCCTTCCTTTTCTTTCTTTTGCTGCTCTGATTCCCGTGGCTAGAAGTTCCAAAACCATGTTGATGAATAATAGTGGTGAGAGTGGTCATCCTTGTCTTGTTCCTGATCTTAGAGGACATGCTTTCAGTTCTTCACCACTGAAAATGTTTGCTGCGGGTTTGTTGTATACGTCCTTGATTAAGTTGAGTGAGGTTCCCTCTAAGCCCACGTCCTGGAGGCTTTATATCACAAATGTGTGTTGACATTTGTCACGAGCTTTTCTGCATCGAGTGACTTGATCATATGCTTTCTCCTCTTCAATTTGTCAATAGGGGGAATCACATTGATTTGCGTGTATTGAAGAATCCTTGCATCCCTGGGAAAAATCCCACTTGACGGTGAGTTAGGATACTTTTAACGTGGTGTTGGATTCTGTTGCTGCTATTTTGTTGAGCCGCTTTGCATCTAAGTTCATCAGTGATATCGGGATGTAACTCTTTTTCCTACTGTCTTTGTCTGGTTTTCCCAACAGGGTGACGGTGGCCTCACAGGAAGAGTTTCAGAGTGTTCCTTCCACGCCAATAGTTTGGAAGAGATTGAGAAAGGTGGGTGTTACCTCTTTTCTACGTGTTGGATAGAAATAACCTGTGAAGCCATCTGGTCCTGGACTTTTGTTTGTTGGACGATTTGTAATCAGAGTTTCAAGTTCGTTACTCGTACTGGGTCTGTTCATATTTTCGATTTTTTCCTGCTTCAGCCTTGGAAGGTCGTACCTTCCGAAGAATTTGTCCATTTCTTCCAGATTGTCCATTTTGTTAGCATAGAGTTGATTGCAGTAGTCTCTTACAACGTTTTGTATTTCTGTGTTGTCCGTTGTAACTTCTTTTACCTTTCTAATTTTATTGATTTCAGTCCTCTCCCTCTTTATCTTGATGCATCTGGCTAAGGATTTATCCATATGGTTTATCTTCTCAAAGAACCAGCTTTTTGTTTTTTTGAACTTTGATATTGTTTTCTTTGTTGCTGTTTCAGTCATTTCTTTCTTCTTTTTCTACCTTTTTATTGACAGTCCCAACTACCTTCAGAGTTTGTTTTCTATGGAGTAAATGATTGGTTCAGATGGACACAACTTCTTCCTTTGATCTTATTGGTTTGTGAACTTTGCAATCTTACTTCATTATCTGATACAGCAGGTTCTTATTAGTTATCCATCTTATACATATTACTGTATATATGTCAATCCCACTCTCCGAATTCATCACACAGCCACCACCAACCCTGCCACTTTCCCCCCTTGGTGGCCATACGTTACTTCTCCACATCTGTGTATCAATTCTGTCCTGTACACTGGTTCATCTGTACCATTTCTCGAGGTTGAATATATGTGCTTTTATATACGATATCCGATTTTCTCTTTCTGACTGACTTCACGCTGTATGACAGTGTCTAGATCTATCCACGCCTGTACAAATGAACCAACATAGTTCCTTTTCATGGCTGTATAATATTCCACGGTATATAGGTACCACATCTTCTTTATCCATTCGTGTTTGGGTGGCCATTTAAGTTGTTTCCGTGACCTGGCTGTTGTAAATAGTGCTGCACTGAACATTGGGGTGCCTGTGCCTTTTAGAATTATGCTCTTCTCTGGGCTTATGCCCTGGTGTGCGATGGCTGAGTCATGTGTTATTTCTATGTTCAGTTTTTCAAGGAATCTCCTTGCTTCCCTCCCTAGTGGCTCTATCAATTTACACTCCCACCAAGAGTGCAAGTGTGTTCTCTTTACACCGTGCCCAGCAGTTATTTTGTTGATTTTCTCATGGTGACCGTTCTAAATGGTGTGAGGTGATACCTCAGTGTAGTTTTGATGTGCATCTCTATAATAATTAGTGATGTTGAGCAGGTTTTTATCTGCTTGTTGGCCACCTGTATGTCTTCTGTGGAGAATAGTGTGTTTAGGACTTCTGCCCATTTATAGATTGGGTTGTTGGTTTTTTTAATACCAAGCAGCATGAGCTGTTTACGTATTTTTGAGATTGATCCTCAGACCGCTGATTTGTATGTAAATATTTTTCCCATTTCTGTGGGTTGTGTGTTCTTCTTTCTCATAGTTTCCTGTGCTTAGCAAAATCTTTTAAGGTTACTGAGGTCCCACTTGGATATTTCTGTTTTTATTTCCAGGACTCTAGCAGGAGGATTACAAAAGATCTTCTTGTGTTTTATGTCCAACGACGTTCTTCCTAGGTTTTCCTCTACGAGTTTTAGAGTGTCCAGACTTAAGTTTGGGTCTCTGTTCCATTTTGACTTAATTTTTGTGTACGGTGTTTGGGAGTGTTCTAATCTTATCGTTTTACATGTCTCTGTCCAGTTTCCCCAGCACCACGTATTCAAGAGACAGTCTCTTCTCCATTGTGTATCCGTGCCCCCTTTGTCAGAGATTAGTTGAGCATAGGCGTGTGGCTTTATCTCTGGGCTTTCTATCCTGTTGCATTGATCTATATTTCTGTTTTTGTGCCAGTCCAATGCTGTCTTGGTTACCGTAGCTTTGTAGTACAGTGCGAAGTCACGGAGCCTGATTCCTCCAGCTCCTTTTTTTTTTTCATCAAACTGCTTTGGCCACTCGGGGAGTTTTGTGTCTCCATACACATTTTAAGATTTTTTGTTCTGGTTTTGTAAAAAAATTGCCATTGGTAATTTGAGAGGGATTGCACTGAATGTGTAGATTGCTTTGGGTAGTAGAGTCATTTTCATAATATTGATTCTTCCTATCCAAGAACATGGTATAGCTCTTCATCTGTTTGTATCATCCTCAGTTTCATTCATCAGTGTCTTATACTTTTCTGTATACAGGTTTTCTGTCTCCCTAGGTAGGTTTATTCCTAGGTATTTTATTCCTTTACTTGCAGGGGTAAATGGGAGTCCTTCCTTAATTTCTCTTTCTTTTTTTCTTCCTTAATGAATAGGAATGCAAGGGATTTCTGTGCATTAATTTTGTGTCCTGCAGCGTTTCCAAATCCATGGATTAGCTCTACTAGTTTTACGGTGGCATCTTTAGGATTCTCTAAGTATAGAATCAGGTCATGTGCAAAGAGTGGCATTGTGACTTCTTCTTTTCCAGTTTGCCTTCCTTTTCTTTCTTTTGCTGCTCTGATTCCCGTGGCTAGAAGTTCCAAAACCATGTTGATGAATAATAGTGGTGAGAGTGGTCATCCTTGTCTTGTTCCTGATCTTAGAGGACATGCTTTCAGTTCTTCACCACTGAAAATGTTTGCTGCGGGTTTGTTGTATACGTCCTTGATTAAGTTGAGTGAGGTTCCCTCTAAGCCCACGTCCTGGAGGCTTTATATCACAAATGTGTGTTGACATTTGTCACGAGCTTTTCTGCATCGAGTGACTTGATCATATGCTTTCTCCTCTTCAATTTGTCAATAGGGGGAATCACATTGATTTGCGTGTATTGAAGAATCCTTGCATCCCTGGGAAAAATCCCACTTGACGGTGAGTTAGGATACTTTTAACGTGGTGTTGGATTCTGTTGCTGCTATTTTGTTGAGCCGCTTTGCATCTAAGTTCATCAGTGATATCGGGATGTAACTCTTTTTCCTACTGTCTTTGTCTGGTTTTCCCAACAGGGTGACGGTGGCCTCACAGGAAGAGTTTCAGAGTGTTCCTTCCACGCCAATAGTTTGGAAGAGTTTGAGAAAGGTGGGTGTTACCTCTTTTCTACGAGTTGGATAGAAATAACCTGTGAAGCCATCTGGTCCTGGACTTTTGTTTGTTGGACGATTTGTAATCAGAGTTTCAAGTTCGTTACTCGTACTGGGTCTGTTCATATTTTCGATTTTTTCCTGCTTCAGCCTTGGAAGGTCGTACCTTCCGAAGAATTTGTCCATTTCTTCCAGATTGCCCATTTTGTTAGCATAGAGTTGATTGCAGTAGTCTCTTACAACGTTTTGTATTTCTGTGTTGTCCGTCGTAACTTCTTTTACCTTTCTAATTTTATTGATTTCAGTCCTCTCCCTCTTTATCTTGATGCATCTGGCTAAGGATTTATCCATATGGTTTATCTTCTCAAAGAACCAGCTTTTTGTTTTTTTGAACTTTGATATTGTTTTCTTTGTTGCTGTTTCAGTCATTTCTTTCTTCTTTTTCTACCTTTTTATTGACAGTCCCAACTACCTTCAGAGTTTGTTTTCTATGGAGTAAATGATTGGTTCAGATGGACACAACTTCTTCCTTTGATCTTATTGGTTTGTGAACTTTGCAATCTTACTTCATTATCTGATACAGCAGGTTCTTATTAGTTATCCATCTTATACATATTACTGTATATATGTCAATCCCACTCTCCGAATTCATCACACAGCCACCACCAACCCTGCCACTTTCCCCCCTTGGTGGCCATACGTTACTTCTCCACATCTGTGTATCAATTCTGTCCTGTACACTGGTTCATCTGTACCATTTCTCGAGGTTGAATATATGTGCTTTTATATACGATATCCGATTTTCTCTTTCTGACTGACTTCACTCTGTATGACAGTGTCTAGATCTATCCACGCCTGTACAAATGAACCAACATAGTTCCTTTTCGTGGCTGTATAATATTCCACGGTATATAGGTACCACATCTTCTTTATCCATTCGTCTTTGGGTGGCCATTAAGTTGTTTCCATGACCTGGCTGTTGTAAATAGTGCTGCACTGAACATTGGGGTGCCTGTGCCTTTTAGAATTATGATCTTCTCTGGGCTTATGCCCTGGTGTGCGATGGCTGAGTCATACGTTATTTCTATGTTCAGTTTTTCAAGGAATCTCCTTGCTTCCCTCCCTAGTGGCTCTATCAATTTACACTCCCACCAAGAGTGCAAGTGTGTTCTCTTTACACCGTGCCCAGCAGTTATTTTGTTGATTTTCTGATGGTGACCGTTCTAAATGGTGTGAGGTGATACCTCAGTGTAGTTTTGATGTGCATCTCTATAATAATTAGTGATGTTGAGCAGGTTTTTATCTGCTTGTTGGCCACCTGTATGTCTTCTGTGGAGAATAGTGTGTTTAGGACTTCTGCCCATTTATAGATTGGGTTGTTGGTTTTTTTAATACCAAGCAGCATGAGCTGTTTACGTATTTTTGAGATTGATCCTCAGACCGCTGATTTGTATGTAAATATTTTTCCCATTTCTGTGGGTTGTGTGTTCTTCTTTCTCATAGTTTCCTGTGCTTAGCAAAATCTTTTAAGGTTACTGAGGTCCCACTTGGATATTTCTGTTTTTATTTCCAGGACTCTAGCAGGAGGATTACAAAAGATCTTCTTGTGTTTTATGTCCAACGACGTTCTTCCTAGGTTTTCCTCTACGAGTTTTAGAGTGTCCAGACTTAAGTTTGGGTCTCTGTTCCATTTTGACTTAATTTTTGTGTACGGTGTTTGGGAGTGTTCTAATCTTATTGTTTTACATGTCTCTGTCCAGTTTCCCCAGCACCACGTATTCAAGAGACAGTCTCTTCTCCATTGTGTATCCGTGCCCCCTTTGTCAGAGATTAGTTGAGCATAGGCGTGTGGCTTTATCTCTGGGCTTTCTATCCTGTTGCATTGATCTATATTTCTGTTTTTGTGCCAGTCCAATGCTGTCTTGGTTACCGTAGCTTTGTAGTACAGTGCGAAGTCACGGAGCCTGATTCCTCCAGCTCCTTTTTTTTTTTCATCAAACTGCTTTGGCCACTCGGGGAGTTTTGTGTCTCCATACACATTTTAAGATTTTTTGTTCTGGTTTTGTAAAAAAATTGCCATTGGTAATTTGAGAGGGATTGCACTGAATGTGTAGATTGCTTTGGGTAGTAGAGTCATTTTCATAATATTGATTCTTCCTATCCAAGAACATGGTATAGCTCTTCATCTGTTTGTATCATCCTCAGTTTCATTCATCAGTGTCTTATACTTTTCTGTATACAGGTTTTCTGTCTCCCTAGGTAGGTTTATTCCTAGGTATTTTATTCCTTTACTTGCAGGGGTAAATGGGAGTCCTTCCTTAATTTCTCTTTCTTTTTTTCTTCCTTAATGAATAGGAATGCAAGGGATTTCTGTGCATTAATTTTGTGTCCTGCAGCGTTTCCAAATCCATGGATTAGCTCTACTAGTTTTACGGTGGCATCTTTAGGATTCTCTAAGTATAGAATCAGGTCATGTGCAAAGAGTGGCATTGTGACTTCTTCTTTTCCAGTTTGCCTTCCTTTTCTTTCTTTTGCTGCTCTGATTCCCGTGGCTAGAAGTTCCAAAACCATGTTGATGAATAATAGTGGTGAGAGTGGTCATCCTTGTCTTGTTCCTGATCTTAGAGGACATGCTTTCAGTTCTTCACCACTGAAAATGTTTGCTGCGGGTTTGTTGTATACGTCCTTGATTAAGTTGAGTGAGGTTCCCTCTAAGCCCACGTCCTGGAGGCTTTATATCACAAATGTGTGTTGACATTTGTCACGAGCTTTTCTGCATCGAGTGACTTGATCATATGCTTTCTCCTCTTCAATTTGTCAATAGGGGGAATCACATTGATTTGCGTGTATTGAAGAATCCTTGCATCCCTGGGAAAAATCCCACTTGACGGTGAGTTAGGATACTTTTAACGTGGTGTTGGATTCTGTTGCTGCTATTTTGTTGAGCCGCTTTGCATCTAAGTTCATCAGTGATATCGGGATGTAACTCTTTTTCCTACTGTCTTTGTCTGGTTTTCCCAACAGGGTGACGGTGGCCTCACAGGAAGAGTTTCAGAGTGTTCCTTCCACGCCAATAGTTTGGAAGAGTTTGAGAAAGGTGGGTGTTACCTCTTTTCTACGAGTTGGATAGAAATAACCTGTGAAGCCATCTGGTCCTGGACTTTTGTTTGTTGGACGATTTGTAATCAGAGTTTCAAGTTCGTTACTCGTACTGGGTCTGTTCATATTTTCGATTTTTTCCTGCTTCAGCCTTGGAAGGTCGTACCTTCCGAAGAATTTGTCCATTTCTTCCAGATTGCCCATTTTGTTAGCATAGAGTTGATTGCAGTAGTCTCTTACAACGTTTTGTATTTCTGTGTTGTCCGTCGTAACTTCTTTTACCTTTCTAATTTTATTGATTTCAGTCCTCTCCCTCTTTATCTTGATGCATCTGGCTAAGGATTTATCCATATGGTTTATCTTCTCAAAGAACCAGCTTTTTGTTTTTTTGAACTTTGATATTGTTTTCTTTGTTGCTGTTTCAGTCATTTCTTTCTTCTTTTTCTACCTTTTTATTGACAGTCCCAACTACCTTCAGAGTTTGTTTTCTATGGAGTAAATGATTGGTTCAGATGGACACAACTTCTTCCTTTGATCTTATTGGTTTGTGAACTTTGCAATCTTACTTCATTATCTGATACAGCAGGTTCTTATTAGTTATCCATCTTATACATATTACTGTATATATGTCAATCCCACTCTCCGAATTCATCACACAGCCACCACCAACCCTGCCACTTTCCCCCCTTGGTGGCCATACGTTACTTCTCCACATCTGTGTATCAATTCTGTCCTGTACACTGGTTCATCTGTACCATTTCTCGAGGTTGAATATATGTGCTTTTATATACGATATCCGATTTTCTCTTTCTGACTGACTTCACTCTGTATGACAGTGTCTAGATCTATCCACGCCTGTACAAATGAACCAACATAGTTCCTTTTCGTGGCTGTATAATATTCCACGGTATATAGGTACCACATCTTCTTTATCCATTCGTCTTTGGGTGGCCATTAAGTTGTTTCCATGACCTGGCTGTTGTAAATAGTGCTGCACTGAACATTGGGGTGCCTGTGCCTTTTAGAATTATGATCTTCTCTGGGCTTATGCCCTGGTGTGCGATGGCTGAGTCATACGTTATTTCTATGTTCAGTTTTTCAAGGAATCTCCTTGCTTCCCTCCCTAGTGGCTCTATCAATTTACACTCCCACCAAGAGTGCAAGTGTGTTCTCTTTACACCGTGCCCAGCAGTTATTTTGTTGATTTTCTGATGGTGACCGTTCTAAATGGTGTGAGGTGATACCTCAGTGTAGTTTTGATGTGCATCTCTATAATAATTAGTGATGTTGAGCAGGTTTTTATCTGCTTGTTGGCCACCTGTATGTCTTCTGTGGAGAATAGTGTGTTTAGGACTTCTGCCCATTTATAGATTGGGTTGTTGGTTTTTTTAATACCAAGCAGCATGAGCTGTTTACGTATTTTTGAGATTGATCCTCAGACCGCTGATTTGTATGTAAATATTTTTCCCATTTCTGTGGGTTGTGTGTTCTTCTTTCTCATAGTTTCCTGTGCTTAGCAAAATCTTTTAAGGTTACTGAGGTCCCACTTGGATATTTCTGTTTTTATTTCCAGGACTCTAGCAGGAGGATTACAAAAGATCTTCTTGTGTTTTATGTCCAACGACGTTCTTCCTAGGTTTTCCTCTACGAGTTTTAGAGTGTCCAGACTTAAGTTTGGGTCTCTGTTCCATTTTGACTTAATTTTTGTGTACGGTGTTTGGGAGTGTTCTAATCTTATCGTTTTACATGTCTCTGTCCAGTTTCCCCAGCACCACGTATTCAAGAGACAGTCTCTTCTCCATTGTGTATCCGTGCCCCCTTTGTCAGAGATTAGTTGAGCATAGGCGTGTGGCTTTATCTCTGGGCTTTCTATCCTGTTGCATTGATCTATATTTCTGTTTTTGTGCCAGTCCAATGCTGTCTTGGTTACCGTAGCTTTGTAGTACAGTGCGAAGTCACGGAGCCTGATTCCTCCAGCTCCTTTTTTTTTTTCATCAAACTGCTTTGGCCACTCGGGGAGTTTTGTGTCTCCATACACATTTTAAGATTTTTTGTTCTGGTTTTGTAAAAAAATTGCCATTGGTAATTTGAGAGGGATTGCACTGAATGTGTAGATTGCTTTGGGTAGTAGAGTCATTTTCATAATATTGATTCTTCCTATCCAAGAACATGGTATAGCTCTTCATCTGTTTGTATCATCCTCAGTTTCATTCATCAGTGTCTTATACTTTTCTGTATACAGGTTTTCTGTCTCCCTAGGTAGGTTTATTCCTAGGTATTTTATTCCTTTACTTGCAGGGGTAAATGGGAGTCCTTCCTTAATTTCTCTTTCTTTTTTTCTTCCTTAATGAATAGGAATGCAAGGGATTTCTGTGCATTAATTTTGTGTCCTGCAGCGTTTCCAAATCCATGGATTAGCTCTACTAGTTTTACGGTGGCATCTTTAGGATTCTCTAAGTATAGAATCAGGTCATGTGCAAAGAGTGGCATTGTGACTTCTTCTTTTCCAGTTTGCCTTCCTTTTCTTTCTTTTGCTGCTCTGATTCCCGTGGCTAGAAGTTCCAAAACCATGTTGATGAATAATAGTGGTGAGAGTGGTCATCCTTGTCTTGTTCCTGATCTTAGAGGACATGCTTTCAGTTCTTCACCACTGAAAATGTTTGCTGCGGGTTTGTTGTATACGTCCTTGATTAAGTTGAGTGAGGTTCCCTCTAAGCCCACGTCCTGGAGGCTTTATATCACAAATGTGTGTTGACATTTGTCACGAGCTTTTCTGCATCGAGTGACTTGATCATATGCTTTCTCCTCTTCAATTTGTCAATAGGGGGAATCACATTGATTTGCGTGTATTGAAGAATCCTTGCATCCCTGGGAAAAATCCCACTTGACGGTGAGTTAGGATACTTTTAACGTGGTGTTGGATTCTGTTGCTGCTATTTTGTTGAGCCGCTTTGCATCTAAGTTCATCAGTGATATCGGGATGTAACTCTTTTTCCTACTGTCTTTGTCTGGTTTTCCCAACAGGGTGACGGTGGCCTCACAGGAAGAGTTTCAGAGTGTTCCTTCCACGCCAATAGTTTGGAAGAGATTGAGAAAGGTGGGTGTTACCTCTTTTCTACGTGTTGGATAGAAATAACCTGTGAAGCCATCTGGTCCTGGACTTTTGTTTGTTGGACGATTTGTAATCAGAGTTTCAAGTTCGTTACTCGTACTGGGTCTGTTCATATTTTCGATTTTTTCCTGCTTCAGCCTTGGAAGGTCGTACCTTCCGAAGAATTTGTCCATTTCTTCCAGATTGTCCATTTTGTTAGCATAGAGTTGATTGCAGTAGTCTCTTACAACGTTTTGTATTTCTGTGTTGTCCGTTGTAACTTCTTTTACCTTTCTAATTTTATTGATTTCAGTCCTCTCCCTCTTTATCTTGATGCATCTGGCTAAGGATTTATCCATATGGTTTATCTTCTCAAAGAACCAGCTTTTTGTTTTTTTGAACTTTGATATTGTTTTCTTTGTTGCTGTTTCAGTCATTTCTTTCTTCTTTTTCTACCTTTTTATTGACAGTCCCAACTACCTTCAGAGTTTGTTTTCTATGGAGTAAATGATTGGTTCAGATGGACACAACTTCTTCCTTTGATCTTATTGGTTTGTGAACTTTGCAATCTTACTTCATTATCTGATACAGCAGGTTCTTATTAGTTATCCATCTTATACATATTACTGTATATATGTCAATCCCACTCTCCGAATTCATCACACAGCCACCACCAACCCTGCCACTTTCCCCCCTTGGTGGCCATACGTTACTTCTCCACATCTGTGTATCAATTCTGTCCTGTACACTGGTTCATCTGTACCATTTCTCGAGGTTGAATATATGTGCTTTTATATACGATATCCGATTTTCTCTTTCTGACTGACTTCACGCTGTATGACAGTGTCTAGATCTATCCACGCCTGTACAAATGAACCAACATAGTTCCTTTTCATGGCTGTATAATATTCCACGGTATATAGGTACCACATCTTCTTTATCCATTCGTGTTTGGGTGGCCATTTAAGTTGTTTCCGTGACCTGGCTGTTGTAAATAGTGCTGCACTGAACATTGGGGTGCCTGTGCCTTTTAGAATTATGCTCTTCTCTGGGCTTATGCCCTGGTGTGCGATGGCTGAGTCATGTGTTATTTCTATGTTCAGTTTTTCAAGGAATCTCCTTGCTTCCCTCCCTAGTGGCTCTATCAATTTACACTCCCACCAAGAGTGCAAGTGTGTTCTCTTTACACCGTGCCCAGCAGTTATTTTGTTGATTTTCTCATGGTGACCGTTCTAAATGGTGTGAGGTGATACCTCAGTGTAGTTTTGATGTGCATCTCTATAATAATTAGTGATGTTGAGCAGGTTTTTATCTGCTTGTTGGCCACCTGTATGTCTTCTGTGGAGAATAGTGTGTTTAGGACTTCTGCCCATTTATAGATTGGGTTGTTGGTTTTTTTAATACCAAGCAGCATGAGCTGTTTACGTATTTTTGAGATTGATCCTCAGACCGCTGATTTGTATGTAAATATTTTTCCCATTTCTGTGGGTTGTGTGTTCTTCTTTCTCATAGTTTCCTGTGCTTAGCAAAATCTTTTAAGGTTACTGAGGTCCCACTTGGATATTTCTGTTTTTATTTCCAGGACTCTAGCAGGAGGATTACAAAAGATCTTCTTGTGTTTTATGTCCAACGACGTTCTTCCTAGGTTTTCCTCTACGAGTTTTAGAGTGTCCAGACTTAAGTTTGGGTCTCTGTTCCATTTTGACTTAATTTTTGTGTACGGTGTTTGGGAGTGTTCTAATCTTATCGTTTTACATGTCTCTGTCCAGTTTCCCCAGCACCACGTATTCAAGAGACAGTCTCTTCTCCATTGTGTATCCGTGCCCCCTTTGTCAGAGATTAGTTGAGCATAGGCGTGTGGCTTTATCTCTGGGCTTTCTATCCTGTTGCATTGATCTATATTTCTGTTTTTGTGCCAGTCCAATGCTGTCTTGGTTACCGTAGCTTTGTAGTACAGTGCGAAGTCACGGAGCCTGATTCCTCCAGCTCCTTTTTTTTTTTCATCAAACTGCTTTGGCCACTCGGGGAGTTTTGTGTCTCCATACACATTTTAAGATTTTTTGTTCTGGTTTTGTAAAAAAATTGCCATTGGTAATTTGAGAGGGATTGCACTGAATGTGTAGATTGCTTTGGGTAGTAGAGTCATTTTCATAATATTGATTCTTCCTATCCAAGAACATGGTATAGCTCTTCATCTGTTTGTATCATCCTCAGTTTCATTCATCAGTGTCTTATACTTTTCTGTATACAGGTTTTCTGTCTCCCTAGGTAGGTTTATTCCTAGGTATTTTATTCCTTTACTTGCAGGGGTAAATGGGAGTCCTTCCTTAATTTCTCTTTCTTTTTTTCTTCCTTAATGAATAGGAATGCAAGGGATTTCTGTGCATTAATTTTGTGTCCTGCAGCGTTTCCAAATCCATGGATTAGCTCTACTAGTTTTACGGTGGCATCTTTAGGATTCTCTAAGTATAGAATCAGGTCATGTGCAAAGAGTGGCATTGTGACTTCTTCTTTTCCAGTTTGCCTTCCTTTTCTTTCTTTTGCTGCTCTGATTCCCGTGGCTAGAAGTTCCAAAACCATGTTGATGAATAATAGTGGTGAGAGTGGTCATCCTTGTCTTGTTCCTGATCTTAGAGGACATGCTTTCAGTTCTTCACCACTGAAAATGTTTGCTGCGGGTTTGTTGTATACGTCCTTGATTAAGTTGAGTGAGGTTCCCTCTAAGCCCACGTCCTGGAGGCTTTATATCACAAATGTGTGTTGACATTTGTCACGAGCTTTTCTGCATCGAGTGACTTGATCATATGCTTTCTCCTCTTCAATTTGTCAATAGGGGGAATCACATTGATTTGCGTGTATTGAAGAATCCTTGCATCCCTGGGAAAAATCCCACTTGACGGTGAGTTAGGATACTTTTAACGTGGTGTTGGATTCTGTTGCTGCTATTTTGTTGAGCCGCTTTGCATCTAAGTTCATCAGTGATATCGGGATGTAACTCTTTTTCCTACTGTCTTTGTCTGGTTTTCCCAACAGGGTGACGGTGGCCTCACAGGAAGAGTTTCAGAGTGTTCCTTCCACGCCAATAGTTTGGAAGAGTTTGAGAAAGGTGGGTGTTACCTCTTTTCTACGAGTTGGATAGAAATAACCTGTGAAGCCATCTGGTCCTGGACTTTTGTTTGTTGGACGATTTGTAATCAGAGTTTCAAGTTCGTTACTCGTACTGGGTCTGTTCATATTTTCGATTTTTTCCTGCTTCAGCCTTGGAAGGTCGTACCTTCCGAAGAATTTGTCCATTTCTTCCAGATTGCCCATTTTGTTAGCATAGAGTTGATTGCAGTAGTCTCTTACAACGTTTTGTATTTCTGTGTTGTCCGTCGTAACTTCTTTTACCTTTCTAATTTTATTGATTTCAGTCCTCTCCCTCTTTATCTTGATGCATCTGGCTAAGGATTTATCCATATGGTTTATCTTCTCAAAGAACCAGCTTTTTGTTTTTTTGAACTTTGATATTGTTTTCTTTGTTGCTGTTTCAGTCATTTCTTTCTTCTTTTTCTACCTTTTTATTGACAGTCCGAACTACCTTCAGAGTTTGTTTTCTATGGAGTAAATGATTGGTTCAGATGGACACAACTTCTTCCTTTGATCTTATTGGTTTGTGAACTTTGCAATCTTACTTCATTATCTGATACAGCAGGTTCTTATTAGTTATCCATCTTATACATATTACTGTATATATGTCAATCCCACTCTCCGAATTCATCACACAGCCACCACCAACCCTGCCACTTTCCCCCCTTGGTGGCCATACGTTACTTCTCCACATCTGTGTATCAATTCTGTCCTGTACACTGGTTCATCTGTACCATTTCTCGAGGTTGAATATATGTGCTTTTATATACGATATCCGATTTTCTCTTTCTGACTGACTTCACTCTGTATGACAGTGTCTAGATCTATCCACGCCTGTACAAATGAACCAACATAGTTCCTTTTCGTGGCTGTATAATATTCCACGGTATATAGGTACCACATCTTCTTTATCCATTCGTCTTTGGGTGGCCATTAAGTTGTTTCCATGACCTGGCTGTTGTAAATAGTGCTGCACTGAACATTGGGGTGCCTGTGCCTTTTAGAATTATGATCTTCTCTGGGCTTATGCCCTGGTGTGCGATGGCTGAGTCATACGTTATTTCTATGTTCAGTTTTTCAAGGAATCTCCTTGCTTCCCTCCCTAGTGGCTCTATCAATTTACACTCCCACCAAGAGTGCAAGTGTGTTCTCTTTACACCGTGCCCAGCAGTTATTTTGTTGATTTTCTGATGGTGACCGTTCTAAATGGTGTCAGGTGATACCTCAGTGTAGTTTTGATGTGCATCTCTATAATAATTAGTGATGTTGAGCAGGTTTTTATCTGCTTGTTGGCCACCTGTATGTCTTCTGTGGAGAATAGTGTGTTTAGGACTTCTGCCCATTTATAGATTGGGTTGTTGGTTTTTTTAATACCAAGCAGCATGAGCTGTTTACGTATTTTTGAGATTGATCCTCAGACCGCTGATTTGTATGTAAATATTTTTCCCATTTCTGTGGGTTGTGTGTTCTTCTTTCTCATAGTTTCCTGTGCTTAGCAAAATCTTTTAAGGTTACTGAGGTCCCACTTGGATATTTCTGTTTTTATTTCCAGGACTCTAGCAGGAGGATTACAAAAGATCTTCTTGTGTTTTATGTCCAACGACGTTCTTCCTAGGTTTTCCTCTACGAGTTTTAGAGTGTCCAGACTTAAGTTTGGGTCTCTGTTCCATTTTGACTTAATTTTTGTGTACGGTGTTTGGGAGTGTTCTAATCTTATTGTTTTACATGTCTCTGTCCAGTTTCCCCAGCACCACGTATTCAAGAGACAGTCTCTTCTCCATTGTGTATCCGTGCCCCCTTTGTCAGAGATTAGTTGAGCATAGGCGTGTGGCTTTATCTCTGGGCTTTCTATCCTGTTGCATTGATCTATATTTCTGTTTTTGTGCCAGTCCAATGCTGTCTTGGTTACCGTAGCTTTGTAGTACAGTGCGAAGTCACGGAGCCTGATTCCTCCAGCTCCTTTTTTTTTTTCATCAAACTGCTTTGGCCACTCGGGGAGTTTTGTGTCTCCATACACATTTTAAGATTTTTTGTTCTGGTTTTGTAAAAAAATTGCCATTGGTAATTTGAGAGGGATTGCACTGAATGTGTAGATTGCTTTGGGTAGTAGAGTCATTTTCATAATATTGATTCTTCCTATCCAAGAACATGGTATAGCTCTTCATCTGTTTGTATCATCCTCAGTTTCATTCATCAGTGTCTTATACTTTTCTGTATACAGGTTTTCTGTCTCCCTAGGTAGGTTTATTCCTAGGTATTTTATTCCTTTACTTGCAGGGGTAAATGGGAGTCCTTCCTTAATTTCTCTTTCCTTTTTTCTTCCTTAATGAATAGGAATGCAAGGGATTTCTGTGCATTAATTTTGTGTCCTGCAGCGTTTCCAAATCCATGGATTAGCTCTACTAGTTTTACGGTGGCATCTTTAGGATTCTCTAAGTATAGAATCAGGTCATGTGCAAAGAGTGGCATTGTGACTTCTTCTTTTCCAGTTTGCCTTCCTTTTCTTTCTTTTGCTGCTCTGATTCCCGTGGCTAGAAGTTCCAAAACCATGTTGATGAATAATAGTGGTGAGAGTGGTCATCCTTGTCTTGTTCCTGATCTTAGAGGACATGCTTTCAGTTCTTCACCACTGAAAATGTTTGCTGCGGGTTTGTTGTATACGTCCTTGATTAAGTTGAGTGAGGTTCCCTCTAAGCCCACGTCCTGGAGGCTTTATATCACAAATGTGTGTTGACATTTGTCACGAGCTTTTCTGCATCGAGTGACTTGATCATATGCTTTCTCCTCTTCAATTTGTCAATAGGGGGAATCACATTGATTTGCGTGTATTGAAGAATCCTTGCATCCCTGGGAAAAATCCCACTTGACGGTGAGTTAGGATACTTTTAACGTGGTGTTGGATTCTGTTGCTGCTATTTTGTTGAGCCGCTTTGCATCTAAGTTCATCAGTGATATCGGGATGTAACTCTTTTTCCTACTGTCTTTGTCTGGTTTTCCCAACAGGGTGACGGTGGCCTCACAGGAAGAGTTTCAGAGTGTTCCTTCCACGCCAATAGTTTGGAAGAGTTTGAGAAAGGTGGGTGTTACCTCTTTTCTACGTGTTGGATAGAAATAACCTGTGAAGCCATCTGGTCCTGGACTTTTGTTTGTTGGACGATTTGTAATCAGAGTTTCAAGTTCGTTACTCGTACTGGGTCTGTTCATATTTTCGATTTTTTCCTGCTTCAGCCTTGGAAGGTCGTACCTTCCGAAGAATTTGTCCATTTCTTCCAGATTGCCCATTTTGTTAGCATAGAGTTGATTGCAGTAGTCTCTTACAACGTTTTGTATTTCTGTGTTGTCCGTCGTAACTTCTTTTACCTTTCTAATTTTATTGATTTCAGTCCTCTCCCTCTTTATCTTGATGCATCTGGCTAAGGATTTATCCATATGGTTTATCTTCTCAAAGAACCAGCTTTTTGTTTTTTTGAACTTTGATATTGTTTTCTTTGTTGCTGTTTCAGTCATTTCTTTCTTCTTTTTCTACCTTTTTATTGACAGTCCCAACTACCTTCAGAGTTTGTTTTCTATGGAGTAAATGATTGGTTCAGATGGACACAACTTCTTCCTTTGATCTTATTGGTTTGTGAACTTTGCAATCTTACTTCATTATCTGATACAGCAGGTTCTTATTAGTTATCCATCTTATACATATTACTGTATATATGTCAATCCCACTCTCCGAATTCATCACACAGCCACCACCAACCCTGCCACTTTCCCCCCTTGGTGGCCATACGTTACTTCTCCACATCTGTGTATCAATTCTGTCCTGTACACTGGTTCATCTGTACCATTTCTCGAGGTTGAATATATGTGCTTTTATATACGATATCCGATTTTCTCTTTCTGACTGACTTCACTCTGTATGACAGTGTCTAGATCTATCCACGCCTGTACAAATGAACCAACATAGTTCCTTTTCGTGGCTGTATAATATTCCACGGTATATAGGTACCACATCTTCTTTATCCATTCGTCTTTGGGTGGCCATTAAGTTGTTTCCATGACCTGGCTGTTGTAAATAGTGCTGCACTGAACATTGGGGTGCCTGTGCCTTTTAGAATTATGATCTTCTCTGGGCTTATGCCCTGGTGTGCGATGGCTGAGTCATACGTTATTTCTATGTTCAGTTTTTCAAGGAATCTCCTTGCTTCCCTCCCTAGTGGCTCTATCAATTTACACTCCCACCAAGAGTGCAAGTGTGTTCTCTTTACACCGTGCCCAGCAGTTATTTTGTTGATTTTCTGATGGTGACCGTTCTAAATGGTGTCAGGTGATACCTCAGTGTAGTTTTGATGTGCATCTCTATAATAATTAGTGATGTTGAGCAGGTTTTTATCTGCTTGTTGGCCACCTGTATGTCTTCTGTGGAGAATAGTGTGTTTAGGACTTCTGCCCATGTATAGATTGGGTTGTTGGTTTTTTTAATACCAAGCAGCATGAGCTGTTTATGTATTTTTGAGATTGATCCTCAGACCGCTGATTTGTATGTAAATATTTTTCCCATTTCTGTGGGTTGTGTGTTCTTCTTTCTCATAGTTTCCTGTGCTTAGCAAAATCTTTTAAGGTTACTGAGGTCCCACTTGGATATTTCTGTTTTTATTTCCAGGACTCTAGCAGGAGGATTACAAAAGATCTTCTTGTGATTTATGTCCAACGACGTTCTTCCTAGGTTTTCCTCTACGAGTTTTAGAGTGTCCAGACTTAAGTTTGGGTCTCTGTTCCATTTTGACTTAATTTTTGTGTACGGTGTTTGGGAGTGTTCTAATCTTATTGTTTTACATGTCTCTGTCCAGTTTCCCCAGCACCACGTATTCAAGAGACAGTCTCTTCTCCATTGTGTATCCGTGCCCCCTTTGTCAGAGATTAGTTGAGCATAGGCGTGTGGCTTTATCTCTGGGCTTTCTATCCTGTTGCATTGATCTATATTTCTGTTTCTGTGCCAGTCCAACGCTGTCTTGGTTACCGTAGCTTTGTAGTACAGTGCGAAGTCACGGAGCCTGATTCCTCCAGCTCCTTTTTTTTTTTCATCAAACTGCTTTGGCCACTCGGGGAGTTTTGTGTCTCCATACACATTTTAAGATTTTTTGTTCTGCTTTTGTAAAAAAATTGCCATTGGTAATTTGAGAGGGATTGCACTGAATGTGTAGATTGCTTTGGGTAGTAGAGTCATTTTCATAATATTGATTCTTCCTATCCAAGAACATGGTATAGCTCTTCATCTGTTTGTATCATCCTCAGTTTCATTCATCAGTGTCTTATACTTTTCTGTATACAGGTTTTCTGTCTCCCTAGGTAGGTTTATTCCTAGGTATTTTATTCCTTTACTTGCAGGGGTAAATGGGAGTCCTTCCTTAATTTCTCTTTCCTTTTTTCTTCCTTAATGAATAGGAATGCAAGGGATTTCTGTGCATTAATTTTGTGTCCTGCAGCGTTTCCAAATCCATGGATTAGCTCTACTAGTTTTACGGTGGCATCTTTAGGATTCTCTAAGTATAGAATCAGGTCATGTGCAAAGAGTGGCATTGTGACTTCTTCTTTTCCAGTTTGCCTTCCTTTTCTTTCTTTTGCTGCTCTGATTCCCGTGGCTAGAAGTTCCAAAACCATGTTGATGAATAATAGTGGTGAGAGTGGTCATCCTTGTCTTGTTCCTGATCTTAGAGGACATGCTTTCAGTTCTTCACCACTGAAAATGTTTGCTGCGGGTTTGTTGTATACGTCCTTGATTAAGTTGAGTGAGGTTCCCTCTAAGCCCACGTCCTGGAGGCTTTATATCACAAATGTGTGTTGACATTTGTCACGAGCTTTTCTGCATCGAGTGACTTGATCATATGCTTTCTCCTCTTCAATTTGTCAATAGGGGGAATCACATTGATTTGCGTGTATTGAAGAATCCTTGCATCCCTGGGAAAAATCCCACTTGACGGTGAGTTAGGATACTTTTAACGTGGTGTTGGATTCTGTTGCTGCTATTTTGTTGAGCCGCTTTGCATCTAAGTTCATCAGTGATATCGGGATGTAACTCTTTTTCCTACTGTCTTTGTCTGGTTTTCCCAACAGGGTGACGGTGGCCTCACAGGAAGAGTTTCAGAGTGTTCCTTCCACGCCAATAGTTTGGAAGAGTTTGAGAAAGGTGGGTGTTACCTCTTTTCTACGTGTTGGATAGAAATAACCTGTGAAGCCATCTGGTCCTGGACTTTTGTTTGTTGGACGATTTGTAATCAGAGTTTCAAGTTCGTTACTCGTACTGGGTCTGTTCATATTTTCGATTTTTTCCTGCTTCAGCCTTGGAAGGTCGTACCTTCCGAAGAATTTGTCCATTTCTTCCAGATTGCCCATTTTGTTAGCATAGAGTTGATTGCAGTAGTCTCTTACAACGTTTTGTATTTCTGTGTTGTCCGTCGTAACTTCTTTTACCTTTCTAATTTTATTGATTTCAGTCCTCTCCCTCTTTATCTTGATGCATCTGGCTAAGGATTTATCCATATGGTTTATCTTCTCAAAGAACCAGCTTTTTGTTTTTTTGAACTTTGATATTGTTTTCTTTGTTGCTGTTTCAGTCATTTCTTTCTTCTTTTTCTACCTTTTTATTGACAGTCCCAACTACCTTCAGAGTTTGTTTTCTATGGAGTAAATGATTGGTTCAGATGGACACAACTTCTTCCTTTGATCTTATTGGTTTGTGAACTTTGCAATCTTACTTCATTATCTGATACAGCAGGTTCTTATTAGTTATCCATCTTATACATATTACTGTATATATGTCAATCCCACTCTCCGAATTCATCACACAGCCACCACCAACCCCGCCACTTTCCCCCCTTGGTGGCCATACGTTACTTGTCCACATCTGTGTATCAATTCTGTCCTGTACACTGGTTCATCTGTACCATTTCTCGAGGTTGAATATATGTGCTTTTATATACGATATCCGATTTTCTCTTTCTGACTGACTTCACGCTGTATGACAGTGTCTAGATCTATCCACGCCTGTACAAATGAACCAACATAGTTCCTTTTCGTGGCTGTATAATATTCCACGGTATATAGGTACCACATCTTCTTTATCCATTCGTCTTTGGGTGGCCATTAAGTTGTTTCCATGACCTGGCTGTTGTAAATAGTGCTGCACTGAACATTGGGGTGCCTGTGCCTTTTAGAATTATGATCTTCTCTGGGCTTATGCCCTGGTGTGCGATGGCTGAGTCATACGTTATTTCTATGTTCAGTTTTTCAAGGAATCTCCTTGCTTCCCTCCCTAGTGGCTCTATCAATTTACACTCCCACCAAGAGTGCAAGTGTGTTCTCTTTACACCGTGCCCAGCAGTTATTTTGTTGATTTTCTGATGGTGACCGTTCTAAATGGTGTGAGGTGATACCTCAGTGTAGTTTTGATGTGCATCTCTATAATAATTAGTGATGTTGAGCAGGTTTTTATCTGCTTGTTGGCCACCTGTATGTCTTCTGTGGAGAATAGTGTGTTTAGGACTTCTGCCCATGTATAGATTGGGTTGTTGGTTTTTTTAATACCAAGCAGCATGAGCTGTTTACGTATTTTTGAGATTGATCCTCAGACCGCTGATTTGTATGTAAATATTTTTCCCATTTCTGTGGGTTGTGTGTTCTTCTTTCTCATAGTTTCCTGTGCTTAGCAAAATCTTTTAAGGTTACTGAGGTCCCACTTGGATATTTCTGTTTTTATTTCCAGGACTCTAGCAGGAGGATTACAAAAGATCTTCTTGTGTTTTATGTCCAACGACGTTCTTCCTAGGTTTTCCTCTACGAGTTTTAGAGTGTCCAGACTTAAGTTTGGGTCTCTGTTCCATTTTGACTTAATTTTTGTGTACGGTGTTTGGGAGTGTTCTAATCTTATTGTTTTACATGTCTCTGTCCAGTTTCCCCAGCACCACGTATTCAAGAGACAGTCTCTTCTCCATTGTGTATCCGTGCCCCCTTTGTCAGAGATTAGTTGAGCATAGGCGTGTGGCTTTATCTCTGGGCTTTCTATCCTGTTGCATTGATCTATATTTCTGTTTTTGTGCCAGTCCAATGCTGTCTTGGTTACCGTAGCTTTGTAGTACAGTGCGAAGTCACGGAGCCTGATTCCTCCAGCTCCTTTTTTTTTTTCATCAAACTGCTTTGGCCACTCGGGGAGTTTTGTGTCTCCATACACATTTTAAGATTTTTTGTTCTGGTTTTGTAAAAAAATTGCCATTGGTAATTTGAGAGGGATTGCACTGAACGTGTAGATTGCTTTGGGTAGTAGAGTCATTTTCATAATATTGATTCTTCCTATCCAAGAACATGGTATAGCTCTTCATCTGTTTGTATCATCCTCAGTTTCATTCATCAGTGTCTTATACTTTTCTGTATACAGGTTTTCTGTCTCCCTAGGTAGGTTTATTCCTAGGTATTTTATTCCTTTACTTGCAGGGGTAAATGGGAGTCCTTCCTTAATTGCTCTTTCTTTTTTTCTTCCTTAATGAATAGGAATGCAAGGGATTTCTGTGCATTAATTTTGTGTCCTGCAGCGTTTCCAAATCCATGGATTAGCTCTACTAGTTTTACGGTGGCATCTTTAGGATTCTCTAAGTATAGAATCAGGTCATGTGCAAAGAGTGGCATTGTGACTTCTTCTTTTCCAGTTTGCCTTCCTTTTCTTTCTTTTGCTGCTCTGATTCCCGTGGCTAGAAGTTCCAAAACCATGTTGATGAATAATAGTGGTGAGAGTGGTCATCCTTGTCTTGTTCCTGATCTTAGAGGACATGCTTTCAGTTCTTCACCACTGAAAATGTTTGCTGCGGGTTTGTTGTATACGTCCTTGATTAAGTTGAGTGAGGTTCCCTCTAAGCCCACGTCCTGGAGGCTTTATATCACAAATGTGTGTTGACATTTGTCACGAGCTTTTCTGCATCGAGTGACTTGATCATATGCTTTCTCCTCTTCAATTTGTCAATAGGGGGAATCACATTGATTTGCGTGTATTGAAGAATCCTTGCATCCCTGGGAAAAATCCCACTTGACGGTGAGTTAGGATACTTTTAACGTGGTGTTGGATTCTGTTGCTGCTATTTTGTTGAGCCGCTTTGCATCTAAGTTCATCAGTGATATCGGGATGTAACTCTTTTTCCTACTGTCTTTGTCTGGTTTTCCCAACAGGGTGACGGTGGCCTCACAGGAAGAGTTTCAGAGTGTTCCTTCCACGCCAATAGTTTGGAAGAGTTTGAGAAAGGTGGGTGTTACCTCTTTTCTACGTGTTGGATAGAAATAACCTGTGAAGCCATCTGGTCCTGGACTTTTGTTTGTTGGACGATTTGTAATCAGAGTTTCAAGTTCATTACTCGTACTGGGTCTGTTCATATTTTCGATTTTTTCCTGCTTCAGCCTTGGAAGGGCGTACCTTCCGAAGAATTTGTCCATTTCTTCCAGATTGTCCATTTTGTTAGCATAGAGTTGATTGCAGTAGTCTCTTACAACGTTTTGTATTTCTGTGTTGTCCGTTGTAACTTCTTTTACCTTTCTAATTTTATTGATTTCAGTCCTCTCCCTCTTTATCTTGATGCATCTAGCTAAGGATTTATCCATATGGTTTATCTTCTCAAAGAACCAGCTTTTTGTTTTTTTGATCTTTGATATTGTTTTCTTTGTTGCTGTTTCAGTCATTTCTTTCTTCTTTTTCTAACTTTTTATTGACAGTCCCAGCTACCTTCAGAGATTGTTTTCTATGGACTAAATGATTGGTTCAGATGGACACAACTTCTTCCTTTGATCTTATTGGTTTGTGAACTTTGCAATCTTACTTCATTATCTGATACAGCAGGTTCTTATTAGTTATCCATCTTATACATATTACTGTATATATGTCAATCCCACTCTCCGAATTCATCACACAGCCACCACCAACCCCGCCACTTTCCCCCCTTGGTGGCCATACGTTACTTCTCCACATCTGTGTATCAATTCTGTCCTGTACACTGGTTCATCTGTACCATTTCTCGAGGTTGAATATATGTGCTTTTATATACCATATCCGATTTTCTCTTTCTGACTGACTTCACGCTGTATGACAGTGTCTAGATCTATCCACGCCTGTACAAATGAACCAACATAGTTCCTTTTCGTGGCTGTATAATATTCCACGGTATATAGGTACCACATCTTCTTTATCCATTCGTGTTTGGGTGGCCATTTAAGTTGTTTCCATGACCTGGCTGTTGTAAATAGTGCTGCACTGAACATTGGGGTGCCTGTGCCTTTTAGAATTATGCTCTTCTCTGGGCTTATGCCCTGGTGTGCGATGGCTGAGTCATATGTTATTTCTATTTTCAGTTTTTCAAGGAATCTCCTTGCTTCCCTCCCTAGTGGCTCTATCAATTTACACTCCCACCAAGAGTGCAAGTGTGTTCTCTTTACACCGTGCCCAGCAGTTATTTTGTTGATTTTCTGATGGTGACCGTTCTAAATGGTGTGAGGTGATACCTCAGTGTAGTTTTGATGTGCATCTCTATAATAATTAGTGATGTTGAGCAGGTTTTTATCTGCTTGTTGGCCACCTGTATGTCTTCTGTGGAGAATAGTGTGTTTAGGACTTCTGCCCATTTATAGATTGGGTTGTTGGTTTTTTTAATACCAAGCAGCATGAGCTGTTTATGTATTTTTGAGATTGATCCTCAGACCGCTGATTTGTATGTAAATATTTTTCCCATTTCTGTGGGTTGTGTGTTCTTCTTTCTCATAGTTTCCTGTGCTTAGCAAAATCTTTTAAGGTTACTGAGGTCCCACTTGGATATTTCTGTTTTTATTTCCAGGACTCTAGCAGGAGGATTACAAAAGATCTTCTTGTGTTTTATGTCCAACGACGTTCTTCCTAGGTTTTCCTCTACGAGTTTTAGAGTGTCCAGACTTAAGTTTGGGTCTCTGTTCCATTTTGACTTAATTTTTGTGTACGGTGTTTGGGAGTGTTCTAATCTTATTGTTTTACATGTCTCTGTCCAGTTTCCCCAGCACCACGTATTCAAGAGACAGTCTCTTCTCCATTGTGTATCCGTGCCCCCTTTGTCAGAGATTAGTTGAGCATAGGCGTGTGGCTTTATCTCTGGGCTTTCTATCCTGTTGCATTGATCTATATTTCTGTTTTTGTGCCAGTCCAATGCTGTCTTGGTTACCGTAGCTTTGTAGTACAGTGCGAAGTCACGGAGCCTGATTCCTCCAGCTCCTTTTTTTTTTTCATCAAACTGCTTTGGCCACTCGGGGAGTTTTGTGTCTCCATACACATTTTAAGATTTTTTGTTCTGGTTTTGTAAAAAAATTGCCATTGGTAATTTGAGAGGGATTGCACTGAATATGTAGATTGCTTTGGGTAGTAGAGTCATTTTCATAATATTGATTCTTCCTATCCAAGAACATGGTATAGCTCTTCATCTGTTTGTATCATCCTTAGTTTCATTCATCAGTGTCTTATACTTTTCTGTATACAGGTTTTCTGTCTCCCTAGGTAGGTTTATTCCTAGGTATTTTATTCCTTTACTTGCAGGGGTAAATGGGAGTCCTTCCTTAATTGCTCTTTCTTTTTTTCTTCCTTAATGAATAGGAATGCAAGGGATTTCTGTGCATTAATTTTGTGTCCTGCAGCGTTTCCAAATCCATGGATTAGCTCTACTAGTTTTACGGTGGCATCTTTAGGATTCTCTAAGTATAGAATCAGGTCATGTGCAAAGAGTGGCATTGTGACTTCTTCTTTTCCAGTTTGCCTTCCTTTTCTTTCTTTTGCTGCTCTGATTCCCGTGGCTAGAAGTTCCAAAACCATGTTGATGAATAATAGTGGTGAGAGTGGTCATCCTTGTCTTGTTCCTGATCTTAGAGGACATGCTTTCAGTTCTTCACCACTGAAAATGTTTGCTGCGGGTTTGTTGTATACGTCCTTGATTAAGTTGAGTGAGGTTCCCTCTAAGCCCACGTCCTGGAGGCTTTATATCACAAATGTGTGTTGACATTTGTCACAAGCTTTTCTGCATCGAGTGACTTGATCATATGCTTTCTCCTCTTCAATTTGTCAATAGGGGGAATCACATTGATTTGCGTGTATTGAAGAATCCTTGCATCCCTGGGAAAAATCCCACTTGACGGTGAGTTAGGATACTTTTAACGTGGTGTTGGATTCTGTTGCTGCTATTTTGTTGAGCCGCTTTGCATCTAAGTTCATCAGTGATATCGGGATGTAACTCTTTTTCCTACTGTCTTTGTCTGGTTTTCCCAACAGGGTGACGGTGGCCTCACAGGAAGAGTTTCAGAGTGTTCCTTCCACGCCAATAGTTTGGAAGAGTTTGAGAAAGGTGGGTGTTAGCTCTTTTCTACGTGTTGGATAGAAATAACCTGTGAAGCCATCTGGTCCTGGACTTTTGTTTGTTGGACGATTTGTAATCAGAGTTTCAAGTTCGTTACTCGTACTGGGTCTGTTCATATTTTCGATTTTTTCCTGCTTCAGCCTTGGAAGGTCGTACCTTCCGAAGAATTTGTCCATTTCTTCCAGATTGTCCATTTTGTTAGCATAGAGTTGATTGCAGTAGTCTCTTACAACGTTTTGTATTTCTGTGTTGTCCGTTGTAACTTCTTTTACCTTTCTAATTTTATTGATTTCAGTCCTCTCCCTCTTTATCTTGATGCATCTAGCTAAGTATTTATCCATATGGTTTATCTTCTCAAAGAACCAGCTTTTTGTTTTTTTGATCTTTGATATTGTTTTCTTTGTTGCTGTTTCAGTCATTTCTTTCTTCTTTTTCTACCTTTTTATTGACAGTCCCAGCTACCTTCAGAGTTTGTTTTCTATGGACTAAATGATTGGTTCAGATGGACACAACTTCTTCCTTTGATCTTATTGGTTTGTGAACTTTGCAATCTTACTTCATTATCTGATACAGCAGGTTCTTATTAGTTATCCATCTTATACATATTACTGTATATATGTCAATCCCACTCTCCGAATTCATCACACAGCCACCACCAACCCCGCCACTTTCCCCCCTTGGTGGCCATACGTTACTTCTCCACATCTGTGTATCAATTCTGTCCTGTACACTGGTTCATCTGTACCATTTCTCGAGGTTGAATATATGTGCTTTTATATACGATATCCGATTTTCTCTTTCTGACTGACTTCACGCTGTATGACAGTGTCTAGATCTATCCACGCCTGTACAAATGAACCAACATAGTTCCTTTTCGTGGCTGTATAATATTCCACGGTATATAGGTACCACATCTTCTTTATCCATTCGTGTTTGGGTGGCCATTTAAGTTGTTTCCATGACCTGGCTGTTGTAAATAGTGCTGCACTGAACATTGGGGTGCCTGTGCCTTTTAGAATTATGCTCTTCTCTGGGCTTATGCCCTGGTGTGCGATGGCTGAGTCATATGTTATTTCTATGTTCAGTTTTTCAAGGAATCTCCTTGCTTCCCTCCCTAGTGGCTCTATCAATTTACACTCCCACCAAGAGTGCAAGTGTGTTCTCTTTCCTCCACACCGTGCCCAGCAGTTATTTTGTTGATTTTCTGATGGTGACCGTTCTAAATGGTGTCAGGTGATACCTCAGTGTAGTTTTGATGTGCATCTCTATAATAATTAGTGATGTTGAGCAGGTTTTTATCTGCTTGTTGGCCACCTGTATGTCTTCTGTGGAGAATAGTCTGTTTAGGACTTCTGCCCATGTATAGATTGGGTTGTTGGTTTTTTAAATACCAAGCAGCAAGAGCTGTTTACGTATTTTTGAGATTGATCCTCAGACCGCTGATTTTTATGTAAATATTTTTCCCATTCTGTGGGTTGTGTGTTCTTCTTTCTCATAGTTTCCTGTGCTTAGCAAAATCTTTTAAGGTTACTGAGGTCCCACTTGGATATTTCTGTTTTTATTTCCAGGACTCTAGCAGGAGGATTACAAAAGATCTTCTTGTGTTTTATGTCCAACGACGTTCTTCCTAGGATTTCCTCTACGAGTTTTAGAGTGTCCAGACTTAAGTTTGGGTCTCTGTTCCATTTTGACTTAATTTTTGTGTACGGTGTTTGGGAGTGTTCTAATCTTATCGTTTTACATGTCTCTGTCCAGTTTCCCCAGCACCACGTATTCAAGAGACAGTCTCTTCTCCATTGTGTATCCGTGCCCCCTTTGTCAGAGATTAGTTGAGCATAGGCGTGTGGCTTTATCTCTGGGCTTTCTATCCTGTTGCATTGATCTATATTTCTGTTTTTGTGCCAGTCCAATGCTGTCTTGGTTACCGTAGCTTTGTAGTACAGTGCGAAGTCACGGAGCCTGATTCCTCCAGCTCCTGTTTTTTTTTTTTCATCAAACTGCTTTGGCCACTCGGGGAGTTTTGTGTCTCCATACACATTTTAAGATTTTTTGTTCTGCTTTTGTAAAAAAATTGCCATTGGTAATTTGAGAGGGATTGCACTGAATATGTAGATTGCTTTGGGTAGTAGAGTCATTTTCATAATATTGATTCTTCCTATCCAAGAACATGGTATAGCTCTTCATCTGTTTGTATCATCCTCAGTTTCATTCATCAGTGTCTTATACTTTTCTGTATACAGGTTTTCTGTCTCCCTAGGTAGGTTTATTCCTAGGTATTTTATTCCTTTACTTGCAGGGGTAAATGGGAGTCCTTCCTTAATTGCTCTTTCTTTTTTTCTTCCTTAATGAATAGGAATGCAAGGGATTTCTGTGCATTAATTTTGTGTCCTGCAGCGTTTCCAAATCCATGGATTAGCTCTACTAGTTTTACGGTGGCATCTTTAGGATTCTCTAAGTATAGAATCAGGTCATGTGCAAAGAGTGGCATTGTGACTTCTTCTTTTCCAGTTTGCCTTCCTTTTCTTTCTTTTGCTGCTCTGATTCCCGTGGCTAGAAGTTCCAAAACCATGTTGATGAATAATAGTGGTGAGAGTGGTCATCCTTGTCTTGTTCCTGATCTTAGAGGACATGCTTTCAGTTCTTCACCACTGAAAATGTTTGCTGCGGGTTTGTTGTATACGTCCTTGATTAAGTTGAGTGAGGTTCCCTCTAAGCCCACGTCCTGGAGGCTTTATATCACAAATGTGTGTTGATATTTGTCACAAGCTTTTCTGCATCGAGTGACTTGATCATATGCTTTCTCCTCTTCAATTTGACAATAGGGGGAATCACATTGATTTGCGTGTATTGAAGAATCCTTGCATCCCTGGGAAAAATCCCACTTGACGGTGAGTTATGATACTTTTAACGTGGTGTTGGATTCTGTTGCTGCTATTTTGTTGAGCCGCTTTGCATCTAAGTTCATCAGTGATATCGGGATGTAACTCTTTTTCCTACTGTCTTTGTCTGGTTTTCCCAACAGGGTGACGGTGGCCTCACAGGAAGAGTTTCAGAGTGTTCCTTCCATGCCAATAGTTTGGAAGAGTTTGAGAAAGGTGGGTGTTAGCTCTTTTCTACGTGTTGGATAGAAATAACCTGTGAAGCCATCTGGTCCTGGACTTTTGTTTGTTGGACGATTTGTAATCAGAGTTTCAAGTTCGTTACTCGTACTGGGTCTGTTCATATTTTCGATTTTTTCCTGCTTCAGCCTTGGAAGGTCGTACCTTCCGAAGAATTTGTCCATTTCTTCCAGATTGCCCATTTTGTTAGCATAGAGTTGATTGCAGTAGTCTCTTACAACGTTTTGTATTTCTGTGTTGTCCGTTGTAACTTCTTTTACCTTTCTAATTTTATTGATTTCAGTCCTCTCCCTCTTTATCTTGATGCATCTGGCTAAGGATTTATCCATATGGTTTATCTTCTCAAAGAACCAGCTTTTTGTTTTTTTGATCTTTGATATTGTTTTCTTTGTTGCTGTTTCAGTCATTTCTTTCTTCTTTTTCTACCTTTTTATTGACAGTCCCAACTACCTTCAGAGTTTGTTTACTATGGAGTAAATGATTGGTTCAGATGGACACAACTTCTTCCTTTGATCTTATTGGTTTGTGAACTTTGCAATCTTACTTCATTATCTGATACAGCAGGTTCTTATGAGTTATCCATCTTATACATATTACTGTATATATGTCAATCCCACTCTCCGAATTCATCACACAGCCACCACCAACCCTGCCACTTTCCCCCCTTGGTGGCCATACGTTACTTCTCCACATCTGTGTATCAATTCTGTCCTGTACACTGGTTCATCTGTACCATTTCTCGAGGTTGAATATATGTGCTTTTATATACCATATCCGATTTTCTCTTTCTGACTGACTTCACTCTGTATGACAGTGTCTAGATCTATCCACGCCTGTACAAATGAACAAACATAGTTCCTTTTCGTGGCTGTATAATATTCCACGGTATATAGGTACCACATCTTCTTTATCCATTCGTCTTTGGGTGGCCATTAAGTTGTTTCCATGACCTGGCTGTTGTAAATAGTGCTGCACTGAACATTGGGGTGCCTGTGCCTTTTAGAATTATGATCCTCTCTGGGCTTATGCCCTGGTGTGCGATGGCTGAGTCATACGTTATTTCTATGTTCAGTTTTTCAAGGAATCTCCTTGCTTCCCTCCCTAGTGGCTCTATCAATTTACACTCCCACCAAGAGTGCAAGTGTGTTCTCTTTCCTCCACACCGTGCCCAGCAGTTATTTTGTTGATTTTCTGATGGTGACCGTTCTAAATGGTGTCAGGTGATACCTCAGTGTAGTTTTGATGTGCATCTCTATAATAATTTGTGATATTGAGCAGGTTTTTATCTGCTTGTTGGCCACCTGTATGTCTTCTGTGGAGAATAGTCTGTTTAGGACTTCTGCCCATGTATAGATTGGGTTGTTGGTTTTTTTAATACCAAGCAGCAAGAGCTGTTTACGTATTTTTGAGATTGATCCTCAGACCGCTGATTTGTATGTAAATATTTTTCCCATTCTGTGGGTTGTGTGTTCTTCTTTCTCATAGTTTCCTGTGCTTAGCAAAATCTTTTAAGGTTACTGAGGTCCCACTTGGATATTTCTGTTTTTATTTCCAGGACTCTAGCAGGAGGATTACAAAAGATCTTCTTGTGTTTTATGTCCAACGACGTTCTTCCTAGGTTTTCCTCTACGAGTTTTAGAGTGTCCAGACTTAAGTTTGGGTCTCTGTTCCATTTTGACTTAATTTTTGTGTACGGTGTTTGGGAGTGTTCTAATCTTATTGTTTTACATGTCTCTGTCCAGTTTCCCCAGCACCACGTATTCAAGAGACAGTCTCTTCTCCATTGTGTATCCGTGCCCCCTTTGTCAGAGATTAGTTGAGCATAGGCGTGTGGCTTTATCTCTGGGCTTTCTATCCTGTTGCATTGATCTATATTTCTGTTTTTGTGCCAGTCCAACGCTGTCTTGGTTACCGTAGCTTTGTAGTACAGTGCGAAGTCACGGAGCCTGATTCCTCCATCTCCTTTTTTTTTTTTTCATCAAACTGCTTTGGCCACTCGGGGAGTTTTGTGTCTCCATACACATTTTAAGATTTTTTGTTCTGCTTTTGTAAAAAAATTGCCATTGGTAATTTGAGAGGGATTGCACTGAATGTGTAGATTGCTTTGGGTAGTATAGTCATTTTCATAATATTGATTCTTCCTATCCAAGAACATGGTATAGCTCTTCATCTGTTTGTATCATCCTCAGTTTCATTCATCAGTGTCTTATACTTTTCTGTATACAGGTTTTCTGTCTCCCTAGGTAGGTTTATTCCTAGGTATTTTATTCCTTTACTTGCAGGGGTAAATGGGAGTCCTTCCTTAATTTCTCTTTCTTTTTTTCTTCCTTAATGAATAGGAATGCAAGGGATTTCTGTGCATTAATTTTGTGTCCTGCAGCGTTTCCAAATCCATGGATTAGCTCTACTAGTTTTACGGTGGCATCTTTAGGATTCTCTAAGTATAGAATCAGGTCATGTGCAAAGAGTGGCATTGTGACTTCTTCTTTTCCAGTTTGTCTTCCTTTTCTTTCTTTTGCTGCTCTGATTCCCGTGGCTAGAAGTTCCAAAACCATGTTGATGAATAATAGTGGTGAGAGTGGTCATCCTTGTCTTGTTCCTGATCTTAGAGGACATGCTTTCAGTTCTTCACCACTGAAAATGTTTGCTGCGGGTTTGTTGTATACGTCCTTGATTAAGTTGAGTGAGGTTCCCTCTAAGCCCACGTCCTGGAGGCTTTATATCACAAATGTGTGTTGACATTTGTCACAAGCTTTTCTGCATCGAGTGACTTGATCATATGCTTTCTCCTCTTCAATTTGACAATAGGGGGAATCACATTGATTTGCGTGTATTGAAGAATCCTTGCATCCCTGGGAAAAATCCCACTTGACGGTGAGTTATGATACTTTTAACGTGGTGTTGGATTCTGTTGCTGCTATTTTGTTGAGCCGCTTTGCATCTAAGTTCATCAGTGATATCGGGATGTAACTCTTTTTCCTACTGTCTTTGTCTGGTTTTCCCAACAGGGTGACGGTGGCCTCACAGGAAGAGTTTCAGAGTGTTCCTTCCATGCCAATAGTTTGGAAGAGTTTGAGAAAGGTGGGTGTTAGCTCTTTTCTACGTGTTGGATAGAAATAACCTGTGAAGCCATCTAGTCCTGGACTTTTGTTTGTTGGACGATTTGTAATCAGAGTTTCAAATTCGTTACTCGTACTGGGTCTGTTCATATTTTCGATTTTTTCCTGCTTCAGCCTTGGAAGGGCGTACCTTCCGAAGAATTTGTCCATTTCTTCCAGATTGCCCATTTTGTTAGCATAGAGTTGATTGCAGTAGTCTCTTACAACGTTTTGTATTTCTGTGTTGTCCGTTGTAACTTCTTTTACCTTTCTAATTTTATTGATTTCAGTCCTCTCCCTCTTTATCTTGATGCATCTGGCTAAGGATTTATCCATATGGTTTATCTTCTCAAAGAACCAGCTTTTTGTTTTTTTGAACTTTGATATTGTTTTCTTTGTTGCTGTTTCAGTCATTTCTTTCTTCTTTTTCTACCTTTTTATTGACAGTCCCAACTACCTTCAGAGTTTGTTTTCTATGGAGTAAATGATTGGTTCAGATGGACACAACTTCTTCCTTTGATCTTATTGGTTTGTGAACTTTGCAATCTTACTTCATTATCTGATACAGCAGGTTCTTATTAGTTATCCATCTTATACATATTACTGTATATATGTCAATCCCACTCTCCGAATTCATCACACAGCCACCACCAACCCTGCCACTTTCCCCCCTTGGTGGCCATACGTTACTTCTCCACATCTGTGTATCAATTCTGTCCTGTACACTGGTTCATCTGTACCATTTCTCGAGGTTGAATATATGTGCTTTTATATACCATATCCGATTTTCTCTTTCTGACTGACTTCACTCTGTATGATAGTGTCTAGATCTATCCACGCCTGTACAAATGAACCAACATAGTTCCTTTTCGTGGCTGTATAATATTCCACGGTATATAGGTACCACATCTTCTTTATCCATTCGTCTTTGGGTGGCCATTTAAGTTGTTTCCATGACCTGGCTGTTGTAAATAGTGCTGCACTGAACATTGGGGTGCCTGTGCCTTTTAGAATTATGCTCTTCTCTGGGCTTATGCCCTGGTGTGCGATGGCTGAGTCATACGTTATTTCTATGTTCAGTTTTTCAAGGAATCTCCTTGCTTCCCTCCCTAGTGGCTCTATCAATTTACACTCCCACCAAGAGTGCAAGTGTGTTCTCTTTACACCGTGCCCAGCAGTTACTTTGTTGATTTTCTGATGGTGACCGTTCTAAATGGTGTGAGGTGATACCTCAGTGTAGTTTTGATGTGCATCTCTATAATAGTTAGTGATGTTGAGCAGGTTTTTATCTGCTTGTTGGCCACCTGTATGTCTTCTGTGGAGAATAGTCTGTTTAGGACTTCTGCCCATGTATAGATTGGGTTGTTGGTTTTTTTAATACCAAGCAGCATGAGCTGTTTACGTATTTTTGAGATTGATCCTCAGACCGCTGATTTGTATGTAAATATTTTTCCCATTTCTGTGGGTTGTGTGTTCTTCTTTCTCATAGTTTCCTGTGCTTAGCAAAATCTTTTAAGGTTACTGAGGTCCCACTTGGATATTTCTGTTTTTATTTCCAGGACTCTAGCAGGAGGATTACAAAAGATCTTCTTGTGTTTTATGTCCAACGACGTTCTTCCTAGGTTTTCCTCTACGAGTTTTAGAGTGTCCAGACTTAAGTTTGGGTCTCTGTTCCATTTTGACTTAATTTTTGTGTACGGTGTTTGGGAGTGTTCTAATCTTATTGTTTTACATGTCTCTGTCCAGTTTCCCCAGCACCACGTATTCAAGAGACAGTCTCTTCTCCATTGTGTATCCGTGCCCCCTTTGTCAGAGATTAGTTGAGCATAGGCGTGTGGCTTTATCTCTGGGCTTTCTATCCTGTTGCATTGATCTATATTTCTGTTTTTGTGCCAGTCCAATGCTGTCTTGGTTACCGTAGCTTTGTAGTACAGTGCGAAGTCACGGAGCCTGATTCCTCCAGCTCCTTTTTTTTTTTCATCAAACTGCTTTGGCCACTCGGGGAGTTTTGTGTCTCCATACACATTTTAAGATTTTTTGTTCTGGTTTTGTAAAAAAATTGCCATTGGTAATTTGAGAGGGATTGCACTGAATGTGTAGATTGCTTTGGGTAGTAGAGTCATTTTCATAATATTGATTCTTCCTATCCAAGAACATGGTATAGCTCTTCATCTGTTTGTATCATCCTCAGTTTCATTCATCAGTGTCTTATACTTTTCTGTATACAGGTTTTCTGTCTCCCTAGGTAGGTTTATTCCTAGGTATTTTATTCCTTTACTTGCAGGGGTAAATGGGAGTCCTTCCTTAATTTCTCTTTCTTTTTTTCTTCGTTAATGAATAGGAATGCAAGGGATTTCTGTGCATTAATTTTGTGTCCTGCAGCGTTTCCAAATCCATGGATTAGCTCTACTAGTTTTACGGTGGCATCTTTAGGATTCTCTAAGTATAGAATCAGGTCATGTGCAAAGAGTGGCATTGTGACTTCTTCTTTTCCAGTTTGCCTTCCTTTTCTTTCTTTTGCTGCTCTGATTCCCGTGGCTAGAAGTTCCAAAACCATGTTGATGAATAATAGTGGTGAGAGTGGTCATCCTTGTCTTGTTCCTGATCTTAGAGGACATGCTTTCAGTTCTTCACCACTGAAAATGTTTGCTGCGGGTTTGTTGTATACGTCCTTGATTAAGTTGAGTGAGGTTCCCTCTAAGCCCACGTCCTGGAGGCTTTATATCACAAATGTGTGTTGACATTTGTCACAAGCTTTTCTGCATCGAGTGACTTGATCATATGCTTTCTCCTCTTCAATTTGTCAATAGGGGGAATCACATTGATTTGCGTGTATTGAAGAATCCTTGCATCCCTGGGAAAAATCCCACTTGACGGTGAGTTATGATACTTTTAACGTGGTGTTGGATTCTGTTGCTGCTATTTTGTTGAGCCGCTTTGCATCTAAGTTCATCAGTGATATCGGGATGTAACTCTTTTTCCTACTGTCTTTGTCTGGTTTTCCCAACAGGGTGACGGTGGCCTCACAGGAAGAGTTTCAGAGTGTTCCTTCCACGCCAATAGTTTGGAAGAGTTTGAGAAAGGTGGGTGTTACCTCTTTTCTACGTGTTGGATAGAAATAACCTGTGAAGCCATCTGGTCCTGGACTTTTGTTTGTTGGACGATTTGTAATCAGAGTTTCAAGTTCGTTACTCGTACTGGGTCTGTTCATATTTTCGATTTTTTCCTGCTTCAGCCTTGGAAGGTCGTACCTTCCGAAGAATTTGTCCATTTCTTCCAGATTGCCCATTTTGTTAGCATAGAGTTGATTGCAGTAGTCTCTTACAACGTTTTGTATTTCTGTGTTGTCCGTTGTAACTTCTTTTACCTTTCTAATTTTATTGATTTCAGTCCTCTCCCTCTTTATCTTGATGCATCTGGCTAAGGATTTATCCATATGGTTTATCTTCTCAAAGAACCAGCTTTTTGTTTTTTTGAACTTTGATATTGTTTTCTTTGTTGCTGTTTCAGTCATTTCTTTCTTCTTTTTCTACCTTTTTATTGACAGTCCCAACTACCTTCAGAGTTTGTTTTCTATGGAGTAAATGATTGGTTCAGATGGACACAACTTCTTCCTTTGATCTTATTGGTTTGTGAACTTTGCAATCTTACTTCATTATCTGATACAGCAGGTTCTTATTAGTTATCCATCTTATACATATTACTGTATATATGTCAATCCCACTCTCCGAATTCATCACACAGCCACCACCAACCCCGCCACTTTCCCCCCTTGGTGGCCATACGTTACTTCTCCACATCTGTGTATCAATTCTGTCCTGTACACTGGTTCATCTGTACCATTTCTCGAGGTTGAATATATGTGCTTTTATATACCATATCCGATTTTCTCTTTCTGACTGACTTCACGCTGTATGACAGTGTCTAGATCTATCCACGCCTGTACAAATGAACCAACATAGTTCCTTTTCGTGGCTGTATAATATTCCACGGTATATAGGTACCACATCTTCTTTATCCATTCGTGTTTGGGTGGCCATTTAAGTTGTTTCCATGACCTGGCTGTTGTAAATAGTGCTGCACTGAACATTGGGGTGCCTGTGCCTTTTAGAATTATGCTCTTCTCTGGGCTTATGCCCTGGTGTGCGATGGCTGAGTCATATGTTATTTCTATTTTCAGTTTTTCAAGGAATCTCCTTGCTTCCCTCCCTAGTGGCTCTATCAATTTACACTCCCACCAAGAGTGCAAGTGTGTTCTCTTTACACCGTGCCCAGCAGTTATTTTGTTGATTTTCTGATGGTGACCGTTCTAAATGGTGTGAGGTGATACCTCAGTGTAGTTTTGATGTGCATCTCTATAATAATTAGTGATGTTGAGCAGGTTTTTATCTGCTTGTTGGCCACCTGTATGTCTTCTGTGGAGAATAGTGTGTTTAGGACTTCTGCCCATGTATAGATTGGGTTGTTGGTTTTTTTAATACCAAGCAGCATGAGCTGTTTACGTATTTTTGAGATTGATCCTCAGACCGCTGATTTGTATGTAAATATTTTTCCCATTTCTGTGGGTTGTGTGTTCTTCTTTCTCATAGTTTCCTGTGCTTAGCAAAATCTTTTAAGGTTACTGAGGTCCCACTTGGATATTTCTGTTTTTATTTCCAGGACTCTAGCAGGAGGATTACAAAAGATCTTCTTGTGTTTTATGTCCAACGACGTTCTTCCTAGGTTTTCCTCTACGAGTTTTAGAGTGTCCAGACTTAAGTTTGGGTCTCTGTTCCATTTTGACTTAATTTTTGTGTACGGTGTTTGGGAGTGTTCTAATCTTATTGTTTTACATGTCTCTGTCCAGTTTCCCCAGCACCACGTATTCAAGAGACAGTCTCTTCTCCATTGTGTATCCGTGCCCCCTTTGTCAGAGATTAGTTGAGCATAGGCGTGTGGCTTTATCTCTGGGCTTTCTATCCTGTTGCATTGATCTATATTTCTGTTTTTGTGCCAGTCCAATGCTGTCTTGGTTACCGTAGCTTTGTAGTACAGTGCGAAGTCACGGAGCCTGATTCCTCCAGCTCCTTTTTTTTTTTCATCAAACTGCTTTGGCCACTCGGGGAGTTTTGTGTCTCCATACACATTTTAAGATTTTTTGTTCTGGTTTTGTAAAAAAATTGCCATTGGTAATTTGAGAGGGATTGCACTGAATATGTAGATTGCTTTGGGTAGTAGAGTCATTTTCATAATATTGATTCTTCCTATCCAAGAACATGGTATAGCTCTTCATCTGTTTGTATCATCCTTAGTTTCATTCATCAGTGTCTTATACTTTTCTGTATACAGGTTTTCTGTCTCCCTAGGTAGGTTTATTCCTAGGTATTTTATTCCTTTACTTGCAGGGGTAAATGGGAGTCCTTCCTTAATTGCTCTTTCTTTTTTTCTTCCTTAATGAATAGGAATGCAAGGGATTTCTGTGCATTAATTTTGTGTCCTGCAGCGTTTCCAAATCCATGGATTAGCTCTACTAGTTTTACGGTGGCATCTTTAGGATTCTCTAAGTATAGAATCAGGTCATGTGCAAAGAGTGGCATTGTGACTTCTTCTTTTCCAGTTTGCCTTCCTTTTCTTTCTTTTGCTGCTCTGATTCCCGTGGCTAGAAGTTCCAAAACCATGTTGATGAATAATAGTGGTGAGAGTGGTCATCCTTGTCTTGTTCCTGATCTTAGAGGACATGCTTTCAGTTCTTCACCACTGAAAATGTTTGCTGCGGGTTTGTTGTATACGTCCTTGATTAAGTTGAGTGAGGTTCCCTCTAAGCCCACGTCCTGGAGGCTTTATATCACAAATGTGTGTTGACATTTGTCACGAGCTTTTCTGCATCGAGTGACTTGATCATATGCTTTCTCCTCTTCAATTTGTCAATAGGGGGAATCACATTGATTTGCGTGTATTGAAGAATCCTTGCATCCCTGGGAAAAATCCCACTTGACGGTGAGTTAGGATACTTTTAACGTGGTGTTGGATTCTGTTGCTGCTATTTTGTTGAGCCGCTTTGCATCTAAGTTCATCAGTGATATCGGGATGTAACTCTTTTTCCTACTGTCTTTGTCTGGTTTTCCCAACAGGGTGACGGTGGCCTCACAGGAAGAGTTTCAGAGTGTTCCTTCCACGCCAATAGTTTGGAAGAGTTTGAGAAAGGTGGGTGTTAGCTCTTTTCTACGTGTTGGATAGAAATAACCTGTGAAGCCATCTGGTCCTGGACTTTTGTTTGTTGGACGATTTGTAATCAGAGTTTCAAGTTCGTTACTCGTACTGGGTCTGTTCATATTTTCGATTTTTTCCTGCTTCAGCCTTGGAAGGTCGTACCTTCCGAAGAATTTGTCCATTTCTTCCAGATTGTCCATTTTGTTAGCATAGAGTTGATTGCAGTAGTCTCTTACAACGTTTTGTATTTCTGTGTTGTCCGTTGTAACTTCTTTTACCTTTCTAATTTTATTGATTTCAGTCCTCTCCCTCTTTATCTTGATGCATCTAGCTAAGGATTTATCCATATGGTTTATCTTCTCAAAGAACCAGCTTTTTGTTTTTTTGATCTTTGATATTGTTTTCTTTGTTGCTGTTTCAGTCATTTCTTTCTTCTTTTTCTACCTTTTTATTGACAGTCCCAGCTACCTTCAGAGTTTGTTTTCTATGGACTAAATGATTGGTTCAGATGGACACAACTTCTTCCTTTGATCTTATTGGTTTGTGAACTTTGCAATCTTACTTCATTATCTGATACAGCAGGTTCTTATTAGTTATCCATCTTATACATATTACTGTATATATGTCAATCCCACTCTCCGAATTCATCACACAGCCACCACCAACCCCGCCACTTTCCCCCCTTGGTGGCCATACGTTACTTCTCCACATCTGTGTATCAATTCTGTCCTGTACACTGGTTCATCTGTACCATTTCTCGAGGTTGAATATATGTGCTTTTATATACGATATCCGATTTTCTCTTTCTGACTGACTTCACGCTGTATGACAGTGTCTAGATCTATCCACGCCTGTACAAATGAACCAACATAGTTCCTTTTCGTGGCTGTATAATATTCCACGGTATATAGGTACCACATCTTCTTTATCCATTCGTGTTTGGGTGGCCATTTAAGTTGTTTCCATGACCTGGCTGTTGTAAATAGTGCTGCACTGAACATTGGGGTGCCTGTGCCTTTTAGAATTATGTTCTTCTCTGGGCTTATGCCCTGGTGTGCGATGGCTGAGTCATATGTTATTTCTATGTTCAGTTTTTCAAGGAATCTCCTTGCTTCCCTCCCTAGTGGCTCTATCAATTTACACTCCCACCAAGAGTGCAAGTGTGTTCTCTTTCCTCCACACCGTGCCCAGCAGTTATTTTGTTGATTTTCTGATGGTGACCGTTCTAAATGGTGTCAGGTGATACCTCAGTGTAGTTTTGATGTGCATCTCTATAATAATTAGTGATGTTGAGCAGGTTTTTATCTGCTTGTTGGCCACCTGTATGTCTTCTGTGGAGAATAGTCTGTTTAGGACTTCTGCCCATGTATAGATTGGGTTGTTGGTTTTTTAAATACCAAGCAGCAAGAGCTGTTTACGTATTTTTGAGATTGATCCTCAGACCGCTGATTTTTATGTAAATATTTTTCCCATTCTGTGGGTTGTGTGTTCTTCTTTCTCATAGTTTCCTGTGCTTAGCAAAATCTTTTAAGGTTACTGAGGTCCCACTTGGATATTTCTGTTTTTATTTCCAGGACTCTAGCAGGAGGATTACAAAAGATCTTCTTGTGTTTTATGTCCAACGACGTTCTTCCTAGGATTTCCTCTACGAGTTTTAGAGTGTCCAGACTTAAGTTTGGGTCTCTGTTCCATTTTGACTTAATTTTTGTGTACGGTGTTTGGGAGTGTTCTAATCTTATCGTTTTACATGTCTCTGTCCAGTTTCCCCAGCACCACGTATTCAAGAGACAGTCTCTTCTCCATTGTGTATCCGTGCCCCCTTTGTCAGAGATTAGTTGAGCATAGGCGTGTGGCTTTATCTCTGGGCTTTCTATCCTGTTGCATTGATCTATATTTCTGTTTTTGTGCCAGTCCAATGCTGTCTTGGTTACCGTAGCTTTGTAGTACAGTGCGAAGTCACGGAGCCTGATTCCTCCAGCTCCTGTTTTTTTTTTTTCATCAAACTGCTTTGGCCACTCGGGGAGTTTTGTGTCTCCATACACATTTTAAGATTTTTTGTTCTGCTTTTGTAAAAAAATTGCCATTGGTAATTTGAGAGGGATTGCACTGAATATGTAGATTGCTTTGGGTAGTAGAGTCATTTTCATAATATTGATTCTTCCTATCCAAGAACATGGTATAGCTCTTCATCTGTTTGTATCATCCTCAGTTTCATTCATCAGTGTCTTATACTTTTCTGTATACAGGTTTTCTGTCTCCCTAGGTAGGTTTATTCCTAGGTATTTTATTCCTTTACTTGCAGGGGTAAATGGGAGTCCTTCCTTAATTGCTCTTTCTTTTTTTCTTCCTTAATGAATAGGAATGCAAGGGATTTCTGTGCATTAATTTTGTGTCCTGCAGCGTTTCCAAATCCATGGATTAGCTCTACTAGTTTTACGGTGGCATCTTTAGGATTCTCTAAGTATAGAATCAGGTCATGTGCAAAGAGTGGCATTGTGACTTCTTCTTTTCCAGTTTGCCTTCCTTTTCTTTCTTTTGCTGCTCTGATTCCCGTGGCTAGAAGTTCCAAAACCATGTTGATGAATAATAGTGGTGAGAGTGGTCATCCTTGTCTTGTTCCTGATCTTAGAGGACATGCTTTCAGTTCTTCACCACTGAAAATGTTTGCTGCGGGTTTGTTGTATACGTCCTTGATTAAGTTGAGTGAGGTTCCCTCTAAGCCCACGTCCTGGAGGCTTTATATCACAAATGTGTGTTGATATTTGTCACAAGCTTTTCTGCATCGAGTGACTTGATCATATGCTTTCTCCTCTTCAATTTGACAATAGGGGGAATCACATTGATTTGCGTGTATTGAAGAATCCTTGCATCCCTGGGAAAAATCCCACTTGACGGTGAGTTATGATACTTTTAACGTGGTGTTGGATTCTGTTGCTGCTATTTTGTTGAGCCGCTTTGCATCTAAGTTCATCAGTGATATCGGGATGTAACTCTTTTTCCTACTGTCTTTGTCTGGTTTTCCCAACAGGGTGACGGTGGCCTCACAGGAAGAGTTTCAGAGTGTTCCTTCCATGCCAATAGTTTGGAAGAGTTTGAGAAAGGTGGGTGTTAGCTCTTTTCTACGTGTTGGATAGAAATAACCTGTGAAGCCATCTGGTCCTGGACTTTTGTTTGTTGGACGATTTGTAATCAGAGTTTCAAGTTCGTTACTCGTACTGGGTCTGTTCATATTTTCGATTTTTTCCTGCTTCAGCCTTGGAAGGTCGTACCTTCCGAAGAATTTGTCCATTTCTTCCAGATTGCCCATTTTGTTAGCATAGAGTTGATTGCAGTAGTCTCTTACAACGTTTTGTATTTCTGTGTTGTCCGTTGTAACTTCTTTTACCTTTCTAATTTTATTGATTTCAGTCCTCTCCCTCTTTATCTTGATGCATCTGGCTAAGGATTTATCCATATGGTTTATCTTCTCAAAGAACCAGCTTTTTGTTTTTTTGATCTTTGATATTGTTTTCTTTGTTGCTGTTTCAGTCATTTCTTTCTTCTTTTTCTACCTTTTTATTGACAGTCCCAACTACCTTCAGAGTTTGTTTACTATGGAGTAAATGATTGGTTCAGATGGACACAACTTCTTCCTTTGATCTTATTGGTTTGTGAACTTTGCAATCTTACTTCATTATCTGATACAGCAGGTTCTTATGAGTTATCCATCTTATACATATTACTGTATATATGTCAATCCCACTCTCCGAATTCATCACACAGCCACCACCAACCCTGCCACTTTCCCCCCTTGGTGGCCATACGTTACTTCTCCACATCTGTGTATCAATTCTGTCCTGTACACTGGTTCATCTGTACCATTTCTCGAGGTTGAATATATGTGCTTTTATATACCATATCCGATTTTCTCTTTCTGACTGACTTCACTCTGTATGACAGTGTCTAGATCTATCCACGCCTGTACAAATGAACCAACATAGTTCCTTTTCGTGGCTGTATAATATTCCACGGTATATAGGTACCACATCTTCTTTATCCATTCGTCTTTGGGTGGCCATTAAGTTGTTTCCATGACCTGGCTGTTGTAAATAGTGCTGCACTGAACATTGGGGTGCCTGTGCCTTTTAGAATTATGATCCTCTCTGGGCTTATGCCCTGGTGTGCGATGGCTGAGTCATACGTTATTTCTATGTTCAGTTTTTCAAGGAATCTCCTTGCTTCCCTCCCTAGTGGCTCTATCAATTTACACTCCCACCAAGAGTGCAAGTGTGTTCTCTTTCCTCCACACCGTGCCCAGCAGTTATTTTGTTGATTTTCTGATGGTGACCGTTCTAAATGGTGTCAGGTGATACCTCAGTGTAGTTTTGATGTGCATCTCTATAATAATTTGTGATATTGAGCAGGTTTTTATCTGCTTGTTGGCCACCTGTATGTCTTCTGTGGAGAATAGTCTGTTTAGGACTTCTGCCCATGTATAGATTGGGTTGTTGGTTTTTTTAATACCAAGCAGCAAGAGCTGTTTACGTATTTTTGAGATTGATCCTCAGACCGCTGATTTGTATGTAAATATTTTTCCCATTCTGTGGGTTGTGTGTTCTTCTTTCTCATAGTTTCCTGTGCTTAGCAAAATCTTTTAAGGTTACTGAGGTCCCACTTGGATATTTCTGTTTTTATTTCCAGGACTCTAGCAGGAGGATTACAAAAGATCTTCTTGTGTTTTATGTCCAACGACGTTCTTCCTAGGTTTTCCTCTACGAGTTTTAGAGTGTCCAGACTTAAGTTTGGGTCTCTGTTCCATTTTGACTTAATTTTTGTGTACGGTGTTTGGGAGTGTTCTAATCTTATTGTTTTACATGTCTCTGTCCAGTTTCCCCAGCACCACGTATTCAAGAGACAGTCTCTTCTCCATTGTGTATCCGTGCCCCCTTTGTCAGAGATTAGTTGAGCATAGGCGTGTGGCTTTATCTCTGGGCTTTCTATCCTGTTGCATTGATCTATATTTCTGTTTTTGTGCCAGTCCAACGCTGTCTTGGTTACCGTAGCTTTGTAGTACAGTGCGAAGTCACGGAGCCTGATTCCTCCATCTCCTTTTTTTTTTTTTCATCAAACTGCTTTGGCCACTCGGGGAGTTTTGTGTCTCCATACACATTTTAAGATTTTTTGTTCTGGTTTTGTAAAAAAATTGCCATTGGTAATTTGAGAGGGATTGCACTGAATGTGTAGATTGCTTTGGGTAGTATAGTCATTTTCATAATATTGATTCTTCCTATCCAAGAACATGGTATAGCTCTTCATCTGTTTGTATCATCCTCAGTTTCATTCATCAGTGTCTTATACTTTTCTGTATACAGGTTTTCTGTCTCCCTAGGTAGGTTTATTCCTAGGTATTTTATTCCTTTACTTGCAGGGGTAAATGGGAGTCCTTCCTTAATTTCTCTTTCTTTTTTTCTTCCTTAATGAATAGGAATGCAAGGGATTTCTGTGCATTAATTTTGTGTCCTGCAGCGTTTCCAAATCCATGGATTAGCTCTACTAGTTTTACGGTGGCATCTTTAGGATTCTCTAAGTATAGAATCAGGTCATGTGCAAAGAGTGGCATTGTGACTTCTTCTTTTCCAGTTTGTCTGCCTTTTCTTTCTTTTGCTGCTCTGATTCCCGTGGCTAGAAGTTCCAAAACCATGTTGATGAATAATAGTGGTGAGAGTGGTCATCCTTGTCTTGTTCCTGATCTTAGAGGACATGCTTTCAGTTCTTCACCACTGAAAATGTTTGCTGCGGGTTTGTTGTATACGTCCTTGATTAAGTTGAGTGAGGTTCCCTCTAAGCCCACGTCCTGGAGGCTTTATATCACAAATGTGTGTTGACATTTGTCACAAGCTTTTCTGCATCGAGTGACTTGATCATATGCTTTCTCCTCTTCAATTTGACAATAGGGGGAATCACATTGATTTGCGTGTATTGAAGAATCCTTGCATCCCTGGGAAAAATCCCACTTGACGGTGAGTTATGATACTTTTAACGTGGTGTTGGATTCTGTTGCTGCTATTTTGTTGAGCCGCTTTGCATCTAAGTTCATCAGTGATATCGGGATGTAACTCTTTTTCCTACTGTCTTTGTCTGGTTTTCCCAACAGGGTGACGGTGGCCTCACAGGAAGAGTTTCAGAGTGTTCCTTCCATGCCAATAGTTTGGAAGAGTTTGAGAAAGGTGGGTGTTAGCTCTTTTCTACGTGTTGGATAGAAATAACCTGTGAAGCCATCTAGTCCTGGACTTTTGTTTGTTGGACGATTTGTAATCAGAGTTTCAAATTCGTTACTCGTACTGGGTCTGTTCATATTTTCGATTTTTTCCTGCTTCAGCCTTGGAAGGGCGTACCTTCCGAAGAATTTGTCCATTTCTTCCAGATTGCCCATTTTGTTAGCATAGAGTTGATTGCAGTAGTCTCTTACAACGTTTTGTATTTCTGTGTTGTCCGTTGTAACTTCTTTTACCTTTCTAATTTTATTGATTTCAGTCCTCTCCCTCTTTATCTTGATGCATCTGGCTAAGGATTTATCCATATGGTTTATCTTCTCAAAGAACCAGCTTTTTGTTTTTTTGAACTTTGATATTGTTTTCTTTGTTGCTGTTTCAGTCATTTCTTTCTTCTTTTTCTACCTTTTTATTGACAGTCCCAACTACCTTCAGAGTTTGTTTTCTATGGAGTAAATGATTGGTTCAGATGGACACAACTTCTTCCTTTGATCTTATTGGTTTGTGAACTTTGCAATCTTACTTCATTATCTGATACAGCAGGTTCTTATTAGTTATCCATCTTATACATATTACTGTATATATGTCAATCCCACTCTCCGAATTCATCACACAGCCACCACCAACCCTGCCACTTTCCCCCCTTGGTGGCCATACGTTACTTCTCCACATCTGTGTATCAATTCTGTCCTGTACACTGGTTCATCTGTACCATTTCTCGAGGTTGAATATATGTGCTTTTATATACCATATCCGATTTTCTCTTTCTGACTGACTTCACTCTGTATGATAGTGTCTAGATCTATCCACGCCTGTACAAATGAACCAACATAGTTCCTTTTCGTGGCTGTATAATATTCCACGGTATATAGGTACCACATCTTCTTTATCCATTCGTCTTTGGGTGGCCATTTAAGTTGTTTCCATGACCTGGCTGTTGTAAATAGTGCTGCACTGAACATTGGGGTGCCTGTGCCTTTTAGAATTATGCTCTTCTCTGGGCTTATGCCCTGGTGTGCGATGGCTGAGTCATACGTTATTTCTATGTTCAGTTTTTCAAGGAATCTCCTTGCTTCCCTCCCTAGTGGCTCTATCAATTTACACTCCCACCAAGAGTGCAAGTGTGTTCTCTTTACACCGTGCCCAGCAGTTACTTTGTTGATTTTCTGATGGTGACCGTTCTAAATGGTGTGAGGTGATACCTCAGTGTAGTTTTGATGTGCATCTCTATAATAGTTAGTGATGTTGAGCAGGTTTTTATCTGCTTGTTGGCCACCTGTATGTCTTCTGTGGAGAATAGTCTGTTTAGGACTTCTGCCCATGTATAGATTGGGTTGTTGGTTTTTTTAATACCAAGCAGCATGAGCTGTTTACGTATTTTTGAGATTGATCCTCAGACCGCTGATTTGTATGTAAATATTTTTCCCATTTCTGTGGGTTGTGTGTTCTTCTTTCTCATAGTTTCCTGTGCTTAGCAAAATCTTTTAAGGTTACTGAGGTCCCACTTGGATATTTCTGTTTTTATTTCCAGGACTCTAGCAGGAGGATTACAAAAGATCTTCTTGTGTTTTATGTCCAACGACGTTCTTCCTAGGTTTTCCTCTACGAGTTTTAGAGTGTCCAGACTTAAGTTTGGGTCTCTGTTCCATTTTGACTTAATTTTTGTGTACGGTGTTTGGGAGTGTTCTAATCTTATTGTTTTACATGTCTCTGTCCAGTTTCCCCAGCACCACGTATTCAAGAGACAGTCTCTTCTCCATTGTGTATCCGTGCCCCCTTTGTCAGAGATTAGTTGAGCATAGGCGTGTGGCTTTATCTCTGGGCTTTCTATCCTGTTGCATTGATCTATATTTCTGTTTTTGTGCCAGTCCAATGCTGTCTTGGTTACCGTAGCTTTGTAGTACAGTGCGAAGTCACGGAGCCTGATTCCTCCAGCTCCTTTTTTTTTTTCATCAAACTGCTTTGGCCACTCGGGGAGTTTTGTGTCTCCATACACATTTTAAGATTTTTTGTTCTGCTTTTGTAAAAAAATTGCCATTGGTAATTTGAGAGGGATTGCACTGAATGTGTAGATTGCTTTGGGTAGTAGAGTCATTTTCATAATATTGATTCTTCCTATCCAAGAACATGGTATAGCTCTTCATCTGTTTGTATCATCCTCAGTTTCATTCATCAGTGTCTTATACTTTTCTGTATACAGGTTTTCTGTCTCCCTAGGTAGGTTTATTCCTAGGTATTTTATTCCTTTACTTGCAGGGGTAAATGGGAGTCCTTCCTTAATTTCTCTTTCTTTTTTTCTTCCTTAATGAATAGGAATGCAAGGGATTTCTGTGCATTAATTTTGTGTCCTGCAGCGTTTCCAAATCCATGGATTAGCTCTACTAGTTTTACGGTGGCATCTTTAGGATTCTCTAAGTATAGAATCAGGTCATGTGCAAAGAGTGGCATTGTGACTTCTTCTTTTCCAGTTTGCCTTCCTTTTCTTTCTTTTGCTGCTCTGATTCCCGTGGCTAGAAGTTCCAAAACCATGTTGATGAATAATAGTGGTGAGAGTGGTCATCCTTGTCTTGTTCCTGATCTTAGAGGACATGCTTTCAGTTCTTCACCACTGAAAATGTTTGCTGCGGGTTTGTTGTATACGTCCTTGATTAAGTTGAGTGAGGTTCCCTCTAAGCCCACGTCCTGGAGGCTTTATATCACAAATGTGTGTTGACATTTGTCACGAGCTTTTCTGCATCGAGTGACTTGATCATATGCTTTCTCCTCTTCAATTTGTCAATAGGGGGAATCACATTGATTTGCGTGTATTGAAGAATCCTTGCATCCCTGGGAAAAATCCCACTTGACGGTGAGTTAGGATACTTTTAACGTGGTGTTGGATTCTGTTGCTGCTATTTTGTTGAGCCGCTTTGCATCTAAGTTCATCAGTGATATCGGGATGTAACTCTTTTTCCTACTGTCTTTGTCTGGTTTTCCCAACAGGGTGACGGTGGCCTCACAGGAAGAGTTTCAGAGTGTTCCTTCCACGCCAATAGTTTGGAAGAGTTTGAGAAAGGTGGGTGTTAGCTCTTTTCTACGTGTTGGATAGAAATAACCTGTGAAGCCATCTGGTCCTGGACTTTTGTTTGTTGGACGATTTGTAATCAGAGTTTCAAGTTCGTTACTCGTACTGGGTCTGTTCATATTTTCGATTTTTTCCTGCTTCAGCCTTGGAAGGTCGTACCTTCCGAAGAATTTGTCCATTTCTTCCAGATTGCCCATTTTGTTAGCATAGAGTTGATTGCAGTAGTCTCTTACAACGTTTTGTATTTCTGTGTTGTCCGTTGTAACTTCTTTTACCTTTCTAATTTTATTGATTTCAGTCCTCTCCCTCTTTATCTTGATGCATCTGGCTAAGGATTTATCCATATGGTTTATCTTCTCAAAGAACCAGCTTTTTGTTTTTTTGAACTTTGATATTGTTTTCTTTGTTGCTGTTTCAGTCATTTCTTTCTTCTTTTTCTACCTTTTTATTGACAGTCCCAACTACCTTCAGAGTTTGTTTTCTATGGAGTAAATGATTGGTTCAGATGGACACAACTTCTTCCTTTGATCTTATTGGTTTGTGAACTTTGCAATCTTACTTCATTATCTGATACAGCAGGTTCTTATTAGTTATCCATCTTATACATATTACTGTATATATGTCAATCCCACTCTCCGAATTCATCACACAGCCACCACCAACCCTGCCACTTTCCCCCCTTGGTGGCCATACGTTACTTCTCCACATCTGTGTATCAATTCTGTCCTGTACACTGGTTCATCTGTACCATTTCTCGAGGTTGAATATATGTGCTTTTATATACGATATCCGATTTTCTCTTTCTGACTGACTTCACGCTGTATGACAGTGTCTAGATCTATCCACGCCTGTACAAATGAACCAACATAGTTCCTTTTCATGGCTGTATAATATTCCACGGTATATAGGAACCACATCTTCTTTATCCATTCGTCTTTGGGTGGCCATTTAAGTTGTTTCCATGACCTGGCTGTTGTAAATAGTGCTGCACTGAACATTGGGGTGCCTGTGCCTTTTAGAATTATGCTCTTCTCTGGGCTTATGCCCTGGTGTGCGATGGCTGAGTCATACGTTATTTCTATGTTCAGTTTTTCAAGGAATCTCCTTGCTTCCCTCCCTAGTGGCTCTATCAATTTACACTCCCACCAAGAGTGCAAGTGTGTTCTCTTTACACCGTGCCCAGCAGTTATTTTGTTGATTTTCTGATGGTGACCGTTCTAAATGGTGTGAGGTGATACCTCAGTGTAGTTTTGATGTGCATCTCTATAATAATTAGTGATGTTGAGCAGGTTTTTATCTGCTTGTTGGCCACGTGTATGTCTTCTGTGGAGAATAGTGTGTTTAGGACTTCTGCCCATTTATAGATTGGGTTGTTGGTTTTTTTAATACCAAGCAGCATGAGCTGTTTACGTATTTTTGAGATTGATCCTCAGACCGCTGATTTGTATGTAAATATTTTTCCCATTTCTGTGGGTTGTGTGTTCTTCTTTCTCATAGTTTCCTGTGCTTAGCAAAATCTTTTAAGGTTACTGAGGTCCCACTTGGATATTTCTGTTTTTATTTCCAGGACTCTAGCAGGAGGATTACAAAAGATCTTCTTGTGTTTTATGTCCAACGACGTTCTTCCTAGGTTTTCCTCTACGAGTTTTAGAGTGTCCAGACTTAAGTTTGGGTCTCTGTTCCATTTTGACTTAATTTTTGTGTACGGTGTTTGGGAGTGTTCTAATCTTATCGTTTTACATGTCTCTGTCCAGTTTCCCCAGCACCACGTATTCAAGAGACAGTCTCTTCTCCATTGTGTATCCGTGCCCCCTTTGTCAGAGATTAGTTGAGCATAGGCGTGTGGCTTTATCTCTGGGCTTTCTATCCTGTTGCACTGATCTATATTTCTGTTTTTGTGCCAGTCCAATGCTGTCTTGGTTACCGTAGCTTTGTAGTACAGTGCGAAGTCACGGAGCCTGATTCCTCCAGCTCCTTTTTTTTTTTCATCAAACTGCTTTGGCCACTCGGGGAGTTTTGTGTCTCCATACACATTTTAAGATTTTTTGTTCTGGTTTTGTAAAAAAATTGCCATTGGTAATTTGAGAGGGATTGCACTGAATGTGTAGATTGCTTTGGGTAGTAGAGTCATTTTCATAATATTGATTCTTCCTATCCAAGAACATGGTATAGCTCTTCATCTGTTTGTATCATCCTCAGTTTCATTCATCAGTGTCTTATACTTTTCTGTATACAGGTTTTCTGTCTCCCTAGGTAGGTTTATTCCTAGGTATTTTATTCCTTTACTTGCAGGGGTAAATGGGAGTCCTTCCTTAATTTCTCTTTCTTTTTTTCTTCGTTAATGAATAGGAATGCAAGGGATTTCTGTGCATTAATTTTGTGTCCTGCAGCGTTTCCAAATCCATGGATTAGCTCTACTAGTTTTACGGTGGCATCTTTAGGATTCTCTAAGTATAGAATCAGGTCATGTGCAAAGAGTGGCATTGTGACTTCTTCTTTTCCAGTTTGCCTTCCTTTTCTTTCTTTTGCTGCTCTGATTCCCGTGGCTAGAAGTTCCAAAACCATGTTGATGAATAATAGTGGTGAGAGTGGTCATCCTTGTCTTGTTCCTGATCTTAGAGGACATGCTTTCAGTTCTTCACCACTGAAAATGTTTGCTGCGGATTTGTTGTATACGTCCTTGATTAAGTTGAGTGAGGTTCCCTCTAAGCCCACGTCCTGGAGGCTTTATATCACAAATGTGTGTTGACATTTGTCACGAGCTTTTCTGCATCGAGTGACTTGATCATATGCTTTCTCCTCTTCAATTTGTCAATAGGGGGAATCACATTGATTTGCGTGTATTGAAGAATCCTTGCATCCCTGGGAAAAATCCCACTTGACGGTGAGTTAGGATACTTTTAACGTGGTGTTGGATTCTGTTGCTGCTATTTTGTTGAGCCGCTTTGCATCTAAGTTCATCAGTGATATCGGGATGTAACTCTTTTTCCTACTGTCTTTGTCTGGTTTTCCCAACAGGGTGACGGTGGCCTCACAGGAAGAGTTTCAGAGTGTTCCTTCCACGCCAATAGTTTGGAAGAGTTTGAGAAAGGTGGGTGTTAGCTCTTTTCTACGAGTTGGATAGAAATAACCTGTGAAGCCATCTGGTCCTGGACTTTTGTTTGTTGGACGATTTGTAATCAGAGTTTCAAGTTCATTACTCGTACTGGGTCTGTTCATATTTTCGATTTTTTCCTGCTTCAGCCTTGGAAGGTCGTACCTTCCGAAGAATTTGTCCATTTCTTCCAGATTGTCCATTTTGTTAGCATAGAGTTGATTGCAGTAGTCTCTTACAACGTTTTGTATTTCTGTGTTGTCCGTTGTAACTTCTTTTACCTTTCTAATTTTATTGATTTCAGTCCTCTCCCTCTTTATCTTGATGCATCTAGCTAAGGATTTATCCATATGGTTTATCTTCTCAAAGAACCAGCTTTTTGTTTTTTTGATCTTTGATATTGTTTTCTTTGTTGCTGTTTCAGTCATTTCTTTCTTCTTTTTCTAACTTTTTATTGACAGTCCCAGCTACCTTCAGAGATTGTTTTCTATGGACTAAATGATTGGTTCAGATGGACACAACTTCTTCCTTTGATCTTATTGGTTTGTGAACTTTGCAATCTTACTTCATTATCTGATACAGCAGGTTCTTATTAGTTATCCATCTTATACATATTACTGTATATATGTCAATCCCACTCTCCGAATTCATCACACAGCCACCACCAACCCCGCCACTTTCCCCCCTTGGTGGCCATACGTTACTTCTCCACATCTGTGTATCAATTCTGTCCTGTACACTGGTTCATCTGTACCATTTCTCGAGGTTGAATATATGTGCTTTTATATACGATATCCGATTTTCTCTTTCTGACTGACTTCACGCTGTATGACAGTGTCTAGATCTATCCACGCCTGTACAAATGAACCAACATAGTTCCTTTTCGTGGCTGTATAATATTCCACGGTATATAGGTACCACATCTTCTTTATCCATTCGTCTTTGGGTGGCCATTTAAGTTGTTTCCATGACCTGGCTGTTGTAAATAGTGCTGCACTGAACATTGGGGTGCCTGTGCCTTTTAGAATTATGCTCTTCTCTGGGCTTATGCCCTGGTGTGCGATGGCTGAGTCATATGTTATTTCTATGTTCAGTTTTTCAAGGAATCTCCTTGCTTCCCTCCCTAGTGGCTCTATCAATTTACACTCCCACCAAGAGTGCAAGTGTGTTCTCTTTACACCGTGCCCAGCAGTTATTTTGTTGGTTTTCTGATGGTGACCGTTCTAAATGGTGTGAGGTGATACCTCAGTGTAGTTTTGATGTGCATCTCTATAATAATTAGTGATGTTGAGCAGGTTTTTATCTGCTTGTTGGCCACCTGTATGTCTTCTGTGGAGAATAGTGTGTTTAGGACTTCTGCCCATGTATAGATTGGGTTGTTGGTTTTTTTAATACCAAGCAGCATGAGCTGTTTATGTATTTTTGAGATTGATCCTCAGACCGCTGATTTGTATGTAAATATTTTTCCCATTTCTGTGGGTTGTGTGTTCTTCTTTCTCATAGTTTCCTGTGCTTAGCAAAATCTTTTAAGGTTACTGAGGTCCCACTTGGATATTTCTGTTTTTATTTCCAGGACTCTAGCAGGAGGATTACAAAATATCTTCTTGTGTTTTATGTCCAACGACGTTCTTCCTAGGTTTTCCTCTACGAGTTTTAGAGTGTCCAGACTTAAGTTTGGGTCTCTGTTCCATTTTGACTTAATTTTTGTGTACGGTGTTTGGGAGTGTTCTAATCTTATTGTTTTACATGTCTCTGTCCAGTTTCCCCAGCACCACGTATTCAAGAGACAGTCTCTTCTCCATTGTGTATCCGTGCCCCCTTTGTCAGAGATTAGTTGAGCATAGGCGTGTGGCTTTATCTCTGGGCTTTCTATCCTGTTGCATTGATCTATATTTCTGTTTTTGTGCCAGTCCAATGCTGTCTTGGTTACCGTAGCTTTGTAGTACAGTGCGAAGTCACGGAGCCTGATTCCTCCAGCTCCTTTTTTTTTTTCATCAAACTGCTTTGGCCACTCGGGGAGTTTTGTGTCTCCATACACATTTTAAGATTTTTTGTTCTGGTTTTGTAAAAAAATTGCCATTGGTAATTTGAGAGGGATTGCACTGAATGTGTAGATTGCTTTGGGTAGTAGAGTCATTTTCATAATATTGATTCTTCCTATCCAAGAACATGGTATAGCTCTTCATCTGTTTGTATCATCCTCAGTTTCATTCATCAGTGTCTTATACTTTTCTGTATACAGGTTTTCTGTCTCCCTAGGTAGGTTTATTCCTAGGTATTTTATTCCTTTACTTGCAGGGGTAAATGGGAGTCCTTCCTTAATTTCTCTTTCTTTTTTTCTTCGTTAATGAATAGGAATGCAAGGGATTTCTGTGCATTAATTTTGTGTCCTGCAGCGTTTCCAAATCCATGGATTAGCTCTACTAGTTTTACGGTGGCATCTTTAGGATTCTCTAAGTATAGAATCAGGTCATGTGCAAAGAGTGGCATTGTGACTTCTTCTTTTCCAGTTTGCCTTCCTTTTCTTTCTTTTGCTGCTCTGATTCCCGTGGCTAGAAGTTCCAAAACCATGTTGATGAATAATAGTGGTGAGAGTGGTCATCCTTGTCTTGTTCCTGATCTTAGAGGACATGCTTTCAGTTCTTCACCACTGAAAATGTTTGCTGCGGATTTGTTGTATACGTCCTTGATTAAGTTGAGTGAGGTTCCCTCTAAGCCCACGTCCTGGAGGCTTTATATCACAAATGTGTGTTGACATTTGTCACGAGCTTTTCTGCATCGAGTGACTTGATCATATGCTTTCTCCTCTTCAATTTGTCAATAGGGGGAATCACATTGATTTGCGTGTATTGAAGAATCCTTGCATCCCTGAGAAAAATCCCACTTGACGGTGAGTTAGGATACTTTTAACGTGGTGTTGGATTCTGTTGCTGCTATTTTGTTGAGCCGCTTTGCATCTAAGTTCATCAGTGATATCGGGATGTAACTCTTTTTCCTACTGTCTTTGTCTGGTTTTCCCAACAGGGTGACGGTGGCCTCACAGGAAGAGTTTCAGAGTGTTCCTTCCACGCCAATAGTTTGGAAGAGTTTGAGAAAGGTGGGTGTTAGCTCTTTTCTACGAGTTGGATAGAAATAACCTGTGAAGCCATCTGGTCCTGGACTTTTGTTTGTTGGACGATTTGTAATCAGAGTTTCAAGTTCATTACTCGTACTGGGTCTGTTCATATTTTCGATTTTTTCCTGCTTCAGCCTTGGAAGGTCGTACCTTCCGAAGAATTTGTCCATTTCTTCCAGATTGTCCATTTTGTTAGCATAGAGTTGATTGCAGTAGTCTCTTACAACGTTTTGTATTTCTGTGTTGTCCGTTGTAACTTCTTTTACCTTTCTAATTTTATTGATTTCAGTCCTCTCCCTCTTTATCTTGATGCATCTAGCTAAGGATTTATCCATATGGTTTATCTTCTCAAAGAACCAGCTTTTTGTTTTTTTGATCTTTGATATTGTTTTCTTTGTTGCTGTTTCAGTCATTTCTTTCTTCTTTTTCTAACTTTTTATTGACAGTCCCAGCTACCTTCAGAGATTGTTTTCTATGGACTAAATGATTGGTTCAGATGGACACAACTTCTTCCTTTGATCTTATTGGTTTGTGAACTTTGCAATCTTACTTCATTATCTGATACAGCAGGTTCTTATTAGTTATCCATCTTATACATATTACTGTATATATGTCAATCCCACTCTCCGAATTCATCACACAGCCACCACCAACCCTGCCACTTTCCCCCCTTGGTGGCCATACGTTACTTCTCCACATCTGTGTATCAATTCTGTCCTGTACACTGGTTCATCTGTACCATTTCTCGAGGTTGAATATATGTGCTTTTATATACCATATCCGATTTTCTCTTTCTGACTGACTTCACTCTGTATGACAGTGTCTAGATCTATCCACGCCTGTACAAATGAACCAACATAGTTCCTTTTCGTGGCTGTATAATATTCCACGGTATATAGGTACCACATCTTCTTTATCCATTCGTCTTTGGGTGGCCATTAAGTTGTTTCCATGACCTGGCTGTTGTAAATAGTGCTGCACTGAACATTGGGGTGCCTGTGCCTTTTAGAATTATGCTCTTCTCTGGGCTTATGCCCTGGTGTGCGATGGCTGAGTCATATGTTATTTCTATTTTCAGTTTTTCAAGGAATCTCCTTGCTTCCCTCCCTAGTGGCTCTATCAATTTACACTCCCACCAAGAGTGCAAGTGTGTTCTCTTTCCTGCACACCGTGCCCAGCAGTTATTTTGTTGATTTTCTGATGGTGACCGTTCTAAATGGTGTGAGGTGATACCTCAGTGTAGTTTTGATGTGCATCTCTATAATAATTAGTGATATTGAGCAGGTTTTTATCTGCTTGTTGGCCACCTGTATGTCTTCTGTGGAGAATAGTCTGTTTAGGACTTCTGCCCATGTATAGATTGGGTTGTTGGCTTTTTTAATACCAAGCAGCAAGAGCTGTTTACGTATTTTTGAGATTGATCCTCAGACCGCTATTCGTATGTAAATATTTTTCCCATTCTGTGGGTTGTGTGTTCTTCTTTCTCATAGTTTCCTGTGCTTAGCAAAATCTTTTAAGGTTACTGAGGTCCCACTTGGATATTTCTGTTTTTATTTCCAGGACTCTAGCAGGAGGATTACAAAAGATCTTCTTGTGTATTATGTCCAACGACGTTCTTCCTAGGTTTTCCTCTACGAGTTTTAGAGTGTCCAGACTTAAGTTTGGGTCTCTGTTCCATTTTGACTTAATTTTTGTGTACGGTGTTTGGGAGTCTTCTAATCTTATCGTTTTACATGTCTCTGTCCAGTTTCCCCAGCACCACGTATTCAAGAGACAGTCTCTTCTCCATTGTGTATCCGTGCCCCCTTTGTCAGAGATTAGTTGAGCATAGGCGTGTGGCTTTATCTCTGGGCTTTCTATCCTGTTGCATTGATCTATATTTCTGTTTTTGTGCCAGTCCAATGCTGTCTTGGTTACCGTAGCTTTGTAGTACAGTGCGAAGTCACGGAGCCTGATTCCTCCAGCTCCTGTTTTTTTTTTTTCATCAAACTGCTTTGGCCACTCGGGGAGTTTTGTGTCTCCATACACATTTTAAGATTTTTTGTTCTGGTTTTGTAAAAAAATTGCCATTGGTAATTTGAGAGGGATTGCACTGAATATGTAGATTGCTTTGGGTAGTATAGTCATTTTCATAATATTGATTCTTCCTATCCAAGAACATGGTATAGCTCTTCATCTGTTTGTATCATCCTCAGTTTCATTCATCAGTGTCTTATACTTTTCTGTATACAGGTTTTCTGTCTCCCTAGGTAGGTTTATTCCTAGGTATTTTATTCCTTTACTTGCAGGGGTAAATGGGAGTCCTTCCTTAATTTCTCTTTCTTTTTTTCTTCCTTAATGAATAGGAATGCAAGGGATTTCTGTGCATTAATTTTGTGTCCTGCAGCGTTTCCAAATCCATGGATTAGCTCTACTAGTTTTACGGTGGCATCTTTAGGATTCTCTAAGTATAGAATCAGGTCATGTGCAAAGAGTGGCATTGTGACTTCTTCTTTTCCAGTTTGCCTTCCTTTTCTTTCTTTTGCTGCTCTGATTCCCGTGGCTAGAAGTTCCAAAACCATGTTGATGAATAATAGTGGTGAGAGTGGTCATCCTTGTCTTGTTCCTGATCTTAGAGGACATGCTTTCAGTTCTTCACCACTGAAAATGTTTGCTGCGGGTTTGTTGTATACGTCCTTGATTAAGTTGAGTGAGGTTCCCTCTAAGCCCACGTCCTGGAGGCTTTATATCACAAATGTGTGTTGACATTTGTCACAAGCTTTTCTGCATCGAGTGACTTGATCATATGCTTTCTCCTCTTCAATTTGTCAATAGGGGGAATCACATTGATTTGCGTGTATTGAAGAATCCTTGCATCCCTGGGAAAAATCCCACTTGACGGTGAGTTAGGATACTTTTAACGTGGTGTTGGATTCTGTTGCTGCTATTTTGTTGAGCCGCTTTGCATCTAAGTTCATCAGTGATATCGGGATGTAACTCTTTTTCCTACTGTCTTTGTCTGGTTTTCCCAACAGGGTGACGGTGGCCTCACAGGAAGAGTTTCAGAGTGTTCCTTCCACGCCAATAGTTTGGAAGAGTTTGAGAAAGGTGGGTGTTAGCTCTTTTCTACGTGTTGGATAGAAATAACCTGTGAAGCCATCTGGTTCTGGACTTTTGTTTGTTGGACGATTTGTAATCAGAGTTTCAAGTTCGTTACTCGTACTGGGTCTGTTCATATTTTCGATTTTTTCCTGCTTCAGCCTTGGAAGGTCGTACCTTCCGAAGAATTTGTCCATTTCTTCCAGATTGTCCATTTTGTTAGCATAGAGTTGATTGCAGTAGTCTCTTACAACGTTTTGTATTTCTGTGTTGTCCGTTGTAACTTCTTTTACCTTTCTAATTTTATTGATTTCAGTCCTCTCCCTCTTTATCTTGATGCATCTAGCTAAGGATTTATCCATATGGTTTATCTTCTCAAAGAACCAGCTTTTTGTTTTTTTGATCTTTGATATTGTTTTCTTTGTTGCTGTTTCAGTCATTTCTTTCTTCTTTTTCTACCTTTTTATTGACAGTCCCAGCTACCTTCAGAGTTTGTTTTCTATGGACTAAATGATTGGTTCAGATGGACACAACTTCTTCCTTTGATCTTATTGGTTTGTGAACTTTGCAATCTTACTTCATTATCTGATACAGCAGGTTCTTATTAGTTATCCATCTTATACATATTACTGTATATATGTCAATCCCACTCTCCGAATTCATCACACAGCCACCACCAACCCCGCCACTTTCCCCCCATGGTGGCCATACGTTACTTGTCCACATCTGTGTATCAATTCTGTCCTGTACACTGGTTCATCTGTACCATTTCTCGAGGTTGAATATATGTGCTTTTATATACGATATCCGATTTTCTCTTTCTGACTGACTTCACGCTGTATGACAGTGTCTAGATCTATCCACGCCTGTACAAATGAACCAACATAGTTCCTTTTCGTGGCTGTATAATATTCCACGGTATATAGGTACCACATCTTCTTTATCCATTCGTCTTTGGGTGGCCATTAAGTTGTTTCTGTGACCTGGCTGTTGTAAATAGTGCTGCACTGAACATTGGGGTGCCTGTGCCTTTTAGAATTATGCTCTTCTCTGGGCTTATGCCCTGGTGTGCGATGGCTGAGTCATATGTTATTTCTATTTTCAGTTTTTCAAGGAATCTCCTTGCTTCCCTCCCTAGTGGCTCTATCAATTTACACTCCCACCAAGAGTGCAAGTGTGTTCTCTTTCCTCCACACCGTGCCCAGCAGTTATGTTGTTGATTTTCTGATGGTGACCGTTCTAAATGGTGTGAGGTGATACCTCAGTGTAGTTTTGATGTGCATCTCTATAATAATTAGTGATATTGAGCAGGTTTTTATCTGCTTGTTGGCCACCTGTATGTCTTCTGTGGAGAATAGTCTGTTTAGGACTTCTGCCCATGTATAGATTGGGTTGTTGGCTTTTTTAATACCAAGCAGCATGAGCTGTTTACGTATTTTTGAGATTGATCCTCAGACCGCTGATTCGTATGTAAATATTTTTCCCATTCTGTGGGTTGTGTGTTCTTCTTTCTCATAGTTTCCTGTGCTTAGCAAAATCTTTTAAGGTTACTGAGGTCCCACTTGGATATTTCTGTTTTTATTTCCAGGACTCTAGCAGGAGGATTACAAAAGATCTTCTTGTGTTTTATGTCCAACGACGTTCTTCCTAGGATTTCCTCTACGAGTTTTAGAGTGTCCAGACTTAAGTTTGGGTCTCTGTTCCATTTTGACTTAATTTTTGTGTACGGTGTTTGGGAGTGTTCTAATCTTATTGTTTTACATGTCTCTGTCCAGTTTCCCCAGCACCACGTATTCAAGAGACAGTCTCTTCTCCATTGTGTATCCGTGCCCCCTTTGTCAGAGATTAGTTGAGCATAGGCGTGTGGCTTTATCTCTGGGCTTTCTATCCTGTTGCATTGATCTATATTTCTGTTTTTGTGCCAGTCCAATGCTGTCTTGGTTACCGTAGCTTTGTAGTACAGTGCGAAGTCACGGAGCCTGATTCCTCCAGCTCCTTTTCTTTTTTCATCAAACTGCTTTCGCCACTCGGGGAGTTTTGTGTCTCCATACACATTTTAAGATTTTTTGTTCTGGTTTTGTAAAAAAATTGCCATTGGTAATTTGAGAGGGATTGCACTGAATGTGTAGATTGCTTTGGGTAGTATAGTCATTTTCATAATATTGATTCTTCCTATCCAAGAACATGGTATAGCTCTTCATCTGTTTGTATCATCCTCAGTTTCATTCATCAGTGTCTTATACTTTTCTGTATACAGGTTTTCTGTCTCCCTAGGTAGGTTTATTCCTAGGTATTTTATTCCTTTACTTGCAGGGGTAAATGGGAGTCCTTCCTTAATTTCTCTTTCTTTTTTTCTTCCTTAATGAATAGGAATGCAAGGGATTTCTGTGCATTAATTTTGTGTCCTGCAGCGTATCCAAATCCATGGATTAGCTCTACTAGTTTTACGGTGGCATCTTTAGGATTCTCTAAGTATAGGATCAGGTCATGTGCAAAGAGTGGCATTGTGACTTCTTCTTTTCCAGTTTGCCTTCCTTTTCTTTCTTTTGCTGCTCTGGTTCCCGTGGCTAGAAGTTCCAAAACTATGTTGAATAATAGTGGTGAGAGTGGACATCCTTGTCTTGTTCCTGATCTTAGAGGACATGCTTTCAGTTCTTCACCACTGAAAATGTTTGCTGCGGGTTTGTTGTATACGTCCTTGATTAAGTTGAGTGAGTTTCCCTCTAAGCCCACGTCCTGGAGGCTTTATATCACAAATGTGTGTTGACATTTGTCACGAGCTTTTCTGCATCGAGTGACTTGATCATATGCTTTCTCCTCTTCAATTTGTCAATAGGGGGAATCACATTGATTTGCGTGTATTGAAGAATCCTTGCATCCCTGGGAAAAATCCCACTTGACGGTGAGTTAGGATACTTTTAACGTGGTGTTGGATTCTGTTGCTGCTATTTTGTTGAGTCGCTTTGCATCTAAGTTCATCAGTGATATCGGGATGTAACTCCTTTTGCTACTGTCTTTGTCTGGTTTTCCCAACAGGGTGACGGTGGCCTCATAGGAAGAGTTTCAGAGTGTTCCTTTCACGCCAATAGTTTGGAAGAGTTTGAGAAAGGTGGGTGTTAGCTCTTTTCTACGTGTTGGATAGAAATAACCTGTGAAGCCATCTGGTCCTGGACTTTTGTTTGTTGGACGATTTGTAATCAGAGTTTCAAGTTCATTACTCGTACTGGGTCTGTTCATATTTTCGATTTTTTCCTGCTTCAGCCTTGGAAGGTCGTACCTTCCGAAGAATTTGTCCATTTCTTCCAGATTGTCCATTTTGTTAGCATAGAGTTGATTGCAGTAGTCTCTTACAACGTTTTGTATTTCTGTGTTGTCCGTTGTAACTTCTTTTACCTTTCTAATTTTATTGATTTCAGTCCTCTCCCTCTTTATCTTGATGCATCTGGCTAAGGATTTATCCATATGGTTTATCTTCTCAAAGAACCAGCTTTTTGTTTTTTTGATCTTTGATATTGTTTTCTTTGTTGCTGTTTCAGTCATTTCTTTCTTCTTTTTCTACCTTTTTATTGACAGTCCCAACTACCTTCAGAGTTTGTTTTCTATGGACTAAATGATTGGTTCAGATGGACACAACTTCTTCCTTTGATCTTATTGGTTTGTGTACATTGCAATCTTACTTCATTATCTGATACAGCAGGTTCTTATTAGTTATCCATCTTATACATATTACTGTATATATGTCAATCCCACTCTCTGAATTCATCACACAGCCACCACCAACCCCGCCACTTTCCCCCCTTGGTGGCCATACGTTACTTGTCCACATCTGTGTATCAATTCTGTCCTGTACACTGGTTCATCTGTACCATTTCTCGAGGTTGAATATATGTGCTTTTATATACGATATCCGATTTTCTCTTTCTGACTGACTTCACGCTGTATGACAGTGTCTAGATCTATCCACGCCTGTACAAATGAACCAACATAGTTCCTTTTCGTGGCTGTATAATATTCCACGGTATATAGGTACCACATCTTCTTTATCCATTCGTCTTTGGGTGGCCATTAAGTTGTTTCCATGACCTGGCTGTTGTAAATAGTGCTGCACTGAACATTGGGGTGCCTGTGCCTTTTAGAATTATGCTCTTCTCTGGGCTTATGCCCTGGTGTGCGATGGCTGAGTCATATGTTATTTCTATGTTCAGTTTTTCAAGGAATCTCCTTGCTTCCCTCCCTAGTGGCTCTATCAATTTACACTCCCACCAAGAGTGCAAGTGTGTTCTCTTTACACCGTGCCCAGCAGTTATTTTGTTGATTTTCTGATGGTGACCGTTCTAAATGGTGTGAGGTGATACCTCAGTGTAGTTTTGATGTGCATCTCTATAATAATTAGTGATGTTGAGCAGGTTTTTATCTGCTTGTTGGCCACCTGTATGTCTTCTGTGGAGAATAGTGTGTTTAGGACTTCTGCCCATTTATAGATTGGGTTGTTGGTTTTTTTAATACCAAGCAGCATGAGCTGTTTACGTATTTTTGAGATTGATCCTCAGACCGCTGATTTGTATGTAAATATTTTTCCCATTTCTGTGGGTTGTGTGTTCTTCTTTCTCATAGTTTCCTGTGCTTAGCAAAATCTTTTAAGGTTACTGAGGTCCCACTTGGATATTTCTGTTTTTATTTCCAGGACTCTAGCAGGAGGATTACAAAAGATCTTCTTGTGTTTTATGTCCAACGACGTTCTTCCTAGGTTTTCCTCTACGAGTTTTAGAGTGTCCAGACTTAAGTTTGGGTCTCTGTTCCATTTTGACTTAATTTTTGTGTACGGTGTTTGGGAGTGTTCTAATCTTATTGTTTTACATGTCTCTGTCCAGTTTCCCCAGCACCACGTATTCAAGAGACAGTCTCTTCTCCATTGTGTATCCGTGCCCCCTTTGTCAGAGATTAGTTGAGCATAGGCATGTGGCTTTATCTCTGGGCTTTCTATCCTGTTGCATTGATCTATATTTCTGTTTTTGTGCCAGTCCAATGCTGTCTTGGTTACCGTAGCTTTGTAGTACAGTGCGAAGTCACGGAGCCTGATTCCTCCAGCTCCTTTTTTTTTTTCATCAAACTGCTTTGGCCACTCGGGGAGTTTTGTGTCTCCATACACATTTTAAGATTTTTTGTTCTGCTTTTGTAAAAAAATTGCCATTGGTAATTTGAGAGGGATTGCACTGAATGTGTAGATTGCTTTGGGTAGTAGAGTCATTTTCATAATATTGATTCTTCCTATCCAAGAACATGGTATAGCTCTTCATCTGTTTGTATCATCCTCAGTTTCATTCATCAGTGTCTTATACTTTTCTGTATACAGGTTTTCTGTCTCCCTAGGTAGGTTTATTCCTAGGTATTTTATTCCTTTACTTGCAGGGGTAAATGGGAGTCCTTCCTTAATTGCTCTTTCTTTTTTTCTTCCTTAATGAATAGGAATGCAAGGGATTTCTGTGCATTAATTTTGTGTCCTGCAGCGTTTCCAAATCCATGGATTAGCTCTACTAGTTTTACGGTGGCATCTTTAGGATTCTCTAAGTATAGAATCAGGTCATGTGCAAAGAGTGGCATTGTGACTTCTTCTTTTCCAGTTTGCCTTCCTTTTCTTTCTTTTGCTGCTCTGATTCCCGTGGCTAGAAGTTCCAAAACCATGTTGATGAATAATAGTGGTGAGAGTGGTCATCCTTGTCTTGTTCCTGATCTTAGAGGACATGCTTTCAGTTCTTCACCACTGAAAATGTTTGCTGCGGGTTTGTTGTATACGTCCTTGATTAAGTTGAGTAAGGTTCCCTCTAAGCCCACGTCCTGGAGGCTTTATATCACAAATGTGTGTTGACATTTGTCACAAGCTTTTCTGCATCGAGTGACTTGATCATATGCTTTCTCCTCTTCAATTTGTCAATAGGGGGAATCACATTGATTTGCGTGTATTGAAGAATCCTTGCATCCCTGGGAAAAATCCCACTTGACGGTGAGTTAGGATACTTTTAACGTGGTGTTGGATTCTGTTGCTGCTATTTTGTTGAGCCGCTTTGCATCTAAGTTCATCAGTGATATCGGGATGTAACTCTTTTTCCTACTGTCTTTGTCTGGTTTTCCCAACAGGGTGACGGTGGCCTCACAGGAAGAGTTTCAGAGTGTTCCTTCCACGCCAATAGTTTGGAAGAGTTTGAGAAAGGTGGGTGTTAGCTCTTTTCTACGTGTTGGATAGAAATAACCTGTGAAGCCATCTGGTCCTGGACTTTTGTTTGTTGGACGATTTGTAATCAGAGTTTCAAGTTCATTACTCGTACTGGGTCTGTTCATATTTTCGATTTTTTCCTGCTTCAGCCTTGGAAGGTCGTACCTTCCGAAGAATTTGTCCATTTCTTCCAGATTGTCCATTTTGTTAGCATAGAGTTGATTGCAGTAGTCTCTTACAACGTTTTGTATTTCTGTGTTGTCCGTTGTAACTTCTTTTACCTTTCTAATTTTATTGATTTCAGTCCTCTCCCTCTTTATCTTGATGCATCTAGCTAAGGATTTATCCATATGGTTTATCTTCTCAAAGAACCAGCTTTTTGTTTTTTTGATCTTTGATATTGTTTTCTTTGATGCTGTTTCAGTCATTTCTTTCTTCTTTTTCTACCTTTTTATTGACAGTCCCAACTACCTTCAGAGTTTGTTTTCTATGGAGTAAATGATTGTTTCAGACGGACACAACTTCTTCCTTTGATCTTATTGGTTTGTGTACATTGCAATCTTACTTCATTATCTGATACAGCAGGTTCTTATTAGTTATCCATCTTATACATATTACTGTATATATGTCAATCCCACTCTCTGAATTCATCACACAGCCACCACCAACCCCGCCACTTTCCCCCCTTGGTGGCCATACGTTACTTCTCCACATCTGTGTATCAATTCTGTCCTGTACACTGGTTCATCTGTACCATTTCTCGAGATTGAATATATGTGCTTTTATATACGATATCCGATTTTCTCTTTCTGACTGACTTCACGCTGTATGACAGTGTCTAGATCTATCCACGCCTGTACAAATGAACCAACATAGTTCCTTTTCGTGGCTGTATTATATTCCACGGTATATAGGTACCACATCTTCTTTATCCATTCGTCTTTGGGTGGCCATTTAAGTTGTTTCCATGACCTGGCTGTTGTAAATAGTGCTGCACTGAACATTGGGGTGCCTGTGCCTTTTAGAATTATGCTGTTCTCTGGGCTTATGCCCTGGTGTGCGATGGCTGAGTCATATGTTATTTCTATGTTCAGTTTTTCAAGGAATCTCCTTGCTTCCCTCCCTAGTGGCTCTATCAATTTACACTCCCACCAAGAGTGCAAGTGTGTTCTCTTTCCTCCACACCATGCCCAGCAGTTATTTTGTTGATTTTCTGATGGTGACCGTTCTAAATGGTGTGAGGTGATACCTCAGTGTAGTTTTGATGTGCATCTCTATAATAATTTGTGATATTGAGCAGGTTTTTATCTGCTTGTTGGCCACCTGTATGTCTTCTGTGGAGAATAGTCTGTTTAGGACTTCTGCCCATGTATAGATTGGGTTGTTGGTTTTTTTAATACCAAGCAGCATGAGCTGTTTACGTATTTTTGAGATTGATCCTCAGACCGCTGATTTGTATGTAAATATTTTTCCCATTCTGTGGGTTGTGTGTTCTTCTTTCTCATAGTTTCCTGTGCTTAGCAAAATCTTTTAAGGTTACTGAGGTCCCACTTGGATATTTCTGTTTTTATTTCCAGGACTCTAGCAGGAGGATTACAAAAGATCTTCTTGTGTTTTATGTCCAACGACGTTCTTCCTAGGATTTCCTCTACGAGTTTTAGAGTGTCCAGACTTAAGTTTGGGTCTCTGTTCCATTTTGACTTAATTTTTGTGTACGGTGTTTGGGAGTGTTCTAATCTTATTGTTTTACATGTCTCTGTCCAGTTTCCCCAGCACCACGTATTCAAGAGACAGTCTCTTCTCCATTGTGTATCCGTGCCCCCTTTGTCAGAGATTAGTTGAGCATAGGCGTGTGGCTTTATCTCTGGGCTTTCTATCCTGTTGCATTGATCTATATTTCTGTTTTTGTGCCAGTCCAATGCTGTCTTGGTTACCGTAGCTTTGTAGTACAGTGCGAAGTCACGGAGCCTGATTCCTCCAGCTCCTTTTTTTTTTTCATCAAACTGCTTTGGCCACTCGGGGAGTTTTGTGTCTCCATACACATTTTAAGATTTTTTGTTCTGGTTTTGTAAAAAAATTGCCATTGGTAATTTGAGAGGGATTGCACTGAATGTGTAGATTGCTTTGGGTAGTAGAGTCATTTTCATAATATTGATTCTTCCTATCCAAGAACATGGTATAGCTCTTCATCTGTTTGTATCATCCTCAGTTTCATTCATCAGTGTCTTATACTTTTCTGTATACAGGTTTTCTGTCTCCCTAGGTAGGTTTATTCCTAGGTATTTTATTCCTTTACTTGCAGGGGTAAATGGGAGTCCTTCCTTAATTTCTCTTTCTTTTTTTCTTCCTTAATGAATAGGAATGCAAGGGATTTCTGTGCATTAATTTTGTGTCCTGCAGCGTTTCCAAATCCATGGATTAGCTCTACTAGTTTTACGGTGGCATCTTTAGGATTCTCTAAGTATAGGATCAGGTCATGTGCAAAGAGTGGCATTGTGACTTCTTCTTTTCCAGTTTGCCTTCCTTTTCTTTCTTTTGCTGCTCTGGTTCCCGTGGCTAGAAGTTCCAAAACTATGTTGAATAATAGTGGTGAGAGTGGACATCCTTGTCTTGTTCCTGATCTTAGAGGACATGCTTTCAGTTCTTCACCACTGAAAATGTTTGCTGCGGGTTTGTTGTATACGTCCTTGATTAAGTTGAGTGAGGTTCCCTCTAAGCCCACGTCCTGGAGGCTTTATATCACAAATGTGTGTTGACATTTGTCACGAGCTTTTCTGCATCGAGTGACTTGATCATATGCTTTCTCCTCTTCAATTTGTCAATAGGGGGAATCACATTGATTTGCGTGTATTGAAGAATCCTTGCATCCCTGGGAAAAATCCCACTTGACGGTGAGTTAGGATACTTTTAACGTGGTGTTGGATTCTGTTGCTGCTATTTTGTTGAGTCGCTTTGCATCTAAGTTCATCAGTGATATCGGGATGTAACTCCTTTTGCTACTGTCTTTGTCTGGTTTTCCCAACAGGGTGACGGTGGCCTCATAGGAAGAGTTTCAGAGTGTTCCTTCCACGCCAATAGTTTGGAAGAGTTTGAGAAAGGTGGGTGTTAGCTCTTTTCTACGTGTTGGATAGAAATAACCTGTGAAGCCATCTGGTCCTGGACTTTTGTTTGTTGGACGATTTGTAATCAGAGTTTCAAGTTCATTACTCGTACTGGGTCTGTTCATATTTTCGATTTTTTCCTGCTTCAGCCTTGGAAGGTCGTACCTTCCGAAGAATTTGTCCATTTCTTCCAGATTGTCCATTTTGTTAGCATAGAGTTGATTGCAGTAGTCTCTTACAACGTTTTGTATTTCTGTGTTGTCCGTTGTAACTTCTTTTACCTTTCTAATTTTATTGATTTCAGTCCTCTCCCTCTTTATCTTGATGCATCTGGCTAAGGATTTATCCATATGGTTTATCTTCTCAAAGAACCAGCTTTTTGTTTTTTTGATCTTTGATATTGTTTTCTTTGTTGCTGTTTCAGTCATTTCTTTCTTCTTTTTCTACCTTTTTATTGACAGTCCCAACTACCTTCAGAGTTTGTTTTCTATGGACTAAATGATTGGTTCAGATGGACACAACTTCTTCCTTTGATCTTATTGGTTTGTGTACATTGCAATCTTACTTCATTATCTGATACAGCAGGTTCTTATTAGTTATCCATCTTATACATATTACTGTATATATGTCAATCCCACTCTCCGAATTCATCACACAGCCACCACCAACCCTGCCACTTTCCCCCCTTGGTGGCCATACGTTACTTCTCCACATCTGTGTATCAATTCTGTCCTGTACACTGGTTCATCTGTACCATTTCTCGAGGTTGAATATATGTGCTTTTATATACGATATCCGATTTTCTCTTTCTGACTGACTTCACGCTGTATGACAGTGTCTAGATCTATCCACGCCTGTACAAATGAACCAACATAGTTCCTTTTCGTGGCTGTATAATATTCCACGGTATATAGGTACCACATCTTCTTTATCCATTCGTCTTTGGGTGGCCATTAAGTTGTTTCCATGACCTGGCTGTTGTAAATAGTGCTGCACTGAACATTGGGGTGCCTGTGCCTTTTAGAATTATGCTCTTCTCTGGGCTTATGCCCTGGTGTGCGATGGCTGAGTCATATGTTATTTCTATGTTCAGTTTTTCAAGGAATCTCCTTGCTTCCCTCCCTAGTGGCTCTATCAATTTACACTCCCACCAAGAGTGCAAGTGTGTTCTCTTTCCTCCACACCGTGCCCAGCAGTTATTTTGTTGATTTTCTGATGGTGACCGTTCTAAATGGTGTCAGGTGATACCTCAGTGTAGTTTTGATGTGCATCTCTATAATAATTAGTGATGTTGAGCAGGTTTTTATCTGCTTGTTGGCCACCTGTATGTCTTCTGTGGAGAATAGTGTGTTTAGGACTTCTGCCCATTTATAGATTGGGTTGTTGGTTTTTTTAATACCAAGCAGCATGAGCTGTTTACGTATTTTTGAGATTGATCCTCAGACCGCTGATTTGTATGTAAATATTTTTCCCATTTCTGTGGGTTGTGTGTTCTTCTTTCTCATAGTTTCCTGTGCTTAGCAAAATCTTTTAAGGTTACTGAGGTCCCACTTGGATATTTCTGTTTTTATTTCCAGGACTCTAGCAGGAGGATTACAAAAGATCTTCTTGTGTTTTATGTCCAACGACGTTCTTCCTAGGTTTTCCTCTACGAGTTTTAGAGTGTCCAGACTTAAGTTTGGGTCTCTGTTCCATTTTGACTTAATTTTTGTGTACGGTGTTTGGGAGTGTTCTAATCTTATTGTTTTACATGTCTCTGTCCAGTTTCCCCAGCACCACGTATTCAAGAGACAGTCTCTTCTCCATTGTGTATCCGTGCCCCCTTTGTCAGAGATTAGTTGAGCATAGGCATGTGGCTTTATCTCTGGGCTTTCTATCCTGTTGCATTGATCTATATTTCTGTTTTTGTGCCAGTCCAATGCTGTCTTGGTTACCGTAGCTTTGTAGTACAGTGCGAAGTCACGGAGCCTGATTCCTCCAGCTCCTTTTTTTTTTTCATCAAACTGCTTTGGCCACTCGGGGAGTTTTGTGTCTCCATACACATTTTAAGATTTTTTGTTCTGCTTTTGTAAAAAAATTGCCATTGGTAATTTGAGAGGGATTGCACTGAATGTGTAGATTGCTTTGGGTAGTAGAGTCATTTTCATAATATTGATTCTTCCTATCCAAGAACATGGTATAGCTCTTCATCTGTTTGTATCATCCTCAGTTTCATTCATCAGTGTCTTATACTTTTCTGTATACAGGTTTTCTGTCTCCCTAGGTAGGTTTATTCCTAGGTATTTTATTCCTTTACTTGCAGGGGTAAATGGGAGTCCTTCCTTAATTGCTCTTTCTTTTTTTCTTCCTTAATGAATAGGAATGCAAGGGATTTCTGTGCATTAATTTTGTGTCCTGCAGCGTTTCCAAATCCATGGATTAGCTCTACTAGTTTTACGGTGGCATCTTTAGGATTCTCTAAGTATAGAATCAGGTCATGTGCAAAGAGTGGCATTGTGACTTCTTCTTTTCCAGTTTGCCTTCCTTTTCTTTCTTTTGCTGCTCTGATTCCCGTGGCTAGAAGTTCCAAAACCATGTTGATGAATAATAGTGGTGAGAGTGGTCATCCTTGTCTTGTTCCTGATCTTAGAGGACATGCTTTCAGTTCTTCACCACTGAAAATGTTTGCTGCGGGTTTGTTGTATACGTCCTTGATTAAGTTGAGTAAGGTTCCCTCTAAGCCCACGTCCTGGAGGCTTTATATCACAAATGTGTGTTGACATTTGTCACAAGCTTTTCTGCATCGAGTGACTTGATCATATGCTTTCTCCTCTTCAATTTGTCAATAGGGGGAATCACATTGATTTGCGTGTATTGAAGAATCCTTGCATCCCTGGGAAAAATCCCACTTGACGGTGAGTTAGGATACTTTTAACGTGGTGTTGGATTCTGTTGCTGCTATTTTGTTGAGCCGCTTTGCATCTAAGTTCATCAGTGATATCGGGATGTAACTCTTTTTCCTACTGTCTTTGTCTGGTTTTCCCAACAGGGTGACGGTGGCCTCACAGGAAGAGTTTCAGAGTGTTCCTTCCACGCCAATAGTTTGGAAGAGTTTGAGAAAGGTGGGTGTTAGCTCTTTTCTACGTGTTGGATAGAAATAACCTGTGAAGCCATCTGGTCCTGGACTTTTGTTTGTTGGACGATTTGTAATCAGAGTTTCAAGTTCATTACTCGTACTGGGTCTGTTCATATTTTCGATTTTTTCCTGCTTCAGCCTTGGAAGGTCGTACCTTCCGAAGAATTTGTCCATTTCTTCCAGATTGTCCATTTTGTTAGCATAGAGTTGATTGCAGTAGTCTCTTACAACGTTTTGTATTTCTGTGTTGTCCGTTGTAACTTCTTTTACCTTTCTAATTTTATTGATTTCAGTCCTCTCCCTCTTTATCTTGATGCATCTAGCTAAGGATTTATCCATATGGTTTATCTTCTCAAAGAACCAGCTTTTTGTTTTTTTGATCTTTGATATTGTTTTCTTTGATGCTGTTTCAGTCATTTCTTTCTTCTTTTTCTACCTTTTTATTGACAGTCCCAACTACCTTCAGAGTTTGTTTTCTATGGAGTAAATGATTGTTTCAGACGGACACAACTTCTTCCTTTGATCTTATTGGTTTGTGTACATTGCAATCTTACTTCATTATCTGATACAGCAGGTTCTTATTAGTTATCCATCTTATACATATTACTGTATATATGTCAATCCCACTCTCTGAATTCATCACACAGCCACCACCAACCCCGCCACTTTCCCCCCTTGGTGGCCATACGTTACTTCTCCACATCTGTGTATCAATTCTGTCCTGTACACTGGTTCATCTGTACCATTTCTCGAGATTGAATATATGTGCTTTTATATACGATATCCGATTTTCTCTTTCTGACTGACTTCACGCTGTATGACAGTGTCTAGATCTATCCACGCCTGTACAAATGAACCAACATAGTTCCTTTTCGTGGCTGTATTATATTCCACGGTATATAGGTACCACATCTTCTTTATCCATTCGTCTTTGGGTGGCCATTTAAGTTGTTTCCATGACCTGGCTGTTGTAAATAGTGCTGCACTGAACATTGGGGTGCCTGTGCCTTTTAGAATTATGCTGTTCTCTGGGCTTATGCCCTGGTGTGCGATGGCTGAGTCATATGTTATTTCTATGTTCAGTTTTTCAAGGAATCTCCTTGCTTCCCTCCCTAGTGGCTCTATCAATTTACACTCCCACCAAGAGTGCAAGTGTGTTCTCTTTCCTCCACACCATGCCCAGCAGTTATTTTGTTGATTTTCTGATGGTGACCGTTCTAAATGGTGTGAGGTGATACCTCAGTGTAGTTTTGATGTGCATCTCTATAATAATTTGTGATATTGAGCAGGTTTTTATCTGCTTGTTGGCCACCTGTATGTCTTCTGTGGAGAATAGTCTGTTTAGGACTTCTGCCCATGTATAGATTGGGTTGTTGGTTTTTTTAATACCAAGCAGCATGAGCTGTTTACGTATTTTTGAGATTGATCCTCAGACCGCTGATTTGTATGTAAATATTTTTCCCATTCTGTGGGTTGTGTGTTCTTCTTTCTCATAGTTTCCTGTGCTTAGCAAAATCTTTTAAGGTTACTGAGGTCCCACTTGGATATTTCTGTTTTTATTTCCAGGACTCTAGCAGGAGGATTACAAAAGATCTTCTTGTGTTTTATGTCCAACGACGTTCTTCCTAGGATTTCCTCTACGAGTTTTAGAGTGTCCAGACTTAAGTTTGGGTCTCTGTTCCATTTTGACTTAATTTTTGTGTACGGTGTTTGGGAGTGTTCTAATCTTATTGTTTTACATGTCTCTGTCCAGTTTCCCCAGCACCACGTATTCAAGAGACAGTCTCTTCTCCATTGTGTATCCGTGCCCCCTTTGTCAGAGATTAGTTGAGCATAGGCGTGTGGCTTTATCTCTGGGCTTTCTATCCTGTTGCATTGATCTATATTTCTGTTTTTGTGCCAGTCCAATGCTGTCTTGGTTACCGTAGCTTTGTAGTACAGTGCGAAGTCACGGAGCCTGATTCCTCCAGCTCCTTTTTTTTTTTCATCAAACTGCTTTGGCCACTCGGGGAGTTTTGTGTCTCCATACACATTTTAAGATTTTTTGTTCTGCTTTTGTAAAAAAATTGCCATTGGTAATTTGAGAGGGATTGCACTGAATGTGTAGATTGCTTTGGGTAGTAGAGTCATTTTCATAATATTGATTCTTCCTATCCAAGAACATGGTATAGCTCTTCATCTGTTTGTATCATCCTCAGTTTCATTCATCAGTGTCTTATACTTTTCTGTATACAGGTTTTCTGTCTCCCTAGGTAGGTTTATTCCTAGGTATTTTATTCCTTTACTTGCAGGGGTAAATGGGAGTCCTTCCTTAATTGCTCTTTCTTTTTTTCTTCCTTAATGAATAGGAATGCAAGGGATTTCTGTGCATTAATTTTGTGTCCTGCAGCGTTTCCAAATCCATGGATTAGCTCTACTAGTTTTACGGTGGCATCTTTAGGATTCTCTAAGTATAGAATCAGGTCATGTGCAAAGAGTGGCATTGTGACTTCTTCTTTTCCAGTTTGCCTTCCTTTTCTTTCTTTTGCTGCTCTGATTCCCGTGGCTAGAAGTTCCAAAACCATGTTGATGAATAATAGTGGTGAGAGTGGTCATCCTTGTCTTGTTCCTGATCTTAGAGGACATGCTTTCAGTTCTTCACCACTGAAAATGTTTGCTGCGGGTTTGTTGTATACGTCCTTGATTAAGTTGAGTAAGGTTCCCTCTAAGCCCACGTCCTGGAGGCTTTATATCACAAATGTGTGTTGACATTTGTCACAAGCTTTTCTGCATCGAGTGACTTGATCATATGCTTTCTCCTCTTCAATTTGTCAATAGGGGGAATCACATTGATTTGCGTGTATTGAAGAATCCTTGCATCCCTGGGAAAAATCCCACTTGACGGTGAGTTAGGATACTTTTAACGTGGTGTTGGATTCTGTTGCTGCTATTTTGTTGAGCCGCTTTGCATCTAAGTTCATCAGTGATATCGGGATGTAACTCTTTTTCCTACTGTCTTTGTCTGGTTTTCCCAACAGGGTGACGGTGGCCTCACAGGAAGAGTTTCAGAGTGTTCCTTCCACGCCAATAGTTTGGAAGAGTTTGAGAAAGGTGGGTGTTAGCTCTTTTCTACGTGTTGGATAGAAATAACCTGTGAAGCCATCTGGTCCTGGACTTTTGTTTGTTGGACGATTTGTAATCAGAGTTTCAAGTTCATTACTCGTACTGGGTCTGTTCATATTTTCGATTTTTTCCTGCTTCAGCCTTGGAAGGTCGTACCTTCCGAAGAATTTGTCCATTTCTTCCAGATTGTCCATTTTGTTAGCATAGAGTTGATTGCAGTAGTCTCTTACAACGTTTTGTATTTCTGTGTTGTCCGTTGTAACTTCTTTTACCTTTCTAATTTTATTGATTTCAGTCCTCTCCCTCTTTATCTTGATGCATCTAGCTAAGGATTTATCCATATGGTTTATCTTCTCAAAGAACCAGCTTTTTGTTTTTTTGATCTTTGATATTGTTTTCTTTGATGCTGTTTCAGTCATTTCTTTCTTCTTTTTCTACCTTTTTATTGACAGTCCCAACTACCTTCAGAGTTTGTTTTCTATGGAGTAAATGATTGTTTCAGACGGACACAACTTCTTCCTTTGATCTTATTGGTTTGTGTACATTGCAATCTTACTTCATTATCTGATACAGCAGGTTCTTATTAGTTATCCATCTTATACATATTACTGTATATATGTCAATCCCACTCTCTGAATTCATCACACAGCCACCACCAACCCCGCCACTTTCCCCCCTTGGTGGCCATACGTTACTTCTCCACATCTGTGTATCAATTCTGTCCTGTACACTGGTTCATCTGTACCATTTCTCGAGGTTGAATATATGTGCTTTTATATACGATATCCGATTTTCTCTTTCTGACTGACTTCACGCTGTATGACAGTGTCTAGATCTATCCACGCCTGTACAAATGAACCAACATAGTTCCTTTTCGTGGCTGTATTATATTCCACGGTATATAGGTACCACATCTTCTTTATCCATTCGTCTTTGGGTGGCCATTTAAGTTGTTTCCATGACCTGGCTGTTGTAAATAGTGCTGCACTGAACATTGGGGTGCCTGTGCCTTTTAGAATTATGCTGTTCTCTGGGCTTATGCCCTGGTGTGCGATGGCTGAGTCATATGTTATTTCTATGTTCAGTTTTTCAAGGAATCTCCTTGCTTCCCTCCCTAGTGGCTCTATCAATTTACACTCCCACCAAGAGTGCAAGTGTGTTCTCTTTCCTCCACACCATGCCCAGCAGTTATTTTGTTGATTTTCTGATGGTGACCGTTCTAAATGGTGTGAGGTGATACCTCAGTGTAGTTTTGATGTGCATCTCTATAATAATTTGTGATATTGAGCAGGTTTTTATCTGCTTGTTGGCCACCTGTATGTCTTCTGTGGAGAATAGTCTGTTTAGGACTTCTGCCCATGTATAGATTGGGTTGTTGGTTTTTTTAATACCAAGCAGCATGAGCTGTTTACGTATTTTTGAGATTGATCCTCAGACCGCTGATTTGTATGTAAATATTTTTCCCATTCTGTGGGTTGTGTGTTCTTCTTTCTCATAGTTTCCTGTGCTTAGCAAAATCTTTTAAGGTTACTGAGGTCCCACTTGGATATTTCTGTTTTTATTTCCAGGACTCTAGCAGGAGGATTACAAAAGATCTTCTTGTGTTTTATGTCCAACGACGTTCTTCCTAGGATTTCCTCTACGAGTTTTAGAGTGTCCAGACTTAAGTTTGGGTCTCTGTTCCATTTTGACTTAATTTTTGTGTACGGTGTTTGGGAGTGTTCTAATCTTATTGTTTTACATGTCTCTGTCCAGTTTCCCCAGCACCACGTATTCAAGAGACAGTCTCTTCTCCATTGTGTATCCGTGCCCCCTTTGTCAGAGATTAGTTGAGCATAGGCGTGTGGCTTTATCTCTGGGCTTTCTATCCTGTTGCATTGATCTATATTTCTGTTTTTGTGCCAGTCCAATGCTGTCTTGGTTACCGTAGCTTTGTAGTACAGTGCGAAGTCACGGAGCCTGATTCCTCCAGCTCCTTTTTTTTTTTCATCAAACTGCTTTGGCCACTCGGGGAGTTTTGTGTCTCCATACACATTTTAAGATTTTTTGTTCTGCTTTTGTAAAAAAATTGCCATTGGTAATTTGAGAGGGATTGCACTGAATGTGTAGATTGCTTTGGGTAGTAGAGTCATTTTCATAATATTGATTCTTCCTATCCAAGAACATGGTATAGCTCTTCATCTGTTTGTATCATCCTCAGTTTCATTCATCAGTGTCTTATACTTTTCTGTATACAGGTTTTCTGTCTCCCTAGGTAGGTTTATTCCTAGGTATTTTATTCCTTTACTTGCAGGGGTAAATGGGAGTCCTTCCTTAATTTCTCTTTCTTTTTTTCTTCCTTAATGAATAGGAATGCAAGGGATTTCTGTGCATTAATTTTGTGTCCTGCAGCGTTTCCAAATCCATGGATTAGCTCTACTAGTTTTACGGTGGCATCTTTAGGATTCTCTAAGTATAGGATCAGGTCATGTGCAAAGAGTGGCATTGTGACTTCTTCTTTTCCAGTTTGCCTTCCTTTTCTTTCTTTTGCTGCTCTGGTTCCCGTGGCTAGAAGTTCCAAAACTATGTTGAATAATAGTGGTGAGAGTGGACATCCTTGTCTTGTTCCTGATCTTAGAGGACATGCTTTCAGTTCTTCACCACTGAAAATGTTTGCTGCGGGTTTGTTGTATACGTCCTTGATTAAGTTGAGTGAGGTTCCCTCTAAGCCCACGTCCTGGAGGCTTTATATCACAAATGTGTGTTGACATTTGTCACGAGCTTTTCTGCATCGAGTGACTTGATCATATGCTTTCTCCTCTTCAATTTGTCAATAGGGGGAATCACATTGATTTGCGTGTATTGAAGAATCCTTGCATCCCTGGGAAAAATCCCACTTGACGGTGAGTTAGGATACTTTTAACGTGGTGTTGGATTCTGTTGCTGCTATTTTGTTGAGTCGCTTTGCATCTAAGTTCATCAGTGATATCGGGATGTAACTCCTTTTGCTACTGTCTTTGTCTGGTTTTCCCAACAGGGTGACGGTGGCCTCATAGGAAGAGTTTCAGAGTGTTCCTTCCACGCCAATAGTTTGGAAGAGTTTGAGAAAGGTGGGTGTTAGCTCTTTTCTACGTGTTGGATAGAAATAACCTGTGAAGCCATCTGGTCCTGGACTTTTGTTTGTTGGACGATTTGTAATCAGAGTTTCAAGTTCATTACTCGTACTGGGTCTGTTCATATTTTCGATTTTTTCCTGCTTCAGCCTTGGAAGGTCGTACCTTCCGAAGAATTTGTCCATTTCTTCCAGATTGTCCATTTTGTTAGCATAGAGTTGATTGCAGTAGTCTCTTACAACGTTTTGTATTTCTGTGTTGTCCGTTGTAACTTCTTTTACCTTTCTAATTTTATTGATTTCAGTCCTCTCCCTCTTTATCTTGATGCATCTGGCTAAGGATTTATCCATATGGTTTATCTTCTCAAAGAACCAGCTTTTTGTTTTTTTGATCTTTGATATTGTTTTCTTTGTTGCTGTTTCAGTCATTTCTTTCTTCTTTTTCTACCTTTTTATTGACAGTCCCAACTACCTTCAGAGTTTGTTTTCTATGGACTAAATGATTGGTTCAGATGGACACAACTTCTTCCTTTGATCTTATTGGTTTGTGTACATTGCAATCTTACTTCATTATCTGATACAGCAGGTTCTTATTAGTTATCCATCTTATACATATTACTGTATATATGTCAATCCCACTCTCCGAATTCATCACACAGCCACCACCAACCCTGCCACTTTCCCCCCTTGGTGGCCATACGTTACTTCTCCACATCTGTGTATCAATTCTGTCCTGTACACTGGTTCATCTGTACCATTTCTCGAGGTTGAATATATGTGCTTTTATATACGATATCCGATTTTCTCTTTCTGACTGACTTCACGCTGTATGACAGTGTCTAGATCTATCCACGCCTGTACAAATGAACCAACATAGTTCCTTTTCGTGGCTGTATAATATTCCACGGTATATAGGTACCACATCTTCTTTATCCATTCGTCTTTGGGTGGCCATTAAGTTGTTTCCATGACCTGGCTGTTGTAAATAGTGCTGCACTGAACATTGGGGTGCCTGTGCCTTTTAGAATTATGCTCTTCTCTGGGCTTATGCCCTGGTGTGCGATGGCTGAGTCATATGTTATTTCTATGTTCAGTTTTTCAAGGAATCTCCTTGCTTCCCTCCCTAGTGGCTCTATCAATTTACACTCCCACCAAGAGTGCAAGTGTGTTCTCTTTCCTCCACACCGTGCCCAGCAGTTATTTTGTTGATTTTCTGATGGTGACCGTTCTAAATGGTGTCAGGTGATACCTCAGTGTAGTTTTGATGTGCATCTCTATAATAATTAGTGATGTTGAGCAGGTTTTTATCTGCTTGTTGGCCACCTGTATGTCTTCTGTGGAGAATAGTCTGTTTAGGACTTCTGCCCATGTATAGATTGGGTTGTTGGTTTTTTAAATACCAAGCAGCAAGAGCTGTTTACGTATTTTTGAGATTGATCCTCAGACCGCTGATTTTTATGTAAATATTTTTCCCATTCTGTGGGTTGTGTGTTCTTCTTTCTCATAGTTTCCTGTGCTTAGCAAAATCTTTTAAGGTTACTGAGGTCCCACTTGGATATTTCTGTTTTTATTTCCAGGACTCTAGCAGGAGGATTACAAAAGATCTTCTTGTGTTTTATGTCCAACGACGTTCTTCCTAGGTTTTCCTCTACGAGTTTTAGAGTGTCCAGACTTAAGTTTGGGTCTCTGTTCCATTTTGACTTAATTTTTGTGTACGGTGTTTGGGAGTGTTCTAATCTTATCGTTTTACATGTCTCTGTCCAGTTTCCCCAGCACCACGTATTCAAGAGACAGTCTCTTCTCCATTGTGTATCCGTGCCCCCTTTGTCAGAGATTAGTTGAGCATAGGCGTGTGGCTTTATCTCTGGGCTTTCTATCCTGTTGCATTGATCTATATTTCTGTTTTTGTGCCAGTCCAATGCTGTCTTGGTTACCGTAGCTTTGTAGTACAGTGCGAAGTCACGGAGCCTGATTCCTCCAGCTCCTGTTTTTTTTTTTTCATCAAACTGCTTTGGCCACTCGGGGAGTTTTGTGTCTCCATACACATTTTAAGATTTTTTGTTCTGCTTTTGTAAAAAAATTGCCATTGGTAATTTGAGAGGGATTGCACTGAATATGTAGATTGCTTTGGGTAGTAGAGTCATTTTCATAATATTGATTCTTCCTATCCAAGAACATGGTATAGCTCTTCATCTGTTTGTATCATCCTCAGTTTCATTCATCAGTGTCTTATACTTTTCTGTATACAGGTTTTCTGTCTCCCTAGGTAGGTTTATTCCTAGGTATTTTATTCCTTTACTTGCAGGGGTAAATGGGAGTCCTTCCTTAATTGCTCTTTCTTTTTTTCTTCCTTAATGAATAGGAATGCAAGGGATTTCTGTGCATTAATTTTGTGTCCTGCAGCGTTTCCAAATCCATGGATTAGCTCTACTAGTTTTACGGTGGCATCTTTAGGATTCTCTAAGTATAGAATCAGGTCATGTGCAAAGAGTGGCATTGTGACTTCTTCTTTTCCAGTTTGCCTTCCTTTTCTTTCTTTTGCTGCTCTGATTCCCGTGGCTAGAAGTTCCAAAACCATGTTGATGAATAATAGTGGTGAGAGTGGTCATCCTTGTCTTGTTCCTGATCTTAGAGGACATGCTTTCAGTTCTTCACCACTGAAAATGTTTGCTGCGGGTTTGTTGTATACGTCCTTGATTAAGTTGAGTGAGGTTCCCTCTAAGCCCACGTCCTGGAGGCTTTATATCACAAATGTGTGTTGACATTTGTCACAAGCTTTTCTGCATCGAGTGACTTGATCATATGCTTTCTCCTCTTCAATTTGTCAATAGGGGGAATCACATTGATTTGCGTGTATTGAAGAATCCTTGCATCCCTGGGAAAAATCCGACTTGACGGTGAGTTAGGATACTTTTAACGTGGTGTTGGATTCTGTTGCTGCTATTTTGTTGAGCCGCTTTGCATCTAAGTTCATCAGTGATATCGGGATGTAACTCTTTTTCCTACTGTCTTTGTCTGGTTTTCCCAACAGGGTGACGGTGGCCTCACAGGAAGAGTTTCAGAGTGTTCCTTCCACGCCAATAGTTTGGAAGAGTTTGAGAAAGGTGGGTGTTAGCTCTTTTCTACGTGTTGGATAGAAATAACCTGTGAAGCCATCTGGTCCTGGACTTTTGTTTGTTGGACGATTTGTAATCAGAGTTTCAAGTTCGTTACTCGTACTGGGTCTGTTCATATTTTCGATTTTTTCCTGCTTCAGCCTTGGAAGGTCGTACCTTCCGAAGAATTTGTCCATTTCTTCCAGATTGTCCATTTTGTTAGCATAGAGTTGATTGCAGTAGTCTCTTACAACGTTTTGTATTTCTGTGTTGTCCGTTGTAACTTCTTTTACCTTTCTAATTTTATTGATTTCAGTCCTCTCCCTCTTTATCTTGATGCATCTAGCTAAGGATTTATCCATATGGTTTATCTTCTCAAAGAACCAGCTTTTTGTTTTTTTGATCTTTGATATTGTTTTCTTTGTTGCTGTTTCAGTCATTTCTTTCTTCTTTTTCTACCTTTTTATTGACAGTCCCAGCTACCTTCAGAGTTTGTTTTCTATGGACTAAATGATTGGTTCAGATGGACACAACTTCTTCCTTTGATCTTATTGGTTTGTGAACTTTGCAATCTTACTTCATTATCTGATACAGCAGGTTCTTATTAGTTATCCATCTTATACATATTACTGTATATATGTCAATCCCACTCTCCGAATTCATCACACAGCCACCACCAACCCCGCCACTTTCCCCCCTTGGTGGCCATACGTTACTTCTCCACATCTGGGTATCAATTCTGTCCTGTACACTGGTTCATCTGTACCATTTCTCGAGGTTGAATATATGTGCTTTTATATACGATATCCGATTTTCTCTTTCTGACTGACTTCACGCTGTATGACAGTGTCTAGATCTATCCACGCCTGTACAAATGAACCAACATAGTTCCTTTTCGTGGCTGTATAATATTCCACGGTATATAGGTACCACATCTTCTTTATCCATTCGTGTTTGGGTGGCCATTTAAGTTGTTTCCATGACCTGGCTGTTGTAAATAGTGCTGCACTGAACATTGGGGTGCCTGTGCCTTTTAGAATTATGCTCTTCTCTGGGCTTATGCCCTGGTGTGCGATGGCTGAGTCATATGTTATTTCTATGTTCAGTTTTTCAAGGAATCTCCTTGCTTCCCTCCCTAGTGGCTCTATCAATTTACACTCCCACCAAGAGTGCAAGTGTGTTCTCTTTACACCGTGCCCAGCAGTTATTTTGTTGATTTTCTGATGGTGACCGTTCTAAATGGTGTGAGGTGATACCTCAGTGTAGTTTTGATGTGCATCTCTATAATAATTAGTGATGTTGAGCAGGTTTTTATCTGCTTGTTGGCCACCTGTATGTCTTCTGTGGAGAATAGTGTGTTTAGGACTTCTGCCCATTTATAGATTGGGTTGTTGGTTTTTTTAATACCAAGCAGCATGAGCTGTTTATGTATTTTTGAGATTGATCCTCAGACCGCTGATTTGTATGTAAATATTTTTCCCATTTCTGTGGGTTGTGTGTTCTTCTTTCTCATAGTTTCCTGTGCTTAGCAAAATCTTTTAAGGTTACTGAGGTCCCACTTGGATATTTCTGTTTTTATTTCCAGGACTCTAGCAGGAGGATTACAAAAGATCTTCTTGTGTTTTATGTCCAACGACGTTCTTCCTAGGTTTTCCTCTACGAGTTTTAGAGTGTCCAGACTTAAGTTTGGGTCTCTGTTCCATTTTGACTTAATTTTTGTGTACGGTGTTTGGGAGTGTTCTAATCTTATTGTTTTACATGTCTCTGTCCAGTTTCCCCAGCACCACGTATTCAAGAGACAGTCTCTTCTCCATTGTGTATCCGTGCCCCCTTTGTCAGAGATTAGTTGAGCATAGGCGTGTGGCTTTATCTCTGGGCTTTCTATCCTGTTGCATTGATCTATATTTCTGTTTTTGTGCCAGTCCAATGCTGTCTTGGTTACCGTAGCTTTGTAGTACAGTGCGAAGTCACGGAGCCTGATTCCTCCAGCTCCTTTTTTTTTTTCATCAAACTGCTTTGGCCACTCGGGGAGTTTTGTGTCTCCATACACATTTTAAGATTTTTTGTTCTGGTTTTGTAAAAAAATTGCCATTGGTAATTTGAGAGGGATTGCACTGAATATGTAGATTGCTTTGGGTAGTAGAGTCATTTTCATAATATTGATTCTTCCTATCCAAGAACATGGTATAGCTCTTCATCTGTTTGTATCATCCTCAGTTTCATTCATCAGTGTCTTATACTTTTCTGTATACAGGTTTTCTGTCTCCCTAGGTAGGTTTATTCCTAGGTATTTTATTCCTTTACTTGCAGGGGTAAATGGGAGTCCTTCCTTAATTGCTCTTTCTTTTTTTCTTCCTTAATGAATAGGAATGCAAGGGATTTCTGTGCATTAATTTTGTGTCCTGCAGCGTTTCCAAATCCATGGATTAGCTCTACTAGTTTTACGGTGGCATCTTTAGGATTCTCTAAGTATAGAATCAGGTCATGTGCAAAGAGTGGCATTGTGACTTCTTCTTTTCCAGTTTGCCTTCCTTTTCTTTCTTTTGCTGCTCTGATTCCCGTGGCTAGAAGTTCCAAAACCATGTTGATGAATAATAGTGGTGAGAGTGGTCATCCTTGTCTTGTTCCTGATCTTAGAGGACATGCTTTCAGTTCTTCACCACTGAAAACGTTTGCTGCGGGTTTGTTGTATACGTCCTTGATTAAGTTGAGTGAGGTTCCCTCTAAGCCCACGTCCTGGAGGCTTTATATCACAAATGTGTGTTGACATTTGTCACAAGCTTTTCTGCATCGAGTGACTTGATCATATGCTTTCTCCTCTTCAATTTGTCAATAGGGGGAATCACATTGATTTGCGTGTATTGAAGAATCCTTGCATCCCTGGGAAAAATCCCACTTGACGGTGAGTTAGGATACTTTTAACGTGGTGTTGGATTCTGTTGCTGCTATTTTGTTGAGCCGCTTTGCATCTAAGTTCATCAGTGATATCGGGATGTAACTCTTTTTCCTACTGTCTTTGTCTGGTTTTCCCAACAGGGTGACGGTGGCCTCACAGGAAGAGTTTCAGAGTGTTCCTTCCACGCCAATAGTTTGGAAGAGTTTGAGAAAGGTGGGTGTTAGCTCTTTTCTACGTGTTGGATAGAAATAACCTGTGAAGCCATCTGGTCCTGGACTTTTGTTTGTTGGACGATTTGTAATCAGAGTTTCAAGTTCGTTACTCGTACTGGGTCTGTTCATATTTTCGATTTTTTCCTGCTTCAGCCTTGGAAGGTCGTACCTTCCGAAGAATTTGTCCATTTCTTCCAGATTGTCCATTTTGTTAGCATAGAGTTGATTGCAGTAGTCTCTTACAACGTTTTGTATTTCTGTGTTGTCCGTTGTAACTTCTTTTACCTTTCTAATTTTATTGATTTCAGTCCTCTCCCTCTTTATCTTGATGCATCTAGCTAAGGATTTATCCATATGGTTTATCTTCTCAAAGAACCAGCTTTTTGTTTTTTTGATCTTTGATATTGTTTTCTTTGTTGCTGTTTCAGTCATTTCTTTCTTCTTTTTCTACCTTTTTATTGACAGTCCCAGCTACCTTCAGAGTTTGTTTTCTATGGACTAAATGATTGGTTCAGATGGACACAACTTCTTCCTTTGATCTTATTGGTTTGTGAACTTTGCAATCTTACTTCATTATCTGATACAGCAGGTTCTTATTAGTTATCCATCTTATACATATTACTGTATATATGTCAATCCCACTCTCCGAATTCATCACACAGCCACCACCAACCCCGCCACTTTCCCCCCTTGGTGGCCATACGTTACTTCTCCACATCTGTGTATCAATTCTGTCCTGTACACTGGTTCATCTGTACCATTTCTCGAGGTTGAATATATGTGCTTTTATATACCATATCCGATTTTCTCTTTCTGACTGACTTCACGCTGTATGACAGTGTCTAGATCTATCCACGCCTGTACAAATGAACCAACATAGTTCCTTTTCGTGGCTGTATAATATTCCACGGTATATAGGTACCACATCTTCTTTATCCATTCGTGTTTGGGTGGCCATTTAAGTTGTTTCCATGACCTGGCTGTTGTAAATAGTGCTGCACTGAACATTGGGGTGCCTGTGCCTTTTAGAATTATGCTCTTCTCTGGGCTTATGCCCTGGTGTGCGATGGCTGAGTCATATGTTATTTCTATGTTCAGTTTTTCAAGGAATCTCCTTGCTTCCCTCCCTAGTGGCTCTATCAATTTACACTCCCACCAAGAGTGCAAGTGTGTTCTCTTTCCTCCACACCGTGCCCAGCAGTTATTTTGTTGATTTTCTGATGGTGACCGTTCTAAATGGTGTCAGGTGATACCTCAGTGTAGTTTTGATGTGCATCTCTATAATAATTAGTGATGTTGAGCAGGTTTTTATCTGCTTGTTGGCCACCTGTATGTTTTCTGTGGAGAATAGTCTGTTTAGGACTTCTGCCCATGTATAGATTGGGTTGTTGGTTTTTTAAATACCAAGCAGCAAGAGCTGTTTACGTATTTTTGAGATTGATCCTCAGACCGCTGATTTTTATGTAAATATTTTTCCCATTCTGTGGGTTGTGTGTTCTTCTTTCTCATAGTTTCCTGTGCTTAGCAAAATCTTTTAAGGTTACTGAGGTCCCACTTGGATATTTCTGTTTTTATTTCCAGGACTCTAGCAGGAGGATTACAAAAGATCTTCTTGTGTTTTATGTCCAACGACGTTCTTCCTAGGATTTCCTCTACGAGTTTTAGAGTGTCCAGACTTAAGTTTGGGTCTCTGTTCCATTTTGACTTAATTTTTGTGTACGGTGTTTGGGAGTGTTCTAATCTTATCGTTTTACATGTCTCTGTCCAGTTTCCCCAGCACCACGTATTCAAGAGACAGTCTCTTCTCCATTGTGTATCCGTGCCCCCTTTGTCAGAGATTAGTTGAGCATAGGCGTGTGGCTTTATCTCTGGGCTTTCTATCCTGTTGCATTGATCTATATTTCTGTTTTTGTGCCAGTCCAATGCTGTCTTGGTTACCGTAGCTTTGTAGTACAGTGCGAAGTCACGGAGCCTGATTCCTCCAGCTCCTGTTTTTTTTTTTTCATCAAACTGCTTTGGCCACTCGGGGAGTTTTGTGTCTCCATACACATTTTAAGATTTTTTGTTCTGCTTTTGTAAAAAAATTGCCATTGGTAATTTGAGAGGGATTGCACTGAATGTGTAGATTGCTTTGGGTAGTAGAGTCATTTTCATAATATTGATTCTTCCTATCCAAGAACATGGTATAGCTCTTCATCTGTTTGTATCATCCTCAGTTTCATTCATCAGTGTCTTATACTTTTCTGTATACAGGTTTTCTGTCTCCCTAGGTAGGTTTATTCCTAGGTATTTTATTCCTTTACTTGCAGGGGTAAATGGGAGTCCTTCCTTAATTGCTCTTTCTTTTTTTCTTCCTTAATGAATAGGAATGCAAGGGATTTCTGTGCATTAATTTTGTGTCCTGCAGCGTTTCCAAATCCATGGATTAGCTCTACTAGTTTTACGGTGGCATCTTTAGGATTCTCTAAGTATAGAATCAGGTCATGTGCAAAGAGTGGCATTGTGACTTCTTCTTTTCCAGTTTGCCTTCCTTTTCTTTCTTTTGCTGCTCTGATTCCCGTGGCTAGAAGTTCCAAAACCATGTTGATGAATAATAGTGGTGAGAGTGGTCATCCTTGTCTTGTTCCTGATCTTAGAGGACATGCTTTCAGTTCTTCACCACTGAAAATGTTTGCTGCGGGTTTGTTGTATACGTCCTTGATTAAGTTGAGTGAGGTTCCCTCTAAGCCCACGTCCTGGAGGCTTTATATCACAAATGTGTGTTGATATTTGTCACAAGCTTTTCTGCATCGAGTGACTTGATCATATGCTTTCTCCTCTTCAATTTGACAATAGGGGGAATCACATTGATTTGCGTGTATTGAAGAATCCTTGCATCCCTGGGAAAAATCCCACTTGACGGTGAGTTAGGATACTTTTAACGTGGTGTTGGATTCTGTTGCTGCTATTTTGTTGAGCCGCTTTGCATCTAAGTTCATCAGTGATATCGGGATGTAACTCTTTTTCCTACTGTCTTTGTCTGGTTTTCCCAACAGGGTGACGGTGGCCTCACAGGAAGAGTTTCAGAGTGTTCCTTCCATGCCAATAGTTTGGAAGAGTTTGAGAAAGGTGGGTGTTAGCTCTTTTCTACGTGTTGGATAGAAATAACCTGTGAAGCCATCTGGTCCTGGACTTTTGTTTGTTGGACGATTTGTAATCAGAGTTTCAAGTTCGTTACTCGTACTGGGTCTGTTCATATTTTCGATTTTTTCCTGCTTCAGCCTTGGAAGGTCGTACCTTCCGAAGAATTTGTCCATTTCTTCCAGATTGCCCATTTTGTTAGCATAGAGTTGATTGCAGTAGTCTCTTACAACGTTTTGTATTTCTGTGTTGTCCGTTGTAACTTCTTTTACCTTTCTAATTTTATTGATTTCAGTCCTCTCCCTCTTTATCTTGATGCATCTGGCTAAGGATTTATCCATATGGTTTATCTTCTCAAAGAACCAGCTTTTTGTTTTTTTGATCTTTGATATTGTTTTCTTTGTTGCTGTTTCAGTCATTTCTTTCTTCTTTTTCTACCTTTTTATTGACAGTCCCAACTACCTTCAGAGTTTGTTTACTATGGAGTAAATGATTGGTTCAGATGGACACAACTTCTTCCTTTGATCTTATTGGTTTGTGAACTTTGCAATCTTACTTCATTATCTGATACAGCAGGTTCTTATTAGTTATCCATCTTATACATATTACTGTATATATGTCAATCCCACTCTCCGAATTCATCACACAGCCACCACCAACCCTGCCACTTTCCCCCCTTGGTGGCCATACGTTACTTCTCCACATCTGTGTATCAATTCTGTCCTGTACACTGGTTCATCTGTACCATTTCTCGAGGTTGAATATATGTGCTTTTATATACCATATCCGATTTTCTCTTTCTGACTGACTTCACTCTGTATGACAGTGTCTAGATCTATCCACGCCTGTACAAATGAACCAACATAGTTCCTTTTCGTGGCTGTATAATATTCCACGGTATATAGGTACCACATCTTCTTTATCCATTCGTCTTTGGGTGGCCATTAAGTTGTTTCCATGACCTGGCTGTTGTAAATAGTGCTGCACTGAACATTGGGGTGCCTGTGCCTTTTAGAATTATGATCTTCTCTGGGCTTATGCCCTGGTGTGCGATGGCTGAGTCATACGTTATTTCTATGTTCAGTTTTTCAAGGAATCTCCTTGCTTCCCTCCCTAGTGGCTCTATCAATTTACACTCCCACCAAGAGTGCAAGTGTGTTCTCTTTCCTCCACACCGTGCCCAGCAGTTATTTCGTTGATTTTCTGATGGTGACCGTTCTAAATGGTGTCAGGTGATACCTCAGTGTAGTTTTGATGTGCATCTCTATAATAATTAGTGATGTTGAGCAGGTTTTTATCTGCTTGTTGGCCACGTGTATGTCTTCTGTGGAGAATAGTCTGTTTAGGACTTCTGCCCATTTATAGATTGGGTTGTTGGTTTTTTTAATACCAAGCAGCATGAGCTGTTTACGTATTTTTGAGATTGATCCTCAGACCGCTGATTTGTATGTAAATATTTTTCCCATTTCTGTGGGTTGTGTGTTCTTCTTTCTCATAGTTTCCTGTGCTTAGCAAAATCTTTTAAGGTTACTGAGGTCCCACTTGGATATTTCTGTTTTTATTTCCAGGACTCTAGCAGGAGGATTACAAAAGATCTTCTTGTGATTTATGTCCAACGACGTTCTTCCTAGGATTTCCTCTACGAGATTTAGAGTGTCCAGACTTAAGTTTGGGTCTCTGTTCCATTTTGACTTAATTTTTGTGTACGGTGTTTGGGAGTGTTCTATTCTTATTGTTTTACATGTCTCTGTCCAGTTTCCCCAGCACCACGTATTCAAGAGACAGTCTCTTCTCCATTGTGTATCCGTGCCCCCTTTGTCAGAGATTAGTTGAGCATAGGCGTGTGGCTTTATCTCTGGGCTTTCTATCCTGTTGCATTGATCTATATTTCTGTTTTTGTGCCAGTCCAATGCTGTCTTGGTTACCGTAGCTTTGTAGTACAGTGCGAAGTCACGGAGCCTGATTCCTCCAGCTCCTGTTTTTTTTTTTTTCATCAAACTGCTTTGGCCACTCGGGGAGTTTTGTGTCTCCATACACATTTTAAGATTTTTTGTTCTGCTTTTGTAAAAAAATTGCCATTGGTAATTTGAGAGGGATTGCACTGAATATGTAGATTGCTTTGGGTAGTAGAGTCATTTTCATAATATTGATTCTTCCTATCCAAGAACATGGTATAGCTCTTCATCTGTTTGTATCATCCTCAGTTTCATTCATCAGTGTCTTATACTTTTCTGTATACAGGTTTTCTGTCTCCCTAGGTAGGTTTATTCCTAGGTATTTTATTCCTTTACTTGCAGGGGTAAATGGGAGTCCTTCCTTAATTTCTCTTTCTTTTTTTCTTCGTTAATGAATAGGAATGCAAGGGATTTCTGTGCATTAATTTTGTGTCCTGCAGCGTTTCCAAATCCATGGATTAGCTCTACTAGTTTTACGGTGGCATCTTTAGGATTCTCTAAGTATAGAATCAGGTCATGTGCAAAGAGTGGCATTGTGACTTCTTCTTTTCCAGTTTGCCTTCCTTTTCTTTCTTTTGCTGCTCTGATTCCCGTGGCTAGAAGTTCCAAAACCATGTTGATGAATAATAGTGGTGAGAGTGGTCATCCTTGTCTTGTTCCTGATCTTAGAGGACATGCTTTCAGTTCTTCACCACTGAAAATGTTTGCTGCGGGTTTGTTGTATACGTCCTTGATTAAGTTGAGTGAGGTTCCCTCTAAGCCCACGTCCTGGAGGCTTTATATCACAAATGTGTGTTGACATTTGTCACGAGCTTTTCTGCATCGAGTGACTTGATCATATGCTTTCTCCTCTTCAATTTGTCAATAGGGGGAATCACATTGATTTGCGTGTATTGAAGAATCCTTGCATCCCTGGGAAAAATCCCACTTGACGGTGAGTTAGGATACTTTTAACGTGGTGTTGGATTCTGTTGCTGCTATTTTGTTGAGCCGCTTTGCATCTAAGTTCATCAGTGATATCGGGATGTAACTCTTTTTCCTACTGTCTTTGTCTGGTTTTCCCAACAGGGTGACGGTGGCCTCACAGGAAGAGTTTCAGAGTGTTCCTTCCACGCCAATAGTTTGGAAGAGTTTGAGAAAGGTGGGTGTTAGCTCTTTTCTACGTGTTGGATAGAAATAACCTGTGAAGCCATCTGGTCCTGGACTTTTGTTTGTTGGACGATTTGTAATCAGAGTTTCAAGTTCGTTACTCGTACTGGGTCTGTTCATATTTTCGATTTTTTCCTGCTTCAGCCTTGGAAGGTCGTACCTTCCGAAGAATTTGTCCATTTCTTCCAGATTGTCCATTTTGTTAGCATAGAGTTGATTGCAGTAGTCTCTTACAACGTTTTGTATTTCTGTGTTGTCCGTTGTAACTTCTTTTACCTTTCTAATTTTATTGATTTCAGTCCTCTCCCTCTTTATCTTGATGCGTCTAGCTAAGTATTTATCCATATGGTTTATCTTCTCAAAGAACCAGCTTTTTGTTTTTTTGATCTTTGATATTGTTTTCTTTGTTGCTGTTTCAGTCATTTCTTTCTTCTTTTTCTACCTTTTTATTGACAGTCCCAGCTACCTTCAGAGTTTGTTTTCTATGGACTAAATGATTGGTTCAGATGGACACAACTTCTTCCTTTGATCTTATTGGTTTGTGAACTTTGCAATCTTACTTCATTATCTGATACAGCAGGTTCTTATTAGTTATCCATCTTATACATATTACTGTATATATGTCAATCCCACTCTCCGAATTCATCACACAGCCACCACCAACCCCGCCACTTTCCCCCCTTGGTGGCCATACGTTACTTCTCCACATCTGTGTATCAATTCTGTCCTGTACACTGGTTCATCTGTACCATTTCTCGAGGTTGAATATATGTGCTTTTATATACGATATCCGATTTTCTCTTTCTGACTGACTTCACGCTGTATGACAGTGTCTAGATCTATCCACGCCTGTACAAATGAACCAACATAGTTCCTTTTCGTGGCTGTATAATATTCCACGGTATATAGGTACCACATCTTCTTTATCCATTCGTCTTTGGGTGGCCATTTAAGTTGTTTCCATGACCTGGCTGTTGTAAATAGTGCTGCACTGAACATTGGGGTGCCTGTGCCTTTTAGAATTATGCTCTTCTCTGGGCTTATGCCCTGGTGTGCGATGGCTGAGTCATATGTTATTTCTATGTTCAGTTTTTCAAGGAATCTCCTTGCTTCCCTCCCTAGTGGCTCTATCAATTTACACTCCCACCAAGAGTGCAAGTGTGTTCTCTTTACACCGTGCCCAGCAGTTACTTTGTTGATTTTCTGATGGTGACCGTTCTAAATGGTGTGAGGTGATACCTCAGTGTAGTTTTGATGTGCATCTCTATAATAGTTAGTGATGTTGAGCAGGTTTTTATCTGCTTGTTGGCCACCTGTATGTCTTCTGTGGAGAATAGTGTGTTTAGGACTTCTGCCCATGTATAGATTGGGTTGTTGGTTTTTTTAATACCAAGCAGCATGAGCTGTTTACGTATTTTTGAGATTGATCCTCAGACCGCTGATTTGTATGTAAATATTTTTCCCATTTCTGTGGGTTGTGTGTTCTTCTTTCTCATAGTTTCCTGTGCTTAGCAAAATCTTTTAAGGTTACTGAGGTCCCACTTGGATATTTCTGTTTTTATTTCCAGGACTCTAGCAGGAGGATTACAAAAGATCTTCTTGTGTTTTATGTCCAACGACGTTCTTCCTAGGTTTTCCTCTACGAGTTTTAGAGTGTCCAGACTTAAGTTTGGGTCTCTGTTCCATTTTGACTTAATTTTTGTGTACGGTGTTTGGGAGTGTTCTAATCTTATTGTTTTACATGTCTCTGTCCAGTTTCCCCAGCACCACGTATTCAAGAGACAGTCTCTTCTCCATTGTGTATCCGTGCCCCCTTTGTCAGAGATTAGTTGAGCATAGGCGTGTGGCTTTATCTCTGGGCTTTCTATCCTGTTGCATTGATCTATATTTCTGTTTTTGTGCCAGTCCAATGCTGTCTTGGTTACCGTAGCTTTGTAGTACAGTGCGAAGTCACGGAGCCTGATTCCTCCAGCTCCTTTTTTTTTTTCATCAAACTGCTTTGGCCACTCGGGGAGTTTTGTGTCTCCATACACATTTTAAGATTTTTTGTTCTGGTTTTGTAAAAAAATTGCCATTGGTAATTTGAGAGGGATTGCACTGAATGTGTAGATTGCTTTGGGTAGTAGAGTCATTTTCATAATATTGATTCTTCCTATCCAAGAACATGGTATAGCTCTTCATCTGTTTGTATCATCCTCAGTTTCATTCATCAGTGTCTTATACTTTTCTGTATACAGGTTTTCTGTCTCCCTAGGTAGGTTTATTCCTAGGTATTTTATTCCTTTACTTGCAGGGGTAAATGGGAGTCCTTCCTTAATTTCTCTTTCTTTTTTTCTTCGTTAATGAATAGGAATGCAAGGGATTTCTGTGCATTAATTTTGTGTCCTGCAGCGTTTCCAAATCCATGGATTAGCTCTACTAGTTTTACGGTGGCATCTTTAGGATTCTCTAAGTATAGAATCAGGTCATGTGCAAAGAGTGGCATTGTGACTTCTTCTTTTCCAGTTTGCCTTCCTTTTCTTTCTTTTGCTGCTCTGATTCCCGTGGCTAGAAGTTCCAAAACCATGTTGATGAATAATAGTGGTGAGAGTGGTCATCCTTGTCTTGTTCCTGATCTTAGAGGACATGCTTTCAGTTCTTCACCACTGAAAATGTTTGCTGCGGGTTTGTTGTATACGTCCTTGATTAAGTTGAGTGAGGTTCCCTCTAAGCCCACGTCCTGGAGGCTTTATATCACAAATGTGTGTTGACATTTGTCACAAGCTTTTCTGCATCGAGTGACTTGATCATATGCTTTCTCCTCTTCAATTTGTCAATAGGGGGAATCACATTGATTTGCGTGTATTGAAGAATCCTTGCATCCCTGGGAAAAATCCCACTTGACGGTGAGTTAGGATACTTTTAACGTGGTGTTGGATTCTGTTGCTGCTATTTTGTTGAGCCGCTTTGCATCTAAGTTCATCAGTGATATCGGGATGTAACTCTTTTTCCTACTGTCTTTGTCTGGTTTTCCCAACAGGGTGACGGTGGCCTCACAGGAAGAGTTTCAGAGTGTTCCTTCCACGCCAATAGTTTGGAAGAGTTTGAGAAAGGTGGGTGTTACCTCTTTTCTACGTGTTGGATAGAAATAACCTGTGAAGCCATCTGGTCCTGGACTTTTGTTTGTTGGACGATTTGTAATCAGAGTTTCAAGTTCGTTACTCGTACTGGGTCTGTTCATATTTTCGATTTTTTCCTGCTTCAGCCTTGGAAGGTCGTACCTTCCGAAGAATTTGTCCATTTCTTCCAGATTGCCCATTTTGTTAGCATAGAGTTGATTGCAGTAGTCTCTTACAACGTTTTGTATTTCTGTGTTGTCCGTCATAACTTCTTTTACCTTTCTAATTTTATTGATTTCAGTCCTCTCCCTCTTTATCTTGATGCATCTGGCTAAGGATTTATCCATATGGTTTATCTTCTCAAAGAACCAGCTTTTTGTTTTTTTGAACTTTGATATTGTTTTCTTTGTTGCTGTTTCAGTCATTTCTTTCTTCTTTTTCTACCTTTTTATTGACAGTCCCAACTACCTTCAGAGTTTGTTTTCTATGGACTAAATGATTGGTTCAGATGGACACAACTTCTTCCTTTGATCTTATTGGTTTGTGAACTTTGCAATCTTACTTCATTATCTGATACAGCAGGTTCTTATTAGTTATCCATCTTATACATATTACTGTATATATGTCAATCCCACTCTCCGAATTCATCACACAGCCACCACCAACCCTGCCACTTTCCCCCCTTGGTGGCCATACGTTACTTCTCCACATCTGTGTATCAATTCTGTCCTGTACACTGGTTCATCTGTACCATTTCTCGAGGTTGAATATATGTGCTTTTATATACCATATCCGATTTTCTCTTTCTGACTGACTTCACGCTGTATGACAGTGTCTAGATCTATCCACGCCTGTACAAATGAACCAACATAGTTCCTTTTCATGGCTGTATAATATTCCACGGTATATAGGTACCACATCTTCTTTATCCATTCGTCTTTGGGTGGCCATTTAAGTTGTTTCCATGACCTGGCTGTTGTAAATAGTGCTGCACTGAACATTGGGGTGCCTGTGCCTTTTAGAATTATGCTCTTCTCTGGGCTTATGCCCTGGTGTGCGATGGCTGAGTCATATGTTATTTCTATGTTCAGTTTTTCAAGGAATCTCCTTGCTTCCCTCCCTAGTGGCTCTATCAATTTACACTCCCACCAAGAGTGCAAGTGTGTTCTCTTTACACCGTGCCCAGCAGTTATTTTGTTGATTTTCTGATGGTGACCGTTCTAAATGGTGTGAGGTGATACCTCAGTGTAGTTTTGATGTGCATCTCTATAATAATTAGTGATGTTGAGTAGGTTTTTATCTGCTTGTTGGCCACGTGTATGTCTTCTGTGGAGAATAGTGTGTTTAGGACTTCTGCCCATTTATAGATTGGGTTGTTGGTTTTTTTAATACCAAGCAGCATGAGCTGTTTACGTATTTTTGAGATTGATCCTCAGACCGCTGATTTGTATGTAAATATTTTTCCCATTTCTGTGGGTTGTGTGTTCTTCTTTCTCATAGTTTCCTGTGCTTAGCAAAATCTTTTAAGGTTACTGAGGTCCCACTTGGATATTTCTGTTTTTATTTCCAGGACTCTAGCAGGAGGATTACAAAAGATCTTCTTGTGTTTTATGTCCAACGACGTTCTTCCTAGGTTTTCCTCTACGAGTTTTAGAGTGTCCAGACTTAAGTTTGGGTCTCTGTTCCATTTTGACTTAATTTTTGTGTACGGTGTTTGGGAGTGTTCTAATCTTATTGTTTTACATGTCTCTGTCCAGTTTCCCCAGCACCACGTATTCAAGAGACAGTCTCTTCTCCATTGTGTATCCGTGCCCCCTTTGTCAGAGATTAGTTGAGCATAGGCGTGTGGCTTTATCTCTGGGCTTTCTATCCTGTTGCATTGATCTATATTTCTGTTTTTGTGCCAGTCCAATGCTGTCTTGGTTACCGTAGCTTTGTAGTACAGTGCGAAGTCACGGAGCCTGATTCCTCCAGCTCCTTTTTTTTTTTCATCAAACTGCTTTGGCCACTCGGGGAGTTTTGTGTCTCCATACACATTTTAAGATTTTTTGTTCTGGTTTTGTAAAAAAATTGCCATTGGTAATTTGAGAGGGATTGCACTGAATGTGTAGATTGCTTTGGGTAGTAGAGTCATTTTCATAATATTGATTCTTCCTATCCAAGAACATGGTATAGCTCTTCATCTGTTTGTATCATCCTCAGTTTCATTCATCAGTGTCTTATACTTTTCTGTATACAGGTTTTCTGTCTCCCTAGGTAGGTTTATTCCTAGGTATTTTATTCCTTTACTTGCAGGGGTAAATGGGAGTCCTTCCTTAATTTCTCTTTCTTTTTTTCTTCCTTAATGAATAGGAATGCAAGGGATTTCTGTGCATTAATTTTGTGTCCTGCAGCGTTTCCAAATCCATGGATTAGCTCTACTAGTTTTACGGTGGCATCTTTAGGATTCTCTAAGTATAGAATCAGGTCATGTGCAAAGAGTGGCATTGTGACTTCTTCTTTTCCAGTTTGCCTTCCTTTTCTTTCTTTTGCTGCTCTGATTCCCGTGGCTAGAAGTTCCAAAACCATGTTGATGAATAATAGTGGTGAGAGTGGTCATCCTTGTCTTGTTCCTGATCTTAGAGGACATGCTTTCAGTTCTTCACCACTGAAAATGTTTGCTGCGGGTTTGTTGTATACGTCCTTGATTAAGTTGAGTGAGGTTCCCTCTAAGCCCACGTCCTGGAGGCTTTATATCACAAATGTGTGTTGACATTTGTCACGAGCTTTTCTGCATCGAGTGACTTGATCATATGCTTTCTCCTCTTCAATTTGTCAATAGGGGGAATCACATTGATTTGCGTGTATTGAAGAATCCTTGCATCCCTGGGAAAAATCCCACTTGACGGTGAGTTAGGATACTTTTAACGTGGTGTTGGATTCTGTTGCTGCTATTTTGTTGAGCCGCTTTGCATCTAAGTTCATCAGTGATATCGGGATGTAACTCTTTTTCCTACTGTCTTTGTCTGGTTTTCCCAACAGGGTGACGGTGGCCTCACAGGAAGAGTTTCAGAGTGTTCCTTCCACGCCAATAGTTTGGAAGAGTTTGAGAAAGGTGGGTGTTAGCTCTTTTCTACGAGTTGGATAGAAATAACCTGTGAAGCCATCTGGTCCTGGACTTTTGTTTGTTGGACGATTTGTAATCAGAGTTTCAAGTTCATTACTCGTACTGGGTCTGTTCATATTTTCGATTTTTTCCTGCTTCAGCCTTGGAAGGTCATACCTTCCGAAGAATTTGTCCATTTCTTCCAGATTGTCCATTTTGTTAGCATAGAGTTGATTGCAGTAGTCTCTTACAACGTTTTGTATTTCTGTGTTGTCCGTTGTAACTTCTTTTACCTTTCTAATTTTATTGATTTCAGTCCTCTCCCTCTTTATCTTGAGGCATCTAGCTAAGGATTTATCCATATGGTTTATCTTCTCAAAGAACCAGCTTTTTGTTTTTTTGATCTTTGATATTGTTTTCTTTGTTGCTGTTTCAGTCATTTCTTTCTTCTTTTTCTAACTTTTTATTGACAGTCCCAGCTACCTTCAGAGATTGTTTTCTATGGACTAAATGATTGGTTCAGATGGACACAACTTCTTCCTTTGATCTTATTGGTTTGTGAACTTTGCAATCTTACTTCATTATCTGATACAGCAGGTTCTTATTAGTTATCCATCTTATACATATTACTGTATATATGTCAATCCCACTCTCCGAATTCATCACACAGCCACCACCAACCCCGCCACTTTCCCCCCTTGGTGGCCATACGTTACTTCTCCACATCTGTGTATCAATTCTGTCCTGTACACTGGTTCATCTGTACCATTTCTCGAGGTTGAATATATGTGCTTTTATATACGATATCCGATTTTCTCTTTCTGACTGACTTCACGCTGTATGACAGTGTCTAGATCTATCCACGCCTGTACAAATGAACCAACATAGTTCCTTTTCGTGGCTGTATAATATTCCACGGTATATAGGTACCACATCTTCTTTATCCATTCGTGTTTGGGTGGCCATTTAAGTTGTTTCCATGACCTGGCTGTTGTAAATAGTGCTGCACTGAACATTGGGGTGCCTGTGCCTTTTAGAATTATGCTCTTCTCTGGGCTTATGCCCTGGTGTGCGATGGCTGAGTCATACGTTATTTCTATGTTCAGTTTTTCAAGGAATCTCCTTGCTTTCCTCCCTAGTGGCTCTATCAATTTACACTCCCACCAAGAGTGCAAGTGTGTTCTCTTTACACCGTGCCCAGCAGTTATTTTGTTGATTTTCTGATGGTGACCGTTCTAAATGGTGTGAGGTGATACCTCAGTGTAGTTTTGATGTGCATCTCTATAATAATTAGTGATGTTGAGCAGGTTTTTATCTGCTTGTTGGCCACCTGTATGTCTTCTGTGGAGAATAGTGTGTTTAGGACTTCTGCCCATTTATAGATTGGGTTGTTGGTTTTTTTAATACCAAGCAGCATGAGCTGTTTATGTATTTTTGAGATTGATCCTCAGACCGCTGATTTGTATGTAAATATTTTTCCCATTTCTGTGGGTTGTGTGTTCTTCTTTCTCATAGTTTCCTGTGCTTAGCAAAATCTTTTAAGGTTACTGAGGTCCCACTTGGATATTTCTGTTTTTATTTCCAGGACTCTAGCAGGAGGATTACAAAAGATCTTCTTGTGTTTTATGTCCAACGACGTTCTTCCTAGGTTTTCCTCTACGAGTTTTAGAGTGTCCAGACTTAAGTTTGGGTCTCTGTTCCATTTTGACTTAATTTTTGTGTACGGTGTTTGGGAGTGTTCTAATCTTATTGTTTTACATGTCTCTGTCCAGTTTCCCCAGCACCACGTATTCAAGAGACAGTCTCTTCTCCATTGTGTATCCGTGCCCCCTTTGTCAGAGATTAGTTGAGCATAGGCGTGTGGCTTTATCTCTGGGCTTTCTATCCTGTTGCATTGATCTATATTTCTGTTTTTGTGCCAGTCCAATGCTGTCTTGGTTACCGTAGCTTTGTAGTACAGTGCGAAGTCACGGAGCCTGATTCCTCCAGCTCCTTTTTTTTTTTCATCAAACTGCTTTGGCCACTCGGGGAGTTTTGTGTCTCCATACACATTTTAAGATTTTTTGTTCTGGTTTTGTAAAAAAATTGCCATTGGTAATTTGAGAGGGATTGCACTGAATGTGTAGATTGCTTTGGGTAGTAGAGTCATTTTCATAATATTGATTCTTCCTATCCAAGAACATGGTATAGCTCTTCATCTGTTTGTATCATCCTCAGTTTCATTCATCAGTGTCTTATACTTTTCTGTATACAGGTTTTCTGTCTCCCTAGGTAGGTTTATTCCTAGGTATTTTATTCCTTTACTTGCAGGGGTAAATGGGAGTCCTTCCTTAATTTCTCCTTCTTTTTTTCTTCCTTAATGAATAGGAATGCAAGGGATTTCTGTGCATTAATTTTGTGTCCTGCAGCGTTTCCAAATCCATGGATTAGCTCTACTAGTTTTACGGTGGCATCTTTAGGATTCTCTAAGTATAGAATCAGGTCATGTGCAAAGAGTGGCATTGTGACTTCTTCTTTTCCAGTTTGCCTTCCTTTTCTTTCTTTTGCTGCTCTGGTTCCCGTGGGTAGAAGTTCCAAAACCATGTTGATGAATAATAGTGGTGAGAGTGGTCATCCTTGTCTTGTTCCTGATCTTAGAGGACATGCTTTCAGTTCTTCACCACTGAAAATGTTTGCTGCGGGTTTGTTGTATACGTCCTTGATTAAGTTGAGTGAGGTTCCCTCTAAGCCCACGTCCTGGAGGCTTTATATCACAAATGTGTGTTGACATTTGTCACGAGCTTTTCTGCATCGAGTGACTTGATCATATGCTTTCTCCTCTTCAATTTGTCAATAGGGGGAATCACATTGATTTGCGTGTATTGAAGAATCCTTGCATCCCTGGGAAAAATCCCACTTGACGGTGAGTTAGGATACTTTTAACGTGGTGTTGGATTCTGTTGCTGCTATTTTGTTGAGCCGCTTTGCATCTAAGTTCATCAGTGATATCGGGATGTAACTCTTTTTCCTACTGTCTTTGTCTGGTTTTCCCAACAGGGTGACGGTGGCCTCACAGGAAGAGTTTCAGAGTGTTCCTTCCACGCCAATAGTTTGGAAGAGTTTGAGAAAGGTGGGTGTTACCTCTTTTCTACGTGTTGGATAGAAATAACCTGTGAAGCCATCTGGTCCTGGACTTTTGTTTGTTGGACGATTTGTAATCAGAGTTTCAAGTTCGTTACTCGTACTGGGTCTGTTCATATTTTCGATTTTTTCCTGCTTCAGCCTTGGAAGGTCGTACCTTCCGAAGAATTTGTCCATTTCTTCCAGATTGCCCATTTTGTTAGCATAGAGTTGATTGCAGTAGTCTCTTACAACGTTTTGTATTTCTGTGTTGTCCGTCGTAACTTCTTTTACCTTTCTAATTTTATTGATTTCAGTCCTCTCCCTCTTTATCTTGATGCATCTGGCTAAGGATTTATCCATATGGTTTATCTTCTCAAAGAACCAGCTTTTTGTTTTTTTGAACTTTGATATTGTTTTCTTTGTTGCTGTTTCAGTCATTTCTTTCTTCTTTTTCTACCTTTTTATTGACAGTCCCAACTACCTTCAGAGTTTGTTTTCTATGGAGTAAATGATTGGTTCAGATGGACACAACTTCTTCCTTTGATCTTATTGGTTTGTGAACTTTGCAATCTTACTTCATTATCTGATACAGCAGGTTCTTATTAGTTATCCATCTTATACATATTACTGTATATATGTCAATCCCACTCTCCGAATTCATCACACAGCCACCACCAACCCCGCCACTTTCCCCCCTTGGTGGCCATACGTTACTTCTCCACATCTGTGTATCAATTCTGTCCTGTACACTGGTTCATCTGTACCATTTCTCGAGGTTGAATATATGTGCTTTTATATACCATATCCGATTTTCTCTTTCTGACTGACTTCACTCTGTATGACAGTGTCTAGATCTATCCACGCCTGTACAAATGAACCAACATAGTTCCTTTTCGTGGCTGTATAATATTCCACGGTATATAGGTACCACATCTTCTTTATCCATTCGTCTTTGGGTGGCCATTAAGTTGTTTCCATGACCTGGCTGTTGTAAATAGTGCTGCACTGAACATTGGGGTGCCTGTGCCTTTTAGAATTATGATCTTCTCTGGGCTTATGCCCTGGTGTGCGATGGCTGAGTCATACGTTATTTCTATGTTCAGTTTTTCAAGGAATCTCCTTGCTTCCCTCCCTAGTGGCTCTATCAATTTACACTCCCACCAAGAGTGCAAGTGTGTTCTCTTTACACCGTGCCCAGCAGTTATTTTGTTGATTTTCTGATGGTGACCGTTCTAAATGGTGTGAGGTGATACCTCAGTGTAGTTTTGATGTGCATCTCTATAATAATTAGTGATGTTGAGCAGGTTTTTATCTGCTTGTTGGCCACCTGTATGTCTTCTGTGGAGAATAGTGTGTTTAGGACTTCTGCCCATTTATAGATTGGGTTGTTGGTTTTTTTAATACCAAGCAGCATGAGCTGTTTACGTATTTTTGAGATTGATCCTCAGACCGCTGATTTGTATGTAAATATTTTTCCCATTTCTGTGGGTTGTGTGTTCTTCTTTCTCATAGTTTCCTGTGCTTAGCAAAATCTTTTAAGGTTACTGAGGTCCCACTTGGATATTTCTGTTTTTATTTCCAGGACTCTAGCAGGAGGATTACAAAAGATCTTCTTGTGTTTTATGTCCAACGACGTTCTTCCTAGGTTTTCCTCTACGAGTTTTAGAGTGTCCAGACTTAAGTTTGGGTCTCTGTTCCATTTTGACTTAATTTTTGTGTACGGTGTTTGGGAGTGTTCTAATCTTATTGTTTTACATGTCTCTGTCCAGTTTCCCCAGCACCACGTATTCAAGAGACAGTCTCTTCTCCATTGTGTATCCGTGCCCCCTTTGTCAGAGATTAGTTGAGCATAGGCGTGTGGCTTTATCTCTGGGCTTTCTATCCTGTTGCATTGATCTATATTTCTGTTTTTGTGCCAGTCCAATGCTGTCTTGGTTACCGTAGCTTTGTAGTACAGTGCGAAGTCACGGAGCCTGATTCCTCCAGCTCCTTTTTTTTTTTCATCAAACTGCTTTGGCCACTCGGGGAGTTTTGTGTCTCCATACACATTTTAAGATTTTTTGTTCTGGTTTTGTAAAAAAATTGCCATTGGTAATTTGAGAGGGATTGCACTGAATGTGTAGATTGCTTTGGGTAGTAGAGTCATTTTCATAATATTGATTCTTCCTATCCAAGAACATGGTATAGCTCTTCATCTGTTTGTATCATCCTCAGTTTCATTCATCAGTGTCTTATACTTTTCTGTATACATGTTTTCTGTCTCCCTAGGTAGGTTTATTCCTAGGTATTTTATTCCTTTACTTGCAGGGGTAAATGGGAGTCCTTCCTTAATTTCTCTTTCTTTTTTTCTTCCTTAATGAATAGGAATGCAAGGGATTTCTGTGCATTAATTTTGTGTCCTGCAGCGTTTCCAAATCCATGGATTAGCTCTACTAGTTTTACGGTGGCATCTTTAGGATTCTCTAAGTATAGAATCAGGTCATGTGCAAAGAGTGGCATTGTGACTTCTTCTTTTCCAGTTTGCCTTCCTTTTCTTTCTTTTGCTGCTCTGATTCCCGTGGCTAGAAGTTCCAAAACCATGTTGATGAATAATAGTGGTGAGAGTGGTCATCCTTGTCTTGTTCCTGATCTTAGAGGACATGCTTTCAGTTCTTCACCACTGAAAATGTTTGCTGCGGGTTTGTTGTATACGTCCTTGATTAAGTTGAGTGAGGTTCCCTCTAAGCCCACGTCCTGGAGGCTTTATATCACAAATGTGTGTTGACATTTGTCACGAGCTTTTCTGCATCGAGTGACTTGATCATATGCTTTCTCCTCTTCAATTTGTCAATAGGGGGAATCACATTGATTTGCGTGTATTGAAGAATCCTTGCATCCCTGGGAAAAATCCCACTTGACGGTGAGTTATGATACTTTTAACGTGGTGTTGGATTCTGTTGCTGCTATTTTGTTGAGCCGCTTTGCATCTAAGTTCATCAGTGATATCGGGATGTAACTCTTTTTCCTACTGTCTTTGTCTGGTTTTCCCAACAGGGTGACGGTGGCCTCACAGGAAGAGTTTCAGAGTGTTCCTTCCACGCCAATAGTTTGGAAGAGTTTGAGAAAGGTGGGTGTTAGCTCTTTTCTACGTGTTGGATAGAAATAACCTGTGAAGCCATCTGGTCCTGGACTTTTGTTTGTTGGACGATTTGTAATCAGAGTTTCAAGTTCATTACTCGTACTGGGTCTGTTCATATTTTCGATTTTTTCCTGCTTCAGCCTTGGAAGGTCGTACCTTCCGAAGAATTTGTCCATTTCTTCCAGATTGTCCATTTTGTTAGCATAGAGTTGATTGCAGTAGTCTCTTACAACGTTTTGTATTTCTGTGTTGTCCGTTGTAACTTCTTTTACCTTTCTAATTTTATTGATTTCAGTCCTCTCCCTCTTTATCTTGATGCATCTAGCTAAGGATTTATCCATATGGTTTATCTTCTCAAAGAACCAGCTTTTTGTTTTTTTGATCTTTGATATTGTTTTCTTTGTTGCTGTTTCAGTCATTTCTTTCTTCTTTTTCTAACTTTTTATTGACAGTCCCAGCTACCTTCAGAGATTGTTTTCTATGGACTAAATGATTGGTTCAGATGGACACAACTTCTTCCTTTGATCTTATTGGTTTGTGAACTTTGCAATCTTACTTCATTATCTGATACAGCAGGTTCTTATTAGTTATCCATCTTATACATATTACTGTATATATGTCAATCCCACTCTCCGAATTCATCACACAGCCACCACCAACCCCGCCACTTTCCCCCCTTGGTGGCCATACGTTACTTCTCCACATCTGTGTATCAATTCTGTCCTGTACACTGGTTCATCTGTACCATTTCTCGAGGTTGAATATATGTGCTTTTATATACGATATCCGATTTTCTCTTTCTGACTGACTTCACGCTGTATGACAGTGTCTAGATCTATCCACGCCTGTACAAATGAACCAACATAGTTCCTTTTCGTGGCTGTATAATATTCCACGGTATATAGGTACCACATCTTCTTTATCCATTCGTGTTTGGGTGGCCATTTAAGTTGTTTCCATGACCTGGCTGTTGTAAATAGTGCTGCACTGAACATTGGGGTGCCTGTGCCTTTTAGAATTATGCTCTTCTCTGGGCTTATGCCCTGGTGTGCGATGGCTGAGTCATATGTTATTTCTATGTTCAGTTTTTCAAGGAATCTCCTTGCTTCCCTCCCTAGTGGCTCTATCAATTTACACTCCCACCAAGAGTGCAAGTGTGTTCTCTTTACACCGTGCCCAGCAGTTATTTTGTTGATTTTCTGATGGTGACCGTTCTAAATGGTGTGAGGTGATACCTCAGTGTAGTTTTGATGTGCATCTCTATAATAATTAGTGATGTTGAGCAGGTTTTTATCTGCTTGTTGGCCACCTGTATGTCTTCTGTGGAGAATAGTGTGTTTAGGACTTCTGCCCATTTATAGATTGGGTTGTTGGTTTTTTTAATACCAAGCAGCATGAGCTGTTTATGTATTTTTGAGATTGATCCTCAGACCGCTGATTTGTATGTAAATATTTTTCCCATTTCTGTGGGTTGTGTGTTCTTCTTTCTCATAGTTTCCTGTGCTTAGCAAAATCTTTTAAGGTTACTGAGGTCCCACTTGGATATTTCTGTTTTTATTTCCAGGACTCTAGCAGGAGGATTACAAAAGATCTTCTTGTGTTTTATGTCCAACGACGTTCTTCCTAGGTTTTCCTCTACGAGTTTTAGAGTGTCCAGACTTAAGTTTGGGTCTCTGTTCCATTTTGACTTAATTTTTGTGTACGGTGTTTGGGAGTGTTCTAATCTTATTGTTTTACATGTCTCTGTCCAGTTTCCCCAGCACCACGTATTCAAGAGACAGTCTCTTCTCCATTGTGTATCCGTGCCCCCTTTGTCAGAGATTAGTTGAGCATAGGCGTGTGGCTTTATCTCTGGGCTTTCTATCCTGTTGCATTGATCTATATTTCTGTTTTTGTGCCAGTCCAATGCTGTCTTGGTTACCGTAGCTTTGTAGTACAGTGCGAAGTCACGGAGCCTGATTCCTCCAGCTCCTTTTTTTTTTCCATCAAACTGCTTTGGCCACTCGGGGAGTTTTGTGTCTCCATACACATTTTAAGATTTTTTGTTCTGGTTTTGTAAAAAAATTGCCATTGGTAATTTGAGAGGGATTGCACTGAATGTGTAGATTGCTTTGGGTAGTAGAGTCATTTTCATAATATTGATTCTTCCTATCCAAGAACATGGTATAGCTCTTCATCTGTTTGTATCATCCTCAGTTTCATTCATCAGTGTCTTATACTTTTCTGTATACAGGTTTTCTGTCTCCCTAGGTAGGTTTATTCCTAGGTATTTTATTCCTTTACTTGCAGGGGTAAATGGGAGTCCTTCCTTAATTTCTCTTTCTTTTTTTCTTCCTTAATGAATAGGAATGCAAGGGATTTCTGTGCATTAATTTTGTGTCCTGCAGCGTTTCCAAATCCATGGATTAGCTCTACTAGTTTTACGGTGGCATCTTTAGGATTCTCTAAGTATAGAATCAGGTCATGTGCAAAGAGTGGCATTGTGACTTCTTCTTTTCCAGTTTGCCTTCCTTTTCTTTCTTTTGCTGCTCTGATTCCCGTGGCTAGAAGTTCCAAAACCATGTTGATGAATAATAGTGGTGAGAGTGGTCATCCTTGTCTTGTTCCTGATCTTAGAGGACATGCTTTCAGTTCTTCACCACTGAAAATGTTTGCTGCGGGTTTGTTGTATACGTCCTTGATTAAGTTGAGTGAGGTTCCCTCTAAGCCCACGTCCTGGAGGCTTTATATCACAAATGTGTGTTGACATTTGTCACGAGCTTTTCTGCATCGAGTGACTTGATCATATGCTTTCTCCTCTTCAATTTGTCAATAGGGGGAATCACATTGATTTGCGTGTATTGAAGAATCCTTGCATCCCTGGGAAAAATCCCACTTGACGGTGAGTTAGGATACTTTTAACGTGGTGTTGGATTCTGTTGCTGCTATTTTGTTGAGCCGCTTTGCATCTAAGTTCATCAGTGATATCGGGATGTAACTCTTTTTCCTACTGTCTTTGTCTGGTTTTCCCAACAGGGTGACGGTGGCCTCACAGGAAGAGTTTCAGAGTGTTCCTTCCACGCCAATAGTTTGGAAGAGTTTGAGAAAGGTGGGTGTTAGCTCTTTTCTACGTGTTGGATAGAAATAACCTGTGAAGCCATCTGGTCCTGGACTTTTGTTTGTTGGACGATTTGTAATCAGAGTTTCAAGTTCGTTACTCGTACTGGGTCTGTTCATATTTTCGATTTTTTCCTGCTTCAGCCTTGGAAGGTCGTACCTTCCGAAGAATTTGTCCATTTCTTCCAGATTGCCCATTTTGTTAGCATAGAGTTGATTGCAGTAGTCTCTTACAACGTTTTGTATTTCTGTGTTGTCCGTCGTAACTTCTTTTACCTTTCTAATTTTATTGATTTCAGTCCTCTCCCTCTTTATCTTGATGCATCTGGCTAAGGATTTATCCATATGGTTTATCTTCTCAAAGAACCAGCTTTTTGTTTTTTTGAACTTTGATATTGTTTTCTTTGTTGCTGTTTCAGTCATTTCTTTCTTCTTTTTCTACCTTTTTATTGACAGTCCCAACTACCTTCAGAGTTTGTTTTCTATGGAGTAAATGATTGGTTCAGATGGACACAACTTCTTCCTTTGATCTTATTGGTTTGTGAACTTTGCAATCTTACTTCATTATCTGATACAGCAGGTTCTTATTAGTTATCCATCTTATACATATTACTGTATATATGTCAATCCCACTCTCCGAATTCATCACACAGCCACCACCAACCCTGCCACTTTCCCCCCTTGGTGGCCATACGTTACTTCTCCACATCTGTGTATCAATTCTGTCCTGTACACTGGTTCATCTGTACCATTTCTCGAGGTTGAATATATGTGCTTTTATATACCATATCCGATTTTCTCTTTCTGACTGACTTCACTCTGTATGACAGTGTCTAGATCTATCCACGCCTGTACAAATGAACCAACATAGTTCCTTTTCGTGGCTGTATAATATTCCACGGTATATAGGTACCACATCTTCTTTATCCATTCGTCTTTGGGTGGCCATTAAGTTGTTTCCATGACCTGGCTGTTGTAAATAGTGCTGCACTGAACATTGGGGTGCCTGTGCCTTTTAGAATTATGATCTTCTCTGGGCTTATGCCCTGGTGTGCGATGGCTGAGTCATACGTTATTTCTATGTTCAGTTTTTCAAGGAATCTCCTTGCTTCCCTCCCTAGTGGCTCTATCAATTTACACTCCCACCAAGAGTGCAAGTGTGTTCTCTTTACACCGTGCCCAGCAGTTATTTTGTTGATTTTCTGATGGTGACCGTTCTAAATGGTGTGAGGTGATACCTCAGTGTAGTTTTGATGTGCATCTCTATAATAATTAGTGATGTTGAGCAGGTTTTTATCTGCTTGTTGGCCACCTGTATGTCTTCTGTGGAGAATAGTGTGTTTAGGACTTCTGCCCATGTATAGATTGGGTTGTTGGTTTTTTTAATACCAAGCAGCATGAGCTGTTTACGTATTTTTGAGATTGATCCTCAGACCGCTGATTTGTATGTAAATATTTTTCCCATTTCTGTGGGTTGTGTGTTCTTCTTTCTCATAGTTTCCTGTGCTTAGCAAAATCTTTTAAGGTTACTGAGGTCCCACTTGGATATTTCTGTTTTTATTTCCAGGACTCTAGCAGGAGGATTACAAAAGATCTTCTTGTGATTTATGTCCAACGACGTTCTTCCTAGGTTTTCCTCTACGAGTTTTAGAGTGTCCAGACTTAAGTTTGGGTCTCTGTTCCATTTTGACTTAATTTTTGTGTACGGTGTTTGGGAGTGTTCTAATCTTATTGTTTTACATGTCTCTGTCCAGTTTCCCCAGCACCACGTTTTCAAGAGACAGTCTCTTCTCCATTGTGTATCCGTGCCCCCTTTGTCAGAGATTAGTTGAGCATAGGCGTGTGGCTTTATCTCTGGGCTTTCTATCCTGTTGCATTGATCTATATTTCTGTTTTTGTGCCAGTCCAATGCTGTCTTGGTTACCGTAGCTTTGTAGTACAGTGCGAAGTCACGGAGCCTGATTCCTCCAGCTCCTTTTTTTTTTTCATCAAACTGCTTTGGCCACTCGGGGAGTTTTGTGTCTCCATACACATTTTAAGATTTTTTGTTCTGCTTTTGTAAAAAAATTGCCATTGGTAATTTGAGAGGGATTGCACTGAATGTGTAGATTGCTTTGGGTAGTAGAGTCATTTTCATAATATTGATTCTTCCTATCCAAGAACATGGTATAGCTCTTCATCTGTTTGTATCATCCTCAGTTTCATTCATCAGTGTCTTATACTTTTCTGTATACAGGTTTTCTGTCTCCCTAGGTAGGTTTATTCCTAGGTATTTTATTCCTTTACTTGCAGGGGTAAATGGGAGTCCTTCCTTAATTTCTCTTTCCTTTTTTCTTCCTTAATGAATAGGAATGCAAGGGATTTCTGTGCATTAATTTTGTGTCCTGCAGCGTTTCCAAATCCATGGATTAGCTCTACTAGTTTTACGGTGGCATCTTTAGGATTCTCTAAGTATAGAATCAGGTCATGTGCAAAGAGTGGCATTGTGACTTCTTCTTTTCCAGTTTGCCTTCCTTTTCTTTCTTTTGCTGCTCTGATTCCCGTGGCTAGAAGTTCCAAAACCATGTTGATGAATAATAGTGGTGAGAGTGGTCATCCTTGTCTTGTTCCTGATCTTAGAGGACATGCTTTCAGTTCTTCACCACTGAAAATGTTTGCTGCGGGTTTGTTGTATACGTCCTTGATTAAGTTGAGTGAGGTTACCTCTAAGCCCACGTCCTGGAGGCTTTATATCACAAATGTGTGTTGACATTTGTCACGAGCTTTTCTGCATCGAGTGACTTGATCATATGCTTTCTCCTCTTCAATTTGTCAATAGGGGGAATCACATTGATTTGCGTGTATTGAAGAATCCTTGCATCCCTGGGAAAAATCCCACTTGACGGTGAGTTAGGATACTTTTAACGTGGTGTTGGATTCTGTTGCTGCTATTTTGTTGAGCCGCTTTGCATCTAAGTTCATCAGTGATATCGGGATGTAACTCTTTTTCCTACTGTCTTTGTCTGGTTTTCCCAACAGGGTGACGGTGGCCTCACAGGAAGAGTTTCAGAGTGTTCCTTCCACGCCAATAGTTTGGAAGAGTTTGAGAAAGGTGGGTGTTACCTCTTTTCTACGTGTTGGATAGAAATAACCTGTGAAGCCATCTGGTCCTGGACTTTTGTTTGTTGGACGATTTGTAATCAGAGTTTCAAGTTCGTTACTCGTACTGGGTCTGTTCATATTTTCGATTTTTTCCTGCTTCAGCCTTGGAAGGTCGTACCTTCCGAAGAATTTGTCCATTTCTTCCAGATTGCCCATTTTGTTAGCATAGAGTTGATTGCAGTAGTCTCTTACAACGTTTTGTATTTCTGTGTTGTCCGTCGTAACTTCTTTTACCTTTCTAATTTTATTGATTTCAGTCCTCTCCCTCTTTATCTTGATGCATCTGGCTAAGGATTTATCCATATGGTTTATCTTCTCAAAGAACCAGCTTTTTGTTTTTTTGAACTTTGATATTGTTTTCTTTGTTGCTGTTTCAGTCATTTCTTTCTTCTTTTTCTACCTTTTTATTGACAGTCCCAACTACCTTCAGAGTTTGTTTTCTATGGAGTAAATGATTGGTTCAGATGGACACAACTTCTTCCTTTGATCTTATTGGTTTGTGAACTTTGCAATCTTACTTCATTATCTGATACAGCAGGTTCTTATTAGTTATCCATCTTATACATATTACTGTATATATGTCAATCCCACTCTCCGAATTCATCACACAGCCACCACCAACCCTGCCACTTTCCCCCCTTGGTGGCCATACGTTACTTCTCCACATCTGTGTATCAATTCTGTCCTGTACACTGGTTCATCTGTACCATTTCTCGAGGTTGAATATATGTGCTTTTATATACCATATCCGATTTTCTCTTTCTGACTGACTTCACTCTGTATGACAGTGTCTAGATCTATCCACGCCTGTACAAATGAACCAACATAGTTCCTTTTCGTGGCTGTATAATATTCCACGGTATATAGGTACCACATCTTCTTTATCCATTCGTCTTTGGGTGGCCATTAAGTTGTTTCCATGACCTGGCTGTTGTAAATAGTGCTGCACTGAACATTGGGGTGCCTGTGCCTTTTAGAATTATGATCTTCTCTGGGCTTATGCCCTGGTGTGCGATGGCTGAGTCATACGTTATTTCTATGTTCAGTTTTTCAAGGAATCTCCTTGCTTCCCTCCCTAGTGGCTCTATCAATTTACACTCCCACCAAGAGTGCAAGTGTGTTCTCTTTACACCGTGCCCAGCAGTTATTTTGTTGATTTTCTGATGGTGACCGTTCTAAATGGTGTCAGGTGATACCTCAGTGTAGTTTTGATGTGCATCTCTATAATAATTAGTGATGTTGAGCAGGTTTTTATCTGCTTGTTGGCCACCTGTATGTCTTCTGTGGAGAATAGTGTGTTTAGGACTTCTGCCCATATATAGATTGGGTTGTTGGTTTTTTTAATACCAAGCAGCATGAGCTGTTTATGTATTTTTGAGATTGATCCTCAGACCGCTGATTTGTATGTAAATATTTTTCCCATTTCTGTGGGTTGTGTGTTCTTCTTTCTCATAGTTTCCTGTGCTTAGCAAAATCTTTTAAGGTTACTGAGGTCCCACTTGGATATTTCTGTTTTTATTTCCAGGACTCTAGCAGGAGGATTACAAAAGATCTTCTTGTGATTTATGTCCAACGACGTTCTTCCTAGGTTTTCCTCTACGAGTTTTAGAGTGTCCAGACTTAAGTTTGGGTCTCTGTTCCATTTTGACTTAATTTTTGTGTACGGTGTTTGGGAGTGTTCTAATCTTATTGTTTTACATGTCTCTGTCCAGTTTCCCCAGCACCACGTATTCAAGAGACAGTCTCTTCTCCATTGTGTATCCGTGCCCCCTTTGTCAGAGATTAGTTGAGCATAGGCGTGTGGCTTTATCTCTGGGCTTTCTATCCTGTTGCATTGATCTATATTTCTGTTTTTGTGCCAGTCCAATGCTGTCTTGGTTACCGTAGCTTTGTAGTACAGTGCGAAGTCACGGAGCCTGATTCCTCCAGCTCCTTTTTTTTTTTCATCAAACTGCTTTGGCCACTCGGGGAGTTTTGTGTCTCCATACACATTTTAAGATTTTTTGTTCTGCTTTTGTAAAAAAATTGCCATTGGTAATTTGAGAGGGATTGCACTGAATGTGTAGATTGCTTTGGGTAGTAGAGTCATTTTCATAATATTGATTCTTCCTATCCAAGAACATGGTATAGCTCTTCATCTGTTTGTATCATCCTCAGTTTCATTCATCAGTGTCTTATACTTTTCTGTATACAGGTTTTCTGTCTCCCTAGGTAGGTTTATTCCTAGGTATTTTATTCCTTTACTTGCAGGGGTAAATGGGAGTCCTTCCTTAATTTCTCTTTCCTTTTTTCTTCCTTAATGAATAGGAATGCAAGGGATTTCTGTGCATTAATTTTGTGTCCTGCAGCGTTTCCAAATCCATGGATTAGCTCTACTAGTTTTACGGTGGCATCTTTAGGATTCTCTAAGTATAGAATCAGGTCATGTGCAAAGAGTGGCATTGTGACTTCTTCTTTTCCAGTTTGCCTTCCTTTTCTTTCTTTTGCTGCTCTGATTCCCGTGGCTAGAAGTTCCAAAACCATGTTGATGAATAATAGTGGTGAGAGTGGTCATCCTTGTCTTGTTCCTGATCTTAGAGGACATGCTTTCAGTTCTTCACCACTGAAAATGTTTGCTGCGGGTTTGTTGTATACGTCCTTGATTAAGTTGAGTGAGGTTCCCTCTAAGCCCACGTCCTGGAGGCTTTATATCACAAATGTGTGTTGACATTTGTCACGAGCTTTTCTGCATCGAGTGACTTGATCATATGCTTTCTCCTCTTCAAATTGTCAATAGGGGGAATCACATTGATTTGCGTGTATTGAAGAATCCTTGCATCCCTGGGAAAAATCCCACTTGACGGTGAGTTAGGATACTTTTAACGTGGTGTTGGATTCTGTTGCTGCTATTTTGTTGAGCCGCTTTGCATCTAAGTTCATCAGTGATATCGGGATGTAACTCTTTTTCCTACTGTCTTTGTCTGGTTTTCCCAACAGGGTGACGGTGGCCTCACAGGAAGAGTTTCAGAGTGTTCCTTCCACGCCAATAGTTTGGAAGAGTTTGAGAAAGGTGGGTGTTACCTCTTTTCTACGTGTTGGATAGAAATAACCTGTGAAGCCATCTGGTCCTGGACTTTTGTTTGTTGGACGATTTGTAATCAGAGTTTCAAGTTCGTTACTCGTACTGGGTCTGTTCATATTTTCGATTTTTTCCTGCTTCAGCCTTGGAAGGTCGTACCTTCTGAAGAATTTGTCCATTTCTTCCAGATTGCCCATTTTGTTAGCATAGAGTTGATTGCAGTAGTCTCTTACAACGTTTTGTATTTCTGTGTTGTCTGTCGTAACTTCTTTTACCTTTCTAATTTTATTGATTTCAGTCCTCTCCCTCTTTATCTTGATGCATCTGGCTAAGGATTTATCCATATGATTTATCTTCTCAAAGAACCAGCTTTTTGTTTTTTTGAACTTTGATATTGTTTTCTTTGTTGCTGTTTCAGTCATTTCTTTCTTCTTTTTCTACCTTTTTATTGACAGTCCCAACTACCTTCAGAGTTTGTTTTCTATGGAGTAAATGATTGGTTCAGATGGACACAACTTCTTCCTTTGATCTTATTGGTTTGTGAACTTTGCAATCTTACTTCATTATCTGATACAGCAGGTTCTTATTAGTTATCCATCTTATACATATTACTGTATATATGTCAATCCCACTCTCCGAATTCATCACACAGCCACCACCAACCCTGCCACTTTCCCCCCTTGGTGGCCATACGTTACTTCTCCACATCTGTGTATCAATTCTGTCCTGTACACTGGTTCATCTGTACCATTTCTCGAGGTTGAATATATGTGCTTTTATATACCATATCCGATTTTCTCTTTCTGACTGACTTCACTCTGTATGACAGTGTCTAGATCTATCCACGCCTGTACAAATGAACCAACATAGTTCCTTTTCGTGGCTGTATAATATTCCACGGTATATAGGTACCACATCTTCTTTATCCGTTCGTCTTTGGGTGGCCATTAAGTTGTTTCCATGACCTGGCTGTTGTAAATAGTGCTGCACTGAACATTGGGGTGCCTGTGCCTTTTAGAATTATGATCTTCTCTGGGCTTATGCCCTGGTGTGCGATGGCTGAGTCATATGTTATTTCTATGTTCAGTTTTTCAAGGAATCTCCTTGCTTCCCTCCCTAGTGGCTCTATCAATTTACACTCCCACCAAGAGTGCAAGTGTGTTCTCTTTACACCGTGCCCAGCAGTTATTTTGTTGATTTTCTGATGGTGACCGTTCTAAATGGTGTGAGGTGATACCTCAGTGTAGTTTTGATGTGCATCTCTATAATAATTAGTGATGTTGAGCAGGTTTTTATCTGCTTGTTGGCCACCTGTATGTCTTCTGTGGAGAATAGTGTGTTTAGGACTTCTGCCCATGTATAGATTGGGTTGTTGGTTTTTTTAATACCAAGCAGCATGAGCTGTTTACGTATTTTTGAGATTGATCCTCAGACCGCTGATTTGTATGTAAATATTTTTCCCATTTCTGTGGGTTGTGTGTTCTTCTTTCTCATAGTTTCCTGTGCTTAGCAAAATCTTTTAAGGTTACTGAGGTCCCACTTGGATATTTCTGTTTTTATTTCCAGGACTCTAGCAGGAGGATTACAAAAGATCTTCTTGTGTTTTATGTCCAACGACGTTCTTCCTAGGTTTTCCTCTACGAGTTTTAGAGTGTCCAGACTTAAGTTTGGGTCTCTGTTCCATTTTGACTTAATTTTTGTGTACGGTGTTTGGGAGTGTTCTAATCTTATTGTTTTACATGTCTCTGTCCAGTTTCCCCAGCACCACGTATTCAAGAGACAGTCTCTTCTCCATTGTGTATCCGTGCCCCCTTTGTCAGAGATTAGTTGAGCATAGGCGTGTGGCTTTATCTCTGGGCTTTCTATCCTGTTGCATTGATCTATATTTCTGTTTTTGTGCCAGTCCAATGCTGTCTTGGTTACCGTAGCTTTGTAGTACAGTGCGAAGTCACGGAGCCTGATTCCTCCAGCTCCTTTTTTTTTTTCATCAAACTGCTTTGGCCACTCGGGGAGTTTTGTGTCTCCATACACATTTTAAGATTTTTTGTTCTGCTTTTGTAAAAAAATTGCCATTGGTAATTTGAGAGGGATTGCACTGAATGTGTAGATTGCTTTGGGTAGTAGAGTCATTTTCATAATATTGATTCTTCCTATCCAAGAACATGGTATAGCTCTTCATCTGTTTGTATCATCCTCAGTTTCATTCATCAGTGTCTTATACTTTTCTGTATACAGGTTTTCTGTCTCCCTAGGTAGGTTTATTCCTAGGTATTTTATTCCTTTACTTGCAGGGGTAAATGGGAGTCCTTCCTTAATTTCTCTTTCTTTTTTTCTTCCTTAATGAATAGGAATGCAAGGGATTTCTGTGCATTAATTTTGTGTCCTGCAGCGTTTCCAAATCCATGGATTAGCTCTACTAGTTTTACGGTGGCATCTTTAGGATTCTCTAAGTATAGAATCAGGTCATGTGCAAAGAGTGGCATTGTGACTTCTTCTTTTCCAGTTTGCCTTCCTTTTCTTTCTTTTGCTGCTCTGATTCCCGTGGCTAGAAGTTCCAAAACCATGTTGATGAATAATAGTGGTGAGAGTGGTCATCCTTGTCTTGTTCCTGATCTTAGAGGACATGCTTTCAGTTCTTCACCACTGAAAATGTTTGCTGCGGGTTTGTTGTATACGTCCTTGATTAAGTTGAGTGAGGTTCCCTCTAAGCCCACGTCCTGGAGGCTTTATATCACAAATGTGTGTTGACATTTGTCACGAGCTTTTCTGCATCGAGTGACTTGATCATATGCTTTCTCCTCTTCAATTTGTCAATAGGGGGAATCACATTGATTTGCGTGTATTGAAGAATCCTTGCATCCCTGGGAAAAATCCCACTTGACGGTGAGTTAGGATACTTTTAACGTGGTGTTGGATTCTGTTGCTGCTATTTTGTTGAGCCGCTTTGCATCTAAGTTCATCAGTGATATCGGGATGTAACTCTTTTTCCTACTGTCTTTGTCTGGTTTTCCCAACAGGGTGACGGTGGCCTCACAGGAAGAGTTTCAGAGTGTTCCTTCCACGCCAATAGTTTGGAAGAGTTTGAGAAAGGTGGGTGTTAGCTCTTTTCTACGTGTTGGATAGAAATAACCTGTGAAGCCATCTGGTCCTGGACTTTTGTTTGTTGGACGATTTGTAATCAGAGTTTCAAGTTCGTTACTCGTACTGGGTCTGTTCATATTTTCGATTTTTTCCTGCTTCAGCCTTGGAAGGTCGTACCTTCCGAAGAATTTGTCCATTTCTTCCAGATTGCCCATTTTGTTAGCATAGAGTTGATTGCAGTAGTCTCTTACAACGTTTTGTATTTCTGTGTTGTCCGTCGTAACTTCTTTTACCTTTCTAATTTTATTGATTTCAGTCCTCTCCCTCTTTATCTTGATGCATCTGGCTAAGGATTTATCCATATGGTTTATCTTCTCAAAGAACCAGCTTTTTGTTTTTTTGAACTTTGATATTGTTTTCTTTGTTGCTGTTTCAGTCATTTCTTTCTTCTTTTTCTACCTTTTTATTGACAGTCCCAACTACCTTCAGAGTTTGTTTTCTATGGAGTAAATGATTGGTTCAGATGGACACAACTTCTTCCTTTGATCTTATTGGTTTGTGAACTTTGCAATCTTACTTCATTATCTGATACAGCAGGTTCTTATTAGTTATCCATCTTATACATATTACTGTATATATGTCAATCCCACTCTCCGAATTCATCACACAGCCACCACCAACCCTGCCACTTTCCCCCCTTGGTGGCCATACGTTACTTCTCCACATCTGTGTATCAATTCTGTCCTGTACACTGGTTCATCTGTACCATTTCTCGAGGTTGAATATATGTGCTTTTATATACGATATCCGATTTTCTCTTTCTGACTGACTTCACGCTGTATGACAGTGTCTAGATCTATCCACGCCTGTACAAATGAACCAACATAGTTCCTTTTCGTGGCTGTATAATATTCCACGGTATATAGGTACCACATCTTCTTTATCCATTCGTCTTTGGGTGGCCATTTAAGTTGTTTCCATGACCTGGCTGTTGTAAATAGTGCTGCACTGAACATTGGGGTGCCTGTGCCTTTTAGAATTATGCTCTTCTCTGGGCTTATGCCCTGGTGTGCGATGGCTGAGTCATATGTTATTTCTATGTTCAGTTTTTCAAGGAATCTCCTTGCTTCCCTCCCTAGTGGCTCTATCAATTTACACTCCCACCAAGAGCGCAAGTGTGTTCTCTTTACACCGTGCCCAGCAGTTATTTTGTTGATTTTCTGATGGTGACCGTTCTAAATGGTGTGAGGTGATACCTCAGTGTAGTTTTGATGTGCATCTCTATAATAATTAGTGATGTTGAGCAGGTTTTTATCTGCGTGTTGGCCACGTGTATGTCTTCTGTGGAGAATAGTGTGTTTAGGACTTCTGCCCATGTATAGATTGGGTTGTTGGTTTTTTTAATACCAAGCAGCATGAGCTGTTTACGTATTTTTGAGATTGATCCTCAGACCGCTGATTTGTATGTAAATATTTTTCCCATTTCTGTGGGTTGTGTGTTCTTCTTTCTCATAGTTTCCTGTGCTTAGCAAAATCTTTTAAGGTTACTGAGGTCCCACTTGGATATTTCTGTTTTTATTTCCAGGACTCTAGCAGGAGGATTACAAAAGATCTTCTTGTGTTTTATGTCCAACGACGTTCTTCCTAGGTTTTCCTCTACGAGTTTTAGAGTGTCCAGACTTAAGTTTGGGTCTCTGTTCCATTTTGACTTAATTTTTGTGTACGGTGTTTGGGAGTGTTCTAATCTTATTGTTTTACATGTCTCTGTCCAGTTTCCCCAGCACCACGTATTCAAGAGACAGTCTCTTCTCCATTGTGTATCCGTGCCCCCTTTGTCAGAGATTAGTTGAGCATAGGCGTGTGGCTTTATCTCTGGGCTTTCTATCCTGTTGCATTGATCTATATTTCTGTTTTTGTGCCAGTCCAATGCTGTCTTGGTTACCGTAGCTTTGTAGTACAGTGCGAAGTCACGGAGCCTGATTCCTCCAGCTCCTTTTTTTTTTTCATCAAACTGCTTTGGCCACTCGGGGAGTTTTGTGTCTCCATACACATTTTAAGATTTTTTGTTCTGGTTTTGTAAAAAAATTGCCATTGGTAATTTGAGAGGGATTGCACTGAATGTGTAGATTGCTTTGGGTAGTAGAGTCATTTTCATAATATTGATTCTTCCTATCCAAGAACATGGTATAGCTCTTCATCTGTTTGTATCATCCTCAGTTTCATTCATCAGTGTCTTATACTTTTCTGTATACAGGTTTTCTGTCTCCCTAGGTAGGTTTATTCCTAGGTATTTTATTCCTTTACTTGCAGGGGTAAATGGGAGTCCTTCCTTAATTTCTCTTTCTTTTTTTCTTCGTTAATGAATAGGAATGCAAGGGATTTCTGTGCATTAATTTTGTGTCCTGCAGCGTTTCCAAATCCATGGATTAGCTCTACTAGTTTTACGGTGGCATCTTTAGGATTCTCTAAGTATAGAATCAGGTCATGTGCAAAGAGTGGCATTGTGACTTCTTCTTTTCCAGTTTGCCTTCCTTTTCTTTCTTTTGCTGCTCTGATTCCCGTGGCTAGAAGTTCCAAAACCATGTTGATGAATAATAGTGGTGAGAGTGGTCATCCTTGTCTTGTTCCTGATCTTAGAGGACATGCTTTCAGTTCTTCACCACTGAAAATGTTTGCTGCGGGTTTGTTGTATACGTCCTTGATTAAGTTGAGTGAGGTTCCCTCTAAGCCCACGTCCTGGAGGCTTTATATCACAAATGTGTGTTGACATTTGTCACAAGCTTTTCTGCATCGAGTGACTTGATCATATGCTTTCTCCTCTTCAATTTGTCAATAGGGGGAATCACATTGATTTGCGTGTATTGAAGAATCCTTGCATCCCTGGGAAAAATCCCACTTGACGGTGAGTTAGGATACTTTTAACGTGGTGTTGGATTCTGTTGCTGCTATTTTGTTGAGCCGCTTTGCATCTAAGTTCATCAGTGATATCGGGATGTAACTCTTTTTCCTACTGTCTTTGTCTGGTTTTCCCAACAGGGTGACGGTGGCCTCACAGGAAGAGTTTCAGAGTGTTCCTTCCACGCCAATAGTTTGGAAGAGTTTGAGAAAGGTGGGTGTTACCTCTTTTCTACGTGTTGGATAGAAATAACCTGTGAAGCCATCTGGTCCTGGACTTTTGTTTGTTGGACGATTTGTAATCAGAGTTTCAAGTTCGTTACTCGTACTGGGTCTGTTCATATTTTCGATTTTTTCCTGCTTCAGCCTTGGAAGGTCGTACCTTCCGAAGAATTTGTCCATTTCTTCCAGATTGCCCATTTTGTTAGCATAGAGTTGATTGCAGTAGTCTCTTACAACGTTTTGTATTTCTGTGTTGTCCGTCATAACTTCTTTTACCTTTCTAATTTTATTGATTTCAGTCCTCTCCCTCTTTATCTTGATGCATCTGGCTAAGGATTTATCCATATGGTTTATCTTCTCAAAGAACCAGCTTTTTGTTTTTTTGAACTTTGATATTGTTTTCTTTGTTGCTGTTTCAGTCATTTCTTTCTTCTTTTTCTACCTTTTTATTGACAGTCCCAACTACCTTCAGAGTTTGTTTTCTATGGACTAAATGATTGGTTCAGATGGACACAACTTCTTCCTTTGATCTTATTGGTTTGTGAACTTTGCAATCTTACTTCATTATCTGATACAGCAGGTTCTTATTAGTTATCCATCTTATACATATTACTGTATATATGTCAATCCCACTCTCCGAATTCATCACACAGCCACCACCAACCCTGCCACTTTCCCCCCTTGGTGGCCATACGTTACTTCTCCACATCTGTGTATCAATTCTGTCCTGTACACTGGTTCATCTGTACCATTTCTCGAGGTTGAATATATGTGCTTTTATATACCATATCCGATTTTCTCTTTCTGACTGACTTCACGCTGTATGACAGTGTCTAGATCTATCCACGCCTGTACAAATGAACCAACATAGTTCCTTTTCATGGCTGTATAATATTCCACGGTATATAGGTACCACATCTTCTTTATCCATTCGTCTTTGGGTGGCCATTTAAGTTGTTTCCATGACCTGGCTGTTGTAAATAGTGCTGCACTGAACATTGGGGTGCCTGTGCCTTTTAGAATTATGCTCTTCTCTGGGCTTATGCCCTGGTGTGCGATGGCTGAGTCATATGTTATTTCTATGTTCAGTTTTTCAAGGAATCTCCTTGCTTCCCTCCCTAGTGGCTCTATCAATTTACACTCCCACCAAGAGTGCAAGTGTGTTCTCTTTACACCGTGCCCAGCAGTTATTTTGTTGATTTTCTGATGGTGACCGTTCTAAATGGTGTGAGGTGATACCTCAGTGTAGTTTTGATGTGCATCTCTATAATAATTAGTGATGTTGAGTAGGTTTTTATCTGCTTGTTGGCCACGTGTATGTCTTCTGTGGAGAATAGTGTGTTTAGGACTTCTGCCCATTTATAGATTGGGTTGTTGGTTTTTTTAATACCAAGCAGCATGAGCTGTTTACGTATTTTTGAGATTGATCCTCAGACCGCTGATTTGTATGTAAATATTTTTCCCATTTCTGTGGGTTGTGTGTTCTTCTTTCTCATAGTTTCCTGTGCTTAGCAAAATCTTTTAAGGTTACTGAGGTCCCACTTGGATATTTCTGTTTTTATTTCCAGGACTCTAGCAGGAGGATTACAAAAGATCTTCTTGTGTTTTATGTCCAACGACGTTCTTCCTAGGTTTTCCTCTACGAGTTTTAGAGTGTCCAGACTTAAGTTTGGGTCTCTGTTCCATTTTGACTTAATTTTTGTGTACGGTGTTTGGGAGTGTTCTAATCTTATTGTTTTACATGTCTCTGTCCAGTTTCCCCAGCACCACGTATTCAAGAGACAGTCTCTTCTCCATTGTGTATCCGTGCCCCCTTTGTCAGAGATTAGTTGAGCATAGGCGTGTGGCTTTATCTCTGGGCTTTCTATCCTGTTGCATTGATCTATATTTCTGTTTTTGTGCCAGTCCAATGCTGTCTTGGTTACCGTAGCTTTGTAGTACAGTGCGAAGTCACGGAGCCTGATTCCTCCAGCTCCTTTTTTTTTTTCATCAAACTGCTTTGGCCACTCGGGGAGTTTTGTGTCTCCATACACATTTTAAGATTTTTTGTTCTGGTTTTGTAAAAAAATTGCCATTGGTAATTTGAGAGGGATTGCACTGAATGTGTAGATTGCTTTGGGTAGTAGAGTCATTTTCATAATATTGATTCTTCCTATCCAAGAACATGGTATAGCTCTTCATCTGTTTGTATCATCCTCAGTTTCATTCATCAGTGTCTTATACTTTTCTGTATACAGGTTTTCTGTCTCCCTAGGTAGGTTTATTCCTAGGTATTTTATTCCTTTACTTGCAGGGGTAAATGGGAGTCCTTCCTTAATTTCTCTTTCTTTTTTTCTTCCTTAATGAATAGGAATGCAAGGGATTTCTGTGCATTAATTTTGTGTCCTGCAGCGTTTCCAAATCCATGGATTAGCTCTACTAGTTTTACGGTGGCATCTTTAGGATTCTCTAAGTATAGAATCAGGTCATGTGCAAAGAGTGGCATTGTGACTTCTTCTTTTCCAGTTTGCCTTCCTTTTCTTTCTTTTGCTGCTCTGATTCCCGTGGCTAGAAGTTCCAAAACCATGTTGATGAATAATAGTGGTGAGAGTGGTCATCCTTGTCTTGTTCCTGATCTTAGAGGACATGCTTTCAGTTCTTCACCACTGAAAATGTTTGCTGCGGGTTTGTTGTATACGTCCTTGATTAAGTTGAGTGAGGTTCCCTCTAAGCCCACGTCCTGGAGGCTTTATATCACAAATGTGTGTTGACATTTGTCACGAGCTTTTCTGCATCGAGTGACTTGATCATATGCTTTCTCCTCTTCAATTTGTCAATAGGGGGAATCACATTGATTTGCGTGTATTGAAGAATCCTTGCATCCCTGGGAAAAATCCCACTTGACGGTGAGTTAGGATACTTTTAACGTGGTGTTGGATTCTGTTGCTGCTATTTTGTTGAGCCGCTTTGCATCTAAGTTCATCAGTGATATCGGGATGTAACTCTTTTTCCTACTGTCTTTGTCTGGTTTTCCCAACAGGGTGACGGTGGCCTCACAGGAAGAGTTTCAGAGTGTTCCTTCCACGCCAATAGTTTGGAAGAGTTTGAGAAAGGTGGGTGTTAGCTCTTTTCTACGAGTTGGATAGAAATAACCTGTGAAGCCATCTGGTCCTGGACTTTTGTTTGTTGGACGATTTGTAATCAGAGTTTCAAGTTCATTACTCGTACTGGGTCTGTTCATATTTTCGATTTTTTCCTGCTTCAGCCTTGGAAGGTCATACCTTCCGAAGAATTTGTCCATTTCTTCCAGATTGTCCATTTTGTTAGCATAGAGTTGATTGCAGTAGTCTCTTACAACGTTTTGTATTTCTGTGTTGTCCGTTGTAACTTCTTTTACCTTTCTAATTTTATTGATTTCAGTCCTCTCCCTCTTTATCTTGATGCATCTAGCTAAGGATTTATCCATATGGTTTATCTTCTCAAAGAACCAGCTTTTTGTTTTTTTGATCTTTGATATTGTTTTCTTTGTTGCTGTTTCAGTCATTTCTTTCTTCTTTTTCTAACTTTTTATTGACAGTCCCAGCTACCTTCAGAGATTGTTTTCTATGGACTAAATGATTGGTTCAGATGGACACAACTTCTTCCTTTGATCTTATTGGTTTGTGAACTTTGCAATCTTACTTCATTATCTGATACAGCAGGTTCTTATTAGTTATCCATCTTATACATATTACTGTATATATGTCAATCCCACTCTCCGAATTCATCACACAGCCACCACCAACCCCGCCACTTTCCCCCCTTGGTGGCCATACGTTACTTCTCCACATCTGTGTATCAATTCTGTCCTGTACACTGGTTCATCTGTACCATTTCTCGAGGTTGAATATATGTGCTTTTATATACGATATCCGATTTTCTCTTTCTGACTGACTTCACGCTGTATGACAGTGTCTAGATCTATCCACGCCTGTACAAATGAACCAACATAGTTCCTTTTCGTGGCTGTATAATATTCCACGGTATATAGGTACCACATCTTCTTTATCCATTCGTGTTTGGGTGGCCATTTAAGTTGTTTCCATGACCTGGCTGTTGTAAATAGTGCTGCACTGAACATTGGGGTGCCTGTGCCTTTTAGAATTATGCTCTTCTCTGGGCTTATGCCCTGGTGTGCGATGGCTGAGTCATACGTTATTTCTATGTTCAGTTTTTCAAGGAATCTCCTTGCTTTCCTCCCTAGTGGCTCTATCAATTTACACTCCCACCAAGAGTGCAAGTGTGTTCTCTTTACACCGTGCCCAGCAGTTATTTTGTTGATTTTCTGATGGTGACCGTTCTAAATGGTGTGAGGTGATACCTCAGTGTAGTTTTGATGTGCATCTCTATAATAATTAGTGATGTTGAGCAGGTTTTTATCTGCTTGTTGGCCACCTGTATGTCTTCTGTGGAGAATAGTGTGTTTAGGACTTCTGCCCATTTATAGATTGGGTTGTTGGTTTTTTTAATACCAAGCAGCATGAGCTGTTTATGTATTTTTGAGATTGATCCTCAGACCGCTGATTTGTATGTAAATATTTTTCCCATTTCTGTGGGTTGTGTGTTCTTCTTTCTCATAGTTTCCTGTGCTTAGCAAAATCTTTTAAGGTTACTGAGGTCCCACTTGGATATTTCTGTTTTTATTTCCAGGACTCTAGCAGGAGGATTACAAAAGATCTTCTTGTGTTTTATGTCCAACGACGTTCTTCCTAGGTTTTCCTCTACGAGTTTTAGAGTGTCCAGACTTAAGTTTGGGTCTCTGTTCCATTTTGACTTAATTTTTGTGTACGGTGTTTGGGAGTGTTCTAATCTTATTGTTTTACATGTCTCTGTCCAGTTTCCCCAGCACCACGTATTCAAGAGACAGTCTCTTCTCCATTGTGTATCCGTGCCCCCTTTGTCAGAGATTAGTTGAGCATAGGCGTGTGGCTTTATCTCTGGGCTTTCTATCCTGTTGCATTGATCTATATTTCTGTTTTTGTGCCAGTCCAATGCTGTCTTGGTTACCGTAGCTTTGTAGTACAGTGCGAAGTCACGGAGCCTGATTCCTCCAGCTCCTTTTTTTTTTTCATCAAACTGCTTTGGCCACTCGGGGAGTTTTGTGTCTCCATACACATTTTAAGATTTTTTGTTCTGGTTTTGTAAAAAAATTGCCATTGGTAATTTGAGAGGGATTGCACTGAATGTGTAGATTGCTTTGGGTAGTAGAGTCATTTTCATAATATTGATTCTTCCTATCCAAGAACATGGTATAGCTCTTCATCTGTTTGTATCATCCTCAGTTTCATTCATCAGTGTCTTATACTTTTCTGTATACAGGTTTTCTGTCTCCCTAGGTAGGTTTATTCCTAGGTATTTTATTCCTTTACTTGCAGGGGTAAATGGGAGTCCTTCCTTAATTTCTCCTTCTTTTTTTCTTCCTTAATGAATAGGAATGCAAGGGATTTCTGTGCATTAATTTTGTGTCCTGCAGCGTTTCCAAATCCATGGATTAGCTCTACTAGTTTTACGGTGGCATCTTTAGGATTCTCTAAGTATAGAATCAGGTCATGTGCAAAGAGTGGCATTGTGACTTCTTCTTTTCCAGTTTGCCTTCCTTTTCTTTCTTTTGCTGCTCTGGTTCCCGTGGCTAGAAGTTCCAAAACCATGTTGATGAATAATAGTGGTGAGAGTGGTCATCCTTGTCTTGTTCCTGATCTTAGAGGACATGCTTTCAGTTCTTCACCACTGAAAATGTTTGCTGCGGGTTTGTTGTATACGTCCTTGATTAAGTTGAGTGAGGTTCCCTCTAAGCCCACGTCCTGGAGGCTTTATATCACAAATGTGTGTTGACATTTGTCACGAGCTTTTCTGCATCGAGTGACTTGATCATATGCTTTCTCCTCTTCAATTTGTCAATAGGGGGAATCACATTGATTTGCGTGTATTGAAGAATCCTTGCATCCCTGGGAAAAATCCCACTTGACGGTGAGTTAGGATACTTTTAACGTGGTGTTGGATTCTGTTGCTGCTATTTTGTTGAGCCGCTTTGCATCTAAGTTCATCAGTGATATCGGGATGTAACTCTTTTTCCTACTGTCTTTGTCTGGTTTTCCCAACAGGGTGACGGTGGCCTCACAGGAAGAGTTTCAGAGTGTTCCTTCCACGCCAATAGTTTGGAAGAGTTTGAGAAAGGTGGGTGTTACCTCTTTTCTACGTGTTGGATAGAAATAACCTGTGAAGCCATCTGGTCCTGGACTTTTGTTTGTTGGACGATTTGTAATCAGAGTTTCAAGTTCGTTACTCGTACTGGGTCTGTTCATATTTTCGATTTTTTCCTGCTTCAGCCTTGGAAGGTCGTACCTTCCGAAGAATTTGTCCATTTCTTCCAGATTGCCCATTTTGTTAGCATAGAGTTGATTGCAGTAGTCTCTTACAACGTTTTGTATTTCTGTGTTGTCCGTCGTAACTTCTTTTACCTTTCTAATTTTATTGATTTCAGTCCTCTCCCTCTTTATCTTGATGCATCTGGCTAAGGATTTATCCATATGGTTTATCTTCTCAAAAAACCAGCTTTTTGTTTTTTTGAACTTTGATATTGTTTTCTTTGTTGCTGTTTCAGTCATTTCTTTCTTCTTTTTCTACCTTTTTATTGACAGTCCCAACTACCTTCAGAGTTTGTTTTCTATGGAGTAAATGATTGGTTCAGATGGACACAACTTCTTCCTTTGATCTTATTGGTTTGTGAACTTTGCAATCTTACTTCATTATCTGATACAGCAGGTTCTTATTAGTTATCCATCTTATACATATTACTGTATATATGTCAATCCCACTCTCCGAATTCATCACACAGCCACCACCAACCCCGCCACTTTCCCCCCTTGGTGGCCATACGTTACTTCTCCACATCTGTGTATCAATTCTGTCCTGTACACTGGTTCATCTGTACCATTTCTCGAGGTTGAATATATGTGCTTTTATATACCATATCCGATTTTCTCTTTCTGACTGACTTCACTCTGTATGACAGTGTCTAGATCTATCCACGCCTGTACAAATGAACCAACATAGTTCCTTTTCGTGGCTGTATAATATTCCACGGTATATAGGTACCACATCTTCTTTATCCATTCGTCTTTGGGTGGCCATTAAGTTGTTTCCATGACCTGGCTGTTGTAAATAGTGCTGCACTGAACATTGGGGTGCCTGTGCCTTTTAGAATTATGATCTTCTCTGGGCTTATGCCCTGGTGTGCGATGGCTGAGTCATACGTTATTTCTATGTTCAGTTTTTCAAGGAATCTCCTTGCTTCCCTCCCTAGTGGCTCTATCAATTTACACTCCCACCAAGAGTGCAAGTGTGTTCTCTTTACACCGTGCCCAGCAGTTATTTTGTTGATTTTCTGATGGTGACCGTTCTAAATGGTGTGAGGTGATACCTCAGTGTAGTTTTGATGTGCATCTCTATAATAATTAGTGATGTTGAGCAGGTTTTTATCTGCTTGTTGGCCACCTGTATGTCTTCTGTGGAGAATAGTGTGTTTAGGACTTCTGCCCATTTATAGATTGGGTTGTTGGTTTTTTTAATACCAAGCAGCATGAGCTGTTTACGTATTTTTGAGATTGATCCTCAGACCGCTGATTTGTATGTAAATATTTTTCCCATTTCTGTGGGTTGTGTGTTCTTCTTTCTCATAGTTTCCTGTGCTTAGCAAAATCTTTTAAGGTTACTGAGGTCCCACTTGGATATTTCTGTTTTTATTTCCAGGACTCTAGCAGGAGGATTACAAAAGATCTTCTTGTGTTTTATGTCCAACGACGTTCTTCCTAGGTTTTCCTCTACGAGTTTTAGAGTGTCCAGACTTAAGTTTGGGTCTCTGTTCCATTTTGACTTAATTTTTGTGTACGGTGTTTGGGAGTGTTCTAATCTTATTGTTTTACATGTCTCTGTCCAGTTTCCCCAGCACCACGTATTCAAGAGACAGTCTCTTCTCCATTGTGTATCCGTGCCCCCTTTGTCAGAGATTAGTTGAGCATAGGCGTGTGGCTTTATCTCTGGGCTTTCTATCCTGTTGCATTGATCTATATTTCTGTTTTTGTGCCAGTCCAATGCTGTCTTGGTTACCGTAGCTTTGTAGTACAGTGCGAAGTCACGGAGCCTGATTCCTCCAGCTCCTTTTTTTTTTTCATCAAACTGCTTTGGCCACTCGGGGAGTTTTGTGTCTCCATACACATTTTAAGATTTTTTGTTCTGGTTTTGTAAAAAAATTGCCATTGGTAATTTGAGAGGGATTGCACTGAATGTGTAGATTGCTTTGGGTAGTAGAGTCATTTTCATAATATTGATTCTTCCTATCCAAGAACATGGTATAGCTCTTCATCTGTTTGTATCATCCTCAGTTTCATTCATCAGTGTCTTATACTTTTCTGTATACATGTTTTCTGTCTCCCTAGGTAGGTTTATTCCTAGGTATTTTATTCCTTTACTTGCAGGGGTAAATGGGAGTCCTTCCTTAATTTCTCTTTCTTTTTTTCTTCCTTAATGAATAGGAATGCAAGGGATTTCTGTGCATTAATTTTGTGTCCTGCAGCGTTTCCAAATCCATGGATTAGCTCTACTAGTTTTACGGTGGCATCTTTAGGATTCTCTAAGTATAGAATCAGGTCATGTGCAAAGAGTGGCATTGTGACTTCTTCTTTTCCAGTTTGCCTTCCTTTTCTTTCTTTTGCTGCTCTGATTCCCGTGGCTAGAAGTTCCAAAACCATGTTGATGAATAATAGTGGTGAGAGTGGTCATCCTTGTCTTGTTCCTGATCTTAGAGGACATGCTTTCAGTTCTTCACCACTGAAAATGTTTGCTGCGGGTTTGTTGTATACGTCCTTGATTAAGTTGAGTGAGGTTCCCTCTAAGCCCACGTCCTGGAGGCTTTATATCACAAATGTGTGTTGACATTTGTCACGAGCTTTTCTGCATCGAGTGACTTGATCATATGCTTTCTCCTCTTCAATTTGTCAATAGGGGGAATCACATTGATTTGCGTGTATTGAAGAATCCTTGCATCCCTGGGAAAAATCCCACTTGACGGTGAGTTATGATACTTTTAACGTGGTGTTGGATTCTGTTGCTGCTATTTTGTTGAGCCGCTTTGCATCTAAGTTCATCAGTGATATCGGGATGTAACTCTTTTTCCTACTGTCTTTGTCTGGTTTTCCCAACAGGGTGACGGTGGCCTCACAGGAAGAGTTTCAGAGTGTTCCTTCCACGCCAATAGTTTGGAAGAGTTTGAGAAAGGTGGGTGTTAGCTCTTTTCTACGTGTTGGATAGAAATAACCTGTGAAGCCATCTGGTCCTGGACTTTTGTTTGTTGGACGATTTGTAATCAGAGTTTCAAGTTCATTACTCGTACTGGGTCTGTTCATATTTTCGATTTTTTCCTGCTTCAGCCTTGGAAGGTCGTACCTTCCGAAGAATTTGTCCATTTCTTCCAGATTGTCCATTTTGTTAGCATAGAGTTGATTGCAGTAGTCTCTTACAACGTTTTGTATTTCTGTGTTGTCCGTTGTAACTTCTTTTACCTTTCTAATTTTATTGATTTCAGTCCTCTCCCTCTTTATCTTGATGCATCTAGCTAAGGATTTATCCATATGGTTTATCTTCTCAAAGAACCAGCTTTTTGTTTTTTTGATCTTTGATATTGTTTTCTTTGTTGCTGTTTCAGTCATTTCTTTCTTCTTTTTCTAACTTTTTATTGACAGTCCCAGCTACCTTCAGAGATTGTTTTCTATGGACTAAATGATTGGTTCAGATGGACACAACTTCTTCCTTTGATCTTATTGGTTTGTGAACTTTGCAATCTTACTTCATTATCTGATACAGCAGGTTCTTATTAGTTATCCATCTTATACATATTACTGTATATATGTCAATCCCACTCTCCGAATTCATCACACAGCCACCACCAACCCCGCCACTTTCCCCCCTTGGTGGCCATACGTTACTTCTCCACATCTGTGTATCAATTCTGTCCTGTACACTGGTTCATCTGTACCATTTCTCGAGGTTGAATATATGTGCTTTTATATACGATATCCGATTTTCTCTTTCTGACTGACTTCACGCTGTATGACAGTGTCTAGATCTATCCACGCCTGTACAAATGAACCAACATAGTTCCTTTTCGTGGCTGTATAATATTCCACGGTATATAGGTACCACATCTTCTTTATCCATTCGTGTTTGGGTGGCCATTTAAGTTGTTTCCATGACCTGGCTGTTGTAAATAGTGCTGCACTGAACATTGGGGTGCCTGTGCCTTTTAGAATTATGCTCTTCTCTGGGCTTATGCCCTGGTGTGCGATGGCTGAGTCATATGTTATTTCTATGTTCAGTTTTTCAAGGAATCTCCTTGCTTCCCTCCCTAGTGGCTCTATCAATTTACACTCCCACCAAGAGTGCAAGTGTGTTCTCTTTACACCGTGCCCAGCAGTTATTTTGTTGATTTTCTGATGGTGACCGTTCTAAATGGTGTGAGGTGATACCTCAGTGTAGTTTTGATGTGCATCTCTATAATAATTAGTGATGTTGAGCAGGTTTTTATCTGCTTGTTGGCCACCTGTATGTCTTCTGTGGAGAATAGTGTGTTTAGGACTTCTGCCCATTTATAGATTGGGTTGTTGGTTTTTTTAATACCAAGCAGCATGAGCTGTTTATGTATTTTTGAGATTGATCCTCAGACCGCTGATTTGTATGTAAATATTTTTCCCATTTCTGTGGGTTGTGTGTTCTTCTTTCTCATAGTTTCCTGTGCTTAGCAAAATCTTTTAAGGTTACTGAGGTCCCACTTGGATATTTCTGTTTTTATTTCCAGGACTCTAGCAGGAGGATTACAAAAGATCTTCTTGTGTTTTATGTCCAACGACGTTCTTCCTAGGTTTTCCTCTACGAGTTTTAGAGTGTCCAGACTTAAGTTTGGGTCTCTGTTCCATTTTGACTTAATTTTTGTGTACGGTGTTTGGGAGTGTTCTAATCTTATTGTTTTACATGTCTCTGTCCAGTTTCCCCAGCACCACGTATTCAAGAGACAGTCTCTTCTCCATTGTGTATCCGTGCCCCCTTTGTCAGAGATTAGTTGAGCATAGGCGTGTGGCTTTATCTCTGGGCTTTCTATCCTGTTGCATTGATCTATATTTCTGTTTTTGTGCCAGTCCAATGCTGTCTTGGTTACCGTAGCTTTGTAGTACAGTGCGAAGTCACGGAGCCTGATTCCTCCAGCTCCTTTTTTTTTTCCATCAAACTGCTTTGGCCACTCGGGGAGTTTTGTGTCTCCATACACATTTTAAGATTTTTTGTTCTGGTTTTGTAAAAAAATTGCCATTGGTAATTTGAGAGGGATTGCACTGAATGTGTAGATTGCTTTGGGTAGTAGAGTCATTTTCATAATATTGATTCTTCCTATCCAAGAACATGGTATAGCTCTTCATCTGTTTGTATCATCCTCAGTTTCATTCATCAGTGTCTTATACTTTTCTGTATACAGGTTTTCTGTCTCCCTAGGTAGGTTTATTCCTAGGTATTTTATTCCTTTACTTGCAGGGGTAAATGGGAGTCCTTCCTTAATTTCTCTTTCTTTTTTTCTTCCTTAATGAATAGGAATGCAAGGGATTTCTGTGCATTAATTTTGTGTCCTGCAGCGTTTCCAAATCCATGGATTAGCTCTACTAGTTTTACGGTGGCATCTTTAGGATTCTCTAAGTATAGAATCAGGTCATGTGCAAAGAGTGGCATTGTGACTTCTTCTTTTCCAGTTTGCCTTCCTTTTCTTTCTTTTGCTGCTCTGATTCCCGTGGCTAGAAGTTCCAAAACCATGTTGATGAATAATAGTGGTGAGAGTGGTCATCCTTGTCTTGTTCCTGATCTTAGAGGACATGCTTTCAGTTCTTCACCACTGAAAATGTTTGCTGCGGGTTTGTTGTATACGTCCTTGATTAAGTTGAGTGAGGTTCCCTCTAAGCCCACGTCCTGGAGGCTTTATATCACAAATGTGTGTTGACATTTGTCACGAGCTTTTCTGCATCGAGTGACTTGATCATATGCTTTCTCCTCTTCAATTTGTCAATAGGGGGAATCACATTGATTTGCGTGTATTGAAGAATCCTTGCATCCCTGGGAAAAATCCCACTTGACGGTGAGTTAGGATACTTTTAACGTGGTGTTGGATTCTGTTGCTGCTATTTTGTTGAGCCGCTTTGCATCTAAGTTCATCAGTGATATCGGGATGTAACTCTTTTTCCTACTGTCTTTGTCTGGTTTTCCCAACAGGGTGACGGTGGCCTCACAGGAAGAGTTTCAGAGTGTTCCTTCCACGCCAATAGTTTGGAAGAGTTTGAGAAAGGTGGGTGTTAGCTCTTTTCTACGTGTTGGATAGAAATAACCTGTGAAGCCATCTGGTCCTGGACTTTTGTTTGTTGGACGATTTGTAATCAGAGTTTCAAGTTCGTTACTCGTACTGGGTCTGTTCATATTTTCGATTTTTTCCTGCTTCAGCCTTGGAAGGTCGTACCTTCCGAAGAATTTGTCCATTTCTTCCAGATTGCCCATTTTGTTAGCATAGAGTTGATTGCAGTAGTCTCTTACAACGTTTTGTATTTCTGTGTTGTCCGTCGTAACTTCTTTTACCTTTCTAATTTTATTGATTTCAGTCCTCTCCCTCTTTATCTTGATGCATCTGGCTAAGGATTTATCCATATGGTTTATCTTCTCAAAGAACCAGCTTTTTGTTTTTTTGAACTTTGATATTGTTTTCTTTGTTGCTGTTTCAGTCATTTCTTTCTTCTTTTTCTACCTTTTTATTGACAGTCCCAACTACCTTCAGAGTTTGTTTTCTATGGAGTAAATGATTGGTTCAGATGGACACAACTTCTTCCTTTGATCTTATTGGTTTGTGAACTTTGCAATCTTACTTCATTATCTGATACAGCAGGTTCTTATTAGTTATCCATCTTATACATATTACTGTATATATGTCAATCCCACTCTCCGAATTCATCACACAGCCACCACCAACCCTGCCACTTTCCCCCCTTGGTGGCCATACGTTACTTCTCCACATCTGTGTATCAATTCTGTCCTGTACACTGGTTCATCTGTACCATTTCTCGAGGTTGAATATATGTGCTTTTATATACCATATCCGATTTTCTCTTTCTGACTGACTTCACTCTGTATGACAGTGTCTAGATCTATCCACGCCTGTACAAATGAACCAACATAGTTCCTTTTCGTGGCTGTATAATATTCCACGGTATATAGGTACCACATCTTCTTTATCCATTCGTCTTTGGGTGGCCATTAAGTTGTTTCCATGACCTGGCTGTTGTAAATAGTGCTGCACTGAACATTGGGGTGCCTGTGCCTTTTAGAATTATGATCTTCTCTGGGCTTATGCCCTGGTGTGCGATGGCTGAGTCATACGTTATTTCTATGTTCAGTTTTTCAAGGAATCTCCTTGCTTCCCTCCCTAGTGGCTCTATCAATTTACACTCCCACCAAGAGTGCAAGTGTGTTCTCTTTACACCGTGCCCAGCAGTTATTTGTTGATTTTCTGATGGTGACCGTTCTAAATGGTGTCAGGTGATACCTCAGTGTAGTTTTGATGTGCATCTCTATAATAATTAGTGATGTTGAGCAGGTTTTTATCTGCTTGTTGGCCACCTGTATGTCTTCTGTGGAGAATAGTGTGTTTAGGACTTCTGCCCATGTATAGATTGGGTTGTTGGTTTTTTTAATACCAAGCAGCATGAGCTGTTTACGTATTTTTGAGATTGATCCTCAGACCGCTGATTTGTATGTAAATATTTTTCCCATTTCTGTGGGTTGTGTGTTCTTCTTTCTCATAGTTTCCTGTGCTTAGCAAAATCTTTTAAGGTTACTGAGGTCCCACTTGGATATTTCTGTTTTTATTTCCAGGACTCTAGCAGGAGGATTACAAAAGATCTTCTTGTGATTTATGTCCAACGACGTTCTTCCTAGGTTTTCCTCTACGAGTTTTAGAGTGTCCAGACTTAAGTTTGGGTCTCTGTTCCATTTTGACTTAATTTTTGTGTACGGTGTTTGGGAGTGTTCTAATCTTATTGTTTTACATGTCTCTGTCCAGTTTCCCCAGCACCACGTTTTCAAGAGACAGTCTCTTCTCCATTGTGTATCCGTGCCCCCTTTGTCAGAGATTAGTTGAGCATAGGCGTGTGGCTTTATCTCTGGGCTTTCTATCCTGTTGCATTGATCTATATTTCTGTTTTTGTGCCAGTCCAATGCTGTCTTGGTTACCGTAGCTTTGTAGTACAGTGCGAAGTCACGGAGCCTGATTCCTCCAGCTCCTTTTTTTTTTTCATCAAACTGCTTTGGCCACTCGGGGAGTTTTGTGTCTCCATACACATTTTAAGATTTTTTGTTCTGCTTTTGTAAAAAAATTGCCATTGGTAATTTGAGAGGGATTGCACTGAATGTGTAGATTGCTTTGGGTAGTAGAGTCATTTTCATAATATTGATTCTTCCTATCCAAGAACATGGTATAGCTCTTCATCTGTTTGTATCATCCTCAGTTTCATTCATCAGTGTCTTATACTTTTCTGTATACAGGTTTTCTGTCTCCCTAGGTAGGTTTATTCCTAGGTATTTTATTCCTTTACTTGCAGGGGTAAATGGGAGTCCTTCCTTAATTTCTCTTTCCTTTTTTCTTCCTTAATGAATAGGAATGCAAGGGATTTCTGTGCATTAATTTTGTGTCCTGCAGCGTTTCCAAATCCATGGATTAGCTCTACTAGTTTTACGGTGGCATCTTTAGGATTCTCTAAGTATAGAATCAGGTCATGTGCAAAGAGTGGCATTGTGACTTCTTCTTTTCCAGTTTGCCTTCCTTTTCTTTCTTTTGCTGCTCTGATTCCCGTGGCTAGAAGTTCCAAAACCATGTTGATGAATAATAGTGGTGAGAGTGGTCATCCTTGTCTTGTTCCTGATCTTAGAGGACATGCTTTCAGTTCTTCACCACTGAAAATGTTTGCTGCGGGTTTGTTGTATACGTCCTTGATTAAGTTGAGTGAGGTTCCCTCTAAGCCCACGTCCTGGAGGCTTTATATCACAAATGTGTGTTGACATTTGTCACGAGCTTTTCTGCATCGAGTGACTTGATCATATGCTTTCTCCTCTTCAAATTGTCAATAGGGGGAATCACATTGATTTGCGTGTATTGAAGAATCCTTGCATCCCTGGGAAAAATCCCACTTGACGGTGAGTTAGGATACTTTTAACGTGGTGTTGGATTCTGTTGCTGCTATTTTGTTGAGCCGCTTTGCATCTAAGTTCATCAGTGATATCGGGATGTAACTCTTTTTCCTACTGTCTTTGTCTGGTTTTCCCAACAGGGTGACGGTGGCCTCACAGGAAGAGTTTCAGAGTGTTCCTTCCACGCCAATAGTTTGGAAGAGTTTGAGAAAGGTGGGTGTTACCTCTTTTCTACGTGTTGGATAGAAATAACCTGTGAAGCCATCTGGTCCTGGACTTTTGTTTGTTGGACGATTTGTAATCAGAGTTTCAAGTTCGTTACTCGTACTGGGTCTGTTCATATTTTCGATTTTTTCCTGCTTCAGCCTTGGAAGGTCGTACCTTCTGAAGAATTTGTCCATTTCTTCCAGATTGCCCATTTTGTTAGCATAGAGTTGATTGCAGTAGTCTCTTACAACGTTTTGTATTTCTGTGTTGTCTGTCGTAACTTCTTTTACCTTTCTAATTTTATTGATTTCAGTCCTCTCCCTCTTTATCTTGATGCATCTGGCTAAGGATTTATCCATATGGTTTATCTTCTCAAAGAACCAGCTTTTTGTTTTTTTGAACTTTGATATTGTTTTCTTTGTTGCTGTTTCAGTCATTTCTTTCTTCTTTTTCTACCTTTTTATTGACAGTCCCAACTACCTTCAGAGTTTGTTTTCTATGGAGTAAATGATTGGTTCAGATGGACACAACTTCTTCCTTTGATCTTATTGGTTTGTGAACTTTGCAATCTTACTTCATTATCTGATACAGCAGGTTCTTATTAGTTATCCATCTTATACATATTACTGTATATATGTCAATCCCACTCTCCGAATTCATCACACAGCCACCACCAACCCTGCCACTTTCCCCCCTTGGTGGCCATACGTTACTTCTCCACATCTGTGTATCAATTCTGTCCTGTACACTGGTTCATCTGTACCATTTCTCGAGGTTGAATATATGTGCTTTTATATACCATATCCGATTTTCTCTTTCTGACTGACTTCACTCTGTATGACAGTGTCTAGATCTATCCACGCCTGTACAAATGAACCAACATAGTTCCTTTTCGTGGCTGTATAATATTCCACGGTATATAGGTACCACATCTTCTTTATCCGTTCGTCTTTGGGTGGCCATTAAGTTGTTTCCATGACCTGGCTGTTGTAAATAGTGCTGCACTGAACATTGGGGTGCCTGTGCCTTTTAGAATTATGATCTTCTCTGGGCTTATGCCCTGGTGTGCGATGGCTGAGTCATATGTTATTTCTATGTTCAGTTTTTCAAGGAATCTCCTTGCTTCCCTCCCTAGTGGCTCTATCAATTTACACTCCCACCAAGAGTGCAAGTGTGTTCTCTTTACACCGTGCCCAGCAGTTATTTTGTTGATTTTCTGATGGTGACCGTTCTAAATGGTGTGAGGTGATACCTCAGTGTAGTTTTGATGTGCATCTCTATAATAATTAGTGATGTTGAGCAGGTTTTTATCTGCTTGTTGGCCACCTGTATGTCTTCTGTGGAGAATAGTGTGTTTAGGACTTCTGCCCATGTATAGATTGGGTTGTTGGTTTTTTTAATACCAAGCAGCATGAGCTGTTTACGTATTTTTGAGATTGATCCTCAGACCGCTGATTTGTATGTAAATATTTTTCCCATTTCTGTGGGTTGTGTGTTCTTCTTTCTCATAGTTTCCTGTGCTTAGCAAAATCTTTTAAGGTTACTGAGGTCCCACTTGGATATTTCTGTTTTTATTTCCAGGACTCTAGCAGGAGGATTACAAAAGATCTTCTTGTGTTTTATGTCCAACGACGTTCTTCCTAGGTTTTCCTCTACGAGTTTTAGAGTGTCCAGACTTAAGTTTGGGTCTCTGTTCCATTTTGACTTAATTTTTGTGTACGGTGTTTGGGAGTGTTCTAATCTTATTGTTTTACATGTCTCTGTCCAGTTTCCCCAGCACCACGTATTCAAGAGACAGTCTCTTCTCCATTGTGTATCCGTGCCCCCTTTGTCAGAGATTAGTTGAGCATAGGCGTGTGGCTTTATCTCTGGGCTTTCTATCCTGTTGCATTGATCTATATTTCTGTTTTTGTGCCAGTCCAATGCTGTCTTGGTTACCGTAGCTTTGTAGTACAGTGCGAAGTCACGGAGCCTGATTCCTCCAGCTCCTTTTTTTTTTTCATCAAACTGCTTTGGCCACTCGGGGAGTTTTGTGTCTCCATACACATTTTAAGATTTTTTGTTCTGCTTTTGTAAAAAAATTGCCATTGGTAATTTGAGAGGGATTGCACTGAATGTGTAGATTGCTTTGGGTAGTAGAGTCATTTTCATAATATTGATTCTTCCTATCCAAGAACATGGTATAGCTCTTCATCTGTTTGTATCATCCTCAGTTTCATTCATCAGTGTCTTATACTTTTCTGTATACAGGTTTTCTGTCTCCCTAGGTAGGTTTATTCCTAGGTATTTTATTCCTTTACTTGCAGGGGTAAATGGGAGTCCTTCCTTAATTTCTCTTTCTTTTTTTCTTCCTTAATGAATAGGAATGCAAGGGATTTCTGTGCATTAATTTTGTGTCCTGCAGCGTTTCCAAATCCATGGATTAGCTCTACTAGTTTTACGGTGGCATCTTTAGGATTCTCTAAGTATAGAATCAGGTCATGTGCAAAGAGTGGCATTGTGACTTCTTCTTTTCCAGTTTGCCTTCCTTTTCTTTCTTTTGCTGCTCTGATTCCCGTGGCTAGAAGTTCCAAAACCATGTTGATGAATAATAGTGGTGAGAGTGGTCATCCTTGTCTTGTTCCTGATCTTAGAGGACATGCTTTCAGTTCTTCACCACTGAAAATGTTTGCTGCGGGTTTGTTGTATACGTCCTTGATTAAGTTGAGTGAGGTTCCCTCTAAGCCCACGTCCTGGAGGCTTTATATCACAAATGTGTGTTGACATTTGTCACGAGCTTTTCTGCATCGAGTGACTTGATCATATGCTTTCTCCTCTTCAATTTGTCAATAGGGGGAATCACATTGATTTGCGTGTATTGAAGAATCCTTGCATCCCTGGGAAAAATCCCACTTGACGGTGAGTTAGGATACTTTTAACGTGGTGTTGGATTCTGTTGCTGCTATTTTGTTGAGCCGCTTTGCATCTAAGTTCATCAGTGATATCGGGATGTAACTCTTTTTCCTACTGTCTTTGTCTGGTTTTCCCAACAGGGTGACGGTGGCCTCACAGGAAGAGTTTCAGAGTGTTCCTTCCACGCCAATAGTTTGGAAGAGTTTGAGAAAGGTGGGTGTTAGCTCTTTTCTACGTGTTGGATAGAAATAACCTGTGAAGCCATCTGGTCCTGGACTTTTGTTTGTTGGACGATTTGTAATCAGAGTTTCAAGTTCGTTACTCGTACTGGGTCTGTTCATATTTTCGATTTTTTCCTGCTTCAGCCTTGGAAGGTCGTACCTTCCGAAGAATTTGTCCATTTCTTCCAGATTGCCCATTTTGTTAGCATAGAGTTGATTGCAGTAGTCTCTTACAACGTTTTGTATTTCTGTGTTGTCCGTCGTAACTTCTTTTACCTTTCTAATTTTATTGATTTCAGTCCTCTCCCTCTTTATCTTGATGCATCTGGCTAAGGATTTATCCATATGGTTTATCTTCTCAAAGAACCAGCTTTTTGTTTTTTTGAACTTTGATATTGTTTTCTTTGTTGCTGTTTCAGTCATTTCTTTCTTCTTTTTCTACCTTTTTATTGACAGTCCCAACTACCTTCAGAGTTTGTTTTCTATGGAGTAAATGATTGGTTCAGATGGACACAACTTCTTCCTTTGATCTTATTGGTTTGTGAACTTTGCAATCTTACTTCATTATCTGATACAGCAGGTTCTTATTAGTTATCCATCTTATACATATTACTGTATATATGTCAATCCCACTCTCCGAATTCATCACACAGCCACCACCAACCCTGCCACTTTCCCCCCTTGGTGGCCATACGTTACTTCTCCACATCTGTGTATCAATTCTGTCCTGTACACTGGTTCATCTGTACCATTTCTCAAGGTTGAATATATGTGCTTTTATATACCATATCCGATTTTCTCTTTCTGACTGACTTCACTCTGTATGACAGTGTCTAGATCTATCCACGCCTGTACAAATGAACCAACATAGTTCCTTTTCGTGGCTGTATAATATTCCACGGTATATAGGTACCACATCTTCTTTATCCATTCGTCTTTGGGTGGCCATTAAGTTGTTTCCATGACCTGGCTGTTGTAAATAGTGCTGCACTGAACATTGGGGTGCCTGTGCCTTTTAGAATTATGATCTTCTCTGGGCTTATGCCCTGGTGTGCGATGGCTGAGTCATACGTTATTTCTATGTTCAGTTTTTCAAGGAATCTCCTTGCTTCCCTCCCTAGTGGCTCTATCAATTTACACTCCCACCAAGAGTGCAAGTGTGTTCTCTTTACACCGTGCCCAGCAGTTATTTTGTTGATTTTCTGATGGTGACCGTTCTAAATGGTGTCAGGTGATACCTCAGTGTAGTTTTGATGTGCATCTCTATAATAATTAGTGATGTTGAGCAGGTTTTTATCTGCTTGTTGGCCACCTGTATGTCTTCTGTGGAGAATAGTGTGTTTAGGACTTCTGCCCATGTATAGATTGGGTTGTTGGTTTTTTTAATACCAAGCAGCATGAGCTGTTTACGTATTTTTGAGATTGATCCTCAGACCGCTGATTTGTATGTAAATATTTTTCCCATTTCTGTGGGTTGTGTGTTCTTCTTTCTCATAGTTTCCTGTGCTTAGCAAAATCTTTTAAGGTTACTGAGGTCCCACTTGGATATTTCTGTTTTTATTTCCAGGACTCTAGCAGGAGGATTACAAAAGATCTTCTTGTGATTTATGTCCAACGACGTTCTTCCTAGGTTTTCCTCTACGAGTTTTAGAGTGTCCAGACTTAAGTTTGGGTCTCTGTTCCATTTTGACTTAATTTTTGTGTACGGTGTTTGGGAGTGTTCTAATCTTATTGTTTTACATGTCTCTGTCCAGTTTCCCCAGCACCACGTATTCAAGAGACAGTCTCTTCTCCATTGTGTATCCGTGCCCCCTTTGTCAGAGATTAGTTGAGCATAGGCGTGTGGCTTTATCTCTGGGCTTTCTATCCTGTTGCATTGATCTATATTTCTGTTTTTGTGCCAGTCCAATGCTGTCTTGGTTACCGTAGCTTTGTAGTACAGTGCGAAGTCACGGAGCCTGATTCCTCCAGCTCCTGTTTTTTTTTCATCAAACTGCTTTGGCCACTCGGGGAGTTTTGTGTCTCCATACACATTTTAAGATTTTTTGTTCTGCTTTTGTAAAAAAATTGCCATTGGTAATTTGAGAGGGATTGCACTGAATGTGTAGATTGCTTTGGGTAGTAGAGTCATTTTCATAATATTGATTCTTCCTATCCAAGAACATGGTATAGCTCTTCATCTGTTTGTATCATCCTCAGTTTCATTCATCAGTGTCTTATACTTTTCTGTATACAGGTTTTCTGTCTCCCTAGGTAGGTTTATTCCTAGGTATTTTATTCCTTTACTTGCAGGGGTAAATGGGAGTCCTTCCTTAATTTCTCTTTCTTTTTTTCTACCTTAATGAATAGGAATGCAAGGGATTTCTGTGCATTAATTTTGTGTCCTGCAGCGTTTCCAAATCCATGGATTAGCTCTACTAGTTTTACGGTGGCATCTTTAGGATTCTCTAAGTATAGAATCAGGTCATGTGCAAAGAGTGGCATTGTGACTTCTTCTTTTCCAGTTTGCCTTCCTTTTCTTTCTTTTGCTGCTCTGATTCCCGTGGCTAGAAGTTCCAAAACCATGTTGATGAATAATAGTGGTGAGAGTGGTCATCCTTGTCTTGTTCCTGATCTTAGAGGACATGCTTTCAGTTCTTCACCACTGAAAATGTTTGCTGCGGGTTTGTTGTATACGTCCTTGATTAAGTTGAGTGAGGTTCCCTCTAAGCCCACGTCCTGGAGGCTTTATATCACAAATGTGTGTTGACATTTGTCACGAGCTTTTCTGCATCGAGTGACTTGATCATATGCTTTCTCCTCTTCAATTTGTCAATAGGGGGAATCACATTGATTTGCGTGTATTGAAGAATCCTTGCATCCCTGGGAAAAATCCCACTTGACGGTGAGTTATGATACTTTTATCGTGGTGTTGGATTCTGTTGCTGCTATTTTGTTGAGCCGCTTTGCATCTAAGTTCATCAGTGATATCGGGATGTAACTCTTTTTCCTACTGTCTTTGTCTGGTTTTCCCAACAGGGTGACGGTGGCCTCACAGGAAGAGTTTCAGAGTGTTCCTTCCACGCCAATAGTTTGGAAGAGTTTGAGAAAGGTGGGTGTTAGCTCTTTTCTACGAGTTGGATAGAAATAACCTGTGAAGCCATCTGGTCCTGGACTTTTGTTTGTTGGACGATTTGTAATCAGAGTTTCAAGTTCGTTACTCGTACTGGGTCTGTTCATATTTTCGATTTTTTCCTGCTTCAGCCTTGGAAGGTCGTACCTTCCGAAGAATTTGTCCATTTCTTCCAGATTGTCCATTTTGTTAGCATAGAGTTGATTGCAGTAGTCTCTTACAACGTTTTGTATTTCTGTGTTGTCCGTTTTAACTTCTTTTACCTTTCTAATTTTATTGATTTCAGTCCTCTCCCTCTTTATCTTGATGCATCTGGCTAAGGATTTATCCATATGGTTTATCTTCTCAAAGAACCAGCTTTTTGTTTTTTTGAACTTTGATATTGTTTTCTTTGTTGCTGTTTCAGTCATTTCTTTCTTCTTTTTCTACCTTTTTATTGACAGTCCCAACTACCTTCAGAGTTTGTTTTCTATGGACTAAATGATTGGTTCAGATGGACACAACTTCTTCCTTTGATCTTATTGGTTTGTGAACTTTGCAATCTTACTTCATTATCTGATACAGCAGGTTCTTTTTAGTTATCCATCTTATACATATTACTGTATATATGTCAATCCCACTCTCCGAATTCATCACACAGCCACCACCAACCCTGCCACTTTCCCCCCTTGGTGGCCATACGTTACTTCTCCACATCTGTGTATCAATTCTGTCCTGTACACTGGTTCATCTGTACCATTTCTCGAGGTTGAATATATGTGCTTTTATATACCATATCCGATTTTCTCTTTCTGACTGACTTCACTCTGTATGACAGTGTCTAGATCTATCCACGCCTGTACAAATGAACCAACATAGTTCCTTTTCGTGGCTGTATAATATTCCACGGTATATAGGTACCACATCTTCTTTATCCATTCGTCTTTGGGTGGCCATTAAGTTGTTTCCATGACCTGGCTGTTGTAAATAGTGCTGCACTGAACATTGGGGTGCCTGTGCCTTTTAGAATTATGATCTTCTCTGGGCTTATGCCCTGGTGTGCGATGGCTGAGTCATACGTTATTTCTATGTTCAGTTTTTCAAGGAATCTCCTTGCTTCCCTCCCTAGTGGCTCTATCAATTTACACTCCCACCAAGAGTGCAAGTGTGTTCTCTTTACACCGTGCCCAGCAGTTATTTTGTTGATTTTCTGATGGTGACCGTTCTAAATGGTGTGAGGTGATACCTCAGTGTAGTTTTGATGTGCATCTCTATAATAATTAGTGATGTTGAGCAGGTTTTTATCTGCTTGTTGGCCACCTGTATGTCTTCTGTGGAGAATAGTGTGTTTAGGACTTCTGCCCATTTATAGATTGGGTTGTTGGTTTTTTTAATACCAAGCAGCATGAGCTGTTTACGTATTTTTGAGATTGATCCTCAGACCGCTGATTTGTATGTAAATATTTTTCCCATTTCTGTGGGTTGTGTGTTCTTCTTTCTCATAGTTTCCTGTGCTTAGCAAAATCTTTTAAGGTTACTGAGGTCCCACTTGGATATTTCTGTTTTTATTTCCAGGACTCTAGCAGGAGGATTACAAAAGATCTTCTTGTGTTTTATGTCCAACGACGTTCTTCCTAGGTTTTCCTCTACGAGTTTTAGAGTGTCCAGACTTAAGTTTGGGTCTCTGTTCCATTTTGACTTAATTTTTGTGTACGGTGTTTGGGAGTGTTCTAATCTTATTGTTTTACATGTCTCTGTCCAGTTTCCCCAGCACCACGTATTCAAGAGACAGTCTCTTCTCCATTGTGTCCGTGCCCCCTTTGTCAGAGATTAGTTGAGCATAGGCGTGTGGCTTTATCTCTGGGCTTTCTATCCTGTTGCATTGATCTATATTTCTGTTTTTGTGCCAGTCCAATGCTGTCTTGGTTACCGTAGCTTTGTAGTACAGTGCGAAGTCACGGAGCCTGATTCCTCCAGCTCCTTTTTTTTTTTCATCAAACTGCTTTGGCCACTCGGGGAGTTTTGTGTCTCCATACACATTTTAAGATTTTTTGTTCTGGTTTTGTAAAAAAATTGCCATTGGTAATTTGAGAGGGATTGCACTGAATGTGTAGATTGCTTTGGGTAGTAGAGTCATTTTCATAATATTGATTCTTCCTATCCAAGAACATGGTATAGCTCTTCATCTGTTTGTATCATCCTCAGTTTCATTCATCAGTGTCTTATACTTTTCTGTATACAGGTTTTCTGTCTCCCTAGGTAGGTTTATTCCTAGGTATTTTATTCCTTTACTTGCAGGGGTAAATGGGAGTCCTTCCTTAATTTCTCTTTCTTTTTTTCTTCCTTAATGAATAGGAATGCAAGGGATTTCTGTGCATTAATTTTGTGTCCTGCAGCGTTTCCAAATCCATGGATTAGCTCTACTAGTTTTACGGTGGCATCTTTAGGATTCTCTAAGTATAGAATCAGGTCATGTGCAAAGAGTGGCATTGTGACTTCTTCTTTTCCAGTTTGCCTTCCTTTTCTTTCTTTTGCTGCTCTGATTCCCGTGGCTAGAAGTTCCAAAACCATGTTGATGAATAATAGTGGTGAGAGTGGTCATCCTTGTCTTGTTCCTGATCTTAGAGGACATGCTTTCAGTTCTTCACCACTGAAAATGTTTGCTGCGGGTTTGTTGTATACGTCCTTGATTAAGTTGAGTGAGGTTCCCTCTAAGCCCACGTCCTGGAGGCTTTATATCACAAATGTGTGTTGACATTTGTCACGAGCTTTTCTGCATCGAGTGACTTGATCATATGCTTTCTCCTCTTCAATTTGTCAATAGGGGGAATCACATTGATTTGCGTGTATTGAAGAATCCTTGCATCCCTGGGAAAAATCCCACTTGACGGTGAGTTAGGATACTTTTAACGTGGTGTTGGATTCTGTTGCTGCTATTTTGTTGAGCCGCTTTGCATCTAAGTTCATCAGTGATATCGGGATGTAACTCTTTTTCCTACTGTCTTTGTCTGGTTTTCCCAACAGGGTGACGGTGGCCTCACAGGAAGAGTTTCAGAGTGTTCCTTCCACGCCAATAGTTTGGAAGAGTTTGAGAAAGGTGGGTGTTAGCTCTTTTCTACGTGTTGGATAGAAATAACCTGTGAAGCCATCTGGTCCTGGACTTTTGTTTGTTGGACGATTTGTAATCAGAGTTTCAAGTTCGTTACTCGTACTGGGTCTGTTCATATTTTCGATTTTTTCCTGCTTCAGCCTTGGAAGGTCGTACCTTCCGAAGAATTTGTCCATTTCTTCCAGATTGCCCATTTTGTTAGCATAGAGTTGATTGCAGTAGTCTCTTACAACGTTTTGTATTTCTGTGTTGTCCGTCGTAACTTCTTTTACCTTTCTAATTTTATTGATTTCAGTCCTCTCCCTCTTTATCTTGATGCATCTGGCTAAGGATTTATCCATATGGTTTATCTTCTCAAAGAACCAGCTTTTTGTTTTTTTGAACTTTGATATTGTTTTCTTTGTTGCTGTTTCAGTCATTTCTTTCTTCTTTTTCTACCTTTTTATTGACAGTCCCAACTACCTTCAGAGTTTGTTTTCTATGGAGTAAATGATTGGTTCAGATGGACACAACTTCTTCCTTTGATCTTATTGGTTTGTGAACTTTGCAATCTTACTTCATTATCTGATACAGCAGGTTCTTATTAGTTATCCATCTTATACATATTACTGTATATATGTCAATCCCACTCTCCGAATTCATCACACAGCCACCACCAACCCTGCCACTTTCCCCCCTTGGTGGCCATACGTTACTTCTCCACATCTGTGTATCAATTCTGTCCTGTACACTGGTTCATCTGTACCATTTCTCGAGGTTGAATATATGTGCTTTTATATACCATATCCGATTTTCTCTTTCTGACTGACTTCACTCTGTATGACAGTGTCTAGATCTATCCACGCCTGTACAAATGAACCAACATAGTTCCTTTTCGTGGCTGTATAATATTCCACGGTATATAGGTACCACATCTTCTTTATCCATTCGTCTTTGGGTGGCCATTAAGTTGTTTCCATGACCTGGCTGTTGTAAATAGTGCTGCACTGAACATTGTGGTGCCTGTGCCTTTTAGAATTATGATCTTCTCTGGGCTTATGCCCTGGTGTGCGATGGCTGAGTCATACGTTATTTCTATGTTCAGTTTTTCAAGGAATCTCCTTGCTTCCCTCCCTAGTGGCTCTATCAATTTACACTCCCACCAAGAGTGCAAGTGTGTTCTCTTTACACCGTGCCCAGCAGTTATTTTGTTGATTTTCTGATGGTGACCGTTCTAAATGGTGTGAGGTGATACCTCAGTGTAGTTTTGATGTGCATCTCTATAATAATTAGTGATGTTGAGCAGGTTTTTATCTGCTTGTTGGCCACCTGTATGTCTTCTGTGGAGAATAGTGTGTTTAGGACTTCTGCCCATGTATAGATTGGGTTGTTGGTTTTTTTAATACCAAGCAGCATGAGCTGTTTACGTATTTTTGAGATTGATCCTCAGACCGCTGATTTGTATGTAAATATTTTTCCCATTTCTGTGGGTTGTGTGTTCTTCTTTCTCATAGTTTCCTGTGCTTAGCAAAATCTTTTAAGGTTACTGAGGTCCCACTTGGATATTTCTGTTTTTATTTCCAGGACTCTAGCAGGAGGATTACAAAAGATCTTCTTGTGTTTTATGTCCAACGACGTTCTTCCTAGGTTTTCCTCTACGAGTTTTAGAGTGTCCAGACTTAAGTTTGGGTCTCTGTTCCATTTTGACTTAATTTTTGTGTACGGTGTTTGGGAGTGTTCTAATCTTATTGTTTTACATGTCTCTGTCCAGTTTCCCCAGCACCACGTATTCAAGAGACAGTCTCTTCTCCATTGTGTCCGTGCCCCCTTTGTCAGAGATTAGTTGAGCATAGGCGTGTGGCTTTATCTCTGGGCTTTCTATCCTGTTGCATTGATCTATATTTCTGTTTTTGTGCCAGTCCAATGCTGTCTTGGTTACCGTAGCTTTGTAGTACAGTGCGAAGTCACGGAGCCTGATTCCTCCAGCTCCTTTTTTTTTTCCATCAAACTGCTTTGGCCACTCGGGGAGTTTTGTGTCTCCATACACATTTTAAGATTTTTTGTTCTGGTTTTGTAAAAAAATTGCCATTGGTAATTTGAGAGGGATTGCACTGAATGTGTAGATTGCTTTGGGTAGTAGAGTCATTTTCATAATATTGATTCTTCCTATCCAAGAACATGGTATAGCTCTTCATCTGTTTGTATCATCCTCAGTTTCATTCATCAGTGTCTTATACTTTTCTGTATACAGGTTTTCTGTCTCCCTAGGTAGGTTTATTCCTAGGTATTTTATTCCTTTACTTGCAGGGGTAAATGGGAGTCCTTCCTTAATTTCTCTTTCTTTTTTTCTTCCTTAATGAATAGGAATGCAAGGGATTTCTGTGCATTAATTTTGTGTCCTGCAGCGTTTCCAAATCCATGGATTAGCTCTACTAGTTTTACGGTGGCATCTTTAGGATTCTCTAAGTATAGAATCAGGTCATGTGCAAAGAGTGGCATTGTGACTTCTTCTTTTCCAGTTTGCCTTCCTTTTCTTTCTTTTGCTGCTCTGATTCCCGTGGCTAGAAGTTCCAAAACCATGTTGATGAATAATAGTGGTGAGAGTGGTCATCCTTGTCTTGTTCCTGATCTTAGAGGACATGCTTTCAGTTCTTCACCACTGAAAATGTTTGCTGCGGGTTTGTTGTATACGTCCTTGATTAAGTTGAGTGAGGTTCCCTCTAAGCCCACGTCCTGGAGGCTTTATATCACAAATGTGTGTTGACATTTGTCACGAGCTTTTCTGCATCGAGTGACTTGATCATATGCTTTCTCCTCTTCAATTTGTCAATAGGGGGAATCACATTGATTTGCGTGTATTGAAGAATCCTTGCATCCCTGGGAAAAATCCCACTTGACGGTGAGTTAGGATACTTTTAACGTGGTGTTGGATTCTGTTGCTGCTATTTTGTTGAGCCGCTTTGCATCTAAGTTCATCAGTGATATCGGGATGTAACTCTTTTTCCTACTGTCTTTGTCTGGTTTTCCCAACAGGGTGACGGTGGCCTCACAGGAAGAGTTTCAGAGTGTTCCTTCCACGCCAATAGTTTGGAAGAGTTTGAGAAAGGTGGGTGTTACCTCTTTTCTACGTGTTGGATAGAAATAACCTGTGAAGCCATCTGGTCCTGGACTTTTGTTTGTTGGACGATTTGTAATCAGAGTTTCAAGTTCGTTACTCGTACTGGGTCTGTTCATATTTTCGATTTTTTCCTGCTTCAGCCTTGGAAGGTCGTACCTTCCGAAGAATTTGTCCATTTCTTCCAGATTGCCCATTTTGTTAGCATAGAGTTGATTGCAGTAGTCTCTTACAACGTTTTGTATTTCTGTGTTGTCCGTCGTAACTTCTTTTACCTTTCTAATTTTATTGATTTCAGTCCTCTCCCTCTTTATCTTGATGCATCTGGCTAAGGATTTATCCATATGGTTTATCTTCTCAAAGAACCAGCTTTTTGTTTTTTTGAACTTTGATATTGTTTTCTTTGTTGCTGTTTCAGTCATTTCTTTCTTCTTTTTCTACCTTTTTATTGACAGTCCCAACTACCTTCAGAGTTTGTTTTCTATGGAGTAAATGATTGGTTCAGATGGACACAACTTCTTCCTTTGATCTTATTGGTTTGTGAACTTTGCAATCTTACTTCATTATCTGATACAGCAGGTTCTTATTAGTTATCCATCTTATACATATTACTGTATATATGTCAATCCCACTCTCCGAATTCATCACACAGCCACCACCAACCCTGCCACTTTCCCCCCTTGGTGGCCATACGTTACTTCTCCACATCTGTGTATCAATTCTGTCCTGTACACTGGTTCATCTGTACCATTTCTCGAGGTTGAATATATGTGCTTTTATATACCATATCCGATTTTCTCTTTCTGACTGACTTCACTCTGTATGACAGTGTCTAGATCTATCCACGCCTGTACAAATGAACCAACATAGTTCCTTTTCGTGGCTGTATAATATTCCACGGTATATAGGTACCACATCTTCTTTATCCATTCGTCTTTGGGTGGCCATTAAGTTGTTTCCATGACCTGGCTGTTGTAAATAGTGCTGCACTGAACATTGGGGTGCCTGTGCCTTTTAGAATTATGATCTTCTCTGGGCTTATGCCCTGGTGTGCGATGGCTGAGTCATACGTTATTTCTATGTTCAGTTTTTCAAGGAATCTCCTTGCTTCCCTCCCTAGTGGCTCTATCAATTTACACTCCCACCAAGAGTGCAAGTGTGTTCTCTTTACACCGTGCCCAGCAGTTATTTTGTTGATTTTCTGATGGTGACCGTTCTAAATGGTGTGAGGTGATACCTCAGTGTAGTTTTGATGTGCATCTCTATAATAATTAGTGATGTTGAGCAGGTTTTTATCTGCTTGTTGGCCACCTGTATGTCTTCTGTGGAGAATAGTGTGTTTAGGACTTCTGCCCGTTTATAGATTGGGTTGTTGGTTTTTTTAATACCAAGCAGCATGAGCTGTTTACGTATTTTTGAGATTGATCCTCAGACCGCTGATTTGTATGTAAATATTTTTCCCATTTCTGTGGGTTGTGTGTTCTTCTTTCTCATAGTTTCCTGTGCTTAGCAAAATCTTTTAAGGTTACTGAGGTCCCACTTGGATATTTCTGTTTTTATTTCCAGGACTCTAGCAGGAGGATTACAAAAGATCTTCTTGTGTTTTATGTCCAACGACGTTCTTCCTAGGTTTTCCTCTACGAGTTTTAGAGTGTCCAGACTTAAGTTTGGGTCTCTGTTCCATTTTGACTTAATTTTTGTGTACGGTGTTTGGGAGTGTTCTAATCTTATTGTTTTACATGTCTCTGTCCAGTTTCCCCAGCACCACGTATTCAAGAGACAGTCTCTTCTCCATTGTGTATCCGTGCCCCCTTTGTCAGAGATTAGTTGAGCATAGGCGTGTGGCTTTATCTCTGGGCTTTCTATCCTGTTGCATTGATCTATATTTCTGTTTTTGTGCCAGTCCAATGCTGTCTTGGTTACCGTAGCTTTGTAGTACAGTGCGAAGTCACGGAGCCTGATTCCTCCAGCTCCTGTTTTTTTTTTTTTCATCAAACTGCTTTGGCCACTCGGGGAGTTTTGTGTCTCCATACACATTTTAAGATTTTTTGTTCTGCTTTTGTAAAAAAATTGCCATTGGTAATTTGAGAGGGATTGCACTGAATGTGTAGATTGCTTTGGGTAGTAGAGTCATTTTCATAATATTGATTCTTCCTATCCAAGAACATGGTATAGCTCTTCATCTGTTTGTATCATCCTCAGTTTCATTCATCAGTGTCTTATACTTTTCTGTATACAGGTTTTCTGTCTCCCTAGGTAGGTTTATTCCTAGGTATTTTATTCCTTTACTTGCAGGGGTAAATGGGAGTCCTTCCTTAATTTCTCTTTCCTTTTTTCTTCCTTAATGAATAGGAATGCAAGGGATTTCTGTGCATTAATTTTGTGTCCTGCAGCGTTTCCAAATCCATGGATTAGCTCTACTAGTTTTACGGTGGCATCTTTAGGATTCTCTAAGTATAGAATCAGGTCATGTGCAAAGAGTGGCATTGTGACTTCTTCTTTTCCAGTTTGCCTTCCTTTTCTTTCTTTTGCTGCTCTGATTCCCGTGGCTAGAAGTTCCAAAACCATGTTGATGAATAATAGTGGTGAGAGTGGTCATCCTTGTCTTGTTCCTGATCTTAGAGGACATGCTTTCAGTTCTTCACCACTGAAAATGTTTGCTGCGGGTTTGTTGTATACGTCCTTGATTAAGTTGAGTGAGGTTCCCTCTAAGCCCACGTCCTGGAGGCTTTATATCACAAATGTGTGTTGACATTTGTCACGAGCTTTTCTGCATCGAGTGACTTGATCATATGCTTTCTCCTCTTCAATTTGTCAATAGGGGGAATCACATTGATTTGCGTGTATTGAAGAATCCTTGCATCCCTGGGAAAAATCCCACTTGACGGTGAGTTAGGATACTTTTAACGTGGTGTTGGATTCTGTTGCTGCTATTTTGTTGAGCCGCTTTGCATCTAAGTTCATCAGTGATATCGGGATGTAACTCTTTTTCCTACTGTCTTTGTCTGGTTTTCCCAACAGGGTGACGGTGGCCTCACAGGAAGAGTTTCAGAGTGTTCCTTCCACGCCAATAGTTTGGAAGAGTTTGAGAAAGGTGGGTGTTACCTCTTTTCTACGTGTTGGATAGAAATAACCTGTGAAGCCATCTGGTCCTGGACTTTTGTTTGTTGGACGATTTGTAATCAGAGTTTCAAGTTCGTTACTCGTACTGGGTCTGTTCATATTTTCGATTTTTTCCTGCTTCAGCCTTGGAAGGTCGTACCTTCCGAAGAATTTGTCCATTTCTTCCAGATTGTCCATTTTGTTAGCATAGAGTTGATTGCAGTAGTCTCTTACAACGTTTTGTATTTCTGTGTTGTCCGTCGTAACTTCTTTTACCTTTCTAATTTTATTGATTTCAGTCCTCTCCCTCTTTATCTTGATGCATCTGGCTAAGGATTTATCCATATGGTTTATCTTCTCAAAGAACCAGCTTTTTGTTTTTTTGAACTTTGATATTGTTTTCTTTGTTGCTGTTTCAGTCATTTCTTTCTTCTTTTTCTACCTTTTTATTGACAGTCCCAACTACCTTCAGAGTTTGTTTTCTATGGAGTAAATGATTGGTTCAGATGGACACAACTTCTTCCTTTGATCTTATTGGTTTGTGAACTTTGCAATCTTACTTCATTATCTGATACAGCAGGTTCTTATTAGTTATCCATCTTATACATATTACTGTATATATGTCAATCCCACTCTCCGAATTCATCACACAGCCACCACCAACCCTGCCACTTTCCCCCCTTGGTGGCCATACGTTACTTCTCCACATCTGTGTATCAATTCTGTCCTGTACACTGGTTCATCTGTACCATTTCTCGAGGTTGAATATATGTGCTTTTATATACCATATCCGATTTTCTCTTTCTGACTGACTTCACTCTGTATGACAGTGTCTAGATCTATCCACGCCTGTACAAATGAACCAACATAGTTCCTTTTCGTGGCTGTATAATATTCCACGGTATATAGGTACCACATCTTCTTTATCCATTCGTCTTTGGGTGGCCATTTAAGTTGTTTCCATGACCTGGCTGTTGTAAATAGTGCTGCACTGAACATTGGGGTGCCTGTGCCTTTTAGAATTATGATCTTCTCTGGGCTTATGCCCTGGTGTGCGATGGCTGAGTCATACGTTATTTCTATGTTCAGTTTTTCAAGGAATCTCCTTGCTTCCCTCCCTAGTGGCTCTATCAATTTACACTCCCACCAAGAGTGCAAGTGTGTTCTCTTTACACCGTGCCCAGCAGTTATTTTGTTGATTTTCTGATGGTGACCGTTCTAAATGGTGTGAGGTGATACCTCAGTGTAGTTTTGATGTGCATCTCTATAATAATTAGTGATGTTGAGCAGGTTTTTATCTGCTTGTTGGCCACCTGTATGTCTTCTGTGGAGAATAGTGTGTTTAGGACTTCTGCCCGTTTATAGATTGGGTTGTTGGTTTTTTTAATACCAAGCAGCATGAGCTGTTTACGTATTTTTGAGATTGATCCTCAGACCGCTGATTTGTATGTAAATATTTTTCCCATTTCTGTGGGTTGTGTGTTCTTCTTTCTCATAGTTTCCTGTGCTTAGCAAAATCTTTTAAGGTTACTGAGGTCCCACTTGGATATTTCTGTTTTTATTTCCAGGACTCTAGCAGGAGGATTACAAAAGATCTTCTTGTGATTTATGTCCAACGACGTTCTTCCTAGGTTTTCCTCTACGAGTTTTAGAGTGTCCAGACTTAAGTTTGGGTCTCTGTTCCATTTTGACTTAATTTTTGTGTACGGTGTTTGGGAGTGTTCTAATCTTATTGTTTTACATGTCTCTGTCCAGTTTCCCCAGCACCACGTATTCAAGAGACAGTCTCTTCTCCATTGTGTATCCGTGCCCCCTTTGTCAGAGATTAGTTGAGCATAGGCGTGTGGCTTTATCTCTGGGCTTTCTATCCTGTTGCATTGATCTATATTTCTGTTTTTGTGCCAGTCCAATGCTGTCTTGGTTACCGTAGCTTTGTAGTACAGTGCGAAGTCACGGAGCCTGATTCCTCCAGCTCCTGTTTTTTTTTCATCAAACTGCTTTGGCCACTCGGGGAGTTTTGTGTCTCCATACACATTTTAAGATTTTTTGTTCTGCTTTTGTAAAAAAATTGCCATTGGTAATTTGAGAGGGATTGCACTGAATGTGTAGATTGCTTTGGGTAGTAGAGTCATTTTCATAATATTGATTCTTCCTATCCAAGAACATGGTATAGCTCTTCATCTGTTTGTATCATCCTCAGTTTCATTCATCAGTGTCTTATACTTTTCTGTATACAGGTTTTCTGTCTCCCTAGGTAGGTTTATTCCTAGGTATTTTATTCCTTTACTTGCAGGGGTAAATGGGAGTCCTTCCTTAATTGCTCTTTCTTTTTTTCTTCCTTAATGAATAGGAATGCAAGGGATTTCTGTGCATTAATTTTGTGTCCTGCAGCGTTTCCAAATCCATGGATTAGCTCTACTAGTTTTACGGTGGCATCTTTAGGATTCTCTAAGTATAGAATCAGGTCATGTGCAAAGAGTGGCATTGTGACTTCTTCTTTTCCAGTTTGCCTTCCTTTTCTTTCTTTTGCTGCTCTGATTCCCGTGGCTAGAAGTTCCAAAACCATGTTGATGAATAATAGTGGTGAGAGTGGTCATCCTTGTCTTGTTCCTGATCTTAGAGGACATGCTTTCAGTTCTTCACCACTGAAAATGTTTGCTGCGGGTTTGTTGTATACGTCCTTGATTAAGTTGAGTGAGGTTCCCTCTAAGCCCACGTCCTGGAGGCTTTATATCACAAATGTGTGTTGACATTTGTCACGAGCTTTTCTGCATCGAGTGACTTGATCATATGCTTTCTCCTCTTCAATTTGTCAATAGGGGGAATCACATTGATTTGCGTGTATTGAAGAATCCTTGCATCCCTGGGAAAAATCCCACTTGACGGTGAGTTAGGATACTTTTATCGTGGTGTTGGATTCTGTTGCTGCTATTTTGTTGAGCCGCTTTGCATCTAAGTTCATCAGTGATATCGGGATGTAACTCTTTTTCCTACTGTCTTTGTCTGGTTTTCCCAACAGGGTGACGGTGGCCTCACAGGAAGAGTTTCAGAGTGTTCCTTCCACGCCAATAGTTTGGAAGAGTTTGAGAAAGGTGGGTGTTAGCTCTTTTCTACGAGTTGGATAGAAATAACCTGTGAAGCCATCTGGTCCTGGACTTTTGTTTGTTGGACGATTTGTAATCAGAGTTTCAAGTTCGTTACTCGTACTGGGTCTGTTCATATTTTCGATTTTTTCCTGCTTCAGCCTTGGAAGGTCGTACCTTCCGAAGAATTTGTCCATTTCTTCCAGATTGCCCATTTTGTTAGCATAGAGTTGATTGCAGTAGTCTCTTACAACGTTTTGTATTTCTGTGTTGTCCGTCGTAACTTCTTTTACCTTTCTAATTTTATTGATTTCAGTCCTCTCCCTCTTTATCTTGATGCATCTGGCTAAGGATTTATCCATATGGTTTATCTTCTCAAAGAACCAGCTTTTTGTTTTTTTGAACTTTGATATTGTTTTCTTTGTTGCTGTTTCAGTCATTTCTTTCTTCTTTTTCTACCTTTTTATTGACAGTCCCAACTACCTTCAGAGTTTGTTTTCTATGGAGTAAATGATTGGTTCAGATGGACACAACTTCTTCCTTTGATCTTATTGGTTTGTGAACTTTGCAATCTTACTTCATTATCTGATACAGCAGGTTCTTATTAGTTATTCATCTTATACATATTACTGTATATATGTCAATCCCACTCTCCGAATTCATCACACAGCCACCACCAACCCTGCCACTTTCCCCCCTTGGTGGCCATACGTTACTTCTCCACATCTGTGTATCAATTCTGTCCTGTACACTGGTTCATCTGTACCATTTCTCGAGGTTGAATATATGTGCTTTTATATACCATATCCGATTTTCTCTTTCTGACTGACTTCACGCTGTATGACAGTGTCTAGATCTATCCACGCCTGTACAAATGAACCAACATAGTTCCTTTTCGTGGCTGTATAATATTCCACGGTATATAGGTACCACATCTTCTTTATCCATTCGTCTTTGGGTGGCCATTTAAGTTGTTTCCATGACCTGGCTGTTGTAAATAGTGCTGCACTGAACATTGGGGTGCCTGTGCCTTTTAGAATTATGCTCTTCTCTGGGCTTATGCCCTGGTGTGCGATGGCTGAGTCATATGTTATTTCTATGTTCAGTTTTTCAAGGAATCTCCTTGCTTCCCTCCCTAGTGGCTCTATCAATTTACACTCCCACCAAGAGCGCAAGTGTGTTCTCTTTACACCGTGCCCAGCAGTTATTTTGTTGATTTTCTGATGGTGACCGTTCTAAATGGTGTGAGGTGATACCTCAGTGTAGTTTTGATGTGCATCTCTATAATAATTAGTGATGTTGAGCAGGTTTTTATCTGCGTGTTGGCCACGTGTATGTCTTCTGTGGAGAATAGTGTGTTTAGGACTTCTGCCCATGTATAGATTGGGTTGTTGGTTTTTTTAATACCAAGCAGCATGAGCTGTTTACGTATTTTTGAGATTGATCCTCAGACCGCTGATTTGTATGTAAATATTTTTCCCATTTCTGTGGGTTGTGTGTTCTTCTTTCTCATAGTTTCCTGTGCTTAGCAAAATCTTTTAAGGTTACTGAGGTCCCACTTGGATATTTCTGTTTTTATTTCCAGGACTCTAGCAGGAGGATTACAAAAGATCTTCTTGTGTTTTATGTCCAACGACGTTCTTCCTAGGTTTTCCTCTACGAGTTTTAGAGTGTCCAGACTTAAGTTTGGGTCTCTGTTCCATTTTGACTTAATTTTTGTGTACGGTGTTTGGGAGTGTTCTAATCTTATTGTTTTACATGTCTCTGTCCAGTTTCCCCAGCACCACGTATTCAAGAGACAGTCTCTTCTCCATTGTGTATCCGTGCCCCCTTTGTCAGAGATTAGTTGAGCATAGGCGTGTGGCTTTATCTCTGGGCTTTCTATCCTGTTGCATTGATCTATATTTCTGTTTTTGTGCCAGTCCAATGCTGTCTTGGTTACCGTAGCTTTGTAGTACAGTGCGAAGTCACGGAGCCTGATTCCTCCAGCTCCTTTTTTTTTTTCATCAAACTGCTTTGGCCACTCGGGGAGTTTTGTGTCTCCATACACATTTTAAGATTTTTTGTTCTGGTTTTGTAAAAAAATTGCCATTGGTAATTTGAGAGGGATTGCACTGAATGTGTAGATTGCTTTGGGTAGTAGAGTCATTTTCATAATATTGATTCTTCCTATCCAAGAACATGGTATAGCTCTTCATCTGTTTGTATCATCCTCAGTTTCATTCATCAGTGTCTTATACTTTTCTGTATACAGGTTTTCTGTCTCCCTAGGTAGGTTTATTCCTAGGTATTTTATTCCTTTACTTGCAGGGGTAAATGGGAGTCCTTCCTTAATTTCTCTTTCTTTTTTTCTTCGTTAATGAATAGGAATGCAAGGGATTTCTGTGCATTAATTTTGTGTCCTGCAGCGTTTCCAAATCCATGGATTAGCTCTACTAGTTTTACGGTGGCATCTTTAGGATTCTCTAAGTATAGAATCAGGTCATGTGCAAAGAGTGGCATTGTGACTTCTTCTTTTCCAGTTTGCCTTCCTTTTCTTTCTTTTGCTGCTCTGATTCCCGTGGCTAGAAGTTCCAAAACCATGTTGATGAATAATAGTGGTGAGAGTGGTCATCCTTGTCTTGTTCCTGATCTTAGAGGACATGCTTTCAGTTCTTCACCACTGAAAATGTTTGCTGCGGGTTTGTTGTATACGTCCTTGATTAAGTTGAGTGAGGTTCCCTCTAAGCCCACGTCCTGGAGGCTTTATATCACAAATGTGTGTTGACATTTGTCACAAGCTTTTCTGCATCGAGTGACTTGATCATATGCTTTCTCCTCTTCAATTTGTCAATAGGGGGAATCACATTGATTTGCGTGTATTGAAGAATCCTTGCATCCCTGGGAAAAATCCCACTTGACGGTGAGTTAGGATACTTTTAACGTGGTGTTGGATTCTGTTGCTGCTATTTTGTTGAGCCGCTTTGCATCTAAGTTCATCAGTGATATCGGGATGTAACTCTTTTTCCTACTGTCTTTGTCTGGTTTTCCCAACAGGGTGACGGTGGCCTCACAGGAAGAGTTTCAGAGTGTTCCTTCCACGCCAATAGTTTGGAAGAGTTTGAGAAAGGTGGGTGTTACCTCTTTTCTACGTGTTGGATAGAAATAACCTGTGAAGCCATCTGGTCCTGGACTTTTGTTTGTTGGACGATTTGTAATCAGAGTTTCAAGTTCGTTACTCGTACTGGGTCTGTTCATATTTTCGATTTTTTCCTGCTTCAGCCTTGGAAGGTCGTACCTTCCGAAGAATTTGTCCATTTCTTCCAGATTGCCCATTTTGTTAGCATAGAGTTGATTGCAGTAGTCTCTTACAACGTTTTGTATTTCTGTGTTGTCCGTCATAACTTCTTTTACCTTTCTAATTTTATTGATTTCAGTCCTCTCCCTCTTTATCTTGATGCATCTGGCTAAGGATTTATCCATATGGTTTATCTTCTCAAAGAACCAGCTTTTTGTTTTTTTGAACTTTGATATTGTTTTCTTTGTTGCTGTTTCAGTCATTTCTTTCTTCTTTTTCTACCTTTTTATTGACAGTCCCAACTACCTTCAGAGTTTGTTTTCTATGGAGTAAATGATTGGTTCAGATGGACACAACTTCTTCCTTTGATCTTATTGGTTTGTGAACTTTGCAATCTTACTTCATTATCTGATACAGCAGGTTCTTATTAGTTATCCATCTTATACATATTACTGTATATATGTCAATCCCACTCTCCGAATTCATCACACAGCCACCACCAACCCTGCCACTTTCCCCCCTTGGTGGCCATACGTTACTTCTCCACATCTGTGTATCAATTCTGTCCTGTACACTGGTTCATCTGTACCATTTCTCGAGGTTGAATATATGTGCTTTTATATACCATATCCGATTTTCTCTTTCTGACTGACTTCACGCTGTATGACAGTGTCTAGATCTATCCACGCCTGTACAAATGAACCAACATAGTTCCTTTTCATGGCTGTATAATATTCCACGGTATATAGGTACCACATCTTCTTTATCCATTCGTCTTTGGGTGGCCATTTAAGTTGTTTCCATGACCTGGCTGTTGTAAATAGTGCTGCACTGAACATTGGGGTGCCTGTGCCTTTTAGAATTATGCTCTTCTCTGGGCTTATGCCCTGGTGTGCGATGGCTGAGTCATATGTTATTTCTATGTTCAGTTTTTCAAGGAATCTCCTTGCTTCCCTCCCTAGTGGCTCTATCAATTTACACTCCCACCAAGAGTGCAAGTGTGTTCTCTTTACACCGTGCCCAGCAGTTATTTTGTTGATTTTCTGATGGTGACCGTTCTAAATGGTGTGAGGTGATACCTCAGTGTAGTTTTGATGTGCATCTCTATAATAATTAGTGATGTTGAGTAGGTTTTTATCTGCTTGTTGGCCACGTGTATGTCTTCTGTGGAGAATAGTGTGTTTAGGACTTCTGCCCATTTATAGATTGGGTTGTTGGTTTTTTTAATACCAAGCAGCATGAGCTGTTTACGTATTTTTGAGATTGATCCTCAGACCGCTGATTTGTATGTAAATATTTTTCCCATTTCTGTGGGTTGTGTGTTCTTCTTTCTCATAGTTTCCTGTGCTTAGCAAAATCTTTTAAGGTTACTGAGGTCCCACTTGGATATTTCTGTTTTTATTTCCAGGACTCTAGCAGGAGGATTACAAAAGATCTTCTTGTGTTTTATGTCCAACGACGTTCTTCCTAGGTTTTCCTCTACGAGTTTTAGAGTGTCCAGACTTAAGTTTGGGTCTCTGTTCCATTTTGACTTAATTTTTGTGTACGGTGTTTGGGAGTGTTCTAATCTTATTGTTTTACATGTCTCTGTCCAGTTTCCCCAGCACCACGTATTCAAGAGACAGTCTCTTCTCCATTGTGTATCCGTGCCCCCTTTGTCAGAGATTAGTTGAGCATAGGCGTGTGGCTTTATCTCTGGGCTTTCTATCCTGTTGCATTGATCTATATTTCTGTTTTTGTGCCAGTCCAATGCTGTCTTGGTTACCGTAGCTTTGTAGTACAGTGCGAAGTCACGGAGCCTGATTCCTCCAGCTCCTTTTTTTTTTTCATCAAACTGCTTTGGCCACTCGGGGAGTTTTGTGTCTCCATACACATTTTAAGATTTTTTGTTCTGGTTTTGTAAAAAAATTGCCATTGGTAATTTGAGAGGGATTGCACTGAATGTGTAGATTGCTTTGGGTAGTAGAGTCATTTTCATAATATTGATTCTTCCTATCCAAGAACATGGTATAGCTCTTCATCTGTTTGTATCATCCTCAGTTTCATTCATCAGTGTCTTATACTTTTCTGTATACAGGTTTTCTGTCTCCCTAGGTAGGTTTATTCCTAGGTATTTTATTCCTTTACTTGCAGGGGTAAATGGGAGTCCTTCCTTAATTTCTCTTTCTTTTTTTCTTCCTTAATGAATAGGAATGCAAGGGATTTCTGTGCATTAATTTTGTGTCCTGCAGCGTTTCCAAATCCATGGATTAGCTCTACTAGTTTTACGGTGGCATCTTTAGGATTCTCTAAGTATAGAATCAGGTCATGTGCAAAGAGTGGCATTGTGACTTCTTCTTTTCCAGTTTGCCTTCCTTTTCTTTCTTTTGCTGCTCTGATTCCCGTGGCTAGAAGTTCCAAAACCATGTTGATGAATAATAGTGGTGAGAGTGGTCATCCTTGTCTTGTTCCTGATCTTAGAGGACATGCTTTCAGTTCTTCACCACTGAAAATGTTTGCTGCGGGTTTGTTGTATACGTCCTTGATTAAGTTGAGTGAGGTTCCCTCTAAGCCCACGTCCTGGAGGCTTTATATCACAAATGTGTGTTGACATTTGTCACGAGCTTTTCTGCATCGAGTGACTTGATCATATGCTTTCTCCTCTTCAATTTGTCAATAGGGGGAATCACATTGATTTGCGTGTATTGAAGAATCCTTGCATCCCTGGGAAAAATCCCACTTGACGGTGAGTTAGGATACTTTTAACGTGGTGTTGGATTCTGTTGCTGCTATTTTGTTGAGCCGCTTTGCATCTAAGTTCATCAGTGATATCGGGATGTAACTCTTTTTCCTACTGTCTTTGTCTGGTTTTCCCAACAGGGTGACGGTGGCCTCACAGGAAGAGTTTCAGAGTGTTCCTTCCACGCCAATAGTTTGGAAGAGTTTGAGAAAGGTGGGTGTTAGCTCTTTTCTACGAGTTGGATAGAAATAACCTGTGAAGCCATCTGGTCCTGGACTTTTGTTTGTTGGACGATTTGTAATCAGAGTTTCAAGTTCATTACTCGTACTGGGTCTGTTCATATTTTCGATTTTTTCCTGCTTCAGCCTTGGAAGGTCATACCTTCCGAAGAATTTGTCCATTTCTTCCAGATTGTCCATTTTGTTAGCATAGAGTTGATTGCAGTAGTCTCTTACAACGTTTTGTATTTCTGTGTTGTCCGTTGTAACTTCTTTTACCTTTCTAATTTTATTGATTTCAGTCCTCTCCCTCTTTATCTTGATGCATCTAGCTAAGGATTTATCCATATGGTTTATCTTCTCAAAGAACCAGCTTTTTGTTTTTTTGATCTTTGATATTGTTTTCTTTGTTGCTGTTTCAGTCATTTCTTTCTTCTTTTTCTAACTTTTTATTGACAGTCCCAGCTACCTTCAGAGATTGTTTTCTATGGACTAAATGATTGGTTCAGATGGACACAACTTCTTCCTTTGATCTTATTGGTTTGTGAACTTTGCAATCTTACTTCATTATCTGATACAGCAGGTTCTTATTAGTTATCCATCTTATACATATTACTGTATATATGTCAATCCCACTCTCCGAATTCATCAGACAGCCACCACCAACCCCGCCACTTTCCCCCCTTGGTGGCCATACGTTACTTCTCCACATCTGTGTATCAATTCTGTCCTGTACACTGGTTCATCTGTACCATTTCTCGAGGTTGAATATATGTGCTTTTATATACGATATCCGATTTTCTCTTTCTGACTGACTTCACGCTGTATGACAGTGTCTAGATCTATCCACGCCTGTACAAATGAACCAACATAGTTCCTTTTCGTGGCTGTATAATATTCCACGGTATATAGGTACCACATCTTCTTTATCCATTCGTGTTTGGGTGGCCATTTAAGTTGTTTCCATGACCTGGCTGTTGTAAATAGTGCTGCACTGAACATTGGGGTGCCTGTGCCTTTTAGAATTATGCTCTTCTCTGGGCTTATGCCCTGGTGTGCGATGGCTGAGTCATACGTTATTTCTATGTTCAGTTTTTCAAGGAATCTCCTTGCTTCCCTCCCTAGTGGCTCTATCAATTTACACTCCCACCAAGAGTGCAAGTGTGTTCTCTTTACACCGTGCCCAGCAGTTATTTTGTTGATTTTCTGATGGTGACCGTTCTAAATGGTGTGAGGTGATACCTCAGTGTAGTTTTGATGTGCATCTCTATAATAATTAGTGATGTTGAGCAGGTTTTTATCTGCTTGTTGGCCACCTGTATGTCTTCTGTGGAGAATAGTGTGTTTAGGACTTCTGCCCATTTATAGATTGGGTTGTTGGTTTTTTTAATACCAAGCAGCATGAGCTGTTTATGTATTTTTGAGATTGATCCTCAGACCGCTGATTTGTATGTAAATATTTTTCCCATTTCTGTGGGTTGTGTGTTCTTCTTTCTCATAGTTTCCTGTGCTTAGCAAAATCTTTTAAGGTTACTGAGGTCCCACTTGGATATTTCTGTTTTTATTTCCAGGACTCTAGCAGGAGGATTACAAAAGATCTTCTTGTGTTTTATGTCCAACGACGTTCTTCCTAGGTTTTCCTCTACGAGTTTTAGAGTGTCCAGACTTAAGTTTGGGTCTCTGTTCCATTTTGACTTAATTTTTGTGTACGGTGTTTGGGAGTGTTCTAATCTTATTGTTTTACATGTCTCTGTCCAGTTTCCCCAGCACCACGTATTCAAGAGACAGTCTCTTCTCCATTGTGTATCCGTGCCCCCTTTGTCAGAGATTAGTTGAGCATAGGCGTGTGGCTTTATCTCTGGGCTTTCTATCCTGTTGCATTGATCTATATTTCTGTTTTTGTGCCAGTCCAATGCTGTCTTGGTTACCGTAGCTTTGTAGTACAGTGCGAAGTCACGGAGCCTGATTCCTCCAGCTCCTTTTTTTTTTCCATCAAACTGCTTTGGCCACTCGGGGAGTTTTGTGTCTCCATACACATTTTAAGATTTTTTGTTCTGGTTTTGTAAAAAAATTGCCATTGGTAATTTGAGAGGGATTGCACTGAATGTGTAGATTGCTTTGGGTAGTAGAGTCATTTTCATAATATTGATTCTTCCTATCCAAGAACATGGTATAGCTCTTCATCTGTTTGTATCATCCTCAGTTTCATTCATCAGTGTCTTATACTTTTCTGTATACAGGTTTTCTGTCTCCCTAGGTAGGTTTATTCCTAGGTATTTTATTCCTTTACTTGCAGGGGTAAATGGGAGTCCTTCCTTAATTTCTCCTTCTTTTTTTCTTCCTTAATGAATAGGAATGCAAGGGATTTCTGTGCATTAATTTTGTGTCCTGCAGCGTTTCCAAATCCATGGATTAGCTCTACTAGTTTTACGGTGGCATCTTTAGGATTCTCTAAGTATAGAATCAGGTCATGTGCAAAGAGTGGCATTGTGACTTCTTCTTTTCCAGTTTGCCTTCCTTTTCTTTCTTTTGCTGCTCTGGTTCCCGTGGGTAGAAGTTCCAAAACCATGTTGATGAATAATAGTGGTGAGAGTGGTCATCCTTGTCTTGTTCCTGATCTTAGAGGACATGCTTTCAGTTCTTCACCACTGAAAATGTTTGCTGCGGGTTTGTTGTATACGTCCTTGATTAAGTTGAGTGAGGTTCCCTCTAAGCCCACGTCCTGGAGGCTTTATATCACAAATGTGTGTTGACATTTGTCACGAGCTTTTCTGCATCGAGTGACTTGATCATATGCTTTCTCCTCTTCAATTTGTCAATAGGGGGAATCACATTGATTTGCGTGTATTGAAGAATCCTTGCATCCCTGGGAAAAATCCCACTTGACGGTGAGTTAGGATACTTTTAACGTGGTGTTGGATTCTGTTGCTGCTATTTTGTTGAGCCGCTTTGCATCTAAGTTCATCAGTGATATCGGGATGTAACTCTTTTTCCTACTGTCTTTGTCTGGTTTTCCCAACAGGGTGACGGTGGCCTCACAGGAAGAGTTTCAGAGTGTTCCTTCCACGCCAATAGTTTGGAAGAGTTTGAGAAAGGTGGGTGTTACCTCTTTTCTACGTGTTGGATAGAAATAACCTGTGAAGCCATCTGGTCCTGGACTTTTGTTTGTTGGACGATTTGTAATCAGAGTTTCAAGTTCGTTACTCGTACTGGGTCTGTTCATATTTTCGATTTTTTCCTGCTTCAGCCTTGGAAGGTCGTACCTTCCGAAGAATTTGTCCATTTCTTCCAGATTGCCCATTTTGTTAGCATAGAGTTGATTGCAGTAGTCTCTTACAACGTTTTGTATTTCTGTGTTGTCCGTCGTAACTTCTTTTACCTTTCTAATTTTATTGATTTCAGTCCTCTCCCTCTTTATCTTGATGCATCTGGCTAAGGATTTATCCATATGGTTTATCTTCTCAAAGAACCAGCTTTTTGTTTTTTTGAACTTTGATATTGTTTTCTTTGTTGCTGTTTCAGTCATTTCTTTCTTCTTTTTCTACCTTTTTATTGACAGTCCCAACTACCTTCAGAGTTTGTTTTCTATGGAGTAAATGATTGGTTCAGATGGACACAACTTCTTCCTTTGATCTTATTGGTTTGTGAACTTTGCAATCTTACTTCATTATCTGATACAGCAGGTTCTTATTAGTTATCCATCTTATACATATTACTGTATATATGTCAATCCCACTCTCCGAATTCATCACACAGCCACCACCAACCCTGCCACTTTCCCCCCTTGGTGGCCATACGTTACTTCTCCACATCTGTGTATCAATTCTGTCCTGTACACTGGTTCATCTGTACCATTTCTCGAGGTTGAATATATGTGCTTTTATATACCATATCCGATTTTCTCTTTCTGACTGACTTCACTCTGTATGACAGTGTCTAGATCTATCCACGCCTGTACAAATGAACCAACATAGTTCCTTTTCGTGGCTGTATAATATTCCACGGTATATAGGTACCACATCTTCTTTATCCATTCGTCTTTGGGTGGCCATTAAGTTGTTTCCATGACCTGGCTGTTGTAAATAGTGCTGCACTGAACATTGGGGTGCCTGTGCCTTTTAGAATTATGATCTTCTCTGGGCTTATGCCCTGGTGTGCGATGGCTGAGTCATACGTTATTTCTATGTTCAGTTTTTCAAGGAATCTCCTTGCTTCCCTCCCTAGTGGCTCTATCAATTTACACTCCCACCAAGAGTGCAAGTGTGTTCTCTTTACACCGTGCCCAGCAGTTATTTTGTTGATTTTCTGATGGTGACCGTTCTAAATGGTGTGAGGTGATACCTCAGTGTAGTTTTGATGTGCATCTCTATAATAATTAGTGATGTTGAGCAGGTTTTTATCTGCTTGTTGGCCACCTGTATGTCTTCTGTGGAGAATAGTGTGTTTAGGACTTCTGCCCATGTATAGATTGGGTTGTTGGTTTTTTTAATACCAAGCAGCATGAGCTGTTTACGTATTTTTGAGATTGATCCTCAGACCGCTGATTTGTATGTAAATATTTTTCCCATTTCTGTGGGTTGTGTGTTCTTCTTTCTCATAGTTTCCTGTGCTTAGCAAAATCTTTTAAGGTTACTGAGGTCCCACTTGGATATTTCTGTTTTTATTTCCAGGACTCTAGCAGGAGGATTACAAAAGATCTTCTTGTGATTTATGTCCAACGACGTTCTTCCTAGGTTTTCCTCTACGAGTTTTAGAGTGTCCAGACTTAAGTTTGGGTCTCTGTTCCATTTTGACTTAATTTTTGTGTACGGTGTTTGGGAGTGTTCTAATCTTATTGTTTTACATGTCTCTGTCCAGTTTCCCCAGCACCACGTTTTCAAGAGACAGTCTCTTCTCCATTGTGTATCCGTGCCCCCTTTGTCAGAGATTAGTTGAGCATAGGCGTGTGGCTTTATCTCTGGGCTTTCTATCCTGTTGCATTGATCTATATTTCTGTTTTTGTGCCAGTCCAATGCTGTCTTGGTTACCGTAGCTTTGTAGTACAGTGCGAAGTCACGGAGCCTGATTCCTCCAGCTCCTTTTTTTTTTTCATCAAACTGCTTTGGCCACTCGGGGAGTTTTGTGTCTCCATACACATTTTAAGATTTTTTGTTCTGCTTTTGTAAAAAAATTGCCATTGGTAATTTGAGAGGGATTGCACTGAATGTGTAGATTGCTTTGGGTAGTAGAGTCATTTTCATAATATTGATTCTTCCTATCCAAGAACATGGTATAGCTCTTCATCTGTTTGTATCATCCTCAGTTTCATTCATCAGTGTCTTATACTTTTCTGTATACATGTTTTCTGTCTCCCTAGGTAGGTTTATTCCTAGGTATTTTATTCCTTTACTTGCAGGGGTAAATGGGAGTCCTTCCTTAATTTCTCTTTCCTTTTTTCTTCCTTAATGAATAGGAATGCAAGGGATTTCTGTGCATTAATTTTGTGTCCTGCAGCGTTTCCAAATCCATGGATTAGCTCTACTAGTTTTACGGTGGCATCTTTAGGATTCTCTAAGTATAGAATCAGGTCATGTGCAAAGAGTGGCATTGTGACTTCTTCTTTTCCAGTTTGCCTTCCTTTTCTTTCTTTTGCTGCTCTGATTCCCGTGGCTAGAAGTTCCAAAACCATGTTGATGAATAATAGTGGTGAGAGTGGTCATCCTTGTCTTGTTCCTGATCTTAGAGGACATGCTTTCAGTTCTTCACCACTGAAAATGTTTGCTGCGGGTTTGTTGTATACGTCCTTGATTAAGTTGAGTGAGGTTACCTCTAAGCCCACGTCCTGGAGGCTTTATATCACAAATGTGTGTTGACATTTGTCACGAGCTTTTCTGCATCGAGTGACTTGATCATATGCTTTCTCCTCTTCAATTTGTCAATAGGGGGAATCACATTGATTTGCGTGTATTGAAGAATCCTTGCATCCCTGGGAAAAATCCCACTTGACGGTGAGTTAGGATACTTTTAACGTGGTGTTGGATTCTGTTGCTGCTATTTTGTTGAGCCGCTTTGCATCTAAGTTCATCAGTGATATCGGGATGTAACTCTTTTTCCTACTGTCTTTGTCTGGTTTTCCCAACAGGGTGACGGTGGCCTCACAGGAAGAGTTTCAGAGTGTTCCTTCCACGCCAATAGTTTGGAAGAGTTTGAGAAAGGTGGGTGTTACCTCTTTTCTACGTGTTGGATAGAAATAACCTGTGAAGCCATCTGGTCCTGGACTTTTGTTTGTTGGACGATTTGTAATCAGAGTTTCAAGTTCGTTACTCGTACTGGGTCTGTTCATATTTTCGATTTTTTCCTGCTTCAGCCTTGGAAGGTCGTACCTTCCGAAGAATTTGTCCATTTCTTCCAGATTGCCCATTTTGTTAGCATAGAGTTGATTGCAGTAGTCTCTTACAACGTTTTGTATTTCTGTGTTGTCCGTCGTAACTTCTTTTACCTTTCTAATTTTATTGATTTCAGTCCTCTCCCTCTTTATCTTGATGCATCTGGCTAAGGATTTATCCATATGGTTTATCTTCTCAAAGAACCAGCTTTTTGTTTTTTTGAACTTTGATATTGTTTTCTTTGTTGCTGTTTCAGTCATTTCTTTCTTCTTTTTCTACCTTTTTATTGACAGTCCCAACTACCTTCAGAGTTTGTTTTCTATGGAGTAAATGATTGGTTCAGATGGACACAACTTCTTCCTTTGATCTTATTGGTTTGTGAACTTTGCAATCTTACTTCATTATCTGATACAGCAGGTTCTTATTAGTTATCCATCTTATACATATTACTGTATATATGTCAATCCCACTCTCCGAATTCATCACACAGCCACCACCAACCCTGCCACTTTCCCCCCTTGGTGGCCATACGTTACTTCTCCACATCTGTGTATCAATTCTGTCCTGTACACTGGTTCATCTGTACCATTTCTCGAGGTTGAATATATGTGCTTTTATATACCATATCCGATTTTCTCTTTCTGACTGACTTCACTCTGTATGACAGTGTCTAGATCTATCCACGCCTGTACAAATGAACCAACATAGTTCCTTTTCGTGGCTGTATAATATTCCACGGTATATAGGTACCACATCTTCTTTATCCATTCGTCTTTGGGTGGCCATTAAGTTGTTTCCATGACCTGGCTGTTGTAAATAGTGCTGCACTGAACATTGGGGTGCCTGTGCCTTTTAGAATTATGATCTTCTCTGGGCTTATGCCCTGGTGTGCGATGGCTGAGTCATACGTTATTTCTATGTTCAGTTTTTCAAGGAATCTCCTTGCTTCCCTCCCTAGTGGCTCTATCAATTTACACTCCCACCAAGAGTGCAAGTGTGTTCTCTTTACACCGTGCCCAGCAGTTATTTTGTTGATTTTCTGATGGTGACCGTTCTAAATGGTGTCAGGTGATACCTCAGTGTAGTTTTGATGTGCATCTCTATAATAATTAGTGATGTTGAGCAGGTTTTTATCTGCTTGTTGGCCACCTGTATGTCTTCTGTGGAGAATAGTGTGTTTAGGACTTCTGCCCATATATAGATTGGGTTGTTGGTTTTTTTAATACCAAGCAGCATGAGCTGTTTATGTATTTTTGAGATTGATCCTCAGACCGCTGATTTGTATGTAAATATTTTTCCCATTTCTGTGGGTTGTGTGTTCTTCTTTCTCATAGTTTCCTGTGCTTAGCAAAATCTTTTAAGGTTACTGAGGTCCCACTTGGATATTTCTGTTTTTATTTCCAGGACTCTAGCAGGAGGATTACAAAAGATCTTCTTGTGATTTATGTCCAACGACGTTCTTCCTAGGTTTTCCTCTACGAGTTTTAGAGTGTCCAGACTTAAGTTTGGGTCTCTGTTCCATTTTGACTTAATTTTTGTGTACGGTGTTTGGGAGTGTTCTAATCTTATTGTTTTACATGTCTCTGTCCAGTTTCCCCAGCACCACGTATTCAAGAGACAGTCTCTTCTCCATTGTGTATCCGTGCCCCCTTTGTCAGAGATTAGTTGAGCATAGGCGTGTGGCTTTATCTCTGGGCTTTCTATCCTGTTGCATTGATCTATATTTCTGTTTTTGTGCCAGTCCAATGCTGTCTTGGTTACCGTAGCTTTGTAGTACAGTGCGAAGTCACGGAGCCTGATTCCTCCAGCTCCTTTTTTTTTTTCATCAAACTGCTTTGGCCACTCGGGGAGTTTTGTGTCTCCATACACATTTTAAGATTTTTTGTTCTGCTTTTGTAAAAAAATTGCCATTGGTAATTTGAGAGGGATTGCACTGAATGTGTAGATTGCTTTGGGTAGTAGAGTCATTTTCATAATATTGATTCTTCCTATCCAAGAACATGGTATAGCTCTTCATCTGTTTGTATCATCCTCAGTTTCATTCATCAGTGTCTTATACTTTTCTGTATACAGGTTTTCTGTCTCCCTAGGTAGGTTTATTCCTAGGTATTTTATTCCTTTACTTGCAGGGGTAAATGGGAGTCCTTCCTTAATTTCTCTTTCCTTTTTTCTTCCTTAATGAATAGGAATGCAAGGGATTTCTGTGCATTAATTTTGTGTCCTGCAGCGTTTCCAAATCCATGGATTAGCTCTACTAGTTTTACGGTGGCATCTTTAGGATTCTCTAAGTATAGAATCAGGTCATGTGCAAAGAGTGGCATTGTGACTTCTTCTTTTCCAGTTTGCCTTCCTTTTCTTTCTTTTGCTGCTCTGATTCCCGTGGCTAGAAGTTCCAAAACCATGTTGATGAATAATAGTGGTGAGAGTGGTCATCCTTGTCTTGTTCCTGATCTTAGAGGACATGCTTTCAGTTCTTCACCACTGAAAATGTTTGCTGCGGGTTTGTTGTATACGTCCTTGATTAAGTTGAGTGAGGTTCCCTCTAAGCCCACGTCCTGGAGGCTTTATATCACAAATGTGTGTTGACATTTGTCACGAGCTTTTCTGCATCGAGTGACTTGATCATATGCTTTCTCCTCTTCAAATTGTCAATAGGGGGAATCACATTGATTTGCGTGTATTGAAGAATCCTTGCATCCCTGGGAAAAATCCCACTTGACGGTGAGTTAGGATACTTTTAACGTGGTGTTGGATTCTGTTGCTGCTATTTTGTTGAGCCGCTTTGCATCTAAGTTCATCAGTGATATCGGGATGTAACTCTTTTTCCTACTGTCTTTGTCTGGTTTTCCCAACAGGGTGACGGTGGCCTCACAGGAAGAGTTTCAGAGTGTTCCTTCCACGCCAATAGTTTGGAAGAGTTTGAGAAAGGTGGGTGTTACCTCTTTTCTACGTGTTGGATAGAAATAACCTGTGAAGCCATCTGGTCCTGGACTTTTGTTTGTTGGACGATTTGTAATCAGAGTTTCAAGTTCGTTACTCGTACTGGGTCTGTTCATATTTTCGATTTTTTCCTGCTTCAGCCTTGGAAGGTCGTACCTTCTGAAGAATTTGTCCATTTCTTCCAGATTGCCCATTTTGTTAGCATAGAGTTGATTGCAGTAGTCTCTTACAACGTTTTGTATTTCTGTGTTGTCTGTCGTAACTTCTTTTACCTTTCTAATTTTATTGATTTCAGTCCTCTCCCTCTTTATCTTGATGCATCTGGCTAAGGATTTATCCATATGATTTATCTTCTCAAAGAACCAGCTTTTTGTTTTTTTGAACTTTGATATTGTTTTCTTTGTTGCTGTTTCAGTCATTTCTTTCTTCTTTTTCTACCTTTTTATTGACAGTCCCAACTACCTTCAGAGTTTGTTTTCTATGGAGTAAATGATTGGTTCAGATGGACACAACTTCTTCCTTTGATCTTATTGGTTTGTGAACTTTGCAATCTTACTTCATTATCTGATACAGCAGGTTCTTATTAGTTATCCATCTTATACATATTACTGTATATATGTCAATCCCACTCTCCGAATTCATCACACAGCCACCACCAACCCTGCCACTTTCCCCCCTTGGTGGCCATACGTTACTTCTCCACATCTGTGTATCAATTCTGTCCTGTACACTGGTTCATCTGTACCATTTCTCGAGGTTGAATATATGTGCTTTTATATACCATATCCGATTTTCTCTTTCTGACTGACTTCACTCTGTATGACAGTGTCTAGATCTATCCACGCCTGTACAAATGAACCAACATAGTTCCTTTTCGTGGCTGTATAATATTCCACGGTATATAGGTACCACATCTTCTTTATCCGTTCGTCTTTGGGTGGCCATTAAGTTGTTTCCATGACCTGGCTGTTGTAAATAGTGCTGCACTGAACATTGGGGTGCCTGTGCCTTTTAGAATTATGATCTTCTCTGGGCTTATGCCCTGGTGTGCGATGGCTGAGTCATATGTTATTTCTATGTTCAGTTTTTCAAGGAATCTCCTTGCTTCCCTCCCTAGTGGCTCTATCAATTTACACTCCCACCAAGAGTGCAAGTGTGTTCTCTTTACACCGTGCCCAGCAGTTATTTTGTTGATTTTCTGATGGTGACCGTTCTAAATGGTGTGAGGTGATACCTCAGTGTAGTTTTGATGTGCATCTCTATAATAATTAGTGATGTTGAGCAGGTTTTTATCTGCTTGTTGGCCACCTGTATGTCTTCTGTGGAGAATAGTGTGTTTAGGACTTCTGCCCATGTATAGATTGGGTTGTTGGTTTTTTTAATACCAAGCAGCATGAGCTGTTTACGTATTTTTGAGATTGATCCTCAGACCGCTGATTTGTATGTAAATATTTTTCCCATTTCTGTGGGTTGTGTGTTCTTCTTTCTCATAGTTTCCTGTGCTTAGCAAAATCTTTTAAGGTTACTGAGGTCCCACTTGGATATTTCTGTTTTTATTTCCAGGACTCTAGCAGGAGGATTACAAAAGATCTTCTTGTGTTTTATGTCCAACGACGTTCTTCCTAGGTTTTCCTCTACGAGTTTTAGAGTGTCCAGACTTAAGTTTGGGTCTCTGTTCCATTTTGACTTAATTTTTGTGTACGGTGTTTGGGAGTGTTCTAATCTTATTGTTTTACATGTCTCTGTCCAGTTTCCCCAGCACCACGTATTCAAGAGACAGTCTCTTCTCCATTGTGTATCCGTGCCCCCTTTGTCAGAGATTAGTTGAGCATAGGCGTGTGGCTTTATCTCTGGGCTTTCTATCCTGTTGCATTGATCTATATTTCTGTTTTTGTGCCAGTCCAATGCTGTCTTGGTTACCGTAGCTTTGTAGTACAGTGCGAAGTCACGGAGCCTGATTCCTCCAGCTCCTTTTTTTTTTTCATCAAACTGCTTTGGCCACTCGGGGAGTTTTGTGTCTCCATACACATTTTAAGATTTTTTGTTCTGCTTTTGTAAAAAAATTGCCATTGGTAATTTGAGAGGGATTGCACTGAATGTGTAGATTGCTTTGGGTAGTAGAGTCATTTTCATAATATTGATTCTTCCTATCCAAGAACATGGTATAGCTCTTCATCTGTTTGTATCATCCTCAGTTTCATTCATCAGTGTCTTATACTTTTCTGTATACAGGTTTTCTGTCTCCCTAGGTAGGTTTATTCCTAGGTATTTTATTCCTTTACTTGCAGGGGTAAATGGGAGTCCTTCCTTAATTTCTCTTTCTTTTTTTCTTCCTTAATGAATAGGAATGCAAGGGATTTCTGTGCATTAATTTTGTGTCCTGCAGCGTTTCCAAATCCATGGATTAGCTCTACTAGTTTTACGGTGGCATCTTTAGGATTCTCTAAGTATAGAATCAGGTCATGTGCAAAGAGTGGCATTGTGACTTCTTCTTTTCCAGTTTGCCTTCCTTTTCTTTCTTTTGCTGCTCTGATTCCCGTGGCTAGAAGTTCCAAAACCATGTTGATGAATAATAGTGGTGAGAGTGGTCATCCTTGTCTTGTTCCTGATCTTAGAGGACATGCTTTCAGTTCTTCACCACTGAAAATGTTTGCTGCGGGTTTGTTGTATACGTCCTTGATTAAGTTGAGTGAGGTTCCCTCTAAGCCCACGTCCTGGAGGCTTTATATCACAAATGTGTGTTGACATTTGTCACGAGCTTTTCTGCATCGAGTGACTTGATCATATGCTTTCTCCTCTTCAATTTGTCAATAGGGGGAATCACATTGATTTGCGTGTATTGAAGAATCCTTGCATCCCTGGGAAAAATCCCACTTGACGGTGAGTTAGGATACTTTTAACGTGGTGTTGGATTCTGTTGCTGCTATTTTGTTGAGCCGCTTTGCATCTAAGTTCATCAGTGATATCGGGATGTAACTCTTTTTCCTACTGTCTTTGTCTGGTTTTCCCAACAGGGTGACGGTGGCCTCACAGGAAGAGTTTCAGAGTGTTCCTTCCACGCCAATAGTTTGGAAGAGTTTGAGAAAGGTGGGTGTTAGCTCTTTTCTACGTGTTGGATAGAAATAACCTGTGAAGCCATCTGGTCCTGGACTTTTGTTTGTTGGACGATTTGTAATCAGAGTTTCAAGTTCGTTACTCGTACTGGGTCTGTTCATATTTTCGATTTTTTCCTGCTTCAGCCTTGGAAGGTCGTACCTTCCGAAGAATTTGTCCATTTCTTCCAGATTGCCCATTTTGTTAGCATAGAGTTGATTGCAGTAGTCTCTTACAACGTTTTGTATTTCTGTGTTGTCCGTCGTAACTTCTTTTACCTTTCTAATTTTATTGATTTCAGTCCTCTCCCTCTTTATCTTGATGCATCTGGCTAAGGATTTATCCATATGGTTTATCTTCTCAAAGAACCAGCTTTTTGTTTTTTTGAACTTTGATATTGTTTTCTTTGTTGCTGTTTCAGTCATTTCTTTCTTCTTTTTCTACCTTTTTATTGACAGTCCCAACTACCTTCAGAGTTTGTTTTCTATGGAGTAAATGATTGGTTCAGATGGACACAACTTCTTCCTTTGATCTTATTGGTTTGTGAACTTTGCAATCTTACTTCATTATCTGATACAGCAGGTTCTTATTAGTTATCCATCTTATACATATTACTGTATATATGTCAATCCCACTCTCCGAATTCATCACACAGCCACCACCAACCCTGCCACTTTCCCCCCTTGGTGGCCATACGTTACTTCTCCACATCTGTGTATCAATTCTGTCCTGTACACTGGTTCATCTGTACCATTTCTCGAGGTTGAATATATGTGCTTTTATATACGATATCCGATTTTCTCTTTCTGACTGACTTCACGCTGTATGACAGTGTCTAGATCTATCCACGCCTGTACAAATGAACCAACATAGTTCCTTTTCGTGGCTGTATAATATTCCACGGTATATAGGTACCACATCTTCTTTATCCATTCGTCTTTGGGTGGCCATTTAAGTTGTTTCCATGACCTGGCTGTTGTAAATAGTGCTGCACTGAACATTGGGGTGCCTGTGCCTTTTAGAATTATGCTCTTCTCTGGGCTTATGCCCTGGTGTGCGATGGCTGAGTCATATGTTATTTCTATGTTCAGTTTTTCAAGGAATCTCCTTGCTTCCCTCCCTAGTGGCTCTATCAATTTACACTCCCACCAAGAGCGCAAGTGTGTTCTCTTTACACCGTGCCCAGCAGTTATTTTGTTGATTTTCTGATGGTGACCGTTCTAAATGGTGTGAGGTGATACCTCAGTGTAGTTTTGATGTGCATCTCTATAATAATTAGTGATGTTGAGCAGGTTTTTATCTGCGTGTTGGCCACGTGTATGTCTTCTGTGGAGAATAGTGTGTTTAGGACTTCTGCCCATGTATAGATTGGGTTGTTGGTTTTTTTAATACCAAGCAGCATGAGCTGTTTACGTATTTTTGAGATTGATCCTCAGACCGCTGATTTGTATGTAAATATTTTTCCCATTTCTGTGGGTTGTGTGTTCTTCTTTCTCATAGTTTCCTGTGCTTAGCAAAATCTTTTAAGGTTACTGAGGTCCCACTTGGATATTTCTGTTTTTATTTCCAGGACTCTAGCAGGAGGATTACAAAAGATCTTCTTGTGTTTTATGTCCAACGACGTTCTTCCTAGGTTTTCCTCTACGAGTTTTAGAGTGTCCAGACTTAAGTTTGGGTCTCTGTTCCATTTTGACTTAATTTTTGTGTACGGTGTTTGGGAGTGTTCTAATCTTATTGTTTTACATGTCTCTGTCCAGTTTCCCCAGCACCACGTATTCAAGAGACAGTCTCTTCTCCATTGTGTATCCGTGCCCCCTTTGTCAGAGATTAGTTGAGCATAGGCGTGTGGCTTTATCTCTGGGCTTTCTATCCTGTTGCATTGATCTATATTTCTGTTTTTGTGCCAGTCCAATGCTGTCTTGGTTACCGTAGCTTTGTAGTACAGTGCGAAGTCACGGAGCCTGATTCCTCCAGCTCCTTTTTTTTTTTCATCAAACTGCTTTGGCCACTCGGGGAGTTTTGTGTCTCCATACACATTTTAAGATTTTTTGTTCTGGTTTTGTAAAAAAATTGCCATTGGTAATTTGAGAGGGATTGCACTGAATGTGTAGATTGCTTTGGGTAGTAGAGTCATTTTCATAATATTGATTCTTCCTATCCAAGAACATGGTATAGCTCTTCATCTGTTTGTATCATCCTCAGTTTCATTCATCAGTGTCTTATACTTTTCTGTATACAGGTTTTCTGTCTCCCTAGGTAGGTTTATTCCTAGGTATTTTATTCCTTTACTTGCAGGGGTAAATGGGAGTCCTTCCTTAATTTCTCTTTCTTTTTTTCTTCGTTAATGAATAGGAATGCAAGGGATTTCTGTGCATTAATTTTGTGTCCTGCAGCGTTTCCAAATCCATGGATTAGCTCTACTAGTTTTACGGTGGCATCTTTAGGATTCTCTAAGTATAGAATCAGGTCATGTGCAAAGAGTGGCATTGTGACTTCTTCTTTTCCAGTTTGCCTTCCTTTTCTTTCTTTTGCTGCTCTGATTCCCGTGGCTAGAAGTTCCAAAACCATGTTGATGAATAATAGTGGTGAGAGTGGTCATCCTTGTCTTGTTCCTGATCTTAGAGGACATGCTTTCAGTTCTTCACCACTGAAAATGTTTGCTGCGGGTTTGTTGTATACGTCCTTGATTAAGTTGAGTGAGGTTCCCTCTAAGCCCACGTCCTGGAGGCTTTATATCACAAATGTGTGTTGACATTTGTCACAAGCTTTTCTGCATCGAGTGACTTGATCATATGCTTTCTCCTCTTCAATTTGTCAATAGGGGGAATCACATTGATTTGCGTGTATTGAAGAATCCTTGCATCCCTGGGAAAAATCCCACTTGACGGTGAGTTAGGATACTTTTAACGTGGTGTTGGATTCTGTTGCTGCTATTTTGTTGAGCCGCTTTGCATCTAAGTTCATCAGTGATATCGGGATGTAACTCTTTTTCCTACTGTCTTTGTCTGGTTTTCCCAACAGGGTGACGGTGGCCTCACAGGAAGAGTTTCAGAGTGTTCCTTCCACGCCAATAGTTTGGAAGAGTTTGAGAAAGGTGGGTGTTACCTCTTTTCTACGTGTTGGATAGAAATAACCTGTGAAGCCATCTGGTCCTGGACTTTTGTTTGTTGGACGATTTGTAATCAGAGTTTCAAGTTCGTTACTCGTACTGGGTCTGTTCATATTTTCGATTTTTTCCTGCTTCAGCCTTGGAAGGTCGTACCTTCCGAAGAATTTGTCCATTTCTTCCAGATTGCCCATTTTGTTAGCATAGAGTTGATTGCAGTAGTCTCTTACAACGTTTTGTATTTCTGTGTTGTCCGTCATAACTTCTTTTACCTTTCTAATTTTATTGATTTCAGTCCTCTCCCTCTTTATCTTGATGCATCTGGCTAAGGATTTATCCATATGGTTTATCTTCTCAAAGAACCAGCTTTTTGTTTTTTTGAACTTTGATATTGTTTTCTTTGTTGCTGTTTCAGTCATTTCTTTCTTCTTTTTCTACCTTTTTATTGACAGTCCCAACTACCTTCAGAGTTTGTTTTCTATGGACTAAATGATTGGTTCAGATGGACACAACTTCTTCCTTTGATCTTATTGGTTTGTGAACTTTGCAATCTTACTTCATTATCTGATACAGCAGGTTCTTATTAGTTATCCATCTTATACATATTACTGTATATATGTCAATCCCACTCTCCGAATTCATCACACAGCCACCACCAACCCTGCCACTTTCCCCCCTTGGTGGCCATACGTTACTTCTCCACATCTGTGTATCAATTCTGTCCTGTACACTGGTTCATCTGTACCATTTCTCGAGGTTGAATATATGTGCTTTTATATACCATATCCGATTTTCTCTTTCTGACTGACTTCACGCTGTATGACAGTGTCTAGATCTATCCACGCCTGTACAAATGAACCAACATAGTTCCTTTTCATGGCTGTATAATATTCCACGGTATATAGGTACCACATCTTCTTTATCCATTCGTCTTTGGGTGGCCATTTAAGTTGTTTCCATGACCTGGCTGTTGTAAATAGTGCTGCACTGAACATTGGGGTGCCTGTGCCTTTTAGAATTATGCTCTTCTCTGGGCTTATGCCCTGGTGTGCGATGGCTGAGTCATATGTTATTTCTATGTTCAGTTTTTCAAGGAATCTCCTTGCTTCCCTCCCTAGTGGCTCTATCAATTTACACTCCCACCAAGAGTGCAAGTGTGTTCTCTTTACACCGTGCCCAGCAGTTATTTTGTTGATTTTCTGATGGTGACCGTTCTAAATGGTGTGAGGTGATACCTCAGTGTAGTTTTGATGTGCATCTCTATAATAATTAGTGATGTTGAGTAGGTTTTTATCTGCTTGTTGGCCACGTGTATGTCTTCTGTGGAGAATAGTGTGTTTAGGACTTCTGCCCATTTATAGATTGGGTTGTTGGTTTTTTTAATACCAAGCAGCATGAGCTGTTTACGTATTTTTGAGATTGATCCTCAGACCGCTGATTTGTATGTAAATATTTTTCCCATTTCTGTGGGTTGTGTGTTCTTCTTTCTCATAGTTTCCTGTGCTTAGCAAAATCTTTTAAGGTTACTGAGGTCCCACTTGGATATTTCTGTTTTTATTTCCAGGACTCTAGCAGGAGGATTACAAAAGATCTTCTTGTGTTTTATGTCCAACGACGTTCTTCCTAGGTTTTCCTCTACGAGTTTTAGAGTGTCCAGACTTAAGTTTGGGTCTCTGTTCCATTTTGACTTAATTTTTGTGTACGGTGTTTGGGAGTGTTCTAATCTTATTGTTTTACATGTCTCTGTCCAGTTTCCCCAGCACCACGTATTCAAGAGACAGTCTCTTCTCCATTGTGTATCCGTGCCCCCTTTGTCAGAGATTAGTTGAGCATAGGCGTGTGGCTTTATCTCTGGGCTTTCTATCCTGTTGCATTGATCTATATTTCTGTTTTTGTGCCAGTCCAATGCTGTCTTGGTTACCGTAGCTTTGTAGTACAGTGCGAAGTCACGGAGCCTGATTCCTCCAGCTCCTTTTTTTTTTTCATCAAACTGCTTTGGCCACTCGGGGAGTTTTGTGTCTCCATACACATTTTAAGATTTTTTGTTCTGGTTTTGTAAAAAAATTGCCATTGGTAATTTGAGAGGGATTGCACTGAATGTGTAGATTGCTTTGGGTAGTAGAGTCATTTTCATAATATTGATTCTTCCTATCCAAGAACATGGTATAGCTCTTCATCTGTTTGTATCATCCTCAGTTTCATTCATCAGTGTCTTATACTTTTCTGTATACAGGTTTTCTGTCTCCCTAGGTAGGTTTATTCCTAGGTATTTTATTCCTTTACTTGCAGGGGTAAATGGGAGTCCTTCCTTAATTTCTCTTTCTTTTTTTCTTCCTTAATGAATAGGAATGCAAGGGATTTCTGTGCATTAATTTTGTGTCCTGCAGCGTTTCCAAATCCATGGATTAGCTCTACTAGTTTTACGGTGGCATCTTTAGGATTCTCTAAGTATAGAATCAGGTCATGTGCAAAGAGTGGCATTGTGACTTCTTCTTTTCCAGTTTGCCTTCCTTTTCTTTCTTTTGCTGCTCTGATTCCCGTGGCTAGAAGTTCCAAAACCATGTTGATGAATAATAGTGGTGAGAGTGGTCATCCTTGTCTTGTTCCTGATCTTAGAGGACATGCTTTCAGTTCTTCACCACTGAAAATGTTTGCTGCGGGTTTGTTGTATACGTCCTTGATTAAGTTGAGTGAGGTTCCCTCTAAGCCCACGTCCTGGAGGCTTTATATCACAAATGTGTGTTGACATTTGTCACGAGCTTTTCTGCATCGAGTGACTTGATCATATGCTTTCTCCTCTTCAATTTGTCAATAGGGGGAATCACATTGATTTGCGTGTATTGAAGAATCCTTGCATCCCTGGGAAAAATCCCACTTGACGGTGAGTTAGGATACTTTTAACGTGGTGTTGGATTCTGTTGCTGCTATTTTGTTGAGCCGCTTTGCATCTAAGTTCATCAGTGATATCGGGATGTAACTCTTTTTCCTACTGTCTTTGTCTGGTTTTCCCAACAGGGTGACGGTGGCCTCACAGGAAGAGTTTCAGAGTGTTCCTTCCACGCCAATAGTTTGGAAGAGTTTGAGAAAGGTGGGTGTTAGCTCTTTTCTACGAGTTGGATAGAAATAACCTGTGAAGCCATCTGGTCCTGGACTTTTGTTTGTTGGACGATTTGTAATCAGAGTTTCAAGTTCATTACTCGTACTGGGTCTGTTCATATTTTCGATTTTTTCCTGCTTCAGCCTTGGAAGGTCATACCTTCCGAAGAATTTGTCCATTTCTTCCAGATTGTCCATTTTGTTAGCATAGAGTTGATTGCAGTAGTCTCTTACAACGTTTTGTATTTCTGTGTTGTCCGTTGTAACTTCTTTTACCTTTCTAATTTTATTGATTTCAGTCCTCTCCCTCTTTATCTTGATGCATCTAGCTAAGGATTTATCCATATGGTTTATCTTCTCAAAGAACCAGCTTTTTGTTTTTTTGATCTTTGATATTGTTTTCTTTGTTGCTGTTTCAGTCATTTCTTTCTTCTTTTTCTAACTTTTTATTGACAGTCCCAGCTACCTTCAGAGATTGTTTTCTATGGACTAAATGATTGGTTCAGATGGACACAACTTCTTCCTTTGATCTTATTGGTTTGTGAACTTTGCAATCTTACTTCATTATCTGATACAGCAGGTTCTTATTAGTTATCCATCTTATACATATTACTGTATATATGTCAATCCCACTCTCCGAATTCATCACACAGCCACCACCAACCCCGCCACTTTCCCCCCTTGGTGGCCATACGTTACTTCTCCACATCTGTGTATCAATTCTGTCCTGTACACTGGTTCATCTGTACCATTTCTCGAGGTTGAATATATGTGCTTTTATATACGATATCCGATTTTCACTTTCTGACTGACTTCACGCTGTATGACAGTGTCTAGATCTATCCACGCCTGTACAAATGAACCAACATAGTTCCTTTTCGTGGCTGTATAATATTCCACGGTATATAGGTACCACATCTTCTTTATCCATTCGTGTTTGGGTGGCCATTTAAGTTGTTTCCATGACCTGGCTGTTGTAAATAGTGCTGCACTGAACATTGGGGTGCCTGTGCCTTTTAGAATTATGCTCTTCTCTGGGCTTATGCCCTGGTGTGCGATGGCTGAGTCATACGTTATTTCTATGTTCAGTTTTTCAAGGAATCTCCTTGCTTTCCTCCCTAGTGGCTCTATCAATTTACACTCCCACCAAGAGTGCAAGTGTGTTCTCTTTACACCGTGCCCAGCAGTTATTTTGTTGATTTTCTGATGGTGACCGTTCTAAATGGTGTGAGGTGATACCTCAGTGTAGTTTTGATGTGCATCTCTATAATAATTAGTGATGTTGAGCAGGTTTTTATCTGCTTGTTGGCCACCTGTATGTCTTCTGTGGAGAATAGTGTGTTTAGGACTTCTGCCCATTTATAGATTGGGTTGTTGGTTTTTTTAATACCAAGCAGCATGAGCTGTTTATGTATTTTTGAGATTGATCCTCAGACCGCTGATTTGTATGTAAATATTTTTCCCATTTCTGTGGGTTGTGTGTTCTTCTTTCTCATAGTTTCCTGTGCTTAGCAAAATCTTTTAAGGTTACTGAGGTCCCACTTGGATATTTCTGTTTTTATTTCCAGGACTCTAGCAGGAGGATTACAAAAGATCTTCTTGTGTTTTATGTCCAACGACGTTCTTCCTAGGTTTTCCTCTACGAGTTTTAGAGTGTCCAGACTTAAGTTTGGGTCTCTGTTCCATTTTGACTTAATTTTTGTGTACGGTGTTTGGGAGTGTTCTAATCTTATTGTTTTACATGTCTCTGTCCAGTTTCCCCAGCACCACGTATTCAAGAGACAGTCTCTTCTCCATTGTGTATCCGTGCCCCCTTTGTCAGAGATTAGTTGAGCATAGGCGTGTGGCTTTATCTCTGGGCTTTCTATCCTGTTGCATTGATCTATATTTCTGTTTTTGTGCCAGTCCAATGCTGTCTTGGTTACCGTAGCTTTGTAGTACAGTGCGAAGTCACGGAGCCTGATTCCTCCAGCTCCTTTTTTTTTTTCATCAAACTGCTTTGGCCACTCGGGGAGTTTTGTGTCTCCATACACATTTTAAGATTTTTTGTTCTGGTTTTGTAAAAAAATTGCCATTGGTAATTTGAGAGGGATTGCACTGAATGTGTAGATTGCTTTGGGTAGTAGAGTCATTTTCATAATATTGATTCTTCCTATCCAAGAACATGGTATAGCTCTTCATCTGTTTGTATCATCCTCAGTTTCATTCATCAGTGTCTTATACTTTTCTGTATACAGGTTTTCTGTCTCCCTAGGTAGGTTTATTCCTAGGTATTTTATTCCTTTACTTGCAGGGGTAAATGGGAGTCCTTCCTTAATTTCTCCTTCTTTTTTTCTTCCTTAATGAATAGGAATGCAAGGGATTTCTGTGCATTAATTTTGTGTCCTGCAGCGTTTCCAAATCCATGGATTAGCTCTACTAGTTTTACGGTGGCATCTTTAGGATTCTCTAAGTATAGAATCAGGTCATGTGCAAAGAGTGGCATTGTGACTTCTTCTTTTCCAGTTTGCCTTCCTTTTCTTTCTTTTGCTGCTCTGGTTCCCGTGGCTAGAAGTTCCAAAACCATGTTGATGAATAATAGTGGTGAGAGTGGTCATCCTTGTCTTGTTCCTGATCTTAGAGGACATGCTTTCAGTTCTTCACCACTGAAAATGTTTGCTGCGGGTTTGTTGTATACGTCCTTGATTAAGTTGAGTGAGGTTCCCTCTAAGCCCACGTCCTGGAGGCTTTATATCACAAATGTGTGTTGACATTTGTCACGAGCTTTTCTGCATCGAGTGACTTGATCATATGCTTTCTCCTCTTCAATTTGTCAATAGGGGGAATCACATTGATTTGCGTGTATTGAAGAATCCTTGCATCCCTGGGAAAAATCCCACTTGACGGTGAGTTAGGATACTTTTAACGTGGTGTTGGATTCTGTTGCTGCTATTTTGTTGAGCCGCTTTGCATCTAAGTTCATCAGTGATATCGGGATGTAACTCTTTTTCCTACTGTCTTTGTCTGGTTTTCCCAACAGGGTGACGGTGGCCTCACAGGAAGAGTTTCAGAGTGTTCCTTCCACGCCAATAGTTTGGAAGAGTTTGAGAAAGGTGGGTGTTACCTCTTTTCTACGTGTTGGATAGAAATAACCTGTGAAGCCATCTGGTCCTGGACTTTTGTTTGTTGGACGATTTGTAATCAGAGTTTCAAGTTCGTTACTCGTACTGGGTCTGTTCATATTTTCGATTTTTTCCTGCTTCAGCCTTGGAAGGTCGTACCTTCCGAAGAATTTGTCCATTTCTTCCAGATTGCCCATTTTGTTAGCATAGAGTTGATTGCAGTAGTCTCTTACAACGTTTTGTATTTCTGTGTTGTCCGTCGTAACTTCTTTTACCTTTCTAATTTTATTGATTTCAGTCCTCTCCCTCTTTATCTTGATGCATCTGGCTAAGGATTTATCCATATGGTTTATCTTCTCAAAGAACCAGCTTTTTGTTTTTTTGAACTTTGATATTGTTTTCTTTGTTGCTGTTTCAGTCATTTCTTTCTTCTTTTTCTACCTTTTTATTGACAGTCCCAACTACCTTCAGAGTTTGTTTTCTATGGAGTAAATGATTGGTTCAGATGGACACAACTTCTTCCTTTGATCTTATTGGTTTGTGAACTTTGCAATCTTACTTCATTATCTGATACAGCAGGTTCTTATTAGTTATCCATCTTATACATATTACTGTATATATGTCAATCCCACTCTCCGAATTCATCACACAGCCACCACCAACCCCGCCACTTTCCCCCCTTGGTGGCCATACGTTACTTCTCCACATCTGTGTATCAATTCTGTCCTGTACACTGGTTCATCTGTACCATTTCTCGAGGTTGAATATATGTGCTTTTATATACCATATCCGATTTTCTCTTTCTGACTGACTTCACTCTGTATGACAGTGTCTAGATCTATCCACGCCTGTACAAATGAACCAACATAGTTCCTTTTCGTGGCTGTATAATATTCCACGGTATATAGGTACCACATCTTCTTTATCCATTCGTCTTTGGGTGGCCATTAAGTTGTTTCCATGACCTGGCTGTTGTAAATAGTGCTGCACTGAACATTGGGGTGCCTGTGCCTTTTAGAATTATGATCTTCTCTGGGCTTATGCCCTGGTGTGCGATGGCTGAGTCATACGTTATTTCTATGTTCAGTTTTTCAAGGAATCTCCTTGCTTCCCTCCCTAGTGGCTCTATCAATTTACACTCCCACCAAGAGTGCAAGTGTGTTCTCTTTACACCGTGCCCAGCAGTTATTTTGTTGATTTTCTGATGGTGACCGTTCTAAATGGTGTGAGGTGATACCTCAGTGTAGTTTTGATGTGCATCTCTATAATAATTAGTGATGTTGAGCAGGTTTTTATCTGCTTGTTGGCCACCTGTATGTCTTCTGTGGAGAATAGTGTGTTTAGGACTTCTGCCCATTTATAGATTGGGTTGTTGGTTTTTTTAATACCAAGCAGCATGAGCTGTTTACGTATTTTTGAGATTGATCCTCAGACCGCTGATTTGTATGTAAATATTTTTCCCATTTCTGTGGGTTGTGTGTTCTTCTTTCTCATAGTTTCCTGTGCTTAGCAAAATCTTTTAAGGTTACTGAGGTCCCACTTGGATATTTCTGTTTTTATTTCCAGGACTCTAGCAGGAGGATTACAAAAGATCTTCTTGTGTTTTATGTCCAACGACGTTCTTCCTAGGTTTTCCTCTACGAGTTTTAGAGTGTCCAGACTTAAGTTTGGGTCTCTGTTCCATTTTGACTTAATTTTTGTGTACGGTGTTTGGGAGTGTTCTAATCTTATTGTTTTACATGTCTCTGTCCAGTTTCCCCAGCACCACGTATTCAAGAGACAGTCTCTTCTCCATTGTGTATCCGTGCCCCCTTTGTCAGAGATTAGTTGAGCATAGGCGTGTGGCTTTATCTCTGGGCTTTCTATCCTGTTGCATTGATCTATATTTCTGTTTTTGTGCCAGTCCAATGCTGTCTTGGTTACCGTAGCTTTGTAGTACAGTGCGAAGTCACGGAGCCTGATTCCTCCAGCTCCTTTTTTTTTTTCATCAAACTGCTTTGGCCACTCGGGGAGTTTTGTGTCTCCATACACATTTTAAGATTTTTTGTTCTGGTTTTGTAAAAAAATTGCCATTGGTAATTTGAGAGGGATTGCACTGAATGTGTAGATTGCTTTGGGTAGTAGAGTCATTTTCATAATATTGATTCTTCCTATCCAAGAACATGGTATAGCTCTTCATCTGTTTGTATCATCCTCAGTTTCATTCATCAGTGTCTTATACTTTTCTGTATACATGTTTTCTGTCTCCCTAGGTAGGTTTATTCCTAGGTATTTTATTCCTTTACTTGCAGGGGTAAATGGGAGTCCTTCCTTAATTTCTCTTTCTTTTTTTCTTCCTTAATGAATAGGAATGCAAGGGATTTCTGTGCATTAATTTTGTGTCCTGCAGCGTTTCCAAATCCATGGATTAGCTCTACTAGTTTTACGGTGGCATCTTTAGGATTCTCTAAGTATAGAATCAGGTCATGTGCAAAGAGTGGCATTGTGACTTCTTCTTTTCCAGTTTGCCTTCCTTTTCTTTCTTTTGCTGCTCTGATTCCCGTGGCTAGAAGTTCCAAAACCATGTTGATGAATAATAGTGGTGAGAGTGGTCATCCTTGTCTTGTTCCTGATCTTAGAGGACATGCTTTCAGTTCTTCACCACTGAAAATGTTTGCTGCGGGTTTGTTGTATACGTCCTTGATTAAGTTGAGTGAGGTTCCCTCTAAGCCCACGTCCTGGAGGCTTTATATCACAAATGTGTGTTGACATTTGTCACGAGCTTTTCTGCATCGAGTGACTTGATCATATGCTTTCTCCTCTTCAATTTGTCAATAGGGGGAATCACATTGATTTGCGTGTATTGAAGAATCCTTGCATCCCTGGGAAAAATCCCACTTGACGGTGAGTTATGATACTTTTAACGTGGTGTTGGATTCTGTTGCTGCTATTTTGTTGAGCCGCTTTGCATCTAAGTTCATCAGTGATATCGGGATGTAACTCTTTTTCCTACTGTCTTTGTCTGGTTTTCCCAACAGGGTGACGGTGGCCTCACAGGAAGAGTTTCAGAGTGTTCCTTCCACGCCAATAGTTTGGAAGAGTTTGAGAAAGGTGGGTGTTAGCTCTTTTCTACGTGTTGGATAGAAATAACCTGTGAAGCCATCTGGTCCTGGACTTTTGTTTGTTGGACGATTTGTAATCAGAGTTTCAAGTTCATTACTCGTACTGGGTCTGTTCATATTTTCGATTTTTTCCTGCTTCAGCCTTGGAAGGTCGTACCTTCCGAAGAATTTGTCCATTTCTTCCAGATTGTCCATTTTGTTAGCATAGAGTTGATTGCAGTAGTCTCTTACAACGTTTTGTATTTCTGTGTTGTCCGTTGTAACTTCTTTTACCTTTCTAATTTTATTGATTTCAGTCCTCTCCCTCTTTATCTTGATGCATCTAGCTAAGGATTTATCCATATGGTTTATCTTCTCAAAGAACCAGCTTTTTGTTTTTTTGATCTTTGATATTGTTTTCTTTGTTGCTGTTTCAGTCATTTCTTTCTTCTTTTTCTAACTTTTTATTGACAGTCCCAGCTACCTTCAGAGATTGTTTTCTATGGACTAAATGATTGGTTCAGATGGACACAACTTCTTCCTTTGATCTTATTGGTTTGTGAACTTTGCAATCTTACTTCATTATCTGATACAGCAGGTTCTTATTAGTTATCCATCTTATACATATTACTGTATATATGTCAATCCCACTCTCCGAATTCATCACACAGCCACCACCAACCCCGCCACTTTCCCCCCTTGGTGGCCATACGTTACTTCTCCACATCTGTGTATCAATTCTGTCCTGTACACTGGTTCATCTGTACCATTTCTCGAGGTTGAATATATGTGCTTTTATATACGATATCCGATTTTCTCTTTCTGACTGACTTCACGCTGTATGACAGTGTCTAGATCTATCCACGCCTGTACAAATGAACCAACATAGTTCCTTTTCGTGGCTGTATAATATTCCACGGTATATAGGTACCACATCTTCTTTATCCATTCGTGTTTGGGTGGCCATTTAAGTTGTTTCCATGACCTGGCTGTTGTAAATAGTGCTGCACTGAACATTGGGGTGCCTGTGCCTTTTAGAATTATGCTCTTCTCTGGGCTTATGCCCTGGTGTGCGATGGCTGAGTCATATGTTATTTCTATGTTCAGTTTTTCAAGGAATCTCCTTGCTTCCCTCCCTAGTGGCTCTATCAATTTACACTCCCACCAAGAGTGCAAGTGTGTTCTCTTTACACCGTGCCCAGCAGTTATTTTGTTGATTTTCTGATGGTGACCGTTCTAAATGGTGTGAGGTGATACCTCAGTGTAGTTTTGATGTGCATCTCTATAATAATTAGTGATGTTGAGCAGGTTTTTATCTGCTTGTTGGCCACCTGTATGTCTTCTGTGGAGAATAGTGTGTTTAGGACTTCTGCCCATTTATAGATTGGGTTGTTGGTTTTTTTAATACCAAGCAGCATGAGCTGTTTATGTATTTTTGAGATTGATCCTCAGACCGCTGATTTGTATGTAAATATTTTTCCCATTTCTGTGGGTTGTGTGTTCTTCTTTCTCATAGTTTCCTGTGCTTAGCAAAATCTTTTAAGGTTACTGAGGTCCCACTTGGATATTTCTGTTTTTATTTCCAGGACTCTAGCAGGAGGATTACAAAAGATCTTCTTGTGTTTTATGTCCAACGACGTTCTTCCTAGGTTTTCCTCTACGAGTTTTAGAGTGTCCAGACTTAAGTTTGGGTCTCTGTTCCATTTTGACTTAATTTTTGTGTACGGTGTTTGGGAGTGTTCTAATCTTATTGTTTTACATGTCTCTGTCCAGTTTCCCCAGCACCACGTATTCAAGAGACAGTCTCTTCTCCATTGTGTATCCGTGCCCCCTTTGTCAGAGATTAGTTGAGCATAGGCGTGTGGCTTTATCTCTGGGCTTTCTATCCTGTTGCATTGATCTATATTTCTGTTTTTGTGCCAGTCCAATGCTGTCTTGGTTACCGTAGCTTTGTAGTACAGTGCGAAGTCACGGAGCCTGATTCCTCCAGCTCCTTTTTTTTTTCCATCAAACTGCTTTGGCCACTCGGGGAGTTTTGTGTCTCCATACACATTTTAAGATTTTTTGTTCTGGTTTTGTAAAAAAATTGCCATTGGTAATTTGAGAGGGATTGCACTGAATGTGTAGATTGCTTTGGGTAGTAGAGTCATTTTCATAATATTGATTCTTCCTATCCAAGAACATGGTATAGCTCTTCATCTGTTTGTATCATCCTCAGTTTCATTCATCAGTGTCTTATACTTTTCTGTATACAGGTTTTCTGTCTCCCTAGGTAGGTTTATTCCTAGGTATTTTATTCCTTTACTTGCAGGGGTAAATGGGAGTCCTTCCTTAATTTCTCTTTCTTTTTTTCTTCCTTAATGAATAGGAATGCAAGGGATTTCTGTGCATTAATTTTGTGTCCTGCAGCGTTTCCAAATCCATGGATTAGCTCTACTAGTTTTACGGTGGCATCTTTAGGATTCTCTAAGTATAGAATCAGGTCATGTGCAAAGAGTGGCATTGTGACTTCTTCTTTTCCAGTTTGCCTTCCTTTTCTTTCTTTTGCTGCTCTGATTCCCGTGGCTAGAAGTTCCAAAACCATGTTGATGAATAATAGTGGTGAGAGTGGTCATCCTTGTCTTGTTCCTGATCTTAGAGGACATGCTTTCAGTTCTTCACCACTGAAAATGTTTGCTGCGGGTTTGTTGTATACGTCCTTGATTAAGTTGAGTGAGGTTCCCTCTAAGCCCACGTCCTGGAGGCTTTATATCACAAATGTGTGTTGACATTTGTCACGAGCTTTTCTGCATCGAGTGACTTGATCATATGCTTTCTCCTCTTCAATTTGTCAATAGGGGGAATCACATTGATTTGCGTGTATTGAAGAATCCTTGCATCCCTGGGAAAAATCCCACTTGACGGTGAGTTAGGATACTTTTAACGTGGTGTTGGATTCTGTTGCTGCTATTTTGTTGAGCCGCTTTGCATCTAAGTTCATCAGTGATATCGGGATGTAACTCTTTTTCCTACTGTCTTTGTCTGGTTTTCCCAACAGGGTGACGGTGGCCTCACAGGAAGAGTTTCAGAGTGTTCCTTCCACGCCAATAGTTTGGAAGAGTTTGAGAAAGGTGGGTGTTAGCTCTTTTCTACGTGTTGGATAGAAATAACCTGTGAAGCCATCTGGTCCTGGACTTTTGTTTGTTGGACGATTTGTAATCAGAGTTTCAAGTTCGTTACTCGTACTGGGTCTGTTCATATTTTCGATTTTTTCCTGCTTCAGCCTTGGAAGGTCGTACCTTCCGAAGAATTTGTCCATTTCTTCCAGATTGTCCATTTTGTTAGCATAGAGTTGATTGCAGTAGTCTCTTACAACGTTTTGTATTTCTGTGTTGTCCGTCGTAACTTCTTTTACCTTTCTAATTTTATTGATTTCAGTCCTCTCCCTCTTTATCTTGATGCATCTGGCTAAGGATTTATCCATATGGTTTATCTTCTCAAAGAACCAGCTTTTTGTTTTTTTGAACTTTGATATTGTTTTCTTTGTTGCTGTTTCAGTCATTTCTTTCTTCTTTTTCTACCTTTTTATTGACAGTCCCAACTACCTTCAGAGTTTGTTTTCTATGGAGTAAATGATTGGTTCAGATGGACACAACTTCTTCCTTTGATCTTATTGGTTTGTGAACTTTGCAATCTTACTTCATTATCTGATACAGCAGGTTCTTATTAGTTATCCATCTTATACATATTACTGTATATATGTCAATCCCACTCTCCGAATTCATCACACAGCCACCACCAACCCTGCCACTTTCCCCCCTTGGTGGCCATACGTTACTTCTCCACATCTGTGTATCAATTCTGTCCTGTACACTGGTTCATCTGTACCATTTCTCGAGGTTGAATATATGTGCTTTTATATACCATATCCGATTTTCTCTTTCTGACTGACTTCACTCTGTATGACAGTGTCTAGATCTATGCACGCCTGTACAAATGAACCAACATAGTTCCTTTTCGTGGCTGTATAATATTCCACGGTATATAGGTACCACATCTTCTTTATCCATTCGTCTTTGGGTGGCCATTAAGTTGTTTCCATGACCTGGCTGTTGTAAATAGTGCTGCACTGAACATTGGGGTGCCTGTGCCTTTTAGAATTATGATCTTCTCTGGGCTTATGCCCTGGTGTGCGATGGCTGAGTCATACGTTATTTCTATGTTCAGTTTTTCAAGGAATCTCCTTGCTTCCCTCCCTAGTGGCTCTATCAATTTACACTCCCACCAAGAGTGCAAGTGTGTTCTCTTTACACCGTGCCCAGCAGTTATTTGTTGATTTTCTGATGGTGACCGTTCTAAATGGTGTCAGGTGATACCTCAGTGTAGTTTTGATGTGCATCTCTATAATAATTAGTGATGTTGAGCAGGTTTTTATCTGCTTGTTGGCCACCTGTATGTCTTCTGTGGAGAATAGTGTGTTTAGGACTTCTGCCCATGTATAGATTGGGTTGTTGGTTTTTTTAATACCAAGCAGCATGAGCTGTTTACGTATTTTTGAGATTGATCCTCAGACCGCTGATTTGTATGTAAATATTTTTCCCATTTCTGTGGGTTGTGTGTTCTTCTTTCTCATAGTTTCCTGTGCTTAGCAAAATCTTTTAAGGTTACTGAGGTCCCACTTGGATATTTCTGTTTTTATTTCCAGGACTCTAGCAGGAGGATTACAAAAGATCTTCTTGTGATTTATGTCCAACGACGTTCTTCCTAGGTTTTCCTCTACGAGTTTTAGAGTGTCCAGACTTAAGTTTGGGTCTCTGTTCCATTTTGACTTAATTTTTGTGTACGGTGTTTGGGAGTGTTCTAATCTTATTGTTTTACATGTCTCTGTCCAGTTTCCCCAGCACCACGTTTTCAAGAGACAGTCTCTTCTCCATTGTGTATCCGTGCCCCCTTTGTCAGAGATTAGTTGAGCATAGGCGTGTGGCTTTATCTCTGGGCTTTCTATCCTGTTGCATTGATCTATATTTCTGTTTTTGTGCCAGTCCAATGCTGTCTTGGTTACCGTAGCTTTGTAGTACAGTGCGAAGTCACGGAGCCTGATTCCTCCAGCTCCTTTTTTTTTTTCATCAAACTGCTTTGGCCACTCGGGGAGTTTTGTGTCTCCATACACATTTTAAGATTTTTTGTTCTGCTTTTGTAAAAAAATTGCCATTGGTAATTTGAGAGGGATTGCACTGAATGTGTAGATTGCTTTGGGTAGTAGAGTCATTTTCATAATATTGATTCTTCCTATCCAAGAACATGGTATAGCTCTTCATCTGTTTGTATCATCCTCAGTTTCATTCATCAGTGTCTTATACTTTTCTGTATACAGGTTTTCTGTCTCCCTAGGTAGGTTTATTCCTAGGTATTTTATTCCTTTACTTGCAGGGGTAAATGGGAGTCCTTCCTTAATTTCTCTTTCCTTTTTTCTTCCTTAATGAATAGGAATGCAAGGGATTTCTGTGCATTAATTTTGTGTCCTGCAGCGTTTCCAAATCCATGGATTAGCTCTACTAGTTTTACGGTGGCATCTTTAGGATTCTCTAAGTATAGAATCAGGTCATGTGCAAAGAGTGGCATTGTGACTTCTTCTTTTCCAGTTTGCCTTCCTTTTCTTTCTTTTGCTGCTCTGATTCCCGTGGCTAGAAGTTCCAAAACCATGTTGATGAATAATAGTGGTGAGAGTGGTCATCCTTGTCTTGTTCCTGATCTTAGAGGACATGCTTTCAGTTCTTCACCACTGAAAATGTTTGCTGCGGGTTTGTTGTATACGTCCTTGATTAAGTTGAGTGAGGTTACCTCTAAGCCCACGTCCTGGAGGCTTTATATCACAAATGTGTGTTGACATTTGTCACGAGCTTTTCTGCATCGAGTGACTTGATCATATGCTTTCTCCTCTTCAATTTGTCAATAGGGGGAATCACATTGATTTGCGTGTATTGAAGAATCCTTGCATCCCTGGGAAAAATCCCACTTGACGGTGAGTTAGGATACTTTTAACGTGGTGTTGGATTCTGTTGCTGCTATTTTGTTGAGCCGCTTTGCATCTAAGTTCATCAGTGATATCGGGATGTAACTCTTTTTCCTACTGTCTTTGTCTGGTTTTCCCAACAGGGTGACGGTGGCCTCACAGGAAGAGTTTCAGAGTGTTCCTTCCACGCCAATAGTTTGGAAGAGTTTGAGAAAGGTGGGTGTTACCTCTTTTCTACGTGTTGGATAGAAATAACCTGTGAAGCCATCTGGTCCTGGACTTTTGTTTGTTGGACGATTTGTAATCAGAGTTTCAAGTTCGTTACTCGTACTGGGTCTGTTCATATTTTCGATTTTTTCCTGCTTCAGCCTTGGAAGGTCGTACCTTCCGAAGAATTTGTCCATTTCTTCCAGATTGCCCATTTTGTTAGCATAGAGTTGATTGCAGTAGTCTCTTACAACGTTTTGTATTTCTGTGTTGTCCGTCGTAACTTCTTTTACCTTTCTAATTTTATTGATTTCAGTCCTCTCCCTCTTTATCTTGATGCATCTGGCTAAGGATTTATCCATATGGTTTATCTTCTCAAAGAACCAGCTTTTTGTTTTTTTGAACTTTGATATTGTTTTCTTTGTTGCTGTTTCAGTCATTTCTTTCTTCTTTTTCTACCTTTTTATTGACAGTCCCAACTACCTTCAGAGTTTGTTTTCTATGGAGTAAATGATTGGTTCAGATGGACACAACTTCTTCCTTTGATCTTATTGGTTTGTGAACTTTGCAATCTTACTTCATTATCTGATACAGCAGGTTCTTATTAGTTATCCATCTTATACATATTACTGTATATATGTCAATCCCACTCTCCGAATTCATCACACAGCCACCACCAACCCTGCCACTTTCCCCCCTTGGTGGCCATACGTTACTTCTCCACATCTGTGTATCAATTCTGTCCTGTACACTGGTTCATCTGTACCATTTCTCGAGGTTGAATATATGTGCTTTTATATACCATATCCGATTTTCTCTTTCTGACTGACTTCACTCTGTATGACAGTGTCTAGATCTATCCACGCCTGTACAAATGAACCAACATAGTTCCTTTTCGTGGCTGTATAATATTCCACGGTATATAGGTACCACATCTTCTTTATCCATTCGTCTTTGGGTGGCCATTAAGTTGTTTCCATGACCTGGCTGTTGTAAATAGTGCTGCACTGAACATTGGGGTGCCTGTGCCTTTTAGAATTATGATCTTCTCTGGGCTTATGCCCTGGTGTGCGATGGCTGAGTCATACGTTATTTCTATGTTCAGTTTTTCAAGGAATCTCCTTGCTTCCCTCCCTAGTGGCTCTATCAATTTACACTCCCACCAAGAGTGCAAGTGTGTTCTCTTTACACCGTGCCCAGCAGTTATTTTGTTGATTTTCTGATGGTGACCGTTCTAAATGGTGTGAGGTGATACCTCAGTGTAGTTTTGATGTGCATCTCTATAATAATTAGTGATGTTGAGCAGGTTTTTATCTGCTTGTTGGCCACCTGTATGTCTTCTGTGGAGAATAGTGTGTTTAGGACTTCTGCCCATATATAGATTGGGTTGTTGGTTTTTTTAATACCAAGCAGCATGAGCTGTTTATGTATTTTTGAGATTGATCCTCAGACCGCTGATTTGTATGTAAATATTTTTCCCATTTCTGTGGGTTGTGTGTTCTTCTTTCTCATAGTTTCCTGTGCTTAGCAAAATCTTTTAAGGTTACTGAGGTCCCACTTGGATATTTCTGTTTTTATTTCCAGGACTCTAGCAGGAGGATTACAAAAGATCTTCTTGTGTTTTATGTCCAACGACGTTCTTCCTAGGTTTTCCTCTACGAGTTTTAGAGTGTCCAGACTTAAGTTTGGGTCTCTGTTCCATTTTGACTTAATTTTTGTGTACGGTGTTTGGGAGTGTTCTAATCTTATTGTTTTACATGTCTCTGTCCAGTTTCCCCAGCACCACGTATTCAAGAGACAGTCTCTTCTCCATTGTGTATCCGTGCCCCCTTTGTCAGAGATTAGTTGAGCATAGGCGTGTGGCTTTATCTCTGGGCTTTCTATCCTGTTGCATTGATCTATATTTCTGTTTTTGTGCCAGTCCAATGCTGTCTTGGTTACCGTAGCTTTGTAGTACAGTGCGAAGTCACGGAGCCTGATTCCTCCAGCTCCTTTTTTTTTTTCATCAAACTGCTTTGGCCACTCGGGGAGTTTTGTGTCTCCATACACATTTTAAGATTTTTTGTTCTGCTTTTGTAAAAAAATTGCCATTGGTAATTTGAGAGGGATTGCACTGAATGTGTAGATTGCTTTGGGTAGTAGAGTCATTTTCATAATATTGATTCTTCCTATCCAAGAACATGGTATAGCTCTTCATCTGTTTGTATCATCCTCAGTTTCATTCATCAGTGTCTTATACTTTTCTGTATACAGGTTTTCTGTCTCCCTAGGTAGGTTTATTCCTAGGTATTTTATTCCTTTACTTGCAGGGGTAAATGGGAGTCCTTCCTTAATTTCTCTTTCTTTTTTTCTTCCTTAATGAATAGGAATGCAAGGGATTTCTGTGCATTAATTTTGTGTCCTGCAGCGTTTCCAAATCCATGGATTAGCTCTACTAGTTTTACGGTGGCATCTTTAGGATTCTCTAAGTATAGAATCAGGTCATGTGCAAAGAGTGGCATTGTGACTTCTTCTTTTCCAGTTTGCCTTCCTTTTCTTTCTTTTGCTGCTCTGATTCCCGTGGCTAGAAGTTCCAAAACCATGTTGATGAATAATAGTGGTGAGAGTGGTCATCCTTGTCTTGTTCCTGATCTTAGAGGACATGCTTTCAGTTCTTCACCACTGAAAATGTTTGCTGCGGGTTTGTTGTATACGTCCTTGATTAAGTTGAGTGAGGTTCCCTCTAAGCCCACGTCCTGGAGGCTTTATATCACAAATGTGTGTTGACATTTGTCACGAGCTTTTCTGCATCGAGTGACTTGATCATATGCTTTCTCCTCTTCAATTTGTCAATAGGGGGAATCACATTGATTTGCGTGTATTGAAGAATCCTTGCATCCCTGGGAAAAATCCCACTTGACGGTGAGTTAGGATACTTTTAACGTGGTGTTGGATTCTGTTGCTGCTATTTTGTTGAGCCGCTTTGCATCTAAGTTCATCAGTGATATCGGGATGTAACTCTTTTTCCTACTGTCTTTGTCTGGTTTTCCCAACAGGGTGACGGTGGCCTCACAGGAAGAGTTTCAGAGTGTTCCTTCCACGCCAATAGTTTGGAAGAGTTTGAGAAAGGTGGGTGTTAGCTCTTTTCTACGTGTTGGATAGAAATAACCTGTGAAGCCATCTGGTCCTGGACTTTTGTTTGTTGGACGATTTGTAATCAGAGTTTCAAGTTCGTTACTCGTACTGGGTCTGTTCATATTTTCGATTTTTTCCTGCTTCAGCCTTGGAAGGTCGTACCTTCCGAAGAATTTGTCCATTTCTTCCAGATTGCCCATTTTGTTAGCATAGAGTTGATTGCAGTAGTCTCTTACAACGTTTTGTATTTCTGTGTTGTCCGTCGTAACTTCTTTTACCTTTCTAATTTTATTGATTTCAGTCCTCTCCCTCTTTATCTTGATGCATCTGGCTAAGGATTTATCCATATGGTTTATCTTCTCAAAGAACCAGCTTTTTGTTTTTTTGAACTTTGATATTGTTTTCTTTGTTGCTGTTTCAGTCATTTCTTTCTTCTTTTTCTACCTTTTTATTGACAGTCCCAACTACCTTCAGAGTTTGTTTTCTATGGAGTAAATGATTGGTTCAGATGGACACAACTTCTTCCTTTGATCTTATTGGTTTGTGAACTTTGCAATCTTACTTCATTATCTGATACAGCAGGTTCTTATTAGTTATCCATCTTATACATATTACTGTATATATGTCAATCCCACTCTCCGAATTCATCACACAGCCACCACCAACCCTGCCACTTTCCCCCCTTGGTGGCCATACGTTACTTCTCCACATCTGTGTATCAATTCTGTCCTGTACACTGGTTCATCTGTACCATTTCTCAAGGTTGAATATATGTGCTTTTATATACCATATCCGATTTTCTCTTTCTGACTGACTTCACTCTGTATGACAGTGTCTAGATCTATCCACGCCTGTACAAATGAACCAACATAGTTCCTTTTCGTGGCTGTATAATATTCCACGGTATATAGGTACCACATCTTCTTTATCCATTCGTCTTTGGGTGGCCATTAAGTTGTTTCCATGACCTGGCTGTTGTAAATAGTGCTGCACTGAACATTGGGGTGCCTGTGCCTTTTAGAATTATGATCTTCTCTGGGCTTATGCCCTGGTGTGCGATGGCTGAGTCATACGTTATTTCTATGTTCAGTTTTTCAAGGAATCTCCTTGCTTCCCTCCCTAGTGGCTCTATCAATTTACACTCCCACCAAGAGTGCAAGTGTGTTCTCTTTACACCGTGCCCAGCAGTTATTTTGTTGATTTTCTGATGGTGACCGTTCTAAATGGTGTCAGGTGATACCTCAGTGTAGTTTTGATGTGCATCTCTATAATAATTAGTGATGTTGAGCAGGTTTTTATCTGCTTGTTGGCCACCTGTATGTCTTCTGTGGAGAATAGTGTGTTTAGGACTTCTGCCCATGTATAGATTGGGTTGTTGGTTTTTTTAATACCAAGCAGCATGAGCTGTTTACGTATTTTTGAGATTGATCCTCAGACCGCTGATTTGTATGTAAATATTTTTCCCATTTCTGTGGGTTGTGTGTTCTTCTTTCTCATAGTTTCCTGTGCTTAGCAAAATCTTTTAAGGTTACTGAGGTCCCACTTGGATATTTCTGTTTTTATTTCCAGGACTCTAGCAGGAGGATTACAAAAGATCTTCTTGTGATTTATGTCCAACGACGTTCTTCCTAGGTTTTCCTCTACGAGTTTTAGAGTGTCCAGACTTAAGTTTGGGTCTCTGTTCCATTTTGACTTAATTTTTGTGTACGGTGTTTGGGAGTGTTCTAATCTTATTGTTTTACATGTCTCTGTCCAGTTTCCCCAGCACCACGTATTCAAGAGACAGTCTCTTCTCCATTGTGTATCCGTGCCCCCTTTGTCAGAGATTAGTTGAGCATAGGCGTGTGGCTTTATCTCTGGGCTTTCTATCCTGTTGCATTGATCTATATTTCTGTTTTTGTGCCAGTCCAATGCTGTCTTGGTTACCGTAGCTTTGTAGTACAGTGCGAAGTCACGGAGCCTGATTCCTCCAGCTCCTGTTTTTTTTTCATCAAACTGCTTTGGCCACTCGGGGAGTTTTGTGTCTCCATACACATTTTAAGATTTTTTGTTCTGCTTTTGTAAAAAAATTGCCATTGGTAATTTGAGAGGGATTGCACTGAATGTGTAGATTGCTTTGGGTAGTAGAGTCATTTTCATAATATTGATTCTTCCTATCCAAGAACATGGTATAGCTCTTCATCTGTTTGTATCATCCTCAGTTTCATTCATCAGTGTCTTATACTTTTCTGTATACAGGTTTTCTGTCTCCCTAGGTAGGTTTATTCCTAGGTATTTTATTCCTTTACTTGCAGGGGTAAATGGGAGTCCTTCCTTAATTTCTCTTTCTTTTTTTCTACCTTAATGAATAGGAATGCAAGGGATTTCTGTGCATTAATTTTGTGTCCTGCAGCGTTTCCAAATCCATGGATTAGCTCTACTAGTTTTACGGTGGCATCTTTAGGATTCTCTAAGTATAGAATCAGGTCATGTGCAAAGAGTGGCATTGTGACTTCTTCTTTTCCAGTTTGCCTTCCTTTTCTTTCTTTTGCTGCTCTGATTCCCGTGGCTAGAAGTTCCAAAACCATGTTGATGAATAATAGTGGTGAGAGTGGTCATCCTTGTCTTGTTCCTGATCTTAGAGGACATGCTTTCAGTTCTTCACCACTGAAAATGTTTGCTGCGGGTTTGTTGTATACGTCCTTGATTAAGTTGAGTGAGGTTCCCTCTAAGCCCACGTCCTGGAGGCTTTATATCACAAATGTGTGTTGACATTTGTCACGAGCTTTTCTGCATCGAGTGACTTGATCATATGCTTTCTCCTCTTCAATTTGTCAATAGGGGGAATCACATTGATTTGCGTGTATTGAAGAATCCTTGCATCCCTGGGAAAAATCCCACTTGACGGTGAGTTATGATACTTTTATCGTGGTGTTGGATTCTGTTGCTGCTATTTTGTTGAGCCGCTTTGCATCTAAGTTCATCAGTGATATCGGGATGTAACTCTTTTTCCTACTGTCTTTGTCTGGTTTTCCCAACAGGGTGACGGTGGCCTCACAGGAAGAGTTTCAGAGTGTTCCTTCCACGCCAATAGTTTGGAAGAGTTTGAGAAAGGTGGGTGTTAGCTCTTTTCTACGAGTTGGATAGAAATAACCTGTGAAGCCATCTGGTCCTGGACTTTTGTTTGTTGGACGATTTGTAATCAGAGTTTCAAGTTCGTTACTCGTACTGGGTCTGTTCATATTTTCGATTTTTTCCTGCTTCAGCCTTGGAAGGTCGTACCTTCCGAAGAATTTGTCCATTTCTTCCAGATTGTCCATTTTGTTAGCATAGAGTTGATTGCAGTAGTCTCTTACAACGTTTTGTATTTCTGTGTTGTCCGTTTTAACTTCTTTTACCTTTCTAATTTTATTGATTTCAGTCCTCTCCCTCTTTATCTTGATGCATCTGGCTAAGGATTTATCCATATGGTTTATCTTCTCAAAGAACCAGCTTTTTGTTTTTTTGAACTTTGATATTGTTTTCTTTGTTGCTGTTTCAGTCATTTCTTTCTTCTTTTTCTACCTTTTTATTGACAGTCCCAACTACCTTCAGAGTTTGTTTTCTATGGACTAAATGATTGGTTCAGATGGACACAACTTCTTCCTTTGATCTTATTGGTTTGTGAACTTTGCAATCTTACTTCATTATCTGATACAGCAGGTTCTTTTTAGTTATCCATCTTATACATATTACTGTATATATGTCAATCCCACTCTCCGAATTCATCACACAGCCACCACCAACCCTGCCACTTTCCCCCCTTGGTGGCCATACGTTACTTCTCCACATCTGTGTATCAATTCTGTCCTGTACACTGGTTCATCTGTACCATTTCTCGAGGTTGAATATATGTGCTTTTATATACCATATCCGATTTTCTCTTTCTGACTGACTTCACTCTGTATGACAGTGTCTAGATCTATCCACGCCTGTACAAATGAACCAACATAGTTCCTTTTCGTGGCTGTATAATATTCCACGGTATATAGGTACCACATCTTCTTTATCCATTCGTCTTTGGGTGGCCATTAAGTTGTTTCCATGACCTGGCTGTTGTAAATAGTGCTGCACTGAACATTGGGGTGCCTGTGCCTTTTAGAATTATGATCTTCTCTGGGCTTATGCCCTGGTGTGCGATGGCTGAGTCATACGTTATTTCTATGTTCAGTTTTTCAAGGAATCTCCTTGCTTCCCTCCCTAGTGGCTCTATCAATTTACACTCCCACCAAGAGTGCAAGTGTGTTCTCTTTACACCGTGCCCAGCAGTTATTTTGTTGATTTTCTGATGGTGACCGTTCTAAATGGTGTGAGGTGATACCTCAGTGTAGTTTTGATGTGCATCTCTATAATAATTAGTGATGTTGAGCAGGTTTTTATCTGCTTGTTGGCCACCTGTATGTCTTCTGTGGAGAATAGTGTGTTTAGGACTTCTGCCCATTTATAGATTGGGTTGTTGGTTTTTTTAATACCAAGCAGCATGAGCTGTTTACGTATTTTTGAGATTGATCCTCAGACCGCTGATTTGTATGTAAATATTTTTCCCATTTCTGTGGGTTGTGTGTTCTTCTTTCTCATAGTTTCCTGTGCTTAGCAAAATCTTTTAAGGTTACTGAGGTCCCACTTGGATATTTCTGTTTTTATTTCCAGGACTCTAGCAGGAGGATTACAAAAGATCTTCTTGTGTTTTATGTCCAACGACGTTCTTCCTAGGTTTTCCTCTACGAGTTTTAGAGTGTCCAGACTTAAGTTTGGGTCTCTGTTCCATTTTGACTTAATTTTTGTGTACGGTGTTTGGGAGTGTTCTAATCTTATTGTTTTACATGTCTCTGTCCAGTTTCCCCAGCACCACGTATTCAAGAGACAGTCTCTTCTCCATTGTGTCCGTGCCCCCTTTGTCAGAGATTAGTTGAGCATAGGCGTGTGGCTTTATCTCTGGGCTTTCTATCCTGTTGCATTGATCTATATTTCTGTTTTTGTGCCAGTCCAATGCTGTCTTGGTTACCGTAGCTTTGTAGTACAGTGCGAAGTCACGGAGCCTGATTCCTCCAGCTCCTTTTTTTTTTTCATCAAACTGCTTTGGCCACTCGGGGAGTTTTGTGTCTCCATACACATTTTAAGATTTTTTGTTCTGGTTTTGTAAAAAAATTGCCATTGGTAATTTGAGAGGGATTGCACTGAATGTGTAGATTGCTTTGGGTAGTAGAGTCATTTTCATAATATTGATTCTTCCTATCCAAGAACATGGTATAGCTCTTCATCTGTTTGTATCATCCTCAGTTTCATTCATCAGTGTCTTATACTTTTCTGTATACAGGTTTTCTGTCTCCCTAGGTAGGTTTATTCCTAGGTATTTTATTCCTTTACTTGCAGGGGTAAATGGGAGTCCTTCCTTAATTTCTCTTTCTTTTTTTCTTCCTTAATGAATAGGAATGCAAGGGATTTCTGTGCATTAATTTTGTGTCCTGCAGCGTTTCCAAATCCATGGATTAGCTCTACTAGTTTTACGGTGGCATCTTTAGGATTCTCTAAGTATAGAATCAGGTCATGTGCAAAGAGTGGCATTGTGACTTCTTCTTTTCCAGTTTGCCTTCCTTTTCTTTCTTTTGCTGCTCTGATTCCCGTGGCTAGAAGTTCCAAAACCATGTTGATGAATAATAGTGGTGAGAGTGGTCATCCTTGTCTTGTTCCTGATCTTAGAGGACATGCTTTCAGTTCTTCACCACTGAAAATGTTTGCTGCGGGTTTGTTGTATACGTCCTTGATTAAGTTGAGTGAGGTTCCCTCTAAGCCCACGTCCTGGAGGCTTTATATCACAAATGTGTGTTGACATTTGTCACGAGCTTTTCTGCATCGAGTGACTTGATCATATGCTTTCTCCTCTTCAATTTGTCAATAGGGGGAATCACATTGATTTGCGTGTATTGAAGAATCCTTGCATCCCTGGGAAAAATCCCACTTGACGGTGAGTTAGGATACTTTTAACGTGGTGTTGGATTCTGTTGCTGCTATTTTGTTGAGCCGCTTTGCATCTAAGTTCATCAGTGATATCGGGATGTAACTCTTTTTCCTACTGTCTTTGTCTGGTTTTCCCAACAGGGTGACGGTGGCCTCACAGGAAGAGTTTCAGAGTGTTCCTTCCACGCCAATAGTTTGGAAGAGTTTGAGAAAGGTGGGTGTTAGCTCTTTTCTACGTGTTGGATAGAAATAACCTGTGAAGCCATCTGGTCCTGGACTTTTGTTTGTTGGACGATTTGTAATCAGAGTTTCAAGTTCGTTACTCGTACTGGGTCTGTTCATATTTTCGATTTTTTCCTGCTTCAGCCTTGGAAGGTCGTACCTTCCGAAGAATTTGTCCATTTCTTCCAGATTGCCCATTTTGTTAGCATAGAGTTGATTGCAGTAGTCTCTTACAACGTTTTGTATTTCTGTGTTGTCCGTCGTAACTTCTTTTACCTTTCTAATTTTATTGATTTCAGTCCTCTCCCTCTTTATCTTGATGCATCTGGCTAAGGATTTATCCATATGGTTTATCTTCTCAAAGAACCAGCTTTTTGTTTTTTTGAACTTTGATATTGTTTTCTTTGTTGCTGTTTCAGTCATTTCTTTCTTCTTTTTCTACCTTTTTATTGACAGTCCCAACTACCTTCAGAGTTTGTTTTCTATGGAGTAAATGATTGGTTCAGATGGACACAACTTCTTCCTTTGATCTTATTGGTTTGTGAACTTTGCAATCTTACTTCATTATCTGATACAGCAGGTTCTTATTAGTTATCCATCTTATACATATTACTGTATATATGTCAATCCCACTCTCCGAATTCATCACACAGCCACCACCAACCCTGCCACTTTCCCCCCTTGGTGGCCATACGTTACTTCTCCACATCTGTGTATCAATTCTGTCCTGTACACTGGTTCATCTGTACCATTTCTCGAGGTTGAATATATGTGCTTTTATATACCATATCCGATTTTCTCTTTCTGACTGACTTCACTCTGTATGACAGTGTCTAGATCTATCCACGCCTGTACAAATGAACCAACATAGTTCCTTTTCGTGGCTGTATAATATTCCACGGTATATAGGTACCACATCTTCTTTATCCATTCGTCTTTGGGTGGCCATTAAGTTGTTTCCATGACCTGGCTGTTGTAAATAGTGCTGCACTGAACATTGTGGTGCCTGTGCCTTTTAGAATTATGATCTTCTCTGGGCTTATGCCCTGGTGTGCGATGGCTGAGTCATACGTTATTTCTATGTTCAGTTTTTCAAGGAATCTCCTTGCTTCCCTCCCTAGTGGCTCTATCAATTTACACTCCCACCAAGAGTGCAAGTGTGTTCTCTTTACACCGTGCCCAGCAGTTATTTTGTTGATTTTCTGATGGTGACCGTTCTAAATGGTGTGAGGTGATACCTCAGTGTAGTTTTGATGTGCATCTCTATAATAATTAGTGATGTTGAGCAGGTTTTTATCTGCTTGTTGGCCACCTGTATGTCTTCTGTGGAGAATAGTGTGTTTAGGACTTCTGCCCATGTATAGATTGGGTTGTTGGTTTTTTTAATACCAAGCAGCATGAGCTGTTTACGTATTTTTGAGATTGATCCTCAGACCGCTGATTTGTATGTAAATATTTTTCCCATTTCTGTGGGTTGTGTGTTCTTCTTTCTCATAGTTTCCTGTGCTTAGCAAAATCTTTTAAGGTTACTGAGGTCCCACTTGGATATTTCTGTTTTTATTTCCAGGACTCTAGCAGGAGGATTACAAAAGATCTTCTTGTGTTTTATGTCCAACGACGTTCTTCCTAGGTTTTCCTCTACGAGTTTTAGAGTGTCCAGACTTAAGTTTGGGTCTCTGTTCCATTTTGACTTAATTTTTGTGTACGGTGTTTGGGAGTGTTCTAATCTTATTGTTTTACATGTCTCTGTCCAGTTTCCCCAGCACCACGTATTCAAGAGACAGTCTCTTCTCCATTGTGTCCGTGCCCCCTTTGTCAGAGATTAGTTGAGCATAGGCGTGTGGCTTTATCTCTGGGCTTTCTATCCTGTTGCATTGATCTATATTTCTGTTTTTGTGCCAGTCCAATGCTGTCTTGGTTACCGTAGCTTTGTAGTACAGTGCGAAGTCACGGAGCCTGATTCCTCCAGCTCCTTTTTTTTTTCCATCAAACTGCTTTGGCCACTCGGGGAGTTTTGTGTCTCCATACACATTTTAAGATTTTTTGTTCTGGTTTTGTAAAAAAATTGCCATTGGTAATTTGAGAGGGATTGCACTGAATGTGTAGATTGCTTTGGGTAGTAGAGTCATTTTCATAATATTGATTCTTCCTATCCAAGAACATGGTATAGCTCTTCATCTGTTTGTATCATCCTCAGTTTCATTCATCAGTGTCTTATACTTTTCTGTATACAGGTTTTCTGTCTCCCTAGGTAGGTTTATTCCTAGGTATTTTATTCCTTTACTTGCAGGGGTAAATGGGAGTCCTTCCTTAATTTCTCTTTCTTTTTTTCTTCCTTAATGAATAGGAATGCAAGGGATTTCTGTGCATTAATTTTGTGTCCTGCAGCGTTTCCAAATCCATGGATTAGCTCTACTAGTTTTACGGTGGCATCTTTAGGATTCTCTAAGTATAGAATCAGGTCATGTGCAAAGAGTGGCATTGTGACTTCTTCTTTTCCAGTTTGCCTTCCTTTTCTTTCTTTTGCTGCTCTGATTCCCGTGGCTAGAAGTTCCAAAACCATGTTGATGAATAATAGTGGTGAGAGTGGTCATCCTTGTCTTGTTCCTGATCTTAGAGGACATGCTTTCAGTTCTTCACCACTGAAAATGTTTGCTGCGGGTTTGTTGTATACGTCCTTGATTAAGTTGAGTGAGGTTCCCTCTAAGCCCACGTCCTGGAGGCTTTATATCACAAATGTGTGTTGACATTTGTCACGAGCTTTTCTGCATCGAGTGACTTGATCATATGCTTTCTCCTCTTCAATTTGTCAATAGGGGGAATCACATTGATTTGCGTGTATTGAAGAATCCTTGCATCCCTGGGAAAAATCCCACTTGACGGTGAGTTAGGATACTTTTAACGTGGTGTTGGATTCTGTTGCTGCTATTTTGTTGAGCCGCTTTGCATCTAAGTTCATCAGTGATATCGGGATGTAACTCTTTTTCCTACTGTCTTTGTCTGGTTTTCCCAACAGGGTGACGGTGGCCTCACAGGAAGAGTTTCAGAGTGTTCCTTCCACGCCAATAGTTTGGAAGAGTTTGAGAAAGGTGGGTGTTACCTCTTTTCTACGTGTTGGATAGAAATAACCTGTGAAGCCATCTGGTCCTGGACTTTTGTTTGTTGGACGATTTGTAATCAGAGTTTCAAGTTCGTTACTCGTACTGGGTCTGTTCATATTTTCGATTTTTTCCTGCTTCAGCCTTGGAAGGTCGTACCTTCCGAAGAATTTGTCCATTTCTTCCAGATTGCCCATTTTGTTAGCATAGAGTTGATTGCAGTAGTCTCTTACAACGTTTTGTATTTCTGTGTTGTCCGTCGTAACTTCTTTTACCTTTCTAATTTTATTGATTTCAGTCCTCTCCCTCTTTATCTTGATGCATCTGGCTAAGGATTTATCCATATGGTTTATCTTCTCAAAGAACCAGCTTTTTGTTTTTTTGAACTTTGATATTGTTTTCTTTGTTGCTGTTTCAGTCATTTCTTTCTTCTTTTTCTACCTTTTTATTGACAGTCCCAACTACCTTCAGAGTTTGTTTTCTATGGAGTAAATGATTGGTTCAGATGGACACAACTTCTTCCTTTGATCTTATTGGTTTGTGAACTTTGCAATCTTACTTCATTATCTGATACAGCAGGTTCTTATTAGTTATCCATCTTATACATATTACTGTATATATGTCAATCCCACTCTCCGAATTCATCACACAGCCACCACCAACCCTGCCACTTTCCCCCCTTGGTGGCCATACGTTACTTCTCCACATCTGTGTATCAATTCTGTCCTGTACACTGGTTCATCTGTACCATTTCTCGAGGTTGAATATATGTGCTTTTATATACCATATCCGATTTTCTCTTTCTGACTGACTTCACTCTGTATGACAGTGTCTAGATCTATCCACGCCTGTACAAATGAACCAACATAGTTCCTTTTCGTGGCTGTATAATATTCCACGGTATATAGGTACCACATCTTCTTTATCCATTCGTCTTTGGGTGGCCATTAAGTTGTTTCCATGACCTGGCTGTTGTAAATAGTGCTGCACTGAACATTGGGGTGCCTGTGCCTTTTAGAATTATGATCTTCTCTGGGCTTATGCCCTGGTGTGCGATGGCTGAGTCATACGTTATTTCTATGTTCAGTTTTTCAAGGAATCTCCTTGCTTCCCTCCCTAGTGGCTCTATCAATTTACACTCCCACCAAGAGTGCAAGTGTGTTCTCTTTACACCGTGCCCAGCAGTTATTTTGTTGATTTTCTGATGGTGACCGTTCTAAATGGTGTGAGGTGATACCTCAGTGTAGTTTTGATGTGCATCTCTATAATAATTAGTGATGTTGAGCAGGTTTTTATCTGCTTGTTGGCCACCTGTATGTCTTCTGTGGAGAATAGTGTGTTTAGGACTTCTGCCCGTTTATAGATTGGGTTGTTGGTTTTTTTAATACCAAGCAGCATGAGCTGTTTACGTATTTTTGAGATTGATCCTCAGACCGCTGATTTGTATGTAAATATTTTTCCCATTTCTGTGGGTTGTGTGTTCTTCTTTCTCATAGTTTCCTGTGCTTAGCAAAATCTTTTAAGGTTACTGAGGTCCCACTTGGATATTTCTGTTTTTATTTCCAGGACTCTAGCAGGAGGATTACAAAAGATCTTCTTGTGTTTTATGTCCAACGACGTTCTTCCTAGGTTTTCCTCTACGAGTTTTAGAGTGTCCAGACTTAAGTTTGGGTCTCTGTTCCATTTTGACTTAATTTTTGTGTACGGTGTTTGGGAGTGTTCTAATCTTATTGTTTTACATGTCTCTGTCCAGTTTCCCCAGCACCACGTATTCAAGAGACAGTCTCTTCTCCATTGTGTATCCGTGCCCCCTTTGTCAGAGATTAGTTGAGCATAGGCGTGTGGCTTTATCTCTGGGCTTTCTATCCTGTTGCATTGATCTATATTTCTGTTTTTGTGCCAGTCCAATGCTGTCTTGGTTACCGTAGCTTTGTAGTACAGTGCGAAGTCACGGAGCCTGATTCCTCCAGCTCCTGTTTTTTTTTTTTTCATCAAACTGCTTTGGCCACTCGGGGAGTTTTGTGTCTCCATACACATTTTAAGATTTTTTGTTCTGCTTTTGTAAAAAAATTGCCATTGGTAATTTGAGAGGGATTGCACTGAATGTGTAGATTGCTTTGGGTAGTAGAGTCATTTTCATAATATTGATTCTTCCTATCCAAGAACATGGTATAGCTCTTCATCTGTTTGTATCATCCTCAGTTTCATTCATCAGTGTCTTATACTTTTCTGTATACAGGTTTTCTGTCTCCCTAGGTAGGTTTATTCCTAGGTATTTTATTCCTTTACTTGCAGGGGTAAATGGGAGTCCTTCCTTAATTTCTCTTTCCTTTTTTCTTCCTTAATGAATAGGAATGCAAGGGATTTCTGTGCATTAATTTTGTGTCCTGCAGCGTTTCCAAATCCATGGATTAGCTCTACTAGTTTTACGGTGGCATCTTTAGGATTCTCTAAGTATAGAATCAGGTCATGTGCAAAGAGTGGCATTGTGACTTCTTCTTTTCCAGTTTGCCTTCCTTTTCTTTCTTTTGCTGCTCTGATTCCCGTGGCTAGAAGTTCCAAAACCATGTTGATGAATAATAGTGGTGAGAGTGGTCATCCTTGTCTTGTTCCTGATCTTAGAGGACATGCTTTCAGTTCTTCACCACTGAAAATGTTTGCTGCGGGTTTGTTGTATACGTCCTTGATTAAGTTGAGTGAGGTTCCCTCTAAGCCCACGTCCTGGAGGCTTTATATCACAAATGTGTGTTGACATTTGTCACGAGCTTTTCTGCATCGAGTGACTTGATCATATGCTTTCTCCTCTTCAATTTGTCAATAGGGGGAATCACATTGATTTGCGTGTATTGAAGAATCCTTGCATCCCTGGGAAAAATCCCACTTGACGGTGAGTTAGGATACTTTTAACGTGGTGTTGGATTCTGTTGCTGCTATTTTGTTGAGCCGCTTTGCATCTAAGTTCATCAGTGATATCGGGATGTAACTCTTTTTCCTACTGTCTTTGTCTGGTTTTCCCAACAGGGTGACGGTGGCCTCACAGGAAGAGTTTCAGAGTGTTCCTTCCACGCCAATAGTTTGGAAGAGTTTGAGAAAGGTGGGTGTTACCTCTTTTCTACGTGTTGGATAGAAATAACCTGTGAAGCCATCTGGTCCTGGACTTTTGTTTGTTGGACGATTTGTAATCAGAGTTTCAAGTTCGTTACTCGTACTGGGTCTGTTCATATTTTCGATTTTTTCCTGCTTCAGCCTTGGAAGGTCGTACCTTCCGAAGAATTTGTCCATTTCTTCCAGATTGTCCATTTTGTTAGCATAGAGTTGATTGCAGTAGTCTCTTACAACGTTTTGTATTTCTGTGTTGTCCGTCGTAACTTCTTTTACCTTTCTAATTTTATTGATTTCAGTCCTCTCCCTCTTTATCTTGATGCATCTGGCTAAGGATTTATCCATATGGTTTATCTTCTCAAAGAACCAGCTTTTTGTTTTTTTGAACTTTGATATTGTTTTCTTTGTTGCTGTTTCAGTCATTTCTTTCTTCTTTTTCTACCTTTTTATTGACAGTCCCAACTACCTTCAGAGTTTGTTTTCTATGGAGTAAATGATTGGTTCAGATGGACACAACTTCTTCCTTTGATCTTATTGGTTTGTGAACTTTGCAATCTTACTTCATTATCTGATACAGCAGGTTCTTATTAGTTATCCATCTTATACATATTACTGTATATATGTCAATCCCACTCTCCGAATTCATCACACAGCCACCACCAACCCTGCCACTTTCCCCCCTTGGTGGCCATACGTTACTTCTCCACATCTGTGTATCAATTCTGTCCTGTACACTGGTTCATCTGTACCATTTCTCGAGGTTGAATATATGTGCTTTTATATACCATATCCGATTTTCTCTTTCTGACTGACTTCACTCTGTATGACAGTGTCTAGATCTATCCACGCCTGTACAAATGAACCAACATAGTTCCTTTTCGTGGCTGTATAATATTCCACGGTATATAGGTACCACATCTTCTTTATCCATTCGTCTTTGGGTGGCCATTAAGTTGTTTCCATGACCTGGCTGTTGTAAATAGTGCTGCACTGAACATTGGGGTGCCTGTGCCTTTTAGAATTATGATCTTCTCTGGGCTTATGCCCTGGTGTGCGATGGCTGAGTCATACGTTATTTCTATGTTCAGTTTTTCAAGGAATCTCCTTGCTTCCCTCCCTAGTGGCTCTATCAATTTACACTCCCACCAAGAGTGCAAGTGTGTTCTCTTTACACCGTGCCCAGCAGTTATTTTGTTGATTTTCTGATGGTGACCGTTCTAAATGGTGTCAGGTGATACCTCAGTGTAGTTTTGATGTGCATCTCTATAATAATTAGTGATGTTGAGCAGGTTTTTATCTGCTTGTTGGCCACCTGTATGTCTTCTGTGGAGAATAGTGTGTTTAGGACTTCTGCCCGTTTATAGATTGGGTTGTTGGTTTTTTTAATACCAAGCAGCATGAGCTGTTTACGTATTTTTGAGATTGATCCTCAGACCGCTGATTTGTATGTAAATATTTTTCCCATTTCTGTGGGTTGTGTGTTCTTCTTTCTCATAGTTTCCTGTGCTTAGCAAAATCTTTTAAGGTTACTGAGGTCCCACTTGGATATTTCTGTTTTTATTTCCAGGACTCTAGCAGGAGGATTACAAAAGATCTTCTTGTGATTTATGTCCAACGACGTTCTTCCTAGGTTTTCCTCTACGAGTTTTAGAGTGTCCAGACTTAAGTTTGGGTCTCTGTTCCATTTTGACTTAATTTTTGTGTACGGTGTTTGGGAGTGTTCTAATCTTATTGTTTTACATGTCTCTGTCCAGTTTCCCCAGCACCACGTATTCAAGAGACAGTCTCTTCTCCATTGTGTATCCGTGCCCCCTTTGTCAGAGATTAGTTGAGCATAGGCGTGTGGCTTTATCTCTGGGCTTTCTATCCTGTTGCATTGATCTATATTTCTGTTTTTGTGCCAGTCCAATGCTGTCTTGGTTACCGTAGCTTTGTAGTACAGTGCGAAGTCACGGAGCCTGATTCCTCCAGCTCCTGTTTTTTTTTCATCAAACTGCTTTGGCCACTCGGGGAGTTTTGTGTCTCCATACACATTTTAAGATTTTTTGTTCTGCTTTTGTAAAAAAATTGCCATTGGTAATTTGAGAGGGATTGCACTGAATGTGTAGATTGCTTTGGGTAGTAGAGTCATTTTCATAATATTGATTCTTCCTATCCAAGAACATGGTATAGCTCTTCATCTGTTTGTATCATCCTCAGTTTCATTCATCAGTGTCTTATACTTTTCTGTATACAGGTTTTCTGTCTCCCTAGGTAGGTTTATTCCTAGGTATTTTATTCCTTTACTTGCAGGGGTAAATGGGAGTCCTTCCTTAATTGCTCTTTCTTTTTTTCTTCCTTAATGAATAGGAATGCAAGGGATTTCTGTGCATTAATTTTGTGTCCTGCAGCGTTTCCAAATCCATGGATTAGCTCTACTAGTTTTACGGTGGCATCTTTAGGATTCTCTAAGTATAGAATCAGGTCATGTGCAAAGAGTGGCATTGTGACTTCTTCTTTTCCAGTTTGCCTTCCTTTTCTTTCTTTTGCTGCTCTGATTCCCGTGGCTAGAAGTTCCAAAACCATGTTGATGAATAATAGTGGTGAGAGTGGTCATCCTTGTCTTGTTCCTGATCTTAGAGGACATGCTTTCAGTTCTTCACCACTGAAAATGTTTGCTGCGGGTTTGTTGTATACGTCCTTGATTAAGTTGAGTGAGGTTCCCTCTAAGCCCACGTCCTGGAGGCTTTATATCACAAATGTGTGTTGACATTTGTCACGAGCTTTTCTGCATCGAGTGACTTGATCATATGCTTTCTCCTCTTCAATTTGTCAATAGGGGGAATCACATTGATTTGCGTGTATTGAAGAATCCTTGCATCCCTGGGAAAAATCCCACTTGACGGTGAGTTAGGATACTTTTATCGTGGTGTTGGATTCTGTTGCTGCTATTTTGTTGAGCCGCTTTGCATCTAAGTTCATCAGTGATATCGGGATGTAACTCTTTTTCCTACTGTCTTTGTCTGGTTTTCCCAACAGGGTGACGGTGGCCTCACAGGAAGAGTTTCAGAGTGTTCCTTCCACGCCAATAGTTTGGAAGAGTTTGAGAAAGGTGGGTGTTAGCTCTTTTCTACGAGTTGGATAGAAATAACCTGTGAAGCCATCTGGTCCTGGACTTTTGTTTGTTGGACGATTTGTAATCAGAGTTTCAAGTTCGTTACTCGTACTGGGTCTGTTCATATTTTCGATTTTTTCCTGCTTCAGCCTTGGAAGGTCGTACCTTCCGAAGAATTTGTCCATTTCTTCCAGATTGTCCATTTTGTTAGCATAGAGTTGATTGCAGTAGTCTCTTACAACGTTTTGTATTTCTGTGTTGTCCGTTTTAACTTCTTTTACCTTTCTAATTTTATTGATTTCAGTCCTCTCCCTCTTTATCTTGATGCATCTGGCTAAGGATTTATCCATATGGTTTATCTTCTCAAAGAACCAGCTTTTTGTTTTTTTGAACTTTGATATTGTTTTCTTTGTTGCTGTTTCAGTCATTTCTTTCTTCTTTTTCTACCTTTTTATTGACAGTCCCAACTACCTTCAGAGTTTGTTTTCTATGGACTAAATGATTGGTTCAGATGGACACAACTTCTTCCTTTGATCTTATTGGTTTGTGAACTTTGCAATCTTACTTCATTATCTGATACAGCAGGTTCTTTTTAGTTATCCATCTTATACATATTACTGTATATATGTCAATCCCACTCTCCGAATTCATCACACAGCCACCACCAACCCTGCCACTTTCCCCCCTTGGTGGCCATACGTTACTTCTCCACATCTGTGTATCAATTCTGTCCTGTACACTGGTTCATCTGTACCATTTCTCGAGGTTGAATATATGTGCTTTTATATACCATATCCGATTTTCTCTTTCTGACTGACTTCACTCTGTATGACAGTGTCTAGATCTATCCACGCCTGTACAAATGAACCAACATAGTTCCTTTTCGTGGCTGTATAATATTCCACGGTATATAGGTACCACATCTTCTTTATCCATTCGTCTTTGGGTGGCCATTAAGTTGTTTCCATGACCTGGCTGTTGTAAATAGTGCTGCACTGAACATTGGGGTGCCTGTGCCTTTTAGAATTATGATCTTCTCTGGGCTTATGCCCTGGTGTGCGATGGCTGAGTCATACGTTATTTCTATGTTCAGTTTTTCAAGGAATCTCCTTGCTTCCCTCCCTAGTGGCTCTATCAATTTACACTCCCACCAAGAGTGCAAGTGTGTTCTCTTTACACCGTGCCCAGCAGTTATTTTGTTGATTTTCTGATGGTGACCGTTCTAAATGGTGTGAGGTGATACCTCAGTGTAGTTTTGATGTGCATCTCTATAATAATTAGTGATGTTGAGCAGGTTTTTATCTGCTTGTTGGCCACCTGTATGTCTTCTGTGGAGAATAGTGTGTTTAGGACTTCTGCCCATTTATAGATTGGGTTGTTGGTTTTTTTAATACCAAGCAGCATGAGCTGTTTACGTATTTTTGAGATTGATCCTCAGACCGCTGATTTGTATGTAAATATTTTTCCCATTTCTGTGGGTTGTGTGTTCTTCTTTCTCATAGTTTCCTGTGCTTAGCAAAATCTTTTAAGGTTACTGAGGTCCCACTTGGATATTTCTGTTTTTATTTCCAGGACTCTAGCAGGAGGATTACAAAAGATCTTCTTGTGTTTTATGTCCAACGACGTTCTTCCTAGGTTTTCCTCTACGAGTTTTAGAGTGTCCAGACTTAAGTTTGGGTCTCTGTTCCATTTTGACTTAATTTTTGTGTACGGTGTTTGGGAGTGTTCTAATCTTATTGTTTTACACGTCTCTGTCCAGTTTCCCCAGCACCACGTATTCAAGAGACAGTCTCTTCTCCATTGTGTCCGTGCCCCCTTTGTCAGAGATTAGTTGAGCATAGGCGTGTGGCTTTATCTCTGGGCTTTCTATCCTGTTGCATTGATCTATATTTCTGTTTTTGTGCCAGTCCAATGCTGTCTTGGTTACCGTAGCTTTGTAGTACAGTGCGAAGTCACGGAGCCTGATTCCTCCAGCTCCTTTTTTTTTTCCATCAAACTGCTTTGGCCACTCGGGGAGTTTTGTGTCTCCATACACATTTTAAGATTTTTTGTTCTGGTTTTGTAAAAAAATTGCCATTGGTAATTTGAGAGGGATTGCACTGAATGTGTAGATTGCTTTGGGTAGTAGAGTCATTTTCATAATATTGATTCTTCCTATCCAAGAACATGGTATAGCTCTTCATCTGTTTGTATCATCCTCAGTTTCATTCATCAGTGTCTTATACTTTTCTGTATACAGGTTTTCTGTCTCCCTAGGTAGGTTTATTCCTAGGTATTTTATTCCTTTACTTGCAGGGGTAAATGGGAGTCCTTCCTTAATTTCTCTTTCTTTTTTTCTTCCTTAATGAATAGGAATGCAAGGGATTTCTGTGCATTAATTTTGTGTCCTGCAGCGTTTCCAAATCCATGGATTAGCTCTACTAGTTTTACGGTGGCATCTTTAGGATTCTCTAAGTATAGAATCAGGTCATGTGCAAAGAGTGGCATTGTGACTTCTTCTTTTCCAGTTTGCCTTCCTTTTCTTTCTTTTGCTGCTCTGATTCCCGTGGCTAGAAGTTCCAAAACCATGTTGATGAATAATAGTGGTGAGAGTGGTCATCCTTGTCTTGTTCCTGATCTTAGAGGACATGCTTTCAGTTCTTCACCACTGAAAATGTTTGCTGCGGGTTTGTTGTATACGTCCTTGATTAAGTTGAGTGAGGTTCCCTCTAAGCCCACGTCCTGGAGGCTTTATATCACAAATGTGTGTTGACATTTGTCACGAGCTTTTCTGCATCGAGTGACTTGATCATATGCTTTCTCCTCTTCAATTTGTCAATAGGGGGAATCACATTGATTTGCGTGTATTGAAGAATCCTTGCATCCCTGGGAAAAATCCCACTTGACGGTGAGTTAGGATACTTTTAACGTGGTGTTGGATTCTGTTGCTGCTATTTTGTTGAGCCGCTTTGCATCTAAGTTCATCAGTGATATCGGGATGTAACTCTTTTTCCTACTGTCTTTGTCTGGTTTTCCCAACAGGGTGACGGTGGCCTCACAGGAAGAGTTTCAGAGTGTTCCTTCCACGCCAATAGTTTGGAAGAGTTTGAGAAAGGTGGGTGTTACCTCTTTTCTACGTGTTGGATAGAAATAACCTGTGAAGCCATCTGGTCCTGGACTTTTGTTTGTTGGACGATTTGTAATCAGAGTTTCAAGTTCGTTACTCGTACTGGGTCTGTTCATATTTTCGATTTTTTCCTGCTTCAGCCTTGGAAGGTCGTACCTTCCGAAGAATTTGTCCATTTCTTCCAGATTGCCCATTTTGTTAGCATAGAGTTGATTGCAGTAGTCTCTTACAACGTTTTGTATTTCTGTGTTGTCCGTCGTAACTTCTTTTACCTTTCTAATTTTATTGATTTCAGTCCTCTCCCTCTTTATCTTGATGCATCTGGCTAAGGATTTATCCATATGGTTTATCTTCTCAAAGAACCAGCTTTTTGTTTTTTTGAACTTTGATATTGTTTTCTTTGTTGCTGTTTCAGTCATTTCTTTCTTCTTTTTCTACCTTTTTATTGACAGTCCCAACTACCTTCAGAGTTTGTTTTCTATGGAGTAAATGATTGGTTCAGATGGACACAACTTCTTCCTTTGATCTTATTGGTTTGTGAACTTTGCAATCTTACTTCATTATCTGATACAGCAGGTTCTTATTAGTTATCCATCTTATACATATTACTGTATATATGTCAATCCCACTCTCCGAATTCATCACACAGCCACCACCAACCCTGCCACTTTCCCCCCTTGGTGGCCATACGTTACTTCTCCACATCTGTGTATCAATTCTGTCCTGTACACTGGTTCATCTGTACCATTTCTCGAGGTTGAATATATGTGCTTTTATATACCATATCCGATTTTCTCTTTCTGACTGACTTCACTCTGTATGACAGTGTCTAGATCTATCCACGCCTGTACAAATGAACCAACATAGTTCCTTTTCGTGGCTGTATAATATTCCACGGTATATAGGTACCACATCTTCTTTATCCATTCGTCTTTGGGTGGCCATTAAGTTGTTTCCATGACCTGGCTGTTGTAAATAGTGCTGCACTGAACATTGGGGTGCCTGTGCCTTTTAGAATTATGCTCTTCTCTGGGCTTATGCCCTGGTGTGCGATGGCTGAGTCATACGTTATTTCTATGTTCAGTTTTTCAAGGAATCTCCTTGCTTCCCTCCCTAGTGGCTCTATCAATTTACACTCCCACCAAGAGTGCAAGTGTGTTCTCTTTACACCGTGCCCAGCAGTTATTTTGTTGATTTTCTGATGGTGACCGTTCTAAATGGTGTGAGGTGATACCTCAGTGTAGTTTTGATGTGCATCTCTATAATAATTAGTGATGTTGAGCAGGTTTTTATCTGCTTGTTGGCCACCTGTATGTCTTCTGTGGAGAATAGTGTGTTTAGGACTTCTGCCCATGTATAGATTGGGTTGTTGGTTTTTTTAATACCAAGCAGCATGAGCTGTTTACGTATTTTTGAGATTGATCCTCAGACCGCTGATTTGTATGTAAATATTTTTCCCATTTCTGTGGGTTGTGTGTTCTTCTTTCTCATAGTTTCCTGTGCTTAGCAAAATCTTTTAAGGTTACTGAGGTCCCACTTGGATATTTCTGTTTTTATTTCCAGGACTCTAGCAGGAGGATTACAAAAGATCTTCTTGTGTTTTATGTCCAACGACGTTCTTCCTAGGTTTTCCTCTACGAGTTTTAGAGTGTCCAGACTTAAGTTTGGGTCTCTGTTCCATTTTGACTTAATTTTTGTGTACGGTGTTTGGGAGTGTTCTAATCTTATTGTTTTACATGTCTCTGTCCAGTTTCCCCAGCACCACGTATTCAAGAGACAGTCTCTTCTCCATTGTGTCCGTGCCCCCTTTGTCAGAGATTAGTTGAGCATAGGCGTGTGGCTTTATCTCTGGGCTTTCTATCCTGTTGCATTGATCTATATTTCTGTTTTTGTGCCAGTCCAATGCTGTCTTGGTTACCGTAGCTTTGTAGTACAGTGCGAAGTCACGGAGCCTGATTCCTCCAGCTCCTTTTTTTTTTTCATCAAACTGCTTTGGCCACTCGGGGAGTTTTGTGTCTCCATACACATTTTAAGATTTTTTGTTCTGGTTTTGTAAAAAAATTGCCATTGGTAATTTGAGAGGGATTGCACTGAATGTGTAGATTGCTTTGGGTAGTAGAGTCATTTTCATAATATTGATTCTTCCTATCCAAGAACATGGTATAGCTCTTCATCTGTTTGTATCATCCTCAGTTTCATTCATCAGTGTCTTATACTTTTCTGTATACAGGTTTTCTGTCTCCCTAGGTAGGTTTATTCCTAGGTATTTTATTCCTTTACTTGCAGGGGTAAATGGGAGTCCTTCCTTAATTTCTCTTTCTTTTTTTCTTCCTTAATGAATAGGAATGCAAGGGATTTCTGTGCATTAATTTTGTGTCCTGCAGCGTTTCCAAATGCATGGATTAGCTCTACTAGTTTTACGGTGGCATCTTTAGGATTCTCTAAGTATAGAATCAGGTCATGTGCAAAGAGTGGCATTGTGACTTCTTCTTTTCCAGTTTGCCTTCCTTTTCTTTCTTTTGCTGCTCTGATTCCCGTGGCTAGAAGTTCCAAAACCATGTTGATGAATAATAGTGGTGAGAGTGGTCATCCTTGTCTTGTTCCTGATCTTAGAGGACATGCTTTCAGTTCTTCACCACTGAAAATGTTTGCTGCGGGTTTGTTGTATACGTCCTTGATTAAGTTGAGTGAGGTTCCCTCTAAGCCCACGTCCTGGAGGCTTTATATCACAAATGTGTGTTGACATTTGTCACGAGCTTTTCTGCATCGAGTGACTTGATCATATGCTTTCTCCTCTTCAATTTGTCAATAGGGGGAATCACATTGATTTGCGTGTATTGAAGAATCCTTGCATCCCTGGGAAAAATCCCACTTGACGGTGAGTTAGGATACTTTTAACGTGGTGTTGGATTCTGTTGCTGCTATTTTGTTGAGCCGCTTTGCATCTAAGTTCATCAGTGATATCGGGATGTAACTCTTTTTCCTACTGTCTTTGTCTGGTTTTCCCAACAGGGTGACGGTGGCCTCACAGGAAGAGTTTCAGAGTGTTCCTTCCACGCCAATAGTTTGGAAGAGTTTGAGAAAGGTGGGTGTTAGCTCTTTTCTATGAGTTGGATAGAAATAACCTGTGAAGCCATCTGGTCCTGGACTTTTGTTTGTTGGACGATTTGTAATCAGAGTTTCAAATTCATTTGTTGTAATGGGTCTGTTCCTATTTTCTATTTTCTTTTGGACCTTATTAAAATTAAAAACTTCTTCTCTGTGCAAGAAAGTGTCAAGAGCATGAGAAGACAAGCCACAGACTTGGAGAAGCTACTTGCAAAACACACGTCTGATAAAGGACTGTTATATAAAATACATGAAGAATTCTTAAACTCAGCAATAAGAAAACAACCTGATTTTAAAATGAGCCAAAGATTTGAATCGAAAGCTCATCAGATACCTCACAGATGGCAAATAAACATATAAAAAGATGTTCCACATTGTATGTCATTAGGGAAATGAAAATTAAAACAACTCTGAGATAACACTACTCCCCTAAATCTGAAAACACTGACAACACCAAATGCTGGCAAGGATGTGGAGCAACATGAACCATCATTCATTGCTGGTGGGAATGCAAAATAGTAAAGCCACTGTAGAAGAGAGTCTGGTGATATCTTACAACACTACACGTATTCTTATCATATGATCCAGCCGTTGTACTACTTGGTACTTACCCAAATGAATTGAAACTGATGTCTACACAAAATCCTGCACACAGATCTTCATAGCAGGTTTATTGCTAAAACTTGGAAGCAACCAAGAGGTCCTTCAGTAGGTGAGTGCATAATAAGCTACGGTGCAACCAGACAGTGTATAGTATTCACCACCAGAAAGAAATAAGCTATCAAGCTGTGAAGAGTCATGGAGGAACTTTAAATGCGTATTACTAAATGAAAGAAGCCAACTGGAAAGGCTACACACTGTATGATTCCAATATTCTGGAAAAGATAAAACAATGGAGATAGTATTAAGAAGATCAGTGGATGCCAAGGGTTGGAGCAAGGGAGAGATGATAGTTTCACTACCCTAAACATACTGTGTGCTCTATGCTGTACCATACTACAATGGTGGATACACGTCATTATATATCTGACCAAACCCACAGAATGTTCAACACCAAGAGTAAATCCCAGGGTAAACTAAACTATGGTGATAATGAGATGTGTGTGTAGATTCATTGATGGTGACAAGTGTACAACTCTGGTGGGGGATACTGATAGTAGGGGAGGCTGTGTGTATGTGGAGGCCTGGGGTATATGGCAAATCTCTGTACCTTGTACTCAGTTTTGCTGTGAATCTAAAATTACTCTAAAAAATCGTCTATTTAAAAGTGGGAAAAAAGCAGCAAAAACAAAACAAGAAATTACCCAGACTGAATCATGATGAAATAGAATCAGTAATCAAAGACCTCCCAACCAAAGTGCAAGACCAGATATCTTCCCAGGTGAATTCCACCAAAGATTTAAGGAAGAAATAACACAAATCCTTTCTAAAACACTGAAGAGAAGGCAAAACTTTCAAACTCATTTTATGTGGCCAGCATACTACCCTGATGCAAAAGCCAGACAGAGACAGCATAAGAAAACTACAAGCCAATATACCTATTCAACATAGTTATAAAAATCCTCCAGAAAATACTCGCAAGCCAAATTTGACAGTATATTAAAAGAATAATACACCCTGACCAAATGGGAGTTATCCCTGGGATGCAAGGATGGTTCAGTGTATGTGAATCAATAAATGTGTACATCACATTAACGCAATAAAGAGTAAAAGTCACATAATCATCTCAATAGATGCAAGCAAAGCATGTGACAAAATTCATCACCCTTTCTCATGATAGAAACTCTCAACAAACTAGGCACAGAAGATATTTACCTCAACATAACAAAGGCCTTACATGACCAGCCCACAAGTAATATCATACTCAATGGTGAAAAACTTAAAAGTTTTCCTCTAAGATCAGGAATAAGACTAGGATGTCCACTAATAGCCACATCAATTCAACAGAGTATTGGAAGTTCCAGCCAGTGCAATTAGGCAAGTAAAAGATTTAAAAGGCATCCAAACTGGAAAAGAAGTAAATTACCTGTTTGCAGATGACATGATTTTATACGTAGAGAAGCCTATATAGACTCCACACATACACCAAAAATCCTGTTGAAACTAATAAATGAATTCAGTAAAGTGGAAGGATACAAAATCAACATATAAAAATAAACTGTATTTCTGAACACTAACAACAAACTATCCCCAAAAGAAAGTATTAAAAATTCTCATTTACAATAACATGAAAAAGAATAAAATACTTAGAAATAAACCTAACCAAGGACGTAAAAGCATCTTATACTGAAAACTTAAAATATTGCTGAAAGAAATTAAAGATACAAATAAATCAAAGGACATCCATGTTCATGAATTAGAAGACTTAAAATTGTTAAAATGCCCACACTACCCAAAGTGGTCTAGAGATTCAATTTAAACCCTATCAAAACCCCATGACAATTTTTTTTTCTACTGAAAAAGTAATCCTAAAATTCATACGGAAGCACAAAAGATCCAACTAGCCAAAGAAATCTTGAGGAAGAACAAAGCTGGAGGCATCGTATTTCCTGATTTCAAAATATACTACAAAAGCCACATAGCACAGGGAGATCAGCTCGGTGCTTTGTGACCACCTGGAGGGGTGGGATAGGGAGGGTGGGAGGGAGGGAGACGCAAGAGGGAAGAGATATGGGAACATATGTATATGTATAACTGATTCACTTTGTTATAAAGCAGAAACTAGCACACCATTGTAAAGCAATTACACTCCAATAAAGATGTTAAAAAAATACAGTAATTAAAACAGTATGTTATTGGTATGAAAACAGATCACTGGAACAGAACTCAGAAATAAACCGACATATATATATATATATATATATATATATATATAACCAACTAACCTTCAAAAAGGGCAACAAGAATACACCATGGTGTTGGGAAAACTGAGCATCTACATGCCAAAGAATGAAACTGGACACTTGCACAAAAATCAACTCAAAATGGATTCATGATTTAAACATAAAATTTCAAACTGTAAACTCCTAAAGTAATACATAGGGGGAAAGGTTTATGACATTGGTCTTGTCAATGAGTTTTTGGATTTGAAAACAAAAACACAAACAAAAAGCAAAAACACAAGTGACTACATCAAAGGAAATAAAAGACAACCTATTGAATGGGAGAAAATATTTGGAAGCCATATCTTTAGTAAGGGCTTAATATCCAATATATTCAAGTAACTCCTACATCTCAACAGCAGAAAAACAAATAACCTGATTAAAAAATGATTAAAGAACTTGAATAGACATTTTCCAAAGAAGACATACAAAATGGACATTAGCTCGCTAGCTAGTGCTAGCTTTGCAACTCCCAACCAGTGAGCTGGAGGACTGAATCACCTGTCCAAAATTCCCCAGCTAGCAGTGGCTGACAGTTTGGTTTGGAGATGGGCTAAAATGAAGTACTTTTTACTTAACAGTTAAAGCCCATATCCTCTAGTTCTTAATCCAGAGACATTTTCAAGGTAACATTTACTTTATCACCTGGGGGGTGGGGGTAGGGGTTAGTTGGGCTTGAAAAATCAATGGAAAAACTTTGCTCTAGCTGATATAAAAGGGCTTAACCATATTTTTGAGCATAAATTAAGATTTTGATTGTGTTTGCGTTTAAAAATACAAGTTTCAATTGAAAATATATTTTGTTGTTTTAGCCTAGAAGACTAAAAGAAACCAACAAAACAGTAAGTTTTCAAAAATCAAGATAAAACATGTTTTTAATTGAAGTATAATTGATGTACAATATTATGTGTTACAGGTGTACAGTATAATGATTCACAATTTTTAAAGGTTATACTCCATTCATAGTTATTTTAAAATATTGGCTCTACTCCCTGTGTTGTACAATATATCCTTATAGCTTATTTTATATATGTTTGTACCTTTTAATCCCCTTTTGCCCCTCCCCACTTCCCCCCTTCTCACTGGTAACCACTAGTGTGTTCTTTCTGTGAGCCTGTTTTTGTTATATTCCCTAGTTAAGTGATAACATATCGTATTTGTCTTTCTCTAACTCATTTCACTTAGTATAATGCCCTCCAAGTCCATCCATGTTGTTGCAAATGGCAAAATTTCATTCTTTTTAAGATAAAACATGTTTTAAGGCACCTTTTATGAACTAAAATTTATGTTTTCATTTGCTTCCAAGACCCTCAACTACTGACATAAAAAGTGGATATTAGTCATATCAATAACCATTCATACTTGGCATATATTTTTTCAAGAATTTTAGTCTCAACATAACTCTTTGTAGTAGGCTCAGATATATTCCGATTATACAGATGAGAAACCCAAAGAAAGCAAACATGGTTCAAATAACTTTCCTAAGCTCACAGCCGATAAATGTCACCCCCTATATTCAAATAGAGTGTAACTACAGATCCTGGGCTTTGGTGCTACATAAACTCTGACATAGGATGTATACTTTATAGTGAAAGAATTGCACAAATCTTTCATTCATTAATACTCATCATTACGTTTTTATATATAATACTAGAGAAAAAAAGATAAGTAAAGAAGTTTATCATGGCAAAGTGGTCTGAAAGCTTAAAATTACAACTTTCAATATTTAATTAATAGAACAGGCAATTTTCCAGTCACTTTTAAGGAAGAAAGTATTTAAGGTATTTTTCTTTGTAACTACTGTAGCAAGTTACTGTAGTTACTACAATTAATTTTGACACTACCATGATTTTGAGAATTACTCCATTAAAATAGGAATGAATGACAGAACTATCATATGGCAACATGAAATGAAACAAAAATCCAATTTTGAAAAATATATATGACTTTTGACTTTGAGGAGACATTTCACTCATATTTATGAAACCCTTCTAAGGGTTTGAGAACTTAAAAGTTTTTGTCAAAGAGCTGTTAACTTCTGGAAAATAATACATAAACGTTTATAGGCAGGACTACAACCGTGGAATTTGTTCATAGCATAAATGATTTTCGCATAAATGATTTTCACATGAACCTTAAAGTCATAAAGCTCATATTCTGGAAGCCTAATTTTAAAAAAGCTCTATTTAAATATTCTTGGCTTCCCTTGCTTGATTTAGGACTGCAGGGCAGCTCTGCTCCAAGTCAATAAAATAACAACATAAAGGAGCTCAGTTTTGTCTTGTGCAAACCAGGTGCATAATTAAGTCTGTGCCTTGGTTGAGTTGTTTTGATCTTTCCCCACTGTCTTGTATGGACCCTGTGTGCCAACATCTGCCCATTATTCCCTGAACTCTGTCCTGACATTTAATGAACCTTCTCATCTTTTTAGCATTTTTCTGTATTTGACCAAAACATTCTTGATGCTTAAGTAAACATCGTCTTATTCTGAACCACCGCTACCACCTCCACTCCCAAATACACTGATACATACCTATAATGGAACAAGAAAAAAAAAGACTGAGGGTTTCTTCAGGACTGAGTTCTACTGATCTCTTCCTAATTTGGGGTTGGAGGAAATTTTGCAAAAAGAAAAGCTTCTTTAAAAGTACTTCATTTTAGCCCATCTCCAAACCAACTGGCATTCACTCTCAGAAGCGCACTCTTGGTTATTAGGAATAACACTTGTAGCTGATCATGTTAATTATGCTTAAAGGATAATTTAAACAGAGTTTTTGATAGGAGTGGCCATTGACTTAAAGAGAAAGAGCTCTTTGTCCTTGTGTTAGGAAGGAGAAAGCAGTTGCAGTTTCATTAAAATGAACAAGTCATCAGTTGGAGATAAGTAACAGAGAGGCTCACACTAAAATGAATTGAAGGTATCAGATATATATTAAGCAAAATGGCATTAAAATATTCATCCCAGCAGCTAGGGATACAGTCATATTTACTGTATCCCAGCAGCGGACCCTCAACTGGCCAGAATCTCTTCCAGAGCCTCCCTGAGGGCCAGGGCAGCTAAGCAGGGTCCCAACCCCACCCCCTGGCTCTTTTGGTCACCAGGAGGCAGTCTCCCTTCAGGGGTGGCTCTGGAATTAGGGTGTGGAAGGACCGGGGCCTGCCTGCAGCTGGGCCCGTGCCTTGCCCTGTGCTCTCAACCCAACATGTACAGTTGGCGCTTGGTCACAAGACCCACATCTCTGCTTCTCTTCAGGGTTAAGCATTAAAAAAAAAAAAATCCCAGCAGGAGGGATATAGTTATGTTTACTATATCCAACGTATGGAAGATTTGTATAAACATATGGTAGACCAATTTACACTTATGGAAACTTTCTCCTCTCCCCTCCGTCCTTTCCTATGGGATAGAGTTTTTCTGGGGTTAACAAAGCAATAGGAATCTGACATAGAATATAAGAGACTTGTATGTTCAAAGCAAACAAGTGTACGTTCAGACGCGGTTCTAGGCCCCACAGGAAAGATCAAGCGGCTATAGTGTTTGTAGGCTAGAGCATTATATATTCAAGAAAATCGTAAAATTTTACCTTTAGTAAATAGCATTCATTATGCTTCTATTGGAGTTTCAGCATTCTAGGAATAGGTTCTCTTTAAACCGTGGTTAATCTGGCAGCCACAGAAACATAAGGGCTCTATGGATAGAATTCAAGTGACCCCTGATCTTGGAAGGAAAAACTGTTTTCATTAGGTTTAACTGAAATTGACCTTTTTCTTTTATCATGACTAATAAATCACAGTACTAGTAGTAACTACGATTTTGTAACCAGCAGAAGTCACAGATAGTATATCATATTGTATTTGTCACAGATCTCCTAAAATGTCTTTTATGGTTATAATGACTTAAAATTACTAGTTATTAAGCCTGCCAATAGATATTGTTATTAAAAGCATTAATACAGAAATGTACATGCCCTTATATCACAAATTTAATATCTTGATTGCATTCCAAATGGTTCCATTATAATCCGATGCATTTAATTTTATGCACTTATCGAGTTATACTTAGTTATATAGTTATTCTGAGATAGCATATATACACCTCACCGGAAGTCCAAGGAGCTTGTGACTTTTAAAAGGTTAAGGACCCCTACTTTAAATACCTCAAAAAATTCTAAGTTTCCAAAAAGAGTTGTAGGCAACCATATCTGACCACAGGCTAGATATGGCCCTTAATGCAAGAATTTGCTTAGTTTGAAATGCAAAACTGACAATGATTTGAAACCAAAATACGGTTCATGATGTATCAGAGATCTAAGTTTTAGCTACTTTGTCACCATCTGTGGAATTTACATGTTTCTAGGCATGTCAGAGAATTGGAAAATGCTTATAAGCAGCATTCGAAATGTATACGGGACTAAACAAAGGAGTAAAGTTACAGGTGGTGCTGGGAACTTAAAAAGTGTCAGCACATATCCAATGGACCTACACATACTTCCAAAAACGTATATACACACATCTAAGAATTTTAATCCCCCACTGATCTAAATGTGAATATCTGGCCATGTGCACAGGAACCATTCCTGGGTCAATCCCTAAAGCGATGTTTCATCTGCATCTAATTTTCACATATCTTTGACAGTTTAAACCATAAAATTGACATTTTAATCTTAAACTTCTATACATAAAATTGACACTACAATCTTAAAATTGACATTCTGTTCTGCTGAAATGGCAGTTTAAGTTGTCATGAAAATGCGAATTGGCTTTAAGTTTGGTTGGTTTTTTTGGTTTGTTTTTTTAATTAGTACATAGGTCATTTGAGGAAGTTTTTCTTACCAAAGGGTTTTAGCAAATTGTTTTCCAGTAAATTTGTTTCAATCTCAGTGACCGGTGGATATGACAGCACTCAGAGGGAATGACAGCAGTGCTCTGCATGGGCAATAGTACCCAGAAGAATTTTCCAAAGTTTTAGAGCAAAGTCACAGAGAAACTGGCTAAATATGATCATATTTGTCTTAGCCTAGGTTCACTGGAGAACAGAGCTTGTGCTGAAACTTTTCTGGGGAGTATGAAAAGCAAGAGCACAAGAAAAGTGAGACAGGGAAGAGGGAGGAGCAAATACTGAGGGTATCAAATGCCAATTCTAAAGAAGGCAAAGACGAAGAGACCAAGCAGAGTCTCAGAGATTTCAGCAGGCAACAAGGCATCACAAATTAAAATTGCTGTCAAAAGTATCAAGAACATGAGCCAGAACAAGAGGGGCCAAGGTCCAGAGGTGAGAGAATCTGGAAAAGTATATATAACACAGCCTCGATAAATTCTAAAACCTAAAGCACGGTAATTATAAATACAATCTTAAATAAGTATATTATAGTTCAACTGATGAAAATCAAATATAAAGACGAAATCTTGAAGGAGGCAGATGAAAAAGTACGCTACCTTCATATAATAAGATTGAAAGTTGATCTTTTCAACAGAAAATATGAAACAATGGAACGCCATTTTAAAAATAGAAACAACGGCTAATCTAAAAGTCCCTACCCATTTAAAAGCCTCCCAAAATGAAGATGAAATTTAGATTTTGATATAGAAAACAAGTGAGAGAGCTCATGACCAGCAGAACTGCCTTATAATATACGCAAAGGGACTTCTTCAGGCAGAAAAAACATCATCCTAGGTAGAAGCCTTTGTTCCTGGAAATTCAGGAACAAAGGAAGAAAATGGCAAAGGATTAAGAGATGTTTTTTACATAAATTACTACAGAATATTATAAACAATGCTCATTATATCTTATGGCATTAAATAAGTGTAAAATTAAAATATATAACAATACTACAAAAGGTGAGAAGGCAATAAATATAGATAAAATGTTCAAACTTTCTAATATTGTCTGGAAAGTTAAAAAATACTAAATTACAGTCAACTGTAATAAGCCACTAAAAAGATAATAGTAATAAAAGGATAACCTAACAAGCTGAAAGGAAGGGGCAATTGAATTAAAAAAGAAAAACTTGATCATTCCAAATGTGGGCAAAAAGGAGAGAAAAATGGACTAAATTATATCACTAATGAAAAACATTGTAAGAATGATTTCTTAAGTCCAGATCCAACCGTATCAGGCGAATGAGAAGATGAGCCACAGACTGGGGGGAAATATTTGCTAAAGACATACCTGATGAAAGACTGTTGTCCAAAATATACAAAGAACTCCTAAAATTCAACAATAAGACAACACACACAATTAAAACTTGGGCCAAAGACCTTAACAGATCCCCTCACCAAAGAAGATTCACAGGTGACATATAAAAATATGCCACACATCATATGTCATCAGGGAAATGCAAATTGAAACAACAATGAACTACCATTACACATCTATTAGAATGCCCAAAATCTGGAACACTGACACCACCAAATACTGGGGAGGATATGGAACAATAGGGAACACTCATTCATTGATGGCTGGTATAGAAAATGGTACAGCCACTTTGGAAGTCAGTTTGGCAGTTTCTTACAAAACCTAAACATAGTCTTACCATAAGATCCAGCAATTGCACACCTTGGTATTTACCCAAAGGAATTAAAAGCTTATGTCCATACAAAAACCTGCATGTGGATGTTTACAACAGCTCTATTCATAATCGTCAAAACTTAGAAGCAATCAAGATGTCCTTCAGTAGGTGAATGGATAAATAAATTGTGGTACATCCAGACAATAATATTACTCAGTGCTAAAAAGAAGTGACTTATTAAGCCATAACAAGACATGGAGGAACAATAAATTTATATTACTAAGTGGAAGAAACCAATCTGAAAAGTCTACATAGTTTATGACTGCGAGTATATGACATTCTGGAAAAAGCAAAACTGTAGAGACAGTGAAAAGATCAGTAGCTGCCAGGGCCTGGGGTAAGGGAGGGATGAATAGGTAGAGCACAGAGGATTTTTAAAGCAATGAAAATATGCTGTATGATACCATAATGATGGATACATGTCATTATACATTTGCTCAAACTCATATAATGTACAATACCAAGAGCCAACTATAATGTAAACTATGGACTTGTGTGATTATGATGTGTCATCATAGGTTCATCCTTGGTAAAAACTGTGTCATTCTGGTGAATGATGTTGATAATAAAGGAGGTTGTGCATGTTTTGGGGCAGGAGTTGTAAAGAAAATCTCTGTACCTTCTCCTCAATTTTGCTGTGTACCTAAAATTGCTGTGAAAAATAAAGTCTTAATTTAAATAAACAATTATACAAAAATTCAAGGTGAAAAGATTCAAGAAGATTGACTACTTAAACACTATCTAAAAGAAAATTGATGTAACAATATTTCGGTCAAAATAGACTTCAAGGCAAAACTAAAGACTAGAGGCTAAGAGGGACTTCTCATAACGATAAGAGAGCCAGTCTATCAGGAGATATGATTCTAAATTTAGAAGAATCTAATAACAGTTTCAAAATAGGTAAGGCAAAACAGATAAAGAGAAATAAACCAATCAACAAACATGGTTCTTTAGAATCTCAAAAGTATGATGATTCAAAAAAGAAAAGGCACAAATTACCAGTATCAGAAATCACTGGCATATCACACATACCCAGTAGAGGTATTTCAAAATAAGAGAATGTTACGAATAACTGTATATGATTAAATTTAAAATTTTAGATGTAATGAAATGTATAAATTCACTGAAAAACACAACTTGCCCAACTTGGCACAGGAAAAAAACCCGACATTCTGAAAAAAAAGTTGTATATACATATATAATGGTTTATTGCTGTTAAAGTGAACCCATAATTTAAAATACTTTAAGAAAATATCAGGATGAGATAGCCTCTTCACTGCATTCTTCTAAATATTTCAGTAAGCAGTAACGAAAATCATACACAAACGTTCCCAAGGTCAGGGGGAGAATATGAATGAATCTCTTGTTTCATGAGGCCAGAATAACTATGATACGAAAATCTGACCAGAACATTACAAGAAAGAAATTTACAGGCCAATCTGAACATAGAAACAGAAATCCTCAACAAGACATTAGCAAATGAAATCCAGTAACATTTTAAAAGAATTATACATCACAAGTTGGTTTTATTTCAAAGAAGCAAGATTGTCTTAACATAAGATCTGTCAATACAATTTACCACATTAACAGAATATAAGAGAAAAATATCTTTTCAGATACAAGAATTTTATAAAATTCAGCACCTAATAAAAATCTCTGAGCAAACCAAGAATAGAAGGAAATTTGTTTAATCTGATAAAAAGTATCGGGAATTCCCTGGTGCTCCAGCGGTTAAGGCTCTGCGCTTCCACTGCAGGGGGCACGGGTTTGATCCTTGGTTGGGGAACCAAGATCCCACATGCCGCGTGGCCAAAAAAAAAAAAAAAAAGTATCAAAAACAGCAACATCTGGGGACTTCCCTGGTGGTCCAGTGGTAAAGAATCTGCCTCCCAATGAGGGGATGTGGGTTCGATCCCTGGTCCAGGAACTAAGATCCCACATGCCCAGGGGCAACTAAGCCTGCAGGCCTCAACTAGAGAGCCCACCTGACGCAAAGTACAGAGCCCACGTGCTCTGGAGCCCTCACACCACAACTAGAGAGAAGCCAGTGTGCCGCAATGAAAGATCCTGCATGCCGCAGTGAAAGATCCACACAGCCACAACTAAGACCCGACACAGCCAAAAATAAATAAAAGAGTAAAATAATAATTAAAAAAAATAGCCACATCTGTAATCTCATGCTTGCTTAAAAATAAATGCTTGCTTAAAATGCAGAGCCTGGAAGAGCTGTCCCATTATTTAAACTGGTAACTCATACCCCGGATGGAGATTAAGGACGGTAACTGGGCTGATCACTTTGGGTAGGAAAAAATCACCCTGGAGAAACTAGAAACCTAAGCCTTTGTTATGCATAGGAGTGGGTTTGCACTTGGTCTCTGAGGGTGGGAAATCACAGTCAAGGAATTACCGTGATAATTAGTCCAGCATTGTGGACTTATACCGATATAACCAAAAAATCCTGCATTGGAATGCCTCTACAGTCAAGAACAAGGAGAAATTACAGAGAAAAATAAAAATCCAACTCAAGTACATAGTTAAAAATTATAAATCTTTCAAGGAAACTAAGCCATCATAAAAACTGAAAGGATGAATAGTTTGAAGAAGTAGAGATAATAGATCTGAATGGCAGTTTAAGATAAGTGTTTATTGTTAATGTATCACAAGTATAATAAATTACAATAAATTTAATAAAATGAAAAGTGTTTAAATTCAAAGAACCTAATTGCATATTAATAAATGACTGGAGATATAAATTGTGCTACATTTGGGCAATGGGATTTTACACTGTGTTTAAATGAGGCAGCTCCATATATTATGAAATGAAACATTCTTTGAGATATAGTTTGGGGATTTAAAAAAAGGTACCGGGGTGGGGGGAGGGGCTTCCCTGGTGGCGCAGTGGTTGAGAGGCCGCCTGCCGATGCAGGGGACACGGGTTCGTGCCCCAGTCCGGGAAGATCCCACATGCCGCGGAGTAGCTAGGCCCGTGAGCCATGGCCGCTGAGCCTGCGCGTCCGGAGCCTGTGCTCCGCAACGGGAGAGGCCACAACAGTGAGAGGCCCACGTACCGCAAAAAAAAATTTTTAAATAAAAAAATTTTAAAAGGCACAGAGCAGTGTTTACAGTATGCCATCTTTTCTGAGAAAGGACTATACACACACACACACACACACACACACACACACGAAAATTCAATCATATCTTTGGAAGAAAACATACGACACTCGGAATATCGTTTGCCACTCCAGAAAAGAACTGAGTGAGCAGGCAATAGGAGTGAGAGGAAAACCATTTGGACAGCTATTATATCCTTTGAATTTTACTTCTTATTTGTGTATCACCAAGTACCAAAACTTTAAAAATTCTTAAAAATTAAAATACAATGTAAAATATTGAGAGAAACGATGGTTACAAAACCAAGCAATGCAGAGAAACATGGTAAAATACGAGTCCGCTTTTTAAAAATTTATTTATTTAATTTATTTTTGGCTGCGTTGGGTCTTCGTTGCTGCATGCGGGCTTTCTCTAGTTGTGGAGAGCAGGGGCTACTCTTCGTTGCAGTGCACGGGCTTCTCATTGCAGTGGCTTCTTTTGTTGCGGAGCACAGGCTCTATCTAGGCGCACTGGCTTCAGTAGTTGTGGCACTCGGGCTCAGTAGTTGTGGCGCATGGACTTAGCTGTTCCACGGCATGTGGGATCTTCCCAGACCAGGGCTTGAACCCGTGTCCCCTGCATTGGCAGGTGGATTCTTAACCACTGCACCACCAGGGAAGCCCTACTGGTCAGCTTTTAATTTGTGTGTGCCCATGTGTTCAAATGGATTTCCTAGAATCATCCTTTAATAGTTGGTCTGAAAGGCTCTGAGGAGTGGTGTTTTGAGCTAGCTACTGCTCTTCCCTACTGGGAACTCTGAGAGCAAGGATAAGTACTGTCTCATAGAAAATCGTAGCTAAGGGCTTCCGTGGTGGCGCAGTGGTTGAGAGTCTGCCTGCCGATGCAGGGGACACGGGTTCGTGCCCCGGTCCGGGAAGATCCCACATGGCGCTGAGCGGCTGGGCCCGTGAGCCATGGCCGCTGAGCCTGCGCGTCGGGAGAGGCCACGACAGTGAGAGGCCCGCGTACAGCAAAAAAAACAAAAAAACAAAAAAACAAAAAAAAAACTGTAGCTAACCCTAGAAACAATGTATGCGGAAAGCAGCAGTTTTTAAGCCTAACTCTCCCATTCCTCCCTTCATTAAGAAGGTAGCTGATAAACCATGTCTTTTCTCGTCAATTCTTTTATGTTTCCAGGGGCTTCGAGTCATCCTCAAAATTGATGTTAACAATTTGAGTTACTGCAGGCATAATTTCCAAACTCCTGCAAGTTTATACTGAGATGGCAGACTGAAAGATGTCAGGATTTCACATAGCATTTCTCCATGTTCCATGCACATTCCCCCACCTTCCTCTTTTTTTTTCGTTAGCTGAAGCCGGTCTGGTTTCTTTCTTGTTGCCAGTTCCTTTCCCTATTCCTTCATAACTGCTGTCCAAAAGTCTAAGGATAATTACAAAATAGCTATAAAGAGAAAAATTATTAATGGGCCATTCTCAGGAATTAGTTTGAATGATGATGAATTTTGGTAGATGGAAGAAAGAAACTTCAGGTATTAGAACTGATGCCTGTGAATTCTATGACACCTTAGTTTTCATTTTTGAAACTGCTTAATGAGGCAACAGATACAAAGTTTCAAGACATCAAACAGAGGAAGGTTGCATGCTGTTGGTGGGAATGTAAACTGGGAAAGCCACAATGGAAAACAGTATAGCGTTTCCTCCAAAAGTTAAAAATAGAACTACCGCATGCTCCAGGAATCCCACTTCTGGGTATATATCCAAAAGAATTTAGATCAGATTCATTGCACCATTATTCACAATAGCCAAGAGGTGGAAACAACCTAAATGTCCATTAGTAGATGAATGGACAAGAAAATGGGGTGTATGCATACAATGGAATATTATTCAACATTTCAAAAAGAAGAAAATGCTACCATTTGTGATAACACGGATGGACCTGGAAGACATTACGCTAAGTGAAGTACTGAATAGGACAGACACAGAAGGACAAATACTGCATGATTCCACTTATATGAGGAATCTAAAATCCATAGTCAAACTTACAGAAACAGAGAGTAGACTGATGGGTTGTGTAACCGAGCAGGGCACTATGAGACTTTCCCAGAATAGACCCCCTCCTATGTCCTCCGCCTGCCTTTTGGTTTGGGGAAAAACTTTAGTCGCCGAATAAAATTTAATCAGTGAAGTGAGAAAATGCAGAAAGAAAGGGAAACAGTCAAGCAAGACAAAGTAATAATTCTTTAGCCATGAAACAAAGTCAAGGACCTTTAGTTCTTCCCCAAGAACTATAGGTAATATTCTGAGCCATGTCCTCTGAGCTGTTTTACAGATACTGAAACCCACCCCCCAAGGTGAAAGAAGTTAACGGTATGCTGCCCACAAGCACGGAGACCCCAGACCGGCTGGAACCAGAAGTCTGATGATGCTGAGTCCCCATTACCTCACCATCAACCAGTCAGAAGAATGTCCACGAGCTGATCACGCCCTGCTCCTTGAGCACTGTAAGACTCCTCACTACCCGCTCCAGGGCAGGACACACAGTCTTGAGCACATTAGCCTGCTGTGGCCCCCTTTGCCTGGCAAAGCAGTAAAGCTATTTCTTTCTACTCCACCCAAAACTGTCTCTGAGATTTAATCCTGCAACGGTGTACAGAGGCCAAATTTCAGTAACAGTTGCCAGGGGCTGGGAGGAGAGGGGAAAGGGAGAGCTACTGTTTAACAGGTATAACCTTTCACATAGATATACAGAGAAATAAGTTCTAGCGATCTGCTGTCCAACACACTGCATATAGTTAACAGTCTTGTATTGTGGACTTAAAATTTTGTTAAAAGGGTAGATCTCATGTTTAGTGTTTGTAAGGACACTTTCTCTGGTAATGGAGCCAACAGCTGTCAGATTAAAAAAGCAACTAAAAAGACACTATGGATATCAAAAGCTGCATTTCCAATTGCTAAAATCAGGGAAAATAGCTCCCCTTCCAAACTGGTGTATTTTCAAATGTGAAAGTCCATTATGTTTGGCGATCAGGAATTTCAAAGTCAGAGTAAAGGCTGATGTGCCACTGCATTATAAACCACAGTCTCCTTGAACAGATTGTTTTGGTAGGATTATGCCTACAGACTGCAATTCAGGTGTTAGCAGGGGGCTGACTCCTGTCAAGAAAAAAAGAGCTTGAGCAGAAAGTCCGCCACTGTCACTGCAGTCTGTGCTAGTCGATGTCACCTTCACTTGAGGCACTGCAGTCACTGACGAAAAAAGTTTTGACCTCAAATTATTCTAGTCCTAAATATAATTATTACCATAGGAGAAAAAAGTTTTGGTAGTTATTTAATATCTACGTTTTCTTGTGAAGTTTTTCGAGGTAAGGATGTTTTACTTGTAAATTTAAGCTACAACAAAAAATAGCTAAATTTAACTAAGTGCTTGCTCTGTGACAGACACTTTTCTGAATAGTCTATATGTACATTACTTCATTAACTGTTATTTTTTAATTTTTATTTCTTCCAGTTTTACTGAGATGTAACTGACATATATGCTACTATATAAGTTCAGTGTGTACAGCATAATGATTTGACTTCCATTTGTAACCACAGAACTAGCCCGAAACTGGCCCTATCCTGTTTCTAACAAGATACTGAACTGTTTCTCCGAGACAGCAGAACAACCGCAAGTCATGCAGCCGAAGCAGGCACAGACGAGAAAATTTTGACTTCGAACAACACACGGAACCCTTTCAGAAGGGAAGGGTCCATTGTCCAAGATCCCATGCTGAAGCCCCTTCCCCATACTTTACCATATATGGCCAGGTTCCAAAGCCTTCCAATCGAAACTTGCACCCCAGCGCTTCCAAATACCTATCCTCCCCTAACTCATAGAAGTTTGATGGAACCCCCCATCAGAGAAGCTCATTAGAGCCGTGCCCTCCTGTCTCCTTGCTGGTTGACCTTGCAATAGAGCTTTTTCTTTTCTCAAAAGCAGATGCTATAGCATTGGCTTCTACGCACGTCGGAAAGCAAGCCCTTTGCTCGGTAACACGTACATCATGAAATGATTATCACAATAAGTTTACTGAACGTCTATTATATAGGTACAAAAATATTTTTCCTTGTGATGAGAATTCTTAGGATTTACTCTACTGACAACTTTCATATATAACATGCAACAGTGCTAATTATATTTATTATGTGGTGTTTCATTAACTTTTCATAACCCACAGGAGGTACTACTATTAGCATCATTTTACAGGGGACTAAACTGATCATAGGAGAAGTGAAGTAACTTGCCCAAAGTTACACAGTTAGTAGTAAACCAGGAACTGAATACCCATTACACAATCCCAAAATTGTAATTTTTCTAGAACAGCACACCACTTTGCCAAATAACTTTTTCACCACTATATATTGCTGATTTCATGTAATTAAGTGAATTTCTTTTGACAGTGGGATGAAAATAAGATTAGAAGGATCAAGAAACACTATCTAAAATATTGAGACTACTTTATGAAATATATCCTAATCTTTATATATATTGGCTTGAGCTTGATTTGTATATTTATTTGTTGATTTTCCATCTTCTTCTCAAATATATAAGCCTTATAAAGAGAAAAAAACTGTTCTCCAAAGTATCTCCATCACTTAGAACACAGACTAGCAGGTGGTAAATGTAAACTGTTTGACGAATGAATGACTTAATGATGAGACAACAATATTTACTATTATTTCCTTAATTTTTTCCTTCAGAAGTGTCTCTATTTATAGTTTTAAATTAATTTTTATTGAAAATAGTTGATGTACCTTAATTTGTATTTTAATTCACATTGTATATAACATTCAATACTTTTTTCCCTATCTCTACCAGATATTAGTATGCTATGAAAGTGCTTTAAATTTCATAAGCATTTCCTGAATCATAATAAAATGTTCAAAAACAGCACAGGTTTCTCAAAATTGTGAACTCTTCCCTCATCTGTCTGTTCCTGCTCTTATGTGCCCTTCCAGGAGCTCCACTTAGCAATTTTCAGAGTGAAGATCTGGAAATGGTGAAATTAATGAAAGCTAAGGGAGAACAAGAGACACGTGACATGATACTTGTTCTTACGAAATTGTGAAAACATGTAGTAAGAGCACAGAGTAGAAGCCTGTAGTAGTGAGTGGAGAAGTTTCTAGCGAGGGTCAAGTTTAGGCTATCCAGGAAACTATAAACAGATTGTGAGGAGACCACTAAAAGGGCTCCTTGAAAATGGACTTCCCATCTTTGGCTACATATATTGGTAAATCGGACAGGCAATGCTATTTAGGCAGAAGCAGCCCAGGTCCATCAGACACTCAACAGCTATTGTGAGAGAATGGCGATTCTTACCTTGTGACCTCTGAGGTTTTCCAGTCGGTGTATTTGTCATTATTTTTCTGTTACCAAACAGCTAAGAAGTTGGGAGGGTAAAGGAATGGCTCTCCCAGGCATTCAGCTGTAAGACATGAGGGAATATCTCCCAGGCTGCCAGCCCTGGTAACACAGGTGTTAAGAATTCATTTCTGGTGCCTGTAAAGCCTACATTCTGGGGAGGAGGGGATGGGGAAACTCGTCAAGTGTCAGTAATTAGGGAACGCCATTGCTGCAGAGTTGGTGATGGCCATCTGGAGTTTCTCTAACCTTTCTCTTCAAGTTAAGAGTCAGCAGAGGCACAGCCATTAGACACTTAAAAAACATATTTTCACTATACCTTGTTGACCACACACCTGCACTATTATTAGGCTGTTAAAAAAATGATAAGGAGTGTAAAATGTTCTCCTACTTTGCCTAGCAGGAACAGAACTGTAAACAAAAATGCCTGACGAGTTTCAAGGTGACATGCCGTTTCCCAATCATCTCTTTCATGGCGCACTGTTTGCACTTAGGTACACCAAAGCAATGTAATTAACTGTTTGCACTTAGGTACACCAAAGCAATGTAATTAAAGTGTCATTTCATTGCTTCACCTTTTAGGATCCAATCTATCTGGCAGGGTTTTTTTTAAAACCAGTAGTTTGAAGCTCAGATCTTTCCAACTCTCAGAACAGATGGCGCAGCCATATTAGCAGTGACACTATATATACACACCAAGTGAACTAGTGGTATTATCTGGTTAAGTGGCTGTCAGCATTTCCATTACAAACCCAGCTTTCAAGGGTCTATAATTCAGATACTTTAAATAACATCTGGCTGAAACTTGGTGTATACAAGTGATGAGTGTTGAGTAAAAATTAGTATAATTTTGTGAATGCCTGAATACTTCTGAAAGCTTGATCAATTGGGTCTTTTTTTAGTGACGACTTCCAGTTACCAGTATATTTGGGGATTTTTAGCACATGACAATCATTTATTCAGTCATTCATTCAGCAGATATTTATTTCCCATTTCCCATGTGCCAGGCCCTTTTCTAAGTGGTGGAGATCCTCTGGAGAATAAGCGGACAGAGTTCCTTCTCCCCAAAGGGCTTTTATATTCATGAAGAAATTGAAAATCAGCAAGCAAAATATACAAACAAATAAATCTCAAGCCAATATGTACAGCTAGGGATTAGAGTATGTTTCATAAAGTATTCTCAGTATTTTAAATAGTATATCTTGATCCTTCTAATCTTATTTTCATTCCACTGTCAAAAAAAGGAGCAATATTTCCTTTGATATTTATATTGTCTCGGTCAATCATAGTTAACAAAAATAAACGCAAAGCACACTTCAAAAGAATTTTAGCTGCCATGGTAGAACAGAATTTTTCTTACCTGACATCACAGATTTTAAATGGACCAAAAGATCCAAAAAACATAGAAACTGGGCTTTTCAAAGAAATCACGTTAGTTTTATGAATAACTACTGTATAACAGCTAGAGGGGAAGGGGAACCCAGGTTTTGTAGGGCTAGAGGCTTATACAATTTGGGGAGTCCCCTCTTATGAAAATGGATCTCCAGTAACAAATTTAAGTAAAAAAGTTAATATTTAGAATGAGAAAGGACATAAAAAGTTACAAATTGAAGAAAGCTCCCACATATCCCAACATCAAAAAACCCAGGGCCGGGCTCCCCTGGTGGTGCAGTGGTTGAGAGTCCGCCTGCCGATGCAGGGGCCGTGGGTTCGTGCCCCGGTCCGGGAAGATCCCCCATGCCGCGGAGCGACTGGGCCCGTGAGCCATGGCCGCTAAGCCTGCGCGTCCGGAGCCTGTGCTCCGCAACGGGAGAGGCCACAACAGTGAGAGGCCCGCATAACGCAAAAAAAAAAAAAGAAAAAAAAACCACCCCAGGGCCTGTAGAGAAACTCCAGTAAGTGACAGTCTCCGAAGCTTTAGCTTTACGTCCTTCACGGTAAATTAGTCACAGAGTAGAGGAATTGCCCTTAGCCAATATGGTGATTTGACACCAATCTTATAACCAAAGAATCTCAAAACAGCTGCAAGAGATGTAGAGAACAAACAAGGCGGGCAAGTGGTGGTGGTGGGGGATGGTGATGTGCTGAATTGGGAGATTGGGATTGACATGTATACACTGATGTGTATAAAACTGATGACTCATAAGAACCTGCTGTATAAAATAAATAAATTTTAAAAAAGCTGCAAGTTTGAAAGAAAATAGAAGACATGCTGAATACTGACTGAATTATAATAAATGAGAAGCAAACATTTAAGTAACATAAAAGAAACCAGAAGAAATTACACTTTTAAACTTCTACCTGGTGCCTAAGATTTTTTTTTCCTTTAAACCACATAGCATTGTCTGAAAAGTTCTATTTTCAAGACTAGAGTACTGCTTGCTCTCTACTTGATAAATTAATGTCATGTAGCAAATATTTTCAATTCCAGCAACTGTGACTATTGGGCACCTAAGAGAGGGATCCTATGGCCATGCTTCATCTTGGTGAAAAAGAGCATTATAATAAGATAAAGGCCACCTGTCACATGAGTGATCATGGGTGGCCCCCAAATTTTACTTGTTAAGGAAAAAGGATGTAGAGGAAAGAGGGCAGGCTTGGGAGACGGACAGTTTTGATTCAAACCCAAGTTTTCATACATATTAGGTGAGAGTCCCGAGGTAAATTAATTTCTCTCTCAATCTCAGCTGTAATAATAATATCTCCATTGTAAGGATATTTTAAGGCTTAAATGAGATGCCTACGCCTAGAGAACCAAGCACAGAGTGGATAGTCAACAAATACTATCTTCACCTCCATCCACACTTGTAAGTAGCACTGAATGATGAACATGTGTAGTAAAGCAACATATGTTGTCTATAACCCCGTCTCCTTCCTGGTAACTCACAATCTTCTTTCTGGTAGTGTCCAGTCACCATCAGGTGATGTCCACTATGACACTATCTCTCAGCACTGAATGATAATGTCTTCTATTATAAGAGCTTGCAGGGACTTACTCTATTCTCCTCTTCTAGAAAAAAGCATTACAAAGTTATTTATCATGCATACTATCCTATAGGTATAATGATCACAGTTCCTTTGTTCAAAGATATCCCATTAGCCAGCCAATTATGTTGGTGATCTGTTATTCTCCTTTACAGCCCAAATGCTCCCTGCTCTCCAATTCACATGAACCTTTAAGAATGCCATATGTTCAAATTGCTTCACTCTGTACTTAGTCCCTTTCCTCGCATTATCCCCATCTGTGTAACTGCATGCTTTGGGGAATGCATACTTGACTTTTCGTTGGTTTTATATCCAAGCTACTGCCCAGTTTATTTATATGTGCTTTCTTTAATTGCTTTCTTCGGGTATTTGTTTCATGTTTACTTGACTAAAAATCTTGGTTAAAACAGTCTGTTCTGAGAAAACGTGGAAAGTTTCTAAGTTGACCGTCTTACTCCTAGTTTGCACTTCTACGGACAAGATCATTTAATTCTCAGTATGGTTGATGAAACACATCCTGTCTTTGTTCCTGCATCACTGCAAAAATAGTTCTAAGTCTACATTTCCTACAGTTATCTCATCTTCTTTTTATTCATGCCATTTAGCTTAGGTGAGCAACAGACTTAAGGTCTTTTAATTAATTAAAATTTCATTAATTAAATATCATCAATAATGACATCATTTAAAGTCAAATAATAGCTATATGGTGGTGGGGTGTTACCAAAATGATGCAATCATTAATCTTATCATTTGAAAGGTTTCAATAACCCTTGAGAATATGATTGACTTTTCATTAATATCAGCACTGTTTCAGTATTTGCTTTAAGATTGATTTTGACTATTTTTTTAAATTTATTTTTATTAATTTATTTATTTTTATTTTTGGCTGCGTTGGGTCTTTATTGCTGTGCGCGGGCTTTCGCTGGTTGCGGCGAGCTGGGGCTACTCTTCATTGCGGTGCGTGGGCTTCTCATTGTAGTGGCTTCTCTTGTTGCGAAGCATGGGCTCTAGGCACGTGCCACAACTAGGCTTCAGTAGTTGTCGCACGTGGGCTCAGTAGTTGTGGCACGCAGGCTCTAGAGCGCAGGCTCAGTAGTTGAGGCACATGGGCTTAGTTGCTCCACGGCATGTGGGATCCTCCTCGACCAGGGCTCAAACCCGTGTCCCCCGCATTGGCAGATGGATTCTTAACCAATGAGCCACCAGGGAAGCCCCTTGACTATGTCTTTAAATGGAAACATCCACATCATATTTCTATATACCTGAAGAACTGGCTGGTGTACATGGTAAAGACAGAATTATTTAAATGGTTACATTTCTTTGGATCAAAATTGTATTTTTGGTAAAGGGTTTTCTGAAGTCTGACAGGAGAACTTTTTGCCATTGTTCTACAATGGATGCAGTTTAATGTAAGACTTTTGTCCCCTGTCCCTACATTATGAAAGGAGTAAATGATTTCATGAATGATATTGGATTATCCTTCTGCAGTACATAGCATGTAATAAGAAAATATGGAAACATATTGTAAAGCTATCTGGGCCAAGTTTCTTCCTGTTTAGAGACAAAGGTTTTGCTATGTATTTCAGAATGCAGTGTTTCTAAGAGCAGAATATGGTGGACCTCAGAAAGGCATTCTAAAAGCCCAACACAAATTTTAACCTAATTTATGAGTCCTCTTACTAGTGGATAGATGTGAGGTTCACAGAAGAAATATTATTTTGCCCATGCTTCTGAAATTGGAGCTCCATAGACACATCTCAGGAACTGCCAAGTGAACACAAAGCCCAAGATTAAGTATAATGCATCTTCTGTGAATGTTGATTCTACATGAAATCTTGGGGGGAAGAAAAATCAAATAATTTAATTGTAAATAATTTCTTTTTAAATCAACACCTACGGATATATTACTGAATAGAATGTAAAGTCTTTCTGACTAGACATGAGACTTCAAAAATATTCCAGTCTGGGGCTTCCCTGATGGCGCAGTGGTTGAGAGTCCGCCTGCCGATGCAGGGGACACGGGTTCGTTCCCCGGTCCAGGAAGATCCCACATGCCGCGGAGTGGCTGGGCCCGTGAGCCATGGCCGCTGAGCCTGCGCGTCCGGAGCCTGTGCTCCGCAACGGGAGAGGCCACAACAGTGAGAGGCCCGTGTACCGCAAAAAAAAAAAAAAAAAAATTCCAGTCTGGTAGTGAGCTCCTATGTGTAATGACCTGTTGCTGCAGGGGGAACATGGCCATTCTCTGCTGCCCCTAGCGTTACCTTAACAGAAATGCTTTATAAAGTATACCCTTACATAATTTGAAGTACCATTCCATTGTCTCTCTTAGCAAAGACTATCCAGAAGGGTATTCCAAAGGTTAATATGTTTGTCCATAAAGAAATATTTGTTAATTCCTATCTATACACAATTAAGAAGACAAGTTGGGAAAACCACAGATACTATACACTGCCTTTCCATATTTTGTTCCCACCGTAGATGTTTGCCAGTAAAGGGCAGTGATCATAACACAGACATATTAAGGAAAAATAACATCATTTCAGACACATATAATTTTTATACCAATTTTATTTGATCCACATACTCAAACTGAGGTAGGACCAACTCATCATCACTGTACTTATTATGATAATGAAACAGTGAGTAATGGGTACCTGAACTGAGGTAATTCTGGAACAATATCCTGTATAGGTACTCATAAGGCAGTTGGACTAGGTTAAGAGGCTGAATACAAAATTCAGGTTATTAGCACTTTTTTAATATAAAATATTTTGTTTTTCTGGTAAAGTAAAATTACTTTGAAGAACACAAGATAATATTATTATGCAAACGAGCAGGACCCTATGGGGCCTTCCTGGGGCAGGCCCTTCCCCCATATCCTCTGCTCTGAGGTAGCCAGATAATAGTAACTCATGCATATTTCCTGAGTTTTTCAGATGCTAAAAACCACCACCAAATGGGAGAAATTAACTACTTTTTGATCATGAGCACATAGCCCCAGACCTACTGGCGCCTAAGGATTGATAAGTTAACCGCCCTGTTACTTCAGCATCAACCAATCAGAATTGTGCATGACCTGATCACATACCCTGTGAGCCCCACCTCCCTCAACTGGACTTTAAAAATGCTTTCCTGAAACCCTTTGGGGAGTTGGGGGGAGGGTTTGGGCCTAAGCCACCCGTCTCCAGCTTGGCCCTGCAATAAGCCTTTCGCTGCTCCAAACTCCAACGTTTCGGTATTGTTTGGCTTCACTGTACGTCGGGCACACCAACTTGTGTACGCTAGCAATTACACAATAATCCTCATTCATTACAACCTCAGTCAATGGAAATTAATGATAATTTGACTAATGCTGTACTGAACTGAGCTTTTACACTATTTACCCAGATAGTAAAATTACCATGCAAGATTTCACAATGACTGACTCATATGAGGGAAGAAATGTCATATTTCACTGCCATAATGTCAAATAAGAAGCACACGCTAATTACACGATTAATTTGGTCCAATGAAATTATTATTTAGCATAAACCTCAAATTTTTCATCTAATGTGCGTAAGCTAGAGATGTAAGATTGCATTCCTAAAGGTGGTTATTTGTGTTAAGCTTTTCTCTAATTCACAATTCCATTTTCTAATTGGTCTAAAATATAGAAATCACATATATCAAAATACTCTGATATCTAAATCCAATCATAAGAGATTTGTTCTAATTTGTATCTAGTATTACTATAGTTATAGCCTCTGAGACTGACCATGAAATTGTAGCTTCCCATTGTCCAGAAAACACTTACATATAATTCTGACTAATAAAAGGAAACTAGACAGAAACAGGCAAAAAAGAATATATTTCATAAATACTACTTTTTATTTAGATTTCTTATTATGGACTACATATATAAAATTCTTTCGTAAAAGCTGTTGGCATCAGTCCACTCACAGTACTCATTCTCTCTCCTCAGCCTCCTGCGCCTCCTCTTCCTCCTTCTCTCCCTCCCTCCTTCTATCGACTTTAAAAGGGAAATAACTTTAAAGATACACATTGCTAAAAACAAATCAATGAGTAACTGAATAAAATGATCAAACGCTTAAGGTGCTTAAGAAAAAGAACAAAAAACAAAACTGCTTTGCCTTTTCTGGATTAGCGGGTCAACACATAATTCCAAGCCTCCTATAGGGGGAGCTGCCGCACTACTGAACTAGACCCCGGCCTTCAGTTAGGTATCTATAATTTTAAGCCTACCTTACATAAACAGAAAAGAAATACTAACGACTCATTAACATGTAATTGCAGAACACTGTTTTTTTCTTTCTTCACGATGTCACAGATGTCAACTGAATGTGTCTAAGGAAGTTGATACTACAATCTGTTGGTAAAACACAGTATTTTTTTGTTTTGTTTTGTATTTGGAAGAACATAGACCAGGTGACAAGGCAATGTATTAAACGTGGGCTGCATAATACACAAAAGGATAAGTTAACAAAAGAATAAAATGATACAATTTCAGAAAAGTGAGGGCCAAAGAAGTGACCCCTTCCGCCCCCCAATTCTTCTGCACTAATAGCAAGGGGAAATATCACAATACAATACAAATTTTAATAAATTTATGTCAGAACTTAATGACTGATACTTGGAAATGTGGTCTGGTAGCAAAGGGTTGAGTCAACATGGAGCGCAGGGAGGAAATAATTAAGATGAGATTTGTCAACTCTTTTTATTATATGTGCACCAAGCTATAACTCACTAAATTTAATTAAATTCTGATGGAAACCTCCGTGTCTTTATTTATTTACTCTTAGCTAAGGGTTATGAATACTAATTATTTTCAGTTATTGTTTTCAAGAGAATCTAACAATCTCAGTTAAAGTATAAATTGGCTATTGGTAAAGAAATACTTTAAAATATTAGATGACTATGGGGCAAGACGGGAATAAAGACACAGACCTACTAGAGAATGGACTTGAGGATATGGGGAGGGGGAAGGGTAAGCTGGGACAAAGTGAGAGAGTGGCATGGAAATATATACACTACCAAACGTAAAATAGATAGCTAGTGGGAAGCAGCTGCATAGCACAGGGAGATCAGCTTGGTGCTTTGTGACCACCTAGAGGGGTGGGATAGGGAGGGTGGGAGGGAGGGAGATGCAAGAGGGAAGAGATATGGGAACATATGTATATGTATAACTGATTCACTTTGTTATAAAGCAGAAACTAACACACCATTGTAAAGCGATTATACTCCAATAAAGATGTTAAAAATATATATTAGATGACTATAATGTTATTGATGAGCTGAAATAATATGAAGATTTGAGGTGAAGTTCCTAAGGTTATAAAAAATATTAGTCAATAAAGACATTTAAAATCCAGCAAAGTTGTGTTTAAGCAATACAATTATCTTTTGTAAAATTAAGCACGTAAATGAAAAATATGGTATCTTTTAATGGTGAAATTTATGGAAATTGCTTTGTTATGTGCCTTTCCAATTTACCCAAAGAATTGTAAATTTCTTAGTAGATTGCTTATTTGAATTCAAGAAAAGTATTCAATATTATGACTGTTTTTTGATAACAGAGCTGGTTATATTACAAGAGTTTATTTATAATGCTTTATACCTGGTTGATTTATACAGACGATGAACAAACCATTTATAATATTTCTCTGAAGCTTTATTTTCCCTTTATAGTCACTAAATTCAATGCCTAAATCAAGCTCATAAATTATATAAATTATTGGTTAGTACAGTTACTATAGCTCTTTCCACGTGCTCAAACCTTAATCATAACTTTTATAGTGTATAAACTGACAAAGTGAAAGGGCTATGAGTTTTTTTTAACCTCAACTAGTTTTTAGCAATTAATTATTCTTTTACTAATATGATAGAGAACAATAAATTTGCAAGTTTTTAGCAATGGCGCAGCATGATTCTTATTGAGAATCTGAAACAATATGATATATACACAAAGAAAACTGAGTTCTTGACAAAAATATTGTCACAGAAATGAAAAAAATACATTTTTATATTTTTCACAGGCTCAGAGTTTTACTGATATCAAAAAAATCTCACTGATTATTTCTCTGAAACTGGGATGTATCAGAAGAACTAGTGAAAGTTTGTAGGATAAAATGATTATTTTCATCTACAAGGCTGCTTTATACTTCCTTTCATCTTAGGAATTTCAAAGTCTTTTAGCATGTGAACTGACTTATTGAATAAATCATGTATGCACTCAACCTGATTTGAAACAAAAGAAGAAAGTGAAATCTGGGGATAATCAATTAGTTGATTTGAAAAGTAATATTATTAATTAACATTCACTGAGCATTATGCCTGGCACTGTAATAATCCATGGAAATAAATAGTCCAGTGAGATATATGCTTGTCCTCCAGTGCATAAGTCCAAATACATATAGAATCTAAATAGCTATATGGGAAGAGAAGGATCTGGATAGGGAGAGAAGAGAGATATAAACTTTGTGGATCTGTATTTAAACAGATACGTAAGACTCACAGGTCCTGGCAGAGAGACAAGGAAAAGGGAAGAGAGGAGTTCAGAGAGAACTTCTCAAAGGTAGTGAATATTGAAGTATACTATAAAAATGCAAACATGGGGCTTCCCTGGTGGCGCAGTGGTTGAGAGTCCACCTGGGGACAGGGGTTCGTGCCCCAGTCCAGGAAGATCCCACATGGCGCAGAGCGGCTGGGCCCGTGGGCCATGGCCGCTGAGCCCGCGCGTCCGGAGACTGTGCTCCGCAACGGGAGAGGCCACAACAGTGAGAGGCCCGCGTACCGCAAAAAAAAAAAAAACCTCAGGGTGATAGAGAGGAAAACGTCAAATATCTCTTTATAATCTCTGATTTTATTAATTCAGTTACATATATTTAAATCTCATATATAAATGCTGTTTTAAAATATTTCTTTATTCTACTCACATTTAATGAAATAATTTTCTTAAGATGCTTCAAAGCCAACTCCAACATCAATGTCCTCCCATTACCTTGATCCCTTTTCTGCGTCCCCTAACACAGTGTTCTAGAACACATACCGCTTCAGTCTAAGTTATTTGAGACACAGCCCGTTTTTGATTGTGTGTTTGGTATTCTTACTGGAAATGTTAACTGTAGCCTGGAAATGTTAACTGAAGCCATGAGTACCTGTTTGCCTATCATAGAGACTTAAATAAATTATCCTTTTGGCGTAATTTGTGATCCCCACAAAATAACTCCTTCTGACAATTCTTTTTAAAGTAATCTTGAAATGACTTGTTTTCAGTGACATTTAACACTTTAGATATTGATGTATGAGATACTATTTTCTATTTTTTTGGGAGGGGCATGGGGGGAAACACTGCTAAATTAGTATTTCCTAGACTTAAGTAGTTGTTAAAAGTGCTCAGAGTGTGAAAGTTTGGGGGTAATATTAATTTCAGCTTTTTGGAAACTTTATTTGCTAATATGCAGCATGAACTTATAGGAAAAATATAATAGGTGACATTTCTCTTTCTTAAAAGAATATAACCATTTTTTAAAATTTTATTTTATTTTTGTGGAGCATTGTATGAGAGTGAGGCTCTGTGGCACATGTTACAAAAAAGAAAGCTGTGCTTTACTACTAGAGATACAAATTAGGGACTCCAAGCATTGTAAAGTGTGTAATGACAGGACATAAAGTTGGAAAGGGCCTTGGAGCTCTTGCTAAGAATTTGGAACTGTGTGGAGCTGGTATTTAGGTACAGAGGGCAGTAGGGGTGGGGTTAGGAAGAGTTAGATGATATATTCCAGAAATCACTGCATATGGTCATATTCAAGCAATATATAGGAGTTATATTAAATACGATTAGGTTGAATAATGCACTAGAAACATATGTCTAAATCTATCAAGTTTGAATCCTATCCTGAAACAATTTATGTATTTTGGCACATGCTAGCAGAATGCCTTACTTTGAAATATTCACACAATGCAATTGCCATTCTGGAATCGAAGATGAAGCCATTAGCTACACAATGGCATTCTGTGATTTCTTTTTTTGAGTATATATACATTTTAATATAGATAGCTGGCTTTTTAAAAACTCCATTTCCTTGAATTTTGGAAGGACTAACATGAATTTCAAAGGAGCTCTCCCAACTAAATTTGCTTAAGAAGATGAAATAAATGCTCTGCCCATGAATGCAGAGTTGCAGTATGGAATATTTAAGCACTTGAATGGGGAGAAAGAGTAATTAGGAGAGTGGCTTTTCATCTGCTCAAGTTCTGAGAATGTGTAAACCTTTAGCAGTATCTTATCCTTTCCCCTTTACTCCCATTTTTTCCCTCACATATTCTTAACTTCTTTTCCTATTTATTTTTCAAATCCAAAGTAGTGGTGAGTAGGAAAGAAGACATCACATCTAACTACCCCAGAACTCAAAGGGATTTCTTTGTTAGGTTGTCTACATTACAGCCTCCAATTTTGTGCCGTTGCAGATATACCCTGGAGATACTGTGGGTTTGGTTCTAGACCATCGCAATAAAGCCAATATCGCAATAAAAGAGGTTAAAAATTTTTTTGGCTTCCCGGTGCATATAAAGTAATGTTTACACCATATTGTAGTCTATAAGTGTGCAGTAGTATTATGTCTAAAAAACACATGTACATACTTTAATCAAAAATATTTTATTGCTAAAAAATGCTAACCATCATCTGAGCCTTCATCAAGTCATAATCTTTATGTTGGTGGAGAGTTTGAAATATTGTGAGAATTACCAAAATATGACACAGAGACATAAATTGACATAAGACAGATTAACAGGAGAAAAATCACACAAAAGTTTAGTAATATGTATACATGGGAGAGACCCAGGAAAACTGAGTAACTTTTGGCAGAAGCCCTCACCTTAAATACCATCTTCAGCTAAAGACAAAAGAAGTGTGAGCAGGGGCAGGAGGTAGTGGTTTGGGACTTGAAAGGGGAGGAAGGCAATTTGCCTGGGGATAAAAAGGCAAATGCTTGCTGGGCCCTGCAGAAACAAAGGGACACAGAGAGGAATTTTAACAGACAGACTTTGCTAGGTTGTTCCCTGTCTACACACCTATTGGGTTGGCCTTTTGTAAAATGTTGTGGACAAACCTGAACGAACTTCTTGGCCAACCCAATACTTATGCTATATTATATTATCTTATACCTATTACACTATAGTTATCTCTGGCAATAGCTCCCTTCCTGGAACAGGTCCTCTATCTACATTCTTTATGCAGTTAGGGAGAAGGTCAAAGATTCTTCCTGAGTCTTTTGGGCCTTGACTGTTTTCAACTTGAAATAATTCACAGCCCAAAAAGGCACTTCAGGGTGGCAAATTTTGCTCCCCTACAACAGTTATGAATCTCCTTTGACTAATCTCTTTAATGGGTCCTTAACACTCCTGAGCTGCAGCTGAGTTTTCAGTCCCTTACCTGAGTAGCCTCCTGCCCACTGACATATTCCTATTTTCATGTTTAGTGCAGTTATCTACCCAGTTTGTACATTTATACTTTTAGGGAGAAAAAAAACTCTCATAATGTGTTTTTATCCACTTTGCCATGGTTTACATGTATAGACTGAAACAAAGTTTTTCACATAGTATGGAACATATGTGGGACACATTTTGAGTGGGAATTAGTGAAAAATGATTTGTAAGAAGACATATTCCAGTTCCTTTCTCTTCACTTCCCTGTAAGTTTCCCACATGAGTGGAAAGGCCTTCTTTCTGAATCTGTGTATCTCATGGGGGTCATTGGCTTCACAAAGAGGTCTTATGGCTTTTTCTTTGAGAGACAAACAATAAATGAATATAGCTGAAGTTCAACAGTTTTGTCCAGTTTTACTCACCAAAATTGGTATAACTCTCACCGTAAATACGATCTTCAGCTAAAGAGTAAAGAGGATGTTGGGGGTAGAAATTTGGCACTTGAAAGAGGAGGAAGGCAATTCACGTGGAAAAGCAAATGTTAGGTAAACACACGTGTTTGCTGGGCCAGGCAGAGACAATGGGACACAGAGTGGACTCTGATCTTCAAGCGTTTTCCCCACCACACCTCCCCCTTTATTCTTTGCAGATATCTCTAATGACAGCTCTATTCCTGTAACAGGCCCTTTAAATTCTCCAGGCAGTTAGCAAGAAAGGTCAAAGTTTTTTCCTGAGTCTTTTGGGCCTTGACTGTTTTCAGCTCGAAATAATCCCCATACCAGAGAGACATTTTTGGGGGTGGCAAATTTTTTCCCCTACAATCCCAAAATAAATAACTTGGAAGCATAGTCATCTAAAGCAATCCAAAAGATATGAAATGGATGTTAACTGAGTTTCAGAAAAATACATTTGAAAAGGCTGCCTACACTATTAAGCCCTAAATGGACATATCCTTTTCGGCAATTACAAAGGAGCCAGAACACTAAAAGCTCTCTTCAAATATAAAGTATAGGATCTAGAAAATGCATCACTTTTATGTCATTTATATTTCATTTTTAATTTAAACCTCAATCAGTCTTCCTTTCCTAATTTGATCCATCCATTTCCCCCTCTCTACATTACAGTTCTCATTTAAAATATAATCCCTTTTTTATAATAGGTTTTCTATGAGTAAAATAACTTCAATTATAAGACTGAAGGAGGGAAGGTTGAAGTTAAATGCTTCGAATAATTCCGTATTAAGTATTTAAGAACAGTAAATCGAGGATACTGAAATGGCAGAGCACAGGAAAAAAAAATCAAAGGAGGAGAATTTTCTTTAAAATTTACTGACTCCCTGATGATTCCTGCAAAAGTTGTAACTTACGGGCTAGGACTCTACACTATCAGAACAACCAACTGAAAAATGAGTCATTTTATTATTTGCCTCATCTTAGGAGAATCATTCCTAGAAAGTTAACCAAACAACTGCCTTGAATTATCTTCTTCAAAAAATTGACTCAAATAAAAGCGGCAGAAGTCCTTTCCCTTTCTCTTCACTGATCAGACACAAATATGCACATATATTTCTCACTTCTCACTGGTTTGCTTCCTCTACTGCTCATATTGCTAAAAGCATTTGGGCTTCTTTCTCTGTAGTATCTGATTTCATGCTGAGAGAGCCCCTATTGCTATCTAATAATACATAGAAAGGAATGTATATGGTATCATGATCCCTTAATATCACATTCTCTTAGAGGCTTATTTCTACTGGAAAGCACAAAGGAGAGAAATGTTTAAAAACAAAAGAAAAGACATACATGAGAAGACATAAAATTACCCCCTTTTATAACTTGACCAATAAAACGAGACTATAGTCTCTAAAGTATTAGAATGAGCATTTTCTCGTTAACACTGTGTCAACTACAAATTGGCACTTGCCATCTACATCTACGAGGATTAAATCAGGTGCCTCTGCAGCTGCTGACCTTCAACATCCCCTGAAAGGAATTCAGGGTGGAGATCAGGAATGAGGCACTGCTGCTCTGAGCAAAACTAGCAGAACAGGTCTTCAGATAGTTAGACGTTTTCAGGAGCTGATTTTATGAGCCCAATTCTTGCATCTCCTCATATCTAGAAAAGCACTAAAATCCTTCATGGTGATGTCTGCTCCTCGTGACTAGCAGTAATCCTCATGAAATCTTCTGCAAAAATATGTACTTGATTGCATGTATTCCTCCTTCACCAAAATCATATAATATATTGACCTCCCCCGCCCCCCGCTACTTCTTTGGAGCAGTTTCTCAGAGCTATCTGAAATGCTGTCTCCCGGGCTGCAGTCCTCATTTTGCCCCAAATAAAACTTAACTCGCAACTCTCACATTGTGCATTTTTTTTTAAGTTAAGAGCTGTCTGCACTAACTAACCCAAGTTGGAGGCAAACCTTGCTTCTCCAGGAAACAGGTTAGTTAAGTGTCTGCTCAGAAGACCCGTCTTATCTCCTTGTGTGGGTTCAAAGGGGAACGGTAGACTTTTAGGAGGAAAGGGTATGAGGAAGTCTACTCCGGCCTCAGAATTTTTAAGAATTTAGTTCTAGTGGATATCAAAAAGTATCACGCAGTATCTTAATTTTAATTTCCCTGGTACAGTTGACCACAATATACCTGTTTTCATCTCTGTTAAAAATACCTTTTAATCCATATTGTAGATTTACAGATTTACTTATAATATATTCTGATAAAAAGAAGTTCTTAATATCAACATATTGATATTATCTATTCTTGTATAATTAATTTTTTATTGTATGGTTTAAAAAACTCTTCCTTACCCTTGAATCATAAAGGTAATTCTCCTATATTTTCGTCTAAGTATTTAAAATTTTCCTTCAACATTTAAGAAATTAATCCATCTAAATAGACTTGTGTGTGTGTGCGTGTGTGTGTGTCTGTGTGTATAATGTAGAGAATGTTTTTATTTCTTAGATGTAGCATCAATTGTCCCACTAATTTAAAAGACCATCTGTTCTCCACATCTTCCTTGGTACCTGTGCTATTCATTTACACACACACACAGACACACACACACAAACTCTCTAGTATCTTTGGCTTCTACATTCTGTTTCAAACAACAGTTTGCCCATAACTTTGCAAATCTACGCGGTCTTTATTGCTAAAAGCATATACTAGTGAGTTTGTTTGTTTTCAAGAATAAGTTGCCAACTCTTTAGTCTTTGCTCCTGCTTATAAATTTGTCAAACTCCTTTATGAAACATACTACAAATTTTATAAGCCTCACTTTGAATATATAAAACAATATGGAGGAGAACTGGCATCTGTATGACACATGAATTGTATCCATTTACTTGCTCTCTATTTTGTTTTTGAAACCAAAAAAAATCCTCACAAAATTCAGCCATCTTTTGATACACTTATTACTAGGTAACTTACATTTCGGATTGTAATAGTACCTTTTAAAAACATATTTTTGAGCTGTTGATCACACATGACTTTTTGATTGTTAATCATGTAACTAGTCAGCTTGCTATATTCCCTTATTTAATTAAAAAAATATATTCTCTGATTTTTGAGGTGTTTGATGTGGCTCTCTTGCTACAATTAATAGTATTCTTTCATTTCTAAATCACAAGCTCTTATTTCATTTTACTTGTGTTACCGTACTACCTAGGCCCCACTTAAAGTTTTAGGTTAAAGCAGTTATTGTGGGCATCTGTATCTTTTTTTTTTCCTAAATGAAAGTAAGTGCTTCCACTATTTTATCATTAAGAACAATGTTGGCTTGTTATATTTGTCCAGATATTCTTTGTGGTACAAAATGGTTTGATCCTCCCTAATCCTATTTCTTATACCGTGGCACAAAGGAAAAGTACATTTCTCAACCTTCCTTATGGTCATGGTGGGGTCCTATTATGGAGTTTTGACCACTGGGATATGGAAAAAAGTCAAGTACACAACTTCCAGAAACAAGTCATCATGACTTCCAGTCATAAACCACCATGGGATATCACCCACAGTGCTTCTGTCTGTCTATAAGACTGGAAGCAGGGGACATCAGAGCCACAAAATAGAATGGGCACAGCGCCATATGTCACTGTGTTTCAGGCTAGGTTCATCATCAAGCAGTCTCTGAGACTGAGATTAATGTGTAGAATGTTTATTAGACTATTCTTTTAAAAAAAATTTTATTGAAGTATAGTTGATTTACAATGTTGTGTTAGTTTCTGGTGTACAGAAAAGTGATTCACTTATATACATATATATATATATCCTTTTTCATATTTTTTCCATTATTGCTTATAACAGGATATTGAATATAGTTCCCTATGCTATATAGTAGGACCTTATTATTTATCTATTTTATATATCGTAGTTCGTATCTGCTAATCCCAAAACTCCTCATTTATCCCTCCCCCACCCCCTTTCCCCTTTGGTAACCGTAAGTTAGTTTTCTATGTATTACATTATTCTTGAGGAAACATCTGTGGCCGGGAAAAAAAGAAGGACTGGGCAGGAAAAGTTGAGAACAGTACAGTCTCCCCAGGGACTTCAGCTGTCTCTGAACTGTACTGGCGTGAGGAGTCAGAGTCCAAGCGCCTTGAGAAGGGTGTCCGAGGGAGGGGAAGTGGCCGGGCAGGGGTGGTGGCAGGTCCTGAGCTGGCTGAGAGTGGCGTGAGTGCTCGTGAGCCATCTAGAGCGGGGAATCAGAGCCTATGTGAAGTGGGAAGTGCTTCCAGGTGGAGGAAGGTGTCCAGTGTGAGCTTTCCATGTTTGGAAGTGGTCCAGCACCGGGGCCAGGGCCCAGGCAGCGTGAGGAGGCAACCCACATGGGGGGAGAGCCCTGGGAGGGGTTTGGTAACAAGAGAAGGATGTTCACACGGAAGGAAAGTTCGGCACGGGGTTCCGACTCCAAGTGGGGTGAAGAGGACATTCGTGTGTATGTGCTCAGCATGGGAAGTCAGAGACTGAGTGGGGTGAGGAAGGTGTCAGTATGCTGAGAAGTCTGGTGTGTCAGGGTCTGACTACAGTGAAGAGGGCATCCACGGGGTATGGCCCAGTGAGGTACATCAAAGCAGGAGTAGAAAGAGGAGGGCAACAATGTTAGGGGGGAGAACAGAGGCAGTGGTAGCAGATTGGTTATATCCAGGGGATTTTATCTCATAATAAATATGTTAAGAATAATGGGAGCCAGCATTATTCTCACTGGTGAAGAAGGAATTTATAAATATGGAAAGGGAGAAAACTAGAAAGGGTCCTACGACTTTATACACACACGCCTCGCAATGCATATGCATGTACAGGATATGCGCCTTGGGGCAGCAGCCCACACAGTAGCATCGAGCTATTGGCGCTCACATCTTGGCTTCTACGATACATACCAATCTCCAGGCTTTTGAAGATGGATGATTCTAGGGCTGGGGCAGAAAAGTACAATATGTACCTGAATACCCTCTTATGTCAGGAAACAAGGAAGTACTCAAACAGGAGCATGTCAAAAACGGACTAGCTGAAAAGGCTCCTATTGACCAAGCCTGAGATTAGGATAAATAATGACAATAGTGGATGGTAGTCCATTTAATAAAACAGGAAACCTGACTGCATACTGATATAAATGAATAAATAAATAAACTCAGAGTTTGAGGCCAAACAAGGTATTTACGTAGTTTGGTAGCACCTTCTCCACGAGATACTTACTAATGAAAAAGAGGCAAGTGTAACTTTACAGAGCCTGAAAGATGACTTTTTACTCAAGAGAACAGAGTGAGCATCGTCAGTTATGAGTCAAAGCAATACTGTTCAACAGGAAGCTTTGAGAATAACAGGGCATCACTTGATAACGAATATAATTGTGAGGAAACGCCAAACCCAAATTAAAGAAAATTCTATAAAGTGACCTGTAATCCTCAGAATTGTCAAGGTCATGATAGTCATAAAGAACTCTTTCAGACTGATGGAAACTAAGGAAATATAATAAATTAATCTAATATCTTATTCTGAGTTGGACCCTTTTGTTATAAAGAACATCACTGGGACAATTATAACATGAATGGGATACTTCCCTACAACACTTACGTAGAAATAGAAAATAAACCTTTGGAAGAGTTAGTACATCAGGTTACCACCCACTCTCTCATAGGTTCAGAAATAAAAACATTATTTGTTCTTTTAGCTTTTCTGCAAGTTTGAGATTATTTAAGAATATTTATACAAGATCAATATATCATTGGCAGACATGGTATGTGCCTGAAATGTAGTATGTAAGCAAGAAACATTTGTGAAGTGATTTAATAAACGAATTGAAAGAGAATGAAAAATAAAGGAGTTTTTATTAAAATGAATTTATATGCCTAGAAAACAAATAAACTGGAAGATATGCACTGCACTTTTGAAAAGAGTGAAAATAACGTGTTCAATATATAACAGGTTATAGCAAACTTTTCAAAAATGCATTTGTTGGGTATATTTCAAACTATTTATATATGTAACCTGTATTTTTGAGATTACAAAGCCCTGAAAAGAAAAATATGATCAAAATAACAGGCATGAATCAGTGTTTATCACCCTCAATCCCCATTCATTTCTGGAAAATCCTAACATCGGTAAGTGTTTCAAAATGGTTCCAGAAGTACCTAGAGGGTGACTCATGTGTCTCTTTGGCCAAAAGGTGGCAGCAGCGATTATCTTACTATGATGCTTTAATTCTCTATCCCTAGCTTTCCTCTTTCCGTTGACGCTAATAGGCAGCAACAATTTTGTCATTTTCCCCAGAAGCCACTACTGTTGTTCACGCCTGCCAAAGGCAGTGTTTCAGTGCTTGGGGCCTGCTGAGGCTTCCATCGTGTTGGCTAATACCTGGTATTGAGAGTGATTATGTCTGAGATGAGAGTATTATCTCCTGTCATTGGCAAAGCCACTAACATGCCAATACCACCCTTCGGAAGACATCACTCACTTCATTTCTTCAGGAGAATCAAAAACTGCTATAACAACACATCTGCTTCTTGTGTTAATTCCATTTTAGTTTTTCATTTGTTCTCTGATTACTAGGACTTATGCAAGGTCTCAACAGTTCAAGAGGCTGGAAAGGAGCATGATGGAAGTGTCATGTTAATTTCTCTTTGTAATGTCTCTCCTTGCCTTAAGTTCATTATGTATGTCTTTTTCCTCTCTTATTGTATTGCCTCCCCAAAAGCTGATTGATAAGCCTACCTATCCTTTAGATATGCACAGATATGAGTAGACCTAAGAGTGATTAAATCTTGGACTCAGGCATCACCCTAAGTACACATGAATGCCCTTCTAGTTCATATACAAATGCTAGCACGTGTGCAGTATATTACAGTTTTTCAGAAAGGCAGACCAAACCCCTCATTAGTCTGCATTGCACTGCAAGTTCATTACCCTCATTTATACTGTTAAAGGCATTAGTAGTGTTAAATAAAACCTGTACTGAATTCCAAGGACATCTTGGAAATTCCATGAAATATGTGGCCTGTTATCTCAAAACTTTCTTCTAAAATCTCATTTCCATTTTCTAAAATTACCATGAATACATATACAGAAAACATCATACCATGTAATATTATATAATTATGATGTGTAGTTGTGTATATATAGTCTATAAAGTAGTAAAACCAGATTATCTATATTAAAATTATGAACAATTAAAAGCTTTTAATCTTTTTAAATTAAATCAATTTAATAGCTCTTTAAAATTATTGTTTATTGAGAAAAATAAATTTAGCTCCTTTATGTTAAAGAAAATAAGCATCACATATATGTACAAAACAACTGAAAATTAGGATATTGAAATCACAAATTTTAGTATCCTTCAACATATTGAACTAATGTGGATTTGACAAAGAACGGTTTGTACTGCTTCAGTAAACAGCACGATCGCGGAAGAAGTTTTATCTTTTAAGGAAGCAAGTTAGTAGTAATTAAAAATGTACATTAGATGAATAATTCAGTTCCTTTCAAGAGAGGGTCTTCATCTAAGGTATCTAAGACTTGCTTAGATACCAATGTATAATTTAAATTACTTTGGGATTTTCAAATAAGGCAGGATAAATAGTATACACTCTCATCCTGAAATAAAAAGCAAAACTCATACAGGTTCAGGAAGGGAAGCTATTCCAGAGAAAAAGATTAACATTAAATATGGGGAAAGATGAATGATAATTTCAAGGTTTCCAAGAGAATACATACAATAGCAGCTACTCAACAAGATGACAGGAGCATTAAAGCAGTAATTATTTTTGTGACATCATCTTTTTTAAATGAGAATTTCATTTTGTTAATTTTAGCTTTTTTTTAAAATGTCCTTTGCCCCTTTGGTTTACATTCTTATTAAATGATTTATTTTTTATCTTAATGGAGTAAATGGATTATAAATAATAATCTACATATATATGTTATTCTTAAAATTAATAATGTTAATTTAAGGAGGGCAAATCCAAAAATAATAAAAATATATTAAAATCAGGAGAATTAAGTTTTTAAAAATGAGCTCTTAAATTTCTGCTGTATTATATGACACCAGACTATGGGCTGCCCCTGGGAATAGAGGGTAGATGGACATTCAGTAAGCTCTTAGTTATTTCTTAAGCATTTCCGCTTTGTCCATTAAGGCATTTATATCCTCATCCATTCTGTTCCCAAATGGTTTTATGCTCCATTGCATTATATATTAATAATTATGCAGTTAGGACCTTCTCATGTGTAGATTATTTTCTCTTTCCCTTTTAAGTTTAAGTCAAGTAGGTTTTCAATGTTCAGGCATCTGCATAAAAGTTTTTTTCCTCTCATTCCCAGTGAATTGAGTTAACATTCCTGTTTTAAGATGTAAGAAGATTAGCTAAGAACTCTCTACACCTCTCCTTGTAAATACAAAGAAATTGGAGGGTCTGGGGAATGTATTTTGGGTTATTGAAACTCTGCCTGGCATACCAGTTAGTTTGATTATAGCATATAAAGAACTGCAAAGAATGAAACAAATACACTGGACTAGTTAGTATTACAAAACTTCTCCGGGCAAAAGGTAGGTGGTTACAACAATGAGATCATTTTTTTTTTTCTTGTCACACCTCCTGCAACTGGGAATGCTGTGGTGGAAGGGAAAATAAATAGGCGGAAGAGAAAAGGTCAGGTCCAGAATAAAAAATCATTTTGAAAGCTTTGTCTCTGAGATTTACTTGATCTGGGAACTAGCTTCTTCTGTGTACAATGGAGGCTACCTGTCAATAAGATATCCTAATATCCTGTTTACCAAATGGTCTTCATCTTTAACATACCTGATTTCTGGAGTCTAGGATTCATGACTAGGTGTGGGGCCCAATGGAGGTGAGCAGGAGGGGTTCCAGATCCTAATCACAAAGTTCCTCCCTGGCCATGATTTCTACATGAGTTTTACTGGGGTTAACAGGTGGAGAGAAGAAGCTGCTCTTAATATGTTATTATTATAACTCTGTGGTAAGAAGGCTTGTCTCTATGCCTAACGTTTACTCTCAGAAGAGCTGGGAATGGGAGAATATGCTAATCTGCAAAATATTCTCTGAAAATGATCCCCTGGCTTTATTGAAGTGTCACGTGAGGATGTACATTCATTTCTGTGCACATAATTTTTCCTCCTGCCTTATTTCCTTTACCATAGTAAAATACACATAACATAAAATTTACCATTTCAACCATTTTTAAGCGTATAATTCAGTGGCATTAAGTTCATTCACAATGTTGTGCAACCATCACCAGTATCCATTCCCAGAACTCTTTTATCCTCCTGAACAGAAACTCCATATCCATTAAACAATCCCCATTCCCTCTTCCTAGCAGCCCCTGGCAACCAACTTCTGTCTCTATGAATTTGCCTACCCTAGACACCTCATATAAGTAGAATCATACAATAATTGTTCTTTTGTGTCTAGCTTATTTCACTTAGCATAATGTTTTCAACTTTCATCCATGTTGTAGCATATATCAGAACTGTATTCCTTTTTTAGGCTGAATATTACATTGCATATATATATTGAACAAGTGTGTGTACGTATATACATACACACACACTCACATATATATATACACACACATATGCATATATATATACACACACATATGCATATATATACAGACACACACACAACATTTTGTTTATCCATTCACATGTCGATGGACATTTGGGTTGTTTTCACCTTTTCGCTATTGTGTATAATGCTGCTATGAACATTGGTGTACAAATATCTGTTGGAGTTCCTGCTTTCAATACTTTTGGGTATATGCCTAAAAGTGCAGTTTCTGGATCATACGGTAATTCTATGTTTCACTTTTTGAGCAACTAACATACTGTTTTCCCTGGTGGCTGCACCATTTTATATTTCCATCAGCAATGGCCAAGGGTTCCAAATTCTCCACATCCTGAATAACACTTGTTAAACTTTCATTTCTTGATAAACAGCCATCTTAATGTATATGAAATGACGCGTATACAGTTTTTGACCTTTCTCACAGTTTATAGGGTTTATAGAATTCTAATGCTGAGGAATGCATTCCTTTCTTTTTTCTTTCTCATAAATGGCCTCATGAAACATCTATCGGGTTGGCCAAAAAGTTCATTCGGGTTTTTCCAAACTTTTTGGCCAACCCAATACTATTTCTTGAATACCCACTTTACTTATATTTGATAATTGACTATTACCTAATTTTGGGGTATTACCTTGAGGATAGTGACGTAACTCAAGATAATTATCAAACATTTATTTAAATAGGAAAGTTTGTTCTATTCAAAAGTCACGTAAGAGTGAATTTAAGAACTATGAAGGAAATCATAGAAAGGCAGATTAATAAGAAGCCAAGGAGAAATATCCAACACTATGACTTTGTACCTAATAATTTAATGTCAGAATTACTAAAAGAATAAATGTGATATTAAATTTATGCTTGGTACTATAATAATAAAAATAGTTTAGATTTTTCCTTTTCCACTAGATTAACACAAAAATCCCCATTTTACTTGTATTTCGATTTTGATTCATTGTGTTGAGGACTAAGCTGAAGCCAAAATAGAGGTTTTAGAAACAGGCTAAAAAGGAAGCTCAAAGATTAGGAGGAATGAGGGCTACATTGCCCCATGGTGGAAGGAAATGCACGGGGGTAACATCAATGGAAACGGGGAGTCTGGAAGTTCTATTTCCAAATAAGTGATCTCAAAGGTAAGTATTTCTACTCACTGCTTCCCACTGGCCCTTCTGAGGGTAGATAAAGGGAAAAGGGAACCAGGCGGGATGTGGGGCATATATTCACATACAAAAATCAGGTAATAGACTATAATCATGGAATGCAACCGCTAGAGCATCTTCTTCCCAACTCTCCCCCAAACCCGTGTTCTTCCTAAGAGCTGCAATATTAGCAACTGTGATTAAAAGCCTTCTCCTTATTTATAAAAATAAAAGTGATATATTTAAAAGCACATTGTAAATGTTAAAGTTCTGTGCAAATATAAGGTATTATTAGTATATTTTAAAAGCTAATATTTTCTATGTAAGGTATTCTTAGAAAAAATACAGAGCTTTTTAAGTGTGACAGAAGTTATAAGAAGAAGGAATGATCATATTTGTGCGGAAAGTGAGCAATCTGCTTCAGGATTAGTGCTCAGCTTTCAAAACAAGGGAGTATATAATTGAAAAAAATGGATATATAGCATTAATGGATTTAATGCGCTTTTCTAACTTTAGAAATTAATTTATATGAACATACATTAAATATGATCATACATTTTAATGATAAGTGATTAATTTCTAATGTTAAAATGTTTTACCTTAATATTTAAATCCCTTATTTATGTATACAATAATATCTAGTTTGCTAAAAATGAAACAAAGCTCACTAGATTGATTAGGCATCCTCTCCCAAGTCTACTTTAATTTTCCAAGTAATTTAAACTAAAGTCAGTTTGGAAATAGTATGTTGCCATAAAATGCTGATTGAAATTGGCTACTGGCGACTGTTTCTCAAACTGTGTCTCCCTGTGGGATAGGAAAGGGCAGCAATTGATTTTCTGTTGGCTTTGCTACTTGGTAGCAATTGGAAAATAGGCGGGGAGCTAATGAAGTTACAGATGCTTTAGACTTGTCATTCTGAGCATTCACTGAGGAGACCAAACAGCTCAGAGGAGGAGATCTTGCTTTTATAATGGCTGGTCTCTTGAAAAGTATATACATAAACACTTGATTAGTTAAGAGCCCCAGTTGACCTTTCTTTGCACTACTTTAACTATAGAAACATTAATTATAAAACTTCTGGAAAGAATCCATTTTGTGTATTTCATCTTCTCATCATATCTCAAGGAACTATGATAACTGAGTCCAATAAAATAGCTAGAAAAATAAATGCATAATATTAGCAGGAGAGTGCAGAAAATAGATCAGTGGAACAGAGCTAAGAGGTAAGACCAGACACATATTTATGCGAAAGTTAAGTGTGTGATAGAGATGCTATTTGAAACCAGGAGGAAAAAAACAGAAGTTTGCTTCAAAGGTGAGTCACTATGATATCCACTTGCAGAAAAGGAAAGTAAATTAAACAAAGTGGATCTGTAACACTACTCATAAAAATAAAATTTGAGACACATTATTAAAGACTTAATATAAAGAAAAAGTAAAACAAACTGTTTAAGTGTTAGAAGAAAAAGACCATGTTTAGGATCTTGGGCTAGGAATGACTTCCTTAGCAGGAAAGAAAAATAATTTTTAAAAGGAAGTCATACAGATTTGACTATACTAAGTTTGTCTATTTGTATGGCAAATGACAGCACAAAGTTCAGTATCCAGTGTAGAATTATAGGATAATATTTGCAAAATATACGACAGACATAGGATTAGTATAATGATATGCCAATTTATTACTATAACTCATCAAAAATAAAACAACCAAACTGAAAGGTGGACAGGGACTTCCCTGGCGGTCCAGTGGTTAACACTCCGAGCTTCCACTGCAGGGGCATGGGTTTGACCCCTAGTGGGGGAACTAAGATCCTGCATGCCGCATGGTGCAGCCAAAGGAAAAAAAAAAAAAGAAGAAAAGTGGAGAAATTTACAAGAAGCAATTCACAGAATTGTGGTTGTAGCTGATGCCAGATGTGAGGGAAATTTTATGCAGATGGAAATGAGCCAGTAGATGGAAAGATTATTGATTCAGGAGAGAAAGAGGAGTCTTGCCGAGGCGAAGTGCTCGACTCAGTGGAGAAGGGATAGGGTTCATTAGTGGAGAAGTTGGCCTAATCTAGGTACACTGACAGTCCCTCCAGAGATTCTAGAGCAAATAGACACAGATAAAGGTAAGTGGGTAGATGTGGTGGTGGAAACTTGTATTTTCTTCTGATTGCTTTATTTTTTTCAGTGAAATGGAATACATCAGCAGGTGAGGGTGATCATGGAAAAGAGGTGTTGGCAATGTGAGGAGAAAGAAAAGAATTATAAACTAGACCCCTAGGAGAGAGTGGACAGGGAAGTGTAGTGGGATTGCTGAACAGCAGTAGGATCCCATAAAGTGAGTGACAATGAATTTAAGTGGGTCTAAATGCCATGGTACGTGCTCTGCTCCAGCTATATTTAACTGTGTGCGTGCCCTCAAGGACGAGGTAGAAAAGGGGATTTAATTAGCTGTAGGATGTTCAAGAAGGTGTGACTTAGAAAACGGCAAGACATTTGAGGATCTACACAAGGAAGGAATAATAATGATTGCATATAGAATTTAAGTTGAATTAAAAAAGGAAGTGAGAACAAGAGAGACATGAGAGACATAAAAAAGATTATAGACTCAACCAATTGAAGGTACAGTGGTGGTTGGCTTGAGAGAGTAAGCTGAAAGAGATGGCAAGTGGTAATTGAATGGTGGGAGGCTTGAACTGGGATTCCAAAGAGGTTGTATTTACCGGCAGTAACGAATTCTATGGCCATTAGTTTATGGTTACAGTATGATGGAAGACAAAATTATTGGATAAAAGAAAAGTCAGGAGCTAATAAACAAACTGTGTATTGGAATCAGCTATCAGCTGTATAACCGGAGTAGTATACCAGAAAATGTCAATGAACCAGGAGCAAAATAACATATTAGTAAAATAACAGGTATGAGCCTAAGGAACTGTGGGTGGCTGCAATAAGGAGTAATGGGTATTATACTCTCATGACATGAGATTCAAATATTGGGATACTTTATGGAAGAGAGAAGGAGACTGGCATGGAAGCAGCAATGAAGAGCAAGCCTACCTGTAGACAAGAGGAGTGTAAGAAAGAAGAAAACAGCCACCACTTATGAGGGTTCCAGGGAAAGCAGTATTTTGAGGACGAATTCCTAGTTATAGTTTGAGATAGAAGAAGAAAACTTTGATTAAAGTTTGAGAATATAGGGGATTTTCCGATAATTGATCTTGGGGTGCACTGGGTAAGAAGAAATAATTTCAGTCGGTGGGGAGGAACATGTTTTGCCACCACCCCTCTGAAATTCATTCTTCACTCTTCTTTTCTCTGTTGTTTACCCCAGGAATCTGACTCCTATGGACTCCATCACCTTTCTGGTCAACATTTGTTTGGGTTTGGACAAAAGGTGGCACCGTTAGACCTCACGGGACATTTGGTCCTTTCCAAAACTTCCAACAGACATTTGGTCCATGCCAAAAGGTCCCTGAAATTTGGTCCTTGCCAAAATTTCCATGAGCTTATTTGGTCCATGTCAAATGGTTTTGGACAGGGCCAAATATCAAGGACCTTTTGTTGTGGATCAAATGTTTTATGGATGTTTTGGACAGGACCAAATGGTCCTGCAACTATCAAGGACATTTTGGCATGGATCAAGTGTCTTATGAATGACATGTCTTGTACATCAAATGTCTTATGGACATTTTGGACAGACCCAAACGTCTGCTAACCCTGTTAGGAGATTGGATGGTGGGAGGAAAGAGGATAGGGATATCCATATTTTTCTTCCCCACTCTCTCCCTGTTTCAGACCATTCTTCTGATAATGTCTGCTCCTCTTCATCACTATTGCCTCTTAACCTCCTTCACTGCTTCAGCTTTCACTAAGCTCCTTAGACATTCTTTTCTCCCATTATCCTTACGGTAATGATTTCTTTTTGTTGTTTGTCTCTGGGTATATCAACTTCTTGTTGGTTGCTTTAACTCTTCTCAGGCCTCTGTAAATTGCTCTTTCATCACATCTCTTCAGGTGAACCATCTGAGTGGCATTCTATTTCATGATAGGACACTGACTAATTCAGGATGTGATGTAGGGTCACAACAGAGCTGTGTGTAGATTCCAGCTACCAGGATGACCAGACATTGCTATGGGGACTTCCAAGAAAGAGACAGAGTGTATGGAGGGATCATTGCTGACTTTCCCAAGGCAGAAAAAGCTGTGATTTGTTAAAGGGAGTAAGAAGTGGGGGATTAGTGCCAAGAGCGTGCAGAATTCCAGGTCTCTAACTGACTCCTGCTGATGGAAAGAAACATACAGTCCTGCAGGGGATGGTCTTGATGCCAAGTGTGTGGGTTCTTTATTGACTTGTTGATTAACATCCAGAAGATGAAAAATTAAAATAGTACACAGCCTAAGACCACAAAAATAAAATGCATGAAAACAGAAGGCAAATATTAAGTCATTAAATGAATAGACGTTAAGGGACTTAATGTGTATTACACACATATGAATGGAGACAAATATTTTTGAGTCTGGAGGTAAGTATAGAGCTTCACTGGAGAAAAGGTATAGTTATGTAACATATTTTAGTGCCAATAGCACTTTCTAAATAGCTTTTCTGATATTATGAAACATAAAGTCCTAATCTGGACCTATATTTTCAAGCAATATTTGTAAAAGTAAAATTCTGAATGAAAAGCTATTCAACGATTCATTAAAACTCTGCCATAGTGGTATATGATTTACAGATCAGGGAGCATAGACACAGAAGTTACAAATCCAAACTAGAGAAGATAAGGGTAGGGCCCTGACTCTAGTCTGTCTATCTGCTTCAACCCATAGGCTAGGGGTAATTTATTCTTTGGGACGAATTCTGAGTCTGGGAAGAAATTCTAATGTTAATGAGATGAATTTCCACTTGAAATGTATGAAGATTTATCTTTTTTCTTAAATAGCTACAAAGTCAAGTGTATTTCTTGCAGCTTGTGTGTAAGAATTGTTACTCAGATCTAGTTTCTAGGTTCTGCCCATTCAGAGTTTCTATTTTTACCTTTGCTACACGACAATGTACCCGAGTTGCAGCTCATTGGTCATTATTCCCTTAGCCTAATGTCTCTAGACTCTGCTACTCCATCCCTTAGATCCTGGATTTAATGACCCTAGACTGTTTCCTCATGACTGTAGTAACATTTTTTATCTGTCCTCTGATCCTCCTCATGTACAGTACTTCTGAGAAACATTCTACCTCTCTCCTCTTTTTCCTTTCCACATATTTAACCCAACTCATAGCGTCTAGCTCTCCTGGTGAGTAGTTGCCTCTGTTGTCTTACTAGTCAAGCCTCCAAATAACATAAAGCAATAAAGTTTTCTATGGTTTTCAAAGATATATTGATATCTCCCAATTGGGCACATATAGAATTGAGTTTTCCACAGTCAGGTGATTTAATGTAATAAATGTACATTGTTTATGGATATATTGACCACCATGAAGGACAAAGAAGTTTCGTGTGGATAATTGCTGGTGTGGAATCAGCTACAGGAAGAAATGTACCTGATACTGACAATGATTATTTGGATAACTGAATAAAATCTTATTCCATCCTCCCTATATTCTCCTAGGAGTATAATACGTGTGTCTGAGAGCAGAAGCATACACCAGAGGTTTATTTCTAAAGGTATTATATATTGTGCTTCAAGTTCTGCCTAGTAGAGGCACATATAATTTTGATTAGAAATATTGAATTCCCTTGGAGAGGGTAAACAATGAGTACAAGGGGAAAATGTAACAACTTAACAAAGAGGTAAATTTGATACAAGAAAAATCAGAACTTTTGGATGAGAAAATCACTCTCCCTAAGTTGAATATGGAAAAAAATAATTCTGGAATTTTATTTCTGCCATACATAACCATTGAATTGAATTGAATCCAATTCTAACCTGTGACTCCCTTTCACTCACCTTTTCCTACCTCTTTTCAAATGTCCTCTACCAATGAGGATTTTTGCAGAACTAATCAAAAACAGTAATTCTGAAAAAAAATTCAATTCCTTTCTACACAGAAGAAGGGGTATACATATAATGCTCACATGCATATCTACCTATAAATCTTCTCCAACAGCCTTTCTGCTCACTCCCAGAAAGCCAACATTTATCAGTTAGGCATATCCCGTTACTGACTAGCTTAGACCTACTGTTGACTCTAATGATATTCCCCTTCGCCATGTTCACTGTACTTAAATCGCAGCTCATATTCGGAACTGTACTCGGATTTCTTTAGTCTTCATCACTCTACTGGTTTAATTCTTTCCCAGGACATTCAAAGGTTCTAATTACTATGGGATCCATAAGGTCGCCCTCAACTCCACTGTATTTCAGTATCTATCCATTCTTGTTTGAATTAAGATGATATCACAAGTTCCACCCTTGGTAGGGTGGTTATCCCACTCAAAGCCCATAGACAGACAGTGAAAGAGCATGCTGCTTCACAGAGTATAGATGAAGAACATGTTGAGTGGTAGAAATGTCAGATGAATGCTCTATCTTCTTTCTGACCTTGCGGGAGATAAATTGCACATAAGTTAAAAATGAAATGTCCTGGAAAATGTCAGTCAGGATTTATCTGCAGGGAACAGAATCCACTCAAGATAAAGTGAGAAAGGAATTTTTTATAGGAAATTCAATGCCTCATAGTATCCTTGATTTTAGAAACAGAACGTAATCTGAGTGCGGTAGACTGGTTAATTGTTGCCAGCTCTGCTCCATGTTATAGGACTGTACACCCAAACTCTCTGTCATGTGACACTGAAGTGTCTACCAGTAGAGCAGGCAGAGTATATGTCCCCATCCCATCCACTTTGCAACTATGCCAGTTCTGAGTAGATGTTTTAAGAATAATCTTTTATTTCCACTAACTCTCTCATGCTCCTGCTGTCCATTGTGAGAAGAGCATGACCTAGGAAACTGCTGCTACTTCAGCCTGGATCTCAGAATGATAGACCTATGAAGCATTATTGAGCCTGATCTGCAGCCTGAAATAGAGCTGCCAAAGCCAACACAAACCCATGAGAAAGAAATGTTGTAGACAATTGAAATTTTGAGCAAAAGTTGACTACTAAATTGTAGTTTACACAATGGATCTGAAAGTCACACCACAGAACTGAGTCAACAAGGGAAAGCTCCCAGAATCTACCACATAACATTTCACTAAACCCTGCTGACCAGAATTTATTTGTGTCAACGATAAGCTGCAAGGGATCATTCTGGGAGCTCATTTGCCCTGTTAATTTCATAAGGCTGTAAAAGAAGAGAATGATCCTAAACATCAATTAGTTATAACAAAAGAGTTTATTTTTAAAATCAGTTAAGAAAAGATAGATGTATTTTTTAAAGGTAAAACATATGAATGAGAAATTGAAAAGAAGAAATACAGTCAACAAATTTTAGTAGTGATGAAAGAAATATAATGTAAATAACAGGATAGCATTTGTTTGCAAATTCTGGGGAATACATATCTAGATCTAGATATGGAGATAATATCTCCATATCACCAGATTAGAGATAATAAAAGTTATGAATGATCACCTGTATAAGTATAGATAACCTTAAAAAAGATGAAACAGACATTTGCCAAGAAATCTTTAAAATGAAACAGTGCCAGTGGAATGGTATTTAACAACAACAAAAAAACTTCTTTAGTGCAGTTCAGCAATATATGTCACAAGCTTAGAAAGTAATCAGAGCCTTAACCAAGTAGTTACATTTCTAGGAATTTGTCTTAAAGGAATAATGAGAATTATGAATATTAGTTCTTATAAAAGAATGCTCAGTACAAGACAAATTATAACACTGGCTATTTTCTAACACCACTAAATATCCAACAAGAGAAGACTGGTAGAACAAATTATTCTTTATCCATTCGATTGAATACTATCAGGAGTTTGCAAAATAAAGTTATAAAAACATGCATGTTTTGTAAACCACAATACCAGTATTTGAATCAGTGCTCTAGTACTTATTATTGGTATGTTCAGGAGCAAGTTACTTATTCTTTCAAAGATTTAGTTTTCTTGTATCTAAAATAAAGATAATATCACCCACCTCAATTTTTACTGTGCAGATTACTGAGATGCACCTGAAAATTACTTATACTAGAACCTGGCCTTCAGTATACTGTGGTTTTTATTAACACTATGAAACTATTAACATCATAATATAGGAAAATATTTTGTGACATATAAAGTGTGCAAAACCCATGTTATGAATCAGTACATGTAGTATGATTCCAATTTTGTGGGAAATATATGCGAAAAAAACACAAGGAAGAAAAAAGATAAGCTGGAAATGAAATATTTTTTTGTTATGACTTTATTCTTTCTCTCTCTCTCTCTCTCTCCCACATTGGATGTGTCAATGTGGAAGACACTTTCTTTGACTCATGGTTCTAAACCAGGTTTATATAAACCTACCAAATACGAACCTTACAACTTTTCCATTTTTATCCCTCTCACAAGTTTAATGGGCTTTGTTAGTTTTCCAAGATGACTACTGATTTATTTCATTGTCAGAAAAAAATTATAATTTATTAGTGCCAACAAACAGGTTATATAGCTAGTGACCTAGGCAATAATTTTGCTACTGTATATATACAAATACATGCTGTCATCAAACAGATCAAAATAATATATAAGAATCTTTCAAACAATAGGGTAAACATCTTATTCATGAAGAGGAGATTCAAGGAGCAAGGACTTTAAGGTCTGTTCATAAAAGATTCTACACTTACAACTCCACATACCCTGTTAACATTGAAAAAACAATGGACAAAGCAAAAAGCAATATTCCCAAGGGACTTGAGAAAGACAAGGCAAAATTTGCAGAAGGGAAATTAAAATCAGAAAAGAGGAAAATGTACCTTGGTACACCATGATGCCAGACTTATTTGGAGAGAGTTAGCTGATCACTGTGGTTAATCTACTGAAACTAAGCAAGGTGACAAATGCCACAATCACATTGAGGTTGTCCTGAGATATAAGGCAAACTCTGCTCAATATTCATGGCAACACGTCAGTTCACGATGCCACCCAGCTCAGGAAGGTGGTAGAAACCTCCCTGCCCTTGACAAACACACACTTACCCATGCATATATACTCACATTCTTATTCTTTAACTCATGGTTCTAAACCAGGCTTATACAAACCTACCAAATACGAACCTTACACCTTTTCCATTTTTATTCCTCTCACAAGTTTGATGGGCATACTCTCCTTAATATGGAAGACGCTTAGAGTGTTTCTGCTATTTCCTGGAATTTCTGGTTCCAGGAAAACTGGGTAAAGATCAGACAATTAACCACTTTATTCTTTTAGGGAACTCCAAATCCAAGGAATGGGAGATAGAATTATATAATAACCCATTAAGTCTATCATGTTTCTCCCTCTAAAAATAGCCAATAAGAATTTGCTTTCCCATATTAATGTTATATTCACTTTTACTGTTCTCTAATTTTTCTTATTCTTTTCTCTTTTGCCCCCAGAGTCCACTTAACTGGCAGAATTAGTCCCTTTTTATTTTCTGGCTTTCAGGTCATATTCTATGAGCAAGTTGAACACATATAATCACTAGGCTAGCATTGTGAATGTAGTGAAATATTTCTTCCAGAAGGCAGATTTTAATTATGATTCTACTTAAAATATATCAGTAACATGGTAAAATTTACATTCACTATTCTTCTCTAAAATAATAGGGACTTCATGATTTTTTTTGCTTAAATCTATTTTATTATTTCCTTTGAAAGATGTATTTAAAATATTCAAATGCTACTCATAACCCCTACCCAAAATAATTATATTACCTTGTTGAAAATTACTATTAATATTTAATCCAGAGTAGATGAGTTACTATGATCATGACTAAATCTCACTTTTTACAATTCATAACTTCCACTCACCAGGCATTCAAGAACAAGCAGTGCTATACGCACTCTCCAAGATAGGCTTATCAAGCATTGAATCAAAGCCTTCCCTCCTCCTTCTAAATTAACTGAATTTAATACCACCAGAGGTCAGAAATAATAGATTTCGACTAAAGCTAAAATGTCACAGTTTCTCTGTTAACAATCATTTGCAGGCTGTGTTATTGAAAGCAGTACCCATAGTATTGAAAGCAATGTCATCTTTACACGTACCCACTCTTCATCAATACAGAGACCAAGAGTTAAGAGTAATTTTGACAATAGTTAACTGATGTAGAACCAAGAACTCTTCTGAGCATCCCCCAACTCATTCAATTCCCTCCACAGTCCTGTGAGTAGGTAATACCGTTATCTTCATTACACAGACAAGGAAACTCAGACTCTAAGTTTAACTGAATTTCTCAAGATCACCTAGGTGATGATCGAGGGGGTATATCAGATGCTTTCTCCTACGTAATATCTATATACAAGCTTCTATGTACTTTACATGCAACAGACAAGCTTGAAGTCATAAGGAAACAGAGAGAAGGCTAAATGTAGTGACCAACTGTCCTGTTTGCCCAGGTCTGAGGGGTTTCCTGGGATGTGCAACCTTCAGTGCTAAAACCAGGCAGGTCCTGAGCACACCGGGAAAAAGTGGTCACCCTAAAATAAGCTAATAAATGTGAGGTCAGCAAAATGATGCTTGACTCATAGTAAGTACTATACTTAGTTAACTAATAATCCACCTGGAAAACAAATCTCAAAACTTGAAAGCAACATTTTTTAGTTCACAGTTGTGTGGATCAGTAATTTAGGTGGGCTCAGCAGGACAGTCCTGCTGGTCTCATCAGTGCTCACTCATGTGACTGAAGGTATCTGGGCTTGCACACGTCTGGTGGTAGGTTCTGTCTGTTTGTCTGTGCTGCCTGTTGCCCGGGATGATAGGGGTAACGGGGAGTATATACCCAGCAAGCTAGCTTGAGCCAGTTCATGTGAATAGTCACAAGATTCCCCAAAGCAGTACGATAATACACTCAATATTGTCTCACAATTCTCTCATAAAGCCTTAGTCAGTTCATTCTCCCACTCCCTAAAGATCTTTTCACACCGTCTTATCCCTCATGAAATATCACTCCTTGTTCTCTCTCTCAGGTTACTAATCTATATGAGAAAAATGGAAGCGATCAGAATAAAATCTCTCCTTCTATCAAACTTCTCACTGTAATACTGGTAGAATATTGGCCTTAATATTGCTAGAATGGTTGGACTGTCTATGCATCTAATGCCAATCCTTTCTCTTGTTGTATTGAACATACTCAACTCTTTCCTACCAAAAACGTTTACTCTAGCCATGGATTGGAAAACTCAGTACCATTACTGATAGGGAGGAAGAAATTTCCCTCTATCCTTCTAGATTCTTCTGGCTCGTCTAAGAATTCAATTGACATGACACAGATTAACAGCAGAGAAGCGAACAAAAATTTAATAACATATCTACATGGGAAAGACGCAGGAGAACTGAGTAACTCACTAAAATAGTTGAAACCCTCACCTTAAATACCAACTTCAGCTAAAGACAAAAGAAGATGTTGGGGGTAATGGTTTGGGACTTCAAAGGGGAGGAAGGCAAATCACATGGAGATGGAAAAACAAATGTTTGGTGAACAAATTTTTACTGCGCCAGGCAGAGACAATGGGACACTGAGTAGACTGTTTTCTACACCTTGCAGGTTTCCTTCACCCACACCTCTGTGCAGATTCTTTACAGATATCTCTGGTGATTATTCTAGGAATAGGCCCTTTATCTAAAATCTTTTAGGCAGTTAAGGGAGGCTAGAAGTGCACTGTGCTTTGCCAAATTAACATCAGAACAATTCAGGGTGATTCTCCTATAAGAGATTAATTTCTTATCTTATAAAATGGAGCAGACACAATGGTGTAGTACCAAAGACTTAAGGTTCACATAGACCTGTGTCTAAATCTCAGCTCTGTTATTGGTTTGCTGTACATCTTTGGAAAAGTATCTTTAATCTTGTTGAAGCTCATTTTACCTATATGCAAAAATGGGGATAATTACATCGAATTCATAAGGAGCTATGAGGCTCAAATTAAAAGATACATATCACAGCATATCGCATATAGTGGACAAATGGGTTTATAGAGATAATTTTATTATGTGTAATCATTCCATCTACCAATTTTCCCTATTGGCGTAGTCAACATACATGATTTAAAAATTAGTTTCCTTCCTTAGGGATTTTCAGCAGCCCTTTATTCCAGTGAGAAATGTTTATCTATCTATCTATCTCCTATCTATTAATTGACTCTTTAGCTAAACATAATTTAAAAAATGATCTTTAATATACTTAAAATATGAGTATTTCTACTGAATATTGATTGCAGTGCACACAGAGATTCCTCATATGAGGTGTTACTATCAAGTAACAAGACAGATTTCAAATAATAAAACAGATTTCTGCGTGTAGTTGGAGAATTAATCTTAACATTTTAGGAACATGGTTTGTATAACATGGAGAGATAATTCTGCTACCCTAAATCCTACTGGGGAACTATAAAGTAATTCTAATGTATTTTTTAGAGTCTGAATATATGAAATTCTACATTTATAGATGACTTAATTTTTGATTCTCTCATTTATGCAAGGGATTTGTGTGATAAATTTTTATCAGGCTCTATTTCATAAACCAAAGCATTAAAGGTTTGGAATTTATTTTAACAATTATCTATTCTATATTGAGGAATCTTTGGGGAGTGAGTCTGTTTACAAGTTATACATGTTGTGGAAAGAAGCTGGCAAATTTGTTTGCTGCCTTAAGACTCACTGACAGGCTCCATTCTACAAATAATGAACTATTCACACGCTTTCTCCCCAGGCTTCTCTATCCCAAAGTCCTCTGTTCTGGGATTTCCAAAGAGTTCAGTAGCTGTCCAATAGCCAACGCTCCTGCATTAGGCTGGGTATTCCAGAAGCAGACCTTGAGGCAACGACTCATGTAAAAATGATTTGTAAAAAAAATTTCTGTGAAATTAGTTAGGGGAGTGGGAAAGAAGCACCGGGCTGGGGAGGGGCCTAAGCTGGACACAGTATCAAGTGAAGCCCCGTGGAAGGTAACTTCGCCTGAATCCTACAGAGGAGCCTGAGCAACAGTGTTCGTCACACTTGAGAGTAAGGGAGCTGCGGCATCTCTACTCCACATACCAGTCAGTTGTGGGTTACATATCTCCTGGCAGGGAAGGGAAAGGGGGATGGTAAATTTCCAGGTAGTTCTGGCCCTCCATACACCCAAGCAAAGCAGGTTTGGCAGCTTGAGGACAGTCCTCAAAACAAAGAGATACAGGTGCTGATGGTTGGGAGTGAAGGCATGTGGTAGACATAACAAGGGTAAAGGCTGCAAAAATGATAAAATCATCCTAGGGGACATGTGCAAAGCACTGACACCATCTGCTACTATACCTCAATTATTTGCTTAAAAAATCCTGATTTATTTTGGATAGTGCCAATGTATATAGCCCCAGTTAATCAGGGGCTGGATCACAGTTGGTCTATGTTTATGGTACTTCTGTTTCCTTTGCCTTTGATTGACCAAAGTGTGAGCATGAATCCCTTTTCTGGTAAATGAAAAACCTACTCTCAGCCTCTGGGAACGTGGTTTCTTCCTGAAAATGTATAATGTTTCCTTCCTTGTTTTCTGCTTTTGATGCTGCCACTTGAGACTGATGCTTGGAGCTACTGCAGTCATCAAATTTCTATCAGTGAAGGATGGAAGGAGTGTGGGTAGCAAAAGACACTGTGGAACCACAGAATCAACTGAGAGACTGCCAACCTCTGGACTTCTGGTCAAATAAATAATAAATGCTTTTTGACTTAAGTCAGAAGTGTTCAGTCTAGAGTACGTGTACCTCTGGCTCAGGCAAAGACTTCCCCACAATAGAAAGCATGAATTATACAAAGATACTGATTTCCAGGTCTTCAACTTCCATAGTCTTTCCAAGAATGGATCGAAAAAAAGCACGACTTCTTTTCCTCTTCCCCTTTCACAATCTCCTTTGGCCCTTGTAAAATAAAGAAAAACCTCCACTCTATCCCCATTGTCCCAGGTGGTAAAAACATCCAGGGTACTAAACAAAGAGACAATTTGCTATAATATTGGTTTGGGAAAGTGAGGGACTCTAATTACTAGACAGCAAATCATTTTGTGAGGCAAGTGGTCTTCCCTTTGTTGGTATCCAAGGAATTGAAGGGGAATCTAATCAACCTGTCAGCTAATAGATCATTAAAATACTCTTTGACGGTGATCATTCGGTTATTTTTGCATATAACTTAGGAGTTCAAAGAACTGAATCGCTAAAACAAAACTTCTATTTCTCTCCTTTTTTTTTAGGAAGGTAAAATATTTTTCTTTTTTAATTGAAGTATAGTTAATTTACAATGTTGTGTTAGTTTCAAGTTGTACAGCAAAGTGATTCAGTTATATATATATATATATATGTAATACACATACATATATTTTTTCAGATTCTTTTCCATTATAGTTTATTACAAGATATTGAGTATAGTTCCCTGTACTATACAGTAGATCCCTGTTGTTGAAAATTTCTATTTCTTTACTTATTCTTGTGAACAAGTTCTGTCAACACTCTCTACTACAAAATTTTTAAAGTGAGGATAAAGTCTATGTTCAACCCTGACTCACTGCAGCAATAACTTAGGGCCATTCAGGATTACATAAATTATGAAAAAGAAAAGAAAATCCCCATCCATCTCATTAATAGACAAAAATTCCAATAAATTATTTTTCATATTTAATAATTATTTCTCAAAATTCTGTCATGTTTATATTATTTTGATCAATTTTGTATTAATAGCATGACAACTCCATCCAATCAAAAAAATTAATATAGAGCTTTTTATCATAGCAAGTTAAAAATATAATACTTCAAAATATACATATATTAGTCATTAGAATATGACAGTGTAATAAATAAAGAAATTATAAGCAGAAAGTATATCTCATTAGGACAAATTTTGTGGAAGAAATTGAATGGAAATGCTAAGTCAAATTAAAAAAGGAATGGGGTAACATTTCCAGCTATTAAGAAAGAACTATTTGTTTATGTTTAAGCAGATCATAATGGACATCAAGATAATACATTATTTACATTTCATTGGAAATATTAATATCTAAAATGTGACATAGCAATTTCATTTTAAAATATCACTATTTACAATTCACATAAATTATTTCCTTTGAAATTCTTTTAATACTGCAACTTGGACATGATACTTAGAAAGAAACGTGAGTGGAAGTGCCTAAGATTACAAAACACTTTTCTGAGGTATGAGGTCAAAGGTATTTAGAAACCAATGGTTTAAGACACATATTGTATGTTCTCACTTATTTGCAGAATCTAAAAAAAAAAGCCAAAGTCATAGAAATAGAGTAGAATGGAGAGTAGAAACACAGAGTAAAATTGTTCTCCATGCACAGATGTTAAATATAAATGGGAACAAACTCTTCAGGAATTTGTTTCAAGACGCCTTTCTCTGTCAACATAATTTTTCTGCATTTACTTAATTCTTTATAATAGCTGCGTATCAACTATGTAGTCTTATTGAATCAAAATGAACCTAGAAACTTCTGGAGTGCTGCACATTTACTTTATTGTAAATTTGAAGTCAATGCAAATTATAATGTAATAAATACTCTTGTATTTTTCCATAAATATATCTATAGGATAGCTTATTAAATATATGATCGTAGGGTTGATCCATCAGCATTTCAAAATCTTGGTAGATCTTGCCAATTGTCTCAGCAGTGTTCACTTCAATCAATGTGGTGTGAGAGAGCTAGTCTCTATTTCTTTACGTCATTTTAAATGATCAAACAAATCTATGGTGATCTAAGGGTGAAAATAATCTTGTTTTTGCATTAACTTGTATTTTACTGATTTCTAGTGAGGGGAGCACTAGTGACTGTTTATTAGCTAATTTGCATTTGTCATTTTACAATTTGCATTGTACTAACCTTTTTCCACAAATGTATTGCCTTTTCCTTACTGATTTAAAGACATTTTGAGACTTTGGTCAATTGTGACCATGTCTTTCTTGTATATATTACAAGTATTTTCTTCCAATCATCTTCTTGTCCTTTAATTTCATTAATTTTATCTTTTTTGTGCAAACACTTATTTATATTATTTTCATAAAGTTAAATCTGTTTAGCTCCATGAACTCTTTCTTTCTTTCTTCCTTTCTTTCTTTTTCTTTATTTCTGGGTTGTCATTTTTCTAAGTAGGCCAAGTATTTGTACAATGTTATAAAAATACATACTTTCTTGGGCAGAAGAACTGAACTGACATTTTTCCAAAGAAGAAATGCGTATGGCTAACAGACACGTGGAAAGATGCTCAACATCACTAACCATCAGGGAAATGCAAAAGAAAACCCAATTAGATATTACCTCACACATGTCAGAATGGCTATTATCAAAAACTCTACAATTAACAAATGTTGGTGAGGATATGAAGAAAAAGGAACCCTTGTACACTATTGGTGGGAATGTAAATTAGTGCAGCCACCATGGAAAATGGTATGGAGGGGTCTCAAAAAACTAAAAATAGAACTACCACATGACCCAGCAGTTCCACTTGAGTATATATCCGAAACAAAAACCAAAAACACTAATTCAAAAAGATACATGCACCTCAATGTTCACAGCAGCATTATTTACCATGTCCAAAACATGGAAACAACCTAAGTGTCCATCAACAGATGAATGGATAAAGAAGCTGTGGTATATATATATATAAAACAGAATACTACTCCGTCATAAAAGCAATTGTACTCCAATAAAGATGTTAAAAAAAAAAAGAATGAAATTTTGCCATTTGCAGCAACATGGATGGACTTGGAGGGCATTATGCTAAGTGAAGTAAGATAAATACTGTACATCACTTACGTGTGGAATCTAAAAAATACAACAAACTAGTGAATATAACAAAAAAGAAGCAGACTCACAGATACAGAGAATAAACTAGTGCTTACAAGTAGGGAGAGGGGGAGGGGCAATGTAGGGGTGAACCAGTGAACAGTACAAACGACTGGGTGTAAGATAGGCTCAAGGAGGTATTGTATGACACGGGGAATATAGCCAATATTTTGAAATAACTATAAATGGAAAGCAACCTTTAACAATTGTATAAAATTTTTAAAAATTAAAATTCAAAAAATACATGTTTTAACTTCTGTATTACTTATTGATTTTTTTAAAAAAGTTCAGTTAAACGATGTTTTTTTCTTCAAACATCATTTAATCTATTTTAATATAACATTTCCCTATTTGCTTGAAATGCATCTTTATCATAAATGTAATTCTTATCTATACACGAGTCACTTTTGGAATTCTCTCTTCTGCTTTATCAACTTTTGCTTCTTCCTCCACTAATTCTACCTTGTTTCAATTACTTCAGTTTTATTTCACATTTTGGTTTAAAATAAGGCTAGTTTCCTTTATTGTTCTTTTAAATGCATTTCTCGACACACCTCATGTTTCTTCTCTACTGTCATAGAGCTTTGAAGTCACTTGCTAGAGTAGAATAGAATCACCTTGATATGTCATATTGAGATTACACTAAAATCATAGGTGAACTTAGAGAAAATGGATATCTTTATAAAATTGATAACTTTTATTGAAACAATTATAAATTTCAAAAATATGAACAAGATGAAAAAATATAGGACCGATGAGTTAATCTTTCACACTTTCCCCAATTACGTACATTGCTAATTTCTCCCTCCTGTCATGGCCGCTGGATAGTTTGGAATAAGCTTACATCAGGACTGACCTTATTTCGGTGTAACTATGAAGAAACAAAAACAAAAATGAGAAACCCATAGGCACCTGCCTGAAGGTATAAGGATGTAAGCTGTTGACTCCAGCTGGGTTAACTTCAAGCCAGAGTAAATAAAATGTTGCAGAATCTTCTAAACTGTCTACTTTGAGTGTCTACAGCCCTCTTGGCTCTTGAGTGCAGCTCCAGTATGTCAGTGATTTAAGGTCCTCCTATCTTAATTCTCTTCAACTCCCACTTTCCAAAGCTCGCTCTCTTCTTTGTCAAAGTCAATATTTTCTTGTATATATTAAGTGACCTTTTCATTTTGAGATAATTGTAGAGTCACGTACAGTTGTAGGAAACCATACAGAAAGAGCCTGTGCATCCTTCACCCAGTTACCCCCAAAGGTAATATCCTGCAAAATGATAGCACAATATCACAGCCAGGAAATTGACAGTGAAACAATATACTGATCTTGTTCAAATTTCCCCAGTTTTACTTAAATGTGTGTGTGTGTGTGTATCTCTTTTTTCTACTTCAGATGTAATTAACTATGGTACAGCAAGCATATGAGTATTTTTTCTTAATTACAGAATCACAATTTAACAGTTTTGCTGTAGATGTGATGTACTGCATGGCCCAGGATGATTTGTAACAGAGTTTAAATGTATTTAATGTATTAATAATATTAATGTATTGTGGAAATTAAACCATAGACCATGAATTCATGACATGTGAACTCTAATGGATCAAGAAAGATATTTCTATTTGTGCGAAAGGGGTTGGTTTCTCATCCATTGATTTTAATTTATTAGTATGCAGTCTAGGTGATCGGCTTTCCAAATGAGTTTCTGCCTTCACATTTTTCCAGTGAGACATTTATAATTAATGCTACAGAAAAATTACACTGGGGTAATATTTATTCAATCCTTGTCAATAGAAAACAAAAGCATAAATCTAACACTAGACGGAAAAAACAGAACACAAGATTGCATTAGAATAAATAGGGTAAATGTTGATTAAGTTACTTAAAACTGCATTTTTCTTTGATGAAATTCCATTTCGGTGGCATGCCTATCTTTGTTTAAATTGTTTCATCTTGTCATAACTATTCGTTATTTATACACTGCCATTTGTGCTTAAAAATAAAGTGCTTAAAAGGGTAAGCTCTAATGTGTATTCCTTATTTTAAAATCATTCTGTGGGCTTTCCCTTTCCTAATTATGCTTGGCTCATCTACAATAGGGAAGAATGTTCGGTCGCAAAAATATTCAAACAGAATTCAAAGAGGGTCCTCTTCAAGACCAAATAGAAATGGAATCGATGAGCACTTCATAACTAGGAAAGACATGCTCTTCCTTTGCTTCTTTATCTTTTATTGTTTACTGTTGCTATTGTTGTTGTTATTATTATCTGGAATGGCTGTCAATTTCTTTTTGTTTGGGATATTTTTTCCCCTGGGCTATATGAAAGGCTTGGGTTCTCTTAAATTGTGGCACATAGCTGGGCACAGCTTATTCTGATTTTTAGCAGCTATTTGACGGACAAAATCGAGCAAAGATCAAAGAATCATATAGGTCGATGGGTTAGCTTGGTTGCCAAGCTGAAAGTGAAACAGAGGAGCCCATGCCATCTGGGGTTCAGAGTGTATTGTCTGGATTGACTTTTGCCAGGCCCGAGAGGGCTGTTTATTTTTTGCTGCTGTTAACTTTGGAAGATAGCCAGTAGAGAAATAACCACCAGCATACTCATCATTCTTACCATTTTGTTCACCACAAAGTCTGATGTGGAACAAAGCAAAGTGAAAGAGGAAGCCATAAAGAAATTATGATTAACATTTTCTTGAACATAGCTTCTCTATCCAGAAATATGTCTGTTAAGTCAAACATTTTATTTTATGCCATTGAAGATTTAGTGTTAATTACTATTATATTGGTATGAGAATACTTCAACTTTATAAACTTTAGTTTTCACATCTATAAATAAAGGATGAGAATAACATATGCTTCATATAAGCTGAAAATATGAAGATGCGATTGAGATGAAGATGAGATGAGATGAGATGACGACTAGATTGAGAAAGTAGACTGAGAAAAGAATTCCAGGTAGAGGGAACAATATTAGCAAATGCACAGAAGCATAAATATGCAGATTAAGCATGATCCAAAGTCTGTCTGAGCAGAGTACAGTGTTATGAAATCATCATGAAAAATAATGTGATGTTAGATAATGAAAGGCTTTGGATGCTTTGAAAAATGATTTAGGTATTAACATCTTCAAAGACATTTTCAGGACTTCCTTTACCTACTCTTTTTTGTGCCTTTGACTTTATCCTCTTCCTAGCTTTTGTGACACAATCTTGTGCTCGCTTTCCCCTTAATGTTCCCTTCTCTCAAGGCCCCTAATGCTCCTTATGCAGTGAGAATTTTAGATCTGTTTCTTTAGAAATCTTAAGTTAGGAAATTGAATTCACAAAGGCAAATGAGGTTAGTCACGAGACTCAAGTTGAGCAAATGCCTGGCTAGGTGTTAGCCTAAGTGAGGCAGAGTTGGACAACAGAAGAGCTCTTTCTTGATGATTCTGTAGGGTAAAATTAAGGGTTCTGAGTCTTAGAGGTGTTTCCATAGCCTACCTCTGAGTACTGAACTTCTGGAGGGGGTTTTCCCTCTTGTTACAAGGCTGTATCTCTCTCTGTAGCTCACATCCAGGGGCCATACCTACTATTGCTGACTAATACGACCAAGTTGCTGGGCTGAATTGACTGCTAGTGAGGAAGGGAGGGACAACAGCAGACATAAATAGTAATGACCAGGTTGAGGGCTACAATGAAGGAAATACATTCAATTCTATACACACCTCTCAGTTGGATAGACAGCAGAAAAAATGAAAATGCCTTCATCAATTGGCCTATAGAAATGACTGGCATTTCTCAAGGAGTAAGTCATCTGTTGCTCTGAGTCAATTCTGAGTGCTACAGAGAGAAAGTCCACTGCCCTCTTGTCCCACATACATTCAGAAGAGCAAAAATAATAATGGAGAATAATGGAGAAGAGAACTGGTATATTCCAGTTCACATACAATATTAAAAAGTTTGAAGCTGAGAGGATAAAGGCTCAGAATAAAGGTAGAGACTTCAACGACCAGAGCAAAGATCTCACTTTATGCCCAGTGCATCCTGCATCCTTATAAGGGTGTCTCAAATAAAGATTCATTTATTTTTGGCATGGGGAGAGCATGGTTCTCTGCTTCAGACAGATGGGTGGAATAACTAGGCCAGAATCTATATGCTCCTAAGCCCACATAATCATGTAAGCATCAGCGTTCACTCAACAATAAATGTTTATTAAGCATCTACTCTGAGCCACGTTACTTTTTCTGGTGTTGGTGACATAGTTGTAAACACAGCATGGTCCTTGCCCTCATGGAACTTATATTCTAATAGAAGATAAGATCAATAATTAAATGACCAGATGAATATGCACTGTTTCAACATAATTAATAATGTCAGGTAGTGACCAGTACCATCAAGTAATTTAGGAAATAAGATGCAATAGCTATAAATAGACATTGCTCTTAAAGTGAACCCATATTCAGAAAACCACTTGCAGGATTTAGGTCAGGAAGAAACACACTTAATGTGAGTTGCCAACTTCTTTAAGAGAAAGAAGATGGGGAATAGCAAGCATTTCTGTGGAGCATAGCTTTTCCCTCTCCTTCTCTACAAGGGCAGCTGGGATACTTCCGGAACAAGTACGGTCTTATTAGAGTTGAAAAAGGAGACTAATTCTCTTAAGGTGTTTTTAAAATATTTTTACATAAAGGATTTACTCATTTTGGAAGAACTCACATTAATAGTTCAAATGCTTCTGTTCAGGAGAATGATTATAAATTTTAGGCTTTCTGAATTCCTAGACTGAACTCAGAGTCAGCAGAGATGCATCTTCAGCCAAGGAAAGAAAACCGAGTCAGTGCAGAACTGTTCCTGAATAATACCGCTTTTTGGTTTCAGCGCTTCAATATTTCATAAGGGCTATTTCCCCACAGTCAAATCGCTCCCCTTCACCAACTCTGAATTGATATATTTAATCTGATTATGACACTCCTGGTTAGACGCTCACAATGATGAGTTATTTCTCACTTAGCCTGTATTCTGATGTTTTTCCTTTTTCCTATGGCTGAGGTTCTTGTCTGATTTCTTCCACATCTCCTACCCCATCTCCTGGGTTGTTTATTTTAGCGTAGCTAGGGCCAGGCTTTGCAAGAGCGACGTGAGGGACTGAGGCCCAGAAGGTCACCCAAGAACATAAGGTGCATCTTTATTAGAAACCATCACACTCTGCTGTGTATTTCTCTCTTAAATTCTTCATCTAATTCCTTATAAAAGTATTTAATGAATATCTATGAGTGCCACATAGGGTGCTAGAACTGTGAAGGTCATTTATTTCCTTGTGAAAGTCATTCTCAGTTGGCAAAATAATTTCATGTAGTTAAGCCCAAAGGGTAAACATTCATTGCAAATAATTATACAAAATACCAGGAAACAACCACTCAAGATGATGCACATTTGCTCTCTACCTAGAAGTGATAAAATACCAAACTTCAAGAATCACAGAAGACCAGAGATTAAACATACACTACAGGTATGCAGGAGCAATTTGAAAACAAACTTTACGCCTGATAGACGGTGTGGCCTGTTTCTCAGCTATAGATGATAGGGCCAATTAAAAAACAATATACTTGATATCAGTGATAACAAATTGTCAAGACTTTACTGAGAATTGCTTTATCAGCAACTAGGCACAGTGATAAATCATCATTACCCATCACTAATACTACTCAAGAACACTAGTAAGCTTCCTGAGAACTCTGTGAAATTTTTGCTCCATAATTAGCCCTCATTAAAAGGTTGCAGGGTTTTTTTTTTTCCTCAGAATGATCAGCGATGGCACAAATGCAGCTAAGAACAGCTGTGATACAGGTGTTTTATGTTCAGTTTCTTGGGTGTAGTTCATCACTCATGAAGTGATTCAATAATTTTTTTCACTCTATTCATTCTGTTGCAAAAAATGGAGAAATAGGCTTAAAGTGATCATTTCTAAGTTATTAGAGGAAATATCAAAGGAACAGACAAGTTTCTGTCACTAGTATAATAAAGTGTGTATTTTAGTGTTTTAAAACAAATAAAGTTTTGCATTAAAATTTTAAACACTCCATTATGTCACACCAAAAGGGACAAGAGATGCCTTGACAGGGCTCCTACTGGTCAATTTGGGATCTAAACATCTAAAAAAAAATACATATTAATGATAATGGTTTATATTATATTGAAAAAAAATCACTGAGTCCACAGTAATACTCAAAAACAAAAAGGACATAAGGGAAAGCTGTTTGTTATAGAAAAACACTAGCTAATACATTTGTATGTAACGATACAATTAGAAATCCACCAATGACCTTGGCAACCACTAATACAACTATTGATTAGGTGAGAACCATCCACAGATGCTAAAACCATTAGGTGAAATGTTTTAGGAGGACAGGACATTAATATGGTCTCATAGTATGAAGCCACAGTTGCTATTACTTACAATGGATAAAAATACCTCTACAACGAAGAGAGCTAGAGAACACCATCTTAATTCAGTCTTCAAACTAGGATACCCATCACGGGACAAACTGACATTACGTGTTTTCTGAAACACTTTAAGAAGTGCACATTTATAGAATTCTTATAAAACAATATTTAACATGCATTTAATCATGAGTAAACATTTGGATAAATCAAAATGTGGGGCATTCTACAAGACAATTGACCTGGTCTCTTCAAAATATCACTGTCATAAAAGACAGAAAGTGTTGGTGGGAATTTTCTCGATTAAAATAAGTTAAAGACTCATGACAATCAAATGTAGTAAATGATCCTTGACTGGATCCTGGGCCAGAGACAAAAATCTGTAAGAGTATCTGGGGAAGTTTGGAGAAATTTGAATACGAACTGTATGTTGACTAAATTACTCTATGATTGTTAAACTGCTTGGGAGGGATACTAGTTTGGGCATTATGTAGGAGAATGTCCATATTCTTAAGAGACACAGGATAAAGTATTTCTGATGTAATTGCATCATATTTACAACTTCGTTTCAAATGGTTCAGTAAAGATGATGATATAGATATAGGACTAGTTATAGCAAATGTGGGAAAATGTTTTTAAATAGTCACCTTTTGATGAAAGATTTTTATTATTATGCTACTCTCAGATTATCTTAGCTGCATGGTTACAAAATGCAGTCTTAAGATAGATCTGCCATTTTCCATACCATAAGTAGATTATACAGTGAAAAAGACAGACAATTTCATTTTGTCTTTAAATGTCAATGAAGGGACATTTAGCCACTGGCACAGTGGCTAAGAATCCACCTGCCAGTGCAGGGGACACGGGTTCGAGCCCTGGTCCAGGAAGATCCCACATGCCGTGGGGCAACTAAGTCCGTGCGCCACAACTGCTGAGCCTCCGCTCTAGAACCCACGAGCCACAACTACTGAAGCCTGCGAGCCACAACCACTGAAGCCCACGCTCTGCAACGAGAAGCTCCCGCAATGAGAAACCTGTGCACCACAAGGAAGAGTAGCCCCCGCTCACCACAACAAAGACCCAACGCAGCCAAAAATAAATTAATTAATTTTAAAAAATGTCAGTGAAAAAATTGGCCATGCACAGCACTCCATACTATTAAAAAAAAGAGGGGTGTGGAAAGGGTTTTAGAAAGAAAAGGAGAGATAGTATAGCAAATTTTCAGAAGTGAAAGGAACACTGGAGAAAAGGAAAAGAAAGAAACTTGTACTGACTGTCCTCATGTTTTTATGTTCCATGAAGACAGGCATTTTGTATGTTTTATTCACTGCTTTATCCCAACTGTCTAGAATGGTTCTACCACAAAGTAGGTGTTAAATAATAGATGTGTGAAAGGATGTGGGGTTGTACCGGCTACCTTTATACATTTAAAATTATACAATGGCGGGGGGGGGAGGGGAAGAGAGGGATGTACTGGGAGTTTGGGGTTATTAGATGCAAACTATTACATTTAGAATGCATAAACAACAAGGTCCTACTGTATAGCACAGGGAACTGTATCTAATCTTCTGGGATAAACCATAATGGAAAAGAATATTTAAAAAAAGAACGTATATATGGGTATAACTGAGTCACTTTGCAGTATAGCAGAAATGAGCACAACACTGTAAATGAACTATACTTCAATTTCAAAAATAGAGAACAAAAAAAAAGTCATACAACAAATCTGAGAGACGGAGACAGTGAGTGAGTGAGAGAGAGAGAGAGAGAGAGAGACAGAGAGAGACAGAGAGCGTGCTCCAGAGAGCAAGAACCCCTATTTTGCATAGGACAGAATGGAGAGTCAACTAACTGCTGGGAAAAGACAGGTGCAATGGCATGAGTCTAGCTCTATTCAACCCCACAGCCCATACATCAAGTCCACAGCCCCTCGTAATATCATCTAGTCCTTTCCTTTCAGTCTATAAGAAAGGAAGCACAGAAGTAGGACCCCATCTGTACTAAGGCAGTAGAGCTCATTCATTGCAGAACCAAGACAATGCCCTATATTCTTTACCCTAGTCTACACAGGAGATACAATTCTACCTGTCTTTGCTAATAAGGGAAATGCCATATCATCGAGAAAACTGTTCTGGCTTTAGAGTTAGATGTTCCTGGGTTCAAATCTTAATTCTGCTCCTATTGCCACATCACTGTCAGTAAGTATTTGTTAAGTAATTACTTTATACTTTTCATGCTTTTACTCAAGAACCCAAGCTAAAGGAGGGGTCTTCTGAAGTGTTTTCATGATCACCAAGGCAGAGGCTGAGGTGAGTCAAAGTGCCTCACACTGATACACACCACCTTGGCCCACTCTCATTAAGCAGAACTTCAACAGTGATATGGTCATCCATCATAAAGGAGATGTGGAAGGATCGTTTCCACAGGGGCCTCAGAAGAGAGGGAACCAGACACCGAAAATCATTTGCCATATGTGACACAACGGTCACCTGATGAGAATTTGCAGAAGATTTATGCAGAAAATCTAACGAGGAAAATCCAGAGGAATATTACTTTACAGTAAGAATTTTTTTTTTTTTTTTTTTTTTTTTTTTGCGGTACGCGGGCCTCCCACTGTTGCGGCCCCTCCCATTGCGGAGCACAGGCTCCGGACGCGCAGGCTCAGCGGCCATGGCTCACGGGACCAGCCGCTCCACGGCATGTGGGATCCTCCCGGACCGGGGCACGAACCTGCGTCCCCTGCATCGGCAGGCGGACTCTCAACCACCGCGCCACCAGGGAAGCCCTACAGTAAGAATATTTTGTACTTTGTAACTTTCTGAAGTGCCTTTATTCAGATAATTTGAAGAATATGAGTAGACAAACATTGATGGGTTCTTCCTTTACCTCAAAGGATTTACCCCAACACTGACATGATTTTTAAATAAATGATCATTTAGGAAATACAAAGTAGTATAATAGTCATAAGTCTTTCAATCCTCACAACAAAGCTGTAAAGTTGGGATGCCCATCTGAACAAATAAGAGCTGGATGAATGCAATAACCTTCCCTCTTATCTGCCTCCACTCTGCCACATCTGCTGTCTACCATCCACACATTGGAGAGAAATCCTGTAAAAACGCCAGTCCAATCAAGTCTCTGCTCAATATACTGCACAGGCTACCCAACTCTGAATAAAAGCCAAGGTCACAGCATCTACAAGTCACAATACATTCTATTTCCCTAAGCCCCACACTAACCTCTACTTTCATCTCCTAATTATTACTGCTTTCTCCTCTTCACTCACTCCGCGGCAGCCACCTTTGATGTCCTTGCTGTTCCTCAAACAAAATAACTCCTTTTTCTGTTCCTTTGCATTTACTATTATTTCCACATGAAACGATAGTCCCCTACACCAAGGGTTCTCAAACTTCAGCTACATTAGCAGCACAGGGAGGACTTGTTAAAATACATACTGCTGGCATATACCCTGAGAAAACCATAATTCAAAAAGAGTCATGTACCAAAATGTTCATTGCAGCTCTATTTACAATAGCCTGGAGTTGGAAACAACCTAAGTGTCCATCATCGGATGAATGGATAAAGAAGATGTGGCACAAATATACAATGGAATATTACTCAGCCATAAAAAGAAACGAAATTGAGCTATTTGTAATGAGGTGGATAGACCTAGAGCCTGTCATACAGAGTGAAGTAAGTCAGAAAGAGAGAGACAAATACCGTATGCTAACACATATATATGGAATTTAAGAAAAAAAAATTGTCATGAAGAACCTAGGGGTAAAACAGGAATAAAGACACAGACCTACTAGAGAATGGACTTGAGGATATGGGGAGGGGGAAGGGTAAACTGTGACAAAGTAAGAGAGAGGCATGGTCATATATACACTACCAAACATAACGTAGATAGCTAGTGGGAAGCAGCCACATAGCACAGGGATATCAGCTGGGTGCTTTGTGACCCCCTGGAGGGGTGGGATAGGGAGGGTGGGAGGGAGGGAGGGAGACGCAAGAGGGAAGAGATATGGGAACATATGTATATATATAACTGATTCATTTTGTTGTAAAGCAGAAACTAACACACTATTGTAAAGCAATTATACTCCAATAGAGATGTTAAAAAAAAAAAAAACATACTGCTGGATCCCACTCCCAGAGTTTCTGATTCATTAGGTCTAACATTGGATGCAGTGATTTGCATTCCCAGCAAGTTACCAAGTCATGCTGATGTTGCTGGTTTGGGGATTTTGATAACTACCTTTCTATACAGCCACTTGTGTCACACTTGATTGATATTCACTAGTTTATGCTTATCAGGAGACATTCTCTGACATCCTATATTAAAAAAAGAACACACAGTCCTCATCAGTTTTTATCATCTTGTTCTCTTTTGTTCTTCACAGAATTTATCATCTGACGTCATATAATTTATTAACTTTCCTATACTTTTCCTCTTTCTCATTTACACCCATCAGAATTCAAGCTCCATGAAAGGAGGGACTTTGTACATTTTGTACACCACTATATCCCAAAGCCTAAGTCAACATCTGACATACAGAAGGTGCTCAATTAACTATTGGTTGAGTCAGTGACTCAGCAGAAAATTTGGGAGACAATTCCCAAAGAAATCCAGAAGAAACTTTTGCTCCAAAAAGAAAATATAAAGACAAGGTAAAGCTCAAAATGATGAGCTTGAAATGAAAATGAAATGAAACTTAAAATGAAAGATGACTATCATCTATGAAATTTTTTAAATGCCTTTGAGTACAATTATTTTAAGGGAACAGGGAAGATTGTTATCTCCGTTGTATACAGATTTTGAAGAGGTTTATACACGGAGCCCATTTAATTATGGGGATCAAGAAAATGGTTGTAATAATTGTTAAAGAGACTGAATAAAAGAAGCTCCTATATTTCTAAATAATCTAAGTGTCAACTGCATTCACTGAGTTGGAAGAGGCATTACAGCAGGGGAGGAGGAAAAGGGTTTTCCACTTTCCTCATCAGCCACTGAGTTGTTTAAATCTATATTTTAATCATAAAGTGTGTTAATACAGTGCACGCCTATCATACTTGCAAAACATGTATGAGCTATGATCACCACCTTGATACATAACAAAACTTCCCAAATGTAACACACTTCCCACAAGACAAGAATGATCACACAATTCTTAACAGGTTCCATCTAGTCCAACTACATGAAAAAGTCACATTTTATTGTTTAATGAAAATGTTTAGTTTACAATAATTTTAGGTTTTCAGAAAAGTTGCAAAGACAGTTCAGAGAATTCTCGTACACTCCACACCTAGTTTTCCCTATTATTAACTTCACTGTTATTAACTGAAGTCCACACTTTATTCACATTTCCTTAGTTTTTACCAGGTGTCCTTCTGATGTTCCAGAATCCCATTCAAGTTACAATATTACATTTAGTCCTTATGTCTCCTTAGGCTCTTTTAGCCTGTGCCAGTTTATTAGACTTCGTTTTTGATGACCTTGGCAGTTTTGAGGAGTTCTCATCAGGTATTTTGCAGAATATCACTCAATTTGGTTTTGTCTGATGTGTTTCTCATGATTAGCTGGCGTTATGGGTTTTAGGAGGAAGACCTCAGAGGTAAATTACCATTCTAGCCACATCATATGAAAGGGTCATGCTGTCATCATGCCTTAGCATTGTTGATGTTAACCTTAATTAACTGGCTGAGATAGTGTTTATTTATCAGGTGTCCCCATTATAAAGTCACTTTTTTCCCCCCATGCATACTCTACTTTTTGGAAGGAAGTCATTATGTACAGCGCATACCTAAGGGGTTGGAAGTTGTGTGCCACCTCCTTAAGAGGGAAAAAAATCTATAAAAAGTATTTGGAATTTCTCTATATGGGATATTTGTCTGTTCTCTCCCATTAATTTATTTCAGTATGGTCTCATGGATTTTTGAAATACTTTGAGTTAAAATGCCATACTACATTGTTCATTTTGTTGTTCAAACTGTTTCTGCTTTGGCCATTGGGAGCTCTTTCAGTACTTTGACGTTACCACAGTGTTGTGGTTTTTGTTTTTGTTTTTAGCATTTCCTTATATTCTGGCACTACAAGATGCTCTAGGCTCATCTATTATTTTTCCTGTTCCATTCCTAGAATCAGCCATTTCTCTAAGAAGCTCTGGTTCCTTTTCTTGGGAGATGATATTAGAAATCAAGATTTGGGCATTGAGTATGCTCATTGCTCCAGAAGACTCGTTATTTTCAGGCCCTCTCAGCTGACAAAGCAAGAAAATATGTGTGTGTACTAAAACACGTATAATACATGTCCATATCTATAAATATTTCCACATGTACCATTTGTATCTCTAACAAACTAAACATGAGTTCATACTAATAGACAAATTCTTAGATAATCACAACCTTCCGAGACTAAACCAGGAAGAAATAGAAAACATAAACAGACCAATCACAAGCACTGAAATTGAGACTGTGATTAAAAATCTTCCAACAAACAAAAGCCCAGGACTAGATGGCTTCACAGGCGAATTCTATCAAACATTTAGAGAAGAGCTAACACCTATCCTTCTCAAACTCTTCCAAAATATAGCAGAGGGAGGAACACTCCCAAACTCATTCTACGAGGCCACCATCACTCCGATACCAAAACCAGATGAAGATGTCGCAAAGAAAGAAAACTACAGGCCAATATCACTGATGAACAGAGATGCAAAAATCCTCAATACTAGCAAACAGAATCCAACAGCACATTAAAAGGATCGTACACTATGATCAAGTGGGGTTTATCACAGGAATACAAGGATTCTTCAATATACGCAAATCAATCAATGTGATACACCATATTAAAAAATTGAAGGAGAAAAACCATATGGTGATCTCAATAGATGCAGAGAAAGCTTTTGACAAAATTCAACACCCATTTATGATAAAAAAACCCTCCAGAAAGTAGGCTTAGAGGGAACTTTCCTCAACATAATAAAGGCCATATATGACAAACCCACAGCCAACATCATCCTCAATGTTGAAAAACTGAAATCATTTCCACTAAGATCAGGAACAAGACAAGGTTGTCCACTCGCACCACTCTTATTCAACATAGTTTTGGAAGTTTTAGCCATAGCAATCAGAAAAGAAAAAGAAATAAAAGGAATCCAAATCAGAAAACAAGAAGTAAAGCTATAACTGTTTGCAGATGACATGATACTCTATGTAGAGAATCCTAAAGATGCTACCACAAAACTACTAGAGCTAATCAATAAATTTGGTAAAGTAGCAGGATACAAAATTAATGCACAGAAATCTCTTGCATTCCTATACACTAATGATGAAAAATCTGAAAGTGAAATTAAGAAAACACTCCCATTTACCACTGCAACAAAAAAAATAAAGTATCTAGGAATAAACCTACCTAAGGAGACAAAAGACCTGTATGCAGAAAATTATAAGACACTGATGAAAGAAATTAAAGATGATACAAATAGATGGAGAGATATACCATGCTCTTGGATTGGAAGAATCAACATTGTGAAAATGACTCTACTACCCAAAGCAATCTACAGATTCAATGCAATCCCTATCAAACTACCCATGGCATTTTTCACAGAACTAGAACAAAAAATTTCACAATTTGTATGGAAACATAAAAGACCCCAAATAGCCAAAGCAATCTTGAGAACGAAAAACGGAGCTGGAGGAATCAGGCTCCCTGACTTCAGACTATACTACAAAGCTACAGTAATCAAGACAGTATGGTACTGGCACAAAAACAGAAATATAGATTAATGGAACAGGATAGAAAGCCCAGAGATAAACCCACGCACATACGGTCACCTTATCTTTGATAAAGGAGGCAACGATATACAGTGGAGAAAAGACAGCCTCTTCAATAACTGGTGCTGGGAAAACTGGACAGCTACATGTAAAAGAATGAAATTAGAACACTGCCTAACACCATACACAAAAATAAACTCAAAATGGATTAAAGACCTAAATGTAAGGCCAGACACCATCAAACTCGTAGAAGAAAACATAGGCAGAACACTCTCTGACATAAATCACAGCAAGATCCTTTTTGACCCACCTCCTAGAGAAATGGACATAAAAACAAAAATAAACAAATGGGACCTAATGAAACTTCAAAGCTTTTGCACAGCAAAGGAAACTATAAACAAGATGAAAAGACAACCCTCAGAATGGGAGAAAATATTTGCAAATGAAGCAACTGACAAAGGATTAATCTCCAAAATCAAAGACAAGGCAGTGGAACTCAACCAGAGTAGTAAAAAGAAAAAAAGAATTTTAACAAGTGATGATAGCTTAAGGAACTTATGGAACAATACTAATTGAATGAAGATTTGCATCATAGGGCTCCCAGAAGGAGGAGAAAGAGACAAAGGAGCAGAAATCTTATGTGAAGAAATAATGACTGAAAACTTCTTAAACCTGGGGAAGGAAACAGACATCCAGATCCAGGAAGCCCAGACAGTTCCAAATAAGAGGAACCCAGAGAGACCCCCACCAAGACACATTATAATTAAAATGTCAAAAGATAAAGAGAAGGAGAGAACATTAAAAGCAGGAAGAGAAAAGTAACTTGTTATATACAAGAGAACCCCTTTAAGACTAGCAGCAGATTCTTCAGCAGAAACTTTGCAGGCCAGAAGGAGTGGCCTGATTATTAAAAGTGATGAAAGAAAGAACTTCCAATCAAGAACACTCTACCTAGTAAGGTATCATTCAATAGAGAAGAGGAGATGAAAAGTTTTCCAGACAAGCAAAAGCTAAAGGATTTCATCACCTCCTAACTGGTCTTGCAAGAAATGTTAAACAGATTTCTTTGAGTTGACAAGAAAGGGCGCTAACTAGTAACCTATGAAAGAATAAATCTCACTGGAAAGGCAAATATATAGTTAAGGTAGTGAATTAATCACTTTTAAAGCTAGTAGAAAGGATAAAAGACAAAAGTAGTAAAAATAGCTATGTTTACAATAATTAATTAAGGAATACACAAGGTAAAATGTGACATCGATTGTTTGCATACAAGTATGTATGCTTACTTTAGCCTTAAATTTAATTGTTTAAATTTAGACATTTGAAAGAGTGGTTTAAATGGGCTAAAGGATACAGAAATGTTATTTAACCGCAAAGTCTAGATTAAGGTCCTGACGTAGAAGTGTGGTGGTACTGGATTGCACTGAATACTTTTCATTACATGCCGCTCTCTGACATGCTGTTTTTTCTTCTAATCCAATCAGTTTCCTAAGTAAGGGCTTTGAAATAAACTTATTTCTTAACATAATTCACTTAAGTTGGGGGCTTTGAAATAAGTGAATTATGATCAAGTAGTGATTCTCCCCACTCTCATACAGAAGGCCTTAATAATTTAAATCTAATAAATCTTATATTTTTCAGAAAATATGAGCATTGTTAATCTTACTTAAAATTAGCCCATATTTTATTCTAAAAGTAAGACTGAGCTCCACAGCACTAACACAAATATATTACAACTAACATTCTAATCTAATGAACAGAACCATTTTGTGGTTCTATTACTTCCAAACATAAAGATTTAATTTTTTTGTATGGTTAAATATAGACCCTTAGAGTGTTCCTTGGATAATTCCTTATATTCTAATTCATTATCAAACTATCACAACTGACTGTGTTGTGGAACTTACGAAGTTTAAAACTGTACTTTTAATCTCTACTGTGTTTAATAAGCATTTATTGAGCAATTATTATGTTCAGAGTGTTACAGATCATCTTTGCCTTTAAGGGCTCACATTATATTTGGATTAACAGCACACTTGTAAGTACAGAGAAAAATAAAGAACAATACGGGGAGAAGGTGCCAAAAGCCAAGAGTACATCAGGTCGTATGTTCTAAAGCAACTCAGAGGAAGGAGATAACCATGCTTCATAGAAGAAGAAAGGAGCATCCTATTTTGCCCTTAAATACAGTTAACTTTACCAGTGCTTTCTATGTAATGAACATTGTGCAAAGCTATCCACCACTTTTTATTACCTTGAGAGAAATACAGAAAAACAGAGATTGGACATGACTCTCATAGCCAAATGTGAGCTAAGTAGCAGACTAGAAAAGCAGTCTATCAAGAGCATGATTTTCAAATAACAGACCAGTAAAAATAAAGATCAAACAAAATTGTATACAAGAAAGCTCAGTATGGGACATAAACACGGATCTAGTTGTCAGGGACATTGGGGTTCGATCTGAACATCCATTTGTTGTTCAGATATACCACAGGGGAAAACTATTTCACCTTACGTTTCTCATTGCCCTCGTGTGTTACGTTTTCAGCTCTAAAATACCACGGTTCAACAGTAAATCACTAGAGGTTTTGATTGGGGAGAGGGACGTGAAAAAGAAATGGCAAACATATATGGTGGAGGAGGGAGTCTGGAGGGAAAGAGAACAATTAGTAGAAAATTGTAATACGTCATGCTTAAAGAACAGTTTAGCTTATGATGGTGTGCTTTCTTTAATATCCTGTTAACGTACATTTTCTTCAATGGACGTTTTCTGATGCTGTTTACGATTTGAGATACATAAAGTTCATATTTTAGTTTGTCTCTTCAGTTTCACAACTCTGTATTTTTAAACAAGTTGACCTTAATTTTAATTGTGAAATATCTTTGTTCTCCTTTATAATAGCCTAGCCTACTTTCCATCCAACGGATACTTACAGTTGAATTTTAGATCACTGTAGTTCTATTATTTTGCCTACTTCTTTGAAACCACCCTATACTTTTAAATACAATCCCATTTTTTTCTATTTCTTTTTTATTGTTTCTAGGTTTTCACAATGATAACGTGAATAAAGAACTACGTATGAATTACATACAAAACAGACACTGCTTAACAAATATGTATCAATGTGCCCGAATTTTGGTTTTGCTTCATAAACTGTTTAAAATGGTTATAATTTATACTTCACTACTAATTATTAATTTTTTTGAATTTTTATTTTTTATACAGCAGGTTCTCATTAGTTATCCATTTTATACATATTTGTGTATATATGTCAATCCCAATCTTCTTTTTTTTTTGCGGTACGCGGGCCTCTCACTGCTGTGGCCTCTCCCATTGCGGAGCACAGGCTCCGGACGCCCAGGCTCAGCGGCCATGGCTCACGGGCCCAGCCGCTCCGCGGCATGTGGGATCCTCCCGGACCGGGGCACGAACCCGCGTCCCCTGCATCGGCAGGCGGACTCTCAACCACTGCGCCACCAGGGAAGCCCAATCCCAATCTTCTTAATTTCCCTAATGAATTCCTTTGAACTGATTTCTTTGTTTTAACTTTATTCATTCCAGATAATAAAATACCATCTGTTTCTTATCATTTTATTAAAGATGCTTTGTATTTAAAATCACCAAACAATCCTTCCCTGTTTATCATGATTCTGTGCATTAAAAAAAAAAAAATTCCAGTTATTCCCCAGAAGGTAGAGCATTTTGTGAATTCATAACTCAGAAAACATATAGAAAATTAAGCCCCACTTAAGTCACTTGTTTTCTATCTAGTGTTTAGGCTGTTAAGTTGGTAAATAATCTGTCCTCTATTTCTACAACAGGGGTAAGTAACTTTTTTTTTCTGGGAAGGAATAAAGAGGAAGCATTTTAGGTTTTGTGAGCTATATGGTCTCTGTTGCAACTACTCGATCCTGCCATTGTAGAATGAAAGCAGCCACAGACAATACACAGAATGGGTGTGGGTGTAGGTCCAATAATACTTTAGTCTGTCACCTTTTTAAAATAGATTTGGTCCACAATTTGCCGATCCCTATTCTACAATATCAAATATTTCATAATTTTTTCTGTAAATATTATTTCCTGTTTCAAAATAAAATGAGAAAATGTTTACCCATGAAATTATTTTTATATTATAAACGTGAAAATTGTATTACTAGTATAATTTAGCACTCTCATATATCAGACATTCTTGCAAAACATGAAGTCATTGCTTGATTTGAAAAAGATCTATTTAATCTTTTACACAATGACAGTTTTACTGTCTAAATGATCAAAATGATAAATATCACTCCTTAGTTTTAGGAGTGAACAAGAAAAAATAAATTTTTTCAGGAGTTGTAAGGCGGAAATTCCACAACTGATTTTGATTGCCTTTCCCTCTAGCATAAAGGGGAATGGGAAAGGCTCTGGATCACTTACATGTATATTTCACAAGCCTGGGTGTAGTGGTAGAAACAAACAGAGGTAGTATCTGTACTGGTGAGAGATCATTTTGAGGAAAATGCAGAAGTACAGTCAAGCAAGTTCAAATAAACAAAGAATTCATCATAAAAATATAGGAGAATCACACTGAACAGAAAATTGCAGAAACTATAACTGAGCCTCATGGCGAATATAAAATCATCAAAGATGTATCCTCTCAATTTCTCTTTCTGACCACAGCTTTCCATCTGTGCTTCTTTATTACATCTGTTCCACTGCCCTCTCTGAAGACTGCTCATGTCTGAAAAGTTTTTAATGTTTGCTCCTTCATACATTTGACATGTGCACATTTTCTGGCTTGTCAGATTGTGGATCTTACTTTACCAGATCTTTCCGTGTGGGTGTTCACTGTCTCCCAGCTACAATGACTAGCCCTTAATCAGAGATTCTGATTGCTCGCTGGCTGGCAATGGATTGCCTGGCTTTGAGTTAGTTTCTCCCGGTTCAAAACAGTTATAATCAGAAAGGGTAGCATCATGTGACCTGATGCCAAAATCAAAGCCATTCTAGTTTAAATAAATTTCCTGAGTAGAAGCTGAGGGCAATGAAGGAAAATATACTGACATCTCTACTATACCCTGAGAAATATAAGATTCCCACAGTTGGGGGAGTTACTATTCTTGAAATTAAAAGAACTCTTTTAATAGTAGGGTTCATAAGAAAGAACGATTCTTGAACATTAGTCGACAGCTGAGAGACCTGTGTGCCGGGTGGATAAGCACATGATCGTTAAACTTTCCCAGAATGATCACAGACCTAGGGGATGAGAGGGAAGTTGTGATCCAGGGTCAAAATCTTGATTTGAGAGTATGGCGAGGGGCTTAGTAGGTGACAACAAGGAGCAGGCTTTCTTCTGAGAAGATGACATAACGGTGGGGAAGTGACATCGAGGAGAGTGTTGGGGACTGTGAAAAAATAAGTAGCCTACACTTCAGTTTTAAGAGGAAGAGTACCTTAGAGGAGACCTAAGTACATCCAAAGAATCTTCTAGTCATAATAAAGTGGTTTCAGTCCTCTGTAGCTCTTTTTCTTGGACAAACTATCTCATTTCCTGCAAATGCTTTCCCCAACTTACTCATCCTCACTACTACACACACACACTGTATAAAATAAACAACAGGGACCTACTGTATAGCACAGGGAACTATGTTCAATATCCTGTAATAAACTTTAATGGAAAAGAGTCTGAAAAAAACATACATGTATAAATAAAACCAACACAACACTGTAAATCAACTCTACTTCAATTTTTAAAAATCCTCAAATTTGGACAGAAATAGACAGAAATAGAGATTATAGACAATTTGTAAATCAAAAGAATATCCAAACTGGTAACAGGAATAATGTTAAATTCTTGAACGCTGTACCCCCCAAATCAACTTATTGAAATAGATCATCAGAATCTGTGTTTTCAAATTCTAGCTACAATTACAGCCATTGAGAGGAAGACGTATGGACTGAAGCTGATAAGACTGTTGAAGCTATTACTAATACTGAATTAACAGAATATTTTGGACGCTGACAAAAATCCTCAGAACCAGAATAAGGATGAAGTGCTAATTTTTTAATCCAAAGACCAGGTCTTATTTTCCATGACTTCTCCTTTGCCATAAAACAATGTTCAGTTTCCCTTATTCTTGATGCTCTCTCCCACAAATTTCATAGACCACAAGTCTTTGAAGTTTCCCCCATCTCTCTGACTTAGCTCTTTAATGGCTTCCTCTGCCTCGTTCTTTTTTAGAATACAGTCATCTCTTGGTATCTACGGGGGATTGATTCCAAAGCAGCCATAGATAGCAAAATCTGCAGATGGTCAAGTCCCTTATATAAAATGGTGTAGTATTCCATATAAACTATGCACATCATCCCGTATAGTTTAAATCACCTCTAGATTATTTATAATACTTAATACAATGTTAATGTTATGTAAATAGTTGCTGGCACATGGAAAATTCAAGTTTTGCTCTATGGAAATTTCTGGATTTTTTTCCCCAAATATTTTCAATCCATGGTTGGTTGAATCTGCAGATACAGGGGGCTGACTGTATTTGCTTTCCCCAGATCCCATGCTTTGTATTTCTTTCCCTCCATCCTTGTTCTCTGAAACAATATCATTGATCATTATGATTTCTTTTCTCTTCTATAGGCTAATAACTCATAAGTCTTTATTTCTAGGCACGATCTTGGTTCTCAATGCCAGAAATATTTAAGTTGTTATTTACTTGCCACTTTTTACCCATTAGAAACCAGAATACTACACTCAATACATTGAATACTAAACTCATTTTTTTGCTCCTATTCTTCTTAGGTTCTGTATCCTGTTTATTGAACTCAGCTTTGTCTCTGTCAATCAAGTCAGAACTCTCAGAGCAACTCTAGACCTCTCCAGCTCTTCCAATGCCACATGTATCCTTGCCAGTTTCCCCTCCTTTAATAGCTGTCAAATCTTCTCCCTGTCTTTATGCTATAGTCACAGCCTAGATCATCAGTCTTGTATCACCTAGAACAGGGATGTCCAATAGAAATATAATGCAAGCCACATTCATAATTTTAAAAAACTTTGGTAGCCACATAAAACAAGTTAAAAGGAAACAGATGAAATTACTTTTAATAGTACATTTTGTTTAACTCAATATATTCAAAATATTATCATTTTCAAAACACAGTCAGTATCAAAGATTATTCATAGGATATTTTACATTCTCTATTTAAATTGTTTCATTGACATCCAGTGTATATTTTACACTGGTCGGCACATGTATCTCAATTCTGACAGGCATTTCAAGTACTCAGCATCCAAATGTGGCTGGTGGCTACCATATGGATAGCATATCTAAACTATTGGAATTGCTTCTCCACCTCCAGGCCCATCCTCCACAATACTACTACTGGAGGGACATTTCTAACACGCAAATCTGATCTTTATACTTATATGTTTCATATATTTATCTATAGCTTATAGGACAAAGTCAAACCTTCTTTTCCTGTCTCCCATAATCCTCTATATTCCCATACCTTTGTTCTTTCCTCATTTGTTAAGTCCTGACTCATGTTGCCATCGAGTTTACTGATCTTCAATCTAGTGACGTTGTATCTCTCTGCAGTTCTTCAAATATTCTTGCTGTTCCCTTTCTCTAGGAGGTTTTATCCCCTTCCTCCTCTTTTCTAAGAACTTCTACTTAACCTACTCGTTTATAAAATTATATTCTGTGAAGCCTTCCATGAGCTCTGACTATACTCAGTGCCTAACAACTCTCACTGTGTTTCTCCATAGTACCTTAATCATTGCTGAAAAAGACCACTTAGAACACTATAAAAAAGTACTTTTTTGGCATGTGCCTTTCGTCTAGGCTTTGAAACTCTTGAGGGCCGAGAGGGTGCCTTAGTTGTCTTTGTACCCCCAGGGTACACAACAGAAGATCGATAAATCTGGGCAGAATAACGAAAAACTTTAAGGACATTCTGAGAAATACCTCGCCAATTATGAAATCATAGGATTCTCAAGTAGCCCGCGATATACCAGTCTCTCAATTTGTGTATTGCATATGGCTCCCCCATCTTCAGGACACAATTCACAACCACAGACTTATTCTGAATTAAATGAGAATGAAGACATGGAGATTCATGGTCTCCCACCAGAATTCTGGAGCCTACTCTAATCCTCACAGGGTACTACACACCCTCTAGAAAGCAACTAAAACATACACATGTACACACAGTTACATTCTATCCAGGCCCTGCTCTGAACATTCCCTACAAACCTTCTCCTGTCTGCCAGCAGCTGCTAAAGACATAAGGCTTCCAACCACCTGTCTCAGAATTGCACAGTCATGTTAACTGCGGTTAGAGAGAGCAGTGTGGGTGAGTTTAGAATATGAATGTCATTTGTGCATTATGCAGATCATCTTTCCAGGGATGGGTGATCAGGCAAGAGTAAAGCCTCCAGTGAGATATTCATCCAGGTATGTCTACACGTTTAAAAAATTCATACAGAGCCCACATAAAGACTAGTAGCCAGAGGGAGAATTCAGCATGCAGGAAGTCTTCTGGGCATGATCCATTCTGTCTCCACTGCTACAATAATATAACAAACAGCCACAAAACTTCAGTGTCAAACAAATATTAACATGAGTTCAGCTCAGGAGCCTGCAGGGATAATCTGATCTGGACTCAACATATCTTGACGGAACTTGTCCCTCTGTCTGTGATAAGCTGCGAGTTGGCTAGGAAGCTCTGCTGACCTTGGTTGGGATCATCAGCATTTCTGGAGGTTGGATGGCTGTTGAATCATCTTAGGAGAGCCTTGGCTGGGATGACGGGACAACTCGGTTTAGCTTCCTGTGTCTCATCCCGCAACAAGCTAGCCCAGGCAAGACCTTCTCATGATGATGACAGAGGACAGAAAACAGCAAGCAGAAAAACACGAATGCCTTCCAAAAATCTTCTTGCAACATACTTGTGAACATACTTTTGACTAAAGCAAACACGTGGCCAAGCCCAGCGCCAGAGTTGGAGAATACTACAGGGCATGGGTAGGAGGAGGAGTGAATGAATGCAGCCATTAATGCACTAATTCCAACACACAGGAAAGTATATATATAACCAGACCAACTTGATGGTTGGAAGACAGTTTACTGAAAGTACCTGAATTTTTTTGTGTGGAATATGTATTTTAATTTTGACGTTTAAACTTAAAAAACTGTTGGTCCTTCAGGAGGTAACATGGTTCCACTTTGAGTTGTATCAGCAATGCCCAGACAGAGTAAATGGTCCTGTAAATCTTGGAGTACAGAGGAAGTTTAGGCCCAGGCACTACAGTGGAGAAGCCAGGGAAGGAGGTAAGCTGATGAAGCCCTCATTGTGAGCTGAGGCTAAAGTGTGACATCGGTGCTGGTGAGATGTCCCACTCAACCCCCGACTACCTACTCTGATGCCTTTCAGCTCTACTTTAGTAAGCTATGGAATCTTTATGTTGACAGCTCTGAAAAACGAAAAACACTAGCTATTTCCAAGATGAGGAAACATTCATATTTTCTGGATTTTGGTGTATCAATGGAATGTGCCTCTGCTGAACGAAAACATAACCCAAATACCATTTCTGCAATTTTCAGAGTAATGTATCTGGAGAAAACGCATCCAGACTCAATAGTAATTTATCCTGAACTTAACTTTGCATGTTTTCCTTTGTAATAGTGTAGATTCTGTGACTGAACATTAATCGAACGTTCACTGAAAGGATTATAACTGGAAATAGGAAAACTAATGACTTGGTGGGTTTTTTCTCCTCATGGTTATCAGCAGGCAGACACTCTTGTGGTCTCCTGGACTGCTATATTGGTGGAGATGCTAATGATCTAAATCCAACAGATGCTCAGAAGCACAGCGCAAGTTAAAATGTGCAACCAGCAGAAATGAAAAAAATCGTGGGCTGTTAGACACACGCAAAGAGAACTCTTCCTATGATTAGAGATAATTACCAATGTTAGGAGATCAAAAGCAGTTCTTTCTGGTCCTCGAAAAGCTAAGTATAAACTGTAAACAGACACCAGCAGGTACACTAAATTTACAAGATGCATAATTTCTTGAGAAGGGGCTGAGACACTTCATAGCTATTTGTCTCCTTAGCATTTCGTGTACACTTTTCAAAGTATACCTTAAATAAATCATTTGCTGCATACAGTTTCTAGCAGCATAATTTATTTTTCCTGGATATAGACATTCATTCCCTGTAGTAAAAAAAAAAAAAAAAAAGAACAGAACCACGGTGAACATCTACAAAATGAAAACAACTTTCCTCTATAAACATGTCCCCAGTGGATTGCTTCACATGAGGGTCTAACTTTTAAAATAAAATTTGCATTTTAGGGACTTCCCTGGTGGTCCAGTGGTTAAGACTCCACACTCCCAACGGAGGGGGCACAGGTTCGATCCTTGGTCGGGGAACTGAGATCCCACATGCCACACAGCATGGCCAAAAAAAAAAAAAAAAACAAAAACCATAAAAATTTACATTTTAGCATTACAGTAGAAACATGAAACTACCAAAAAGGGATATAGCACAACCTCTATTTTGCACTCCTATCTAAGCCCTGTCTTAATTTAACTGGGTTATTTAATTTCCACAGATATTTTAAATGTTTTAAATCTACTTCCCAATTTTATATCTAGTACAAAGAACTCATACAGTTTTTTTGAATTTTATTTTATTTATTTTTGTATACAGCAGGTTCTTATTACTTATCCATTTTATACATATTAATGTATACATGTCAATCCCAACCTCCAAATTCATCCCACCCCCACCACTCTCCCCTGCCACTTTCCCCCCTTGGTGCCCATACGTTTGTTCTCCACATTTGTGTCTCTACACTAATAAAATATTTAGTAACTTGGGCTTTAGCTGTCATTGAAACTATTTGCAAATGGAAAGTTTTGCAAACTAAATATATATATATATATATATATATATATATCTTCATTTTCCTTTCTCATAGAATAAAGCATCTTTATTTGTTTTGTACCCATAGTAAGGCAGATGAGATAATTCTTAGAACATTCAGGATTACTCCTGGAACTGTTCTCCTCAAACTGTGTGGTCTGCATGGGAAGAGATTCATATTTTTTTTTAACATCTTTATTGGAGTATAATTGCTTTACAATGGTGTGTTAGTTTCTGCTTTATAACAAAGTGAATCAGTTATACTTACAGATCTATCCCCGTATCTCTTCCCTCTTGCATCTCCCTCCCTCCCACCCTCCCTATCCCACCCCTCTAGGTGGTCACAAAGCACCGAGCTGATCTCCCTGTGCTATGCGGCTGCTTCCCACTAGCTATCTATTTTACATTTAGTAGTGTATATATGTCCGTGCCACTCTCTCACTTTGTAAGAGATTCATATTTAAAAGAGAATTGGAGTACTCAAGGAAAGGGAGAAATAAGTACCAGGCAGGTAATCAAGAATACCTTGCAGGTAACTTGGATTTTGTTTGTTTGTAATGAGACTCAAAGGAGCTTTGTAAGCAACTATATATTCTCCTCAAATGTAATTTATGGCCTCCCCATTTCCTATAGGATAATTGCTCAACTTCCTAGTATAAAATCCAGTCTTTCTCCAATAACGCCCTGGCCTGCATTTTAAAATTCCTCCTCTTTCCACACATCCTCTGGTGACACTGGATTATTCATTGCCCATCAAGCATATTTAGTTTTCTGACTCCAAAAACTTTCCTGTGAATCTGTCCTCTTCTCCTTACCCCCTCTATTTAGAGACCACCTTAGGGGCCAAATCAGAGGTCAACTATTTGGGGAAACCCTACCTAAAGCCCACAGGTATATTTAAAGACAGTCGTATCTGTCTTCCCAGAACACTGTAAATTGAACTTTATCAATTTTAACCTTGACTTGTATCCCATTATCTGCATATCCATTCTTCCAGCTAGATGTCAAGATGTTTATGCTACTTCCAGCTTGTGTAGGCCCCAACACAGGGTCTTGTTCACAAGTGTTCCATAATCCATGATGATATTAAGAATTTAAATGCTTGTTTAGAGCAGAGGGTAAGTAAACTGTAGCCCAAGGGAAGATCACGTATTTCTGTAACTAAAGTTTTATTGGAACACACTCATTCATTTATGTACTTTTGTTATGACAAAAACCATATGGTCTGCAAACCTAAAATATCTATTCTCTATCTCTTTATGGGAAAATTTTGCTGACACCTGGGGTTTGGAACAATCTAGACTAGTACAGTCATGGGAATAAATAGTATATACTTGGGTGTACAGTGTGTTAACTTAGTCTAGGCACTATTTAATACACCGAGTGCCAAATTAATAAGTAATACATTGTGATGGCCAGTTTTATGTGTCAACTTGACTAGGATACAGTCGCTTGGTATTCATTCAAACACTTATAAATATTTCTGCAAAGGTATTTTGTAGCAGTAATTAAAGTCCATAATAAGGTGATGTTAAGTAAAGGAGATTATGCTTGACCTCTAGGTAGCCCTAATTCAATTTGTTGAAAGGCCTTAAGAGAAGAGCCAAAATTGAAGAAAAAATTTCCAGGCAACCTTTTTCAGGTGGCCTGTCTGACAGATTTCAGACTGAACTAGCCAGCACCACAACTGCATAAGCCAATTGCTTGCAATAAATCCCTTAATATGTATCTCTTATTGGTTATATTTCTTTGGTTGAACCTTGACAGATAACGTGTACCTTTGTGATCTAAAGAAGTTAAACTCCTGTACTGGAATGAGCTTTATTTTTAATAACAGGAAAGATGTATTGAAACATGTTTAAACCTTTATATAGGAGGCTTGAGTAGTATTATTATCAATATTGTCTTGACCCGATAGAAAGACATTAAGATCTTTTTACACTTGGCCACCTATTTCAATCCATTATGCAAGTCTCATTTCTTTTATTTGAATGTGGGCAATGTTAACTTATTACTAATGAAAAATTATTTAAGTCTTAAAATCCTATATATTCCTCCTAACTGTGACATCCAAAAGATATACTACTTTTCATTGGTGACAAAGGTTACTTCCTATTTTATTAGTACTGCCTGAATGCTCGGGTGAGGGGATGGGTGGGAGTCAAGCCAAATCAAAAGAGGGAAAAAATACAAAAACTCATTTTTATTTCTGTAATCTTTTGTTTGGATACATCAGTATTGTACTTCCTTTTATGTGTAAAGAATTTGACTTTGCTTATTAAATAACCTTCCTTTATCATTGAGAGCAAAGACCTGAAATATTGTTCTTTCAAGACTTCTACTTTGCAAGTAAGTTCCCCTCATCCTCTGACTCTCCACAGAATTCAATATTCACAGTGTTCATAGAGCACTATTCTCTCCTGCAGAATCCAAAATATAACATTGCAGGGATATGGGCTATGGTATTAGACCAAAGATCTATTTGACAAATAAAGTGACAGTTTCTAAACATAAAAATTTTGTATTTATTTTTCAGGCAAAATAAATTTGAATCTATGGTTTTATTTTTAAAGAAGGATATCCAATGTGTTTGAAATTAACTGCATCATTCTTTATGTTATACGAAATATCATTGAATTAGCCGTCAAATTTCCTGGGACCTCAGCTTGATTTCTAAAATTATTGCCTGTAAGACTGGGCCAGTTACTTAACATTCACATATCTGATTCTCCTATGTGTACATCAGGATGATACATTTTTTTGTTTCTCTCCACAGTGTTATTTTCAGAATCAAAAGAAATAATCAAGGTAAAGGTGCTTTGAGAACTGTAATGCAAAGGTAATGTTATTTTGAGGGGCACTGTCAAAGAACCTTTTGAGAATGTGATAAAAACTATGGGCATTTTTCAAAATGCCCATATTACCGTACACATGAAATTTTACTCATGAGCATAGTGTGTTCACAATCCACTAGAACCCTATCCTACAGCCAGTCCATGGAACCTTATTTAGAACTCCTCCTTAAAAGTGCTATGCTGATTCGAGTATTATTTTATATAGATATACAATATTATAAGATATCTGAAATAAATGAAATAAATGTTACATATTTGTTTTCTCCAGTATTATTAATTTTATTTTTGACAGATTTCTTTACCATATTAACTGCTAACTATCAATTTTTTTCCCACCACTTACCCTTTGGGTAGGTGATAAGCATATTGCCTGCTACAGTGTAATAAGCAACTAGAGAGTAAAACACTAGTCCAAGACAAAGGTGCCATATGAGAATGGTCTTTTAAGCTTTACAAACTAAAGGGGAAGAAGAGAAACGCGTATCACATTGCACATAGATTCACAGTAGTTTTTAATAGGTTTTTGCTTTGGGGACAAAAATCATTTTTATTTGGAAGTAGCCAATCTACCATTAGTTGTTTCAAGTCAAGGTCCTCTTTTGACCTAAATACGTACCATTAAGCCTACAACATATTCAACCTTAACTACCCTGTTTATTTGAACTTTTATTGAGAGGCAACTGGAAAACCTTTCAAAATACAGGCAAGGCAGATGAAAAAACTCACATAAGAAAGAATAATGAAAAGCAATACTTCCTATTATAGCCATAAAGTCCACAGTTATATTTCTTTTTTTAGCAGAACTTCCCAAAATGATTAACGTGAGCGCAATACTCCTCTATGATATTCTGCTTGTCTGTTCCTGTGTTGAGTACCACTGAAACTGAGAGGATTTTGCTGTAGGCACTCAATCCTTCAGTCAGCACACGATCACAGACACACACACATATACTCATCTAGAATTTTTTTTTATGGGTTAGGTTGGGGGGCTCAGGAGAGGAGATTGGAAAGATAGGCAAGCGCAGAAAATGAAGGTCCCTGTACCCATACAAAGGAACTCGGATCATGTCCTGAAGGAATGGTTCTCCACTGAAGAGCTTTCAGCACGGGTTGTCAGTTTTTTTTTTTTTTTGAGATATAGGTGACATACATTATTATTTAGTTTCAGGTGTACTACATAGTGATTTGACATTTACATACATTACAATATTATTGACCATATTCTTTACACTGTACATTAAATACACAAGGCTTATTTATTTTTACAACTGGAGGCTTGTACCTCTTAATCCCCTTTATCTATTTTGCTCCCCCATCCCCTTACCATCTGAAAACTCCTATTTATTCTCTATGAATCTGTTTTCATTTTTTGTTTTTAAAATGCCACATATAAGATGATACAGTATATATCTTTGTCTGACTTATTTCAGTTAGCATAATACCCTGTAGATCCATCCATGTTGTTGCAAATGGCAAGATTCCTTTCTTTCTTTTTTTTACTTTTTATTGCATATATATACCACACCTACTATACCCATTCATCTATTGATGTACACTTAGGTTACTTCCCTATCTTGGATACTGTAAATGATGCTGCAATGAACTTTAGGGTATATATATATATATTCAAATTAGTGTTTTTATTTTCTTCAGATAAATACCCAAAGTGAAATAGCTGGATCATATACTAGTTTTATTTTGAATTTTTTGAGGAAACTCCATACTGTTTGCCATAGTGGCTTCACCAACTTACAATCCCACCAATAGTGCACAAAGGTAGCATCTCTAGGATTTTCTTTCTATAGTATTATGTCATCTGCAAACAGTGACAGTTTTACTTCGATTCTAATTTGGATTTCTTTTATGTCTTTTTCTTTTCTGATTGCTGAGGTCTCTCTCTTTTTTTAAAATTCATTTTTCCCCCTCTGTTCACTTTGACTAATTTCCACTACTTTGTCTTGTAGATCACTGATCTGTTCCTTCCTATCTTCTAATCTACTGTGCATCACTTCTAGTGTGTGTGTGTATATATATATATTTTTTTAACTGAAATAGAGACTGAGTTTACTTAGACAACACAGTAAATATCTTCTGCATGGCTTTGTATATCAGATTGGCCTAGGCTTAGCAGATAACTTCTGAAATTGGAAATACTTGATAAGTCTACACACGCATCCACAGGTTGGAGTGGGGACATCCCAGGTGTAGTTATACAGATAAACACATACAGGTGAGATTCTTAGCCCTAGGTCATAGGATATTGATTTTGAGTAAAACTCTTATTTAAACGCTTTCTCCCTTACTTCTAGTATAGTTTTTATTTCAGTTATTATAATCTTCATCTCTGTATCTTCTTTATATTTTCTAACTCTTTGTTAAGAACTTCTAATTTCTCATCCTGTTCATCCAATCTTCTCCCAAGTTCTTTCAACATCTTTATGATCATCAACTTAAAGTATTTATCAGACAGACTGCTTATCTCTACTTCATTTAGCTCTTTTTCTGAGGTTATGTCTTGTTCCTTCATTTGGAACATATTCCTCTGTCTCATTCTTTTGCACAATTCTCAGTGTTTATTTCTATGTGATTTTCAAAGTCAGATGTTCTGAGAGCTCGTCTTCCTAGTGCAGGATCCTCAGGCTGAGGAGCCCAATGTAGGGCTCAGACCCTTTGGGGAGGACTGTTATGATTGTGATATTGCTCCCATTCATGGGTCATCATCCCTGGGGTGTGGGTCCGGACCATACTGTGCCTCCACCTGTCCCACCCTTCTTGTGGTTCCTTCTTTATGTGCTTAGCTGTAGAAAAGCTTTACTGCCAGTCTTCAGGTCATTTTCATAGAGAGTTGCTCTGTAAATACTGTAATTTTGGTGCGTTGGTTGAAAGAGTTGAGTTCAGGGTCCTCTTTCTAATCCACCATTTGGTCACGTATTCTAATCTAGAATTTTGATGCAAAGCATTCAAAAATAGAAAAATGTGATAAAAAATATCCAGGTTCCTTCAGGTATGATTTATATTCACTGGTTAAGTTTTGCACTTCTAATAATAGTGATGACCAAGAACACTGTTCTTCAGACCAGGAATAGCAAATTGCTCCTACTGCTCAAGACAAATATATATTACAATTTTCAATTCTCTAAATCTTTTTTTAAGATTTTAAGCATAGCCCAATGGATAATTTTCTCCTTATTTTCTCATTTTTATTACATAAAATGGAAAAACAAAATAGGAAGAAAGTATTAGAAGAAGAAAATATCTTCTTAAACATAAATAATGGTTTAGAAAAGACAGAATAATTATTCAGTTTTACTATTTTCTTATAATTCACCTTAAGTGGCCTATATTCTATTGGTATATATAATATAATGAATATTTTGATATGGTGGTAGGCTTATGATACCAAGTAATAGATCTAGTACTGTAATAGGTGCTGACAAACCTGTGGCAAGTCCAATTCAGATTATGGTATTTAAATACTAATGCAAATTCTTAGATACTATTACTAACTAAAACCACTTATTTCCCTCTCCCACCTCATTTGGACATTTTTGAGCAAAATACAGATACTTTTTCAAGAAACAAAGTTCCTAAATATTTATAGAATGTCATGCATGGGGCATAATTTCTGATTCTTCTCTTCTACTGCTATAGAAAGCAAAATTGCATGATATAATGTTGATAAATGAAATTTCTTTTTATCTGATTACCTAGCTTTTTTTTTTCTTTTTAAACTTCTGTTTTTGGTGACTACTAATCACTTCTGAAAGATGCTTGGGAATTTTTAAGAAAATATAGCATAACAGTAGAAGACAGAGTTCACAATCCCAACAGCGCTAGGTAAAGTTCCACTCCAAATGTACTTATGTCCTCAGGCGACCTACACGCAGAGGAGGGGCCAAATCCAAAACTGAGCCCCTGGGAACTGTGAGAACAAAGAAGAGAAAGGGAAATCCCTCCCAGCAGCCTCAGAAGCAGTGGATTAAAACTCCACAATAAACTTGATGTACCCTGCATCTGTGGAATACATGAATAGACCACAAATCATCCCAAATTGAGGAGATGGACTTTGAGAGCAAAATTTATTTTTTCTCTGTTTCCTCTTTTTGTGAGTGTGTATGTATATGCTTCTGTGTGAGATTTTGTCTGTATAGCTTTGATTTCACCATTTGTCCTAGGGTTCTATCAGTCCATTTTTATTATTACTTTTTTACTTTTCAAAAAATTTTTTTCTTAATAATCATTTTTTATTTTAATAATAATATTTTATTTTATCTTACTTTATTCTATTTTCTTTTATCCTCTTCCTTCCTTCCTTCCTTTCTACTTTTTCTCCCTTTTATTCTGAGCCGTGTGGATGAAAGGCTCTTGGTGCTACAGCCAGGAGTCAGTGCTGTGCCTCTGAGGTGGGAGAGCCAACTTCAGGACACTGGTCCACAAAAGACCTCCCAGCTCCACATAATATCAAATGGCAAAAATCTCCCAGAGATCTACATCTCAACACCAACAGCCAGCTTCACTCAACGACCAGCAAGCTACAGTGCTGTACACGCTATGCCAAACAACTAGCAAGACAGGAACACAACCCCACCCATTAGCAGAGAGTCTGCCTAAAATCATAATAAGTCCACAGACACCCCAAAACACACCACCAGATGTGGACCTGCCCACCAGAAAGATAAGATCCAGCCTCATCCACCAGGACACAGGCACTAGTCCCCTCCACCAGGAAGCCTACACAAGCCACTGAACCAACTTTAGCCACTGGGGACAGACACCAAAAACAATGGGAATGACAAACCTGCAGCCTGCAAAAAGGAGACCCCAAACACAGTAAGATAAACAAAATGAAAAGACAGGAAATCACACAGCAGATGAAGGAGCAAGATAAAAACCCACCAGACCTAACAAATGAAGAGGAAATAGGCAGTCTACCTAAAAAAGAATTCAGAATAATGATAGTAAAGATGGTCCAAAATCTTGGAAATAGAATAGACAAAATGCAAGAAACATTTAACAAGGACCTAGAAGAACTAAAAATCAAACAAGCAACGATGAACAACACAATAAATGAAATTAAAAATACTCTAGAAGGGATCAATAGCAGAATAACTGAGGGAGAAGAACGGATAAGTGACCTGGAAGATAAACTAGTGGAAATAACTACTGCAGAGCAGAATAAAGAAAAAAGAATGAAAAGAACTGAGGACAGTCTCAGAGACTTCTGGGACAACATTAAATGCACCAACATTCGAATTATAGGGGTTCCAGAAGAAGAGAAAAAGGGACTGAGAAAATATTTGAAGAGATTATAGTTGAAAACTTCCCTAATATGGGAAAGGAAATAGTTAATCAAGTCCAGGAATCAGAGTCCCACACAGGATAAATCCAAGAAGAAACACGCCAAGACACATATTAATCAAACTGTCAAAAATTAAATACAAAGAAATCATGTTAAAAGCAGCAAGGGAAAAACAACAAATAACACACAAGGGAATCCCCATAAGGTGAACAGTTGATCTTTCAGCAGAAACGCTGTAAGCAGAAGGTACTGGTGGGACATATTTAAAGTGATGAAGGAGAAAAACCTACAACCAAGATTACTCTACCCAGCAAGGATCACATTCAGATTTGATGAAGAAATTAAAACCTATACAGACAAGCAAAAGCTAAGAGATTTCACCACCACCAAACTAGCTTTACAACAAATGCTAAAGGATCTTTTCTAGGCAAGAAACACAAGAGTAGGAAAAGACCTCCAATAACAAACTCAAAACAATTAAGAAATTGGGAATAGGAACATACATATCGATAATTACCTTAAATATAAATGGACTAAATGCTCCCACCAAAAGACACAGACTGGCTGAATGGATACAAAAGCAAGACCCATATATATGCTGTCTACAAGAGACCCACTTCAGACCTAGGGACACATACAGACTGAAAGTGAGGGGATGGAAAAAGATTTTCCATGCAAATGGAAACCAAAAGAAAGCTGGAGTAGCAATTCTCATATCAGACAAAATAGACTTTAGAATAAAGACTATTACAAGAGACAAAAGAAGACAAAAGAAGACACTACATAATGATCAAGGGATCCATCCAAGAAGAAGATATAACAATTGTAAATATTTATACACCCAACATAGGAGTACCTCAATACATAAGGCAAATACTAACAACCATAAAAGAGGAATTCGACAGTAACACATTCATAGTAGGGGACTTTAACACCCCACTTTCACCAATGGACACATCATCCAAAATGAAAATAAATAATGAAACACAAGCTTTAAATGATACATAAAACAACATGGACTTAATTGATATTTATAGGACATTCCATCCAAAAACAACAAAATACACGTTTTTCTCAAGTGCTCATGGAACATTCTCCAGGATAGATCATATCTTGGGTCACAAATCAAGCCTTGGTAAATTTAAGAAAATTGAAATCGTTTCAAGTATCTTTTCTGACCACAATGCTATGAGACTAGATATTAATTACAGGAAAAGATCTGTAAAAATATACGAACACATGAAAGCTAAACAACACACTACTTAATAACGAAGTGATCACTGAGGAAATCAAAGAGGAAATCAAAAAATACCTAGAAACAAATGACAATGGAGACACGACGACCCAAAACCTATGGGATGCAGCAAAAGCAGTTCTAAGAGGGAAGTTTATAGCAATACAATCCTACCTTAAGAAACAGGAAACATCTCAAATAAACAACCTAACCTTGCACCTAAAGCAATTAGAGAAAGAAGAACAAAAAAACCCCAAAGTTAGCAGAAGGAAAGAAATCATAAAGATCAGATCAGAAATAAATGAAAAAGAAATGAAGGAAACGATAGCAAAGATCAATAAAACTAAAAGCTGGTTCTTTGTGAAGATAAACAAAATTGATAAACCATTAGACAGACTCATGAAGAAAAAAAGGGAGAAGACTCAAATCAATAGAATTGGAAATGAAAAAGGACAAGTAACAACTGACACTGCCGAAATACAAAAGATCATGAGAGATTACTACAAGCACCTCTATGCCAATAGAATGGACAACCTGGAAGAAATGAACAGATTCTTAGAAATGCACAACTTGTCAAGACTGAATCAGGAAGAAATAGAAAATATGAACAGACCAGTCACAAGCACTGAAATTGAAACTGTGATTAAATGTATTCCAACAAACAAAAGCCCAGGACCAGATGGCTTCACAGGCGAATTCTATCAAACATTTAAAGAAGAGCTAACACCTATCCTTCTCAAACTCTTCCAAAATATAGCAGAGGGAGGAACACTCCCAAACTCATTCTATGATGCCACCATCACCCTGATACCAAAACCAGACAGGGATATCACAAAGAAAGAAAACTACAGTCCAATACCACTGATGAACAGAGATGCAAAAATCCTCAACAAAATACTAGCAAACAGAATCCAACAGCATATTAAAAGGATCATACACCATGATCAAGTGGGGTTTATTCCAGGAATGCAAGGATTCTTCAATATATGCAAATCAATCAATGTGATACACCATATTAACAAATTGAAGGAGAAAAACCATATGGTCATCTCAATAGATGCAGAGAAAGCTTTTGACAAAATTCAACACCCATTTATGATAAAAACCCTCCAGAAAGTAGGCATAGAGGGAACTTTCCTCAACATAATAAAGGCCATATATGACAAACCCACAGCTAACATCATCCTCAATGTTGAAAAACTGAAAGCATTTCCACTAAGATCAGGAGCAAGACAAGGTTGCCCACTCTCACCACTCTTATTCAACAGAGTTTTGGAAGTTTTAGCCACAGCAATCAGAGAAGAAAAGGAAATAAAAGGAATCCAAACCGAAAAAGAAGAAGTAAACCTGTCACTGTTTGCAAATCACATGATACTATACATAGATTTTCCTAAAGATTCCATCAGAAAACTACTAGAGCTAATCAATGAATTTGGTAAAGTAGCAGGATACAAAATTAATGCACAGAAATCTCTGGCATTCCTATACACTAATGACAAAAAATCTGAAAGTGAAATCAAGAAAACACTCCCATTTACCACTGCAACAAAAACAATAAAATATCTACGAATAAACCTAGCTAAGCAGACAAAAGACCTGTATGCAGAAAATTATAAAACACTGATGAAAGAAATTAAAGATGATACAAATAGACGGACAGATATACCATGTTCTTGGATTGGAAGAATCAACATTGTGAAAATGACTCTACTACCCAAAGCAATCTACATATTCAGTGCAATCCCTATCAAACTACCACTGGCATTTTTCACAGAAATAGAACAAAAAATTTCACAATTTGTATGGAAACACAAAAGACCCCGAATAGCCAAAGCAATCTTGAGAACGAAAAACGGAGCTGGAGGAATCAGGCTCCCAGACTTCACACTATACTACAAAGTTACAGTAATCAGGACAGTATGGTATGGGCACAAAAACAGAAATATAGATCAATGGAACAAGATAGAAAGCTCAGAGATAAACCCACACACGTATGGTCACCTTATCTTTACTAAAACAGGCAGGAATATACAGTGGGGAAAGGACAGCCTCTTCAATAAGTGGTGCTGGGAGAACTGGATAGGCACATGTAGAAGTATAAGATTAGAACACTACCTAACACCATACACAAAAATAAGCTCAAAATGGATTAAAGACCTAAGTGTAAGGTCAGAAAGTATCAAACTCTTAGAGGAAAACATAGGCAGAATACTCTATGACATACATCACAGCAAGATCCTTTTTGACCCACCTCCTAGAGAAATGGAAATAAAAATAAAAATAAACAAATGGGACCTAATGAAACTTCAAAGCTTTTGCACAGCAAAGGAAACCATTAACAAGACCAAAAGACAACCCTCAGAATGGGAGAAAATATTTGCAAATGGAGCAACTGACAAAGCATTAATCTCCAAAATTTACAAGCAGCTCATGCAGCTCAATATCAAAAAAACAAACAACCCAATCCAAAAATGGACAGAAGACCTAAATAGACATTTCTCCAAAGAAGATATACAGACTGCCAACAAACACATGAAAGAATGCTCAACTTCATTAATCATTAGAGAAATGCAAATCAAAACTACAATGAGATATCATCTCACACCAGTCAGAATGGCCATCATCAAAAGATCTAGAAACAATAAATGCTGGAGAGGGTGTGGAGAAAAGGGAACCCTCTTGCACTGTTGGTGGGAATGTAAATTGATACAGCCACTGTGGAGAACAGTATAGAGGTTCCTTAAAAACTAAAAATAGAATTACCATATGATCCAGCAATCCCACTACTGGGCATATACCAAAAGAAAACCATAATTCAAAAAAACACATGCACTGCAATATTCACTGCAGCACTATTTACAACAGCCAGGTCATGGAAGCAGCCTAAATGCCCGTCGACAGTCGTAGGGATAAAGAAGATGTGGTACATATATACAATGGAATATTACTCAGCCATAAAAAGGAACAAAATTGAGTCATTTGTTGAGACGTGGATGGATCTATAGACTGTCTTACAGAGTGAAATAAGTCAGAAAGAGAAAAACAGATATCGTATATTAATGCATGTATGTGGAACCTAGAAAAATGGTACATATGAACTGGTTTGCAGGGCAGAAATTGAGACACAGATGTAGAGAACAAACGTATGGACACCAAGGGGGGAAAACTGCGGCGGGGTGGGGATGGTGGTGTGCTGAATTGGGCGATTGCATTTGACATGTATACACTTATGTGTATAAAATTGATGACTAATAAGAACATGCTATATAAAAAATAAAATAAAAATCAAAAATTAGAAAAAACTAAAAACAAAAAATAAAAACACAAAAGAAACAAAGAAAAGAATAAAACCTGAATATTAGAAGTATTAATAAAAGAAAACTTTCCCAGAGTTAGGATTTAGAAAAGACTTGTTATGTAAATTACCCTAATTGTATTTCTTAAAATAAACACATTTAATTATCATTTACCATCAATTTCCTCAAATCTTTTAAAAAATTTTCATAGCTGTTCTCTATAGATCAGCTCTTCCTTAATTCATTCAATTTCTCTATAACCTTCACTTAAAAACTGGTAAAATGGGGAACTTTCTTATATTCCAAGCTTCTTACGTGTTTTAACAATAGCACAATTATTAGTAAAATCTATAAATATAAAGGCCTTATGTAATAAAGAGTTGACTGATCCCATTTCATGCAATTTGAGCAAAATGACTGAATTTTGACTTGACAACTCATGCAGTCTAATATATTTAATTCTTTATGATGGTTCTGTTGATATTGCCTTTACAAATGAGATCAACATTTTCTTTAAATACTTTACAAATAAGGGAAAGATATAAGCATAGTGACTTCACACTCTATCACTGTGCTATTTTTTCTCATTTAAAACATATTCCTTCCACAGAATGGATAAGAAACTACCCTCATGATAAGGTTTAAGTAGCTCTTCTACTCTTCAAAAGATCTCAATGACCAGTCCCCCAATCCTGAAATTTCATTATTAGAATCAGGTACTACTAATTCTTCTTCTTGTTTAAAGTAAAGTTAATCCACAGACATTATGACCTTAAGTATAAAAATGATTTGGTAGACAGGTATTTTATTGGAGTAGATTTTGTTCGAGGTAAAAGAGAAAAAAAGATGGCTTCAGAGATCAGAGAAATCAAGAAAAACTAATAAAGGGGGAAATAAGTCACTGAAAGACATTCACCAGGTTCACAAGCTTGCCTGCAGCTAGTTAGTTTTGATACTTAAAAAACAATATATATATATATACGTGTGTGTGTGTGTATGTATATATAGACTATGAGTGGCCTACGTTAATAGGGATAAAGCTAGGAAATTGAAGACTGTCAAACAACAACAAATATAAAGGTAGGTCAAATGTTTTTTGTAGCTATTGCAGGAAAGATATTTTCCATTAAATAGGAATGATAAAGATAAAGATTTAGGGCATTAATAGAGAAACATCATTTTTGATGGCCAGTATCTGGCCACACTTGACCTTTCTGTAGGAATTAATTGTAGTAGCCCAGGATTCACACATATTCAACTGTGGTAAAAAGTAGTTAATATGATAATTCAATTGGACATACATGTCTTAAAAACGGTTACCCTCAATTTAGCTGTCAGCACTCTCCATAAAGAGACTCTGCAATTTTCCTTAACTAGAAATGAATTAAATGATTAAAAAATAAGTGCTGGGTCTTCCCTGGTGGCGCAGTGGTTGGGAGTCCGCCTGCCGATGCAGGGGACACAGGTTCATGCCGCGGAGCGGCTGGGCCCGTGAGCCATGGCCGCTGATCCTGCGCATCCGGAGCCTGTGCTCCGGGACGGGAGAGGCCACAACAGTGAGGACCCGCATACCGCAAAAAGCAACAACAACAACAACAACAAAAAAGTGCTGAAATGAGCTCAGGACAGAAATAATAACCTTGATTCTTATTTTCTTTAGAAATGTTATTTATATACAAAATGAAAAATAGATGCTATATAAGATTTATTAATTAGGTGCTTGAGCAACTTTTCCAGTTTTCTTGCCTTGTTTGTCTTTAATTTACAAAATACTTTTCATTAAACATATTTATTTTTTCTTGAATAGAGTCAAGTAGTTTAATAAAGACATCATTACCTCTGCATACTCTCCAACTCCCACAGAGACAGAAAATGTAAAATCTAAAATAAATTCTATGGCTATGAAACAAGTAGCTTAATTGAAGTACATTAATTTTGGTCTGCTTTCAAAATTAAAAGTTATTTCAGTTAACAGATGGGGAAAAGTCTGGAGGTCTTAAACCTAATACTACCCTAATAAACTCAGCATAAGGTTCTTATTTCTCTAACATAAAGCGACTTAATGCAAATGAGGATACACAGTAAATATTACTTAGCGCTCATTATGAAGTGTTAAATCCATCATCACAGCATGTGGCTCAGGACCTACGAGTTTAATCTACCGAGTAACATAACATTGGTGTATAAATATGTACTCTCTACAAATCTAAAGTGTATTTCATTTGTTAAAACCTGTAATTTTTAAGTACTTTCTAACTAGCACCCTGTAAACAGAATGATTAAGATTAATTACAATTCTCTGACTTTTAAATAAGAATATTTTATTGTGTCTTGGTTCCAGCACTGAAAGACCAGATGAACTTAATGCCCATCATTAGCAAGGACAATAAGAAACTTTATGAAACATGCTTATGTTTGTAATTTTATTTACCTTTCCACTTAATAATTATCAACCGATAAAACTCTTGTATATTTTTGTCCCAACTTGAAAAATGTAAGCTTATAAATCACACAGATCTATTAATTAATTATTAAAATGAATAAAAAACTAATATTTTAAAAACTTTCATATAATTAAAATAATTTGAAATAATATTCAAATAATTTTATTAATTGGTAATTACATTTGTCTGGTACGTGTACCTGTACACACACCCCTATATCTATTTATGTCTCTCTCTATATATATAGATACTCTCTCCCTCTATATATATATATAGAGAGAGAGAGAATGAATAAATTAGAGCAAAGCTGTTCCCAGTGACTGTAAAATAAGAGAATCTAGCATATAACATATCAGTTTTCCTTTCATTAACTGTCCACAGAAATGGAAACTATTTCAAATGAATTTTTATATATCATTTTCAGAATGACTTCTATCTTGATCTAAGTTACCTGCGCAGATAGTGTTTCAGTTCTCCTTTGCTTATATCAATGAAATTAGCCATCTTTTAACAAAAGGTATGAAAAAAAATGTATTATGTAGCTGTAGACAAAAAAGGAAAAATGTAGTAGTCATTTTTGACTGATTGATGATCCTATTCGTATGAAGAATGTCATTAGGTGTTGAAGACTGTCGAAACTCCTCATATGAAAAACAAGGATGTACCCAGACTCATTTTTAAAACCTAAGAGGGGCAATCAACCTTCTCATGCTTCTCCTATCCTCACCCATCATGGCCTTGTGAGCAAAGTTTTCTCTTTTTTCCCCAATGTTGTTGCATCACAGGTGGTAACTCCTCTCTCATTAGTTAATTTCCTGCTTCCCCACTCAAATCACAACCATACTCTGTAGGACAATTCTGAAACAGAACTTTCCTCCTGCTTTGCTTTAATTCACCTCAATTAAGGTTAGTCAGTAACATAACCTTAAAACATCCCTATAAATGGCTAATGCCATTAGAATGCAATTGGAATTACATGATTTTAAAGTATATTTGAAAGAATTTGTGTAATCTAACATCACTACTTTTCACATAAACACAGTGAGGCTCTGAGAGTCTAAATGACATGCCAGACTGGTGCCCATTCCAAGTGTCCAGTTAGCTCTCACCAATATTGCACCATATTAATAACTAATTTTGTCACTATTAGTTGGGTATTCTATTACATGTGTCCAAAAGCGTGCTGATTGATACAACTACTACTTGAATATGAAGTATATAGGGCTTGCTGTAGCTACCTGGAATATGAAGTCAACTATCCTGTCAAGACTCAACCAAAATACCTAAATGTTAAAGATTATTTTAACTTTGGTTTCCATATTATCATCAGGATCTTATGTATTTATGCAAAAGCTGTCCTATCAAAACTTAAATTACTGATTTATCTAATAGCCAACATGTGATGCATAGTCCCTATAAAGTGCTAGGTCTTCCAATATAAAGAATACTTTATCACCAATGCTACCTTCGTTTGCATGAATATTCTTAAGTTCTAAGAGATAGCAAAGTGTGATAGAAAGCAAAAATGTTTAATAATATATATTTCATTTATTGGCACTATGAAATGAACAATGGCAGCGTGGAAAAGCAAAACTTAAAACATCAGTGACATAATTAATAGTGATGTAATTAATCACACCATAAAAATGTTGAAAATAAATTTTCAGAATACAACCAGATATTCTCACTGAAGATTTAGCAACTGTTCCAAATTTTCAGGATGTTAAATTATCTGGGTCCTATAAAATTTCTTAAAAGTTTTTTATAGCATAATGTCGGTCAAAGGGTACAAACTTTCAGTTTCAAGATGAGTAAGTTCCAGGGATCTAATGTAGAGCGTGATGACTATAATTAACAATACTACACTGTACGCCTGAAATTTGCAGTAAAGATCTTAAATGTTCTCACCATAACAACAAAATGGTAATTATGTGAAAAGGAGGATGTGTTAAAGAACTTTACTGTGGTAAACATTTCTCAATATACATGTGTATCAAATATCGTCACTTTGTACACCTTAAACTTATACCATGTTATATGTTGATTATACCTCAATAAACCTAGAAAACATTGTTTTTTTATAAAATCATTCTTCTAAATGTCACGACATTCCAAAGTTTTTCTTCTATTTATGAGTTGTGTAGGACTGTATTAATCACCCATACTTGTAAGTTACCTTTTAAGAAATAACTCCATTATAATAGAGATTATCAACAAATTTTTTAATTTATTTATTTATTTATTTTTGGCTCTGTGTTGCACTGCGCAGGCTTCTCATTGCGGTGGCTTCTCTTGTTGCGGAGCACGGGCTCTAGGCGCGCGGGCTCAGTAGTTGCGGCTCATGGGCTTAGTTGCTCCGCGGCATGTGGGATCTTCCCCAACCAGGGCTCAAACCCGTGTCCCCTGCATTGGCAGGCGGAGTCTTAACCACTGCACCACCAGGGAAGTCCCTCAACAAATTTTTTTTTTAATTTACTTTTTGAACTTTAGATTCAGGGAATTCTGTTAATCCTATTTATCAGATTAGCAGGCTGTGCAAGGTCCCCACTCTTGGCTTATTTCACTTTTTTAATATGACTTGATGTTTGTCCATTTATCCTAATTTCCCCTCTCACTTCCTCCCTCCATATAGCACCACCAAGGGTACTCACTAGAATGAGTTATATTCTAACATATGTATACTTGAATAACATATTATTGTTTATGCATTTTAATAATCACATTATAATATTATTTTGTATTTCTTACTGTGTGTCACATTTTCTTAATATGCCCAATTTTATGATTTATTCTTGGGCTCTATGTATAGCTAATTAATTGTTCCTTAATTCTGCATAGTATTCACAGAGTTTATTAGAGTTTTAAAAATAGTCCACTTTTACTCGTCTTACTTTTCGAGAATACCTATTACTCACTACTGCAACATACAATTTTCTAAAAGAATAAATATAGGCCTTCACCGGTCATTTTTATAAAGATTTTATAAGAAAATCATTAGGAAACAAAAGCCAGCAATGTAACATAATGAAAACAGAGTCTTGATGGTGATTCTTCAACGTTCCTTTTCAGCGCCTCCAGTCGAAAGAGCACAGGACTGGGTGTTAGCGCCTGTGGATTTAATCCAAAAACTGCCCGACAGAAGCTCTGATCTTTCATTAGTCACTTAATGTCTCTAGACTTTTTTTCCCCCACTAATAAGATTTGTCGTTAGATTATATCATGTTAAACTTTTAGGTTCTAAAATTCTAAGCTACTCTCAATTGTTTAGAATACGTAGAAAATAGAAATTTTGTCTAACGAGGGTTTAAACATGAAAGGCACGGGATTTGCATTGTGCTCAAGATGCTGGCACTGGTATTCTTCCTCATAGGAATATGCAAAACATAATCCTCTTGGATTTCAGGAATAATCAAACCTGTATCTATACACTTAATTGTATTAACCTTGTTGAAAATGTTAAATAGTAACACATATAGAGTTAATCTTAAAAGAACAACATCTGTTAGCAATTGATAAATTTGTGAAACAATTATTTCTGAGAATGATACAGGTAATCTTCTCTTGTTGAAAGTAAACTTTGGAGCAAAGTAAGTCTAAGTTCAAATCCCAATGTTGTCACTTAAAAATTATTTGACTTCTGACAGATTATTAAATAGCTACGTATACTAGAACCTGTGAAGTGAAGGTAATGGAACTGTTTTGTGTAAATTGTTATTTGTTTGTTGTTAAACAATATACCATGAATCACTGGTAGGCAGGAGTGACATTTACTTTTCTTTTCATCCTTTCATTTGAGAATAATGTCTACAAAGATACTTAGTCCATTTTCTCCAAAAATTGAGCAAATTATTGAATCTTAATGAATCTATTTCATGTCTTTATAAATGTACATTTTTAAAATACAAGGAATCTTACTCTATTGAGAATAAGAACTGTTTGGCAGCTAGGCACTCAATTAACATTATTTCCACTTTCCCAATGCATATAGAAATGAATCATGAACAATGATCAAGCCATACTGTGAATAAAGTGTGGCATTACCTGTTCATTCGCTTGAACTTTTATTAAAAGAACATTTTACATCAGATACTGATCCAGTAAATAATCTAGTATTTTGTTTGAACATTTGGAAATTTCTGTTTATCTTCAGGCAGATAAAGCATCTTGGTGGTTAAATATTTTTTTCACTTGGACATTTTTAAAACCTGTAGAAAAGACCTACAGCTTTTGTCCAGAAATAAATAAAACCCATTATAGGTTAATAAAATGAACTAACTTGACCTGTAAGATTGGTATTGTTAAATTCTTTATTTTATCAAAGAGCACACATAGTTTAACAAATTAAATGTGACTACAGTTTAAAATAAAATACAATGATTTCACTTATATGTGGAATCTAAAAAACAAAACAAATGGACCAATAAAACAAAACAGAAAAAGACGCAGATACAGAGAAGAAACTGATGGTTGCCAAAGTGGAGAGGGGCAGGGGTAAAATAGGTGAAGGGGATTAAGAGGCACAAACTTCCAGGTATAAAATAAGTAAGTCACAGAGATGTAATATACAGAGTAGGGAATATAGTCAATAATGTTGTAATAACTTTGTATGTTGACAGATGGTTACTAGACTTATCATGGCAATTTGTAATGTATATAAATGTCAAATCACTACGTTGTACACCTGGAACTGATATAATATTATATGTCAACTATACTTCAATTTCAAAAAAAATAGAATAACAGTGTCCCATCCCTCACCAATCTCCCAATCTGGAATTTTATATCTCCATATTTCCACGTGATGTGCATATGGCTATTTTAATTCAAATATTATTACCAAACTTCAAGTTTCAGCATAAATACAGTTGCCACTTAGTTCTAAATCTTCCCTGAAAACCATACAGATGAATTCGGAGAAAACACACACACACGTGCATGCACACATACACGTAACACGAGGGAGGCTGCTATTGTTTTCATCTTCTGTAAGTGATAGAACAGCTCTTCACATTGTCACTCGTGTGTTTTCCTTCTTTCAAATACCCATTATCGCTATAGCACAAATTTTAATTACATTAGTATTTAGAGTAACTACTATCATGCTTTAATCTGGACGGGTGCACACTTGTAACCCTGTAACCTCCCTTCCTGACCAATCTGGAAACTCCCTTTGAGTCCTTCCTGTGTTGTGGCTCCTGTTTTCTGAAGGCCATTTCTTCCCCTTTCCTTACTTACTGGCTTGTGATGCTGGAGGTCATACTTTACTAAGTTACTTTTTTAAAAGGTATACTTTTGAGATTTTTGACTGTCTGAAAAGTATTTTTATTTTCATCTCATGTGCTTAATTATATTTTTTAACATATTGCTCCAATGTCTCTTTGTTCTTGTGTCATTGTTAAGGTGGCCAAAGCTATTCTGATTACAGATCCTTTGCATGTGACATTCATTTTTCTTCTGGGAAATCTTATGGGAACTTCTTTTTGGCTCTAGTATTCTGAAATTTCACCATTATGTTATTTGGAGGGAGTCTGTTTTCATCTACTGTGCTAGGCACTCAGTGGATTCTTGTGACCTGGAAATTCACATACTTGAGTTCTGGGAAATTTTCTTGAAATATTTGTCTATTTCTTTCCATGGATTTTTGTTTTCTCTTTCTAGGATGCTTATTATTCAACCATTAGGCTTCCTGGAACAATCTGCTAATTTCCTAATTTCTTTCCTTTTGAAGATTTACAGAATTTTATCTTCTAATCTATTCACTGAGATTTTCATTTCTCCTAATTATGTAGTGTCAGAGTCCTTTGAGGAGAAAGAAATTCTCTCCTTTTTTGAAAGGAGAGAATTTAGTAGAAAAAAAATTACCTAGCCAATAAACTTATAGCCAATTTGTTGTTTGTTGACTAGGTAACTGAAAGGTTAATCCCACTACTGGGCATATATATCCAGACAAAACTATAATTTAAAAAGATATATGTACCCCAATGTTCATAGCAGCACTATTCACAATAGCCAAGACATGGAAACAACCTAAATGTCCATCAACAGATGAATGGATAAAGAAGATGTGGTACATACAATGGAATATTACTCAGCCATAAAAAAAACTAATGGCATTTGCAGCAACATGGATGCAACTAGAGATTTTCATGCTAAGTAAAGTAAGTCAGAAAGACAAATACCATATATCACCTGTATGTGGAATCTAAAATATGACACAAATGAATGTATCTGTGAAACAGAAACAGAATCACAGAAATAGAGAATAGACTAGTGGTTGCCAAGGGGTAGGGGGGTGGAAGAAGGATGGATTGGAAGTTTGGGATTAGCAGAGGCAAACTGGTATATATAGAATGGATAAACAACAAGGTCTTACAGTATAGCACGGGAATTATATTCAAAATTCTGTGATATTGGAACCATAATGGAAAACAATGTGAAAAAGAATGTATATATAACTGAGTCACTTTGCTGTACAGCAGTAATTAACACAACACTGTCAGTCAACTATACTTCAATTAAAATTAATTAATTTAATTAAATTTAAAAAAGAAAGCTCACAAAATTAGTGATGGCAGGAAGTGGCCACCACCCTAGTGTTAAAGGAACAAAGGTAAGAGGCTGAAATAATTAAAACCTAGAAATATACAAGAGGGGTGTCCTGGAACTGATTTCTGAGAAGATACTAGTGCATTGGTGCTGGTGTCTCTGAATTCAGAGGAAGGGCCTTCTGGGCCTGTGACTGTGACATCTGAGGAGGGGCTCCAGTAGACAAGCACTGATACCTCTGATGTGGGAGGGCATGATGAAGCTAGTTTTGCCAGTGTTGGAAAAAAAGATGCCAACTGTACTTATCTAGACGTTGCTATTAGAAGAAAGCGATGCTGCTGGGGTGGAGAAGCATTTTGGGGAAGCAAATGGGAATAAGTCCTCTGTCCTTGCCCCAGCCTCACAGCCTCCCTCTCACCGCCCCCTACCCTAGTGACAAAGTCTAACCTGGAACAGCTGGTAAAGCAGAAACAGAGTTTACAGAGTCCCTGTTCCACCATCACAAAGCAGAGGATAGAAGGATGGGTTTGGAAGTGAGAAACAGTAACTCTTTTATTGTTTTTGAAGATTTCATTTTTTATAACATTCTGACCAAATATCATGAATGTGGCATTTTCTATCTCTGTAGATACTGAAATTTTCTTCTCCCTATATAGTGTCTGTTCCTCTAAGTTATAGTTCCTGTTTTTTTTCTTTGCTGTTTTTGTTTTATTTTTTGTCTTCCTCCACTTCTGATTATTTTCTTTCCAGTTATCATATTCTATGTGTGAAACTTGCCAGGAATACTTGGGCATCTGCCTACACTTATAATTGAGAGACTAAAACTCTAAGTATGTGGAAGAAACTTAGCAAATTTAAGCTTATCTTAGATCCTTATGAATAGGGATTTCTTAGGGAAATCCTGGTGGCAGTACCTCTCCTTTTGAGCAGGTCAGTTTCCCAGAGGACTCTCTCCTTTTGAGCAGGTCAATTTCCCAAAGGACTTTCTCAGTCTCTGGCCTGAATGTAACACTCTGCCACTGAACCCAGAAAGGCAGATTTCTGTAATCTAATTATTCCGATAAATCAATTACTGCCCATCCACCTGCTTTACAGATTTTTCTTTTTTCTGTTTTACTCTCATTTTTTCAAGCTATGGCCATGAGTGCTTTATCATGAAAATCTACTCAATGTATTAATATGGTAATAATGACAGTAGTCCAGTGAAAGACTCCATGCTAACATAGATGATGGGTTGTTATATTTGAGCTGTTTATTAACAATATCCACAAAAATGATTTTTAAATGAAGTGCTAAATAATTGAGGCTAGAAAATTTACGCTAATAGAATCACTGGAAGTTTTCCTTACTATCCTTCTTCAGACACGTTGCACCTCAATGGTCTTTACAAAATAAACTCTGAAAACATTTTTAAACTTTTAGGATAACCAAGTATATAATCCCACTTAATTCTCTTCAACTTTAAGTACAGGTTGCCTGAAATAGTTATTTCTTATGAATGAGAGTTTTGTAAAATGCTCAGCACAGAATCCTGCAATGTGTAATGCTAGAGGATTTATCTTATCTGCAACTTTATTTAAAAGGAAGGAAAGAAAGAATAACACCCTCTAGAATCACTTCACTCTCCAATTCTATACTGCTGTAAAGAGACGGTTTTATCAGAGTTTCTGTGTGTACTGCGAAAATCTCTGTGCATCAAGCGGATTAGGAAAATAAATGGTCAGATCTTATCTCAAGGAAATTGTCATTAACCAAGACTGATACCTTAATAATACTAGAGATGTAATTATAGTTTAATTTGGAATTGAATTTCGATCGGTTCTTCTGTAAAGAATGAGTTATTATCAAGCAATACTAGAACCTCAAAATCTTATTTGTATTTGTTTTCAAATCAATAAAATGTGCTTTCAGCTTATCAAGACTTTAATATTAGATTTTTTTGAGATTAGCTAGAGACGAATGTAATTGGAAAGTAGTATTTGTAGTATTAAAAGAGCATGCCTCTGTATTTGATGACTCAGATTAATGTAGATTCAGTGTGAAAATATGAGCTTCATTTATTGGCTTGTATGTTCTTCATATACAGCCAGATTGCATAATTTGAATTTTCCCTGCTGTATCAAAGAAACAACCTAGTTATTTTAGGTAGACATAATACCTAAACTATAGTCATATACAAGGCACACAAATAGTTTAGTATAATAATACACATAATAGATACTGTTTATTAGTCAATGTATATCAGACACCTGCTATGACCTTTTGACAAAATTCAACACCCATTTATGATAAAAACTCTCCAGAAAGTGGGCATAGAGGGAACCTACCTCAACATAATAAAGGCCATATACGAAAAACCCACAGCAAACAGCATTCTCAATGGCGAAAAACTGAAAGCATTTCCTCCAAGATCAGGAACAAGACAAGGATGTCCACTCTCACCACTATTATTCAACATAGTTTTGGAAGTCCTAGCCATGGCAATCAGAGGAGAAAAAGAAATAAAAGGAACACAGCTTGGAAAAGAAGAACTAAAACTGTCACTGTTTGCAGATGACATGATACTATACATAGAGAATCGTAAAAATGTCACTAGAAAACTACTAGAGCTAATCAATGAATTTGGTAACGTTGCAGGACACAAAATTAATGCACAGAAATCTCTTGCATTCGTATACGCTAATGATGAAAAATGTGAAAGAGAAATTAAGGAAACACTCCCATTTACCACTGCAACAAAAAGAATAAAATACCTAGGAATAAACCTACCTAGGGAGACAAAAGACCTGTATTTCTTATAGAACACTATAAGACACTGATGAAAGACATTAAAGATGATACCAGCAGATGGAGGGATATACCATGTTCTTGGATTGGAAGGATCAATATTGTGAAAATGACTATACTACCCAAAGCAACCTACAGATTCAATGCAATCCATATCAAATTACCAATGGCATTTTGTAGAGAACTAGAACAAAAAATCTTAAAATTTGTATGGAGACACAAAAGATCCCAAATAGACAAAGCTGTCTTGAGGGAAAAAGACGGAGCTGGAGGAATCAGACTCCCTGTCGTCAGACTATACTACAAAGCTACAGAAGTCAAGACAATATGGTACTGGCACAAAAAGAGAAACATAGATCAAGGGAGCAAGATAGAAAGTCCCGAGATAAACCCACACACCTATGGTCAACTAATCTATGACAAAGGAGGCAAGGATATACAATGGAGATAGGACAGTCTCTTCAATAAGTGGTGCTGGGAAAACTGGATAGCTACATGTAAAAGAATGAAATTAGAACATTCCCTAACACCAAGCACAAAAATAAACTCAAAATGGATTAGAGAATTAAATGTAAGACCGGACACTATAAAACTCTCAGAGGAAAACTTAGGAAGAACACTCTTTGACATGAATCACAGCAAGATCCTTTCTGACCCACCTCCTAGAGTAATGGAAATAAAAACAAAAATAAACAAATGGGGTCTAATGAAACTTAAAAGCTTTTGCACAGCAAAGGAAACCATAAACAAGACCAAAAGACAACCCTCAGAATGGGAGAAAATATTTGCAAATGAAGCAATTAACAAAGGATTAATCTCCAAAATTTACTAGCAGCTCATGCAGCTCAATAACAAAAAAACAAACAACCCAATCCAAAAATGGGCAGAAGACCTAAATAGACATTTCTCCAAAGAAGACATACAGATGGCCAAGAAGCACATGAAAAACTGCTCAACATCACTAATTATTAGAGAAATGCGAATCAACACTACAATGAGGTATCACCTCACACCAGTTAGAATGGGCATCATCAGAAAATCTACAAACAACAAATGCTGGAGAGGGTGTGGAGAAAAGGGAACCCTCTTGCACTGTTGGTGGGAATGTAAATTGATACAGCCACTATGGAGAACAGTATGGAGGTCCCTTAAAAAATTAAAAATAGAATTACCATATGATCCAGCAACCCCACTACTGGGCATATACCAAAAGAAAACCATAATTCAAAAAGACACATGCACCCCAATGTCCATTGCAGCACTATTTACAATAGCCAAGTCATGGAAGCAACCTAAATGCCCATCGACAGACGAATGGATAAAGAAGATGTGGTACATCTTGGAATACAATGGAATATTGCTCAGCCATAAAAAGGAACAAAACTGGGTCATTTGTTGAGACATGGACGCTTCTAGAGACTGTCATACAGAGTGAAGTAAGTCAGAAAGAGAGAAACAAATATCGTATATTAATGCATGTATGTGGAACCTAGAAAATGGTACATATGAACCGGTTGGCAGGGCAGAAGTTGAGACACAGATGTTGAGAACAAAGGTATGGACACCAAGGCGGGAAAACTGTGGAGGGGTGGGGATGGTGGTGTGATGAATTGGGCGACTGGGATTGACATGTATACACTGATGTGTACAAAATTGATGACTAATAAGAATCTACTGTATAAAAAAGTAAATAAGATTAAAAATTTAAGAAAAAAATTCTCTTTTGTTCTTTAATCTAGCTCAAATGGGGTGTTCTTCCTTGCAATCAAGGAGTCTTCTGCATTATTTGCCTGAAAGTGACTGTACAGGATTTTGATACAGGGAAAGGGAAACATTTTTCAGCTTGAATATCAACCTCTTAAATTGGTAGTAGTTGAGAAGTAATATGAATGATGACTTATTGTCTAATTTACTTTATTTTCTGAAAAAATAGCATGTGAAAAACCTCAAGAAAGGAGTCGTAATCTTGTTTCTTAACTGGATCCCCATCAGCAGCTAAAAGGCTGTGACACTCACTAGAAGGTAATGTCAGCTTAATATGTATTGATTAATGGTTTTGTAATTTTCAAAGTGCCTGTATTGTTCCAAATCTTGTTAGGATTTTACACAACATTGATATGACTTCTTTCTGTAAAAAAAGAATATACTCAGTACTTATTGGTGACCTTCCAATTTTTTTTTTTTTTTTTTTTTTGCTAAACTGAAACCATGGCAACCTGTAGATGCAGCGTGTCATTTTTTCTCTCCTGAGTTAAAGGAATTTCAATCTTCTTAGACTAACCTTTCAGATAAAAATTGTTTTACTACAGATATATAGCAGGAGCGTATTTTCCTAAAACTTGAAATAGCTCCAAATATATTATTTTGCATACTTTAATAGTATCTAAACTAATTAAATACGTCAAAAAAAGTGACTCTCTTCATTTTTTAACAGTTTTCAAAATATGTTTTCCAAAACAAAACTGCAATTTCTTTAACACGGCATGTTTTCTCTTTCCTTGATTAACTATGAGCAGTAAAAATAGGACTAACTGACTAAATTCTCTAGCATGGGTCATGATCCAGTTTAACTACAATGTGAACCTGAGAATACTTGATGCAGATTACATGTGAGCACGCAGCACCTTCTTAGTTGTGCTAAAGCTGAGAAGGCATTTTATTTAGTTTAGGTATAAAACCAATCTATGGGAACTGGGCTTCCCTGGTGGCACAGGGGTTAAGAATCCGCCTGCCAGTGCAGGGGGCACGGGTTCGAGCCCTGGTCTGCAAAGATCCCACATGCAGCGGAGCAACTAAGCCCATGCGCCACAACTACTGAGCCTGGGCTCTAGAGCCCACGAGCCACAACTACTGAGCCCACGTGCAGCAACTACCGAGAGCCCCTGCTCTACAACAAGAGACGCAACTGCCATGAGAAGCCTGCGCACTGCAATGAAGAGAGGCCTCCGCTCACCGCAACTAGAGAAAAGCCCACGCGCGGCAACGAAGACCCAACGCGGCCAAAAATAATTAAAAATCTATAGGAACTACTTTCAGAATAATATTTGTAATACAATAATAATAATAATCAAAAAAGCAGCATTATGATGTTTTAGATAGAGCCTCTGGCTGGGAATCAAGACATCTGGGATGTGGATATATTTTGGCTGTCCATTCAAGATGGATTTCAGAGGGCTTGCTGTGTAACAGCCACTGCACCACACACTGGGGTAATAAAAGAGTGAACTAACCCCAAAAGTCCTCAACTCTCATAGAGTCTAATGTGAAAGATAGAAAGTGATGATGGCTACGAGGGATGATATTTGGGTACAATGAGAGAATCAAAGGGGTATAAGATATTGTGGGATATATGATGCCCCCACAGCTGCCGCCCTGCCCCCATCACATGCCAAAAAAAAAAAAAGATGCCCACATCCTAGTTGCTGGACTCTGTTGCCTATGTTATCTTATAGGCAAAAGAGACTCTACAAATGTGATTAAGGATCTTGAGACGAGGAGATTATCCTGGATTATCTAGGTGGGCCCAGTATAATCATAAGGGTCCTTTTAAGACAGATAAAGAAGGGTCTGGAGGGCTTCCCTGGTGGCATAGTGGTTAAGAATCCACCTGCCAATCCAGGGGACACACGGGTTCGAGCCCTGGTCCGGGAAGATCCCACATGCCGCGGAGCAACTAAGCCCGCACGCACAACTACTGAGCCTGCACTCTAGAGGTCACGAGCCACAACTACTGAAGCCTGCACACTTAGAGCCTGTGCTCAGCAACAAGAGAAGCCACCACAATGAGAAGCCATCACACCACAACGAAGAGTAGCCCCCGCTTGCCGCAACTAGAGAAAGCCCGTGCACAGCAACAAAGACCCAACGCAGCCAAAAATAAATCCATTAAAAATAAAAGAAGGGTCAGAGCCACAGAAAGATGTGATGATGGGAGGAGAGGTCAGGAAAGGAGAAAAACTGCTACAAACATGGCTTTGAAAGTGGTGAAGGAGCCACGAACCAATGAATCTAAGCGGCCTCTAGGAACTAGAAAAGGTAAGGAAACATTCTCCCCTAGATCCTCCAGAAGGAATATGGGCCTGCTGACGCTGCATTTTTAGCCCAGTGAGAGCCCCTCTTGGACTTCTGACCCACAGAACTGGAAGAAAAGAGTGTTATTTTCTTCCAAATTACTTGCAGTAATTTGTTACAGCAGCAATAGGAAACTACCCCTGGAAAGCTCTTTCTGAACTAAAAATTAATCTTAGATATGATTCTGTGACTAATTCTAAATGTAGACAATTGATTTTAAGTCAATAGTTTCCCTAATTACAACATTAACAAAGACACAAAGAGTGAAAATACATACACATAATAACATTCTAAATATTCCCTTCCTGCTTCTCAGTGATTCACTTTGATGTGTTCCTTTGGTTTTTCATTTTTCCTCCACATGTGGCCATCTTGTTGATGTCTGTTCATATTCAGTGTAACTTCCAATATTCATAGTTCTTCAAATCTATCTGATCTCTCTTTCACCCTCTCTTGCCCCCATCCCAAGCCTCTAAATATATCTGCATGCATACACACACACTCCCAAACACATAAGGCTTTTCAATTCAGAAAAATTATAGCAAGAACCCCCAGTATTGTATTGGTAAGGATTTGTACTTTGTTCTAGAATTTAAACAGATTTTTCTTCCCTTTTCTCCTTCGTACTCGCTGAGTGGAATAAGATCCAACAATGTGAAAAGAAAAATAGAAATATCATACATAGTGCTTAAGTACTATATATCTGGGGACACTCAGTGTATTTTTAAAATTATACTCTATAATTACTGCACAGTAAATGCCAGACTTCAGAACTGAACCCTTGGTAAATTGCCTTGACTGTTACCTACTTAAATTTTTATTTTAGGTACTGATAAATCTCTTGGCCCTGACAAGATTTCAATCCCATGCTCAGGATCTGAATGTGAAAAATCTCAAAAATGATGTAGGCAATGTGGCCGATTCACAAACAAACAAGAATTAGTAACACTGTCCATCAGATAAGTCCATTCATAGAAATGCTCATGTGTGTGAAACAGAATGTTAAAATCACCATTTCCCCCCAAAAAGCAACTTTACAATGTATTATGTATAAAATCCACATGGCCTTAGAGAAATCCTCTACATAGAGATCATTCTGGAATATCTCATTCAGACAAAAAACTTCCTTCAGACACATGGATTTTAAAGAATTTATGTCTGAAAGTAAATAAGTTATGTGATTCTCTCCTCTTCAGCAATACAAGCAATCTGAGTTATTTTTCTCTCAATTTACTAAAATGCTAACAAAAGTTTCAATGATCCCTTAAAAGTAGGAGATACAGGTTTTGCAATTTAAGAAAAAATAACTGAGGGCTCTGTGAATCCTTCCAATATAATTGTCTCCTCCTCTTTTGTTATTTATTTAATTTTTGGCTAGACTCTTTGCCCGTTTATTGTTGTCCCATTCTCTTGAGACAAACCAGAACAAAATACTATTCAACATCTTAAAGTTTGGGGAAGCCTGTTTGGTTTTCACAATACAGATTTAACTCCTTATCTGTGGTGAAACCTGTTAATTTGCAACACAGAGAGAAATCAAGAGTTTATTACGCCATACTGCAAATATCTGGTTACAAAAAGACAAAATAATCATTAAGACAAAAATTATTTTTGCTGTTTGAAATGATTAGGGATTTGCTGTCACTTAGATCATTTTGATTTTTCCTGATGGGATATTTTAGACAACTGAAGTTGAATCGGTTTTTTGCAGAAACTAATACACACATTTACAAACCCAGATCATCGGTAAAATCTGTGATTTGTTGAAAGTACTGCCGACTCTGGAGCAACACAGGTTTGAACCGTGTGGGTCCACTTATAACTGGGTTTTTTTCCCCAACAAATATTGGAAAATGTTTTGGATATAGGTGACAATTTGAAAAAATTCACAGACAAACCGTGTAGCCTAGAAATATCTCAAGTTAGGTAAGTCAAGAATGCATACAATATATGTAGATACTAGTCTATTTTATCATTTACTACCATAAAATATATGCAAATCATTAAAGGTTAAAATTCATCAAAACTTATGTACACACACACTTACAGAACATGCATAGCACCATTCAGTCGAGAGAAATGTGAACAAACGTAAAGATGCAGTATTACATCATAACTGCACAGTACATATTGTTCTACTGTAATAACTCCCTATGTGTCTCCTGTTGCTATTACACCCAGTTCAAGGGTCCAGAGTATCTGCTTAAAACGACATGTGACACTAATTATGTCCTGGGATGATGTGTGTTTATCCCTCCTAAACTGTGTATTTCAGTAAACAGTGATCCCCTGTGGTTCTTGGGTATTTCTCGTGTTTAGTAGGATACCATAAACCCTGAGTAACACCATGGGACCCATACAAAGTGCCATTAGTGCTGCTGGAAATGCTCCCAAGAAGCAAAGGAAAGTCATGACATTACAAGAAAATTTGAATTGCTTGATTTGTATCGTAGATTGAAGTTTGTAGCTGCAGGTGCCACCGTTTCAAGATGAATGAATCCAGCATAAGGACCACTGTGGGAGGGAGGGAGGGAGGGAAGGAAGGAAGGAAGGAAGGAAGGAAGGAAGGAAGGAAGGAAGGAAGGAAGGAAGGAAGGAAGGAAGGAAGGAAGGAAGGAAGGAAGGAAGGAAGGAGGGAAGGAAGGAAGGAAGGAAGGAAGGAAGGAAGGAAGAGAAAAATTCATGAAGCTGGACCTGCAGCTATACCTTGCACTTTTTGCAAAAAATATCTTTTTATCTCATATTGAAAATGCAGCTTTTATGTGTGCAGCATTGCTTATAAGCAAGGCCTACCCATAGACTCTAATATGATTGGAGAAAAACAAAGTCATTACTGTATATGACAACCTAAAGCAAAAGGATGGTGAAGGATTTAAAGGTGGAGAATTTAATGCCAGCAAAGGATGGTCTGATAATCTGAGAAAGAGGTTTGGCTTTAAAAATGTCAAGATAACAGGAGAAGCAGCTTCTGCCGACCAAGAGTTCCCAGATACTATTAAGAAAATCATTGAGGAGAAAGATCTACCTGAACAGGTTTTTAATGCAGATGAAAGTGCCCTGTTCTGGGGGGGGCGGAAAATGCCACAAAGGACATTTATTAGTAAGGAAGAGAACCTAGTGCCTGGATTTAAGGCAGGAAGGGATGGACTAACCACTGTTTTGTGCAAATGCAGTTGCGTTTATGATCAGGACTGCCCTTATCTATAGAGCTGATAACCCCCCAGGCTTGGAGGGAAAAGATAAACACCAGCTGCCAATCTTTTGGTTGTACAACGAGGAGAAGACCTGGACAACAAAAACCCTTTTTTTGCATTGGTCCCATCAATGCTTTGTCCCTGAAGTCAGGAAGTATCTTGCCAGTAAGGGACTGCCTTTTAAAGTTCTTTTGTTATTGGACAATGCCCTTGGCTACCCAGAAGCCCGCGAGTTCAATACCAAAGGTGTCAAAGTGGTCTACTTGTCCCCAAACAACATCTCTAATTCAGCTTGTAGATCAGGGAGTCATAAGGACCTTTAAAGCTCATCACACATGGTACTCTATGGAAAAGACTGTCAACACTATAGAAGAGAACGCCGCTAGAACAACACAAAAGTCTGGAAGGATTATACCGCTGAAGATGCCATTGTTGTTATAGAAAAAGCTGTGAAAGCCGTCACGCTCAAAACAACAGATTCCTGAAGAAAACTGTGTCCAGATGTTGTGCATGACTTCACAGTATTTACAACAAAGCCAATTGAAGAAATCATGAAAGAGACTTTGGATATGGCAAAGAAGGTGGGGGGTGAAGGGTTCCAAGAGATGATCTTGGAGAAATCCAAGAGCTAATAGGCACTACAGCAGAGGAATTAACAGAACACAACTTGGGATGGAGATGAGTGGTTCCGATCCAGAGCCAGACAGTGAGAAACAGGACTAGAAAAAGCAGTGCCAGAAAACAAATTGACATTAGACAGTCTGGCAGGAGGGTTACGATTACTCAGGACTGCTTTTGACTTCTTGTATGACATGGACCCTTCTATGATACGGGCAGTGAAACTAAAGCAAATGGTGGAAGGAGGATCTGTCCCATACAGAAACCTCTTTAGAGAAACGAAAAAGTAAAATTGTCGGACAGAAATTACAACGTATTTCCATGAAGTTACACCGGGTGTGCCTGCTTCTCCTGCCTCCCCTTCCACCTCCTCTACCTCTTCCATCTCTGCCGCCCCTGAGACAGCAAGATCAACCCCTCCTATTCTTCGTCCTCCTCAGCCTACTCAACATGAAGATGATGAGGATGAAGACCTTTATGATGATCCACCTCCACTCAGTGAGTAGTAAATAATCATCACGCCATACAGTTAATAAACTTATCTGTTGGGTATGTTGTGAGTGTTTTCGTGTGAAAATCTAATAACTGTATGGCAAGAACTGTATGAGATGTCTTTGTGTCATCATCATCACCTTCATCATCATCATCAGAGTATTCATCATGTAGAACATTGTATGCAAGACTTGTATTGAAGTGGATAGCCTACCATTACATAGGCAGAAGGTGAGTGATATTTAACATAAAATTAAGTGTGTTAGTTTTCTTACTGTTTTATAATTTGCTTTCAAAGAATTGTATTACTGTACAGTATGCCTCTTCTCTTATGCTTGGAGAAACTGCATATCAGCCTATCATCACAGGTAAGTGGTTTTTTAAAAAATGCAACGATGTTTCCAATACTGTATTATGATTATGACTGTAATACTGTATGCCATAAAAATTTTATAATGATTCATTCATTAATGTATAGGCTAGGCTGCCATGAAGTAATTGTATCAATTACATTAGGCTACCAGAACGCAATCATACTGCCACGTCTTCATTTTCAATACATGATTAGTTATACCTGTAAATATGAATTTTTTGTATTATCTTTTCATTTTTGATGTCTAGTGTTAATTATACACATAATAGCTAGAGTATTTTGTATCACATAAGACAACATGGATGGAGGTACTGACGATACATCTTATAAACAGGACGTAAACTTACAGGATTGGTAAGTAGAGTACAATACTATAAATGTATTTTCCTTCCTTATGACTTTCTTAATAACATTTTCTTTTCTCTACCTTATTGTAAGAATACAGTATGCAATACATGTAACCTGTTTATGTTATTAGTAAAGCCTCCCGTCAACAGCAGGCTATTTGTAGTTAGGTTTTGGGGGAGTAAAAAGTTCTCAACTGCCCGGGGGCTGGGGGGGGAGGGGCCGGGGGAGTGCAGAGTCACATTGTTCAAGAGTCAACTGTGCTGCTGTACACAAAGAGAAAGTAAAAGGACCAGTTTTGGCCAATCATGTCTTTAAGTTAAATGTTAAAACATATGTTGAAAAGGCTGCTGTCCCTAAATAGGATAAACTGTGAAGCACTGATTTGAAAAATATGCCATGTTTTTTCCTTTTATAAAAAGAGCACTTTAAAAGTTAAATTAAAAGACATGGAAAGGCCCTGTGACTTACCACTGATATTTTCTAGGAGGAGCTGATGTATCACTGCAAGATGTTAAAGAGATGCCAGATACGCTTACAAACTATTTTTTCAAATGTTGATTTGTGGCAGTTTTCCATAGACTGATTCTTAATTTGAATCCTACTTTCCATTTTTTAAAGATAATAAAAATATTTTGTATTGCATCTGTCTTCTACTGGCAATAGTGCCAGTTTGTACCAATTTTTGGCATATTTTCCCTCTTAATTGCCTTTCCATATTATACAGCATTTCAAATAAATGGTGATTAAACACTTTATCCCCCTGAAAAAAGGGTATTTGAAACCTTACTGAAATGGAAGCAATCCTTGCAAACTCTATTAAAATATGAAAAAAATAACTTTCATTCTTAAAATGCCCAGTAGTAAATTATTTCCAGTATCTGTGATTAGAGTTTTCCTTAACTAAAAGCAACTCTTAATTCATTATTTCTATAAATGTTCATCTTTGTGACATCAGCTCTACCTAATACTCATTATATCTCACTCCAAAAGATAGATTCATGAAGTCAAAGTAGCGCGGTTCTTGGATATTACATATTTATCTTATATCTTATCTTATAACTACTAATATGTAAATTCTATTTTATTGTTTCAAAAAGTTACCTTTTTTTTCGGCCTACCAATATGAATTCTTAGTTTTCCACTGTTTATAAAAGGTAAATTATTACCCTTAGCTGATTATCCAAGTACTCATAAAACTCTTTATGTTACAAAAACTAGACTCGATGAATGTAACAATTTATGTTCAGGAGGCAAATAGCCTTTTTGTTTTGCTATAAGAAGAAATAGCTAAGAAATGGTTCCCCAGTCTAGTATTTACTTCATGTCATAGATTTAAATTAACTGCTGGCTCTGAACTCATTGCCACGTATTTAAATCAATAAGGGAAGAATCAGAAGGTCAAAGCAAATGTTTTTAAGAATAGAAGATAGGTTCAAAGATTCATTACCAGGATCTAAGTTTTCTACTAATGTAAGGATATTGTAATCAGAAAGAACTATATTATCTTGGCAGCCTGGGGCCCTAATGGCGCTGTAAATGGCAGGTTTCTGATCCTAAAACTGAAGAACAGGCAAGTGTCCACAGGCATGCCATCGTGGTGCATTTGTCTTAATATGGATTTGGCAACACGTGGACTTGTCCTGTTTTATCTACAAAACTCCTTTTTATCATTTTCTTTCCACATTCCTAACCTAATAAAGTTTTCTTACTCAGTTGGACAAAGCTGTAGTCCATTTCACAAGGTCTAGATGTAGCTTGAGAAATGCTTAACAGGTATCTTACAGGCTTTGGCAACTAAAGTAGACAAGTAGAGTAACTGAATAGATGTACTTCTAAATTTTTCCCTTCCAGGGACTTCAAAATCTTGTTAAATATTCTTAGAATATTCCAAAAATGACATCATAGGCCATAAGTAAAACCCATTTCCAAACATGGATTTTAATCAAAACAAACTTTTAAATTTAAAAAATCAAAATATTTGAGGGAAAACACTTTTCCAAAAATATTTTGGGGGCTTCCCTGGTGGCGCAGTGGTTGAGAGTCCGCCTGCCGATGTAGGGGACACGGGTTCGTGCCCTGGTCCGGGAAGATCCCACATGCCGCGGAGTGGCTGGGCCCGTGAGCCATGACTGCTGAGCCTGCGCGTCCGGAGCCTGTGCTCCGCAACGGGAGAGGCCACAACAGTGAGAGGCCCGCGTACCGAAAAATATATATATATATATATTTTTTTTATTTTGGAAGAAGAAATTAAAATAGAAATTTTACAGTTATGCATATATCACAATAAAAAGTGAAAAAAAATTAACTCCAAGAAGTTAGAAAAGCAATGATCAAATAAAACCAAGAAAATTAAGAGATAATATAAAAATATAATTAGATATGAATTCATTAGAAAACAGAGAGACATTACATTTTTGAAAAATACAGGAACCTTTTTTTAATAAATTAATAGATCCACAATTGGCAAACTTTTTCTGTACAGGGCCATAGAGTAAATATTTTAAGCTCTGCAGGCCATACTACATAGCTATTCAAAGCTGTCACTGTAGCATGAACACAGAGGAAATATGTAAATGAATGGGTGTGGCCGTGTTCCAATAAATTATTGACAGAAACAAGCAACAGGCAGGATTTGGTCTGTATGCCTTAGTTGGCTGACTTCTGGATTAGACTGAGTGTTCTCAACAAGAATGACTATTAGTTTTCTAGGATGACAAAAGCCTTTAGGACATGAACAACTATCCAATATTCCTTGACTATTCAGAGGAAACAAGGCAAAAGAAAACAAATGTACTTATTTTAATTATCAAAACAAATGGGTATATATCATAGAATGTTGCAAAATGTACATGGATTTGTTGATAAAACATGAGTCTAAAGGAAAACTTTATCCTTCTTGCAGAAACCCAGGAAGTTGAATTCACTAGGTGTGTTAGGAACAGGCATTAGAAAAGCTCAAGAACCACTGATAAGAGTCTCTAGCAAAACTAAACCCACAAAACAGAAAACGCAGATATACAGTATTAGAAGAAAGACGTAGCAACCTGTACATAAAACTGGTGTAGAAGTTCATATGTTTTATAAAAGAAAAAATATATGTCTTATGTGTAAGCAAAAAGCACTATGATCAGGTAGGGTTTATTCTATTCATGTAATAATTATTCAATATTTAAATGTTTTTATTTGCAAATAACCCTTTGTTTTAAAATCAATAACCAATAAAAACATTTTCTGAGATGACAAAAATAATAAAAGAGGAATAAAACAAATGAGAAATGTATACAGGAATATGAATAAAAATTTAAAACTACTGAAAGACAAAAGAAGGTTTGGTAAAATGGAGACACATCATGATCTTTTTTAGAAAGATTCAACATTGTTTACAAAAAATTTATCTCCAATCAATATCTAAATTCCGATTGTAATTAAATTACATTAGAATTTGGAACTTGGAAAACTGATTCTGAACTTAATCTGAAAGAATACAAATGACATTAGCCTAGATTTATGAAAGGATTCGCTGATCAGTAGCAAGGACTGTGGGTAGCAGACCGTCTCCAGCTGTAAGCACCTTCAGAGGTCAACTCACCTTGAGCTGAGCCTACTCTTCTTATTTATCCCCAGAAAATAAGCTCAGATTAATATGTCACTCCCCAGCACTGCCACATTGGTCTTTTTGCAGCTCACATCTACTCTGTATAAGAGGCCTTGAATGATGAGTTGAAAGAAGAAAAACCTGGGCTTGCTCTGCTGATGTCAGCTCAGAATATGGGACAGTTCTGAAAAGGGATAATGGCTCTATTTCAGGCACTCCCTAACACCATACACAAAAATAAGCTCAAAATGGATTAAAGACCTAAATGTAAGGCCAGACACTATCAAACTCTTAGAGGAAAACAGAGGCAGAACACTCTATGACATAGATCACAGCAAGATCCTTTTGGACCCACCTCCTAGAGAAATGGAAATAAAACCAAAAATAAACAAATGGGGTCTAATGAAACTTCAAAGCTTTTGCACAGCAAAGGAAACCATAAACAAGACCAAAAGACAACCCTCAGAATGGGAGAAAATATTTGCAAATGGAGCAACTGACAAAGGATTAATCTCCAAAATTTACAAGCAGCTCATGCAGCTCAATAACAAAAAAACAAACACCCCAATCCAAAAATGGGCAGAAGACCTAAATAGATATTTCTCCAAAGAAGATATACAGATTCCCAACAAACACATGAAAGAATGCTCAACATCATTAATCATTAGAGAAATGCAAATCAAAACTACAATGAGATATCATCTCACACCAGTCAGAATGGCCATCATCAAAAAATCTAGAAACAATAAATGCTGGAGAGGGTGTGGAGAAAAGGGAACACTCTTGCACTGCTGGTGGGAATGTGAATTGGTACAGCCACTATGGAGAACAGTATGGAGGTTCCTTAAAAAGCCACAAATAGAACTACCATATGACCCAGCAATCCCACTACTGGGCATATACCCTGAGAAACCCATAATTCAAAAAGAGTCATGTACTAAAATGTTCATTGCAGCTCTATTTACAATAGCCAGGAGATGGAAGCAACCTAAGTGTCCATCATCAGATGAATGGATAAAGAAGATGTGGCACATATATACAATGGAATATTACTCAGCCATAGAAAGAAACGAAATTGAGTTATTTGCAGTGAGGTGGATGGACCTAGAGTCTGTCATACAGAGTGAAGTAAGTCAGAAAGAGAAAGACAAATACCGTATGCTAACACATATATATGGAATTTAAGGGAAAAAAATATCATGAAGAACCTAGGGGTAAGACAGGAATATAGACACAGACCTACTAGAGAATGGACTTGAGGATATGGGGAGGGGAGAGGGAAGGGTAAGCTGGGACGAAGTGAGAGAGTGGCATGGACATATATACACTACCAAATGTAAAATAGATAGCTAGTGGGAAGCAGCTGCATAGCACAGGGAGATCAGCTCCGTGCTTTGTGACCACCTAGAGGGGTGGGATAGGGAGGGTGGCAGGGAGGGAGACACAAGAGGGAAGAGATATGGGAACATATGTATATGTATAACTAATTCACTTTGATATAAAGCAGAAACTAACACACCATTGTAAAGCAATTATACTCCAATAAAGATGTTTAAAAATAAATAAATAAATAACACACGCCTCAGTGGATGACTTAAGAATCAGAGACAGTGTGGGTGAAAGTGCCTGGTATACTCCCAAGCATTGTAACCATAAGAAATCATGATACATTTTCAAGCTAATAATGAGAATTATTAACCTTGACTACATGGTTCACCTTATGTCCAGGTTTATAATATTCATAAAGAGCATCCACTTGATGGTTTTGTTTTTTTAAAAAAGCTAAGATCTTTTTGGATCCTAAGTCCACAATTTCTAAGGATTCCAAAAGCAGGCAGCCATGGCTAGAAATATGACAAAAATGATAAATTGTTCCGGAAAGAAACACAAAAAGACTTACAAAGTTTGTCGTGCATTTATAAAGGTTATTATTTCAAGAAAGCAGGGCAATCCAATCGTTTCTATTCATACTCAGTTTAGGTCACTATTTGTCAGGGCCTAAATGCTTAGCACCAAGTGAATGGGCAGAGCAAAAATTCTGAGAGATTTCTAAAGTACATATTGAGAGCATATCATTGCATACTTAAAAGGTTTCTAAATAAACAGACTGTAATTAGTTTCCCACCTTTGAGAAGTTTCATTTCTTAGACCAGAATTAGTAAAATGGAAAAGTTATGTTTTTAATAACCTATCAGTCAAAGAAACCCATAGAATCAATATAAGCAAACATGCAGAAGAAAACTGAGTGACCAAATACTGGGGTTTAAAGGCTGTGCTGGTGCCAGAAATGCCTTATAGACATCATAGGGCTTGTTGATTCATCACCTTTTTGATTCACTGAGTTAACTACGGTGGTATGCAGAATTATAATTAGTTATAAGCCCTATTACTGTTACATCAAAGACATGCTCTTCGAACAGCTTAAAAAAGGCACTCTGACAGAGACGTCAATAAATCCATAAATAATCAGAAACTACATCCATTTGCTCTTCCAGAACATGCTATTTTAAGCATATCTATACATTTCAATAACCCAAAAAGCTCACTAAATATCAAGTCCTTAAAATCATTTTCAGCAATTACAATAATATCTAAAAGCCACTAGCTAATGAACATCTATGTGTCAGGTTACGTATAAACACTATCGGAAAAAACCCAAAACATTATTTAATGCCAGTAATAACCCTACTTCTTTCAACCAAAAGAAAACTGAGACTTCAGTTTCAAGTCTCTCCAGAGACACGCGACTAAAAGTAATTGAAACATACCCTGCCCCCTACCCTCCATAACACCACCACAGCCTTGTTCTGAGCCTACCCATCCCAGGAGAAGTGGGTGTGGAAAACTACCACCTTTTCAGAAAATAAACTTCACCACCAAAACTACCAGGAAGGTCATCACTAGGCACTCTCAATATACTTACATGTAATCAGTAAGAAGAAACTCAAGACCCCTACTTTATTTCCCATCACCAGGAACTCATCCCATATATTCTGGGCACCCTCTAATTTTACACCATTATCACCGCTTTCCAACATTCAACGTCGTTTCACTCTGTTCTCTGGAAAATCCCATCTTTCCTGAATGTTCTTCCTCTAACTGAAAGCACACATTCCTCTTAGGACACTGTTCCCCATGTAGTCTTCTCAAGAGTTTGTTACCTTACCACTGTGCCTAGAAGTAGGGTCAATGTCTTCCTTGTTTGTTATTGCCACTTCCAGGCAATGGTACTGTTACTCCCTATCTCTGGAAATTTCAACTTTAAACGTAAATACTATTGACATATCACTTGCTATTATTATTATCATCATCATCACATGCACCCGGGTCCCCTCTCATTATTTAACACATTCAGCAGCTGGCTCACTTTCATTCTAAAACTACTTCTTTCATAATTCCTGGTGATCTTTATTTCCCAATCAATGCCCACGTACTTGGACTTCTCTCATTAGTATGAATGAATTGGCTGCGCTCCTGGTTAAGGCTAACTCATCTCTTTTATTCTGCAGTTCTCTTAACTTCATATTATTCCTTTTTAACTCTATGAGATAATTCTGAACGCAGTGGAATATGCTATAATATCACCTAACTACTGGCTAAATTTTTCTGCTTTCTTTGCAGTACATATCCTCAAAAAATTGTCTATACTCGCCGCTTGTACTTCCTTTCCTCTGACTCTTTCTTGGTTTCATGCCACAGAAGAGTGGGGGTTGCTATAACAAAAACTTCTTTTTGCCAAGGTCACAAACAACCTCAGTATTAACAAATTTATTGGCCAACTCTCAGTTCTTAAATTACTAGGTTTATTGACAGCATTTGACACCGGTTTTTCCTCTTTTTTTTTTTCCACTTCAAGGACACCTCTCACTCTGGGTTCTTCTCCAACCCTCTGCCTACTTTTAGTCACCTTCAGCAATTCTTCCTTATCTTCCCATCCTCTAGTGATGGAGGGTCTTAGTGTTGTCTTCTGATTACTTCTGTGTCTGTGGTAGGTCATCTCAGACAGACTCAGGTTAACTTCCCAATTCATATATCCTCTGAATGTCAGACTCATTTAGTTAACTACCCACTTGACATCTGTGTTTGAATGTCTAATAGACATTTCAACCCTGTTAGGTTAAAAACTGAATTCCCTGTCTCCCCCACTTGCCAAACCTGTTCTTCCCATTCCTGTCATTTCTCTCAGAATAGAAACAAAACGCTCTCCCTGATCTACAAGGTTCTACACGATCTGGTCCTCTGAGACTCCCCTGACATTTTATTCTACTTCCCTCCCTTCACTCACTCAACTGCAGCCAACTGGTCTTCTTGCTAATCGCACAAATAAGCCAAAGGAAAAAATCAGCCCCTGACATCCAAGCACTCACCACCAGGCCTCAGTGCAATTACAAGGTGTCCTGATGCCAACAATTAGGTCTTGGTATTATGGTAACTGGTGTGATAGGCACAAGCTAGGCCATGTTGTTCCCCTGATGATTTCAGTGGCACTATATAAAGTACCAGAAATGTGGCCAACACTCAATAGACATTTGCTGAATAAAGGGATTAAGTGAATTAAATATATTAAAAACAAAGTCATAGTTGTGGTACCTGGATTGTCCAAATTGGGATAAGCCATACTAGATATGCTTATGCATGTTTATAATAAATTTCGCCTAATAATAATTATGTACCTCATTTGGTTTGCTTAAACTTCTTCTCACTTAATCCTTTAAAATTTGCTCCTCTTTATTTTACCTTCTAGAGGTACCTTAGCTAACCACTCATTCGACTTTGTTTTTATGACAGTAAGGGAGTTTGATTTTGTTCTTAGCATATGTTTCTCTCAATATATCACCTTTATTCATCCAAGTCTAAATTGTTGGCTACTATTAGTTGCCTATTTGCAGCAGTAGCTCTGGATAAAAACTGAATACAGGGCTTCACTGTGATTTTGTTGATAGGATGAATTTTTCTTTCTCCCAGGCTGTCACATTAGCCTCATCTCCTATGTATTAAATGTGACTTTCCAAACTTCTTATTTAGAGATATATGTAGGTAAACAATGAAGAATTTGCCTACTATTTACCCCTTGAGGGGACCCCTGTTAGGGAATACGCTATGTGGAGCATATGGAATCATGCTAATAACGTTTTTGCTTATAAATTGTCTAGAGTTTTTATTTTTGAAATATATGAAGACGTGCTGAAGCTATATTTTAACTCGTGCGGCTAATTTATCTACTTAAATATTAAATATTCACAAAATTACAGTAATGTTAGTTAAATCACAGTGACTCAAATATTCACATTATATCACAATATAGATCTTACTAGCCCTGGGTATGAAGAAAGCAAATGTATAATATTCATTAAGTAAGCTACAATTATAATTTTGAAGGTAGTTCTTTTAAAAACATTGAATTAATCTGTTTGCAGGGTAAGATTTCAGTGGAGAAATATTTTTATTTAAGTTGTTTTTATTTAATTCATATCTTGTAAGGATATATCATCATTTTAAGTACAGAATACCCATAACTGCTTTTTTAAAACATCATGTTCAGGAAAAAATCTGTATTTATTTGCTTGTATCTAAGTGTGGCTACATTGTGGGTTTGTTTATGGAATATATACTGTGAAGTACAGAATTTCTTATTAGTATTTTTGTATTAAAGAGACGTGCTGAAGAATACGTATCTTGGACCTATCAATTAATGGTACTGTAGCTAGGTTTTTCATCTCTGTTGGATTCTTTTAAACCTCTTATAGAGTCCCCTTGCAACTCTCATGAATAGCTACTTTTTTTCAGTCCTAGAAGAGGAAGCATGATTCTTTAAAGTTTTTAAAAGTATCTCAATCTGATAAAGGACACATATGAAATATTTACAACTAACATCTTACTTTCTTACTTAATCATGCTACATTGAACATTCTTTACTAAACTCGGAAAAAGAACAAGGAAATCTGCTCTTACCATTTTCATTTAACATTGTACTGGAAGTCACGTCAAGTTGTAGTAGGGCAAGAAAATTAAATAAAAGCTGTAACATTTGTCAAACAATAAGCAAAATTGTCACAAACAACTTACTCGTCTATATATAATGCCCTAAAGAGTCTAAAAAATCCTATGCGAGTTAAAATGTGGATTTTACCCACATAATATGTAGGATACGCAATTTTTTTTTTCTTAGGATACGCAATTTATATACAAACATCAATTTTATTTCCATATGAAAGAAAAACCGTGGAAAATGAAAGAACCATTCTATTTAAAATGGCATAAAATGTAAATATTGAGAATAAATTTAACAAAGGATATATCACTCCTCTACACTTCCAAGATAAAGAAAAGCTAAATAAATGTAATCTATACCAAGTTTATATATTTGAATACTCAGTATTACTAAGATGTGCTTTCCCTCTAAATTGATCTATAGATGCAGCACAATCCCAACTAATATCTCAGTGGGCTTTACTGAAATATGGAAATGCGAACGACCTAGCATAGCCAAAACAATTTTGAAAAGAACAAAGTTGCTGGACTTATAAGACATGATTTCAAGACTTACTATAAAGTTTCAGTCAAGGCAGTGTGGTACTTATATGAGGTTATACTATTAGATCGATAGAACAACACCAAGTCCAGAAATATACACATATATAGATGAACTGATTTTGACAAAAGTGTCAATGCAATTCAACCAGGAAAAAAATCTCTTCAACAAATGGTGATGCAACAACTGAATATCCATCGAGGAAAACACAAGCCTCAACCTCTACTCACACACAAAAATGAATTCAAGATGACATATGGACATAAAGGTAAAAAAAAAAACTCAGAAAGATCTCTACAGTCTTGATTAAGGCCGATATAGACAGAAAATAAATGCACTAAACGAAAAAGAAAAAGTAATGTTTGCAACACACGTATCTCACAAAGACCTTGTATCCAGAGTGTATTAAAGACTCTTACAACTCGAAAGTCTCTTTTGTGAACAGCCTCTTCACAAAATAAGTATATTAAAGAAAATTTTTTTTTAATAATAAGGCAATTTCCTTACCTGAATCACGGCAGAAACATTCTGGAAATGAAGCATGCTCATCTCCTAAACCCATTTAGAAATACCTGGGAATAAATACATGAAAGTAAAACATTTAAAAAACAACCATAAAACAATAAAGACAAAAATAAAAATAACACTGTTCTTTGATACAAAAAACATTATTGCAATCAATGAATATTATTTGTAATAAACTACTAAGACATTCTCTTATTTCCTTCCAAAGAACATTAGGGACAGGGGAAGTTTCAGTTCAAATATAAAGTCAGCCAGAACTACCCTCTTATCACACACGTTTCATCTGGTCCCTTCACACTCACTACCAATCAATTTACTTTTACATTTAAACATCCATTTTCAGACTTGACATTTTGGGTTGGCATTTTGGGGAAGGATTCCTTAGGAGATAATATCAAAGAGTACTTAAGATAATTTTATCTAACTTTTTAATCTAACTTCATCACACATCGACTCTCAAATATAGAATAACTAAATTTAATTATTAAAATTTTTGATCCTCAACGCACATGACTGAAACAAGAGCCATATAGCTACTTAATGCAAATATTTCTAAGACCTTTCTAAAAGTTACAGATTTCAAATATTAAATAATATTTGGATACCTACATTGAATATGCAGTGTCTTAGAACAGCTATTAATATATTTTAATATATTAATAGTTTATTAATATATTTTCACAACTGATATAGTAATAAAAGATTGGATATACTGAAATGAAAAAAGATTATAAATGTTATGCATATATTCATATTTCCATATCCTTAAATTTATGACTGAATATAAAAGGACTGAAATAAGAAATGAAGGGGTTACAGTGTTGTGAGCACTGTCAACTGCTTAAACTTTCTACCAGAAAAAAGCCCATCAATGAGGAGAAATTACCGGTAATATAATCCAAGTTAAGGAGGACAGGACCAATAGGCGCAAAGAAAAGGTAAGTTCCAAATAAAATTTAAGGAGTGGAACAGAGGAAGCAGATCCCAGAATATATGAAGCAGGATTTATTGTTAATTCATGAAAACAGTAGAAGAACACTAGGATGATGAAGTTAGGAAGGATATCCTGGCCAGTTTACTCTCGTAAAGCACAGGAAAAGACATTTGATTTCAAAATACCAAACAAAAAATGGATCCTGGTTAAAACTCCATACAAAATTAGGTTATTAAAAAAAATAAAGAACAAAATAATGTATAGACACTCAAGGTACAAAAGAAATGCGTGCCCACAAAGTAGATTTTTAAAAAGCAACTTACATTTCACTCAAAAACTATTTTTTCAGCTTTACTGACATAAAACTGACATGACATTGTGTAAGTTTAAGGTATACAGTGTGATGAGCTGATACAGGTATATACTGTGAAATGTTTACCATAATAAGGTTAACATATTTATCACCATACATGATCACCTTTTTTTATGGTGAGAACATTTTAGAGCTACTCTTAGCAACATTCAACTATAGTCACCAGGCTGTACATTAGATACCCCAAAATTATTTATCCTACAACAGGACGTTTGTACCCTTAGATCAACATCTCCTCATTGCCCCTGCCCCCAGTCTCTAACATCCACCATTCTATCATCTGTTTCTATGACTTTAGCTTTTTTTCTAGATTCTATATATGAGTGAGATCATACAGGATTCGTCTTTCTCCGACTTATTTCTCTTACCATAATGTCCTCAAGGTCCATCTGTGTTGTTGCAAATGGCAGGATTATCTTTTTTCAATAAATATTATTTCACTGTATATATACACCACATTTTCCTTATCCATTCACTGGTACATGAATACTTAGATCGTTTCCATATCTTGGCTATGGAGAATAAAGCTGCAATGAACATGGGGTGCCCATATCTCTTCCAGCTTATAATTTCATTTCCTTTCAGTATATGCTCAGAAGTGGGATTGCTGGATCAAACAGTAGTTCTATTTGTAGTTTTTTGAGGAACCGCCACACTGGCTTTAATAATTTACATTCCCACCAACAGTGCACAAGGGTTCCCTTTTCTCTACATCCTTGCCAGCATTTGTTTTCTCTTGTGTTTTCGACAGTAGCCATTCTAACAGGTGTGAGGTGATATGTCATTGTAGTTTTGATTCTCAATTTCCTGATAATTAATGATGTTGAGCATCTTTTGAAATACCTTGTCACAAATTTGAAGAACTTAGTAATGAGGTGACTGGAGAAAAGGAAGATTTGGAAAAAGAAACATCAAGACTCAGAAAAGAATTATAAATAAATCAAAAATATTTCAGATTTGAAAACTAAACTGGAAGGAAAAACCAATAAACACAGGAATGCTGTCTTATGGAAACAAGATGAAAAGAAGGGACTTTTTATCATAAGGAATTGGAGATAATAAAAAAATAGAGGAAGAAAATCAAATAAATGTGATGAAGAACCAATACACACAACATAAATGGAAAAACTGACCAAAGCTATCAACACTGACACATTTGAGTGGAAGTATTGGACTATAAGAAAAAAGAGGAATATTCAGGCAAAAATTCAAAGTCACATATAAGGGAAAGATAATTTGTTGTCAGATTTTCCCACAGAGTATATACTTAATGCCAGAAGGCAATGGAAATGTCTAGTTATTACACTTTAGTAAAGAAAACCTTAGCTAAGAATTTTGTATCCAGCCAATAAATATTTAAGTGTTAAGGCCAGGGCCAGAGACAATCTTTTCAACAATCAAGAACTCAGCAAATATTTTTCCCACGAGACTTTATCTAGCAAAGTTCCAGAGAATTAACTTTAGACATTTCAAAGGACTGGAGAGAGCAGTAGTGAGAATTAAGTATTACCTGTACTTAAGACCATAGGTTGGTTATAAGGGTAACAATATAATATGCAATGGCCAATATGTTCTGAAAATACAGATGTTCTCAACTAAAACGGAGAGAGGGTCCAGAGGGTAAGACTCCGTGCTCCCAATGCAGGGGGCCCAGGCTCAGTCCCTGGTCAGGGAACTAGAGCCTGCATGCATGCCACAACTAAGAGTATGCACGCCGCAACTAAGAAGTCTGCATGCTGCAACTAAAGATGCCACATGCTACAATGAAGATCCCGCGTGCCACAACCAAGACCTGGCACAGTCTAAATTAATTAATTAAAATAAAATAAAATAAAATAAAATGGAGAGATGGGGAGAGTACATGAAAAGTAAAATAAACTTACAGATTGCCTAATAAGCATTAAGTAAAAGAAAAATGACTTTCAAATCTGATGCTAAGAGAAAGGGAAGAGATGGAAAAGAAGGTATTAATTAGCTAAAACTAATTTCATAGTTGGAAACCAATAAAGTATAGCCAAATAAAAAGGAGGCCAAGGAGACTAAATATATAAAAAACATATGAGAGAGAGAGAGAAACATATCAAGAAGTATAAATGGGCTGAATTTACCCAATCAAAAAAATATGTTTTCACACTAACGATGCTAAATCCAATAATATGCTGTGTGTAAAAGATAAACTTAAAACAACTAAATTCAGAAAATTAAAAAAATTTAAAAGATGTGCATAAACGGAATGCAGAGTTCAGGAGGTTCTAAATTTTCAGTTTCCCTTTAGATATTTGGCATTGTATAATATCATAAAAGAAAAACATAAAACTTTAATAGGGAAATACATTAAAACAAGGAAAAATGCAATGATCCATTTAACTTCGTCAAAATATATTCAATAAGCCTATTTTAAGACTGCTGGCCATATATTATATTTCCAGGATTACATGACTTCTAACACAGAGATACAGAGTTCTTGAAATACAGTCTTATCATTAGTACATTCTAGATTCTCTCTTTTTAATGGTAATAAAAGGGGCCACATACTACTTATTTTGATTCAAAAGCATTCTAGGACAAACCTTTCATTATAATCACAGCATCCATTCATTCATGCTCAGAACACCAGTTAGTAATTGCTGAACTGTCATTGAGATAGGGTTAGAAAAGAGACAACTAGAAATTACAAACATTATGGGAAGTAATAACACGATATTTAAGAAGTTTATTTTAAAGACAGTCCTTTGAAAATGAATTTACCTGTTTGATATGCCTTTAACAAACTGCAGAACACATCACTAAAATTCAAGTATTGTTGAGAAGCAATAATTAATGTTTCTTTCTTAATCGTGATCTCTTAATAATGCCATCTATCAACAATCTTTCATCAAAATATTTTTGAGAAGGCTTAAGAGCAGTAAGAACCTATTCTCATTGACCTATTTTTAATAAAATCATAACGTTTCCTCAAATCGCTTTCCATTAACTGTAACGTTTCACTTGTATTACAATTATGATTTCAATCACAGTGTCTTGAAATTCTCAACATGACTGAAGTGTTGCTCTGTTTTAATTTACATCATATCAAGGCTTGTAAAGTTCCTCATCACTGGGGGGAGGTTACTGTACCCTGAAGTTCTCTCTCCCTCTAGGTTTAGCCTTTGTTTGACTTCACCTCTTCTGGTGTCTTTTTATTTTTTAAATTTTCAGCCCTTGTATCTCCGACCAAAACGAGCCCTCTGAAAACTTTTCTGTGACTCACTACTCCTTTTCAGCAGATGGCACTGTTATTTAGGCTAAACAATTTGTCAACAGGGCAAGGTAATTATTTTCCCGAGATTTTTTTTCTAGAATAGGGCATCTACGTGTATAAAAATAACACTGACTCATGCTAAAAAAAGGAGAATGAGCCAAAGAAACTCCGCATGAAGTATGGCTATACCAAAATCATGAAAATATTTAAAATATCACAAAATACCCAAGTGAACTCAAACTGAAATGTTCAATTGCCATTTTTGTATTTCTAATTTTGCTAAAATCAAGGGTGGGGCTTCCCTGGTGGCGCAGTGGTTGAGAGGCCGCCTGCCGATGCAGGGGACACGGGTTCGTGCCCCGGTCCGGGAAGATCCCACATGCTGCGGAGCGGCTGGGCCCGTGAGCCATGGCCGCTGAGCCTGTGCTCCGCAACGGGAGAGGCCACAACACTGAGAGGCCCACGTACCGCAAAAAAAAAAAAAAAAAAAAAAAAAAAAAAAAAAAAAACCAAGGGTGATTTGGTTCAAGAGCTAAAAACCAAAGGCTCTCTTTTGCTCCTACTAAGCTTAGATGATCAATAAATTGGCCTTATATAATTTATATTGTTAAATTTTTTCAGATATCTAATTTTCTATAAATGGATAAGAGGCCAGATTCTATTGGAGTTGGGATTTGAGAGGGGATCAGGGTGAAGATATCAAGCCAATCACTTATTAGCCAAGTGAAACAGGATTTTGTGGGTCTCAGTTTTATCCATAAAACAGAAATAATACTGAAGATACAGGGTAAAAGAAGAGATAAAACAAGCAAACAAAAGGAGAAGAGATAACGTGCGTGATTTTTTTTTTTTTGGCCATGCCTTGCAGCATGCAGTATCTTAGTTCCCGACCAGAGATCGAACCTGTGCCCTCTGCAGTGGAAGTGCGGAGTCCTAACCACTGGACTGTCATGGAATTCTCAATGTGCATAATTATTATTTACCCACCAGCTCAAATAAGCAAAACGAGGTAAAAAGAAACTCCTGAAGGAACACGATCAAAAGGAATATTCTTTTCTCTAACAAAAGAAGTGATTTCCACACACATTTCTTTTATCTTTTTTATGAGAGTTATATTTATGTATTTCTTTTTATTATTTTTATTATCTTTGGCTGTGTTGGGTCTTCGTTACTTCGTGCGGGCTTTCTCTATTTGTGGCGAGCGGGGGCTCCTCTTCGTTGCGGTGCGTGGGCTTCTCATTACGGTGGCTTCTCTTGTTGTGGAGCACGGGCTCTAGGCATGCAGGTTTCAGTAGTTGTGGCATGTGGGCTCACTAGTTGTGGCTCGTGGGCTCTAGAGCACAGGCTCAGTAGTTGTGGCTCACAGGCTTAGTTGCTCCACGGCATGTAGGATCTTCCTGGACCAGGGCTCAAACCCGTGTCTCCTGCATTGGCAGGCAGATTCGTAACCACTGAGCTACCAGGGAAGCCCCCCCCGCACACATTTCAATGGATGCATTGCCATTACATCTCAGAACACCAACAGTGGCCTTATAGGTTTCACTTTTGCATCTAGTAGCTGATTCTACCTAAGCCAGAAGGTCACACCACTTTTTGCACTTGCCAGGGCGAGGTTATTCGTAACCACATAATACAACTTTGTATGTATACAGTGATCATCATGGAACAGTCTCAAGGACTTTGAACCACATTCTTAAAGCTTTGTTTTTATAAACAAAAGGATCTCAGGTCTCTCCTAGCACCTCGTTATCCAAATCCTGACTATGCAGGTAGTTTATGTGTTTGCTTCAACTACCAACAGATAGAATCTAGCACGTATTGATTGCAACCTCTCAAATTAAAAACAAAAACAAAAACAAAAACTATCAAATAAATGTTTAGTAACCAATATAGTATTGACAGATTATCCTCCCCCGGGAGAATAATGAGAGGGGCCTTATGATGCCACTCGCAGCACTGCATTCCAACTCACCCACCTTCATCACCTCCTCCAATTACAAGTTTGGGGAAATACAAGCATCCTCTGATTACACATGGGGATCCCCTAGAGGGGATTCTCATATCAACCACATTAAAAATATCTTCCTTGGGGCTTCCCTGGTGGTGCAGTGGTTAAGAATCTGCCTGCCAATGCAGGGGACACGGGTTCAAGCCCTCGTCCGGGAACATCCCACATGGCGCGGAGCAACTGAGCCCGTGTGCCACAACTACTGAGCCTGTGCTCTAGAGCCCGCAAGCTACAACTACTGAAGTCCACAGGCCTAGAGCCCATGATCCACAGCAAGAGATGACACCGCAGTGAGAAGCCCACGCACCGCAACGAAGAGTAACCCCCGCTCGCCGCAACTAGAGAAAGCCTGCGCACAGCAAGAGTCAATGCAGCCAAAAATAAAATAAATAAAATTAAAAAAAAAATCTTCCTCTCTTTCAAATGCCTAGAAAAGGGTTTTCAGATTCCTTAAAGATGATCAATATAATCCTACACTAGAGCAAACAGCAAATATACCCTGGAATTGCAGGTATTCCCATAGCAAAGGGTGGAGTTGGTTGGAAAGAAATTGCTTCCTTGGGAAACGGGAAGTGATATCTGATCTGGTGAGAAACATTTAAAAACCCTTTCTTTTTTATGGCCAAGGAATATTTCAGTGTGTGTGTGTGTGTGTGTGTGTGTGTGTGTGTGTGTGTGTGTGTGTGTGTGTGTGTGTGTGTGTGTGTGTGTGTGTGTACATATATACACCACATCTTTATCCATTCATCTTGGCCCAAAAAAAGAATGAAATATTGCCATTTGCAGCAACATAGATGGACCCAAAAAATACCATACTAAGTGAAGTAAATCAGAGAGAGAAAGACAAATATCAAATGATATCACTTATATGTGGAATCTGAAAAATAATGCAAATGAACTTATTTACGAAACAGAAATAGAGTCACAGAGATAGAAAAAAAACATAGGTTACCAAAGGGGGAAGAAGGGGAGAGGAATAAATTGGGAGTATGGGATTAACAGATACTACTATATATATAAAGTAGGTAAACAACAAGGACCCACTGTATAGCACAGGGAACTATATTCAATATCTTATAATAAATCATAATGGAAAATATGAAAAATAGATAACTGAATTACTTTGCTGTACACCTGAAACTAACAATATTGTAAATCAACTATAATTCAATTTTTTTTAATTAAATAAATATATAAATAAATAACCCTTTCCCCTAGAGATGGTGGTAAGTATGTAGTAGTTCCTGAGCAGTGGATTTCAGATACAAGGCATGTCAGCACACCACTGAGGTGGTCTATAATTCTTTACATGTCTTAAGAATTGCAGAAAAGGTGGATGTAAAATAAATCAGGGAGTTGTCTACAACAGGAACATGAAGGAAGCTTGTCTGACTTTTGAGTTTTGAAAAAGATCCTTAGGTGACTGTGACACAAACTTTAGCAGGAACTTGAAAGAAGATGTAAAAATGTAAAGTCAAGCCATAAATATGGCTGCCATAATCTAGGTGAGGTAAGCACAAGGTCAGGGATTTTGCTATTTAGGGGTAAAGGTATGTGTAAACTGTGTAGATCGATCACCAAAATTACTTTTATATTCATTTAATTTATAGGAATCTGTAGTAAGAGTAATTGTCATTATTTCAGAGAGTTCCAGGAATGCTAGAATAAGAGATTATAACAAACAAGCAATATTCTATGAAAAAAATTACCAATGGTATGACTGCTACCTATATAAAATCTAAACAAATGAATGGACTGATTCCATCCACACACAAATGGGAGTCCATGATTTTTAGCTTTATTTCTCCTGGCCCTCAGGGTCATTTGGGGCACTACTGCTGTTCCTCACAGATGAGTAGATGAAAAGAGTATTTCTAAAAAATACAATATAAATAGTGGTGCTTTTCTTTTTTGATCTTTGATGGAATTGGATTTGTTTCGTGGTTCAGCAGCCTTCAGTGTCTTATTAAGAAATATGTTCTCTACCACGCTATGAATGCCATCCCCATAATACTCTTGTCAGTGGCAGGGTTGGCCCAAATATGAGAAGGCTTTCTACAGAAGGTGAAATACAACCATCAAATAAAGGAATAAAATTGGTCTCAAAAACCTACACTTCTCATGCTAGCCTCCAACAAAGGGAACATTAGTTTCAAATAGAAAAATAAAACATATTCACCTTCTATGGAATATAAATCTCAGTCTAAAGCATGGATTCTAAAAGTGTGGTGGTCCAGGAACCCCTGGCCTTCCCTGAAACCCTCCCAGGGGTCTACAAGCAAATCTATTTTCATAATAATTACGTCATTTGCTTTTTTCAGTCTCATTCTCTTTCAGGTATTACAATCAAGTTGCCCAGTGGTTGTGTGACACATGATGCTGCAACAGACACAGAAATGTATATGAGAAATCAAGTGCCTTCTATTAAGCCACGTGGTTCGAGACGGTTGCTTAGGAAGCTCCTGAACTCACCTCCTTCCCCGAATACGGAAGGATTTTCTCTTGAAAGAGACCTGTAAACTAGCTGAGCATCACATCAGGCAAAGGAGAAAAAAAGCCACATTGAAGCGAGTAAGAGAGGCTGAGAACCAATCTTACTATAACACACCCCCTTCCATCCTGGGGAGTAACCCATAATAGGGAGGGAACTCGCGAACCTGGACCTTCACACACCTGAGGAGTAAAGTGTTCATACCCTATATTGGGCACCCCAACTTTTAAGACCCGCACCTGAGATGAGCCCCCAGAATACTTGGCTTTCAAAAACACTGGGGGTCACCGCCACGAGACCCAAAGAGCTGTAGGGATCTAAGAGCTCTTAAAGGGCCTGCACCTGGACCCACACACCCCAGGGTCCAGCGTAGAAGCAGCCATTTGAAAATGTGGAAAAGATTCATTTCCTAATCTCAAGGCTTCACCAGAGGGGCAGGGGCCTGCTGGGACACTCTTTGGCGAGGGAGGCTGTCGGGTGTCATTTTCATGCTCTTACTCTGCGAAAGCCAGTGGGCACCATTTTTTCCCCTAACAAAATAATTCCAGATATTTAAGAGATTTTCAGACATGTAAAACAATGCCATATTTAGCACTATTTTTTTACTATCAAGATATATTTTTAAATAAAATTATATCTACAGGTAATGGGTTTATTATTGCTATTTTTAAAATGATATGTTTCAGAGTCTTTTCAGTTTTAATTTCTAATGTGATAAATATCAATAGGTTTAATCCATATCAACACTAGCCTTTGGGGAACCTCCTTAACGTTTTGAGTTTAAATGGTTTTCCTGAGGCCAAAGAGTTTGAGAACTGATCATCTAAAGACTTGATTATCTGTTCTTTACCTCAAAACTTTGACCTTTGTTATTTTTATAACAGTTCAAAAATTTTGACCTTCTTTTAAATAAAACAAATATGTAATTCTATTATTTTCAGAATGTGCCTTAAAAGATCTGGTCCAAAGTGAAGGCACATACGGCAGTAAGTTCAACTCTTTTGGCAATTTACAATGATGGGTGAAATACTGAGAAACGAAGAGCAGCATTTCTGTCAGAGAAAAAGTGTTACGTATGTTTATGCATTGCCCTTAACCATTTCTTACAGCATATCACAATTTAATATATACTGAATATTTTTTAAATCTTAATTTTTTAATCAATAATTTTAATCTTAATACTTTAAACAATATGTAATTTAAAAATAATATGAACACAGAAGTATTTTTCCTGCATGTGTTTCTCACTTGAGGGTTATGAAGGAGCCACCAAATGGCAAATACAAAGCAACTTACCAAAATTATTTCATAGGATGGTCAAACAAAACTCCCTATCTGGCGTTAAAGAATTGTGATATACTTCTTTCTTTTAAAAAGAATTATTTGAGAGAGTCAGAAGGAGGCTAATTTTTACCACCAAGCACTGACAAGACATCTAAATCTTGTGCTGAAATTGCTGGTCCAGGCTTGGACTACTGAGAACTATCTGCCAATCAAGCTAAATTGTGTGGTGACTTGTCAATCCTTGTCCACAAGCAATTAGAAGAAAATGACCTACAGCACTTCCATTTGCACAGAGAGAATTTAAAGGCCTGTCTCGAAGGTGAAAGGCTATTGCATTAACCCACTGCTGACGGAGAAAGAAGACCCTCTTGATGGGACTTCAGCCCATAAATAACACAGTCCTGGCAATAAACAGTAGTAATTGTTCCTTACAACTAAAAAGGAATTAGGGCAGAGATACTAAATCTAAAGCAACAGGCCTACATTACAGTAACTTGCTTTACACTGTTTTTGTGTTTTCTCTCTTACAATAACATTTTGGTAGGCCTCCCAGATTATGTAAACTTTTTGTCTTGTCTATGACTTCGGTACTTTAGTGTTATGGTAAAATAAAGCTAACTAATTGTTTGATAAGCGAAAATTTGTCTCTCTTGTATATTCTTTTTTCTTTTAATGTTTTTTTATTGTGGTAAAAGTCACATAATATAAAACATACTATTTTAACCATATTTAACTGTACATATTTATTTTAACCATATTTAACTTACTTCGGTGGCACTAACTACATTCACATTGTTGTGCAACACTTACCATCATCCGTCTCCCGAATTTTCCACCTTCCTAAACTGAAATTCTGTCCCCATTAAACACTAACTCCCCATTCCCCCCCCCACTCCCCCTCAACCCCCGGCCCCTGGCATCTACCAATGTACTTTCTGACTCTATGAATTTGACTATTCTAGGTAGCTCGCATAAGTGGAATCAAACAGTATTTGTCTGCACTTAATATATACTGGAATGCATTTTTAAGGTTAACTTAATATATGTCCTACAAACAGATTGTACCTTCTTATTTTCCCCGTGTTATACAGCAGGTTCTCATTAGTTATCTATTTTCTATATAGTAGCGTATATATGTCAATCCCAGTCTCCCAATTTATCCCACCACCCCCCCTCGCCTCTTGGTGTCCATACGTTTGTTCTCCACATCTGTCTCTATTTCTGCTTTGCAAATAGGTTCATCTGCACTATTTTTCTAGATTGCACATATATGCATTAACATGATATTTGTTTTTCTCTAACCTACTTCACTCTATGACAGTCTCTAGGTCTATCCACATCTCTGCAAATGGCACAATTTCATTACTTTTAATGGCTGGGTAATATTCCATTGTATATATGTACCACATCTTCTTTATCCATTCGTCTGTTGGTGGGCATTTAGGTTGCTTCCATGTCCTGGCTATTGTAAACAGTGCTGCAATGAACATAGGGGTGCATGGACCTTTTTGAATTATGGTTTTCTCCAGGTATATGCCCAGGAATGGGATTGCTGGGTCATATGGTAATTCTATTTTTAGTTTTTTTAAGGAACCTCCATACTGTTCTCCACAGCGGCTGTATCAATTTACATTCCCACCAACAGTGCAAAAGGGTTCCTTTTCTCCACACCCTGTCCAGCATTTATTGTTTCTAGATTTTTTGATGATGGCCATTCTGACTGGTGTGAGGTAATACCTCATTGTAGTTTTGATTTGAATTTCTCTACTAATTAATGACATTGAGCATCTTTTAAGGTGCCTCTTGGCCATCTGTATGTCTTCTTCGAAGAAATGTCTATTTAGATCTTCCGTCCATTTTTTGATTGGGTTGTTTGTTTTTTAAATATTGAGCTGCATGAGCTGTTTGTATATTTTGGAGATTAATCCTTTGTCAGTTGCTTTGTTTGAAAATATTTTCACCCATTCTTAGGGTTATCTTTTCATCTTGTTTATGGTTTCCTTTGCCAAGCAAAAGCTTTTACGTTTAACTAGGTCCCATTTGTTTACGTTTTTATTTTCATTTCCCTAGGAAGTGGGTCAAAAGTGATAAGCAAGGATGTCCACTCTCACCACTATTATTCAACATAGTTTTGGAAGTCCTAGCTATGGCATCAGAGAAGATAGAGAAATAAAAGGAATCCAAATTGGAAAAGAAGTAAAACTATCACTGTTTGCAGATGACATGAAACCATAGATAGAAAATCCTAAACATGCCACCAGAAAACTACCGGTGTTAATCAATGAATTTGGTAAAGTTGCAGGATGCAAAATTAATACAGAGAAATCTCTTGCATTCCTATACACTAGCAAAGAAAGATCAGAAAGAGAAATTAAGGCAACAATCCCATTTATCATTGCAACAAAAAGAATAAAATACCTAGGAATAAACCTACCTAAGGAGGCAAAAGACCTGTCTTCAGAAAACTATAAGATACTGATGAAAGAAATCAAAGATGACACAAACAAATGGAGAGATATACCATGTTCTTGGATTGGAAGCATTAATATTGTGAAAGTGACTATACTCCCCAAAGCAATCCACAGATTCAATGCAAACCCTATCAAATTACCAATGGCGTTTTTCACAGAATTAGAACAAAAAATTTTACATATTATACTACAAAGCTACAGTAATCAAGCAATCAAGACAGTATGGTACTAACACAAAAACAGAAATATATAGCACATGAAAAGCTGCTCAACATCACTAATTATTCAAGAAATGCAAATCAAAACTACAATGAGGTGTCACCTCACACCAGTTAGAATGGGCATCGTCAGAAAATCTACAAACAACAAATGCTGGAGAGGGTGTGGAGAAAAGGGAACCCTCTTGCACTGTTGGTGGGAATGTACATTGATACAGCCACTATGGAGAACAGTATGGAGGTTCCTTAAAAAACTAAAAATAGAATTACCCTATGTTCTAGCAATCCCACTACTGGGCATATACCCAGAGAAAAGCATAATTCAAAAAGACACATGCACCCCAATGTTCATTGCAGCACTATTTACAATAACCAGGTCATGGAACCAACCTAAATGTCCATCAACAAATGAATAGATAAAGAAGATGGAGCACATATATACAATCAAATATTACTCAGCCATACAAAGAAATGAAATTGAGTTATTTGTAGTGAGGTGGATGGACCTAGAGTCTGTCATACAGAGTGAAGTCAGAAAGAGGAAAAGAAATATCGTATATTAACGCATATATGTGGAACCTAGAAAAATGGTACAGATGAACCAGTTTGCAGGGCAGAAATAGAGACACCGCTGTAGAGAACAAACGTATGGACACAAAGTGGGGAAAGTGGGGGGGGGGGTGATGGTGTGACGAATTGGGAGATTGGGATTGACATATATACACTAATATGTATAAAATAGGTAACTAATAAGAATCTGCTTATAAAAAATTAAAATTCAAAAAAGTGTATAGAGCATACACAAGTATTTTGTGAGAATGTGAATTCATTTTTCTAAGCATTTTACTTCTCAAGCATTGGCAGTCAAGATATAAAGAGGTTTATGGGTACAGATGATCATTTTTAAGTGCAGTTAATCTCCTGGTGCAGGGAAAATTCCATTTCAGCTTTGGACTATAACAGTGGTCATACAGGGGCATGAAATGAGTTTTCCTCAGAAGACAATAAATCTTCTTTTTGTGCGGGGTGTATGCGTGTATATGTGTGTGTATGTATCTATGTATAGAAATCTTAATTCATACATTCACTTTTACATGCCCATCTTACTTCTTCCAGTTCTCCCGAGTCTGTGCTCATGACCACACATATTTCCAGGTTATTCCTGATTTAACTCAAAATAATGTTTAGAATATATTAATAACCCAAAATACCTCTCCCTTCCCTCTGCCCCTGCCTCCCTCGTTCCATCCTTCCCCCACTCTTATCCCTCCCTTTCTATCTATAACACTTCATACATAATTCTCACTATATATAACTATATATATATGCCATGAGGGAGCCATTATACTGTGAGATACCAGTTAGATTTTTACTTGATATTTTCATAATTTTTCCAATGCCAACAAATGTTGTATCACAAGCCTTGTTGTTTTTTTGTTCTTTTGAAATTTGTCTGCATCTACATTTTCTGCCTTAGATTTTAGTCTGTGGTGTGGCCTGTGTTCATTCAAGGCGCTCAGTGCCCAGCCCTGTACCATGGACACTTGGCTCCTTATTAAAACATGTTGTAATAGAACACTAACTAGTGACCTAAGAAGAGGATTAAAATAATCTATCATTTGGACTTAAAACCCATCTCTGAGGCCTTCCAGCATTATAGCCTTTAGCAAATAAACACAAAATCTCAATTTTCTTATCTATAGCTTTTCTACCTTAGAGGCATTTTTCTGGAATTAATAATGTGTGAATCACTTTTACATCCACAGATGAAAAGCCCTCTCTAAATGCTATGGACCGGTTAATTATACCATAGGGGACATTCGGGTTTATATTGTAAAGCATGCATATTTATAGCTCTTTTATTTTAATGCAGGTTATTTTTACTACTGAGGATGCCTGGTATTTTCTTGTTAATAACTTTGAAAGATATAAATACTATACTGTAGCAGTTAAACCCAAAGGTCAAACGTGCTTGATGCATGAAAGGGGTGCATATATTATCAAACCTTTTTAATCACAGAGTATACATCATTGGTGTTTGCACCCTGTTTAACACATGAATGGAGAGATTCATTTTAGTATAGAACTCACTGTGGGCCTCATTTGTCTATAACATCTTGATATGTAGCCTTGCACTGTCATTAAGAAGTGGTGGTGAATAAATAGTGTTTTTTTCCTGTTTTCTTCAACCCCATTTTATAGTCTTTGTGAAAAAGATGGTTTCAACCATCTGTTTTTCCATCTGATCCACATGTAATAATATACCCATTACATGGAAGCTGATAATGCATATAAAAATAAAGTACAGTTCTATTCCTATAGGACGTCAATCTACTGGAGCAGTCAGGAGATAAACAGATTACTTCAATACAACTAGTTCTATAATAGGGGCTTGAACACAAAACTGTAAGTTCTCACAGAAGGGAGAAACTTCCTTCTTTTGGTGTCTAGGAGAATTTCAAAGAGGAACTGATATGTGACCTTTAGAGTGTGGACCATGAACATGAAAATGGAATCACGTACGTCAAAAGGATCAAAAATGGAAGCCACCACCCCCACCCCCAATGCAACAAACTTTTGTCCCAGCCATCCTGAGACCACCTGCAACTTGCTGTTTTAACTCCCTAGAGACCACAGCATAGCAACCAAGCTGCTGCTGGCAAATGCCTGAATGCTCGCCAGCACTTACTGTAGTTCTGCAAAGATAACCTGTATCACTTCTCTGGAATGTCTTTGTCTGTTGCCTTTAGAAACCCCCATCACTTTCTGTTGCCCTCAGAGCATATTTGGGTTGCTCCTCAAATCAGTGCCTCCTGAATTAAAATTCCCAAGACTCCACATAAACTCTGGTTCTTATTTGCAGCCTTCTGCATATCTTGGTCGACAAAATACAATTTATCTAGTTATTTAAGGAAAAGAGGAATCACATAGTAGAATTTCAAAAAAATCTACCCAGGACTGTGTTTAAACAGAGAGGAAGGTCATCCAGTTAGTTGGATCTGAGGGCTATCATCCTATTTTACCATCCCACACACATTCCCCTCTTTACACCTGACATGTGACTCTGGGACTCACACACGTGTACTATACTTCGGCAGTAATGGTGACTGCACACCATGGGTGTTTTCTCTCCCTCCCCCAACCACCCTTGTTGCTAATTGTGTCTATTTAACTAAACTCTGCCCAAAGGCAAGTCTGTGAGAGAGGAGAGAAAGGTCTCTGAGAAGGATTAAGAGTCAGAGTCAGGACTGATAACGAAACAAAAACCCTTATCTACTTAACACTGTACAGATGTGACACCTATTTGGCCTGAGTATCACCAGGCAGTAACATTCCTGAGAATGAAAAGCCAGTACTCTAGTGTGGAGGAAAATCATTTTGGCAAAAGCCTACTTAATGACATTGCTAAGCATCTCAAGTTATCCTGGAGATTCTTCTCTCCAGACTTTTTGGTAAGGTAAGTACTGTACTTGATGTCAAAACTCTGCTAATGGATACATTATATATATATATATATATATATATATATATATATATATATATATATATATATATATATATATATATATATTTATCTATGGCCATTTACTAGACGATTTTATGTTAATAAATGGTTTGATATATTTTAGAGTGTATACTTCAACATACAGTATCTAGAAATGTTAATAGCTAGTATTTTAAAAGAATATTTTCTTAGATGTATTTATAGATTCTAAAGAAGTAACACATGGTTATTGTTCTTAGTAAATTTGATTAGCTCATGTACTAATTGTGGCAACCAGAAAGGATGTGATTGCAAAAAGACAACTCACAGGACTGAAATGGCATGGCTTATGAACATACAGTTTATTCTGAGCAAAGGATATGATATAGAAACAGCATCAAAGCCAGGCTGTGTACCACAGCCAAAGACTGCGTCACAGTAGGATCTGAAGAGGCCAGGTTCAAGCACCAATTATCCTCCCTCTGTAATGGCTGTACCAAGACAGCATTTCCCTCAGGAACCACTGATATGTATACAGGACACTGTGAAATCGGGGAGCCCAAAGGGAGTCTCAGCTTGGGTTTCTTATACAATTCTGTTCACTTAGACATATTCTTGCTATGTAACCAGCTTGTGTCAGAGCCCTCTGGGAGGCCTGGGGGTGGGGTGGGGAGTCCCCTAAACCAGGTGTAAACCATCAATCTCTATGTAATCAGAAAATAATGCTGAAAAGCTGGTATAAAATGCCCCATATTACCTCTTGAACCCATGGTTACAAAACAACACTATTAATCAGTATGTTTCATGTTTTGACCATTGGTCAGGGTTGGGCAGGTACAGGTCTCACTTTAGCAAGACAACACAGGCCAATTTCAGGCCTACTAGAATTAACACAGCATAGATGTAACAAACTCCACAATTCATACTTCTACATTAAACAAATTATTTGTGCAACAGTGTATGTATCTGTAAGCAACAGATTATCGTAAGTTATCTGAAAATTCTCTGAAAACCAAAGGTAATAATTTCTTGAAAAAAACATTTTAGATATGAAGAACTAAACAAATATGAGACGCTATGTTTTACTGCTACTGCTTGGTACGCTAGAGCTGTTCTCAAACACTTTGGTCTCAGGACCTCTTTGCAGTCTTAAATATTATTGAAGACCCTCAAAGAGTGTTTTTGTTTGCTGGGGAGGGGGTATATTTATTAATATTTACCCAATTAGAAATTAAAACAAATTAATTTTTAAAGAATGATATTTGACAAAATATAAAACATTTACTCAGAAGAGTGGTACTGTTTCACATTTTTGCAAATCTTTTAAATGTCTAGCCTAATAGACAACAGGTGCGTTCTCATACATTCTACTTTAAATCTGTTGTGATGTTACTTTGGTAGAAGTACACATATGAACAAAATATGGCCTCTCATAGAGAAGTATTTGGAAAAGGGGGGCTATTTTAATAGCCTTTTAAGATAATTTTGGATATTCTTTACAAGTGATAGTTTCATAAGAGTTACAATGCAGAATAAAACTATCAATGGACTTTTTGTACTGTTACATTAAAATCCATTGATATATCTTACACATTTAATGTATCTTTTATGCGCCTGCAATTTTGTAACATCGAACATTGATCCCTGGAGAATTTTGGTTCACTGACATTTCATTATACAATATAAAAATCATCTTAATACCACCAGTATTGTCATCAGAAAAGTTTTTTTTTTTTTTTTGCTGTACGCGGGCCTCTCACTGTTGTGGCCTCTCCCGTTGCGGAGCACAGGCTCCGGACGCGCACGCTCCGCGTCCATGACTCACGGGGCCAGTAGCTCCGCGGCATGTTGGATCTTCTCGGACCGGGGCACGGACTCGTGTCCCCTGCATCGGCAGGCGGACTCTCAACCACTGCGCCACCAGGGAAGCCCAGAAAAGTGTTTAAGTACTGAGAAGGTGTCAAGCTTATGGAAGCATTTACAAGTTTTACAAAATTCTAATTTTTGCATGAAATTTCAAAATTTTTCTTTGGCAACAAATATGTCAATCATTTTCCTTGAAGTGGCAGTCTCACTTTTAATTATTTTCAGACATTATCTTCCAACTGCCCAAGTCTGAATAACCAGTTCTTTTCTGTCAGGAGTTCTTTCAAAATAAAATAAAAATAATGTTCCATGAGGGCTTCCCTGGTGGCGCAGTGGTTGAGAGTCCGCCTGCCGATGCAGGGGACGCGGGTTCGTGCCCCAGTCCGGGAAGATCCCACATGCCGCGGAGCGGCTGGGCCCGTGAGCGATGGCCGCTGGGCCTGCGCGTCCGGAGCCTGTGCTCCGCAACGGGAGAGGCCACAGCAGTGAGAGGCCCGCGTACCGCATAAAAAAATAAAATAAAATAAAAAATAATAATAATGTTCCATGAAAAACAAAACATCTACTTCAGCTAAAACAACTGCACAAATCTCTTGAGACAATATTTACTTTAGCATACAGCAGAAATGCTTTCTCCGTACTTCCCAGGTCAACAGACAAAATGCTAAAAGATGTGCAGCTGAGATTTTGGAAACTTAGTATTTTTTCCCCGCTTTTCCCAGAATATTTTTAAGTGAACCCAGCATTTTTTTTTAAAATAGTGTGCATATATTTCGGTGCCACTGTCTTGACTTGTTCTAAGGTGCCAGCTCTTCTATCCTGTTGCTTTTGTAACTTTGGCGCAAATATTAACACAGTGAAAAAGAGAAATAATTTTTCCGTATAATTATTGATTTCCTTACGTTCACAGACCACCTGAAAATGGTCTCATTGATGCCGAGACTTCGGTAGAACATATTTTGAGGGCCAAAGGAGAAGTCTAAACACAGACTGAATATATGGATTCAAGTTCTATGTCTGCAATTTTCTAGCTATATTGTTGGGAAAAAAGAATGAGCCATTCGTGGGATCTTTTTTCCCAAAGTTAACAGCTTATATTTGTAAGGACAAAATGAGGTAATGTAAAGGAATGTTTTACGTAAAGTAATAAATGCTATGAAAATATATTTTAGTTACCACCACCACTGGTGAACACATAAAACAGTTAATAGCATCCCTTTAACATTTAGGTATGCCAGTGCTGTGTACTGGCAATACAATGTTACATGATGTCTTCACGTAAAAAGACTTTTAAGCAATTAAAGTTGAAAGGATCACGAAAATCCATTTACCTCAATTCTGTTGATGTATTAGTAGCTGTAACATTTTAAATATCAGGAAGATACAGATGGTCCATTACCAGAAATAAAACATTACTCTCAGAATATCACTGTACACGTAGAACTGGTAACACCACAACAGATCATAAGAGCCTACCTTGGAGAAGAATCATGGAGTCCCTTCCAATCTGGTTTTCCTTTCTCCTTCTGTCTTATGGTGCTCCGGCCAGTTTGCTCGTCCACCTCTCACTGAGACCCCTGCGTTTTAGCTCACTTCCTTTGGTTTTCTGCTTGGTAGAGAAGCATTCCCGTCTTCTGAGTCTTCTCTCAAAGGACCAACAACTGCTATATCAAGGCTTTTCAAAGCCTTAAGTGCATAAGAATCACTTGAAGAGACTTTTAAACCAATTACTCCTGAGAGCCCACCCTTTGAGACTCTGACTCCGTAGGTGGGGCTCAGGTGTTTGTAAAGCATCCCAGGTGATAATCATGTTACTAATCTCAGGACCCCACTTTAAGTAGACAAACTTTTACTAACACAAACCACCTTAAAAATAAACTTCGGGTATGTTATTGTAGGGGAGAAAAATTTGCCACCGCAAAATGCATCTCTTTAGCATGCGGATTATTTGGAGCTGAAAACAATCAAGGTCCAAAAGACTCCCCGAAAATCTTTGACCTTCCCCCTAATTGCCTAAAAGAATGCAGATAGAGGATCTGTTCTAGGAAGGGAGCCATCACAATAGATAACTATAGCATAATAAGAAGTAGGTGTGATAGCAAAGAGTTAAAATTTCTCTCAGTGTCCCACTTTCTCTGCAGGGCCCAGCAAACATTTGTTTACCAAACATTTATTTTCTATCTCCATGTCAATTGCCTTCCTCCCCTTTGAAATGCCAAACCACTACCCCCAACATCCTCTTTCGTTTTTACCTAAAGATGGTACAGAAGGTGATGGCTTCCACCATTTTGATGTAAGTTACTCAGTTCTTCTGGGTATCTCCCATGTATACATACTATTAAACTTTTGTTTGATTTTCTCCTGTTAATCTCTCTAGTGTCAATTTAATTCTTAGAGCAGCCAGAGGAACCTAAGAAGGGTAGAGGAAAATGTCTTCCTCCCTGACACAATCATGCCATCAGAGTCATGGTCTCTTTTTTTTTTTTCTGTCTTACCAAGATAACTAGGCAGGTAGGGCAGGGAAGCAGGGAAAATCGGCATGCTGGATATTTAAAAAAACAAAACAAAAAAACCCCACAAACAAGCAAAAGAAAAGTAAATGCAAGAAAGTAAACAGTTCCTTAATGACGACATTGAATTGGCAGTTTAAATTTAGTTTAAATTTAAGTGAATTAAGGTATGCATGTTAAAAGAAACAGCTGATGGTATTTAATTTTCCCTTTCTCTTATTTTAAAGGCTCGGAGATTCACCCAATTCATTGTAGATGAAGGTAGTTTCTGTTGACTTTTTTTTTCCTCATGGAATTTTTGTTCCTTATTTGTCTTATAGGTTGCATACTTTAGGACTTGAATTTTCCTTTGGAAATTACCTTTTCGACTTCATGTGAGGTAATTAATTCTTCTTTAATAATAAACCATTTGCAGAAACGTGTTAGCCTAGAAGAAAACTGAAGTTTCTATATCTGTTAAAGGGCAGAAATCAAAGATCCCTAAAAAATGTCTGTCAGGGAGAAGTTGAGTCAATCAATTCTTCTAACGGCCATTTATTTTGGAATGAAGTCTTAGGGGAATTAGCTATGAATGTTCACAGTAGTCTGTTAAGTCATATTGGAGGGAAAAACCCAAATGGCTATTTGCTGATTATTTTTGAAAATTTAACGCCCAAACTGGTAACTGAAAGTAACTTTCCAGTAGAAAAACTATTCCAAATACTTAGCCCATCTTGCAGAGAACTTTTAGAGAATACAGCACAATTGCTAAACACATCCACGAATGAGATACATACATGCAAGGCGGGTGGTGGTGGGATAGAGGGGTACAGAAAGTTTACTCTGTAAGTATGTTTTAATGATGAGGTGGATGCTTGAAACTGCTTCAAAGTCAGTAATGTTTTGAACACTAGGACGTAGTTCTACGCTTAAATTGTGCAAATATTAAAGACCATGTTTAAAGGTAATGGACCAGATCAACCATTCTCTTTCCATGTTTGAGAAAATTTCCCTGAATTACTCCCTTTAGGGCTTTAGTAGCCAAAATTATTTCATCTAGTTCAATCATTATAGCATTTAGAAGGTGTCTAGATCTCATTTTGTTTATCATGGCATTGTATATGAATGAAACTTCCAGAATAAAGAACTATTAAACAAATTGGCTTTATTAGGTGATTCATGTAGCAGGCAGCATACTATCTAGCAACTAGAAGGCACTTTGAGGGGTTGTACAAAATGGAAGGTTTTTATAGGAAGAAAAGTGGGGCAAGGGAGCTATTAGTAAGAGAAAAAAAATTTTTTAGGTCAGGACATCGTTGGAGGCAGGGGAAGGGGTGGGTGGTGGAAGGAATGGCGAGGGTTTTATCATGTAGATTGCCTCTTCTTCCACTGGGGGAATAGAGAGGGTCTATGTGACAGATCAACTTTTTGAAGCTGATCAGAAAATTCTTAGATTGGTTGATTAAGATTACCTATCTACAGAAAGTCAAAACTGCAATTAAGTCTTGATTTACTATTGAAACCCAGCAGGACCCTGTCGGGGCTTCCCGAGTACAAAGCCTTTCCCTGTCCCTGTTTTCTTATTTACAGGATAAAGGCTTCAGCCTCCCAGACCTTCCCGGGGTACCAAAGAGGAGATTCAAACAGTTGCTAATCAAGGAAGGGAGGGAATGCAGAAACAAAGAAGCAGTGAGAAACAATAGTGCAGCCTTTAAAGCAGGATCCTAGTACCTCAAGGAATATATACATATCAATATTTTTGAGTCCTTCTGCAGGAACTAAGGCTCCCACCCAGGTGGAGGATGGTAACTTCAGGCTGAGCACCAGATTCCTGGAGCACCGCCCTGTTACACCCTGCAGCCCTTACCCCAAATTTTGCCTATGAAAACTTCTCCCCCAAAACCACTGGGGAGTTTGGGGATTTTGAGCATGAGCCACCCGTTTCTCCTTGCTTGGCCCTGAAATAAAACTTTCTCTAATCCAAACTCCGACATTTCGGTTTGTTTGGCTTCACTGTGCGTCAGGTGCAAGCACTCGTGTTCGCTAACACTGTCATGGTGGGTAAATGACTCTACTTGGGGCCTGTTATTTCTTTTTTAACAGACCTTTAAATGCCTAAATGCCGTACCTTTGTTATTTCTTCTCCCTGAATGGGAGATCAGCAAATGCATACACAACATTGTAAATCAACTATAATCCAATTTTAAAAAAAAAAAGCAAATGCTTTTCAGAAGGGAGACACATGAGTTTAATCTTGGATTCATTGGCATAACTCAGATGAAGGAGGGAGGATATCCTGAAGCACAGAGATCATGGAGAATATGTTACAATCTTCAGCTCATTCTTAACACAGTATAGAGATCCATGGGGATCTTATTAAGATCTATGTTAAATCATGTCATTTCTCAAACATGCTGATAGCTTCCCACATTACTAAAGACAAAGTACTTACGATTCCTTTAAGGCACTATATGATCTAGCCCCCTTTTATTTCACTTTCCCTTTGTTCCCTTTGCTTGAGCCACAGGCCTGATTACTCCTCAAACAGGCCATTGAAACTACCTGGTCAGTACTGTTAAAAAACAAAATTCAGCTGAGTAAATTTTAAAGCTCTAATTGACTTTACTGAATGGTTCGTGAATTGGGCAGCATTCCACCTGAGGAGTAGAGGGGAGCTCCAAAGCGCTACAGAAAGGGAAAGGTTTTTAAAGACAAGGTAGTCATAAATGAAAAAAGATCATTTCAGGCTCAGATCATTCAACCAACCTATGGGGTACAGAAGGGGATCTATGGGGCAGATGGCCTCATCTTCCTTTGGGGGACGGAGAAGGCCCTTGTGATAAGTTACCTCATTGGTGCTGATCAGAAAATTCCCGACTGACCGGTTAAGACTACCTTTCTGGGGGACGTTGACCTTCAATTAGGTTAGTGGTGTGGCCTAGCATAAGTGACTCCATTTTGGGCCTGCGATTGGTTTTTTCATTTTGTTTTGCTTTTAAACAGTACCACTGCTTTTGCTGGTGGGCGTAGGAAAAATAATTTTTCCTCTACCTTTCTAGGTTATTGGCTGAGACACCCACGTAGTAAAAGACAGATTAACAGAAGAAAAATGAACAGAAGTTTCATAGCATGTATACCTCCTGTATACATGGGATATGCCAGGAAAACTATAAACTAGTTACAAAAGGTCACAAATTATATGATTTCCTTTATAGGAAATGCCCAGAATAAGCAAACCCGTAAGAACAGAAAGTAGATTAGTGTTTGTCAAGGGCCTGGGGGGGTGGGTGGTTGGAGGGTGGAGGGAATGGACAGTGATGATGAAAATGTTTAGGAATTAGCAGTGAGGATTTCACAGTTTGTGAATATACTAAAAACCACTGAACTGTACACTTTAAAATGGTGAATATTTTGTATGGTATGTGAATTTTATCTTAATTTTTTAAAAAGATTCAAAACCACAAGCCAGAGTGTGAACAGTTAACCACTATTCTATACTGGCAGCTGCGTAATTATGTAGTATTTCTAAACTCTGCTAAATTGCTTACTACTTTCAATTGTTTTTCTAGGTTAGTGATTCCCTGACTAGCTTTTGCAATACCAGGGATATCTCTAATGACCAATGGGTGTCAGAATTATCAGCTCCCAATATTTTTCATTTAAGAATTATAAGACTGTTAAAAAATATTTGACTCCTATATTGCAAAATACCTTTAGGAAGTACAGGAGGAAGTGGTATGACCAAAAAAATTAAAAAATAAAACAGCGGGACCTTCAAGATGGCAGAGGAGTAAGACGTGGAGATCACCTCCCTTCTCACAAATACATCAGAAATACATCTGCATGTGGAACAACTCCTACAGAACACCTACTGAACGCTGGCAGAAGACATCAGACTTCCCAAAAGGCAAGAAACTCCCCATGTGCCTCGGTAGGGCAAAGAAAAAAGAAAAAGCAGAGACAGAAGAATAGGGACGAGACCTGCACCTCTGGGAGGGAGCTGTGAAGGAGGAAAAGTTTCCACACACTAGGAAGCCCCTTCACTGGTGGAGATGGGGGACGGGCAGGGGGGAAGCTTCAGAGCCATGGAGGAGAGCGCAACAACAGGGGTGCTGAGGGCAAAGCGGAGAGATTAGCACACAGAGGATCAGTGCCAACCAGCACTCACCAGCCTGAAAGGCTTGTCTGCTAATGCCCCGGGGCAGGTAGGGGCTGGGAGCTGAGGCTCAGGCTTCCGAGGTCAAATCCCAGGGAGAGGACTGTGGTTGGCTGCTGAACAGAGTCTGAAGGGGGCTAGTGCGCCACAGCTAGCCAGGAGGGAGTCTGGGAAAACGTCTGGACCTGCCTAAGAGGAAAGAGACCATTGTTTCCGGGTGCGCAAGGAGAGGGGATTCAGAGCACCGCCTAAACGAGCTCCAGAGACAAGGACAAGCTGTGGCCATCAGCACGGACACAAGAGATGGGCATAAAATGCTAACACTACTGCTACAGACACAAAGAATCCTGTGTGCAAGCACAGGTCACTACCCACTCCTCCCCTCCTGGGAGCCTATGCAGCCCGTCACTGCCAGGGTCCCAGAACTAGAACAAAAACTTTCACAATTTGTATGGAAATACAAAAGACCCCGAATAGCCAAAGCAATCTTGAGAAAGAAAAATAGAGCTGGAGGAATCAGGCTCCCTGACTTCAGACTCTACTATAAAGATGCAGTAATCAAGACAGTATGGTACTGGCATAAAACAGAAATATAGATCAATGGAACAGGATAGAAAGCCCAGAGATAAACCCATGCACATATGGTCACGTTATCTTTGATAATGGAGTCAATAGTATACAAATGGAGGAAAGACAGCCTCTTCAATAAGTGGTGCTGGGAAAACTGGACAGCTACATGAAAAAGAATGAAATTAGAACACTCCCTAGCAACATACACAAAAATAGACTCAAAATGGATTAAAGACCTAAATGTAAGGCCAGACACTATCAAACTCTTAGAGGAAAACATAGGCAGGATACTCTATGACATAAATCACAGCAAGATCCTTTTTGACCCACCTCCTAGAGAAATGGAAATAAAAACAAAAATAAACAAATGGAACCTAATGAAACTTCAAAGCTTTTGCACAGCAAAGGAAACCATAAAGAATACGAAAAGACAACCCTCAGAATGGGAGAAAATACTTGCAAATGAAGCGACTGACATAGGATTAATCTCCAAAATATACAAGCAGCTCATGCAGCTCAATATCAGAAAACAAACAACCCAATCCAAAAATGGGCAGAAGACCTAAACAGATATTTCTCCTATGAAGATATACAGACTGCCAACAAACACATGAAAGAATGCTCAACATCACTAACCATTAGAGTAATGCAAATCAAAACTACAATGAAGTATCACCTCACGCTGGTCAGAATGGCCATCATCAAAAAATCTACACACAGTAAATGCGGGAGAGGGTGTGGAGAAAAGGGAACCCTCTTGCACTGTTGGTGGGAATGTAAATTGATACAGCCACTATGGAGAACAGTATGGAGGTTATGTAAAAAACTAAAAATAGCACTACCATATGACCCAGCAATCCCACTACTAGGCATATACCCTGAGAAAACCATAATTCAAAAAGAGTCATGTACCACAGTGTTCATTGCAGCACTATATACAATAGCCAGGACACGGAGGCAACCTAAGTGTCTATCGACAGATGAATGGATAAAGAAGATGTGGCCCATATATACAATGGAATATTACTCAGCCATAAAAAGAAACGAAATTGAATTATTTGTAGTGAGGTGGATGGACCTAGAGTCTGTCATACAGAGTGAAGTAAGTCAGAAACAGAAAAACAAATACCATATGCTAACACATACATATGGAATCTAAAAAAAAAAGGAAAAATGGTTTTGAAGAACTTAGGGGCTGTACAGGAATTAAGATGCAGATGTAGAGAATGGACTTGAGGACACGGGGAGGGGGAATGGTAAGCTCGGGCAAAGTAAGAGAGTGGCATGGACATATATACACCTCCAAATGAAAAATAGATAGCTAGTGGGAAGCAGAAACAGCACAGGGAGATCAGCTCGGTGCTTTGTGACCACCTAGAGGGGTGGGATAGGGAGGGTGGAAGGGAGGGAGACACAAGAGGGAGGAGATATGGGGATATATGTATATGTATAGCTGATTCACTTTGTTATAAAGCAGAAACTAATACACCATTTTAAAGCAATTATACTCCAATAAACATGTTAAAAGAAATAAGTAAAATGCTTAAAAAAATAAAATAATCGCAGTGCTACAACTTCAAAAAAATTATTTATGTAATTCTCTATGCTCTACTATTTTTATAATATATAATTTACACACACACACATATACATATATATGTATATATACATATATCTCAGGTAAAAATGTTATTGTTTTTTTCTGCTTTTTTAACTTAGAAATTCACATTTTCATATTGATACATTTAGCATTTTCAATAGTGACCCACTGGCCAATCATTTCAATATAATTTGTTTAGATCTCAGTTTCCCAAATAGGGATTGAATCCGGGTCACAGTGGTGAAAGCCTGGAATCCTAACCACTAAGCCACCAGAGAACACCCCCCACACCCCCAGTTTTGAATTTTTATAAGCTCATGAAACATTAAGTCACCAGCATTGAAGAGAGGTGATGTAATTTCTCTGATATTCTTTACCATGTTTTTCTAGGCTCATTTGCTGTCTCCTACTCCTCTCCTAGACCTCCTCCAAATACTGGAGTGCCCCACAATTCATTTCTGTGACCTCTTATATTTTCACTCTAGTTTTATAATTTTGATGATCTTATATAGTCACACATCCTTAAATTTATCTATATGCTGATTACTATTAAATGTATGATTCCAGCCCATTCCTCTCTTCTGACCTCTGGACTTCTATATCTACCAGACTATTCAATATTCACTTGTGTCTCTGCTGGATATCTCAAGCACAGAATGTCCAAGACTGAGATTCTATTTTTTCTCCCCATTCCTGCACCCCTTTCAGTTTTAACTAGGTTAGTTAATGACAGCTATATCCTTACGCTTCTTCAGTCAGAATATTTGATGTCATCTTTGACTCCTCTCATTCTCTTACAACCCATATCCATCCTGTCACAATGTATCATCTCTACCTTCAAAGTACACACAGAATGTGACTGCTTTTCAGGGTTATTGTATAGTACAATTCCAGGAAGCATGTTAATATGCATGCCATGTTGAAACTGAGCAGGACCCTGTGGTGCTCCTGGGCACAGAAGCCTTTCCTTGTCCCCCATTCCTTGTTTGCAGGGAGTAGACTCCATCCTCCATGACCTTCCCTGAGTCCCAAAGGGCAGATTCGAACAGTTGCTAATCAGGGAGGGGATGCAGAGAAAAGGGAGGAGCGGCCAAAAACAACAGTGCAGGCTTGGGGCAGGGTCCTGGTTCCACCTCAAGGGATACACAGAACAATATCTTTAAGCTCTTTTGCAGAACTAAAACCCCCAACAAATGGAAGATGTTAGCATTCTTCATTCCAGAGAGGACAACCTGAGGCCACATTAAAGGAACCAGAGAAGCTCATCAAGAGACTAACTGAGACCAGATTAAAGGAATCAGAGAAGGTCATCAAGAGACTACCTGAGACCAGATTAAAGAAGTGCAGGCCCTGCACACACCCTAATCCTTATAAGCAACCCCACCCTTGAACCATTGCTATAAAACTCCTCACCAAATCCTCCCAGGTTAGGACACACAGTTTTTGAGAGGCTAGTCCACTGTGCCCCCTTTGCCTGGGAAAGCAATAAACCTATTCTTTTCTATTTCACCCAAAACTCTATCTCTGAGATTTGGTTCAGCACCTGTGCACAGAGGCCAAGTTTTTGGCATCGATGTGAATGTTGCCCCCTAAAACAGTACAGTGCATAACCACTCACATAGATTGCAAAGTTAATATACCCCTGCTACTGTGAAATATGATGTCTGTGTTCACCACTTCCACTGATATGACCCTGATCCAAGAAACCATAAATTTTTGCCTGGAATACTATAATAACTTTGTAAAAGGCCCTCTTGAATCCACTGATAAAATATACATCTCATCCTGTCATTCTTATGCCCAGAACCTTCTAGATTCCCATCGCAATCACAGTAACAGCCATATATTTATACAAGGTCTAGCCCTCCTCTCATCACCCCTTTTAACTTTATCTCCTACTACTCTTCCACTTGCTCACTCTGTTCTAGTCATCAGTTTCTTTCTTGTTTCCTGAATAAGCCTGTCATGATCTTGTGCTATTTCATTCTGAAATAATCTCACCCCAAACATCTGCATAGTTTCCTATCCCAGTTTCTTTGAGTCTTATATGCAACATGTCACTTTCTCAATAGGCCCTTGTTTCACATCCTATCTAAAATCTCAGCACCTTTTTCCCTTTACAGTTATTGTTAGTAATTATTACCCTCTAACATATTATATATTTCATTTCTCTATTTTCTCTCTTACTTCTTAAGATGTAATTTCCATGAGTGCAGATATTTTTGCCTCTTTTGGTCACTTACATTTCCATAGTATCTAGAAAAGTGTCTGGCACATAGTTACTGTTTGAAAACCATATGTTGAGTTAAACAATATTTAAAACTTTGTAAATATAACTGAGTTTCTATTAAATGTAACCACAAGGAATCCAAAATGATATAACCACCAACTTACTGACCTGTGATAAAGTGATTTAAGAATAAAATGGGTGTTCAGCTTCTCTTGACTCTTGGCAAGAACACTGTCAATGTAGCTGGAAAAACATCACCTATAAAAATAGTATACAAATACATTAGAATGACCATTCCACCACCATATAGGTTCTTCTCTATCTTCACTCATTGATTTCATTATTCCATAGATGTTTTTGGTATTTACTAGAGAGTCACAGGAAATATGTGTATCATAAAAAGAACACAGTCCCATACTTATATGGTTTAAATATAACATAAATTTTATTGGGAAAACTTATAGGGAGAAAGTCTACAGTGAACAAAATCTTCTGTTTTATTATTCTGGATCTGGCTTAGCTAGATGTACCAGGAAAAGTGATCCAAAAGAAAAAACCCCACCCACCATGTTGCTTGATATATTTATAGGAAAAGTACATGAGGGACAGTTTATCTAGTCAATTACATAATAATGGAAGTTTCTTCTTTTTTTTAATGGAAGTATAACTGACTTACACTATTATATTAGTTCCAGGTATACAACGTAGTAATTTGATATTTTTATACATTACAAAATGATCTTGTTTGAAGAAGCCTGTCAAATAGAAGTCTTGGAGGAGACGTACCCACCCTTGCACGAGCAGTTTGTGTAAAGCAAAAGATAGAGCCATACAGATTTTTAAAAGTGGGCACCCACCAGTTTGAGAACTTGGATAAATGTGAGCCTTAGTTGAAATTTTATTTCCATTTCACAGTGGAACTTTCTGGGACTTATCTCAATACATGGGATCTTAATTGACAGAACCTGTGGCCAGTTGGAAATGTTGGGTCGGTTAGTAAAAAATTTTCCTTCAGTGAGATGATCTGTTTCTATTGGGTTCACTAAGATGCAAGGCACTTCACCTCAAAAATCATGTAACAGGACAGTTTATTAAACATGTACATGAAAGTGCATGTTACAATGACTGGTTTATGATGGACAGTCAGTAATTATTCATTGACTCTAAATGTGAAACAAAAGAAGCGGGGTTGTTGATGAGAATGTAGCCAGGACTATTCTACATGCTTAGTGCATCATATTTCATTTATTTCTCACATCAACTCTGTGATGTACCTCCTATTATTCTCATCCCCACTTCACATATGATGAATTTGAGGCTCAGAAAATTGTCTCAAATCACACAGTTTTTAAGAAAAGGATTATAAACCAAATCCTGGCATGTTTCTTCCATTCTACGCTCTTAACCACCAAGCATATTGCCTCCCAATTTCCTTCCATAAATTGTTCAGTAAGATAATATGAAGAAGGGGCAAATAAATCTTTTTTTCTTTCTTTCCATGGTAAAAAAAAAAATCTACAATAATATTGAGTTTTGTGCAAAAAGGGAAGTAGTTTCTTGTGTTTCATATTTGTACTATCCCATGCTATTAGTATAATGAAAATAGTGAAGAAATAAGGATCTGCTTCTGTGACTGTAGTAACTTAATTAAAAGCAAAGTCATTTAAATTTTCTTTCCCCTTTCTATCAAAGGAGTTAGTTGTCCACTTCACTTCTCAGGGGTACGGATATTAATGAATGAATGGCTGTAATAGGGTTGGAAAGTTTAGAGGAAAGAGTGTACAAGAATGAATCATAAATTGTATGGTTCAGATTTCCATTCTTAGATTCAAAACCCTTTAACAAGGTGAACGAGCACTGATAAAAAGCACATAGAACAGGAAAATGTTATGTCTGAACACAGGGAGGAAAGTATAGGCTTAAAAATGGAAGTTGTCAGTGTCTCCGGAAAGACATAATTGTGTTTGGGAAGATTTTAAAGGTTAATAAAATGTTTATCTCCTACTTTTGTCTTTTGGGGAATAAATGTAAATTATTGACATGATAGTTACAGAATATATCATGGTGTCCTATGGGGTCATTAATTCAATATTCTCCATATCTAAATTAACAAAGAGAATTATATTTCTACTTATGCTTGTAGATTTGCTGTGAGAGAAGTTGATCTGGATAGGAGTTATTCGCATCACATGTCTGTTTCTTTGCAATTATATGTTTCATGTTTCTAGGCCTGATTAGTCACTTGAACATCATCCTGATCATATACCAGGTACCTAATTATTGTTTAGCAGTAGCCATAAAATACACATGAATCCTTGTCAAGAGTCCTTTGAGCATTTTTTAGATTGCCCTTTTAGTTGTTTTTTTTCTGTGTCTCCCTACTATCTTTGGAAATCAAATAAAAACTTAGCAACTCAAATGTATTTTGAAAAACAAATAAAAAAATACAAGTTTAGCTGTCTAGAGTTTCCAATTCACCAATGTGATTGTGGCAGGCAGGATAATGCCCCCCAAAGATTTCCATATCCTGATCCCTGGAACCTGTGAATATGTTAGGTTACACAGCAAAGGAGAATCAAAGTTGTAGATGGAATTAAGGTTACTAATCACATGACCTTGAAAGGGGAAGATTATCCTAGATTATCTGGGTGGATTCAGTAGAATCACAATGGTTTTTACAGGTGCAAAGGGAGGCAGGAGAAGAGAGCAGAGAAGGGGATTTGATGGGATAAGAGGCTAGAGTGATGTGACTGTTGACTGAAGATAGAAGAAGGCCATGAGTCAAGGAATTCAAGTAGCCTCTAGAAGCTGGAAAAAGCACGAAAACAGATGGTCCACTAGAGCTTCCAGAAAAGAACGCAATCCTGCCAATTTCACGATTTTAGCCCGTTAAGACCCTTTTTGGAATTCTGACCTTCAGAACTGTAAAGTAATAATTTTATGTTGTTTTCATCCATTGTTTGTGATAATTTATTACAGTAGCAATGGTAACCAAATACAGTAGTTTAAATTTTTCCAATGCTAAAATCAAATAAAAATAGAATGTTTTAATTGACTTCAGTTACATTGAAAAATGCAATACAAGCACACCTCAGAGATATTGCAGGCTCAGTTCCAGACCACCGCAGTAAAGCAAATATTACAACAAAGTGAGTCATAAGAATCTTATGGTTTCCCAGTGCATATAAAAGTTATGTTTACACTATGATGTAGTCTATTAAGTGTGCAAAAGCATTATGTCTAAAAAACAATGCATATACCTTAATTAAAAATTACTTTACTGCTCACAAATGCTAACCATCATCTGAATCTTCAGTGAGTTGTAGTAGTAACATCAAAGATTACTAATCACAGATTACCATAACAAATATAATAATAACGAAGAAGTTTGAAATATGGGGAGAATTACCAAAATGTGACACAGAGACATGAAGTAAGCAAATTTTGTTAGAAAAACGGTACCAACAGACGTGCTCCACGCAGGGTTGCCACAAACCTTCAATTGGTAAAAAAAAATGCATTATCTGTGAAGTGCAATAAAGTGAAGCTCAATAAAACAAGGTAGGCCTTTAATTGCTAACTTTGGACTTTATCACTGGTTAATAATTAGTTATTTTAAATACACTGGTAATTGGATTTAAGTAAATTTTATTCTTTCAGTATTCTTTTAAAAACCCATCTATATACATATTTATTCATGAATTGATGAGGCTGCCTGCCATTATCTAAAAGTATTAGGATTAAAATGGATATAAAGTAACCAGAGAACACAGGAAAGGAAAAAATATAGTTTATATTAGAAAATGCATATTTAAATATGCAGAGGAAAGAATGAAAGACGTAGTGATGATGTAAACTAAGAAGATACGTTTTTATAGGTTTATGGAGTTATGGAAAACTATAGTTTTAAATTTTGGCATTTTCTTAATTGCTACAAAGAATAATCATTGGTTTTTATGAGAGTAAGGAGATAGATGGTTTGTTTTAATTTTAAAATTTATTCTTATTTATTTTTAATTGTGGTAAAATAAATATAACATTTATCATTTTAATCATTTTTAAGTGTATATAGTTCAGTGGCATTAAATACACTTACATTGTTGTGCAACAATCACCACTATCCACCACCATAGCTTTTTTTATCTTATAAAACCAAAACTCTGTACCCATTAAACAATAACTTCATTCCTTGCTTTCCCTAACCCCTGGAAACCACCATTCTACTTTCTGTCTCTATTAACTACTCCAGGTACCTCATATAAGTGGAATCATATAGCATTTACCCTCTCATGACTGTCTTATTTCACTTGGCATAATGTTTTCAAGGTTCACCCATGTTGTAGCTTGTGTCAGAATGTCCTCCGTTTTTAAAGCAGAAACATATTCCATTGTGCAAATATGCCACATTTTATTTATTCATCTGTTGACAAATACATGGTTGTATATCAATTATATCTCAATAAAGCTGAAAAAAATGAAATAACCAGAAATAAGACAAAATAATTTAGACTTAATATAATTTTCATCTTCTAGATCTTTGGCAAAAACTTTGTGTATATTCATAGACATTCTTTCTCAGGAAAGTCAATATACTCCTTATTTTAAGGTAATAAAATGAAACTCTGAATGAAAACTATTTTCTTACAGGAACGCGCAGGCCCAGCGGCCATGGCTCACGGGCCCAGCCGCTCCGCGGCATGTGGGATCTTCCCGGACCGGGGCACGAACCCGTTTCCCCTGCATCGGCAGGCGGACTCTCAACCACCGCGCCACCAGGGAAGCCCTGGAACTAATGTTTTTAATGTTAAGACTTTCCTTCCTTCCTCCCTTCTCTTTCTTTCTTTTTCTTCTTCCCTACCTTCTTTCCTTTCTTTCTTCTTTCCTTCCCTCTTTTATTTCTTCCTCCTTTCCTTCTCTTTTTTCTTCCTCTCATTCCAGTTTACACTAAAGTAGTGAACTGCTCACTTTTCAAAGTCCAGCCTTGAAGTATCCTCATTTTGGGGGTGAGACACCTTTAATCTAACAGCCCACATTAGGTAATATCCTAATATTGTTTCCTAGTTGCATTTTAAACTGGAGGTAATAGCAAAATAAATAAAATCTCTAAAATATATTAAGTGCCCATATGTACATGGAATTTAATAGACTCAACTAGAAAACTAATAGAGAAATACTCTATCCACATCTAAAAAAAATAACCATGTGAGGATTTCTTTATAATGATGTAGGGGAGAAAAATTTTCCACCCTAAAATGTCTCTTTGGCATGTGGATTATTTTGAGCTGAAAAAAATCAAGGCCCAAAAGATTCCCAAAGAAGCTGACCTTCCCCCAACTGCCTAAAAGAATTTAGATAGAGGGCCTGTTCCCAGAATAGAAAGATCACCAACCAAAAATATGGGTGAAGTGTGGTGCCAAAGACTGGACAGGGCCTAGAGATTAGAGTCCATCAGTGTCCTATTGTCTCTATATGGGCCGGCAAACATTTGCTTACCAAATATTTGCTTTTCTATCTCCCTGTGAATTGCCTCCCTACTCTTTCGAGTCCCAAAACATTACCCCCAACATCCTCTTGTGTCTTTGACTGAAGATGGTATTGGCAAGTTACTCGGTTCTCCTGGGTCTCTCCCATGTATACACATTAAACTTTTATTTCTCCTATTAATCTATCTCAAGTTAATTTAATTCTTAGATTGGCCAGAGGAACCTAGAAGGGTAGAGGGAAATTTTTTCCTCCTCGACAATGCTCACTTAGAATATTGGTAATAACATTATAAGATTCAGAGAAGTTATCACATTGCATCTTATCTAAGGATAATTAGGTAACAGGCCAGTGTTAATCCTTTAATTAATGACACATTAGGTGATACAGGAAAATCCCTCTATTAAATGTTGTGTGGAGGTAGTGGGGTAATCCTAACTATAAGGCAGTTGCTGATAGGATACTTGCAATACTTGCATACTATATACTTTGACTATTTAATTAAAGGCTATACATAGTGTATGCAAATAATACATTCCCAAGAGTAAGTATACAGTAGAAATACGAAACGATGAAGAACTTCCTATTAAATTGACCGGAAATTGATGTAGGTGCTTTCATTTGCTTTATTCAGTATTAAAATCTTGACTTTTTTGTGATTGATTTGTTTTAAGGTTAACTGTTCCATACACAGCAGGTATTCCATAAATAATGTTGACTGACAGATGGTTAAATGTTAGAATGTGCTTCATCCTTACAGGTAAATAGACACCTGGTGATTGATTATGGTCAAATATTCTTTAAGATAAATTTTGTGCGTGTTTCAGAATAATTACTTGCTAAGTTTAATTCTGAATTTAGAATGGTTTATAACTATCATTAATTAGTCTGATTTCGTTTTTATTATGGGGTTGAATCCAAACTGGTTAAAATGATTTAGTGCCACACTATTTACTGTTCAAAATTCTATTTTTAAAACTTTAAAGATATACAAGGTAGTTTTTCTTCTACTATTGTTGTAGTAAATTCCAGGAGAGTAACTCTAAAAAGACTGCTGCTTAATCATCAATGAGAAAATCAGCAGATTCTCTGTTCATTTCTTTTAACTCATGAAGCTAAGTTATATGAAGTCCGTTCCCTCACAAGGTACGATAGTGTTCGATAACTTTAACCATGATTTTTCCCAACAGGGCAATAACTCTTTCAGGATCCTACTCTTTAAAGCACTAGGGACCTATTAACTCCATATTGTGAAGATAATTCATGCACATGTAAATGTCCTCATTTAAATGTTTCACTTCATTTCTTCCAGTATGTAGAGTTCAGAGGACTTAGGTTCTTTGCAAATAAATTCATGCCAGAACCCCAGGTATGGTTATCCAAATGAACAAATATATTGGACAGAAAAGGTTAAAATAGGTGACTTGAATCACCCCATAACACACCTTAAGCATGTATTTTTTATAATATTCAATGGCATCTTTATTCAGACATTTTCACAATTTACATCTGAGTGTTTGTAGGTTAAAAACTACATCGAGATAATATTTTATTTTAATCCACTGATTTAATAGTATTTTATCTGAGTACTTCTCCAAACTAAATGGTCAGGTCATGTCAGCTCCCAAACTGATATTAGAATAATAATATTAAAACAAAGCATAGAAAATTAAGTAAAATAATTAAAAGGCTATACTTGTGATCTGGAAAATAGTAATAGGTAACATGTCAGACATGCTTACATGGTGGTGTCCTGAATATCACTGAATGAGGATTTGTTAAGATAATACATGACACATTCTGATACATTCTTTTTGTCCCCTTCAACTAATGACACATGTTGTTGTTGGAAAGACAATTAACTAAAACTTTCCCTGAAATTCCCTTTCATGACACCAGATGGTGCTTCCAATTATGAATTGGTTCTAAATAAAGAATTCTTTGGAAATGCTATAGAATAATAGCACTAAAGGAAAATTTTAGAAGATCCAGCCACTTCTCTCCTCCCACCCCCACATTAACAAATGAAGAAGTTCTAAAAAGTTAAATGGCAAGTAACATTACCAATGTCCCCCAGGTTTTTGATGACCGATCTGGGCAGGAACCTAAGAATCCTGACACCCAGTTGTTTGAATTAGTTTTCATTATTTTGTGCTAAAGATCCTGTTTCTGCACTCATAGCTACAGGTGACTGTTTACACAATATGTAATAGGGAATTGCTCTATGTAGATGTGTGTGTGTGTGCACATGTGCATTTGTGTCTAATTAAAAAAAAACTCAAGTCATTTCCTTCCATTGCTATATCAACCTCATGTTAACCAATTCAACAATATTTTATAAAAACCTTATATCTTCTCAAAGGATTTTTTTTTCTAAGTTGGGCCACATAAATAGCTCTATTTCCAGGTAACACTATTTTGTAGAATTCTATTTACCAAAAGAATTTAGTTAGAATGTGTAAATCATTTATTCCATATTTACTGATAAATATATCATACTTTAAAAAATATTTCCAATAAGAACTTAGGAATTGTCATACAAGGTTTGGACTACTCTGTATACTACCCAAACTCTATGCTGTCTCAATGAACACATCCAATAGGGATCTTAGAGGAAATATGAGAGGAGGTATGATTTTTCCCCTGACGTCATTTTAAAAAGTAAAAGATGTAGCTTTAAACACAGTAGCTCACCATTCTCCAATAATAGGTCTCTCTAACATGGACTTATCAATGTTTTTTGTTTTTTTCATCTGCACGGCCTCTTGTAATATTAGAGAAAGTTCTCACTGCCATTTTTCAAAAAGATGATGGATCAGTTTTTCTCAGTCACAAGCCTTAGGAAGTGTCTGACTAGCATAGGCAAAAATTTGAAAGAGAGTGCAGCAGGGTCACAAATCAATGAATAAAACCATATGACATTATAAAGTATAGGTAGGGAGACCCAGTTCCAAGGAGGGTGGTAAGAAGGAAATCGGGAATCTGGGTCTAGGAGGCAGCCCCAAATAGTACAGTTTCTAATATAATCCTATGTTTGCAGGCTGGTACTTTTTAAGTGTAAGAGCATGAGTGAATTGAATTAAACTAGGATGCATTGATATGTATCCTTAATTAAAATTATGATATATATTGTTTATCTACTATTTATCATGGCATCATCAATTCCCTATAAATATTTAACAATTCTCTGCAATTTGTCAGATATCGTGTCTCTTTTATCTCATTGTATGGATGGATCCCTAAAATACATTACATGTCAATGATTTAACAAATATATTGATAATACACAAATGGGCAGAGGACCTGAATAGACATTTTTCCAAAGAAGACGTGAAAAATGGCCCATGGGCACATAAAATGATGCTCAACATCGCTAATCAGGGAAATGCAAATAGAACCACAGTGAGATATCACCCCATACCCGTTAGAATGGCCAGTATCCAAAAGATAGCAAATAACAAGTGCTGGTGATGATGTGGAGAAAAGGGAACCCTGATGCACTGTTGGTGGGAATATAAATTGGTGCAGCCACCATGGAAAACAGTATGGAGATTCCTCAAAAAATTAAAAATAGAACTACCATATGATCCAGCACTTTCACTCCTGGGTATTAATACAAAGAAAAAAAACTAATTAGAAAAGATATACACACTCCTATGCTCATTGCATTATTATTTATAATAGCCAAGATATGGCAGTAATCTAAGTGCCCAGCAATAGATGAATGGATAAAGAAGATCTGGTATATATATATCTCATTGTATATCTTTACTCAGCCATGAAGAAGAATGAAATCTTCCCATTTGCAACAATATGGGTGGACCTAGAGGGTATTATGCTAAGTGAAATAAGTCAGATAGAGAAAGACAAATACTGTATGATTTCATTTATATGTGGAATGTAAAATATAATTCAAATGAACAAACATATCCAAATAGAAACAGAGTTATAGATACAGAGAACAATCAGGTGGTTGCCAGAGGGGATGGAGGTTGTGGGGAGGAAAGAAATAGGTGAGGGAGATTAAGAGATCCAAACTTCCAGTTGCAAAATAAATGAGTCAAGGGGATGAAATGTACAGTGTGGGGAATATAGTCAGTAACTATGTAATATCTTTATATAGTGACATATTGTAACTAGACTTATAGTGGTGATCATTTTGAAATGTATAGAGATATCAGATCACTATGTTCTGTAACAGGAACTAATATAGTGTTGTAGGTCAAGAGATCAGATTTGTGGTTTCCAGAAGAAGGGGGTTGGTTGGGGAAGGGGAATTGGATGAAGGTAGTCAAAAGGTACAAACTTCCAGTATAAGATACATAAGTACTAGGGATGTAATGTATTGATACAACATGATAACTAATTAACACCGCTGTATGTTACATATAAAAGTTGTTAAGAGAGTAAATCCTTAGAGTTCTCATCACAAGAAAAAAAATTTTTTCTTTTTCTTTTATTTTGTATCTATAGGAGATGGATTTTCACTAAAGTTATTGTGGTAATCATTTCATGATGTATGTAAGTCAAATCATTATGCTGTACACAAACTTATACAGTGCTGTATGTCAATTATATCTCAATAAAACTAGAAGAAAAAAGAAAGGTCACACACAGGCACTGACATCTTTGCAAGGCAGAACACACACGTATTGCAACAATTCTTATAGATTGCCTATGACTGTGAGCTTAAATTGAAACACTTGTTTTGAAAATAACTCATTTAGCATCACATTAATAGTCATATTATAAAAAGGATGATGTACAAATAATTTTCAGTAAAGGGCATTCTTGTGTCATTAGGGAAGTGCTCTTTTTAAGTGTCAAACCATTACAGTTGGAAACTGTCACTAAGAAGGTAGCCATCTGTCATTATTTATTGTCAACAGGAACATTCATTGACATTGCTTAAGTGAACTCTGCTAGCATTTCTCACTCTTGTTTAGTTATTACGTCTACAATTGGCCATTTGCATAAAAATGGCATAAGTCTAACAGAATTTTAAAATTAGGTTTTATTTCACGCACTATTTGGATTTCTTTTAAAGAAAAAAAGGAAGCAAGAGCTACAAAAAGTAATTTTTTTCCCATCGAGAATATTGCCTAGTTTATGACCATGAATATCAGTAGATGACAAGTCAATAAGTTTTACCATTTGCAGCTTCTAAAATTTATCACTAAATCAGAAAAATCTGTATGTATTATTTCAGGATATAGTGCCAGCAAGAAATATTCTATCTTAGGAATAATGCTAGCAACTAGAGAAAAGGGGGAATATTATGTGATTATAAGTACTATTTAACTTTAATATGGAAAACAGAATGCTTAGGATGACCATGAAATATTCAATTAGTTCCTTTTAATTACAGGATCCAAAATGGTTCATTTCTTTGCCTTGACCATTTGTCTTTTTTCATCTGGAGGTCATTTGCCCTTCATTCTATTTATCTTTTCCCAATTTTATATCCTTAAGATAAATTTTAGAAATATAACAAATTGCCCTTTAAATAGTTGGCCTTGTCAAACTGATAGGCAGGAAGTGGGAAAAAAATTGCTCACTTCTAAAGGTCCATTTACCTATTAATGACAGGGTAGGTTACGATATTTTCTGTATATGAATTACTTCATCCAAGGTGGAGAGCCTGGCAGAGACAAATGGGATGAAAGGTAGGCTTTCCAAATGCCACTTTAAAAACCTATGACTTATTTTCCATTTGTTAGAGAAATGGTTTTGAAATATGTAACTTTTATTTTACAAAGCGCTTGGAGGGAGGCAAAACTGCAGAACCAGTAAGCATCCTTCCTGGGGTTACCTACGCATGGAACATTACTGGGAAACCTGTTCCATTATTTATTACCTGTGAGATTTGGGGCAAGACATTTCATGTTCCTGAACCTTAGTTTTCTAATCTAAAAAGAGGGGTTAAAAATAACTACTTAGTAATGTTTTTTGAGGATAAGCTATATAAAGTATTTAGAGTAGCTCGCACAGTTGGTATTAAATAATTGGTAGCTAATAATGTTATTATTATTACTAGTGATACAAATATTGGGTGTTTATAAATTGCAGTTATCCAATGGACAATATTGTATATAGTCAAAAGTTTGCATTTAGTTTTGTTTTTTGTTATGAAGCTTATCATTCTATGAATTACAAGAAAAGTTTATATATTTGTCTTTATGCTTTGTAATTGATTTTATATTTGCATAACCATTTTTGTTAATTGATCCATTACCATATATTTAGGGATCGCTCACTGTTTCTAACACCACCCTTCTTGGGCACAGGACACATGACTTAACAAACTGTCAGTCACTGGTGTGTTTTTCCTGTTCACATCAACATGGCAAATATCTTACCCCCTCCTCCCCTCCCCCCAAAAACATTCACGCGAGAGAAAAAAACCCAGCTAGACTGTAAGTGGTCTCCCAACATTCACTAAGAATCCTGACTAATCACTATTTTCCAATGTAGACAAGATTATTGGATTTTGTCACCTACCTGCTTATATCCCTTCAGTGATTCTCACTGATTTTAGGAACATGAGCAAACCCTTGAGGCCAAGACTCTACTTGTCTTCTCATTGACAAAGTGCCAGCCATATTGTATTTCTTCCCATTCCTCAAAAATCTTCAAGCTCCCTCCTGCCACAGGGATTTTTCGCACGCTGTTCCCTCTAATTGAAATGCTCTTCTAAGTTTCTCTTCATTTAGCTCACTCATATTCATGAGTGATTCATATTCATCCTTTGATACTGACTTAAACATTATTTCCCCCAGCGAAACCACCACGGATCACTTACTACATTCAACTCCAGAACATTTCCATCTCATACGATCACATTCCTTTCCTTCAGCAAAAAAAGACATATAACAATGAGATTTCCATTAAATAAGATATGTGTGCGTGGACTTTAAAATTTCCAGGTGTCTAAAGTTTTAGACAGGAGCTCTATATCTGGGACAGTATATCAAGATATATATATTTAAGTATAATCAGCATCTGTTCTGCTTTTGAAAACAAAAATCTATCCTTAAGAATACTTCTGTTACCGTACCACCCAGCAATTCTATCCCTAGGTATCTATTCAAGGTAAATGAAAGCATATGTTCACCAAGATTTGTACAATAATATTCACAGCAACTTTATTCATAATGGCCCCAAACTGAGAACAACTTAAATGTCCATCAACTGGTGAATGGAAATAAAAAGTGGCATATCAGTATAATAGAGTACTATTCAGCAATAAAAGGGAACGAGTATTGATACATGCAACAACGTGGATGAAGCTCAAAAACATTATGCTAAGTCCAAAAATCCAAACACAAGAGACTATATATTGTAAGATTCCATTTATATGAAATGTCCAGAAGTGGCAAACTTATAGAAACAGAAAGTAGGTTAGTGGTCACCTGGACCTAGGGGTGATGAGGATTAACTATAAATGGGCATGAGGGATCTTATTAGAAGGATTAGAATGTTCTAAAACCAGTTTATGGTGATGGCTGCATCATTCGGGAAAGTTACTAAAAATCATTGAATAGTTACAAATGAAAAATTCAAGTTAGGGGAAAAATAATAAGAGTAATGCAATGCATGCAAAGCATTTCGCACATCAGGCGTAGAGTAAAAAGGTCATTAAACCTTGGCTAATGTTTTTTTTTTTTACATCTTTATTGGAGTATAATTGCTTTACAATGGTGTGTTAGTTTCTGCTTTATAACAAAGTGAATCAGTTATACATACACATATGTTCCCACATCTCTTCCCTCTTGCGTCTCCCTCCCTCCCACCCTCCCTATCCCACCCCTCTAGGTGGTTACAAAGCACAGAGCTGATCTCCCTGTACTATGCGGCTGCTTCCCAGTAGCTATCTATTTTTCATTTGGAGGTGTATATATGTCCATGCCACTCTCTCACTTTGTCACTAATGGTATTTTTTAAAGACAATTCCACTGTTCATATGTGCATAACAGCTTTGCCACTAAATGTCAAGATCTGATGAAAACAAATGTTCCCTCTTCAAAGCTGACTCTGTCTCTATTTACTTACTCCTTATAAACCATAGCTGTGGGAGAAATAAAGAATTAGCCATTGTGATTATCTTGGAGAGAAGGCAAGACATGTCCTCATTTAGCCATGATACAAAACAGTACATTTTTTAAAAAAAATTTTTTTAATTGAAATATAGCTAATTTACAATTTCATGTTAGTTTCAGGTGTACAGTACTGTGAGAGAGATATATATATATATATATATATATATATATATATATATATATATATACACACATATATATATATATACACACTCCTTTTCAGGTTCTTTTCCCTTATGGGTTATTACAAAATATTGAGTATAGTTCCCTGGGCTATACAGTAGGTCCTTGTTGGTTATCTATTTTATATATAGTAGTGTGTATATGTTAATCCCAACTTCCTAATTTTCCCTCCCTCACCCCTCTTTCCCCTTTGGTAACCATAAGTTTATTTTCTATGTCTGTGAGTCTATTTCTGTTTACAAAACAGTATTTGATTGACACCAGGATAGTGGTTATGTTTTTTATTATTAATTTTTACTTATTAAATGCACCAGCTAAGACTAAATTGGAGCAACATTATAATTGAACTAAGCCCTCTAATGCGAGCAACATTATAAATGAACTAAACCCTCTAATATGCACATACCTATGTACGTACATTAATTCATTCATACATATACAACTGCGTTCACTCATTAACCATATGCAAGACCCTCTCAATAAAACCTTTCACAATTATTAATGACTCTAACATCAATGGAGATAATTCTTTAGCAAGTCTGGCCTCTCAGTTTCTGGACCTTCTTTCCTTCCGTGTGCTTTTCCTTAGCCACCATTCCATGATCACACTTAGTCATTAATAATATATGCTTGCTCATCCTTAAATAATATGAGCTTCAAACATTTCACTCTCTAAAGATTACTCCCTCTAGTACCTTGACTGCAACAACTCTTTGACCTTATAAGAACCAACAATCTATGAATGTTACCAGGTTTTCACATGCTTCCCACTCCTCTAAGTGTACTATAATAACCTTACTTTCAACCTTATTCAGATTAGATTCCACAATACAAAATTATGATAGCTGCCTTACATGCACCCTCAATCTAATCCTTTCTTACTTTTTTTTTCCAATTACACTTGCCCGAAATCTTGAGTTGCAACAGCTTGACGTAGGATCTGAAATATAATAATGTTGGTGGAGGTTTGGAATGGACTGGAAGTCATTACCAAAATAAGTAGAGGAATTATGATTACAGTACCACAAAAATATCTGACTCAACTGCTACAGTGAGTGGGAAATAGTATATGAGATGAGTTAGAAAAATCAAACATGGAGAAGACCCAAATTTCTAAATTATTTTTGAATTCTGCGATATATAATTTAACTTATAAGTTAAACTTAAAAGTTATTTCTTTTACTGTTGAGTAACTTAAGAAATACAAACACGTTCCCAAGAGTCAGCAAATCAAGGACAGAAACCTAAAGTTTAGTCTCAAATGTACACTGTTAAAGAACATAGTATTATAATCATTTTGATTTCTTCTTGCTTTCCCACAGGGGTAAGACAATATTGGTTTCAAGCTCTAACGTGTATTATCTAAAAGAGTGTCAGTACAGTTACCATAAAAGCATTTTGCTAAAATTTGAGGCTAGCTAAATATATTTGTTTCTGGACATCTAGCATAAAGCCAACAGTGAGTTAGTTCCATCTACTTTAGGCTTGTGCTGCATAATGAGTGTCATTTGGTGACAGCTTAATTCTGTTGTGCTGATTATCTCAAACACGAATGTTATGGCAATGCAGATACACTCTCTCATTTACCTTTATATGCCTGATAGAATGTATAATTACAGTTGGGATTAGCCTAATCCATTCTCTACGTACGTAATGAGCTGAAGTAACATTAAACTCAAAATGGAAAGGAATTTAGCATATTTTAACTCTTCTTCACTCTGGCATGATTTTATTTTTATAGATTCACTTAGCTTGATCCATTACCACCCTCCCTTTCATTCTGGTACACATTCTAAATTCATTCATTTCATAATCTCATGAGTTGAAGTCAATGGCATTTTACCTGGAAATAAAAATGTTATGATTATTAAACCACAAGAAGGCAACTGGTAATTTGAATTTCAGTATTTGCATTACAATGCGTATGTAGAGAGAACATTTTGATAATAATGATTTATCTGTAGATGAAATAGTTTCTCTAAAGGAGATTGAATTTTAAAAGTCTGAGATGGTTGAAACAGGTTACCTTTACTACTGATATCAAAACAACATATTACTCTATGAAGTCCATAGTAAAATTCATATAATAAAGAAGAAATAAATAATGTACTTAAGATGGGTTTCTCTTTTTTTTCTGGTGCACCCATCTCTTACAGAATATGGTTCTGATAGAGAAAAAGAAAATCAGAAACTGGTCACTTAGGAAGCATTCAAGTTCTAGAAGCAAACCAATTAATGTTTATTTAATGAACATATATATAATGTGTAAAGTGATCATCTAAGCATGGAACAAATGACACTAAAACATATAATAGTTCCTGTTTCAAATAAGTTTTGAGCTAGTTGTTCAGATAATACATACAGAAATTTCAAGGTAATATAATGGATAATGCAGAGAACTTGAACAGACAAAAAAGGAGGAAAGTATTATATAATAAATGAATAATCGATACATTCAGCTAGATTTAAAGATAGATTTGACTACACAGAAATAAATACTAGTCACTGTTGTTTCACTTCAGGTAATGGTTGAGTACCTTCTTTCAGAATCACCTTCCTGCAGAAAACCATTATCAACTCTGGTGTAAAAGCTACTTGAAGGCACTAAAGAATGGCCAAAATTAAACAAAAACTGGAGGAAAGGGAAATGCTTTGAGTAAAATTCCTGAGTAATAAGACTTCTTGCCTGAGGGCACTTCCCAATTCGTGTGAGGCTGCTAGAAGGAAAGGAGTCTTACTAGCTTTAGGAGTCAGCAGAGTTTGGTGTATATCAACACAGCTGAAAAGTGATGGGGATATCTGGAAGGAGGGAGCCACAGAAGGGGCAGTCCTCAAATATAAAGTTGGAGATAATACAACAGCTAAAAGGTTGAAAGAACTAAACAGTTTCAGCGGCTGCCCATCACGGAGTTAGGGGTTAAGATGTGGTCTGGGCTGGTATAGAGTTGGGATTCAGTTGATTCAAGTTAACTTCCAGCTAGAAGAAGAATAAGAGAGAGATATCAGAATCCAGAATCTCTACAATATCTCATCCACAATGTGCACTAAATAATAAAATTTTGCTAATTTTGTGTAGAAACAGAGAAATAGGACTCAAGAGAAAAAGCCCAAAATGTACCAAAAACCTACAGCTAACATTATACTTAATTCAGAAATATGGAATGCTTTTCCCCTAAGATTGAGAAGAAGACAGAGTCTGCTGTCTATTCAATTTGAACTGAAGTTACTAGTTAGTGGAGGAAAAAAAAAAAGAGAGAGAAAAGAAATAGCAGAAAGACTAGAAAAGAAGTAAAACTGTATTTAATCACAGATGACATGATTATTTATGTAGAAAACCCTAAGGAATCCATTTAAAAACTACAAAAAATAAGTGATTTTTAACAAGGTCATGGGCTAGGGGATTGATATACAAATATAATTTGTACTTCTATACACTAGCAATAAAAAAGAAAAACATACATTTATAATAACCTGGAAATACTTAAAATCCTGATAAATGAATTTAATAAAAGACATTCAAGATCTCAACCATAAAAACAACAAAACATTGAAAACAAACATAACGAAGGCTTGAATAAATGAAGAAATAGCCTGTCTAAGGGATTTGAAGAGACTTAATATTGTCAACTTGTTAATTCTCTCCAAATTGACATATAGATTAAATTCAGTCTGAGTAATAATCCAAGCAGGATATTTTTTACATAAATTAATATGTTGAATCTAAAATGTACATGAAGATGCAGAGGATTTAAAATAAACTTTAAAAAGTATAACTACACTGGAGGACTTATACCACCTTATAGTAATCATTGCATAATGAAAGACAATAGTTCAATGCAATAGAACAGATAGTGCACAAATAGACCCTCACTTATATAGCTGAATGATATATGACCAAGGCACTCACATGTACACATGTGCACATGTGCGCGCACACACACACGTATCGATACAAAAAGGAAAGTCTTTCTAATAAACAATGCTGGAATAACTTGAATATGGAAAATAAACCCTGATCTTTACCTAACAACCTCTACAAAAATTAATATAAGATAGATCACAGACCTAACTATAAAAAGCTAAACAAATAAAACTTCATAAAGAAAACATAGGAGAATATCTTCACTAACTTAGAGTAGGCAAAGTTTTCTTAGCAAAGACATAGAAAAAAAAACCCTAATAGATTAAAAAATATACTTCGGCTTTCAACAAAATTAAAAATTTTGCTCATCAAAATACAATTAAGAAAATTAATTGGTAAACTACAGACCTGGAGAAATTATTTGCAAATTGCATGTGTGACAAAGTATTAGTGTCAAGAATATATAAAGTGTATAAGTCAAAGAAAGTTTTCTTGCTTTTAGTACCAGAAAATTCCCTCAAATGTTAATAAAAACATATTTCTAATTTTTTGAGGATCCTATATACTGTTTTCCAAAGTTGCTGAACCAATTTACATTCCCACCAACAGTGCACAAGGATTCTCTTTTCTCCACATCCTTGCCAACATTTATCTTGTCTTTTTAAATTTTTTTATTGAGGTATAGTTGATTTACAATATTATATAAGTTTCAGGTGTACAACATAGTGACTCACAATTTTTAAGGATCACACTCCATTTATTTTATTATTTTAAAAAATTTATTTATTTATTTATTTATTTTTGGCTGCATTGGGTCTTTGTTGCTGCGCACGGGCTTTCTCTAGTTGCAGCGAGCGGGGGCTACACTTCGTTGTGGTGTGCAGGCTTGCTCATTGCTGTGGCTTTTCTTGTTGCAGAGTATGGGCTCTAGGCGCTCAGGCTTCAGTAGTTGTGGCATGTGGGCTCAGTAGTTGTGGCTCACAGGCTCTAGAACGCAGACTCAGTAGCTGTGGCACACGGGCTTAACTGCTCCACGGCATATGGGATCTTCCTGGACCAGGGCTCAAACCCATGTCCCCTGCATTGGCAGGTGGATTCTTAACCACTGCACCACCAGGGAAGTCCCAATCATACTCCATTTACAGTTGTTATAAAATATTGGCTATATTTCCTGTGCTGTACAATATAACCTTGTGGCTTATTTTACACACAGTAGTTTGTACCTCTTAATCTCCTAACCCTATCTTGCCCCTCCCCCTTCCCACTGGTAACCACTAGTTTATTGTCTATATCTGTGAGTCTGTTTCTTTTCTGTTATATTCAATAGTTTGTTTTGATTTTTAGATTTCACATATAAGTGATAACATACAGTATTTGTCTTTATCTGACTTATTTCACTAAGCATAATACCCTCCAAGTCCAATCTCGTCTTCTTCTTTTATTTAATTTTATTTATTTATTTATTTATATTTATTTTTTAAATTTATTTTTATTCATTTACTATTTATTTTTGGTTTCATTGGGTCTTTATTGCTGTGCATGGGCTTTCTCTAGTTGCGGCGAGTGGGGGCTACACTTCATTGTGGTGCGTGGGCTTCTCACTGCAGTGGCTTCTCTTGTTGTGGAGCACGGGCTCTAGATGCGCAGGCTTCAGTAGTTGTGGCGCATGGGCTTAGTTGCTCCGCAGCATGTGGGATCTTCCCGGACCAGGGCTCGAACCCGTGTCCCCTGCATTGGCAGGCAGGTTGTTAACCACTGTGCCACCAGGGAAGCCCTCTCTTGTCTTCTTAACGATAGCCATTCTAAAAGGTGTGAGGTGACATCTCATTGTGGTCTTGATTTTCATTTCCCTGATGACTAGTGATGTTGAGAATCTTTTCATGTACCCATGGGTCATTTGGATGTCTCCTTTAGAAAAATGTCTATTCAGTTCCTCTACACATTTTTAAATTGAATTTTGGGTGTTTTGTTATTGGGTTGTGTGAGTTCTTTATACATTTTGGATATCAATCCCTTATCCAATACATGGCTTCAGAAATCCCACTTCTGGGTATATATACAAAGGAAATGAAAACAGGACATCAAAAAAGTAAGTGCACTCACATGTTCATTGCAGCATTACTCACAACAGCCAAGATATGAAAACAACCTAAGCATACCTGAATGGAAGAAAGGGTAATGAAGATATATATAGTGGAATATTGTTCAGGTTTAAAAAGGAAGGAAATCCTGCCATTTGTGACAACATGGCTGGACCTTGAGGGTATTATGCTAAGTAAGTTGTCAGAGAAAGACAAATACTGTATGATATCATTTATGTAGAATCTTAAAAAAAAGTGAATTCATAAAGACAGAGAGCAGAATCGTGGCTACCAGGGGCTGAGGGATATTGGGGAGATGTTTAGGGATACAAAGGTGCAACTGGTAAATGTCTTGAGGATCTTAATAATCTGCACAGTGATTATGGTCAATGATACTGTATTATAAACTTCAAAATTGCTAAGAGATTAGATCTTGTTCTCACAATAAAAAATAAATGGCAATTATGTGACAGGATGGCGTTAGCTAATGCTACAGTGGTAATCATACTACAATATATAAGTGTGTCAAATCAACACGATGTACACCTTAAACTTACAAAATGTTATATGCCAATTATATCTCAATAAAGATACACACATACATATATACAAACATATATACCATTATACACTAACAAGTAAGTGCCTCTCCTAGTGTTGCTGAGGTAGATCTTATATTCGTTTATCAAAATATCCTCTATTTTTCACACTGATTTGAAATGAAGTATTGCCAGTTTGTTAAAGAAAAATATGCTTAAGATAGTATAGGAGCAAGATTACTAAAGCATAAACAGAACTAAAGGGTAGCACTAAAATTATTAAATAACCAAATAAAAAATGAAGAAACAAGGTTTCCTTATTGGTGCTCATAAATACCTCTATAAGTTGTTAACAATAAGAGACAAAGCCAGTTAGAGACAGACTCATGTACTAATTGTGATGAAAACATAATATATGTTTTAATTATTTACCATGGTCTCTTTTGTATAATGCAATTTTGCTAATAGAATAAATAAAGTTGTCTTCATTCCAAAGGGCATTTTGAAATTTGCTATTAAAAAACACAAGGAAAAAATTCCTTCTTGATTAAGATTTGGTGTGTTCCCCAACATTCTGTTTTCAACTTTTTTGCTTTCCATTGGCATAGACTCATTTGATAAGCTCATATCCTCAGGGTACTCAGATCAAATCTCTTCCATGATTTCCAAATCTGGCTATCTCCAAACTCACTGCTAAGAATTCTGAATCAAACTTGACATCCACGTGGTGGGTTTATCAAATTCTTTATTTCAGGAAGACATAAATCAGACTCTTCAATACTCATTCCATTACAGTGACCTTAGAAAAACAGTTTTTCTTTTTAGTATCTATAATCACTCATTCTAGATCTCCTAGTCTTCCTGTGTGCCTACTGAGTACTTTGGGGTGTGTACTGTGTACAATCTGGTCAGATCCAGATTGCCTAATTTGTTATTCTTATCATAACTTCTCATTATGTTCCTACATTTATTCATTAAACAAATATTATTGAAGGCCTACTATGTTCCCAGGGCATGTCTTCATGGAGCTGGTATTCTAACTGAATGGCAGTAAATATAATAAAGTACAGTGCTGTCCTATAGAACTTTCTGCAATTATGGAAATGTCCTGGAATATCTGCATTGTACAATATAGTAGACAGTATTCACATGTGGCTACAGAGCACTGAGAACACGGCTAGTGCTGCTAAATAAATATTTTAGAAATTTTATTTACACTTAATTCATTAAAATTGATTTCTTTTTTTTTTTTTTTGCGGTACGCGGGTCTCTCGCTGTTGTGGCCTCTCCCATTGCGGAGCACAGGCTCCGGACGCTCAGGCTCAGCGGCCATGGCTCACGGACCCAGCCGCTCCGCGGCATGTGGGATCTTCCCGGACCGGGGCACGAACCTGTGTCCCCTGCATCGGCAGGAGGATTCTCAACCACTGCGCCACCAGGGAAGGCCTAAAATTGATATTTTAATTGCCACATGTGGTTAGTGGAACTATACTGAACCATGCAGAATATTAAATTGATAAGTCTTATGAAGAAAGAGGAAAATGAAACAAGAACAGGATAAGGGGAGTGCAATAGGGAGGTGGTTCAAAGAGAGATTAGAATTGTAAATGAGTGTGACTCATAGAGGTGGCAACTGACACAACAAAGATCTGAAAGAGGGAGAGAGTTGGCCATGATTATATCTGGAGGGAAAACAAGAGGTGAAATCTGCATCCCTCTCTCTTCAACTCACTGAATCTAGGTTTTCCTCAAAACAAATTCTTTCTTACCCATTTTATTTTCAAAATCACAATCCCTTCAACTATATGAAGACATCTTGTCTACAAGACAAGATTACTTCGATTACTTCCTACTAAATTTCCAAATGATATATTTGTTGGTCAATTTATTTATTACATTATTCAAAAAAATCATTTTTTATTTAAGTCTTTCTCCTCTCCAAAGAGATAGCCTATAGGTGATGGATGTGGGAAAAAAGTGTTAAAAATATATTAAAATAAGAACCATTCTCTATCTAAAAGAAGGTCACGACAAAGTTAAATATCAGATAACAGATAATGTGGAATTTTAGAAATTTGGACAATTTGAATACTGAATTTTGAGCAATGAATGTGACTCCAAAATTCCTAGAACTTGTAGCAAAAATGTGATGGAAAGTTATATAGTTTAATCTCGTGCAAGAAAGGAAAACATAGTTGTTAGTTTCCTTAAGTGAAGAAATACTTACCTCTAGGAAGAAAAAAAGTGACTATATGACTCTTTTTGTAGGTGGTACAGAATAATGTTGTCAATCTCTGTAAATACCTAGCTATAGTGAAAGGAATATTTTTGCTTAATTTACAATTGTACATACAGCGTGTGAATATATATTCTTGGTAAATATTTTAAATCTCCCAAAGAAGGCTAAAAGTCCCCTCTGACTAGCTTTTCTGGACAGTTTTCCTTACTCTTCTGCATGCCCATTCCTCCTTTCCTGGAGCTCATCAGTATTATAAGATTGATATCTAACATATTGGTACTTGAGCCATGTACGTGCATAAACATCTATGTACATACTCATAGAAATTCATAGTATTTTTGTGTATTTTCCAAACATGATATTATTTTGCAACTTGTTTTGTCTCTAAGCAATATTTCTGGACGTTCTGTCGGTGTCATACATTTTGGCCATTTATTCTAATTACTGCATGGCACTCCATGAGATGGATACACCACAGTGAACTGAGCTATACTATTTTTTTTTTTTTTTTTTTTTTTGCCGTACGCGGGCCTCTCACTGCTGTGGCCCCTCCCGCCGCGGAGCACAGGCTCCGGACGCGCAGGCTCAGTGGCCATGGCTCACGGGCCCAGCCGCTCCGCGGCATGTGGGATCCTCCCGGACCGGGGCACGAACCCGTGTCCCCTGCATCGGCAGGCAGACCCTCAACCACTGCGCCACCAGAGAAGCCCCCAGCTATACTATTTTTGACGGACTGGTAAGTAGTTTTTATTATGAACAATATTGAAATGAACATCCATGTATAGAATCCTCTTCATATTCATGCACATTTTTTTTTCTGAAATACAGAAACTTAGAATTTCTGCATCATTTTATTTCTAATATATTCTGTCAAGTTACCTTTCAAACTGTTTGAACTTAGGTACACACGCAACAGGATTATAGGAGCACACCCTTTCCCTGGAATCTGTATATTGAGCCCTTATCAATACACGCATTTTCCAATTTCTGAATGACTGCCAATCTAATGGTTGAGAAAACCTCATTGTTACTTTTAATTTGCCCTTTTGTGATGACTAATGGGATTGACTCTCACTTCACATATTTTTTAATAACTTAAATTACCTTTTCTTTGATTCTCTTTTTCTTATTCTTTGCCTGTACCTCCATTCACTTGCTTCTGTTTTCCTTAAATAATATAGAATCTAAATATATATATTTAGAAATATATGTATAGAATCTAAATAAATATATATACTTCTTCTCTTCCTCTTGAATTATTCAAAATTGTTTAGATTTTCTTTTTTCATGTATATGGTTAATTTTAATGAAGTTACATTTCTTGATCTTCTTCAAGTTTTTTGCTGTTTGTGTCAGCTTAAAAATATATTTTTGTAACCTAAGATCATAAACATATTCACATATGTTTTCTACTAACCTTTGTGTTTCATTTTGAATTAATTTTTCTAAAGGGAAAAGTATCAAACATTTCTTTCACAACAGTCAACTGCCCTAAACTCTGTGAAATAGCCTATGCTTTCTCTCAGTTTAAAATGTCACTTTTTCTCATATAATAATGATTACATACATGGATCTATTTCTGAACTCTATTTCACTCCATCTACTACTTTGTCTAGTCCTATACCAGCATCACACTATAGCCTTCGGTTTCAGTTTCTTATTACTGTCTTAACAAATTACCACAAATTTAGTAGCATCATACGACACAAATTTATTTTCTGACAGTTCTCGGTCAGAAGTCTGACCTGGGTCTTACTGGGCTAAAATCAAGGTGACAGCAGGGCTACATTCCTTCCTGCAGACTCTAGAGGAGAATCCTTTTCCTCCTCTTTGAGTTATTGGCAGAATTCAGTTCCCGGCATATATATTCATTTGTTTTAAAAGCAAACAAAGTAAACAGTGTGAAAAATTGTATGCTTGAAACAAAAAAAAGTTAAGCATTGAAAAATATATTAACATCTGTAGAAAATGTGTAAGAGAGTGTAAAATTGCAATTCCTCCAAGAAAAAATGCCTATACTTATTAAGAGAACACTATTCAAATTTATTAGAAATCATAAGAATATAAAATTAAATGTGTTATCTTTTTAAACGTGTGGATTATGAAATCATAAGAATAAATAATACTATGGGCTGGTGTGGATAGAGTCACTGAAGTATTCCTCTTTACTGTCAGTGGCTGTGGAACTACATAGAATGTGCCTTAAAACTATTTTTTAATGCATTATGAGCTTTAATTAAACTAACCACCATTTGATAACATCATTTCTCTTCTTAGATTGTATCGTAAATAAATAATAGGAGTTGCAGGCCATGTATATACACATGAACACAAACTCAAGTGTACTTCAATAACAAAACAGTTCACTATGGATAGACTGATATAACAGAATATAAATTAGATGTTACAATATTTATAATATGCATAATATTTCTCATTTTCTTCATTTCTGAGATCTTTGACCTTGAGCAAATTATTTTTCTCAGTTTCCTCATATGTAAATGAGATTAGTAACACATACCTTAGAGATTTGTTATATAGATTACAAATGCTTATAACAATACTTGTCACAGAACAGGCCCCTGAACAATGTTATCTAGTATTTATTCTTATACACTGAAATAGCACAAGTACTTGGGGAGGCAGCTTATAAGTCCTTAATCCTTGTATTAGAAAAACCACTGTCATTCTTAGAACTTTTGTTGCCTAAGAGCATGTATACCAGCAAACATAAATAATCTAAATAATCTATAGTATAGACCAGTCCTTCTCAAACTTCACCTGGGGATCTTGTTAAATTGCAGATTCTGATTCTCTAGCTCTGGTTTGGAATCTACATTTCTAATAAACTCCTGGGTAATGATGATTTGGCTGGTCCATGAAACACACTTTGAGTAATAAGAGTATAGACTAGTGGTCAGCAAACAAAGGCCTCCAGGCCAAATCCAGTCTGCTATTTTTGTAATTTTGTAAATAAAGTTTTATTGGAACACATTCTGCACTTATCCATTTCCATACTGTCTATGGATGCTTTCATGAGATGCAAAGGCAGAGTTGAGTAGTTGTAACAAAGATCACACAGCCCACAAAACCTGAAATATTCATACCCTGGCTCTGAACAGAGAGTTTGCTGACCCCTGGTATAGACAACATGCTTTATTAGTAGAACAGAATAACAAAATTGTATTTCCAACATTTTAAAAATACAAAAGCAGGAATTAATGAATATTAAAGTTAAACTGTAGAGAAGTGATAAGAAGTTAAGAACTTTCAAATACTGGACAGTTACATGTAAAACAATGAGATTTTAAATTTTCTCACACCATATAAAAAAATAAATTCAAAATGGGTTGAAGGCCTAAATGTAAGACCAGAAACCACAAAGCTCCTAGAAGAAAACATGGGCAGAACACTTTTTTTTTTTTTTTTTTTTTGGCTGCATCAGGTCTTAGTTGCAGTGCACGGGCTCTTCATTGTGGCGTGGGCTTCTCTCTAGTTGTGGTGTGCGTTTAATCCATTTACATTTAAGGTGATTATCTATATGTATGTTTCTATTACCATTTTCTTAATTGTTTTGGGTTTGTTTATGTAGGTCCTTTTCTTCTCTTGTGTTTCCCACTTAGAGAAGTTCCTTTAGCATTTGTTGTAGAGCTGGTTTGATGATGCTGAATTCTCTTAGCTTTTGCTTGTCTGTAAAGCTGTTGCTTTCTCCATCGAATCTAAATGAGATCCTTGCGGGCTAGAGTAATCTTGGTTGTAGGTTCTTCCCTTTCATCACTTTAAATATATCATGCAACTCCCTTCTGGCTTCTAGAGTTTCTGCTGAGAAATCAGCTGTTAACCTTATGGGAGTTCCCTTGTATGTTATTTGTTGCTTTCCCCTTGTTGCTTTTAATAATTTTTCTTTGTCTTTAATTTTTGTCAATTTCATTACTATGTGTTTTGGCATGTTTCTCCTTGGGTTTATCCTGCCTGGGGCTGTCTACACGGCCTTCGGTGGCCTTCGGTGGCTATTTCCTTTCCCATATTAGGGAAATTTTCAACTATAATCTCTTCAAATATTTTCTCTGGTCCTTTCTCTGTGTCTTCTCCTTCTTGGATGCCTATAATGTGAATGTTGGTGAGTTTAATGCTGTCCCAGAGGTCTTTTAGGCTGTCTTCATTTCTTTTCATTCCTTTTTCTTTATTCTGTCCTGTGGCAGTGAATTCCACCATTCTGTCTTCCAGGTCACTTATCTGTTCTGCCTCAGTTATTCTGCTATTGATTCTTTTTAGTGTAGTTTTCATTTTAGTTATTGTATTGTTCATTTCTGTTTGTTTGTTCATTCGTTAATTCTTCTAGGTCTTTGTTAAACATTTCTTGCATCTTCTCGATCTTTGCCCCATTCTTTTTCTGAGGTCCTGGATCATCTTCATTATCATTATTCTGAATTCCTTTTCTGGAAGTTTGCCTATCTCCACTTCATTTAGTTGTTTTTCTGGGGTTTTATCTTGTTCCTTCATCTGGTACATAGTTCTCTGCCTTTTCATTTTGTCTATTTTTTGTGAATGTGGTATTAATTCCACAGGCTGCAGCATTGTAGTTCTTCTGGCTTCTGCTGTCTGCCCTCCCTAGAAAACTGAAGAGCTGGCGCTGGTGTGCACTCTGCTCAGCTGCTGAGGTGCAGCTGTTTGCTATCTCCTGTCCCCAGCTACACTGAACTAAAAAGCACAGCTCTGCTTTGTAGGCCTATATTTTTGACTGGAGCCTGGTTTCTGCCTGAAATGTATCCAATGATTTCCATCTCAGTTTTCAGGACTGTGTACTTGGTCCTTTGTTCTTTGTGCATAGGTTCCTTTGTCTGACATGCAGCAAGCCAAATGCCAAGGCAGAATTTTGCAGCAGAGAAAAGGTGTACTCCCCTACATTTAGTTCTAATGTCAGTTAACCTATATTCAATTTCCAAGAACCCTTTCTTATCCTATGATTATTTCATTAAAATACTTTATTCTTCTTTCATTTATAATATTACAATGAGGCTACTAATTATATAAAATTTGAACTCATTTTACATCCTCTGTTTTTTTTTTTTTTTGCGGTACGCGGGCCTCTCACTGTTGTGGCCTCTCCCGTTGTGGAGCACAGGCTCTGGATGCGCAGGCCCAGCGGCCATGGCTCATGGGCCCAGCTGCTCCACGGCATGTGGGATCTTCCCGGACTGGGTCACGAACCCGTGTCCCCTGCATCGGCAGGTGGACTCTCAACCACTGTGCCACCAGGGAAGCCCCTCTGTATCATTTTTTTTTTTTTACTAATTTTACCTTTAGGGGTTTTTTGTTGTTGTTGTTGCTGTTTTTAAGATGCTAGTCTTTCACCTTACAGGCTTTTTTCAAATGTGTAATCGTCTGTGATTGAAAAGATGACTGTGTGTGTATAAAGAGGTTTATTTACTGATAGAATTCACAATGCAGTGATTGGGTGATGACTTTTAAATTGGGGAATCCTCAAAGTTTAGAAGCTGGAAGTCTTATCTCTATGGTTACTGAATATCCTTAGAATATAATTCTTTAGAATCGTGCCTGGAGTTCCTAGGTTAAAAGGTTTACAAAGCTGGACAGGGGGTGGGTGATGAAGATTTTTTTGGCTTCACTCTACAGACTGCCAATGACTGCCACTATGTTTAGCCTCCTATCTTTCCCTGCCCAATCCTGCCAGACAGGAATGCCTCCTAAACCTGAATCAGGAGACTCTTCCCATCAGTTGTTCCAGTAAATAACTCTAAGTTTCCTAACTGGGAGAATGGTAGCCATATGCCGAGGGTCAGAGGGAGAGAATTAATGTCAAGTTAATCTGCTCAGGAGAAAAATTTTAATTATGTAACTTATTTCAAATAGAAGGAAATTACCATTTTAAATCCTTAACTTTGTTCGACATTATATTTTAAATGTGTTTTGCACTCATTTTAAAAATTAATTTAAATGAGTTTAAATTTTCTTTGCCATATTACAATTATTTTCTGTACTAAAATTCTGATTATACAGAGCATGATTATGAAATTATGGAGCTAATTATAACACCATCTCTTTACTGTGTGATCCTTAAAAACTTCCTTTGGCATTTACAGAAACACTATATTTTGTGTTTTTATTTACAATGACTATTAAATCAATTAACTTTTTAGTCACTTTTTGTTTCAGATATAGATATATTGAGTTATTGGTGCCACAGTCATTTTTTAAAATTAATTAATTTTATTTATTTTTGACTGCATTGGGTCTTCGTTGCTGCGCGCAGGCTTTCTCTAGTTGCGGCGAGCGGGGGCTACTCTTCATTGCGGTGCGCGGGCCTCTCATTGCGGTGGCTTCTCCTGCTGCACAGCATGGGCTCTAGGGCGTGCAGGCTTCAGTAGCTGTGGCTCGTGGGCTCAGTAGTTGTGGCTCGCGGGCTCTAGAGCACAGGCTCAGTAGTTGTGGTGCACGGGCTTTGTTGCTCCGTGGCGTGTGGGATCTTCCCGGACCAGGGTTCGAACCCGTGTCCTCTGCATTGGCAAGCGGATTCTTAAGCCCACTGCCACAGTCTTTTGAAGGTATTATAAAGTAACTGAAACCAGAAAGTTTCTAAAAGCCCAATCTGATATTCTATTGCCCCTAACCTTGTTATGTTAGTCACCAGGGATTCTGTATTCTGGATCTTAAGTGAAGTGCTGAATAATAATAATATCTTAAAGTATCATACCAGATTAAATAACATTAATCAAAGAAAATAAAAAATGATAAAGACACTGATCTTGTTACAAAGAGCACCATAAGTATTCAATCACTGTTTTGAAAGAGTTGATAAGGCAGTAAAATGAAGAACGACATTTTAAAACCTGTAGTTTTCTTCACCTGAGAGGTTCGCACATAGTGCAACAGGATATAATAATCTCTGCTGGGTGTAGAATGGTACACAGAGATGGGTGGGAAATATAGGAGGCGTAAAAGTAGGTGCAAAGTAATCCCCTATACTAATGTTGAGCAAAACATGGCAGAATTAGGGGTGGGCTTTGTGCCGGCTGTTCCAGTTTGAGGCAGTCCTTTAAGTTCATATCCATCTTTCTTGTCCTTTATTTTTGGTTTTCCTTCTGAGTTGCCTCAGATTTCACTTCACCATTTAATAATTTCTAAAATTCTGTAGATAATTCAATCATCAAATGAAGAAAAAATTAAGTATTTTGAAGTTTAATGTAACAACTAGAGTTAAAAAATGAATTGCATTCGATTCAACAGAGGTTTGGCATAGGATGGGCCACAACTGTCCTAGTTTTAAAATTAAAAGTTCCATGTTCCAGGAAGTCCTCAGTCCTTATAGAAGCAGAATAATTGGTCATCCTAGCTTGGAGTATAATGTGACCAAAAAAAAAAAAAAAAAAGTGAAAAGAATGGTACAACAAAGCATGTGACAAGGCTAATAAATATTATATAGATGAGAAGTATCATGGAAGTCATCAAGTTAGAATTAAAATATCAATAGCTTACTTTACCCTGTATTCTACTTTCTTTCCCAAACAATCCTGGAAGAGAATCACTGGGCTTATTTTGTAGACAAAGAAACTAATGACCAAAATCACATAGGTAGTCATTATCAGAGCTACCAGCTGTGTAGCTCAGGTGGGTTGCAGTTTTCTTTTTTTTTGGCCGCACCACCCACCTCGTGGGATCTTACTTCCCCAGCCAGGTATGGAACCCATGCCCCCTGTAATGGAAGCACAGAGTCCTAACCACTGGACTGCCAGGGAATTCCCCTACATTTCTAATGTCATTCTCATTTCTTTACTTGTCTAACCAGTGGTTCCCAAATTGGAATCGCCTTTGGGTCATATAAAAATAATGACTCCTGTCTCCCATACTGAGACTTTCCAATCTAATCAATCTTGGATGACACCAGGGCATCAGAATATTTAAAAGCTTTCCAGATAGTTCTAATATGAGCAAATCTGGGGAACCCACTGCTCTAACATAATAGTGTGCAACTAGCTGCACACTAGAATCACCTGGAGAAATTTAAAATCTAACAATACCATGACTGTGTCCCTGACCAATTACATCAGTTTCTGAAGTTGGTGTCTAGGCATCCGTATTTTTAAAAAGCTCCCTGGATGATTCCAGTGTGTACCAAGGATTGAGAACCACTGTACGATAAGTTTGTGGATGATTTATTTCTCTCAAAACAAGAAATAGCACTTTCTTTGTCCTGCCGTATACCTTTCCCAAAACACCCCCAATTCCATGGAGAGAGTGCTTTTGTGCCCATTCCCATAGTGGGGCTCAGATTCTCAGAAATTTACCATTCAATACTCTATTCAAATTTACTCAATAGTAGTTTTTAACTCTTAGTGATCTCTGCCTTTGAGTACCCCACCTGGTCAAAAAGCTTCATAGGTTTTCACCATCAAGATCTAAACTGACAAAAGTAATTTTGTTCAAGGAGGGGTAGACTTTCCAGATTCAATTTGGTGGTTTTATAAAGAGATATATTTAGATTAAACTAATGGAGCTTACTTCTCAGAAGCTTTGATTGCTTAGGAATAAGTTGGAAGTAGCACTAAATGTTAAAAAAACATCTACATGGACTTTGATGTTGCGTGTCTATAAGAGTTATGAATTACCAACTTTTAGACCCTTATTCAGCAGTGAGAGGAAACATAATTGGCAGAAAATAATTGTCTCAATCCTAGGGCTTATTACTTTGAACTCTTTATGCTCTCAGTCTGTGTCTGTGTCTGTGTCTGTGTGTGTGTGTGTGTGTGTGTGTGTGTGTGTGTGTGTGTGTGTTTTCCTACCATCAAACTCCTAAGTAAGACTTCTCTGTAACTTAGTTTTTGAAAGTCTCAATTTACTCCAAAATGAAGGAAGAAAAATTTAATTCAAGTTACTTACCATCTTTCTCCTGTTCCCATTACTAAGTTTGGGTAGCTTTATTATTTTTAGTTCTATCATTGATTTTGTTATAATTTTGTTTCTTTTTCTTTCAGTCTTCTTGGTTCTTTCTGAGATGTAGACCTACGATGATTGTCACTTTCACCTATGCCTGAACTACACTGCATTTGTTCCATTTATTTTATGGATTAGGGTTTAGTTGTCTCATTGATCCACTAAAAATAAAAATAAAAATGGGACTTCCCTGGCAGTCCAATGGCTAAGACTCCGTGCTTCCACTGCAGGGGGAATGGGTCATGCATGCCATGTGGTGCAGCCAAAAAAAAAGAAGAAGAAAGAAAAATGGAGTTTGCACTTTCATTTCTAGTTCCCCTTGTTGCTCATGGATAATTTCAAAAGATAAGAAGAAGGAATCCTGGTTTTACACCACCACCTTCAAACCAGAATTTCCAATCACTGTAATTTTCAACAATCTACTAGAATCTCATTTTCTTTGTTACATAAATTTTAGACAACAACTATTGATGCTTAGTTACATAAGTGGAGGTAATGATGTCTCAATAAAATCCCCATCTCTCCCATCCCCACCTCTATCTTTCATGAAGAATACTTAACTAGTTGTAGGGCAATATAAGTATCACTTATATAGACCCCGATATTTGAAAAATAATTGAATAACTGAGAACATATTTAAGATGGAAGTGGAGGATGGGAGTTAGGCATGTTTTGTTTTTTCTCTGAATATGGAAGTGAGTTAAGGAAGGAAGAGATGAGGAAAAAAGTGAGGGAAGTAAGAAGAAACTTTGATGTGTCAATGTAATAGGTAACCTTCTCTTTGGGGCTCTGATTGCTGCCACATACCTTCAGTGATTCCCAAGGGAGCTGTGGGAACTGAGATTAGCAAGTGCCTCTTGTAGACAACTATCTAAGCAGAAGCAGCAGCCCCATTCTGTCACGGCCTTTGCCAGAGTTCTACCACCTCAAATCTGGCCTCTTTGGCTTCTCGCTGCTATTTCCTTCATCCTTGGAAAGTAGCGACAAGTTCACAGCAGTTACAGTGGTACCAAAACAACCTCTGAAGACTCATGTGGTCTAGTTCCAGCTGTCATGTTTCTCATCAATTTTCAATTCTAGCTTTCTAACTTGAGGTTCTAAAGACACATAAAAAGTCCTTTATGATACTAAATCCTTTATTTTAACAATTGAGCACTTATCATATACAAGGAACTCGATGTACAAGGAATTCAAAAGGAAAAAATAAAATTAGGGCAGGCACATGTCCTGCCTTCAAGAAGGCTGTAGTTTCATACTTTTTAACAGGCCTCATTGTGTCTAATGAAAGGTTAAAAAAATTGATTGAAATTCCACTGTAAGTGCCTAATTGGGCAAAGTGATACACAAAGATACTTGCCACTTGCTCCTCACCCCCCAAAAATTTTTACATCATTGAGCCTGTGATTATTATTATAGTAAGAACACACAACAAAGCCAATAAATTATGACTTTATGCCTACATTCTGGGCTGAGTTTTAGTATAATATTCTTTACGACTTAGCCACTGCAAATGCCAACTTTATCATTTAAATTTAATGAGGAGTACCGATCATTCAGTATGCAATTCGAAAATGCACGCAAATCTTTTACATTCATCTTATAGAACAGGGTACATATCTAGCACACTAAATTCACATTGGTTTAAATTATTTAATGTTTTTTAGAGGTAATACAGTTATAATCTCACCATCATTGAACTGCTGTATTTGTGAAAATAAGATTATTTTTACTGAAGATGTTTGCAAATGTAATATACTAGCTCTTTCAGAATAGCAAAAGAATGTGACACAGTGCAGTTTCATCTATTTTATACTTCATTCATTCATCAATTTTTTCATTTGTAATTTTATAAATAATCAAGAATAATAACTGTCATTTTTCAGTACTTCCTGAACTCTATACAATTATGCAGCAGACTTGTATTCAGTATATCATTACAAGCTTTTAATAATGATGTGATGCTAGTTTTACTATCATTCTCACCTATAAAAGAGTAAGATAAGACTCAGAGAGATTAACATATTCACGGTCTTACAGCTATTGAGATTCCATACTAGGTCCTTTTTTCTTTATATAATTATGCCTGCCATGTTGTTGTAACCTTGTTCGGTAATTGAAATGCTAAAGAGATAGATAAATCAATCAATAAATTAGCCCTCATTCTTGGATTTCTGAGTTGGTACTATAAACTTATGTTATTTTTCAGTTTAAGATAGAAAACAAGACAATAAAATATTCAGGAAAATAATGAAGTGCTGGAGGGAAAAGGTAATCACATGATTTTCAACACTATGCTATCAAAATATGTGACGTTAATATTAAACTCAAGAGAATGCTTTCAATGTTTAAAAGATCTAGTTATACTCTATTCTATGTAAATTCTTTTCAGGAATTTAAAAATGATTGAAACCTCCCACCTTGTTTTACAAAGCATATAAAAATCCTCATAACAAATCCTGTAAAAGATAATTCAGAATAGTAAAGTGTGAACCAATGTCACTTAGAAATAATAATGTAGAAATTCTCAAAGTACTAAGACATGAAAAACAGAAGCATATTTTGAGGGTCATTGTCATCAAGTATAAGTCATTTCTTGAATTACAAATAATTTTTCAGCATCTTTTGAAACTTATTTCTCTTCTAACATAATAATATAAAAAGTTACCTTAATATAGTTTTGATGTCTAAAGTCTTAATTCATGAAAATATTAATTATATAATTTATATAATTCAAATATTATAACTATATTAAAGGATTTTGTACATTATTATAAAGAAGAGAATATATTTCTCTCAAAACATGCTGAAAATTTATTTGCCAAAGTCCAACATAGATATCCCAAACTTACTTTTTCCTTATTATGTTAAAAATTATCCATTGCCAAGTTATTACTCAGATTCTAATTAGTGTAGATATGTTATAGTAATTTTCATTATATAGGGAGGAAAATGATTCTCACACTTAGTATTATTAAGTAACTCTTTTTTGTTTCCAGAAGTCCAAGTAAATCCAGTTAGATTTGACAAGGGAGAACAATTATGGTCATTGAAGATGTAGGGGTATATTATAATTTTCATATGATGTGACAGCCTCACAGGAGAATGACCTAATATCTAATTATCAGACTACTCAATAATATGTATATTGATTTAATGTTTTTCTACATATCAGCAATTTCAATTATATAAACACTCATCATTTTCCTAATAGTTATACATATGTTATAATAAATATATGATATCTATGAAGAAAGTAAGAACATTTTATTGAACATAAAATTCTTAAATAAAGGGTACCTAGAATATTTTGATAGGAAAAAAGCTATATTTTAATGTCAATTGTTTATAATGATCTCTTCTTTTAGTATAATTCAAATAAAACTCTGCAAGGGACTTTTAGAACCTTATAACGTTCACGTAAAATTAAAAATACATAAGAATGGAAAATAAAATATTTAAAATAAAGTGATAGGATACTTTCACTAATACATATGTGAAAATATTCTATAAACATACAGTATACAAATCAAGTACTAGAGGGGCCAGTAAACTCAAGTAAGTAAAGAGGAATCATTGGAAAACTAGGAATAAATAATGAAATTTGTATTAAACATGTGACATCTTTCCCATGGGCAAAAGTTGGGATTTTCAATAAATGATAATTTATACATATTTAGAAAAATATAAAGTCAGATTTTTGCCTCATGTTTATAGACACAATCAGAGATGATCCACAGGCTTCCATAACCAGATCATCCACCTACCATCTTCTGTACCTGTATCTTTTGCTTTTCTTCCTTTTGGTGTAGATAAATTTCAAAGACTCCTACATAAAGGCAATTTATGCACTAGAATCTGTTCACCTTTGCCCACTTAAGGGCTTCACTCAAACAAATTTTCCATCCCCCTCCTGTGTCATTATTTTCCCCTCACTACTGATATTATCATTTCCATTGGCCTACCAACATCCTGTCATAGCTACCATCTTAAATAAATAAAATTCTTTTCATCAAATTTCCCTCTAGTTACTGTTCATAACACATGCTCTTCCTCTATATTCTTTTACTGATTCCTTCCATCTCCCTCTCTAACTTAAATTACCTCCGATTCAATCCATACCCCTCTTATATTCTCTATCTACAGTTAACCCACTGATGATCTCAACCACTATCTCTGCTTTAGATACCAATTTTATGATGGCAATTCCCAAACATTGAGATAGGACATTAAACATACAGTTATCATATGACCAAAATGAGATACCACTTCACATCCACTAAGATGGCTATAATAAACAGAAAATAACAAGTGTTGGTGAGGATACGGAGAATTTGGAACCCTCAAGCTTTCCTGGTGGGGATACAAAATGGTGCAGCTTCTGTATAAAACAGTATAGCAGTTCCTCAAAAAGGTAAAAATAGAATTACCATATGATCCAGCAATTCCATTCCTGTATAGTTTTGGTATATATCCAAAATAATTGAAAAGAAGTGTTCAAATAAAAACTTGCACATGATGTTTAAAACAGTATTATTAATAATAGCCAAATCATGGAAGCAACTCAATATCTATCAAATGATGAATGGATAAATAAAATGTAGCATATCCATACAACGGAATAGTATTCAACCATAAAATGGAATGAAGATCTGAGCCATGCTATGACATGGATGAAACTCAAAAACACTATGCTAAGTGAAACAAACCAGTTACAAAAGATCACATATACAATTCAATGTTTATGAAACATCCAAATAGGAAAATCTAGGTCTTAATAGCTAAGGTGATAGGGCATGATAGCTAAAGGGTATAGGGGTAACTTTGAGGTGATTAAAATGTTCTAAAACTGTGTCCATGTGATAGGACGGCTACAAATATCTGTGAATACACTAAAAATACGGACTTGTACACCTTAAATAGGTGAGCTGTATAGTATGTAGATTAATTCTCAATAAAGCTGTAATTTAAAAAGAAACAGGTGAAGCAAAACGATGATGATAAAGGTCAGAATAGCTGGTGCCTCTTTGAGTGGGGGTAGTCTTGTACTCACTGCAAAGAGATACATTTCTATAGTGGTTAAAAAGTTGTGTATATTTGTCAAGTCTCACCTACAAAAAGTTTATTTGAACAAAGGCAAGTGATATGAATTTAAAAATCACTAAAATAAGTAAAGTATGATATAGATGAAGAAATATTGAATATGTATCTCACTAGTATTCAAAGATAAACCAATTTAAATAAGTTATATTCTTTGTCAATCAAATTGAATAAAACATATACATTCATTATTTTGAGGAGCAAGGGTTCATAGGATCTACTATTTCTGTGAATCGTGATAACCTTTTGGAGGACTGTTTAAAGTATATAGCAAAAACCTAAAAAATGTGTTTTCATTTTAGCCTCAACATTCCAATTTCAGTTGTGTATCCATCCTAACAGATTACTAGCTAAAATTTTTAAAGATCCAAGTAAAATATCATTTGTTGCATTACTTCTAAAAGTAATGAAACTGGATAGTCTACCAATGAATCTAAGAATTGATTAATAAATTAAGAAAAATATAATGGCCACATTATGATTATGTTCTAAAATAATACTTATCATCGACCTACACTCTCAATAAAATCTTAAGCAAAAATTGTTATGTTCCAAATGACTACCTACATCATAAACCCATTTTTGCTTAATCATTATATATAGATATTAATAATAATTCACAAAACAAAAAATTGAAAGATGTATACCAAATATTTATTGTATTTTGCTTATTTGCTATTTTATAATGAATATTTACTATCTGCATAAAATACAAAACAACGTGTGCTCAACAGTGTCAAATTCAGCAGACGGAGTCACAAGAATAAATATTTTTAAAATATCACAGGTTTTGTAAATGAGAATGTCTTGGGTAACATTAGGGGTCACATTACCAGTTTCAGAGAAAAAAGAAGGGGAAGAAGCCAGATTCTGATGGGTTGAAAATTTTTGAGAATAAGTAGAAACAGAAAAGCTAGACAAGTCTTTTAGGAAGTCTGTATGAAGAAAGAAAGATTATATGGCAGCTAGATGGGGTCAAAATTCAAGAAATATTTAAGTTGCTAGACACCTCAGCATGTGTTGTGACAGTGATGAAGAACAAGTAAAGAGACTGAAGAGACCAGAGAATGGTGACCATCACTGAAATAAGATTCCAAGGAAGGAGGGTGTCATAGCTACAGATGGAATGAGTGGCCTTGATCAGAGTGAGAGATATCTCATCCTCAAATGTGATTCAATGTAGTAAGAAAAGGTGGATGCAGGTGTCTTTAGGTTTGGGAAGAAAATTATGGTAGCAATTTTCTCAATGGTATAAATGTAAACTAGGTTATCCCCTGAGAATTAGATGCCCAACAGAGGGCTACAGAAGAGGAGTGATTAGGAATAGTCACTGAAAGGACAGGGATGGGATTAGGAGCTGCATACAGACAAGCACATAGATTCTTGGGAAAATTCTGGAGGGCTGAGATAAAGTTGGAATCTTTGGGTTTGTCATGGTACTACTAATCCTCATGTATACATGATTTTTATTAAAGCCACTCAGCCACCCACGTGAAATGAATGAAAAGGCAAACTGTGATAGGTCCAGGGTATGAGAGGACACAGGGTCAATAACAAGAATTATTGTATATCGTTTCAGGTGGGAAATAGTCCTGGCTGAGCAGGGCTGTGGCCCTGAGATGGAATGGCCTGAGTAGGATTATGCTAACAGTGGCAAGTCCTGAGCCCCAGAACTAAGATATTAGATGCATTGTCTTCATAGGCATTTAACTGTTCTTAAATTTTACCAGAAAGTTGTTTTGGAGAGGAAATCTACCAGCCAGAACTCAGATCATCTGGGAAGCAAATGATGATGTAATGAGGGTATCAGCCCAAAAGAAATAGGAGTTTTTATAAGAGAGTGCAAAGAATGCTCCAAAAACAGCTTGGAAAGCCAAACTTCTATTCTCAGAAGGTTTGGCGATATGAACAGTGGGATAGAAAAATACGATCAGGGATCACATTACTTTATCTTGCTAAAACATTTAAAATGTGTAAATAAGTGCATCTGTGCACTTGCGTGTGGACACAGATGTTACAGAACCAGAAAACTGTTTCTACTAAATATTATATTCGTTTCAGCTTACATAAATGTATTGATTTTAAAATTTGATTTCTTAACACCACTGAATCATACTTTTTGTATATTTTAAGTTATTTTTAAATCAAATAATTTGAATTTTGAATTATCAGCCTATAAGCTTCATTCGTGATAAAAATATATCACAGGGAATTCCCTAGCGGCCCAGTAGTTAGGACTCTGCACTCTCACTGCCAGGGGCTTGCGTTGGATTCCCGGTCGGGGAACTAAGCTCCTGCAAGCCACACAGTGTGGCCAAAATATAAAAAAAAAAATTTTTAATCACAAAAATTATATATGTAATACATATCATTATATAATAATTTACTACATATAAGTATTATTATATATGCTATATAATTATATATACAATCACTACTATATAATTATTGCTTAAATATATTTATTTGTTAATGTGTGTATTATTAACTTTCCATTTCTTTAAAAACAAGTTCTACTTTAGATCATTTGTGATAATACTTTTCATCTTTACATTTCAAGATCAATGCCAAATTGATCTTGGCGGCTCAAGACGGCTCTTTTGGTAGCCGTCTCCTTTTTAAGTGTGATTTAATTAAATCAATACTCTGGTTTAATTTGGTCATCGGGAAGAGTTACATTGAAACTAATACCAATTTTCAGTTTGCAAAAAAGAAGAAAAATATATTATGCAACATTTATTATTTCATCTATCCATAATTTAAGTGGGAAAGTTTAATCTACAATCTACATTTCTCTACCACAACTTCAAATAATTCCAAAAGAATACAAAGTATGCATTTTGGTGAATGATATCACAATATATTTATGTATTGCATTTGCTGTTGTAAATTTTCTTTGGCTTTTTAATGATGCATAGAAATGAGCCTCAGTGTTTAAGGATGCAACACACTGGAAATAGTTTTAGGGAACAAATAATTAGCCTTTTGGAAGTGTGTGTTCATTTCACGCAGCAATCTGTTCCTTCATCTCCTCCTCCTTCCTGTTTTGAAGGCAATCGTGTGTGTTACGTGCACCATCTGCAGCCTCACTGACAGGTGCAGGGTCAGTATTATCCCTCCAAGCATGGAGTTTAGTGCAAGCTGGAAATTTCACCAAGGCAATTTAGGAGGTTTTGAAACCAACCAAACACTGACAGCCTATTTTACCAGTATATATGAGCATTTGTTAGAAATGCCTGCAATTGTACTTTCAAGACCACAGATACTTAGATTTATCTGATTTGGGACATCATCCAGAAATAGGTCTATGCCAATAATGCGCCTTTTTACTACATGTAGATTAGAATTAATATAAAATTTAGCAACATGTTATAGATTTAGTAATACAAATTGTTTCGTTAGATTAATATGAACACATTTGGCATCATTCTAATAAGGTCCCTTTAGTCTTTGCTCCACTGGGATTCTGTGCCCTGACAAGTTAGGACAGGAAGAGTCCCTGTGAACCTATTTAGAGTTGTCAATAGCTAAGGAGATATAGTTGGAGTCCCAAATGGGAAACCTGCCATTCCCTTTGGCGTCATGTCATACATAAATACTAACTTCTCTAACTCAGGTACATTATTAATGAAATTAACATTTGTGAGTTAGTCTAGGTGATTAACCATCATTTTTAACATCAATTCAGTTAATCTCAGCAATATTCTTGAGATTTCATATACTTCCTAATCCGCAGGTTTATCCCCTCTCTAGTATGTAGGATTCATCCTGAACTTCCACAAGGTTACTATCTTGGTAAATTTGTCTTGATTCAGGATTTTTCTTCAATTTTAAAAAATCACCAGCACTTAGTAATCATACTGAAAATAGATGCATGTTTTAGGGCCAGTCATATATTAACCATTTTTTTGAGATGGGGCATTAAAATATATGTGAGACAGTTTATTATTTTAAAATTAGAAACCTTGCCTATACAAAACCTAAAATAATTTATGCCCATTAAAAGGGAGCAGGCATGATAAATTAAGTTAGAGCCATGTCATAGAATACTAGCCATTAAATTGGTAAATAATCTCTGATACATGAGGATACAGAAGATGTCTGGAAGTATATATGAGAAAAAATTAATAGTTAGTGCCCTTAGCACAGAGGTCTGGGTTGGAAAAAAATTGAACTTCCATGGCATAACTGTATTCCCATGACCAGCAATGTGCTTCCACGTAGACCGATTTGTGCCTGATACCACCTATTCTCAAAAGGTGGCTTGGTCTGCAGGGAATAAAGGAAAAAAGATTTCAAAATCCTTTAAAAAACGTTTCATTTCATCATATTAAAACAATGATATAATGAAATTAGGAGGGAAGGCTTTGCCTTGGGATTCTACCACTCAAAATGTGCTGGTCAAGATTTCTCCCCTGGATATTGTTTTGCTGAGTTCTATCAGTATTTCTTGTGTTACTTCAGCTTTTCTGTACATTCACTGCAAACCAACTCCCTTTTATTAATATGTTCTTTCTCTAGATATATAATGAATGTTATCTTACCTGGAATGCTGCAATAAATATTCTGTTCAAGTTTCAATATTCATTTATTTTTACTTCCTATATATTTTCTATTACTACTACAGTAATATGCTATTAATATACATTAATGGATTTTCCTTCACTTTCTTATCAAGGGGACTTTAGTCTTATCTTGAACACCAATCTTCTTTTAGATGATTTTAAAACTACTTTTCTATCTATGTACTTTCATGCTAATTAGTATCTGTTGCACTACTCCCTGAATCAGTTCAAGTTTACTTTTTCATGTAACACAGAGGGACTTTACTGACCTTTATTATTTCATATGAAGTCAGAGTTCATAAAATAATTCTAGGGGAAACTTGACCTCAGCGATGTGTGCTCGCAGGTAGTCCATTAATTCTAAATCATGTATATATGATGTAAGCAATTTTGTGATTTTTTTCATTCTTTCAGAAAGTCTAGTTTTGGTTCTAGGGTGGACAGGTTGAAAGGCCTAGAGAAGAAAGCAATCTGCATTCTCATTTCTCTACCTCATTTTCCCGTGTTTCATGGGAGCATGTTTCACCATAATTTTTCTCTGGTTTCTCTCTAGGTGTAAAAACTAAAATCAAGTCAAATATTTACAGATGACTGCAAATAACCACTGCCAGGAAACTTGGTTTGGGGATGTGATTTGTTAAACAGCCTGCCATACTATGATTTTTTTAACCAACAAATCTCAACAGAAGTCTTGCCAATAGTTCTCATACAAATTTACATTTGTACCTGAAATACAATTCCTTTCTCCACCATGGACCATAAAATGAAAATGCATAACTATCTTAAAGAATACCTTGAAATAGGGAGAAGGCATTTTGAGATCTCTTTCCCTCAAATTTGAATATGATGTTGCCCTTTTATTCATAAATAAAATCAGCATTTTAGATTCATGTTAAAGTTTGTTTGCTTGTTTTTGCTGTATTTGTAATTTAAGGCTATATCTACTTAACCAAAATTGTTTGAAGTAAAAAAACAGTAAAAAAAAATATCACTTGATATTATGTAGAAAAAGAGTAGATTTGGCTAAAGATCACTTTGGGTCTGCTTTTAGTCAAACTATGTAGGCACATATCTTAACTGTGATTTTAAAATAATGCTTTCCTATTCTAAACCATGATTCTACTAATAATATAATAACAATAACAACAACAACAATAATAATAGCTAACTTTTCTTGAGCACTATGCTGCGAAGTTTTTGCATTCTTTACCTTATTTTCACTTAATAACCAAATGTGGTAGTATTTCCCTGTGCTGATGGAAGTAGAGATGGAAGGAGAGTAAGTCATGGAAAAACAAAGAAGTTTTTTTTAACTTTTTATTTTATATTGGAGTATAGCCAATTAACAATGTTGTGAAGTTTCAGGTGCACAGCAAAGGGACTCAGCCATACATATACATGTATACACATGTATCTGTTCTCCAGAATTTTTGAGGGTTCTCTTAACATAGCACTTTTCAACCTATGTTGTCTCAGGGATGCTTTATAAACCTAAAGTTATTGAGGATCCCGAAGGGCTTTTGTTTATATGGGTTATATCTATCAATATTCATCATATTAGAAATTAAAACATAAATTTTAAATATATACTCATTACTTCATTTAAAATGAAACTAATAAGCACTTTACATATTAACCAAAAAATTACATATACCTTCACAAAGAATTTAGTAAAAAGAATGGCAATTTTTTTTTTTTACAGTTTTGTAAATCTTTTGAATTAGCAGCTTAATATAGGCTAGCTGAGTTCTCATATCTGCTTCTGTGTCCAATTTGTTGCAACATTTCATTTCATGTAGGCTTTGGAAAGCTCCACACTACACTCATGAGGGAATGAGGGTGAAAAGGCAAATAACATCTTAATATTACTATGAATATAGTTTCCACCTCACAGATACCTGAAAGGGTCTCAGTGGGCCTCAGTTTCCCACAGTAAACATGGAGACTGCTGACTGAATAGATTAGATAATGAATCATTCTCAGCTTCATGCTTTAGTTCGTGAATGGATTCGTGAATTTTCCCTATCCTAAACCCTAGGTCGCTCCATGATGCTGTTGTTTGATAACTATCTGGAATCAGGAATGATATGAGGGGCTTGTTAATGAGGACTAAGTAGGATGGGAAAAACTGTATTTGTGATTTTATGTATAACATGTGTATACAGTTCAGGAATCTGTAATTTGGCCTACACTGTTATTCTTATTTCACTGTCTTTATAAAACCCTTACGGAGAAGTACTCTGGCATGACGATGATGATGATGATGATGATGATGTGTTCACAACATGATACATATAGAATCATCTTTTATCATTCTACAGCATAAATACTAGGATAAGTTAAACTAATTGTGTTAGGTAATTTGTTGTTCACTAAATAAGAGATAAACTTACCAAATTCAGACTTATATGTAATGATGCTCCCATTCATTAATTCAGTTCTTCATTTAATTCATATTTATTTGGTATGTAATTCATGCCAAGTACTGTTATAAGTACAGTACATATACTAAGTGAATTAAAGAAAGAGAGAGAGTATGTGTGTATATAACAACTTAAAGCCAAGTTCATATTTCTAAAGTCTAAAATCTTTTAATAAAGCAAGATCATTGAATTTTGCTCTTTTTAGCAATAAAAAAGGAACCACTTTACAGTATGATATAAGGGGCATTATAATCTTGAGAAACTTCTTGGATATTATTCTAAACATTGTGGGTTATATGGAGAGAACAGGAGTAATCTAAAATTTAGGCTTTTAAAAGGTCAGTGTGGCGATTTTGTAGAGAATGGGTTATAGAGGGACAAGAATTGAATGCAGGAAGACCAGTTAGAAAGCTATTGCAATTGTTCAGACAAGAGCTAATTGGGATTGAAACTATGGTTGTTGTAATACAGCTTATAAGAAGTGACACATTCAGAGGAGATTTTAAAGTAGACCTAGCCAAATATGTTGACAAATTCTATGTAGTGGGTAAGGAATAAAGAGAAATTAAGGAGGACTTCCAAATTAAGAACTACTCCTAAATAACCAGGAACATACATATTGGTGGATTTGCATATCAACAAGTTAAAGAGTTGTATTTGGTACATATTAACTTTAAATTGCCTATTAGATAACTGTGTAGCATAACTGTCTATAAGACCAAATTGAACATTTGCACTTAATTGATGAGTTTCTATTTGTTATTAACATAACATATACTAAAAACTTATAAATTCAAGCTAAGCACTCCAATTGTATTATTAAAACTAAATTAACTCTTCATTAACTTTCAAAATTTCTAATGTGCATAGGACACCAGTAAGCTATTTTCCATTAGCTATTACCAAAAGGCATGAATTTGGTAAATGAATCTAGGGTATGCCAGACATCCACATATGCAAATGTTCCTTTCTTCCCTTTTAAAATTTTCAGTATAACTTTTTGAGATTTTTTTGAATTCAAATTTTGTCATATATTTGGTAATACGTCTCACATATACACTAATATGTATAAAATAGATAACTAATGAGAACCTGCTGTATAGCACAGGTAACTCTACTCAATGCACTGTGGTGACCTAAATGGGAAGGAAATCTAAAAAGCGGGGATATATGTATACATATAGCTGATTCACTTTGCTGTACAGTATAAACTAACAAAACATTGTAAAGCAACTACACCCCAATAAAAAAAATAAAAAAGACACTAATACAACATTGTAAATCAACTATACTCCAATAAAAATTAATTTTTAAAAATGTCATTTCTATATTTAAATTTAAAATTAAATCTATGGAGATTTAGTTTACATGCAATACAATTAATCAGTTTTATCTGTGCAATTCAGTGAGCTTTAACATGTATTTAGTTATGAGATGACCACCGAAATCATGATATAGACCATCTCCATCAGCCCAACATATTCTATTGTGATCATGTGAAGTCAATCCCCTCCTCAAACCAGTGGTCTCTGATACCTACTAATACACTTTCTGTAACTATAATTTTGTCTTTTCTAGAAGTACATATATATGGAATCCAACAAGATGCTTTTAACTTTCATTCATTTTGTTGTACATAATAGTTCATTACATTTTATTGTTCAATAGCATAGAAATACCAAATTGAAAGTATCAGAATGTTTTTATACATTTTTTGACTGTTAAGAATAAAGCTGCCATGAACATTCAAGTACAAGTCTCTGGGTAGACATGTTTTCATTCTCTTAAGTAAATATTTAGGAGTGGGATTGCTGAATCACTGTTAAATCTATATTTAACTTTATACGAAACTGTTAAACTGTTTTCTAAAGTTGTTGTACCATTTTACATTCACATCAGCAAAGTCTGAAAGGTCCAGCTGCTGTATATGTTTACCGAAACTTACTATTATCAGATTTTAAAATTCCAGTCATCTTAATGTATGTGTAATGATAATGAACTGTGTTTTTAATTTGCTTTTTTTCTGATGAACGGAGACCTTCAAATTGAAATGAAAAGAGGCTAACCAGCAGCACAAAACCACATGAAAATGTAAAACTCCCCAGTAAAGGTAAATATATAGACAACTATGGAATCCTGTAGTATAGTTATATAGCTATGTAAATCACTTTAAAATTCAGCATAGAAATTTTTTTTAAAAATGCAAAAAGAGTAACTATAAATCTGTGTTAATGGATATGTGATATAAAACAGGTAATCTGTGTCACCAATAACATAAACTGGGGGAGAGGGGTATGAACATTTAAAGGAGTTTTTATAGTGGTTTAAATTAAGATGTTATCTCTTTAAAATATATTGTTATAACTTTAATATGTTTTATGTAATTGCAATGGTAACCAAGAAGAAAATATGTTTAGAATATATACAAAGGGACATGAGAAGGGAATTAAAACTTAACACTACAAAAACATCAGTGGAATACAAAAGAAATAGACAGCAACACAATAATAATAGGAGAATTCCATACCCCACTTTTAGTTATGTATAGAACAACCATACTAAAAATCAATAAGGTAACAGAGGATTTGAACAACACCATAGACCAACTGGACCTAACAAACACGTATGGAATATTCCACCTAACAACAGCAGAATGAGCATTCTTGGCAAGTGCACATGGAACATTTCCCAAGATATCTTGAGACAAATGAAAACAAAACAAAACAAAGTTTATGGGATTCAACAAAAGCAGTACTATGAGGGAAGTTTATAGTTATAAATGCTTACCAAAAAGAAAAAAAAGGAAGAAAGATTTCAAGTCAACAATCCAAATCTATACCTCGAGGAAGTAGAAAAAGATGAACAATCTATATTCAAAGTTAGCAGAAGAAAGGAAACAATAAATATTAGAGCAGAGATAAAATAGAGACTATAAACACAGTAGAAAAACTAAATGAAGCCAAGAGGTTTTTTTTAAAGATCAACAAAATTGACCCTATTCTGACTAACCCTTAGAATAACAAAGAAAAAAAAGAGAAAAACTCAAATAACTAAAATTAGAAATGAAAGAGGGGAAATTACCACTGATACCACACAGATACAGAGGAGTGTAAGATAGTATGAATAATTATATGTCGAAAATTGGATAACCCAGAAGAAACTGACAAATTCCTAGAAACGTACAACCTACCAAGACTGAATCATGAAAAAATAAAAAGTCTAAACAAATCTATAACTACTAAGGAGATTGAACCAGTAATCAAAACACCCAACAAAGAAAAGCCCAGGATCACGTGGTTTAACTGGAGAATTCTACCAAACATTTAAGGAAGAATTAGCACCAGTTCTCAAACTCTTCCAAAGAACTGAAGAGGACAGAGTACTCCTGAACCCATTCTATGAGGCTATCATTACCCTGATAGGAAAACCAAAGACACAGTAAGAAAGGAAAACTACAGACCAATATCCCTGATAAATATTGACTCAAAAATCCTCAAAACAAAAAAACAATCTAGCAAACCAAATTCAATAACACATTAAAAGAATCACGCACCACAGTTAAGTGGGATCTGTCCTTGAGATGCAAGGATAGTTCAACATATGCAACTCAATCAATGTAATGCACCACATTAACAGAGTCAAGGACAAAAACCACAAGGTCATCTCAACTGCTGCAGAAAAGAAGTTGACAAAATTCAATACCTTTTCATGATAAGACCTCTCAACAAAGCAGGACAGAAAGAAATCACCTCAACATAATAAAAGTGGTATATGAAAATCCCACAGCTAACATCATACTCAATGGTGAAAGACTGAAAACTTTTCTTCTAGATCAGAAAAAAGACAAGGATATCCACCCTCACCACGTGTATGTTCTAGTCAGAGCAATTAGACAAGAAAAAGAAATAAAAAGCATGCAACTTGGAAAAGAAGTAAAATGATCTCTGTTCACAGATGACATGATCTTATATCTAGAAAGCCCTAAAAAGACTGCACCAAAAAAGTATTTAACTAATAAACATCTTCAGCAATTTCAGGATACAAAATCAATATAAAAATTAGTCTCATGTCTATACACTAAGAATGAACAAGCTGAAAAAAAAACAGAAAAAAATTCCACTTACAATAGCATCAAAAAGAATAAAATTCTTAGAAATAAACTTAAGGAGCCAAAAGATTTGTATACTGATAACTATAAAACTTTGCTAAATGAAATCAAAGAACATATAAATAAATGAGTAGATATCCCATATTCATCAGTTACAAGACAATATTGTTAAAATCTGTATTATCCATACTACCCAAGGCAATCTATTTATTTAATGCAATCTGTATCAAAATGCCAATCATATTTTTTGCAGAAATAGTAAAAAAAAAATCCTAAAATTCATGTGGAATCTCAAGGCCTTCTGATTAGTTAAAACAATCTTGAGAAAGAAAACCAAAGTTGAAGGCCTTACACTTCCTGATTTTAAAGCATATTACAAAGCTATCAATAGAATAATCAAATCAATGTCATACAGGCATACAGACAGATATATAGACCAATGGAAAAGAATAGAGAGACCAGAAATGAATCCTTGGATATATGGTCAAAATACCTTCTACCATGTTGCTGAGACCACACAATGAGGAAAAGACAGTCTCTTCAATAAATGGTGTTAGGAAAACTGGATTTCCACATGCAAAAAATTGAAATTGGACCCTTAATTTACACCACGTACAAAAATTAACTCAAAATGGATTAAACACCTTAATGTAAGATCTAAAACTGTAAAGTTCCTAGAAGAAAATATAAGGAAAAACTTCAGGTCATTGGATTTGGTAATGATTTCTTAGATATGATTTGGTAATGATTTCTTAGATATGACACCAAATATGACACCAAAGCCTACAAAAGCAAAAATAGACAAATGGGAGTAAATCACACTTATTCAATAAAAACTTCTATGAACCAAAGCAAATGATCAACAGGATAAAAAGACAAGTTGCAGATCAGGAGAAAATATTTACTTTAATCATGATCTGATAAGTGGTTAATATCCAGAATATATAAGGAACTCATAAAACTCAACAACGACAACAACAAAACAACATGATTAAAAAATAGGTAAAGAACTCTCCAAAGGGGACTTCCCTGGTGGTCCAGTGGTTAAGAATCAGCCTTCCAATGCAGGGGATGCAGGTTCAATCCCTGGCTGGGGAGCTAAGATCCCATATGCCATGGGGCAACTAAGCCCACATACCACAACTACTGAGCCCACGCTCTAGAGCTCATGTGCCATGACTACAATGCCCATGCGCTTCAACTACTGAGCCCGTGTGCTCTGGAGCCCATGAGCCACACCTAGAGAGAAGCCCGCATGCTGCAACAAAAGAGCCCGTGTGCCGCAACTAAGACCTGACACAGCCACATTTAAAAAAAAAAAAAGAACTCTCCAAAGAAGATAGACACAAGTGGCCAAAAACATACAAAAAGATGCTCAACATCACTAATCACAAGAGAAATGCAAATCAGAATCACTATGAGGTATCTCTTCACACACACTAGGATGGCCACTATCAAAAGAACAGGAAATAATAAATATTGACAAGGATGTGGAGAGATTGGGATCTTTATACTCTATTGGTGGGAGTGTAAAATGGTGCAACCATTGTGGAAAACATGATGGAGGGTCCTCAAAATATTAATAATAGAATTACTATGTGATCCAGCAACCACACTTCTTGATCTATATTTAAAAGAATTGAAAGCAGGATCTCAATTATTTGCACATCCACGTTCACTGCATCATTATTCACAATAGCCAAGAGATGAAAGCAACACAAATGCCCATTAAAGGAAGAATGGATAATGTGATATGTATATATCATATCAATGTATATCTGATATATACATATAATGGAATATTATGCAGCCTTAAAAAAGGAAATTCTGTCACATTCTAAAATATGGATGAACCCAGAGGACATTATGCTAAGATAAATAAGCCAGTCACAAAAGGACAAATACTGCATGATTCCACTCACATGAGTATCTATAGTAGCAAAATCATAAAAAGAGAAAGTAGAGAGGTGGTTGCCAAGAGCTGAGGGGATGGGGAATTAATGTTTAATGGGTATAGAGTTTCAGTTTTGCAAGATGAAAAAGTTCTAGGAATCTACTGCATAACATTATGAATATACTTAACGCTACAGAAGTATACGCTTAAAAATGGTTAAGATGGTAAATTTAGTGTTATGTGTTTTTTAGCATGATAAGTAAAAAAACAAGTCTGCAAAGTTTAAAAACAAGGCCAAAAATGGGAAAAGATAATTCTAACATACATAATGAAGTATAATTTTAATCTAGAACATATGATGAATTTCTGCCAAACAATAAGAATAAAACAGTGTGTCTCCAAGAAAAATATAACAAAAGTTTTTAGCAGACATTTCCTAGAAGAGAAAACATGACCAGTAAGTATATGAAAATATGTTCAATTCTGTTAGTGATCAGGTAATGAAAATTTTAAAAAAAACTACTATAAGATATAATTTTATAAGATTGTAAAACCTTAATAAACGTTTGGCAGTATCTCGCATTGCCAAAAATATTGTTCATCAGAAACTCTCATAAATTGGTATACACACCTTTAAAATGGTTTAAATATCTGCTATTCCAATTTTATGCATCTATAACCTACATAAATGTTTGAACATTTGCACAAAGGAAAAAACAAACATTTTCATAGTAGCATAGTTTTTGTTTGTTTGTTTGTTTGTTTTTGCGGTACGTGGGCCTCTCACTCTTGTGGCCTCTCCCGTTGCGGAGCACAGGCTCCGGACGCGCAGGCTCAGCGGCCATGGCTCACGGGCCTAGCTACTCCGCGGCATGTGGGATCCTCCCGGACCGGGGCACGAACCCGTGTCCCCTGCATCGGCAGGCGGACTCTCAACCACTGCGCCCCCAGGGAAGCCCCAGTAGCATAGTTTATAATAGCAGGCAACGTACAACAGTCCAGATGATCAGCACCAGTAGAACGGATAAGCATGCTGTGGTACATTCACTGGATTGCATACTATGTGAAAATGAATGAGAAACACTAACAAATCAAAAAGAATGAATATATTATTGAATTTAAAAGAAAGTTACAGAAAAAGAATTATGTTACTCCATACATGTAAAGGTTAAAAACCTGCAAAGATTGTAACACCTTATAAAACCGTGAAATAAAACAAATTACCCATGGAAAATTTTGGATAGTAGTTTTCTCCAGAGAATAGGAAGTATCCACAGGGGCATTTCAAAAATATTGATTATATTCTCTGATATTGATCAATGGGATTACAAAAATATTGATCAGTTTTACCTTCTAAAGCTTTATGGTAGAGATCAAGCAATCAATCTGTGTATATAATAGTTTTTCTAGAAATTGATGAATTTTAATATATTTTCTAAATCTCATTAGTATATAGAGCACTACTACTGAGCATTCAGGGAACACCTCAGAGAAAGAGTTGGCAGATGGGTGTTCAGTTGCTCTGCAGCTGAGGAACCTCCACATTCAAATCTGTCTTATCACCGAACATTAAAATTCAGCTAGTTTCCCCTCACCAGCACCTCGCAACTATGGTGGATTCCTCTTCCTCCTTTCTACCAGGTATGAGAACAGCCATGGGTCTCTTTTCAGCTAAGAAGACCTTTTCATTCTCTGGAGCTTGGTTCATATAAGTTTCTTTGTGTCTTTAGTTTCTGGTTCTTAGGGTGAGGGCAATACTCTTGTGACTTTGTATACTCAGACTTGAATCAAAATGAAAATCCTTTCATTTTAAACCTATAAATCTTTATCCCTTAACAATCAGATATTTAAGAGGCAGGTATTTAAATATATCCCTTTTATACTTGCTCTGGAAAGTTTCTATTATGTTGTTTGTCTGGATTTTTATTTCTAGGTTGATATTATAGACATCATTTTTATCCCTTTGGGGAATTAGCTTTTATTTACTTTTAAGACTACAAAGTCTAGTAATGGATTATAACATTCTTACATCACGTACATATTGAAGTGTATTACTGGGTTTGTTTCTTCTATAATTTTTCCAAGTGTATCTATAATATCTTTCTTTTCTTGGCAAACATTCTGACATCATTTTTGAAAATTATTTTTTATTATGTCCTCACATTTGAATGACTATGAGGCTCAATATTGCATTCTTGATCTAAACATATTTTTCTTTATTTTATAACATTCTTTCAGTTTTGTGTTCAATTTTGCTGTTGATAATTCTGATATAATGGTTCATCCTTATTCTTTTGTAGATTATTTTCTTTTTACTCTAGAATCATTTAAAATTTGTATCTATTATTGGTGTTAGTGAATATTATTATAATGTGTCTAGGCGTGGATTTTTTTTTCCCCTTAGCTCTCAAGAAATACTGTAAATCTAAAGTTCTGGTCTGTGTTTTTCTTAAATTCTGGGAAACCTTTAAACATTATTTCTTCAAACATTACCTTTTCTCTTTTCCTTTTAGTTTTCTTTTTGCAACTCACAATGCTACCGTATTTCACTCTCAGCTTTAGTTTTATAATTTGACTTATCTTCCCTTTCAGGTTGCCATCTAGATTTCATCAACCACATCTTTAAACTCATTAAGTAATTCTTCAGATAGATCTATCTTACTATTTATCCAACTATTATATTCTTATTTTAAATATTGTACATTTTACATCAAATGTTTCCACCTGGTTCTTATTGAAGTTTCATTGTTAATGATTTTTATTGCTTATATCATCTCAACTATTTAAGTATACCTAAACTTTTGGTGCTTCTGTTCTGTTCCATATGATACCTGTTGTTTAGTTAGTTGCCTTTCTTTTGAGGTGACTGTACTTTGGGTGTCTAATATACTTGGTTTGAGAGCGCATGTTCCCTGGTAGTGTCAGCCATTCTGCTTGGTTTTGGAATAAAGTCAAAGTCAAGGTCTTGGGCAGTTCCTCAGAGTGAATTTAAAGAGAGGCAGAATATATGGTACCGTAGAAGCACTGTATGTCATTCCCAGTTGCTGCCACTCAACAAAATAACCCCTCTGGCCAGGATTTCACTTTCAACTCTTCAGAAAAAGCAGCGCTGGCTAGAGATGGTCTCCCTAGGTGATCATTCACCGGCCTTTAGGCTTGTAGTGTAAAGGCACAGAGAAATGGACTCGCTCAACTGTCTAGTTAGCCCATGTCTGTTATTTTGAACTCATCCTCGCAGGACTTTTGTTCCATACTGTTATTTTCTACACTGGTAGTCTACTCTGTTGCTGCAGAATTCTTTGCTAAGGGGCTGGTGGCTGTTGTCCCAGAGTTAAAGAGAGAGGTAAAAACAGAAGTTAACATACTCCTTTCATTATCTTCTGGTATTGCTGTCTCAGGCTGCTCTCTGCCCCAAGCTGCAGCACACCTGCTCAACGCACACTCCATCAAGGGAGCCTATGACTCTCCAGGTGTTTCCCAATTTTTTGTTGTTTTTTTTGCTCGAATCAATGCTACCTTTTAATCTGTGCAGTGTCCTTAGAGTTGATTTTGGGGATGGGATGTGTGGCAGACACACTCTGAGGTGAACCCCCAATGAGTCACACTCATATATAATCCTCTTGAGTACAGGCAGAATCTGTGACTTGATTCTAACCAGTAGAATATGACAAAGGTGATAGGGTGCCACTCCCATGATGGTGTTTTGTTATGCATGAATCTGTCATAGCAGATGAGAGACAGATACAGAGACAGAGATTCTCCTGGTGACTTTGAAGAAGCAAAGAGCCATTTTGTGAACTGCCTGTGAAAGGGGCCATGTGGCAGAGAACTGTGGCTGTCCTCCAGTAGGCAGCCAGGGACCTCAGTCACACAGCCATAAGTGAATTAATTCTGTCAACAGCCTGAATAAGCTTGAAAGCAGATTCTTCTCTAGTCAAGCGTCCCGTAAGACTCTAGCTAGCCAATATCTTGATTGCAGTGTGAGTACAGGACCCTGCCAAGCCATGCCCAGACTCTTGGCCCATAGAAACTGCAAGACAATAAAATTGTGTTGCTTTAAGCCACTATCTCTGTGGTAATCTGTTTTGCAACAGCAGAAAACTAATACAGTAGGAAATAGCTTGAATTAGTTCTAGAACTTGATAGGAACCAGAGCTTGGGGTAGGTGGGGAAATAAATGTATATACTTTTATCATCTCACAGTGAGGAGTGGGAATCACTTAGAAGGTAGAATTGCCATGGTTAAATAAAGGTCATCTACCGCAAATTTTTTTAGGATCACAAATAATATTTTTAGATCTATTATTTCTTTTAATTCAAGTGAATAGCTATGCTCTATTATACACTGTTAAGGATGACTATCAATATTTTTTGTTTCACTTCCCTGTAAAATGTCAATAAAATGGATTAACTTCAATGTTATTCATACTAATGTTCAATAAATTCATACTCATTCTTTCAACAGGAAATTTCCCCAACTGTCACATAAATTTATGATACATGGGGAATCATGATTTTTATTGAAGTTTACTATCTTTAAAATAAAACTAATTTAAGATTCATGAAGAAGTCATATATCAGCCTAATAGAATCCTGTCATAGTGTATCAGAACCGATTACAATGTTGGCATTGTAGTTACTTTGCCCATAATTCTCTTTTAAAAGCTATCCTTAGGAGAAGAAGCTCAATTGAGTCTTTCAGAGCACACCTTATGAAAGGGTACAAAATGAGTGGATTGAAGTACATATGACCTTCCCAAAGGTCATTTCCTGATAAACTGATGACAAAATGGGATTTACTCTTCCTGATAGTCTTCAATTTCCTGGGAAGCTGCATAGATATTGATTCTTTTTGCTTCATTAATATCCACTGATTATATCACAGAATTTGTACTGATTAGAATTATTGGGGCCGAAGGCAGGCCACCCCAAAATATGCCTCAATGGCATACTGATTATTTTGAGTTAAAGTTACTTAAGAAATGGCCAATGCAAGAGGGGCACTCTGACCCTCCTTTTTGTTTCCCTGAAAGCGGGAAATAAATCTCCCATGTGAAAGGTGCACTCCCTGTAACTGGAGGTAGAAGGACACCCTTATCCCAGAGACAGGGAATTCAGGGCTGAGAAGCTTGTATACACAAACTTGCTACTTCCTTACTAATGGACTACCCAAGCCCAAACTTTGCTTAAATTCCTTTCTAGTTAAGCCCCCAATCCTAAATTTCTTTGTCCTGTCAATTCCTCTCAAATTTATTGTTTCTTTGTCTCAAAAGTATAAAAGCTGCCTGCTTTGACCACTTCACAGGAGTCCTATTTCTATGACACCTCTGTACTCACAAATTAAATTTGTTTCTTTTTCTCCTGTTAATCTGTCTTGTCTTAACTTTATTATTAGTTCAGCCTCAAGAACTCAAGAGTGGTAGAGGGAGAAATTTCCCCCTCCCCAACAGAATATAACAAGTATCTGCTGAAACTTACAACATTTTCTTTCCTGCTCAGACACACCTCCACAATGACCATTTCATACCCACCAATTCTACCATTTTTGCCTGCATCTTTATGTTTTATTAACTAATTTTGAAATACTGATGATGACCAAGTAAAGGCACTGTTCACAACACACATTCCTCTTACAGCACTCAGCTATTCCAAATATCAACTTTTATAAGCCTTGGTTCTCAGGATATCAACGAAATTTGCATTTACAGATGTAAATATTCAGTCTGTATCATCACAGAAACGTAACTGTTTTGGTTTTCTTTTGTACAACAGATGAATAAATATAATTATTTATAATTATTTTCCCTCATCCTTAGGAGGGTTTGGAAGATTAAGTAAATCCTTATTACCATAAAAAGGAGAGAAAATAATTTTAGTTGCTAATGATTCAGTCTTTGAGACCAAATGCCATCCTAATTTATTATGTAAGGGAAATAGGGGAACAAAAATAAGAGGAAATGGGGATGAAGGAATAGAGAGCGTATGTGGGATAGAGGAAGACTTCAAAGAAGAGGAACTAGTGTTGGTTATGAGAAGTAGGTGCAAAAGCTTAGTTATTGATTCTGAGGTAGCTGCAGAAAACGCATTGGGCCTTACTCTCTGGGAAGATGTGGAGGAGTAGAAATAAGATGGAATATCCCATGAAGCAGAGTTTAATACATAATATCTGTGTAGAAGCTGATTCTTCACCTGTGAACCACCAATTCTTTCCTTGAATAAAACTCATGTCACTTTCTCAAGCTTGTTGATCCTCCTTCCAAAGACAAATTTGCTCTGATTTCAATCAGTATCTTACCTACTGAATGGCCCAGAAGGAGATTCTTGGCAGTGCTGGAAAGCTTTACTTAGCTTAATGTCCTGGGACACTGGTATTGCACAATGGGAGACTCTAGATGTTTGCTATGATGAACTTTTAGTAAGAATTGGGACCACCTGCATCAACATAGTTTAACAGTTAAGACTGAGAACTGAGGCCATAACTAAGAATGTCCCATCAGCCTTGTGTTTCCTTTGCTGACTTTGGTGAAAGAAGGAAAAGTCAGAAGTTTATTCTCTACTTTAGTGGGGATGTTTTGACCTGTTACATTTGACTCAACTCCAAGAAACTAATTCCACTTTGCTATGTTGAAAAGACATCTTGGGTTAAATGACTCATGCCCATTTCCCTGCATCAGAGTACAAATAAAGAACATTATCACTATAGTGAATTCACTATAGTTTCATTTTTACATCTAAGTGATGTGCTACTTACAGACCTTCTGACAACTCTAAACATGAGCATAGTTTTGTAAATAAGTTTTAGGCAAACTGATGGATGTTGTATACTTGCTCTACATATATAAAAATGTCATCGCCTCTTATGACCTCATCCCTCCCCAAGTTTTCCTCCCAAAACATTACATAGTTCTGTTTCTGTACAATTTTTCCCCACGAACTAGCTTGACCTAAGAATAACAATTATTGCTAATGGCACATCCGTTGGTAGAGAAGCTGAGGATGATACAGTCTTCAGATCCTAGCTGCTTTTTGACAATTTTAGAGAATAGCAGAATTGTTGTAGGCTTCACTTCACCACTGCAATTAATATGACTCCCATACCCTGGATTTGAGAAGCAAACTGGGACGTACTTTGCCTTGGCCTGGGTCTAGGTACTACCCAAATATGATAATAATTCACAGTATTTTACCTTGATCAATATAGTATTAATTCCAAAATTTTGGACTCTCATTATTTCCACAAGATTGAATACACCAAGGATAGATAATCAGTTTTTTGTGGGTTTATATATACAAGTTTAAGAATGGTGATATACAAAATATTTAACAGCCAGTGTGGCACAGGCAACAACCAGTCATTATGGATACCTGTGTGGTTGTATAGGTGAATACTAGCTGAATACCGGTTCTAAGCATAAATCTAAATTACCGGAGGCAACTGCAGAGAAAATGCGAAGGAGAGGAGAAACACATAACGTGGCTTTTTGGACATAGATACGGGAGACAAAAGCAGTCTCAAAAATGTTTGAAAACTAGAATTTTAGCAAATTCAAAATATGCAGCACAGCTACTTTCTTCTCTGTTACACAACTCTGATTTTCTTTTATATGTAACCTAGTATAGGGTGGTAGTGACTTAGAATGTTGATACACTGTTTTAATAAATTACTTGGGAATGTTATATATTCACTTAAAATTAATAATACACTATGTTTACTTTAAACTAAAATATTTTAAGGTGTCTTAGTTGGAAAATGTGAAAAAAATATAGCACTAGTTAATACACAGCAATTTACTTTCATTAAGGTAGTTGTGCTATTATTATTAATTGATTACAAATGTTTGGCTGATTAAGTTACTTGATTAGAAAACTGGTAAAGGTATTTTTTTCCCCTAGTATAGTTGTTTTGGGACAGTTTACCTTAGTGCAGTAAAACAGGTGACGTGATTGATCTGTTGTATGTCATATATAATCTTATCTGTATTAGTATTATGTAAAACCAAGTTAGATAAAGTTAAGGCTTTATTTAAAATATAAATAATGTAAAAGATTGTTGAGTCCTCTAAATCCACTAAAAATATACAGTGAACTTAATCAGGATTTCTGTTTATATACTATATTAGCTTCCTACTGCTGTTGTAATAAAGTACCACAAAGTGAGGAGCTTAAAACAACACAAACGTAACACATATATATGGAATCTAAGGAAAAAAAAAAAGGTCATGAAGTACCTAGGGGTAAGACGGGAATAAAGATACAGACCTACTAGAGCACGGACTTGAGGATATGGGGAGGGGGAAGGGTAAGCTGGGACAAAGTGAGAGAGTGGCATGGACATATATACACTACCAAACGTAAAATAGATAGCTAGTGGGAAGCAGCCGCATAGCACAGGGAGATCAGCTCGGTGCTTTGTGACCACCTAGAGGGGTGGGATAGGGAGGGTGGGAGGGAGGGAGACGCAAGAGGGAAGAGAGGGGCTTCTCTGGTGGCACAGTGGTTGGGAGTCCGCCTGCCGATGCAGGGGACACGGGTTCGTGCCCCGGTCCGGGAAGATCCCACATGCCGCGGAGCGGCTGGGCCCGTGAGCCATGGCCGCTGAGCCTGTGCTCCGCAACGGGAGAGGCCACAACAGTGAGAGGCCCACGTACCACAAAAAAAAAAGAAAAAGAAAAAAAAAAGAGGGAAGAGATATGGGGACATACGTATAACTTATTCACTTTGTTATAAAGCAGAAACTAACACACCATTGTAAAGCAATTATACTCCAATAAAAATGTTAAAAAGAAAAACCAACACAAATGTATTATCTTACAGTTCTGGAGGTCAGAAGCCTAAAATGGGTCTTATATCTGGGTATCAACCAGGCTGCTTTCCTTCTGGGAACTCTAGGGGAGAATCATTCCCTTGCTTTTCCAGCTACTACAGGTTACCTGAATTCCCTGGCTCATGGTCCCTTCCTCCATCCTCAAATCTAGCAACTTAACATATTCAAATCTCTCTCTGACAGTGACTCTCCTGCTTTCATTTTACATTTAGGAGTCTTGTGATTATATTGGCCCATCCAGACAATATGGTTATAACCTCCTCATCTCAAGATCTTTAACTAAATTACATCTGCAAAATCCCTTTTGCCATTTATGGTCACATATTCATAGGTTCCAGGGATTAGGATTTCTTTATCTTTGGGGAACATTATTCTGCCTAACACATACCAACTAATTAAAATGATTAACATATTCTAACTTTTGCTTAAAGCAGGTCCAAAAGTAAATCTACCTGACAAGCTTTTTTTTTTTTCTTCTAAAATTAAATTACCTGCATATAACTTGGAGGTACTAAACAATTTGAAAATAAATTAGGGGCTTCCCTAGTGACACAGTGGTTAAGAATCCACCTGCCAATGTAGGGGATGCAGGTTCAAGCCCTGGCCTGGGAAGATCCCAAATTCCGCAGAGCAAATAAGCCCATGTGCCACAACTACTGAACCTGCGTTCTAGAGCCCGCGAGCCACAACTACTGAGCCCAAGTGCCACAGCTATTGAAACCCATGTGCCTAGAGCCCGTGCTCCACAACAAGAGAAGCCACTGCAATGAGAAGCCCGCACACCACAATGAAGAGTAGTCCCTGCTCGCCGCAACTAGAGAAAGCCTGCACGCAGCAACGAAGACACAATGCAGTCAAAAAATAAAATAAATTTATAAAAGTAAATTAAAAAAACAAATTATTTATATATCTCACATGGTGAAGTTTCTCATCTTTAGTCAAGACCAGTAAGATCAGAGATTATAAAAATTTTTTTATATCAGCAAATTTTTGAATCAGTGTTTAGAAGCCAATTATTATTATATATTTTCATGTGCTTTATCAAACATTTTAGATACTGGAAAGAAAACCCTCAATAACAGGAGGGAAACTGAAAAATTCACAAATATGTGAAAACTAAATGACACACTCCTAAATAACCAATGGGTCAAGGAAGAAATCAAAAAGGAAATCAGAGAGTATCTTGGGATAAACAAAAATTAAAATACAACATACCAAAACTTATGGGATACAGCAAAAGCAGTTCCAAGAGGGAGGTCTACAGCATTAAATTCCTACAATAATAAAAAGAAAATCTCAAACACCCCAAGTCTACCCCTCAAGGAATTCGAAAAAGGAGAACTAAGCCCAAAGTTAGTAGAAGGAAGAAAATAATAAATATGAGAGCAGAAATAAATGAAATAGAGACTAGAAAGAAAACAGAAAAAACAATCAAAGAAACTAAGAGTTTGGGGTTTGTTTGTTTGTTTGTTTTTAAGATAAACAAAACTGATTGAACTTTAGCTAGGCTAACCAAGAAAAAAAGAGAGGACTCAAAAAAAAAAAAGCAAAAACCCCCCAAATTCTAAATGAAGAGGAGACATTTATCCAACTGACACCAAAAGATTACAAAGGATTGTAAGAGGCTACTGTGAACAATTATATGCCAATAAACTGGATAAACTAGAAGAAATGGAAAAGTTCATAGAAACATAAAACCTAGCAAGATCTTAAAAAATCTTAACAGAGCAATAATAACCAAGGAGTTTGAAAAGCTGGGGGAAAATTTCCTTGACATGGGTCTTGGCAATGATTGTTTTTGGATAGGACACCCAAAGCACAGGCAACAAAAGCAAAAGTAAACAAGTGGGACTACATCAAACCAAAAAGCTTCTGCACAGCAAAGGAAATCATCAACAAAATGAAAGGCAACCTACTGAACGGGAGAAAATATTTGCAAATCATATAACTGATTAAGAGTTAATATCCAAATATACAACTCGTTAGCAGGAAAACAAACAATCCAATTAAAAAATGGGCAGAGGACCTGAATAGACATTTTTCCAAAGAAGACATACAGATGCCCAACGGGCACATGAAAAGATTCTCAATATCACTAATCAGGGAAATGCAAATCAAAACTACAAGATATCACCCACACCTGTTAGAATGGCTATTCTCAAAAAGACAAGAAACAAGTATTGGCAAGAATGTGGAGAAAAAGGAACCTTCCTGCACTGTTGGTGGGGATGCAAATTGGTGCAGCCACTATGGAAAACAGTACGGAGGTTCCTCAAAAAATTAAAAATAGAACTACCATACCATCTAGCAATCCTACCTCTGGGTATATATGTGAAGGAAATAAAATCAGTATCTCAAAGATATCTGCACCTCCATGTTCAGTAAAGCACTATTCCAAGACATTGAAACAACCTAAGTTATCATGGATGGAAGAATGGTTGTACACACACACACACACACACAATGGAGTATTATTCAGCTTAAAAAAGAATGAACTCTTGCCATTGGTGATAACATGGATGGACCTGAACAGTGTTATGCTAAGTGAAATAAGGCAGACGGAGAAAGACCAACACTCAAATGTGAAATCTAAAAAAAAACTGTCAAACGCATAGAAACAGAAAGTAGAATGGTGGTTGCCAGGTGCTGGGGGGGTGGAGGAAATTGAAAGATGTTGGTCAAAGTGTACAAACTTCCAGTTATAAGATAAATAAGTTCTGAGGATTAACTGTACAGCATGGTGACTATAGTGTATTATCTACTTGAAAGCTGCTAAGAGAGTATATCTTATATGTTCTCATCATACAGAAAAAAATTGTAATTCTGTGAGGTGATGAATGTGTTGACTAACCTTATTGTGGCAATCATTTCACAATATATGTGTATCAAATCATCATGTTGTACACCTTAAACTTACATAATATTATATTTCAATTATATCTCAATAATGGTGGGGGTAAAAAGCCACTCTACTAGGATACATTCATTGACATTGTCAAGCAATATTTTAGAATGAGAAGAAATATGGACTTAGAAAAATATTGAATGATTGTTGCTATAATTATTCTATGTATTTTAAAATGTACTTTTCTAGGCATATTGTTGCTCAGGGATTCTTTCCAACACATATGTCAAAGCAGAGACCTGAGGGTGACAAGAAGGCAAAACCATTTAATATTAAAATTAATATTGGACTGCTGACTTCTGAAACTCTTCCTGAGAGTAAGAAAAATAAACCCCTAACTTGTTTAAATAAATGTCATTTCTGGACCTTGTTACCAGCACCTGAATATAGTTCCAATTGCTACAGTTCTAAAAGTCTTTCTTAATTCAAAATTATTGTGCATTGGAGTAACTGATATAATATCTTGAGGCAGGAAAAACTAAATAATGAACTGGAAGACTTTGTTGCCAGAAAAGAAAGATGCCTTTAAAGCAGATCTACAGTAGGGCTAAAAGATCAAAGCTGTGCCCTATAAAAGCTCCCACTGGCCAAGTTGTGAAACACTGAAAAATCAAAAAGAGAGTAATAATTACAATTATTTGGAACTTTTTTCATCTGTGAAAAGCCTTGGGTCCATAATGATACTTGCCAATGGAAAAGTTAATTTAAAATGTACACAAGGGCTTCCCTGGTGGCACAGTGGTTAAGAGTCCGCCTGCCGATGCAGGGGACACGGGTTCGTGCCCCGGTCCAGGAAGATCCCACATGCTGCGGAGCGGCTGGGCCCGTGAGCCATGGCTGCTGAGCCTGTGCGTCCGGAGCCTGTGCTCCGCAACAGGAGAGGCCACAACAGTAAGAGGCCCGCGTACCGCAAAAAAGAAAAAAAAAAATGTACACAAGTTAATTATAAATATAAAAGAAGATGACTAACAGAAGAATATGCTTAAATACAATGGCAACCTATTCAGAATTTCTTAGTTTTAAAATTTTCTTTTCATTTTAGTTATGGCTTGCTACATAGATTGTATCTCCATTAAGTAAGGAAAACTGGCTATTAGGAACTGTAGGAAAGATACATAATTCTCTGAAGTTAGGCACTGTATTAAAATCAGGACAAATAAGCAGCACTGGTGTTCTGACACAACGACCTGTCAAATGAGGGTACAGCGATGAGTTCCAAGATGATAAGTTAGCTGAAAATCCAGAGACAGGAACTGATCACATAGACACAATGTGTGCTTTTCTTGGAGCAGACACATTTAGATAAACTAATATCTAATAATAAATTCCTGTAAGGTATTATGAAGTAACTTCTAAACTGAGGAAGAATACTCTCAGATCAAAACTTGTTGGGCATGTAAGTAGAGGGAGACACACAATCTGAGATCAGGTGTGGATTGGGAAATTCCAATTGAATTAGCAATGAATATTAACTCTACAAGGGACCCAGCCAGTAAATTTTGGCTTGGGTGTGAATCCCTTTCAAAGATAAAATTATAGTCCATATCTTGGCCAGAATTAGCAACTGTGGTTGATCTGACATTGCACTGTTTCTCTTGGGGATCTACTAGTATTTCTGTAATCTCAAATAGAATTACACATGTATAGAATTAATAAAGAAATAGGACAAGTCTTCAATGTTGATATTTTAATATTGGTTTCAGTGTATAAATAGTAATAAGTTTTATTATCATAGTAGAAACTTATATATGATGAATGTATTAGAAAATTGAGAATCTTTGACATACTGGACTTACTGTATAGATACATTTAAGAGTATGTGACTAAGTCTGTAATCAACATTTAAATGTGTAGCAATACTTAGTGTATTTATTTTAATATTATTTGTGCCAGAATATTTAAATATTTTTAATCGATTCATGGAAATATAACTTTATTGAGTATCAGAAAATAGTGGTAAATATTCCTCTCCATACACAAATGACCTTCTGTTAGCAACATTCCCTGCAACACTGTGTAAGGCCCATAATATTCTCTAAAGGCCAAACTCCAAAAGAAATGATCACTTCCAGAACAATGTACACACAGAATTACTAGTTAGTAGCCATTCATATTCAAATTTGAAATAATGATGATGAAACCAGCATCAGTTGTACAAATAACACACACTCAAATAAAGGAAAACTACACCATGAAAAAAAGCATTCTAAAAAGTATTTTCATCATCTTAAAGAAATAAGTGGTAGGGATCTACAAGACGGTGGAGGAGGAAGACATGGAGATCACCTTCCTCCCCACAAATACATCAAAAATACTCCTACAAGTGGAACAACTCCTACAGAACACCTACTGAACACTGGCAGAAGACCTCAGACCTCCCAAAAGGCAAGAAACTCCCCACGTACGTGGGTAAAGCAAAAGAAGAAAGAAACAAAAGAAGAGGGATGGGACCTGCACCAGTGGGAGGGAGCTGTGAAGGAGGAAAGGTTTCCACACACTAGGAAGCCCCTTCACGGGCGAGACCGTGGGCTCCAGGAAGCCAAGGAAGAATAAAAAACAATTTAGAGATTAAAGACAAATTAGAATCAACACAAATGGAAGAGGCACTTGAATGAAAACCTAATGAATAATGTGGCTAGCAGGCATGAGATTATTACCAAAACAAAACTGAAAAGATCAGACCTGAAGAATAATAAAGGATTATCAAAATGATAAATATGGAATAAAAATTAAACTTAAAAAGTATTTAAATGTAAAACAGAAGTTTTCAATGATATAAAGATTTTAATATGTACACCAAAAGGGCACATTGTCTCTAGACAAACTGAAATGAAATCCTTAATGCCAAGGCATATTGTGGTAAACCACTGAACATTAAATGTATTAAAACTATATAAATGGACATTGGCAGAGGCAGAGCAAGTCGTGTAGAAGGTGATGGAAAGCACAGTTGACTCTTGAAAAATGGGGGCGGGTTAGGGGCAACCTCCCATCGTTGACCACCCCCCCTCCCCAGTCAAAAATCCACCTATAACTTTATGATCAGCCTTCCATATACTGGTTCTGCATCCTTGGGTTCAACCAACTGCGGATGGGGTATTACCGTATTTCTTGAAAACCATCTTCATGTAAGTGGTCCCGTGCAGTTCAAACTCATGTTGTTCAAGGGTCAACTGTACATTGACTTCAGCCTTCTACCAACCAACATTCAACTGAAGATTATGCAGCAACGTTATGCCATAGTGAGGGAGAAACCATGTTTCAAGAATTTTATACCCAGCTAAGTTTTTCTTCAAATGAAAAGACAACAGAAAATAAGGCAAGCAGTGTGCTGGGCAGTCCCGCGGCTCCGTCTCCTGCTACAACAGTGTTTGGACACAACAGACCCAGGGGCGCCCCTCGCTACCGCCTCCGACCACCTCCAACCTGTGTTCCACTCGCAACCTTCAGAACCAGCCGCTCAGCTGTCCTCGGCCACCGGGACCACCAACACCATATTTTGAGCTTAACTCCGTATTACCGATCCACCACGAACTCCCAGATTCGTCAGAATGATTCCGCCGAGGTGGAGGCCGCCGTCAACCGCCTGGTCGACATGCATCTGCCGGCCTCCCGCACCTACCTCTCTCTGCGCTCCTATTTCCACCGCCACGACGCGGCTCTGGAGGGCCTGGGCCACTTTTTCCGCGAAGTGCCCGAGGGGAAGCGTGAGCACGCCCAGCGCCTCTTGAAAATGCAAAAGCAGCGCGGCAGCCGCGCCCTCTTTCAGGACGTGCAGAAGCGTCTCAGGATGAGTGGGGTGAAACCCAGGATGCTGTGGAAGCCGTCGTGCTCGTGGAGGAGAACCTGAACCAGACACTTGTGGACCTGCACGCCCTGGGCTCTGCCCGCGCAGGCCCCCGCCTCTGTGACTTCCCGGAGAGCCGCCTCCTAGATGAGCAGGTGAAACTCATCCAGACAATGCGCGCCCACCTGACCAACCTCCGCAGGCCGGCTGGTCCCCAGGTGGGGCTGGGCGAGTCCCTCGTCGAAAGGCTCGCCCTTCAGCACGAGTAGGAGCGTCCAGAGCCCAGCGGCCTTTGAGGAGCCCCTCTGGTATCAGGGCTTCTGCCTAAAGCCCCGCTCTGCAGCCACTAAGCAGCTTTTAACCACCCTGGAGCCCTCTCCCAAGCCTTGGACCAAATGGAAACAATAACGCTTTTTGCAGCAATAAAAGAAAGAAAAGAAAGTACTCTAAGGCATATAATGCCCAGATAATACAGCTTCCCTCTTATAGATTAAACTCACAAATACTATCTGATCATGAAATACAACTAATTAGTTGTGTGATTTAAAATAAAGAAATCAGGAATGACATAAACGATGATAAGCAATGAATCAATTTAAATTTACTGAATTGATCCTATTGTAAGTTTAGAGTTCGAAAACAGTACATAAATGTGATAAAACTTGACAATAGTAAAATTATTATAAGTGAATAAAAGCTGAGGATGGAGAAGGTAAAGTTGGAATAAGTGGCGGAGTGCCAATTTTCTCAAATTTCCCAGAAAGGTGTCAAAATGTATCACGTAGATTTGAAACGTAAACATGTATTGACACCAAAATGGCTCCAAATTCTTTGTTTTTCAAAGTCTAATTTTACATTTAGTCGTATCACTTAGATTTTTCAAATAAACATTTATGTGAAGTGCTGCTATTCCATGTTTCCCTTCAGTTTATTTTGTTTTCACAAAAGTAAATTACTTTCTAATTTAAAAAGAGCACATAGAGTATGATTCTATTTTTGTAAAATGAGTAGAATTTTTGAGTCTTTGAATTTTTATAAATGAACATGTTTCCATTTTTAATAAACCATACTGTCATTATTTTTTATTAAAGATACTTTAAAATATTTACATTTACAGATGTCTTGTAAGGACTACCAGACACCAAGGAGACACAAATAAAATGACAGGGTTGGATATGGCTAATCATAGTGTATCATTTGTAATTTAGAAACCTGCATTAGGAATCACATTATACTAATGGAGACCTCACCAATATTCGTCATTCTTTCATATTGCATTCACATAGATCAGACCTAACTGATTCTTAAGGAATAAGTGAGCAGTTGTGCTCTGCAACCACCAAGCTTCCAATTAAGGAAGTCCAATTAAAAGCTCATTTCTGTAATTGAGCAGAGATGTAACCAAGCTTAAAGAGAAGCAGACGAACAAGATGCATGCAGTTTATTTAGGGGAATGGGCATAATGATTCTGAACTTTAATAATTTTAAAATGATATCTATGTTTCCATAAAGTGCATTAAATTTCTCCTCTGTTGTCTTCAAGATCAATAGCTAAAATAAAACCACCATGCCAGCATATTGGGAACAACTAAAATTCAAAATATGAATAAGGATTAGAAGCATGCAGGTTTACAGACCAAAAACAGTCTTTTAAGCTCCTTGCTTCCAAAATGGTTATAAAGCACACATGCACAGGAAAGGTGTATGTTACCTTCATGCTCCACAGATTAGGATATCCAAACCCTAAACAAATGTAGAATTTTCTAGCACTCCTTAGTGAGATTATATCTAAATGAAATCACTGTTACTGTTTATTTAACTGAATTCTACATCTTTACTGAAGTTACCTTTCAATTTTTTTAAAAAAAAACTGGTTTGATTTTGACGGAAACTGTAATATGCTTAATTTACTGAAAAGGTTATATTTCTTAATAACACAATTGAAATCAATGCTATCAGGGGGACAGTAGTATTCATTTTGCCACAATATTGTGGGAATGAAACTAAACACATCTAGCGTATTTATATATCAAGTAATATTCTGCATATTATTTCTTATAAACCTTTCAATAAAAAAGCTCATATTGTCTTTCTAGAGAAAATTGGAAATGTTTATCCAAACTAAATCAACAAATAAAATCTATTAAGCTTATTTTGTTTTAAGATATTATTGTGCTACCTTACACAACCAAGAATAGGAAATACAAATTACATACTATACTTTTGAAATGCGAAGTCTGACTCCTTAAGGAAGTGTTTAAAATTATTGCATGCTAATTTCAAAGGGACTTTTTTTCCCCAAATTTCTATATTTATAATTAATCAAAATACTTCAATCATTTTTTGTTTGGGGGAAGGGAGTCCAAAATGTGTAGAAAAAATATATTAATTCCTTTCCCTGAATCCTAGAAGTAGTTATTTGTATATCCAGTCCAGTTAGAAAAATCAGTAGATAGTAACACTTCAGAAGTGCTGGTTTAGAGCTTCATGAAATTCCCCTAATAAAAGTCACATTCCCTGTGGTCTAACATCTTATCCTTATAATTAATCTTCACCTTCAACTCAGAGCATGAAAAGATTATATAGACATCTGTCCTGTTTTCTTTATCTCTACTGCTACAAAATATTTTAAAATTACATCTGTTTGTCATAGTTCCAGTGTGAAAAACTTAAATTTCCACAGATGAACTTAAATTGCTTCAATGGCACTACAAAAAACTAAGAATTAATAAAGTGCAAAATAGAAATAAATTGTTTCTTTGCTCCCTCACTAAAACCTTTAAGGTTTGGTGTTGAAAGCTTTATAAATTTATGCTCTGGACAAAAGAAAATTAAGAAAGGGTATTGTGGAATTCTAAGTAATGTTTATTCTTAATTGCTTGTTATACAAGCCAATGGTAGACATACATCTTACCAGAAATGTCATAAAGCATAATTTCATTACTATTTTCATACATGTGAAAGCAACTAAGGGAGAAGAAAAGTACGGTTGATTCTTGCCAAATAAGTTTAAGGGTATGGTAAATAAATGGGAAATTATAAATATATTGGATTTTTTCTCTGACTTCTGTATACATTTAGTTGCAGAATGAAAAATTAAGATTCAAAATTTTCATAACAGTTCACAGTGGGAAAGCAATAAGTATGTGTTGAATGAAGTAATGAACATAAAGCGAGTAGATGTAAGAAATTTTAATTTTATAATATTCATATGGAATATTCTGCTGGGCACTGTACAAACTCAGCACATTATCACAAATTTTCAGCCTAGATGATTATTCTTAAGGATGCTCTCCATCTGCCTTTCTAATGTTCTCAACCCTGTTCTCCCTCCTTTTCTTTCAATACTCTTCAACATCCTGGCCTTAAAACAACTGGCAAACCTTGACTTAACCTTCGCCTCAGTGAACGTCCTGGTGTTTCTCAACTACACTGTTTTTTCTCTTTAGCTCAGTGTGGAATTCTAAATTAACCTTTTGACACATACTGTCTCTATAGTCACTTTCCCAACCGAATTGGACCCACCCTCTTGGGGAGTTCTTGGGTATACACCAATTTTATATATAATATAATGTAATATAATATAATATAGTATAATATAATATAATATAATATAATATAATATAATATAATATGTAATCAAAATGTTGACCAAAGATCGTTCTTGAAAAATTGAAATAGTATTCATCTCACTTGGACTATAACGGCAATAGCACATGTAATACATTTTAGCAAGATGCCATCAAATAAAAAGTCTTAACTTCAATTTTACTAAAATAAAAAGGGCACCACTCTATAAGAGCAACTTTTACTGGGTTCATACAGTGTTGTAAATTTCTGAACTATTTCTTGTTTGTAATGCATCCCTTTGTAAAAATTCCCTGTAAAAAGGAATATCTGCTTTTTATGTTAGCTAATCTCACATATAGATGAATATCTGTTGAGGTGATAAAATCAAGGTGTCTCAATTCCTTGACTGTTGTTTAACCTCAAATCATATTTAAATGAAGAAGGTATTGACATGTGCTGTTTATCCAACTATCAGGTCATGATAAGCAGAGAGATGCAACACACAGTTTCTCCTCAAGGAGAGACTCGTTGCCCCATTTACTCTCAGCTCCTTTAGGTATCATTTCAGCTGCCTTACTCAAGGTCATGCCTCTCAGGCAGCCCAGATCCAATGACTGCTTAAGATGGGAGTAGAAACGCCAAGTCTTTTGATCCCATGAGGGACAATTCTGAAGGACCAGTCTTATTCCAGACCTTCCCCCATAGGGTGGACTGAGACTCCTGATGGGCCTGCCTCAAAACTGACTTCTCCCTCCTCCCACTTCTGCTTTCTTCTCCTCCCTTCCCCTGCTTTTGAACCCAGTGACACTCCAGCATAAAAAACCTGCAAACTAAACTGTGTTTCAGAGTTGGCTTCCCAGGGAACCCAACCTATGATACATCTATTCACAGTGTGCTGTACAAGTAATGTAACTTGTTTTTTAAATCTACTACATTGCAGCTGAGTACCTGTAAATAATTGTATAGGCATTTTTAAATGTCATAGACGTTCTCTGCAACTGACAAGACAGATATTTTCTAAAAATAACTTGAGCAAAGACTTCAACTGATGTCTTATGTAAAAAATTATCAGATTGCTCTGATTAGGGTACTATGTAATAATAGTGTAGTCGAACTGCTTTAGAAAACTAGTGCATTTAACCTCTAATAAATGAATAATCAGGGAACCTCTAGCCTGTAGTTCACAGTGGTAATTCAAAGACAAAAACTGAGGGATTCTAGGTTATGTGAATTGAAGTGAGGATTTTGAAGTATTTTGACCCAAACAACTATCATATATCTAATTACTGTTGGGTTTGCTCTTCATAAAATTTGCTAATTATTAAGAAATTATATATGTATTTTTCCAAGACAAATTTCTTCCCAAAATATTTAGAACTCCTTGCTATTCAGCAGGAAACTTTTAAAGGAAATAGACTTTAACAGTAAGCTTCCCACAAATTATAGTGACTTCTGCTTACCAGACATGTAAATAGCTTGAAAGTCATAAACTCCCATCCTCACAAAAAGCTGAACAAACTGAAAATCAACAACTTATCTGAGATCCATTAGAGAACTGAGGTCACAGGGCAATCCACTGGTCCAAAAAGAGAGATGAAACAGAGAACCTGAGCTTCCCAGGAGCAGAAGCCACAGCCGGAGATTTGTAGGAACACTTAAAGGGTAATTGAATAATTGTGGACTGAGTGTGTACTAATTTGAGAGAGAAAAACTCCTGTGGGCCTGTCCTTAGTGGGGGCTTCTACACTTTTACCAGCAGATATTGAATTTTACCACCATGTTACCTGAGTGAAGATTAGATAAAAATCTCATGCATCCATGAGTTGGAAAAAAGTAGGAAGGGAAAAGTAACCACTTTGAATAAAAGCTATAGCGTTTGCTCTCATTAACAGAAGACTGTCCTCAAGGGAAATGCTTTTACCAGAGCCTAACCAATGTGAGTGTTAACAAAGCCTAACTCGGGTAGGGGAAGAGACATATCGAACTCCAGGCCCCTCTAGCCTTCCATGTGGGGGAAGGGAAAAACCCAAATCCAGTCCATTCTAGCCATCCTGTAATGTTTGAAAAAGCTGAGAAGTACGTGTGAATGTCACAGTCCAGGGCCACAGGCCCCCTAAAACACTGAGACCTAACACAGGACTATAGAACACTTCCCCTCTGCCCCCTTACTTACCACCACATCAACAGGGCTCCTGAATAAGTAAGAACTCTCTAGGATAATTTAAATACAACAGGGGAGACCAAAACAAGGACACCAGAGAAAATTTTTGCCTCTGACACCAACATTATAGCAAACAATAAACACAGCCTAACACACAGCCAGATGAACATAAAACCTCACACAAAAGACCTATTTACCTTAGTTCTTTTTGCTCACCACATTACATCTTTCAACAACAAGAGCAAAGCATGGCAAAAGGTGAAAAACACAGTGTGAAGAAACAAACCAAGAATCAGAAGCAGACTCAGATATAGCAGAGATGCTGGAATTATCAGACTGGAAATCTAAAATAAAAAGAAACGAAACTGAGCTATTTGTAATGAGGTGGATGGACCTAGAGCCTGTCATACAGAGTGAAGTAAGTCAGAAAGAGAAAGACAAATACCGTATGCTAACACATATATATGGAATTTAAGAAAAAAAAAGTGTCATGAAGAACCTAGGGGTAAGACAGGAATAAAGACACAGACCTACTAGAGAATGGACTTGAGGATATGGGGAGGGGGAAGGGTAAGCTGTGACAAAGCGAGAGAGAGGCATGGACATACATACACTACCAAATGTAAAATAGATAGCCAGTGGGAAGCAGCCCCATAGCACAGGGAGATCAGCTCCGTGCTTTGTGACCACCTAGAGGGGTGGGATTGGCAGGGTGGGAGGGAGGGAGACGCAAGAGAGAAGAGATATGGGAACATATGTATATGTATACTGATTCACTTTGTTATAAAGCAGAAACTAACACACCATTGTAAAGCAATTATACCCCAATAAAGACGTAATAAAAAATATATATATATATATATAAAATAACTAAGTCTAATATACTAGGGGCTCCAATGGAAAAAGTGGACAACATGCAAGAACGGGCAATGTAAGCAGAGAGATGGAAATGTTAGGGAACCGCTGACCGAAACCACCCTCCCTGGCCAGACAAGATAATAACCACTTGCATGAGTTCTCTTACAACAGGAGGTCCTCGTAAGGTATGCAGAACTAACAAGCTACCACCAACTGGAAGAATTCGGGAAAGGTCAAAGGAGAGAGGAGATGCCAGTCCATATGTCCTACCAACATCCCAGAATCCTTCTCGCTGGAATCCATCTCGGCTGAGCCATGCAAGTGCCACCAGGAAGGACCGTGAGTCAGAGTGATTGGTCAGACACAACCCGGAAACTAACCGCATTACTATAAAACCCGAGACTGCGAGCCACGTGGCAGAGCAGTTCTCCTGGGTTCCCTTACCCTTCTGCTCTCCTCCCAGGCCCCCCTTCCCAATAAAGTCTCTTGCTTTGTCAGCACGTTCATCTCCTCGGACAATTCATTTCCGAGTGTTAGACAAGAGCTCATTCTCAGGCCCTGGAAGGGGTCCCCTTTTCTGCAACAGACACTCTAAGAAAGAATCAAAAGGAAATGCTAGAAATCAAAACCACTTAAATAAAAAATGAATGCCTTTGATGGGCTGATCAGTAAACTGAACACAGCTAAAGAAAGAAAAAATGAGCTTTAGAGGAAGCCAATAAGAACTTCCAAAACTGAAAAGCAAAGAGAAGAAATGGAACAGATAACCAAGAACTGTGGGATAATTACAGAAGGTATAACATACCTGGAATGGGAATACCAGAAGAAGAAAAGGAAAGGAACAGAGTTTCTGTTTGGGATGATGAAAAAAAATTTGAGATAGGAGTGATATAATTAATGTCACTGAATTATAAACTTAAAATGCTTAAAAAATAACCAATTTTACATTCTTTGTATTTTACTACAACTAAGAAAAACAGTAAAGGAGTAATAAAGGCTTACACAGACAAACATAAATTAAGAGAAAATTTGTTGCCAGTAGACTTGCCTTGCAAGAAATTTTAAAGAAGTTCTTCAGAGAGAAGGAAAGTGATATATGTCAGAGACTTAGAGCATTAGAGAAGGGATAAATGAAAGTAAAATAAAATCTTTTATTTTTCTTATTCTTAATTGATCTAATAGATAATAGTTTGCTCAAAATAATAATAACAACAATGTATTCAGTGACTATAGGTTAAAGATAAGTGGAATGAGTGACAACAGTGTTACAAGGATGAGAGAGAGGAATTCGGGATATATTGTTATAAGGTACCCACACTATCTATGAAGCAGTATAATGTTATTTGAACATAGACTTATATTAGTTGTATATTGCCAACTCAAAGGCAAACACTAAAATAAAAAAAAGAATAATTGATATGCTAAGAGGAGAGAAAATGAAATTATGTAAAATGCTCAATTAAAGCCAAAGAAGGAAGAAAAAGAAAGGCAAAAAAATAAAAATAAAAAAGAGACAAATGAAGAAAAAGGGCAACAGATAAAAAAACAGTTAAAATGTCATTGATATTAATCCAACTCTATCAATAATTAATTTAAATATGAATAGTCTAAATACACCAATTAAAAGATACAGACTATCTGAATGGATAAAAATACAAGACCCAACTGCACATCATTCACAAGAAAAAAGAAAGAAAGAAAAGTAAAGGGATGGAGAAATATGTACCATGCTGACACTAATCAAAAGAAAGTTGATTAGGTGTGTTAATTTCAGATAAAGCCAACTTCAGAGCAAGAAAAATGATATGGAATAAAGAGGGACATCACATAATGATAAAGGGGACAATTCTCCAAGAAGACATAACAATCCCATAAACTGTGGTTACTAGATCAGTCTTGTAGCTCAATGTTATGTCATACTAAGCCCCAGAATCTGATTAATTGTATTCAGTGTGTCCCAGCAGTGGAGAGAGGCTATATTAAAAATCTCCTCTTTTAGGTATAGACATAAAATTATTTAATGATGAACATTCAGAACACTTATCTTCCATTTTAAAACATTTTGGTGCACTACTTTTAACAAATATTTTTGACCCACACCTCCACGACTGACAGAACACCCTCTATTAACAGCTAGGCTAGCCAGGTTTATGAAACACCATTTGGCCTATTTCAGAAAATGTAGATTATTAGTAAGTATATTTAAAGTCAATGCTACCGAGTTTGCTTCTGTACCCACATGTAGAGTACACTGCCATTATTCAATCTGCTCTAAACCTTCTCTTTTTGTGTCCTAACATCATCTCCACCTAAGAGAATAAAACCCTAACTAGGTTCTGGTACCAATTCCAATGTCAGGGAGGGTAACCTGCAACAACAAGCAACTCTTGGGACATCAGCTGGGTATCCTACAATTCAACTCAGTTCTGACACTATCTACCCAGAAATGATGTCCGATTCCACAGGTTAAGGATTCTGTCCCACAAGACACCACAGCTCCACCCTGCCCTTCCCCATCACCACCCTGGCTGACTTCCAACACCAGTCACAAGGCCAGGTTGTTACCTGTGCTTCTAACCAACTGGCTATAAATCAGAGAGGTTCCTAAGATTCCCTCAAGGGGTTCAATTAATTTGCTAGAGCAGTTCACAGAATTCAGAGAAACATTTTACTTAATAGGTCACTGATTTATTATAAAAGGATGTAATTTAGGAACATCTAGATGGAAGAGATGCATAGGGCAAGGTATGCAGACAGGGCATGGAGCTCCCATGCCCTCTCCAGCCTATCACTCCCCCCCACCCTCCCAATTTCTACAGGTTCACCAACCAGGAAACTCTCCAAACCCAGTCCTTTTGGGTTTTGGTGGAGGTTTCATTACTTAGGCATGATTAATTAAACCATTGGTCATTGGCAATTTATTCAACCTCCAGCTTCCCCCCTCTCCTCCCCACACTACCCCTTCCCCCTCTCCCGAGGCTGGGGGGTGGGACTGAAAGTTCCAACCTTCTAATTACTTGGTTAGTTCCCCTGGCAAACACCCACCAACCTTAGGTGGGTCCAAAAGTCACCTCATTAACATAAAAAAGACACCTCAATTACTCTCACCATTTAGGAAATTCCAAGAGTTTTAGGAGCTCTGTGTCAGAAACAGGGATGAAGACCAAATATATATTTCTTACTTAAGTCACAAAGTTCTTTTGCCTAAGTTTATTGGGACCAACAGTGCACACCTAACAACAATCTTAAGAAACTGAAAATGATCAAAATCACCACCAAATAACAAAGCTCAGTGAAACCAGACTGCCTGCCTTACTTATATGATTTGGGGCAGGTAATTTAATTTTGAGGATCCTTGTTTTCCTTGTGAGAAAAATGCAAAAAATAAAGGGTTATTGTTATAAGGATTAAAGGATATAGTGTAGCTAGTTGCTTAGGATACACAATAAATTTTGAATAAAGATTAAGTCTATAAAATGCAAATCAAAAACAGATATTTGGGGCTATAGAAGTATATTTACTTTGCTCAAATTCTTTTTCATACAAACTAAGAGTTCAACATTTATTAATAGCAAGTATATGTCAGGCATTGGGTGGTTTGGAGAAAACAATATATGGTAGAAGTTGGCGAGCTGTTCAAAAATAATCCAAGTTCTTTTTTTTTCACAAACCCCTGGAGTTAAGTTTCAGTCACCTGGGAGTTCAGGCCTATAGAATGTGAGCAGATTTGATATGTGGCGCTTGCAGTCCTGACAATTTGCTACCCCCTATGTCTGTTACGTTTTGCCTCTAGGCTTGCTGCAGAAGGCTCACAGGAGAACTCCAAGGCTCTAGAAGTGGTGCATCCACTGAATGAATGGAAAATCTCATTCTGAATCCCTCTTTTGAAAAGCTTTCCACCAAACAGCCAATTTATCTGTGACAAAAGAAGAGATACAACTCCATGTGGTAAGCCGCTGAGATCTGGGGGTTGTTGGTTATAACAGAAAATCCCACTTTGAATGAGACAAAAATAAGGCATGGCATCTTTACTTGAGGTCCTTACTATTTTAATGGTAGAGAGAACATACACATACATTTTATCATTACTTGTTCTTATCTTCCTTCCCCATAAGAGAATTTCTTACTTCTGGAAACAGACATAAACACTTCTGTTTTGCTTTTTAAATTAAACTATCAGTTTTTTTTCTTTTCTGACTGTTGTAAGATACTTGAGCCATATCCTACATCCTTAGTACCTAGTACAGTCCTAGGGCCTGACAGGGACTTAATAAATATTTGATGAACAAATGAATGAGTGAATTCCATGTGGAATCTAAATCTATCAAACAAGTAAGCATGTAACAAATCCTCCTTAGAATGACAGTGATGTGGTAACATTTAAAAGACATTTCATTTTGTGAAATTTCCAAATTCTTACGTTGCAAGAATGCTTATTTCCTTAAAATTTAACATGTGTGACAATATAAAATTCAGGTATTTTTCCTGTTGTCATTGTTACTTTCATCTCATTGAAATGTAATATTAAAAAATATACCTCAAGTTCTACATACAGAGGAAGCAGATAAAAAATGATAAATGAGTTATTTTATAAAGAAGGAAACATATTTCAATATAGAACATATAACTATGATTCGATTATTCCTAGAGGTATAAATGAATTGATTTTATATTCCAGTGTAGAGGAGCAAAATTTGCCACACCAAAATATGTCCATTTGACATGTGGATTAATTTATGCTGATTATTTTTAAGAAACAGAAGGATCAGGAAGGTTTTCTTGTTACCTCTCCCTTAACTGCCTAAAGAATTTAGATACAGGACCTGTTCCCCTGTCACCAGAGATATCTACAAAGAATACATGGTAGGTGTGGTGCAGGAAACCTACAGGGCCTACAGATCAGAGTCCACTCAGTGTCCCATTGTCTCTGCCTGGCCCAGCAAACACTGGTTTACAAAACCTTTGCTTTTCCATCTCCATGTGAATTGCCTTCCTCATCTGTGAAGTCCCAAACCACTACCCCCAATATCCTCTTTTATCTTTAGCTGAAGATGCTATTTAAGGTGAAGATCTCAGCCATTTTGGCAAGTTACTCAGTCTTCCTGGGTCTCTCCCATGTATACATGTTATTAAACTTTTGTTTGACTTTCTCCTGTTAATCTGTCTCATATTAATTTAATTTTTAGACCAGCCATAAGAACCTAGAAGGGCACAAAAAAATTTCTTTCTCCCCAATACCAGGTATAAATTCCAACAATTTATCAAAAGACAAAATAAATAGCTTGATATAAAATAACATTCCTAAATTTATGCTTCCCTCATTACTTATTTTAAACTGTTACTTCAGTAACTATACACAATTATATGCAATCATCTTTGTTTTTTTAAATAAACTAATTGTGGTATTATTTGCTTAGGTATTGTAGGAAATTTTCTCCTATTTCCTTCCGGTGTTTACTAAATATTAGCAAGCATAAAAGAAAAAAACCTACACACTTGCATTCTTCCTCATTTCATCCATTTTTAAGAAAAAGAAATCTGATAAACTTAACAGAATTTATTAGCAAATATTTTATCTATTCACATCATAAACTTGATTGTTCAATTAATGAAACATAGATGTATAGAGTAAAATATCAGGAATTCCATGACAAACCAAAGAGAACATGAAGTGATTGGTCATGATCACGACACAAAAACCAATGAGTTCACCAATGGCTGGAATCAAAAATGCCATTTTGAAAGGCTATAAAGTATGTAAAGGACTATTTTTCATTATAAATAGTTTCCTGCAATTCATATAGGGAATTAAAGTATGAATGAAGATATTTTCATTAAATAAAGATATTTTAGTTAAAATATTTTAGTTAGAAGACAGTTTAGTCTCAATTTCATATTGATTTGGGGTTGAATAGGTTTATTTAAAGAGTTTCCATATAATTAATTTACTATGTTTCTTTATATTTTTGTTAATTTTAACTGAATAATTTCTAAATAATGTTAACTGTTAAGTTTATATATTCTCAGTTTTACTGTGTTTCAAATGTCTGAAATTGAATAAACACAATGATAGATTTTCTTATAAACACAAATAATAAGTGAAAGTCTATATACCTCAGTTTTCTCATATGTAAAATGGGGCATTATTGATTCATAAATTGAGAGAATTAAATAAAATGTGTGTAAAACAATTAACACAGTATCTGGCATATGGTAAGTGTTTAATAATATTTTAATAAGTGTTAGTAATTATGATTTCATTTCAGTTGCAATTGCAAATTGAAGAAAATTGAGGAAAGGTACTATAAGATTCAAACAAAAACAAATTATATATAATGAGGTAAAGGAGATTCACATGCTAGATACTTAAAAATTCAAACTATGTCTCCTTCCTCTCATTCCTCAAGTTTGGAGTGGAGTTATCATTAGTTTCAAACTAATGATCATCAAGAATTAAATACACTGCTCTCCTGTGAATATAAATCTTTGAAAACCTTGGTTTTTCTCTGCAACTCTGTTCAAGAATTTGATTTAAACTTTAGACGACACGAAAGAGAGACTATTGAAATGATGTCTGAAATTAAGTTATACAAAATATTGCTGTTAGATAGAGTTTGTACGGAGTTTGAGAGAGTATTCTCCCTGAAACAATATGAGACAAGGGTAAAATATTTGGAGACAAGAAATGCTTCCTCCACGTATGTATTTTTCCTACTGCAAGGAATCTAAATTGGTAGAATCTGTAGCTCAGGTGCTGCTTTCTGCGTGAAGAGTGTGTTATCAAGGCAAATATGAAACCCAGTTTAGAGTTCTTTTCCATTACATATTTACAAATACAGCACTCTGGGCAACAATTCAGACTGCTACTGTGTAGATATTTTGCTGTTGATTTCTGGCGGTGGATTGGGAACTACCAAGAGTAGTTGTATAAATTTGTATAAGTTGTATAAGTTTGTATAAACACATATAAATCTATTCCACCATTATTGTGGAGAAATAACTTTTTATCTCTACTTTAAAACCCTCTTCTGTTCTGTTTAATTGTGTTCTTTAGAGTTATGTCCTGCAGAAAGAGACTAAGTTACAGAGGAATTGTAGAAGTCAGTGTTATATAAAATATCAGAATTGCATCAAGGGACAAAGAGGCAGGCAGGGGAGATAAATTAATCTTCTGATTTAAAAAAAGAATAACCAGGAGGTGAATATGCTGGCATGGGGAGTAAATAAGTCTGTTTGAAATTTTTATTTTTGCTTTTGGTTATGAATTTTAAAAATAAAGAGGAGAAAAAGGAGGAGGAGGAATGACCTGTGACTCCCAGATTTTGTTCATAAGAGATGAATTTTAACCATTTCTGACTTTGCTCCCACACTCTGAACCATTATTCTTGTAGCTATACAAATAAATAAAATATAGTATATAATATATTTAATAAATATATAATTTAACATTATAAATATATTATTTATATATTAAACTATTTCTAATTCATGTATATTCTTTAATATATTTTATTAATATATTAATATTATTGAATTAATATTAATATATTATTTCATATCAAATGCTAAGGTGAAATAACCTGCATATTGACCTTACCAAAGCAAAACTATAAAGGGAAGCATATCTCCACTGTTATATTTTGAGCTCAGCAAATCTCAAGAAAGTAAGGACAATTGTGTAAAAAATGTACTGGTGACTTGATAAACAATTTGACACTGCATACCCTAAAACCCAGCATTTTCACTCCTAGGTGCATAAGAGACAAGAATATTTATAGCAACACTGTTTGTAGTACAAACAACTGGAAACAACTCAGAACACAACAAATATAACGCTAATGAAAAAGTTTGAAATATTGGGAGAATTACCAAAATATGGCACAGAGACATGAAGTGAGCAAATACTGTAGGAAAAGTGGCACCAATAGACTTGCCTAATGCAGGGTTGCCACAGACCTTCAATTTGTAAAAAGTGCATTATCTGCAAAACACAATAAAGTGAAATGCAAGAAAATAAGTCATGCCTGAATAGGACATTAAGAATAATAAACAACAACCACACAAACACATGGAAAGATATACTGTGTTCTTGAATTGGAAGAAACAATATTGCTAAAATGACCATACTACCCAAGGCAATCTACAGATTCAATGCAATCCCTATCAAATTACCAATGGCATTTTTCACAGAACTAGAATAAAAAATTTTAATTTGTATGGAAACACAAAAGGCTTCTAATAGCCAAAACAATCTTGAGAAAGAAGAACAGAGCTGTAGTATACCCTGACTTCAGGCTATACTACAAAGCTACAGTAATCAAAAGAGAATGGTCCTGGCACAAAAACAGACATAAAGATCAATGGAACAGGCTAGAAAGCCCATAAATAAACCCACACACTTAGAGTCAATCTACAACAAAGGAGGCAAGAATATACAATGAAGAAATGACAGTCTCTTCAATAAGTGGTGCTGGGAAAACCGGACTGCTAAATGTAAAAAAACAAAATTAGAAATTCTCTAACACCATATGCAAAAATAAACTCAAAATGGATTAAAGATCTAAATGTAAGACTGGATACCACAAAACTCCTAGAGGAAAACATAGGTGGGATACTCTGACATAAATCACAGCAATATTTTTTTGGATCCACCTCCTAGAGTAATGGAAACAAAAGAAAAAATAAACAAATGGGACCTAATTAAAATTAAAAGCTTTTGCACAGCAAAGGAAACCATAAACAAGATGAAAAGACAACCTGTGGAATGCGAGAACATATTGCAAACAAGGCAACTGACAAGGGCTTAATTTCCAAAATATACAAACAGCTTATACAGCTCAATATAAAAAACAAATCCAATCAAGAAATGTGTGGAAGACTTAAACAGACACTTCTCCAAAGAAAATATACAGATGGCCAATAGGCACATGAAAACGTGCTGCACATCACTAATTATTAGAGAAACGTAAATCAAAATTACAATGTGATTACAATCACCTCACACTGGTCAGAATGGCCATCATTAAAAAGTCTACAAATAATAAAGCTGGAGAGGGTATGGAGAAAAGGGAACCCTCCTACACTGTTGGTGGGAATATAATTTGCTGCAGCCACTATGGAGAACAGTATGGAGGTTCACTAAAACACTAAAATTAGAACTACCATATAATGCAGCAATCTCACTCCTGGGCATATATCTGGAAAAGACGAAAACTCTAGTTCGAAAAGATACATGCACCCCAATGTTCATAGCAGCACTATTTACAATAGCCAAGACATGGAAGCAACCTAAACAATCACTGACAGATGAATGGATAAAGAAGATGTGGGGTGTGTGTGTATGTGTGTGTGTGTATGTGTGTGTAAATATAAATATATATATATATATATATGAAATGGAATATTACTCAGCCATAAAAAAGAATGAACTAATGCCATTTGCAGCAGCATGGATGGACCTAGAGATTATCAAACTAAGTGAGGTAAGTCAGACAGAGAAATATAAATATCATATGATATCACTTATATGTGGAATCTAAAGAAGTGATACAAAGGAACTTATTTATAAAGCAGAAATAGACTCACAGACATAGAAAACAAACTATGGTTACCAAAGGGGGAAGGGGGGGAAGGGATGAATTGTGAATGTGGGACTAACATACACACTACTGTATATAAAATAGATAACCAACAAGGGCCTACTGTATAGCACAGGGAAATATATTTAATATTTGTAATAACCTGAAAAAGAATATATATATGTGTGTGTGTGTGTGTGTATATATATATATATATATATATGACTGAATCACTTTGTTATACACCTGAAACATTGTAAATCAACTATACTTCACTTAAAAAATAATAAGACTACACAAAACAGAACAAACAACAGTGCATGATAGTAGATATTTCATAAGGAGAGGGAGGAAAATACAGTTGTACAAGTACGTATGGGGGGGTTGTTATTACCTTTCATAATGTTTTGTTTCTTAAACTGGGTAATTAATATATGTATTTGTTATTTTAATCTTTATAAATATTCTGTATGTGTTAATTTTAAAAAACCTCTCCATAGAACACTAATCATTAAAATTATTTGTGCTTAGGAGGAAAAGGGTGACAAGTAATAGATACACTCTCATTGATTTAGTTTCCTATTGTTGCATACAAAAACTAGAAGTTTAAACAACCATTTTATTTGCTCAGAATATATTAGGTCATGAATTCAGAGCTCAGCTATGTTGTTCTTCTACTCTAGTAACTCGGCTGCAATCAACTGGTGATGGGACAGGGCTGGAAGTACATAAATGCTTCACTCACATGTCTGGCATCTTCATGCTCCTCCATGTGGCTTCCCTCTCTCCCTTCATGTGGCTAGTTTGAGGTTCCTCACAGCATTGTTGCCTTAGTGTAGTTGTATGTCTTTGATATGTTTTTTTTCCGCCGCTCAGGAGGGAGCATTCTAAGATGTGCAGTTTGCATTTACAGATTTCCCTTCTTCCTTTCTTTCTTTCTTCCTTCCTCCCTTCCTTCCTTCCTTCCTTCCTTTTCTTTTTCTTTCTTTTCTCAGTAGATTACAGATTTATTATAAAAGGATACTAAAGTATATGAACCAACAGCCAGATAAAGAATACATAGGGCAAGGTTCCGAACAAAGCAGTTTCTATCTTTGTGGAGCTTGGGGGTCAGCATGATGGTATGTGGTACCCAACATGGAAGCTCTCTGAAAAGGACTGTGGTTACAGATGTATAGATGTGGTTACTTAATGCTTAATATTACAAGTTATACTTTGTCTCTTCTTCCACATTCTATTGCAGAGTCCAGATTCAAGAGGAAGTGAAATAGCCTCCACATATAGAAGGTGCATTGGCAGGTGGATTCTTAACAACTGCGCCATCAGGGAAGTCCACAAGTAGGGTTTTTAAACTTAATTTTGGCTTTCATATTCAGATTATTGTTTTTATATAACAATTAATTCATATCCTTATCTTTGAATAATGACTTCTAGAAATAAATATGATTTTCTATCCAAATGTTGTGATTAAATAGATGATATATTTTTGTGTTAGAGAGAAGAGTTTAGAAAATTTCATTCAGTAAAAATTAAAACAAATCATACTGCCATCTTATCACTTAACTGTTTCTTCTTTGGCCAGAAATTCTTTGTGACTTATTTTGACCAATAGAATTGAAATGGGAATTCTGAATACAGATCTTAAAAGGCCCTGAAAATGTCCACTTTCACCTTCTTGGAATTCTTTCTCAGTTATGTGAGGTAGCCCAGGCTAGTCTGCTTTAGACATGTGGGCCTGCTGACATCCAGCACGAATTGTCAGAAATGTGAGTAGAGACCATCAAGATAGCATCAAACAACAAAATGACTGCAGCCATTTGAAAAACAATAGAAAAGAGCAGCAGAAAAACTGCAGTTGAATCCACGCCTTACTGCTGACCTTCAGAATAGTGAAAAGTAAACAAATAAAATGGTTGGTATTTTGAGCCACTAAATTTTGAGATGGCTTGTTTTATAGCAATAGGTAACTGGTACAGATGGGTACCTACAAATGGAGTGGTGCCACAACAAAAACTTGAAACATGGGGCGTTGGCTTTGAGACTAAGTGGCAAGGGGAAGCTGGATGAGTACAATGAACCTATACAAGGAGGCTGGGGAAGCAATGAGTAACGTTCTGGAGGAGGCGGGAGAAAAAATGGTCTACAATAATCTGGAAGATAGTGAATTCCTCAGTGAATATGAGGAATGGCTTAATGAAATCTTTTTTTTTTTTAGTGAAGTACAGTTGATTTACAGTATTTTGTTAGTTTCTGGTATACAGCAAAGTAGTTTATATGTATATTATATATATATATATAAAAATATATATATACATATATATATATACTTTTTCAGATTCTTTACCATTATTTATAGGTTATTATATATTGACTATAGTTCCCTGTGCTATACAGTAGGTCCTTGTTGGTTATCTATTTTACATATAGTAGTGTATATATTTTAATCTCAAACTCCTAATTTATCCCGCCCCACCTTTCCCCTTTGGTAACCATAAGCTTAATGAGATCTTGAGGCAGAATATTGAGTGCTTCTAGTTCATATGATAGGGCACTATGACAGAGACATACCGAAGAAGGAACTATAGAGAATGCAAGTCAGGAGTTGTTATTTTACATCTCCACTCTCTTCAGCTGACAAAAGATTTTCAAAGTAAGAAATACCCTCCATGCTAAGTCATGCTCTTTTAAAATTACCTTTAGTTCATTTTTCCTCTTACTTGTAAGATACATGTAAAACTGTGGCTATAAATAGCCTACCAGTATGCATATTTTATTTAATCCATAAAATATTAACTTTGGGACATTCAAAATACCAACTGAATTAAGTATAACATTTATTAATTTATTTGCTAACTCTCCTATGTATTCAGAGATTCAATGATTTAGGACTTTAGTTAAAAATAATTGAAAAAGTTGGCCTATACAAAGATTTTTTTTAAGTAAGAAACAAAGAACCCTATATCTCATAGTTTAATATATATTTTTAATATGACTCCATGTAAACTTTATCTCATTCATGAGAGCTGCTGAAAATATTTCTTCTAATAAGGAACATTAGTGTATCTTATGGATGGAGTCTTGGAAGGAAAAGTCAAGTACTGACATACATAATTGAGTAGGTTTGTCTCTCCTGGTAGTTTAGGGTCTAAAACAAAAAACCTTTTTTTTTTAAAGTCTATGTGTGCCCAGTAGTGGCATGCAGCACTCTCAGCTTGGTAAAAAGAATGTGGGGAAGAGTGAACAAGTGTGGGACTGCCTTTTAATGATTTCTCACCTTTCCCACCTTGCCCACAAAATACCTCTGAAAAGATTCTTGGAACTTATGGAATGTAAAAGAAGGTTAGATATTTTGGTTTTCTATCATACTTGATTATTTAGGTCATTAAAAGCAAGGTCAGTCTTCCAACCCTATCTACTGAGTTTCCATTAAGGGATAATATTTAATTACTGATGCTACTACTATTACTACTACTGCTGCTGCTATTGATATTAGTAGAATAATTACAACAATATTATATCTAAGAGCAAAGCTAATATTATTAATATCTTATATAAAAATTAAGCCAAATAGGACTAAGTAGATCACGGTGATGTTCCAAGTTATTTTCCTATCCAGAGGAAAAATGGTGAGAGATGCTTGCTTGCCTATCCACATCAAATATTGGTGAGCAAAGAGAACAATTCACTAGGGAAAACATCCTATAGAAGGTTGTTCTTGATTCTGTGTAGAAAAACAAAAACAACAAGTAATTGAGAAGTCAAACAATGGTAAGTTGGGCACAACAAAACACTGGACTGAGGGTTGGCCAGTCTATACCCAACTCTTCAATACCTATGCAGAAGCACTTTTTGTATCTAGTGATTAAGGAAGATTGAGAATCTGGGGAAAGAGAATTCATTTCCAGGAGATGAGCCCAAAATGGACACATGAAATTTATCCTGTATTCAGAATAACCAAGAAGAATACCACAATGCCTGACAAAACCGTCACACACAAAGTGAACTACTATCTGATGTAGTAAAGTTATTGTTTGGGGAACCTTCTCTGGAGCAGCATTTGATGGTTTTGCTGATGACTGTAAACTTCCTGATCTCTTTAGTTATTCTTTGTAGAGTTAGGAGTAATTTTGAGGAGGGAGTTTGTCATGAGTTACCTGACTAGAGGTTGTATTTGAGCAGTTAGGTTTTCTGTTTGTTTTTAGTAGTGAGAGATATGGCCAATCATGTACATGTAGAAAATCACTTTAGATTCTGGGGTAGTGACCTTCCTTAGAAGACTAATATGAGAATAAAAGGTATGAGTCTTCTGAGATAGCTGATGGACCCCATCTGGCATGGTAATGGCCACTGTTTTAGCAGGGGATTCCTAGACAGCTGACACCGAAGAAAAACACAATACTTTGTTGGGGAAGATAGGTATGATCTCATTTGTCAACTCTGAATTACTGGTTTTGCTGGCAGAATGATGTGATGAGAAGTTTGCTAAGCATTGTTTGAGCTCTACTAGAGTCATCAGTCACCAATGTCACTTTATACATTTCACACATTTATACTAAGCATATAAATACATACATATTCCATATGTTTATAAACTGTAAAAATACATGCATACGTTACACAAACATATACATAAATACGTTTTATACATTTTACAGTCTAATCATACAAAAAATGTCAGACAAATCCCAATCGAGAAAAATTCTAAAAATATCTAACTAATACTCCTCAAAACTGTCAAGATTACCAAAAACAAGGAAAGGGTGAGAAACTGTCGCAGACCAGATGGGCCTAAGGAGACATGACAACTAAACGTAATGTTGTATCCTGGGTAGTGTTTTATACTTTTTAGTGTACAGGTCTTGCATATATTTTGTCAGATTTATATCTGTTTTATGGTTTTGATGCAAAAATTTTTTTTTTTTTGGCTGCACTGCATGCAGCATGCAGCATTTTACTTCCCTGACCAGGGATCAAACCCGGGCCCTTGGCAGTGATAGCACGGAGTCCCAAACACCGATGCAAATTTAAATGTTATTTCTTCCATAAGCTGTTCTATAGATTCAACTAACCCAGCAAAAGTCAAAATCCTAGGAAGAATTTTCTAAAAATCAACAAGTCGATGCTAAAAATTTATGTGAAAATGCAAAGGAATTAAAAGAGCATTTTGGAAAAAGAATAAAGATGGAAGATACTCTTAACCTGATTTCAATAACTAAAGTTACAGCAATCAAGAAAATGTGGTATTAAGAGAGAATAGACCCCCAAAAGAGCATAGATTCACAAAATCTGATCATATGTAAGGCCAAAAAGAGAGCCACAATAATTTCAAAAGAATCTGCACAATGTATACTATGTTCTATGATTGTTTGAATTATTTTGCTGTAAAAAAATAATAAAAGGACTACCTTTAAAATCTAAAAAAAAAAAAAAGAGAGAGAATAGAAACATAAATCCATGGTACCAAATAGAGTCCAAATATAGGCCCACAAGTAGTTGGTCAATTGATTTTCTTAAAGAATTTTTTTAGAGGAGTTTTAGGTTCACAACAAAATCGAGAAGAAAGTACAGAGATTTCCTATATACTCCCTTCTTCTACACATGAATAGCCTCCCTGCATTATCCTCATCACTCACCAGAATGGTACATTTGTTACAAAGGATGTACACCTACATTGACATATCATAATCACCCAAAGTCCGTAGTTTACCTTAGACTTCACTCTTGGTGTAGTACATTCTATGGGTTTTGACAAATGTATAATGTATCCATCATTATGGTATCATACAGAGTATTTTCACTGCCCTAAAAGTCATCTATATTCTGCCTATTTATCCCTTCCCTTCTCCCTCTGCCTCTGGCAATCACTGGTCTTTTTATTGTCTCCGTAGTTCTGCCTTTTTTAGAATGTCATACAGCTGGAATCATACAGTAGACTTCTCAGGTTGACTCCTTTCACTTATTAATATACATTGAAGTTTCCTCCACGTCTTTTCATGGCTTTCTATCTCATTTCTTTTTAGCATCGAATAATATTCCATCATCTGGATGTACCACAGCTTACTTATCCATTCACTTACTGAAGGACAACTTGGCTGCTTCCAAGTTTTCGCAATTATGAATAGAGTTGCTACAAACATCTGTGTGCAGGTTTTTGTGTGGATGTAAGTTTTTGGCTCCTTTGAGTGAATACCAAGGAGCACAACTGCTGGATCGTATGGTAAGAGTATGTTTAGTTTTGTAAGCAATTGCCAAACTGTCTTCCAAAGTGACTGTACCGTTTTGTATTCTCACCAGCAATTTACAAGTTCTTAATGCACCACATCCTCACCCATACTTCTTGTCAGTGTTCTGGATTTTGGCCATTCTAATAGGTGTGTAGTGGTCTCTCATTATTGTTTTAATTTGCATTTCACTGACGAGATGCGATGTGGAGCATCTTTCCATATGCTTATTTGTTAGCTGTTTATCATCTTTTGTGAGGTTTCTATTAAGGCTGTTGACCCATTTTTTAATTCAATTTTCTTTCCGTTGAGTATTAGGAGTTATTTGTATATTTTGGATAACAGTCCTTTATCACATGTATCTTTTGCAAATATTTTCCCATTTGTGGCTTGCCTTCTCATTCTCTTGACCTTGTATTTCTCAGAGCAGTTTTAAATTTTAATGAAGTCCAGCTTATCAATTATTTCTTTCATAGATTTTTTTCTTTGGTATTATATCTAAAATGTCATCACCATACCCAAGGTCATCTAGGTTTTCTCCTGTGTTATCTTCTAATTTTAGTTTTGCATATTATATTTAGGTTTATAATGCATTTTGAATTCATTTTTGTCAAGGCCATATGGTCTGTGTCTAGATTTCTTTTTTCATGTGGATGTCCAGTTGTTCTAGCATGATCTTTGTTCCAATGTATTGCCTTTGCTCCTTTGTCAAAGATCACTTGAATATATTTGTGGGGGTCTATTTCTGGGCTTTCTATTCTGTTCCATTGATCTATGTATCTTTTCTTTTGCCAGTAACACACTGTCTTGATTACTGTAGCTTTATAATAAGTCTTTAAGTGGGGTGGTGTCAGTCCTCCAACTTTGTTCTTCTCCTGCAATACTGTTTTGCCTATTCTGGGTCTTTTGCCTCTCCAAATAAACATTAGAATAAGTTTGTCTATATCCATAAAATAACTTGCTGGGATTTTGATTGGGATTGTGCTGAATCTATACAGCAAGTTGTGGAGAACTAACATCTTGACAATATTGAGTCTTCCTATCCATGAACATGGAATATCTCTCCATTTATTTAGTTTTTCTGTTTTCATTCACACGAGTTTTGTATTTTTCCTCATATAGATCTTATACATATTTTGTTAGATTTTGGAGAGATGCTAATGTAAATGGTACTGTGTTTTTCATTTCAAGTTTCACTTGCTCATTGTTGGCATATAGGAAAGTGATTGATTTTTGTACACTAACCTGTATCCTACAACCTTGCTATAATCACTTACTAATTCTAGGACTTTTTTGGCCAATTTTTCAGATTTCCTATATAGAGGATCATGCTATCTGTAAACAAAGACAGTTTTATTAGTCCCTTCCCAATCTGTATACTTTTATTTCCTTTTCTTCCCTCATTGCATTAGCAAGGACTACTAATACCATTGTGAAAAGGAGTGGTGAGAGGGAGGCCAATTGATTTTTTTTAAATAGATTTTTATTGGAGTACAATTGCTTCACAATACTGTCAGTTTCTGTTGTACACCAAAGTGAATTAGCCATATGCATATGTATGTCCCCATATCCCCTCCCTCTTGAGCCTCCCTCCCATCTTCCTTTTCCTACCCCCTAAGTCATTGCAATGCACCCAGTTGATCTCCCTGTGCTATGCTGCTGCTTCCCACTAGCTAGCTATTTTACAATTGGTAATGTATATATGTTGATGCTACTCTCACTTTGCCCCAGCTTTCCCCTCCTACCCTGTGTCCTCAAGTCCATTCTCTATGTCTTCATCTTTATTCCTGCCTGCAACTAGGTTCATCGGTACCATTTTTTTTTTTAGATTCCATATATATGCGTTAGCATACGGTATTTGTTTTTCTCTTTCTGACATACTTCTCTCTGTATGACAGACTCTATGTCCATCCACCTCACTACAAATAACTCAATTTCGTTTCTTTTTATGGCCAGGTAATATTCTACTTTTTATGGCCGAGTAATATTCTATTGTATATATGTGCCACATCTTCTTTATCCTTCATCTGTCAATGGACATTTAGGTTGCTTCCATGTCCTGGCTATTGTAAATAGTGCTGCAATGAACATTGTGGTACGTGCCTCTTTTTGAATTATGGTTTTCTCAGGGTATATGCCCAGTAGTGGGATTGCTGGGTCATATGGTAGCTCTATTTTTAGTTTTTTAAGGATTTTAAGAAAGTTGCAAAGGTAATTCAATGGAGAAAGAATAGTATTTTCAACAAATGATCCTGCAACAATTAGATATCCATAAGAAAATATGAATATCACTCACATTTCATATAATATACAAAATTAAATTGACTTGAATGATAGACCTAAATGTAAACCTGAAATCATAAAACTCTTCGAGGAAAATATCTTTGTGAACTTGAGGTACATAGCATTTCTTAAATACAACATCAAAACAGGCATAATAAATTTATGTTGGACATTATAAATGTAAATGTATATATAAAATTTCTGCTTTTCTAAAGAAGCTGTTAACACAATGAAAGGGAAAATCACAGATTAGGGTAAATATTTGCAAAACATACATCTGGTAAAGGACTTGTAGCTCACATATATAAAAGAATCTCAAAACTCAATAAATAATAAGAAGGAAATAAACATCACAAGTGCAAGTGGACAAGATTTAAACAAACACTTCAATGAGGAAAAGATATGTCTAACATCGAACACAAGAAAAGGAGATACTCAATATCATTACGCCACCATGAAATATCATTATACATTGGTTAGAAGTGCTAAAACAAAAATAAAATGAAAAACAAAAGAGAACACTCAGATATACAACCTGACAGTCTCAAGGCATTGGCAAGGATGTTGAGCAACTGGAATTCTCGTAAATTGCTGCTCAGAATACAAAATATTATAGTAACTTTGGAAAAAAGTCAGGCCCTTTTGCTAAAGTCAAATTTTTATTTTACCTAAAGAGGGAAAAAAACTTATCTTCATGCAAGAAACTTGTACATGAGTATGTATGGTGGCTTTATTCATAATGGCCAAAAACTAGAAGCAAACCAAATAGCTTTCAATGGGAGAAAGGATAAATAATCTGTGATATACCTAGCAGCAGCATACTGCTCAGCAGTAAAAGATAATCTAATAAATACTTATTTGACAGGAGAGATAGTATGATCACAAAGTTGGTTTTCCCAAGCCAAGTGTTGCCAATTGCACTGCGGATGTGCTGACCCCCTGTGATTTTCCCACATGTGGGAAACTTGATTGCAGAATTTATGCTTGTGTGGTTAAAAAAAAAACAAAAAAAACCTCTAATATGTACACATAAAAATACAAATGAATCACAAATGCATTACTCTAATTATGGGAAGCCAGGCTCAAAAGGCCACACAATTTATTATTCCATTTATATGACATTCTGAAAAAGGCACAACTATAGGGACAGAAAACAGATCAGTGGTTGCCAGGGGTGGAGGTTAGGGTGAAGGATAACTACAAAAGGGCATAAAGTGATGGACTGGTGGACCTGGTCTATATCGTGATTACGGTGATGATTACATGACTGTATACATTTGTTAAAACTCCCAGAACTGCACTCCGAAAAGGATAAATTTTTCTACCTGTAAATTATATTTCAATAGAACTGATCAAATAAAAAATATATTTTTAATCGCAGGGAAAATGCTAAACCGCACTCTATTCTCTTTCCAACTTTGATCAAAGATCGGTTTTTGTCCTAAAAATAACCGCACAAAATATTTTCTGTCTAAAGCTGAGGTTTGCCTCAATTCTATCTGCTACTGTATTCTGGATCCCCTTTTTACCACAAAATGACCCCTTTCTCCCACTTTGGTGCCCAGGCTGTCATATGATATAATGGTCCTCCCGCCCAAGTATTGGTCTGAATTCCTGAACCCCTTGTAGCTGAACTTTTGTCCTGGTTTCTATCCCCTTGCCTAGTATTAGCTTTTTTTTCTTTTAATAAATTTATTTATTTTAAAACATTTTTATTTATTTTCGGCTGTGTTGGGTCTTCGCTGCTCTGTGTGGGCCCCCTCCAGTTGTGGCGAGCGGGGACCCCTCACTGCGGTGGCCTCTCCCACTACAGAGCACGGGTTCCAGGTGTGTGGGTCTCAGTAGTTGTGGCACGCAGGCTCAGAAGTTGTGGCACACGGGCTCAGCAGTTGTGGCACACAGACTCAGCTGCTCCGCGGCATGTGAGATCCTCCCGGACCAGGGCTCAAACCCATGTCCCCTGCATTGGCTGGCGGACTCCCAACCACTGCACCACCAGGGAAGCCCCCTAGTATTAGCTTTTGTTTCTTCTGAGTTATTTGGGCTCTGTACTAAGTAGTTAATGAATGCTTAATGAATAACCATCTTTCTTCACCATTCAATTTTGATTTAAACCAACAGATGCATTTACTATATGAAACAGGCTCTGTGCAAGGAATTAGGCATGTTATGATGAACAAGACAGATATCGTTACTGGATATATCTCCTGCCTCTATAAAATTTTTCTTTTTTTTTTTTTTTAACATCTTGATAGGAGTATAATTGCTTTACAATGGTCTGTTAGTTTCTGCTTTATAACAAAGTGAATCAGTTATACATATACATATGTCCCCATATCTCTTCCCTCTTGCGTCTCCCTCCCTCCCACCCTCCCTATCCACCCCTCTAGGTGGTCACAAATCACTGAGCTGATCTCCCTGTGCTATGCGGCTGCTTCCCACTAGCTATCTATTTTACATTTGGTAGTGTATATATAAGTCCATGCCACTCTCTCACTTCGTGCCACCTTCCCCTTCCCCTTCCCCGTGTCCTCAAGTCCATTCTCTACATCTGTGTCTTTATTCCTGTCCTGCCCCTAGGTTCTTCAGAACCATTTTTTTTTTAGATTCCATATATACATGTTAGCATACGGCATTTGTCTTTCTCTTTCTGACTTACTTCACTCTGTATGACAGACTCTAGGTCCATCCACCTCACTGCAAACAACTCAGTTTCGTTTCTTTTTATGGCTGAGTAATATTCCATTGTATATATGTGCCACATCTTCTTTATCCATTCATCTGTTGATGGTCACTTAGGCTGCTTCCATGTCCTGGCGCCTTCACAGAATTTAAGAAGCATATTATGGTTGAAAACATATCTTGAATTACAATCTAATATGATAAACTCTGGGTTGATATATAGGAACATGGAAGGAATACACAGCACAGGTTTAGTGGAGTCAGTCAAGCCTTTTCAAAGTGATTGCTAAGTTGTGTTACAGAGGGTGAATAGGAATCACCCAAGGAAGTAAGAACTGGGGGGGCAGAGAAGTATTATAGACAGAAAGAACACTCTGAAAAAGGCCAAAATTGAGAAACAACAAGGGAGTTCAATCAAACTCAAAAAGTTCCTTATTATAGGAACATATACAGTGAGGTGATTGCTGAGAGATTAAAGTGGAAATATGGACAGGGGAAGTCACGTACACCTTAATATACTACATTGAAAGTTTTTGTCCTCATTTCTGCATAGATCCAATTATAATATATGACAATTTTCTATTAATGTACACTAGTTTTGTTTGCATGAAACAGGTTTCAATCTGGCTAGACCTTGAAATTAATCTTTTAGGATCTCCCAGAGGCCTGGCCCCTTTATACCCTTTTTCTGCCTCTCCTTTTATGCCTTATATTTTACAGGATTAATTCTCCTCCTCCCATCCTTCCTCACCCACACCAGACTGTCTCACAAATTGGCTGATCAATTGGATTCATATTGGTGAAGGCTGATGCTTTAATCCTAGATGCCATTTTCATTTATACTATTATAACAACTGTTTTGCTACTTTTTTTTTGGTTTCTTTGTTTCCCATTGAGAAACCTGAGGTACTCTTATACTTGTATTTATTTAATTTCTGAAATGCAGAGAAAAAATGAATTGCTATAATGTTAGAATACCACAGAGCTCAAATAAAAACTTTTATATAGTATTATTTTTCATTTTAGAGTATTCCAAGTGCTACATATTTCTGATAAAGCTTTTCTCTGAGAGTCAAAATCATCAGAGACCTTGACATTTCAGTCAATGTGATAAACAAAAGCTCTGGTGATTTTTTTTGCAAAAAGAATCATGACAGACAAAGGACAGAGAAGGTCAGTTTTAATTATGATGCCTGAATTGTCTATCATGGTTTATGCAGATTTTGCTTTACAACAAATATTGACTGAGAGAAAAGTTAAGTTAGGTGTATAGCTGAGATTTTCAGAGTAATGGCTTTTGCTGTGCTACTCATATTCCAATATTCTAACTGGGCAGATACTAATAATCAGGGTGCTTTTATTAATTACTAATAACAACATTGGAAAATGTACTAAAAGTGTTATTATTATTATTTTCATAGTGAAATAAATGAGTTAGCAGTATTAAGAGAATAATTTACCTATTCATTATCATTAGTCAGTAGGCATATATTATATTTAATGCATACTATTTGCCATGTGATAAGTACTGAGGATTTAAAAATAAGCAAAATGAAATTCATTAATTCATGGTCTCAATCCATGACAAGTTTAAGAGACAATTATGTTAGCAAAATGATAAATGTGAAAAATTGTATTTGATGAAAAAATATGTTATTTCAAAAGTCTTCAGGAAGTGAGCTGAATTTGTATTAGGACAGTTTTCTGGTCCACATCCCAGTAGTCAGTCTAGAGTCGAAACAAAAACAATACGTGTACCATGATCATTACCTCTCTTGTGAGTCATCTAAGCTACAGCTGGCATATTCTTGAACCAATGGGAGCATTTCAACTCTGCTGAACACATGGCAAATTTTTGACATTTAACAGATACTTTTGCTACAAAATAACATTTTTATTTTTATGGCAGGATACAGAAAAATTATTTTCCAAATCTAAAAGATTTTATGAGTCGCATCCAGGTGCTTAAAATGATGCTGAAGAGGACAGCCAAAATAGGATTTTGGAATGACCCCATATTATCAACAAACTTCTCAATCTGTTTCTCTTGTGCCACCTGTAGGGATGTTGACAGAACTGATTCCAAGAGAACATCGATGCCAAAAATTGGCATTTCTGCCTTTTTATAAATGCCTTACATGCAAAGGGAATAATCTACCTGTTCAATTCTGACAAGAAACATTTTTCTCTTTTGTAAACTTTAATAATTTAAATAAATTTGGATCACATTTTTGTTATTTTTTAAGCACTTATCCACATATCATGAACGTCTTCTGTGATTTTGTAAATTATTTAGACCAGTTATCATTTTCCATAATTTTGGTTAAATCATTAATGTTACAGATTGGATCAGTTATGTGTATAGTTGCCTTATAGACCCAGCATATTAAACAGTATCAAAAAGGGTTCTAATTCTACAAAGGGAAAAGGCATTTAATTGTGATGCAGCTGTACATTGCATTTGTCATCTGTTATACAAATGGGAGGGGTGAGAACCCCAAAATATCCAGGACCTATCATTTATTCTTAATCATCATAATCACCATTAATCATTATTCATCAACTCCTCACACATATTCTCCATCCTTTTGGACATGTGACTTGGCATTACTAAATATGTCATGTTTGTTCTTGAGTATTGGCTAAAATTGTATTGGTTTACAGAGAAAAACTGAAGGGAAATAGATTAGAAGATACATGTATACATTTATGTTCTTTAATATAAATCAACATTTATGTTTAGATTCATACGTATGGAGAGTCGTATCCTCAAAAATGCAAATGAAATTTTCCCCAGGAAAAAATATGTTGTTTTGATACAGTATTAAAATATAAGTTATATGTCAATAACAATCATAATGTAATGATAGCAAAGAAGAGTAAGGTGGAGGAGAGAAGTTATATTACGCTGCATCATTTATCTCCCTTTTTTTTCTTGAGTGACTCTGGAAAGGTGATAATATAGTGCAAATTTTTAGGATTCTATATATAGGTAATTTGTGACTGTTGAAAATGAATATTTTGGTCACACAAGGTAATCCACAAAACTCATACACTGCCAGAAGATTTTTTTCACATATTATAGAGTGAATAGTAAGGCTCAACATTCTTCCTAAAGAATATTGGATGAGACAACTAAGCAAGTAAGTGGTGTCTGACAGTAGATATAGTTCATCATTGCTTGGTTTTCTTTCAGTGACTTGTATCAATTAATACTGATTGTTCTTTACCTTTTCTCTTGATAGGAGTGAAGACATCATATTGCAGTATTTCAAGGACTAGTGAGAGGGATTAGAGGAAGGAGTACTAGTTGTCTGAATTAATCTGAAATACACCTGCAAGTAATTGGATCCATGTTTAATTCTTTAATAAGTGATCTAGAAAGGTCCTTTTTTCCCTCCACAATGCGAAATTACTCCCTAAAGAAAACGTCAGGCTCTACTTAGCTTTGGTAGGCTGTAATTTAATCATTTGAATCAGATCATTGAATCAGATCATCACTAAAGACTCTTCCTGTTCTAAAATGTTATGATTTTACATGGATGGTGAGATAACTCCCTGGAACTTTTTCCTCTCTACTTTGTCATGGAGCCAGGTTTATAACAGTGAGGTACTTTCACTGGTATTAAATATGATAAATCTCCCACAGGGAGCTCAGAGCATTTCCACATATATAGTGTCCAACATGAGTACTGATGCAAACAATGCTGGCAAGGACAGAGGGCATTCTGGGTCTCTACTAATAAATTTAAAGATAAAGTATATTTTGAACACCCCCCTCACAAAAAAAGAGAAAGGAGAATAAATCAGCTCTTCATATTATGAACAAGATAAATATCAAATTAGAGCATTGGAATTAGAATAAATAACAGAACTGGTCCTAGGTCACTGTTTTTTCACCCAAAGTCCAGCAGTTTATTGCCCCCCAATATATCACTGACGATGTAGTCTCCTCTTGGACAACCATTTTCAGGGGTTTCGTGTATGTATTTATTTTGAATTCTATATCTATATAGTCATTACAACCCAAGCATTTGGTTAATGAAGCCAGCAAATTATTTTAAGGCAATCAAAGATTCTATACCTATTTACCACTGTTTAAAGTATTAAATAAGGAGGCCATCAGATTGAGATGGCCCTAATGCCTTGGTAGCCTACATAAGCAAACCAAAACCTAAGCTGGAATCAATGCACTCGAACCCTAGAAAATGAAACTTCAGAACAACCAATCACAAACAGCCCACTAGGCTTTCTCAAATAAGGTAACTACTTAAGCTATAGCTGATCAAATAATTTCCTTGCTTTGTTTCTGTGTCTTCTCTATAAAAATCTCTCCCCTATCTCCTGTTGGTGGAGTGCTCTTAACCATTTTTGATCTGGCGCTGCCCAATTTGAATTGTTGCAAACTCAAACTCTAGAAAAGTTTAATGTGCCTCATTTTACCTTTTAACACCACTGTGGCTCTCCTTTCCTATGCATTTTTTAAAAATCTATGGGGATTTCCTCTTAATTTATTTTAAACTCTGTTCTGCATTTAAGACTTTGTTAAATATTTAATCCAAAATTTCTAGCTATTTCACAGCAGAAGTTCCTTCAGGCTAACCTAGTCCTTCATGGTATGTGAAACATTCCCCTCTGCTTTTCAGAATTTCTCATTACTTCTTTTTTCATGTCCTGTCTTGGTTATGGATTATAAGATACATAACTTTTCTGTTACTTCTATGCATTTGAAGTAGGAGAGGAGAGAGCAGTATATTCCTATATGACATCTTCAGTTAGAACCTCTAATTCGTTATTTTACACTGTAGCTAGAATTACATTTTATAGTAATGCAAAATCAATCATATTATGCCTGTGTGTAAAATTTTTCAAAGACCACTTATTGGGGTTGTAGAATCAGATCCAAAATCTTCAAGGTGCTTACAAGCCCTTTCCAAATTTGGCACCTGGCCAGAGGGATCATTAGTTACAACTGTCAATGTAATGATGATCCAGGGCCTCTCTTTGCCGTAAGTTTTTCCCTTGAGCATTGAAAGGCAGTCAGCTAAGCAATTGTGGTAATCTTGGGGTAGTTGTAAACTGTGGAGGTGGGAGGAGACCCATGCGTTTTGGAATGGGAAAAGTTCCTGGGGTTCAAATTCAGAGCAGTGGAAATGTCTCCCAGGGAGTGAAGCCCATACTCATCCAGCTTTTTTGGTACAGGGAGGACTTGACCTCACCTACCAGCCCCTGGGTACCAGAGCAGGCATGTCTTGATCACTTGATGTTGCTTGACCCCTCTCCACGCAGACTTGCTGACTTGTGGTGAGCAGGAGGGGAGAGTGTGCTTCCAGTGAACCAAGAGTGGTTTCCTATAAAGAGGGGGCATGGTGGGACCTGAAGGTATTTGGAGCTCCTTCCTTCCAGCAGCCCAACTCAGGCACCAGGGTTTTGTCTTCTGAAATCATAAAGGTGCAGGGCACTCACACAGCCCAGATGTAATACTTAGTCTGCTTTGGCTTAGCTTTACCGCTCCCTTGCCTCCCTCTTCAGCCTCACCTTTGTCACCTTGCCTCCTGATTTCTAATATTTATTTGAATATCTTTTATCGATATTATACTAATGGCAATATACCTGCTACCTTCTGATAGAAATATACACTTTATCATGCTATACCTACCCCTTTTCTCATCTGGATCCTTTTCTCATGTGGATCTCTGCCACAAATATTGTACAGTAGTTTCGTTTGGTCTTAATTTTCCCAAGCCCTAACATAGGTAAAGGTTAGTTCCTCCTGTAAAATATTCTTATAGTGCGTGCACTTTGTGCATTTACTTCCATTATGATCAATTTTCAACGAATGCACATATATAATATTTTTGTTCTCACGTACATACACATGCATACACACACACACACACACACACACACACACACACGTCAGTAAAGCCTATGAAGACATTGGTCATTACATCTTGTTGATGTGAGCTCGAAGCCAAACACAAGTCCTAGACCACAGGATGACTAAATTTGATTTTTACCTATTATCTACTTTCCTCTGTATATTTTATATTTTATATATTTCTGTGCCCTCATGTATATCATATGTTGACTCAAAATATTTTAACATCCTCTAGAGCAACACCAATGGTATATTTTTCTTAAGTATTCTACTTAAGCATGACCATAATATTGAGATATGCTTTATTATAAAAAATATTTTTTGAAGAGAATAGAAACAATTAACAAATTAAGGAATAATTTAAGTGATGAATATAATTTTAAGAATTGGAAACTATATGAAAAAATATCACTCCGAAAAATTTATTCTGGTGCCCCAGGAAATCATACAAAATCTCTGAAGATTATGCTTATGTAGAATAATAACGTACAACATCCTGAGTCATAGATATTAAAGGAACATCTAAAAGTATAATGTACAATTAATGAAGGAAAATTAAACATGCAGTTGAGTTACTCTTTCTGCTGGAAGGAGAAATCAAATATACAGGAAGCGTTAGTTTCCATTTATCTTCAAATTCTGATCTGTATTCACATACGTGTATTTGCATTCCCAAGTTCAGATTTAATAAGCAGAAATGATTATTTTAGGCTGTAATTGATTATAGAAAGCCGGTGAGGATCAGACTTAAAATGTAGCTCTCACAATTCCGTGAAGTCAATCAAAACACAAATCATGGGGCTTGTGATTTAACACTTCTCTGTCTTCATTAACTGTGCTATTGCCCTGGGCAAATCCCAACTTTAGCTGAAGCTACTCATCAGATGCCAACCTTTCCGGAGTAAATAAATTTTACCACCATGCTCTCAGGCTCTGTGCCTAAATGAAGATCCAGTATTACATTTTAACAGGTGAGCCTTCTGTTCCTGTTTTACATTTAAAATGATAATTTTCTTAAAAAAATAAAAACCACTGATGTTGCTGCTTACTTTGCATGCTGCACGTTTCAGAGAGAATTCACATCTTCTTCTATGAGGGCAAATCATGCAACTTCCGTTAAACTTGTGATTCTCAAAATTGCTGCACAATGAAACCACCTGGGAAACTTTAACAGGACTGATGCCTGGGTCACACCCCCAGAGATCCTGAGGTAACTAGTTCGGAGTTCAGCTTCCCTGGGCATGGTATTTTTAAAAGCTTCCCAAGCGATTCTAATGTGCAGCTGAGGTTGAAAATCACTGCACTAATTAATAGAATAATAATGAATTGCCTAATCACAGAGAACACCACACGGATAAAACTATGGTTATAATTGGAAACCTATTATTTCTGTGAAAAAGATATTTCTGAAGGATTGAAAAAATAATAAATTTGAGGTTTGTGTAATTGTATGCAGCCTTTATTTCACAGAAGATTCAATATCTATCTTTGTGAATTATAATCAGGTGACTATTAATTTTGTGTTTATTTTCTTATATAAGCAAAAGTGAACTGATAAAGATTCATCTGTTCATTAATTTAAAAAATATGTATTTAGTTCTTAGAACATGTTACTCATTCCAATTTGTTGGCTCCTCCTATTAAATCATTAGGAGGGACTTCATTGTTTATTTGCAACAGGGATTAACCCTCAATTGAGGAAGGGGGAAAAGTCTTAAAAGAAAGAACTTAAACATAGAGCTCACAATTTCCTTCCATAAACCACATAGGAACACTGAATTATCTTTTCCGTCAAAAGCATTACATTACTAGCTACACATAAAAATTAGGTGAATAAGTAAGATGCTATATGTGAAAGTCAAGTACAGGAGGTAGTGGGCGCTCAAGAAATATTCATTTCCCTGGAACCCTCCTACACTGTTGGTGGGAATATAAATTGCTGCAGCCACTATGGAGAACAGTATGCAGGTGACTTAAAAAACTAAAAATAGAACTACCATATAATCCAGCAATTTCACTCTTGGGCATATATCTGGAAAAGATGAAAACTCTAATTTGAAAAGATACATGCACTCCAATGTTCATAGCAGCACTATTTACAATAGCCAAGACATGGAAGCAACCTAAATGTCCATTGACAGATGAATGGATAAAGAAGATGTGGTCTATATATAAAATGGAATATTACTCAACCATAAAAAAGAATGAAATAATGCCATTTATAGCAACATGGGTGGACCTAGAGATTATCATATTAAGTGAAGTAATTCAGAAAGAGAAAGACAAATACACAGTATGATATCACTTATATGTGGAATCTAAAACATAACACAAATGCACCTACCTATGGAACAGAAACAGACTCACAGACATAGAGAACAGACTTGTGGTTGCCAATGGGGGTGGGGGGTCAGGGAGGGAAAAATTAAGAGTTTGGGATTAACAGACACACACTACTATATATGAAATAGACAACCAAAAAGGGCCGACTGTATAACACAGGGAGCTATATTCAATATCTTGTAATAACCTATAAGGGAAAAGAATCTGAAAAATAATATATATATGTATAAATGAACCACTTTGCTGTACACTTGAAACATTGTAAATCAACTATACTTCAATAAAAAAATAAATATTTATTTCCTGTTAGCTTCCTCTGAAGCTTGTATTATTATTGCAATAATAACAATTTGAATGTGTAACTAAACTACCCTTTCCACTCTGTTACTTCATTACTACCAGATTAAGTTTACAAAATTACACTTCTGCAAACAATACAGAGATACATAAAATTAACAAGTTATAAATCTCACTTCGACAACAAAATCTTTTCTTTCTAGGGACAACTATTATTTTTTCCCTACTATAAGAGTATTTCTATTAGTTTCTTACATATGACTTTTATGATTCTATGAAACACTTTATTACTCCCATTTTATAGGTAGAAGATCTGAGATCTTATAAGGGGCGGTCAGGAGCTGACAATGTGCTTAACCATTATGCTTTCTGGAGTTTGGGTATAGGTGTTTTCCTATTACTCTTTATATGTTCTTTTTCTTCCCTCCAGCTTTATTGATGTTGTATTTATTGTATTTGACATGGCACTGTATAAGTCTAAGGTGTACAGCATGATAATTTGACTTTCATGCATCATGAAATGATTCCCACAATAAGTTTAGTGAACATCCATCATCTCATATAGATGGAAATTAGAAAATACAAAAAATATTTTTTTACTTGTGATGAGAACTCTTAGGGTTTACTCTTTTAACAACTTGCACATATAACATACAGCAGTGTTAATTATATTCATCGTGTTGTACATTACATCCCTCGTACTTATTTATCTTATAACTGGGAGTTTATACCTTTCGACTGCCTTCATTCAACTTCCACTACCCCCCAACCTCTTAGGAGTAACTATTACAAAAAATTTGTTATATAACTCCCACAAATTTCATGCACAAATGCACAAACTTTAAATGTGTATACAAACATAAGCATATATGTATGTATATATGAATTTCTTTTTCTTGGAGACATCCCATATTAACACTAATAGAATTATTTCATTCTTTTTAGTAACTTATAAGTATATTATGTATGAATTTATTTTACTTTCTCATTTTAAAAACTGAAGTTGTTCTAAAATTTTAACTAATTAAATGCTTCTTTGAGAAGAATACATTTGTATGCTGATGGGAATGATCCAGTACAGTGAGATTAATGGATAAAATGAGACAAAGAGAGAGAGACAGTGAGACAGAGAGAATGTGATAACTGTAGAAATTAAGTCTTTGAGATGTTGAGAGAGGGCAGGATCCAGAGGAACTGGCTTTGGTGCATGCAATGTATTTAATTTACAATATGGGATGAGGCAGTGAATATGCATACAGATGCAGATAGTTTGGTAAAATTGTTGGTGAGACATGAGGAAATTACTGGCTTTTTTTTCTATAAATTTTTTCTTTCAATACAGTTTTTGGGGAAGACATATACAGGGATTGGAAAACAAGTACACTATGTGAAATAATCTTCTGGAAGAACAGAAATGTAAATATAGCAGAGAAGTGTTGTGGAAATTCTGACCAGCAGAGAGTGCCTTTTTAATATTAATAGGCATTAATGGGAAAGATACTGACAATAATGTGCAGTATTCTCCAATCATCTAACTGCTTAGGGAAAAAACATTCAGTAGAAACACACTCAGTTATAGCCAAGAGTGGACCTTGGCCAGTTGTGTGCTATGGAGGAAGAGAAAGGCAATAGAATTGAAATGAGTCACTACAATTACGGAACACAAAACCCAAGTTGGATAATGAAAGAAGTGAGTAGACGTGAAGCTGTGGGGTTAATATATGATAAAAATAAATAGTAAACCAAATAGCTAGAGGTCTCAGTGAGGTTGAAAATTTACAGAAAATAAAATTCTAGACTAGATAAACTGGAAAGATAGGAAATCTTGGCTAGAGCGTGGGACAACTGCAGCAGAGATTTTTTCGATAGTAATGATAAGAGCACGAGAGTCAGAGACGGGGTTGATGGAGAAAATGAAAACTGCAGCAGGATGTTCAGAAACTGTGAAGACAAAATATGGGAGAGGTCATCCTTATGCATACTGCATTATCCAAGTATATGATGACACGAGAAATGGGAGAAAGGACTAGAGTAAGCCACGTGCTGAATACAAGGTAAATGAGAAGTGACTTTGGCCGGTAGATGGAAGTATTGAGAGAAGTATCAGTTACTGAAGAACCATGGCATGAATTCCAGATCTGGAGTTTTGAAGAAGGAAGATAGTTTAAAAGCAGCTGTGAGAGTAAAGAAGACACTTACTTCTCTAGTCTCTCATTATTTGTGTGTTTTAAACTGTTTCCATGTATTTTCAGGCCACTGGGGTTTTACCTTCTGTGAAATTACTGTCCTAATTCTATATCTAATTTTCTATTGAATTGTTTGCCTTAGTCTTATTTATTTGCAACAGTTTGTTATATACTCTGAGTTCTGATACTGTCTGATATACTGTATGTTCAAATAACTTCCCCCAGGCAATCTTTACCTTTTAACTTTTTGTGTCATCTTTTTTTTTTTTTTTCGGTGCCCCCAACCCGGCCTGGGCACTGATTTTTTTTTTTCTTTTTTAATAGAATATTTAATTTTGAGGTAGTTACATTTGTCAATCTTTCCATTATAGTTCTTTCCCCCTTGCCACAAGGAAGCTACTACTTTTGGGGGTTCACAGCATTGGCCCTGGATTCAGTCAGGGGGACTGGCTTCGTTCCATGACACTGTTTAGTCTTTTGGGTCCCTAACCACTGAAAGTAGTTTAATACCCAGCCTCACTGCCAATATATATGTCCCACACACAACTCATACATTTTTATATATTTTCTCAGTAAATTCTACATGTTTAGATCACAAGAAAGTAGGTTATAAGTATAGCTGTTCTACAATGAAAAGAAGGCAAGAACTTTCAGTCCAAAGAAAAATACCTTGACCTTTGTAGATCCCAGACCCCTTTCCCAAAGAGATACACCTAAAGCTTCCTTATATAGTACAACTGATTTAATAGCCCAATTAACTGAACATGCCAGTAGAAAAACAAACACATTTCATAGACTATTCAAAATTACTAAATGATTCATAATCATATGTAAACTGGGAGAAAATACTAGTAATCCAATGAATGCATATTGAATTAAGAATGAAATATGTCAACTATGAAACTAGCCATTAAAACGAATACTATTATCCCCAGGGAGTCCAGCTCATTGACAAATGGGCCTTTTTGATATACCTGATGAGAGATCACATTGGCACAAATTTGAGATAAATAAGCATGCAAAAATTTAAAAGTGTACAGACCCCTTGACTATTAATTTACTCAGAGAAAATTATCATAATGTGTGCAAAGATTGATACAGAAGAAAGTTCATGACTGTGGTATTTAAAATGATAAGTATTAGAATAATATTTGTAATCAAAAGGTAACTGGCAAACTGATGCAATAATGTCTGACCATTAAAACTAAAATGTAGAAAAGGATGCTTAATGATATTGTAAAATGATTACACTATTAAGGTGTGGGTGACACAGAAGAAAGCTGCAGAGCAGTAAGATCTCTCTTAGAATAAACTCGTGTGTGTGTGTGTGAGTGTGTGTGTGTGTGTGTGTGTGTGTGTTTGCTTGTATGACTATGGATAAAAGAATGTAGCCCCACAATTTAAAGATACTTAAATGTAATCAAGATGCTTTATTTTGGGGGGAGGGGGAAGGAAATGACACTGTTTTCCATATACATTACATTTGAAATAAATTTCCTTCTGTAAATAGATTTAAAAGGCTATTATTTTTAATTTTAATTTTTTTATTGTTGTTGATGAACCTAAATTGATGTATGGTAATCACCCAAAGTCCAAAGTTGACTTTGGGGTTCACTTTTGGCATTGTACATTCTATGGGTTTGGACAAATGTGCAATTACATGTATCTATCATTACAATATCATAGAGTATTTTCGCCACCTTAGAAAGCCACTGTGCTACACTTATTCATCTCTCCCCCAATCATATGGCAACAGCTGATCTTTTTACTGTCTCTATAGTTTTGTCTTTCCCAGAATGTCATATAGTTGGCATCATACAGTATGTAACCTTTTCAAACTGGCTTCTCTTTCCCTTAGTAATATGCATTGAAGGTTCCTCCATATCTTTTCGTGGCCTGCCAGCTCATTTTTTTAACACCATAATATTCCATTGTCTGGATGTACCACAGTTTATTTATCCATTCACCTACTAAGTACATCTTGGTTGTTTCCAAGTTTTGGCAGTTATCAATAAAGCTGCTATAAACGTCCGTGTGTAGGTTTTTGTGTGGACATAGTTTTCAGATCCTTTGGGTAAATACCAAGGAAGGTGATTACTGGATCGTATGGTAAGAGTTGGTTTAGTTTTGTAAGATACCACCAAATTTCTTGTTAGTGTAGTGGTGACTTCTAAGCTCCTTACATGCCAAACCAGAAACTAGAAGACTTATCATCCTCTAATACTCATATAAGCAAAGAAGCTGATAAAGATCATGCACTTCAACTTTTGTTTATTAGAATTCCGAAGAAAAGACTCCAGTTCCTACTACGTTACTTTTCCTCAGTAAATATGGCTATCATTTCATGTATAAAATCATTTAAGAGTCAATTCTCTATTATACTCATTTTATATATATATATATATATATATATATATATATATATAAAATACAGGACTATATCATTCTTGGACATTCCTTCCAAACTCTGTAAAATTTTCTTACTGAAGCCCAGGTTTATTTGATCCATATTCTACATGAAGTTCAGAAAAAGTTTAGGCATTTCTTCTCCTCATTGTTTCCTCTCTAACAACTTATAGAGAAACATTTCAAAAGCAGAAGGAAGTTGTTTGCACCTTCTGCTGATTCTCCCTTGATCTTGAATTCTCTGAGTAGACAGTAGGGTGGGTTAAAGAGAAGTCAATATCAATATTTGGAAAACACTTTATAGGGATTTCCTAAGGAATAGATTTGAGTTTACCTCCTCTTGGGACAGGGAAGAGTAACACTAAAATGAGTTTAAATGTTCATATATTTGAGGTAGATATTTAAGTATTTAAAATGCTCAGTCTACAGCTGGTTGTTTGGACCACCTGTCTATCATCCTTTAGCAGGCCATCCTGGGCTTACTGCCATGGTGGCAGTAGGATTCCAAGAGGGTGAAAATATGCAAGGCATGTACCAGGAATAGGCACATCCTCCTTTCTGCTACTTTCTGTTGGCCAAAGCAAGTCACAAAGCCAACAAACATTCAAGAGATGAGGAAACAGACTCCATTTCCAGATGGAAATTGCTGCAAAGTCATATTGCCCAGGGTGTATATAAGGAAGACTGAAAGATGTGGCCATTTTGGGAATCCACCACAATCTCCTAGCATTTGCTGCTGTACATGGAGCAGAAAGCAAGTACCAGGACTGGGTTGCACAATTAGGATATTTCTGCCTTTTCATGATTAGAAATAATGTTGCAATAAATACCTTGTACATAAACTTTTTTCCTTCCAGTTTTATTGAGATATAATTGACGTACGGCACTATATAAGTCTAAGGTCTAATATGTACAGCATAATGATTTGACTTACATACATCATGAAATGATTATCACAATAAGTTTAGTGAACATCCATCATTTCATATGGACACAAAATTAAATAGAAAAAAAATAAAAATAAAATTGTCAGTCCAGCTGTTACTCTTAATGAGTGTGTGTGTGTGTGTGTGTGTGTGTGTGTGTGTGTGTGTTGGTCCACAACCTACAACTCAAGTTTTGTTTTTTTTTTACTGAAGTATAGTTGATTTACAATGTTGTGTTACAACTGGTGTACAGCAGTGATTCAGATATATATATATATATATATATTCTTTTTTCAGATTCTTTTCCATTATAGTTTATTATAAGATATTGAATATAGTTCCCTGTGCTCTACAGTGGAACTTTGTTGTTTATCTATTTTATATATAGTAGTTTCTGTATGCTAATTCCAAACTCCTATTTTATCCCTCCTTCCTTTCCCTTTGGAACCGCAAGTTTGTTTTCTATGTCTTCCACAACCTAAGTTTTAAGTTATAGTAAATTTTATATTTTCCTTCTCATTGCCCTCTGTAACGTGTAAGCTCTTGTATAGTCTTTTTTTTTTTTTTTTTTTTTTTTTTTTTTGCGGTACGCGGGCCTCTCACTGTTGTGTCCTCTCCCGTTGCGGAGCACAGGCTCCGGTCTTGTATAGTCTTGATTTCCATGTTGAGGTTGTAAAATCTTCCATGAAACATTTGCTATTTCACTGTGCAAGAAGCTCAAGAGTTTACATTTAATTTTGGGACCTGGAAGGGAACTATTTAATGCCAGGTTGTTAAAATTTTATACTTAAATATAAGACCAATAACTGTTTTTTTTTTTTTTGCGGTACGCGGGCCTCTCACTGTTGTGTCCTCTCCCGTTGCGGAGCACAGGCTCCGGTCTTGTATAGTCTTGATTTCCATGTTGAGGTTGTAAAATCTTCCATGAAACATTTGCTATTTCACTGTGCAAGAAGCTCAAGAGTTTACATTTAATTTTGGGACCTGGAAGGGAACTATTTAATGCCAGGTTGTTAAAATTTTATACTTAAATATAAGACCAATAACTGTTTTTTTTTTTTTTGCGGTACGCGGGCCTCTCACTGCTGTGGCCTCTCCCGTTGTGGAGCACAGGCTCTAGACGCGCAGGCTCAGCGGCCATGGCTCACGGGCCCAGCCGCTCTGCGGCATGTGGGATCCTCCCGGACCGGGTCACGAACCCGCGTCCCCTGCATTGGCAGGCAGACTCTCAACCACTGCGCCACCAGGGAAGCCCTCCCCTCAGTCTTGATTCAAGAGAGAGGAACTGCTAAAGACTCTACTTAGAGAACTGGATATGCATCACTTTTTGTTTTTGTTTTAGGATGAAAGAGGGAACAATATTTGGGGATCTGACTGATGGCATAAAAACAAAACAGACAAGAGGCAGTCTGAATTGGTCTTCGGTACCAGAATTGAGGACCATGTTTTAGTATTTAGTTGCACTTCTCCAAGTGCTTCTCAGAGATCTGAATGTGTAAATGTCCTTGGAGTTCGGTGTGAAAAAACATGCATGGAATTGTCTTATGTCCTTTCTAAAGATTCTCTTAGAGAAGCGACTCCATTAATTAATAAGCTAGAAATTACCACCAGATGCCTAGGATGTAACGAAGTGATAATAGAAAGAAGTGACTAGAGAATAATTCTTCATCCAGGGAAATATAGGTGAGGAAACCCTGGGCCTGGAGGTTGGAAATAAAGGAAAAAAACTGAAGAACCTACAAAAGTGCTCCCTGAAACAAATGGTCAACCCTAAACACTGTCCAATTTCAGAACACGAAAGAGAGTCTAATGAAGGGACCATTTGCAAAGGTGGGAGCAGTCTGTAGGGAAGCCATTCAGGATAGTGCAGGAATCCTCTGTAACAGCAAAGATTGTACCAATCACAGGCCAGAAGTTATGAAGGAATAAAGTGATGATGAAAACCCAGAACCTATTGTGCACAGAGGGCTTCCTTCAAAGCAACAGTGACTCTCATTTGAGGGATACAACCAGGTGAGGTGACCCATAGGTAAGAACAAAAGAAATAAAAACCCTGGCCTCATTCTCTGGCTTCTCTACAGCTTCCTACTGGGTATACCCATGGCGGAACTCAACTAGAAACCAGAGGGCTAGGAAGCTTGTTGGCATAGTCCATACAGGTCAGATGCAAAGAGGCAGAGTTCAAAGTATAGAAGGATAGAGAATTGCACTACAGGACCGAATGGAAGATGTCTAGCAAAGAGGTCTTAGCAATAAATTTGGAATCCTCCATAAAATCTATGGTTGTCTACATTTATATAGTTCTCAGTACACAACTTTTACTCTCGACTCTATTCTTTTTCTGTAGTTCTTTTCCCTTTGTCTTGATATCTGAAATACATATTTTAAACTTTTCTTCAGTAAAAATATTTTTTATCAAGTACCTCTTTTTGGAACAAAGCAGAATATAAATAAATATTTGAACATATAAAGACATTATCACTTTATCTATTACTTGATGCACCTATTCTACATTTAATTTGTGCCTCTGACCAACAAAAGCACTCAAGTGCCAGAGTCCAGCCCTGATAACTTTATTTATCCAAAAATCTTAGAAAAAGCATCATTGCACAGATATTCAGAAATGTGTTTTTAGAGAAGTAATATGAAAACCTATCTTCTATACCAAACAACAGAAAAATATCAGTTTCCAGTTATACTTCAAATGGTTTAAGGTATAGTTACTTGACATTTCTAAAAATGATCAAAGACTCATTTCAAGACCAGAAAGACATACAGAAAATGGCATTTTCTGTCCCTGAGGAAAATATTTCAAATCTGCTTTTAGTACTAACCCCAAATACATGCAGGGTCAACTGCACTAAGTTCTCTCTTATTCTGATAATTTCTGTATAGTTTTGATGTGCCAAATATTGATACAAGAAAGTTAGTTATATGCTTGTGATTGTCATTAGTTCTATTCTATTCTAAATAATAATCTAGGTGTTTTTATCTAGTAATATACATGTTTATCATTCCCTTTTTTTTTTTTTTTTTTTTTTTTTGCGGTACGCGGGCCTCTCACTGTTGTGGCCTCTCCCGTTACGGAGCACAGGCTCTGGACGCGCAGGCTCAGCGCCCATGGCTCACGGGCCCAGCCGCTCCGCGGCATGTGGGATCTTCCCGGACCGGGGCACGAACCTGTGTCCCCTGCATCGGCAGGCAGACTCTCAACCACTGCGCCACCAGGGAAGTCCTATGTATGCTTTTGATTGTAAGAATTTGGATCTTGAAATTTGATATATTTAATTTTTATTTTGCATGGCAAAGTTCTACATAAGAATTCAGACATCAAGTTACTTATATGGCTGAATAAATGTGGGTTGTCCAGGCACAAGACAATTCTTGTCTTTTCAGTACTCAAGATTGGTGTTTCAATTTCAATTATCTAGCTGAGAAAATATTTACCAGATAATTAAAAAGGCTTTTATATGACATGCTATTTATTCCCATGAGATCAACTGTTTGGGGAGAGACTATCATGATTTTGTAGAAACATCATCAATGGTCTTAGATTCGGAAAACCTGTCTTTTAGTTTTGGCTTTGGTGGTAAATTTTGATGGTCTTCACTTCTTTCTTCTGAGGGGCTTAAGTCAAAGATATCACATGGATTGACCAGCACTGAGGCATCAAGAATTTTTAAGGAAGCTTCTGTAGGTTTTGGAGTGTGAATATAATAGGTTGGGTTCCTCCTAGTGTAAATCCTGACACAAGGATTTGGGTGCAAGTAGTTTATTTACAAGGTGACCCTGGAAACACCTGTTTGGGTGGGGAGACATGACACAGGTCAGGAAAGGAAGCCAAGAAAGGGTATGTTACTGATGGAGTTACTCCTGTGGGCAACCAAGGTGCAATCCTGCTGAAGAACGCTGGGAATCTGTGCAGAATGTGCCTCAGAGATTTCCCATCTGAGAGCTAAGGAAGCTTAGATATTTACCTCCAAAACCCATCTGTTATTGGCTAAGGGCTGCTCTTAGGGGCATCAACTCATCAGAAATTCTAGCCTGTCCCACACATAGGCTGGGGGTTGCAGGTGCTTCCAGTTGGATGCTGTAAGCTTTTACTAGAATTGTGAGTAACAAGAGAATATAGGCAGAGCATCAACACATCTGCTAGAAGAGGAAAAGGAAAAAGCCAGTGGATGTGACCTAAGAATTCAACGTCTCCCCAAGCTCCTCGTGTCCCTGCAATGTATGGCCTTACCACTCAGTGTTTCCCTTATCACAGGACTTATTGCATTTTATTTTTTGCCTGCTTAGTTTTATATCTTCTCCATTAGATGTATGAGGGTAAAAATCATGTCAATCATATACTGCATCAGTGACTAGCATGACACCTTAGCATCATGGATTCTTAATTAATATTTGTTGAACGAGTTAAGGTATAAATGACTGAAGACCTAGTGATGTGGGAATGGATTAAACATTGGAAAGTAGAAACTCATATTCACTCATATTCTATCAGAAACAACTCAAAGGACCAAGAGTGCATTTACTTATATGGTTTTTAGAAATTTTAGAGAATTTTACTCACTAAATGTTTCTTCAGTTGAATTGGAAAAAGATGGTTTAGACCCTATTATGGCACTATCTAGGAATGATAACTAACAGTAAATTAAATGCTGAGCTTATTTTGTTTTATATGTATAGGGTACAGATGTTGAATATTTATGTAGAAAAAAATATAAGGTAGGATTTTTTTTACTTATGAATGGAAAAATGGGACATTTTGTTTGGCAATGTCATTTCCTGATTATGTGAAAATTTCATAATTTTACATACAATCAGTGCATGTGTCCTTATCACTACACAAGCAGGTATTACTCTAATGATTATGAAGCTAAATCTTATCAAAAGTGGTATAAATGCTGGAGCCTTCTCTAAATTAGAATCAAGTATTAGGAGCTTTCCCGTAATCCATGATTCTTCTTCCTTTGTTTTGGACAGCATCATTACACAACACTGTATTCTTTAAGAACTTTCATTAACTGAGGCAAATTATGCCATTTCAATATTGATCTATTGAAAAAGGGATCTATTTTTTTCCACGTGAAAATGGCAGAAATAAGGCTTTTATCTGATACTTCAGGGAGCCAAAACCAGAATTAATACCCCCTGTCTATTTAAATACCAAATTAGGTCACATTGATAGGACTAAAACACTAAAAAAATGACCTCATCTGCAAAATAGAGAAAGAGATAACATATCGTATAGTATCATTATAAGATGTGAATACTAAGAAAAATAAAGCCTTTCACATAGGGCTTATCGTCATCTGTAATGAGTAATTAAGATTAAAAGTAAATTTTCCATTAGTAGTTTGGTAAGTATTAAATAAATGTATAATTAATAGGTGAAGGTAGTTACCATTTTTACAAAAATTCTGGACATATAAGAAAGAAACCAAGTCAAGAGCAAGGAAGAATAAAAGGGAAACACGCTAAATTAGCTAAATATAAAAACACATATACAGTTGAATGGCAATGAGAAATTAGTACAGATGGCTAAAAAATGAGTGTCAAGAAACAGTATGCAGGCCTCTGCTGGGATATGATTTTGAATGCCATGGTTGTATTAGTAATGCCGGGGGAACAGCAGTACCCCTGTTCCACACTAAACTCTCAAGGTGCATAGGTCAAATAGTACCCTAAGAGGAGAAAGCCAGAACACTGGAATTCACCAGCTGGGATTCAGTAACTTTTCAGACAGCTAAAGAAATGTCCAAACAACATATGTCTGGAAGCGGTATGGAAAAAAATAATGGTAAAGAATGATTGAAGCATGAATATTTAAATGAAGTTCAGCCATATTTTTAAAATGATGAGGAGAAAGCTCTATTTTACTTCTACTTTGATGTCCCCCCACCTCCCCCCGACACCAGCTCCAGGGCTTTATATCCTCCTTTCCCTCTGAATGTACCAGCTCTAAACCTCAGGGCTCTGGGTTTTTCCAGAGCTGCCCCAGGACACCTCAGCTAGAATGGAAGGGAATTCAGGATCCATGAGTCTCCTCCACCCTCAATTTGGCCAGGGCAGCTCCTCTTTTATCTGTTTATATATAGTTTTGGGTAAGATCTCATTTGAAAAATGTACATTCCTTTAAAGTTTGAAAAATACAAGTCGAGCTCTCTTAAAACCCATCCTTAAAAAAAACAAAACAAAACAAAACAAACAAACAAACAAAAAATCCATCCTTAAGGAAGGCATTTTCTATAGATTTACTAATGTAGTTTCTATATCACATTAGTATCCCCTCTTTCCTCAATACAAAGGGAGAGGAAATTTAAAGTGTTTTTGCTTTTTTTTTTTTTTTTTTTTTGCGGTACGCGGGCCTCTCACCGCCGTGGCCTCTCCCGCTGCAGAGCACAGGGTCAGCGGCCATGGCTCATGGGCCCAGCCGCTCCGCGGCATGTGGGATCTTCCCGGACCGGGCCACGAACCCGTGTCCCCTGCACCGGCAGGCGGACCCTCAACCACTGCGCCACCAGGGAAGCCCATGTTTTTGCTTTTTAAAGTGTTATAAGTGCAGAAAGCAAATATGTGAGGAATCTATTGTAAAGGAAGGAGGATCTTAGTTTCAAGGTTACTATTTCCCCATGGAAATAAGTGAACCTTGGTCAAGACATGCTTAAAGCTATTTCCATAGAACTCTAAGACTTAGTTCCCTTATCTGTAAAATAGGAATAACGCCTATTTTGGGGGCAGGGGTTGGAGAGGATTCAACTATATAAAAAGTTCTAGTGCAAAAGGCCTAGTCCATGCCCTCAACACTGTTATTTATTGTCAGGAAATCAAACCACACTGAAAGCTCCCAACTTTAACAACATTTCCCAACTTTGTCTACATTTCTTTGAATGTATTCTTTATACTTTTCATTTCTTAAAAAAACAGATATATTTCTTTTTCTTTCTTTTATTAATTATCTATTTTATACATATTAGTGTATGTATGTCAATCCCAATCTACCAATTCACCCTACCACCACCCCCGCCCCCAGTTTGCCCCCTTGGTATCCATATGTTTGTTCTCTACATCTGTGTCTCTTATTTCTGCCTTGCAGACTTGTTCATCTGTACCATTTTTCTAGATTCCACCTATATGTGTTAATATACGATCATTGTTTTTCTCTTTCTGACTTACTTCACTCTGTATGACAGTCTCTAGGCCTATCCACGTCAAATGACCCATTTTGGTTCCTTCTTATGCCTGAGTAATATTCCATTGTATATATGTACCACATCTTCTTTATCCATTCCTCTGTTGATGGACATTTAGGTTACTTCCATGTCCTCGCTATTGTAAACAGAGCTGCAATGAACATTGTGGTACATGACTCTTTTGGAATTATGGTGTTCTCAGGGTATATGCCCAGTAGTGGGATTGCTGGGTGGTATGGTAGTTCTATTTTTAGTTTTTTAAGGAAACTCCATACTGTTCTTCATAGTGGCTGTACCAATTTACATTCCCACCAACAGTGTAGGAGGGTTCCCTTTTCTCCACACCCTCTCCAGCATTTATTGTTTGTAGATTTTTTGATGATGGCCATTCTGACTGGTGTCACGTGAAAACCTCATTGTAGTTTTCATTTGCATTCCTCTATTTGTGATGTCGAGCTTCTTTTCATGTGTTTGTTGGCCATCTGTATGTCTTCTTTGGAGAAATGTCTGTTTAGGTCTTCCACCCATTTTTTCACTGGGTTGTTTTTTTTGATATTGATTTGCACAAGCTGTTTGTATATTTTGGAGATAAATCCTTTGTCAGTTGCTTCACTTGCAAATATTTTCTCCCATTCTGAGGGTTGTCTTTTCATTTTGCTTATGGTTTCCTTTGCTGTGCGAAAGCTTTTAAGTTTAATTAGGTCTCATTTGTTTATTTTTGTTTTTATTTTCATAACCCTAGGAGGTGGGTCAAAAAGGATCTTGCTGCGATTTAAGTCAGAGTGTTCTTCCTATGCTTTCCTCTAAGAGTTTTATAGTGTCTGGTCTTACATTTAGGTCTTTAATCCATTTTGAGTTTATTTTTGTGTAGGGTGTTAGGAAATGTTCTAATTTCATTCTTTTACATGTAGCTGTCAAGTTTTCCCAGCACCACTTATTGAAGAGACTGTCTTTTCTCCATTGGATATCCTTGCCTCCTTTGTCACAGATTAGGTGACCATAGGTGTATGAGTTTATCTCTGGGGTTTCTATCCTGTTCCACTGATCTGTATTTCTGTTTTTGTGCCAGTACCATACTGTCTTTTTAAAAAAATATTTTATTTATTTATTTAGGCTGTGCTGGGCCTTCATTGCGGCCCATAGGATCTTCGTTGCGGCGTGCAGGATTGTTTTTTTTTTAGTTGCGGGATGCAGGCTCATAATTGTGGCATGCAGACTTCATAATTGCAGCATGAGGACTCTTAGTTGTGGCATGCGAACTCTTAGTTGTGGCATGCGGACTCTTAGTTGTGGCATGCATGTGGGATCTATTTCCCTGACCAGGGAGCAAACCCAGGGCCCCTGCATTGGGAGTGTGGAGTCTTACCCACTGGACCACCAGAGAATTCCCCCATACTGTCTTGACTGTAGCTTTATAGTATAGTCTGAAGTCAGGGAGCCTGATTCCTCCAGCTCCGTTTTTCTTTCTCAAGATTGCTTTGGCTATTCGGGGTCTTTGAATCACTTTTCTCTACACCAGAAAGTAACATAACTTGTAATTCAACTATACTTCAATTAAAAAAGATGATGAGTTGTAATAATCATAAACTTGCTTTTCTTTATAGTGGTTACCTCTCTGCATGTACTCCTGACAATACATTGTTTAAATTTACCAGCTTCTGAATTTCTATAAATGGAATATTCTTCTGTGACTTGCTCCCTTCTCTCAGATTATATGTTTGGTATTCATCTGTGTGGTTGTGTTTAGCAGTAGCTCGTTCGATTACATGGCTGTATGGTGTGCTGAACGAGCATACCAAAATTAATTTGTCTATTAAATGAATGATATATATTTGAGTTTTTCCAATTTTTTTCTGTTATGAACAGTGCCTCTAAGAACATCATTTTACCTGTCTCCTGGTGTGCATGTGCCCAGCTGTGCCATCATGGTTCAACCCACTTCCAACTCAGATGCCAAAGGACCATACAAGGACAGGAAAGAAGTGGCACCCCAGTTCCAGGAAGAACGTGGCCTTTTCCCAGAAAACCAATACATATACCTCCCCCTCATTAACCTTGCTTTTAAAATCTTGCTTTAATTGCTCCCCTGGTTGAGAAGTTAATCTGCGAACTAAGTTACCACTTCTCCATTCTCTGGCCATTTAATGAAGCCTGTACTGTTTCAGTCTCAGCAGCAGTTTTGTTATTGGCTTTGTGAACCTTCCCCACCAAGGCGGGGGGTCTTGGCCCGGCTAGGCCCCAAGTGGGTCCATATGACAAATTCCATAACTAGATTGACTTGCTTTTCTATTTTCTCTCCCTCCCTCTCTTCCTTTCTTTCTCTCTTCCCTCATTTCCTTTTGAATCTATTAGGTATGAAACTATAATTCATTGTGTTTTAAAATTCTATTTCCTTGACTTTTAATGAAGTTAAACATTTTTTCACATATCTGGGGTTTATTTATATTTCTCAACTGTTCAAAATTTTCCCATACATTTATTCTATTGGGTTGTTGATCTTTTTCTTATTTTAGGAGTTTTGTTTTATATTGTGAATACTAATGATTTTATCAGTTAGATGTGTTACAGTTTTTCCTCATTTGATAAATATTTTCCCCTTTCTAAAAATATATTCTGAGATAAAAAATAATTCTTAATTTTAAAGTAGTAAATATTATCAATCCTTTTTAAAATGTTTTTTGTGCTTTCTGTGTTTGTTTTAAAAACCTTCCCCTTCCCAACTGTCATAAAGTTAATCTCTTATGTTGTTTTCTAATATACTGCAGATATGGCCCTCTTACTTAAGACTATAATCCATCAGAAAATGATTTCATCCATTATAGAAGAGGTTCTGTTCCAATGCTCTTCCCTGTGGATAATATATTTTTCTCACTTCATGTACAGCATGGGTTAATCTCAACAGGACTGGACTGACCAAATACTTAATCCAGGCAACTCTGAGGCCTGGTAATGACTCTTGGGCAAAGCTGTGGAATACATGAACTAGAGAGACATGAGGTATGCCTATACTCTGCAGCCATGAGTACATGACTTGTTTCAGGGTAGGACATAGCCTGTCAACACTGTTTATTAATAATGGTTGGATTTTTAAAAGGTAAATATAGTTGACTTATTATAACTGTTTTGGGTGTAAAACAGTGATTCAATATTTTTATAGATTGTGCACCCTATAAAATTAATACAATACTATTGACTATATTCCTTGCGCTTTACATTACATCCCTGGGAATAATTCTATAACTGGTAGTTTGTACCTCTTAATACATTTCACCTATTCTTCCCAAGCCCCTTTCCCCCTCCCCTGCGGCAATCACTACTTTGTCCTCTGTATTTGTGAGTCTGTTTCAGTTTTGTTATACTTGATTTGTTTTTTAGATTCAAAATACAAGTGAAAGCATACAGTATTTGTCTTTCTCTGTCTGACTTATTTCACTTAGCATAATAGCCTCTAGGTCCATGCATGTTGCCACAAATGGCAAGATTGCATTCTTTTTAATGGCTGAGTAATATTCCATTGTGTATATATACCACATCTTTTTTATCCATTCATCTGCTGATGGACACTTAGGTTGCTTCCATATCTTGGCTATTGTAAATAATGATGCAATGAACACAGGGATGCATATATCTTTTCGAATTAGTGTTTTTGTTTTCTTTGGATAAATACCCAGGAGTGGAATTGCTGGATCATATGGTAGTTGTATTTTTAAATTTTTGAGGAACCTCTATAATGTTTTCCATAGTGGCTATACAATGATTGGATTTTTTATTTGTATCTGATTTCAGTGGACCCTGGGGGATTCTGATAGCTAAGGCTAGTCTCCAGTTGCATGCAGAGCAGTAGTGGTTTGAGATTTGGAGGCAGAGAATGTCCTCTGCAACCCAGTGGTGGGATGACAAAGAAGCCTGCTTCTGATATCTGTGGACCCTTCAGTGCATATGCTTCAACTGCTGCTGCTGTAATGTATCTTTTACCTCTAATAAAGCTGTAAATATAACTGACTAAGTCCTACTGAGTTCTTTCAGCAATTGAAAAACTTAAAGCAATCAATGTTTATTAGGGCACTCCATCTCATTTATTAAAATGTTACAGTTCTGACATAAATTAAGTTTTCATATATGGTGGTTCTCATTCAGAGGCTTAAAAATTTTTTTTCCTTCCATTTGGCCATCTCTGCACAAACATCCTGTTATCCTAATTAATGATTGCTTTAAAGTATAATAATAATGAACATTTAAAAAAATAACCCTCTACCATGTTTTCCTTAAGGAGCATCTTATGTATTCTTGGCAATTAGCTGTTCTACATAAATTTGAGGGCTAGATTGGCAAGTTTATTAAAAAGACCACAACAAAATCCGTATAAAACTACCTGGGTCCAGAGGTTCCTTTGCAGGAACTTTATTAAACAGCAGGTTGAATTTTTTGCAGTTATTCAGATAAACTATTCTTTGGTGCATTTGCTGGCTTCATGAGTTTGGAAGTATTCCCTTTCTCTTCAAATTTTTGCAAGAATTTGGGAAGCATTGATGTTAATTTTTTTTTAATGGCCATATTATTTTATTTTTGGCTGCATTGGGTCTTCGTTGCTGCGTGCTGGCTTTCTCTGGTTGTGGCCAGTGGAGGCTACACTTCGTTGCAGTGTCTTCTCATTGTGGTGGCTTCTCTTGTTGCAGAGCACGGGCTCTAGGCACGTGGGCTCAGTAGCTGTGGCTCACGGACTCTAGAGCGCAGGCTCAAGGGTTGTGACACATGGGCTTAGTTGCGCCACAGCATGTGGGGTCTTCCCAGACCAGGGCTTGAACCCATGTTCCCTGCATTGGCAGGTGGATTCTTAACCACTGTGCCACCAGGGAAGCCCGATGTTAATTTTTCTTTAAATATTTGGTGGAATTCACCAGCGACACCATCTAATCCTGGGCTTTTCTTTGTTGGGAGGTTTTTGATTACTGATACTATCTTCTTACTAGTTATAGATTTGTCCAGATTTTTATTCTTTTCATGATTCTGTATGTTGTGCGTTTCTATGAAATTTATCAATTTCTTCGAAGGTTATGCAATCTATTGGTACACAGTTATTTACAGTATTGTCTTTTTTTTAATAGTATTGTCTTATAACCCTTTTTTTTATTTCTGTGGCATTGGTTGTAACATGTCCTCTTTCATTTCTGATATTAGTTATTGGGGTTTTTTTTCTAATTAAAATGGGTAAGGATTTATCAGTTTTGTTGACCTTGTCAAAAAACCAATTCTTAGTTTACTTGGTATTTTAAAATTGTTTTTCTATTCTCTGTTTCATTAACCTTTGCTCTAATCTTTATTATTTTATTCCTTTTGCTAGCACTTGGTTTAGTATATTCTTTTTCTAGTTCCTTGAGGTGTAAAGTTAGCTTGTTAATTTGATATCTTTCTTCTTTTAAAATGTACACATTTTCAGCTATAAACTTTCCTTAGTATAGACATACCTCGTTTTCTTGTGCTTCCCCTTATTGTACTTTGCAGATATTGCCTTTTTTAAAAAAAATAATTTGAAGGTTTGTGACAAGCCTGCATCGAGCAAGTCTATTTGCACCATTTCTCCAACAGCATTTGCTCACTTTATGTCTCTCACACTTTGGTAATTCTTGCAATATTTCAAACTTTTTCATTATTATTATATTTGTTATGGTGATCTGTGATCAGTGATTGCTGATGTTACCATGATAATTATTTTGGCATTTTTAAGCTATAAATACATTTTAATTACAGTATGTACATTTTTTAGACATAATGTTATTGCACACTTAATAAATTATAGTATAGTGTAAATATAACTTTTATATGCACTGGGAAGCCAAAAAATTCATGTGATTCACTTTATTACGATATTCCCTTTATTGTGGTGGTCTAGAACTGAACCTTCAATATCTTCAATGTATGTCTGTATTGCTTCTGTTATTTCCCATAAGTTTTGGTATGTTGTGTTTTTGTTTCCATCTGTCTCAAGATATTTTCTAATTTCCACTGTGACTCATTCTTTAACTCACTGGTTTTATGAGAGTGTTGCTTACTTTCTACATAGATGTGGATTTTTCAGTTTTGCTTATGCTATTATTTTCTAGTTTGATTCCACTGTGATCAGAAAAGATACTTTGTATAATGTCAATCTTTTAAAATTTGTTGAGACTTGTTCTGTTGTCTAACATGTGGCCTATCCTGTAGAATGTTCCACTTGCTCTTAAGAAGAATGTATATTCTACTACTGTTGGGTGGAGTACTCTGTATATGTCCGTTATATCCAATTAATCTATAGTGTTATTCAAGTACTCAGTTTCCTTGTTGATCTTCTGTCTGGTTGGTCTATCCATTACTGAAAGTGGGATATTGAGGTCTCCTACTATTATTGTGTTGCTGTCTATTTCTCTATTTCAACTTTGTCAAATTTTGCCACATATATTTAGGAGCTCCTATGTTTGGTGTATCATATTTATAATTGTTAAATCTTTTTGGTCAATTGACCCTTTTATACTTATACAATGTCCTTTTTTGTTTCTTGTAGTAGTTTTTGTCTTAAAGTCTATTTTGTCTGATATTAGTATAGCCACCTCCACTCTCTTCTGTTTACCATTTGCCTGGAATTTTTTTCCCAACCTTTCACTTTCAGCCTATGTGTTTGATCTGCAACTTTCCTTCCTTTTAATGTCTTGATATGTTTTGGCATCTGAGTTATGTTTACTTGAATTTTTTCAATTTTCAAGAAGAATTTGGCTTTATTTGCACTAAATCTTTGATAAAATCCACAACAAAGACATTTGAGATGAAGTTTTCTTTGTGAGGAGAATTGCAAATTACAGATTTAAATTTTTAAAGTGTCTTCTGGCTTTATTTTTTCCTGTGCAATGTCAGTTGTATTATTGTTATTTTTTAAAATTTTTATTGAAATATAGTTCATTTACAACATTGTGTTGGTTTCAGGTGTACAGCAAAGTGATTCAGTTATATATATATATATATATATATATTCTTTTTTTTAACATCTTTATTGGAGTATAATTGCTTTACAATGGTGTGTTAGTTTCTGCTTTATAAAAAAGTGAATCAGTTATACATATACATATGTCCCCATATCTCTTCCCTCTTGTGTCTCCCTCCCTCCCACCCTCCCTATCCCACCCCTCTAGGTGCTCACAAAGAACCGAGCTGATCTCCCTGTGCTATGCGGCTGCTTCCCACTAGCTACCTATTTTACATTTGGTAGTGTATATATGTCCATGCCACTCTCTCACTTTGTCACAGCTTACCCTTCCCCCTCCCCATATCCTCAAGTCCATTCTCTAGTAGGTCTGTGTCTTTATTCCTGTTTTACCCCTAGGTTCTTCATGACCTTTTTTTTTTTCTTAGATTCCATCTATATGTGTTAGCATACGGTATTTGTTTTTCTCTTTCTGACTTACTTCACTCTGTATGACAGACTCTAGGTCCATCTACCTCACTACAAATAAATCAATTTCATTTCTTTTTATGGCTGAGTAATATTCCATTGTATATATGTGCCACATCTTCTTTATCCAGTCTACTGTTGATGGACACTTAGGTTGCTTCCATGTCCTGGCTATTGTAAATAGTGCTGCAATGAACATTGTGGTACATGACTCTTTTTGAATTATGGTTTTTTTCAGGGTATATGGCCAGTAATGGGGTTGCTGGGTCATATGGTAGTTCTATTTTTAGTTTTTTAAGGAACCTCCATACTGTTCTCCATAGTGGCTGTATCAATTTACATTCTCACCAACAGTGCAAGAGGGTTCCCTTCTCTCCACACCTCTCCAGCATTTATTGTTTGTAGATTTCTTGATGATGGACATTCTGATCCGTGTGAAGTGATACCTCACTGTAGTTTTGATTTGCATTTCTCTAATGATTAGTGACGAAAAGACAACCCTCAGAATGGGAGAAAATATTTGCAAATGAAGCAACTGACAAAGGACTAATCTCCAAAATTTACAAGCAGCTCATGCAGCTCAATATCAAAAAAACAAACAACCCAATCGAAAAATGGGCAGAAGACCTAAATACACATTTCTCCAAAGAAGATATACAGATTGCCAACAAACACATGAAAGAATGCTCAACATCATTAATCATTAGAGAAATGCAAATCAAAACTACTGTTACTCTTGTAGGATAGTTTTTTTCTCCTCTGCTATTCTAGAATTTTCTCTCCATTATTGGCTTTCAGTAGTTTTACATGATGTGCAAGGTGTGGATTTTTGTATTTATTTTCTGGAACCACTAGAGCTTTGTGGCTTGATGTCTTTTATGACATTTGAAACTGTCTCATGTATTCTCCTTTTGAAATACTGTTCTTTTCCCATTCTCTTCCCAGTTTATGGGACTCCAATTTCAAATATATATAATTTTTCCATTGTATTCCATATAACCATTATCTAGTTTCCCATATTTTCATTCTTTTTTATCATCATGCATGATTCTGAATATGGTCCTATGATCTCTTCAGCTCTGTCTACTCTGCTCTTAACCACATGCATCACTCTTTAAAAATTTTCAGTTATTGATTTTTTTTAGTTCAAGAATTTTTATCTTGCTCTTTTTATAATTTTTGTATCACTTCCAAAGTTGCTATTGTCATTATTTCCATAACGTATTGAGCATGGTCATCAAACAACACATAACTTACACAATATTGTATGTCGATTATACCTCAATAAAGCTGGGGAAAAATTAAAATAAAATAAACATATGTCTATTAATTCCATTGTCTGTGTTTCCCTCTGAATCTGTTTCTATTTTTCTGTTGTGTCTTTTGATTTTAATAATATTTCTCTTGTCTACTTGATAGTTTTTAATTGATTGTAAGACATAGTATATGAAAAGCCACAGAAATAATTTTAAGCCTAGTTTGATATATTTTTCCTCAAGAGAAAACATTCTTTTTTTCTTCCAGATAGTTCAATCACTTTCTTATGGTCTATAGGCCCTGTGTTACTAGCAATACAAAACTTTTAGAATTTGATAGGGAAACTAACTCTTAATTTTTGTTTCCCTCGCCCTGCATATCTATTAGAAGCATTGCACAGCTTCTTAGTCTCACTATCGACTCTTTCCTCCTTGTCAGATATCCCTAGGAAAGAAAAAAAATCCTCCAATCCTCAACTTACCTTTCTGGGTTTTCTTTATTTGTTGCTTTCCATGTTAGTTCTTCAACACTTTCAAATCAATAAAAATTTTTAATTGTACAAATTTGTGTTATTCTATGTGGGAGAGTTGATCCAAATTAACGAGTCTATCATTACCGGAAACAGAACTTTTTGGTTTTTTTTTTAAATACATGTTTTGTAATGTTTACTGACTCCATTTTGACTTTTATTCTTGGTCTTTCCTTTGATTTCTCTCAAATTATTCAGTTATTTGTATTATAATATATGACCAGTAATTCTAATGTTTATTGTATTAGTTGGTCTCATTTTGCTGTTGTTTCTTTTGACTCATGCTCATGGTGATTACTTTCTTTGTGTATTTTGAGATTTTTTTTTAAGGTGATATTATATTCCTTGTAACTTTATAAGTAGAAAATTATTTGAGGCCTGGTTTGAAAGTGAGATACTCTTTAGATTATTTTCATTTTCTTCTGGCATATTTGAAGCCCTTTAGTCTTTTACTAACACTGTAGTCAAGATTCTCCACCCTTAGAGGGCCCAAATCAATAAAATCAGAAACGAAAAAGGAAAAGTTACAACTGACACCACAGAAATACAAAAGATCAAAAGAGACTACTACAAATAATTATATGCCAATAAAATGGACAGCCTAGAAGAAATGGACAAATTCTTAGAAATGTACAATCTCCCAAGACTGAACCAGGAAGAAAGAGAAAATATAAGCAGACCAACTGATGTAATGAAATTGGATCCATCAGTAATTAAAAAACTCCCAACAAACAAAAGTCCAGGATGAGATGTCTTCACAGGTGAATTGTACCCAACATTTAGAGAAGAGTTAATACCTATCCTTCTCAAACTATTCCAAAAAGTTGTCAAGGAGGAAGTACTTCTGAACTCATTCTATGAGGCCAGCTTCACCCTGATACCGAAGCCAGACAAAGATATCACAAAAAATGAAAATTATAGGCCATTATCACTGATGAACATAGATGCAAAAATCTTCAACAAAATACTAGCAAACAGAATCCAATAATACTTTAAAAGAATCATACACCATAATCAAGTGGGATTAATCCCAGGGATGCAAGGATTTTTCAATATCTGCAAATCAATCAATGTGACACACCACATTAAACAAACTGAAAAGTAAAAATCATTTGATCATCTCAATAGATGCAGAAAAAGCTTTTGAGAAATTCAATACCCATGTATGATAAAAACTCTCCAGAAAGTGGGCATAGAGGGAAAATACTTCAACATAATAAAGTCCATATATGACAAACCTACAGCCAACATCATACCCAGTGGTGGAAAACTGAACTCATTTCCTCTAAGACTGAGAACAAGAGAAGGATGACTACTGTTGCCACTTTTATTCAACATAGTTTTAGAAGTCCTAGCCACAGCAATCAGAGAATAAAAAGAAATAAAAGGAATCCAAATTGGAAAAGAAGAAGTAAAACTGTCATTGTTTGCAGATGACATGATACTATATAGAAAATCCTAAAGATGCCATCAGAAAACTACTAGAGCTCATTGGTAAAGTTGCAGGATACAGAATTAATATATAGAAATCTACTGCATTTCTATACACTAAGAACAAACTATCAGAAAGAGAAATTAAGGAAACAATCCCATTTACAATCATATGCAAAAGAATAAAATACCTAGGGATAAACCTACCTAAGGAGGCAAAAGACCTATACTCAAAAAACTATAAGACACTGATGAAAGAAATTGAAGACAACACAAACAGATGGAAAGATAAACTGTGTTCTTGGATTGCAAGCATTAATACTGTTAAAGATACCATAATACCTAAGGCAGTCTACAAATTCAATGCAATCCCTATCAAAATACCAATGGCATTTTTCACAGAACTAGAACAAATAATTTTAAACTTTGCATGGAAACACACAAACGACCCCAAATAGCCAAACCAATCTGGAGAAAGAAGAACAGAGCTGGAGGAATCATGTTCCCTAACTTCAGACTTATACTACAAAGCTATGGTAATCAAACCCATACAGTACTGGCAGAAAAACAGACACATAGATCAATGGAACAGGATGGAAAGCCCAGGAATAAACCCACGCAGTTATGGTCAATTAATCTATGTCAAAGGGGCAAAGAATATACAATGGAGAAAAGACAGTCTCTTCAATAAGCTGGGAAACCTGGATAGCTACATGTAAAAGAATGAAATTATAACATCTCTAACACCATATACAAAAATAAACTCAAAATGGATTAAAGACATAAATGTACGATTGGATACCATAAAACTCCTAGAGGAAAACATAGGCAGGACACTCTTTGACATAAATCACAGCAATATTTTTTTGGATCCATCTCCTCAAGTAATGGAAACAAAATCCCCAAAAACAAAAGGGATCTAATTAAGCTTAAAAGTTTTTGCACAGCAAAGGAAACCACTGACAAAATGAAAAGACAACCTATGGAATGGGAGAAAATATTTGCAAATGATATGACCAATAAGGGGTTAATATCCAAAATATATAAACAACCCATACAACTCAACATCAAAAAAAAATCCAATTAAAATATGGGCAGAAGACTTTGCATATCCAAAGAAGATATGCAGATGGCCAAAAGGCACATGAAAAAATGCTCAACATCGCTGATTATCAGGGAAATGCAAATCAAAACCACAGTGAGATATCACCTGTCAGAATGGCTATCATCAAAAAGAACACAAATAACAAATATTGGTGAGGATGTGGAGAAAAGGGAACCCTCATACACTGTTGGTGGGAATGTAAATTGGAACAGCCACTGTGGAAAACAGTATACTTTCTCAAAAATCTAGAAATAGAGCTACCATATGACCCAGAAATTCTACTCCTGGGTATGTATCTGATAAAAATGAAAACACCTGGGCTTCCCTGGTGGCGCAGTGGTTGAGAGTCCGCCTGCCGATGCACGGGACACGGGTTTGTGCCCCGGTCCGGGAAGATCCCACATGCCGCGGAGCGGCTGGGCCCGTGAGCCATGGCCACTGAGCTTGCACGTCCGGAGCCTGTGCTCCGCAACGGGAGAGGCCACAGCAGGGAGAGGCCCGCGTACCGCAAAAAAAAAAAAAAGAAAACACTTATTTGAAGAGATATATGCACCCCAATGTTCATGGCAGCATTATTGACAATTGCCAAGAGGTGGAAGCAACCTAAGTGTCCATCAACAGATGAATGGATAAAGAAGATGTGGTGTATACATACAATGGTATACTCTTCAGCCATAAAAAACAATGAAATTTTGCCATTTGCAACAACATGGATGAACTTGAAGGATATTATACTTAGTGAAATATGTCAGAGAAAGACAAACACTGTATGATATCACATATATGGAATCTAAAAAGTAAAACAAACTAGTGAATATAACAAAAAAGAAACAGACTGATAGAAAACAAACTAGTGGTTACCAGTGGGGAGAGGGAAGGGAGGGAGGAGAATATAGGGGATTAAGAGGTATAAATTATTATGTATAAAATAAGCTACAAGGATATATTGTACAATACAGGGAATATAGCCAGTATTTTATAATAACTATAAATGGAGTATAAAGTTTAAAAATTTTGAATCACTATATTGTACACCTGTAACATACAGTATTGTACATCAACTATACCTCAATTAAAAAAAAACAAACAAACCAAAGATTCTCCCTCCTTGTATATTGCCTCATCCCAAGGTCATATGCTTTACGTTTTGTTACAGAAGCACCACAATTCCAGGCTAAAAAAATCTATTCCAGTAGCTGCCCATGTTACATATTAAACCAACATTTATCTTACACTCAAATCTACAGTTTGGGCAAGAAATCAAACAGCAAGACTGCAGTTACAAAGAAAGAGGTATGGAAACTAACTCATATAGGGTATTAAGGCTCAGCACTAATTGGGGACAAAAACACTGTGATGAGTTTCTAGAACTGGTCCAAGAGTACGGAACAGTTCAGAGTTTGCTTCCCATAGTTTTTTGGAGTCTAGTCTGATAAAAAGACCTGAATTGAGTTTGACAAATTTTTGTGTGGTTCTTGACATTAATCCAAGTTGAACTGATTAAAATAGTAATCAGTTCATTAAGCACAATGAGGTCCACTGTATTATTATAAAAGGACTTTTTTTCTATCTTTGGGGTCTGAAATCTCCCCTCCTACTCACCAGCTAGCTAGCTAGCTACCTACACACTCACCTACACATACCCACACACTAACACAGAAGAATGAATGTTCCAAGTCTTATGAATATTACATTTTGCTGAAGCAATATAATCATGGCTTTATATAAGCCATATATAAAACATTTCCTTATTCTCATTGACTGCTGGAGAAAATATGCAACAGAAAAAAACAGGAAGTCAAGGCAAGAATCAATCATATAGCTATTTTAACTAGGATCACCAAGCTGAAGAAAAGAAGCGAAAAAGTATCACAGACTAACATGCTGATTATTCCATGGTCCAGTCCAAAAAGACAATGATCATTAGAATACTCAGACCCAGGTTATCTTTGGTATGTGGTACTTAATTAAATTAGTGTCTTTTGTGGCATAAGGAACCCATAGGTATTCTAGGAGCCAAAAAGTTAATGAAAATTATGCATTATCTAATTTTACTTTAGATCAGCAACCCTTAATAAAAATTCTAAATTTTATATACAATGTTGATATATTTTCTTTTTTTTCATAAGAAATTGAAGGTGATTTTTTAAACATTTCACTTTGGGCTATTTATCCTATTTCAATATACAAACTGGATAAATTCACATTTTCTACATTTATGCATTTTAACATTTTAAGTCTCTTGGGAAAGTTCAACAAAATATTTTCTGACTTAAAATCATTAATTTTCCTGTGTACTTTATGGTACTGTTGTATGATTTCACTGTCACATAATACCTACCTTTGTATTCATATCACGTTTGAGTATGCATTTTCAGAGATCTAATGACAAATACAAATACAAGTTGGCAGTCACTAAATAAGAAGAGAGTCAGAAATTTAGAGTCACCACTAGACACCACATTAGTCTAATTTTATAACTTTGAACAAGTTTTAAGAGATGTGTGATTCATTTTCCTCATATATAAAATGACGATCCTAAAATTAACCCTCTCTTTTACAAGGGCATTATGAAAGTCAAAGAAAGATAATACATGTTAAAGGTATCTGTAAACTTCAATGCTCTGCTAAAATACTAAAATAAAATCTTTTCATAGAGAATAAGTAGAAATCCTTAGAAAATCTGTATCTCTCAAGCTTGCAACTCAGAGCAGTTTATTAGAATTCTGTTTAAACATTCGAAATCCAAAATGGTCCTCTGGTCCTTCCTCCCATGGGAGGATGAAAACATCGATGATACTGGTTACATCTTGAGATCCTGCTTTGCTCTTTTATCTTTTTAGGAACTTTGCAGTTAATTATCATGATAAGCCTACAAAGCCAGTACTTTTAGTACCCCAGTACTCTACAAGAGCTACCCAAGGCTCAAGGATATAAAGTCATATTATTCAAGTGATTTGCTTACTAAAGAATCTTAACTAAGGGGAATATAAGCTACCACCTGTAATAAAACATTATGTATTGGGCTTCCCTGGTGGTGCAGTGGTTGAGAGTCCACCTGCCAATGCAGGGGACACGGGTTCGTGTCCCGGTCCGGGAAGATCCCACGTGCCGCGGAGCGGCTGGGCCCGTGAGCCATGGCCGCTGAGCCTGTGCGTCCGGGGCCTGTGCTCTACAACGGCAGAGGCCACAACAGTGAGAGGCCTGCGTACCAGAAAAAAAACAAAAAACAAAAACAAAACATTGTGTATAGCTTGTTCCCTTAATGACATTTTTAGGCACTTTCAGTTCAGTCTCTCTCTTCTTTCCCAGCTCAAGCTTGATCTGGAACTTTGTGTGTAGTGGCTGAGGGAAGCAAGGTCAGCTGGTAGACATCTCCTACTCCTACCTCCAACTCTTTTCAAAGGCCAAAGAGTTGGCATAACGAGGAAGAAAAGAGAAAGCGAAAAAGGTCTTTTCTTTTTAACTGGTATTGGTTATAATCCCTCCCCCCTCGCTTTCTTTCTTATTACAGCATCTCTGGCTACTGCTGACTGATACCTGTGGCAGTACGCAAAGGCAATCTTTTCTGTGGGATAGATACATCATTAGGGGTTTTCCTGATCCACTGTTTCCCATCTCCCTAACTCTGGATTAATGTTTAGTACCTCACTGGAATTTGTCAGACCCAGGTCTTTTTGTCAGACTACTCTCCAAACAACTATGGAAGCAAGCTCTTAACTCATTACTTTTGGACCAGTTCTGGAAACTCACCACACAGTGTTCCTGTCCCCAAGTGGTCCTGAGCCTTGTAACCCTATACCAGTTAGTGTCCATCCCTTTTTGTTTGTAGTTTGTCTTGCTTTTTGATTTCTTAAATTTGCCTCTGTGTTCACTATCATGGGCTTTATTCAGACGTATGTTCTTCCATTAATCTTGAATAGACAATCTGCGTTAATTGGCTGCAGTATCTCGGGCTTGTAACCTGAATAGTTCCCACGAGTACCTCTTAATGATCTGGCTCTGGCTCTGCTCTTCAATCACGTGTATTTACTCCAAACCAAATCCCAGCTCCTGTCACAAAGGCATTCCCCAGAGCTGCTCAAATCACCTAGACTGGTAGCCTGACAGTCATCTTGGGAAAGATACCAGCAAGATGGCTTGAGCCCAAATACCTGATGTGGCATTCACTTGCCACACAAAATGGGTAATGCAGGCTGATTCATTGCCTCTTGTTCTCTATGCCCTGACAACTTTCCATTCTACTCTACTTGGATAACCATACAGGCAGATTATAGAATCTGATCCAATAGCAGACATCAAAATGGTTAATGAAAAGCCAGTGTCTTCTTTTTCATACACTTTCATCTCTGTAAACAATTCTCTTTGAACTTCTCCCCTTCATGAGGCCTCAAATTTGGGGAAAAGCCTTTCCTTATACATTGTTTTTACTCTTGCTACATAGAAACCACCCCAAAACCTAGTGGCATAAAACAACACTTTTGTTATGTTTATAGGTACTATGTGTCAGGAGCTTGAACATAGTACAGTGGGGACAGCTTTTGTCTAAGTAAAGAAAACATGGTGGCAGGGAGTGGAATCCTCTGGAGGCACCATCACTCACATGCCTAGCAGTTGATGCTGGTTATGGGTTGAGATCTAACCTGGGGCTGTGAGCCAGGGCACTGACATGTGGATTCCCCACGTGGCCTAAGCTTCCTCACAGCATGTTGTCCTTAGAATTTTTACTTGGTGGCTCAGGGGCACAAAGACAAGTAGCCAAGGAAAACCAGGCTGAAGCTCCATGGCCTTTTTTTTCTGAACTAGCCACGGAAGTTCTGCTGTGACACTTCTGCTGTATTCTGCTGGTTTCATCCTCCCATGGGAGGAAGGTCAGCTCAAGTTCAAGAAAATTGACCTTTCAATGGGAGAAGTGTCAAAGAACCTACAGACATATTTTAAAACCATCATAGTCAACAATTCTGACAACTGTTTCTACTCTATATCTCTACTCCTAAGACCTTTTGATATAGACTAGAAAAGGGAGGAGAGTTTGGATAGTGCCTACAGGGTGCAAAATCAATGCAGCAATAATTTCATATGCCTCATGGGAAGTGTCTGGCTCCACATTTTGGTAGCTCTCTGTAGAATTCAGGGTGATTATTTCCTCTTCTTATATTTTTCTTTCATAGTTTCATTGATATATTATCCACACACCATATAATTAACTCATTTAAATTAACAAGTCAACACAAGCCTCTTAGATAGCCTCATCAACCAGACGGCAGACCGCAGAAGCAAGAAGAACTACAATCCTGCAGCCTGTGGAAAGAAAACCACATTCACAGAAAGACAAAATGAAAAGGCAGAGGGCTATGTACCAGATGAAGGAGCAAGATAAAACCCCAGAAAAACAACTAAATGAAGTGGAGATAGACAACCTTCCAGAAAAATAATTCAGAATAATGATAGTGAAGATGATCCAGGACCTCGGAAAAAGAATGGAGGCAAAGATCGAGAAGATGCAAGGAATGTTTAACAAAGACCTAGAAGAATTAAAAAACAAACAGAGATGAACAATACAATAACTGAAATGAAAAATACACTAGAAGGAATCAATGGCAGAATAACTGAGGCAGAAGAATGGATAAGTGACCTGAAAGACAGAATGGTGGAATCCACTGCTGCAGAACAGAATAAAGAAAAAAGAATGAAAAGAAATGAAGACAGCTTAAGAGACCTCTGGGACAATATTAAACACAACAATATTCGCATTACAGGGGTCCCAGAAGGAGAAGAGAGAGAGAAAGGACCCGAGAAAATATTTGAAGAGATTATAGTCGAAAACTTCCCTAACATGGGAAAGGAAATAGCCACTCAAGTCCAGGAAGTGCAGAGAGTCCCATACAGTATAAACCCAAGGAGAAACACGCCAAGACACATAGTAATCAAATTGGCAAAAATTAAAGACAAAGAAAAATTATTGAAAGCAGCAAGGGAAAAATGACAACATACAAGGGAACTCCCATAAGGTTAACAGCTGATTTCTCAGCAGAAACTCTACAAGCCAGAAGGGAGTGGCATGATATACTTAAAGTGATGAAAGGGAAGAACCTAAAACCAAGATTACTATACCCAGCAAGGATTTCATTCAGATTCGACAGAGAAATCAAAAGTTTTACAGAAAAGCAAAAGCTAAAAGAATTCAACATCACCAAACCAGCTCTACAACAAATGCAAAAGGAACTTCTCTAAGTGGGAAACACAAGAGAAGAAAAGGACCTACAAAAACAAACCCAAAACAATTAGAAAATGGTCATAGGAACATATATATCGATAATTACCTTAAACGTGAATGGATTAAATGCTCCAAACAAAAGACACAGGCTTGTTGAATGGATACAAAAACAAGACCCATATATATGCTGTCTACAAGAGACCCACTTCAGACCTAGGGACACATACAGGCTGAAAGTGGGGGGATGGAAAAAGATATTCCATGCAAATGGAAATCAAAAGAAAGCTGGAGTAGCTATACTCATATCAGATAAAACAGACTTTAAAATAAAGAATGTTACAAGAGACAAAGAAGCACACTACATAATGATCAAGGGATGAATCCAAGAAGAAGATATAACAATTAGAAGTATATACGCACCCAACATTGGAGCACCTCAATACATAAGGCAACTAGTAACAGCTGCAAAAGAGGAAATCAACAGTAACACAATAATAGTGGGGGACTTTAACACCTCACTTACACCAATGGACAGATCATCCAAAATGAAAATAAATAAGGAAACAGAAGCTTTAAATGAAACAATAGACCAGATAGATTTAATTGACATTTATAGGACATTCCATCCAAAAAAGGCAGATTACACTTTCTTCTCAAGTGCGCATGGAATATCCTCCAGGATCGATCACATCTTGGGTCACAAATAAAGCCTCAGTAAATTTAAGAAAATTGAAATCATAGCAAGCATCTTTTCTGACCACAACGCTATGAGATTACAAATGAATTACAGGGGAAAAAACCGCAAAAAACACAAACACATGGAGGCTAAACACTACATTACTAAATAACCAAGAGATCACTGAAGAAATCAAAGAGGAAATCAAAAAATACCTAGAGACAAGTGACAATGAAAACACGACAATCCAAAACCTATGGGATGCAGCAAAAGCAGTTCTAAGAGGGAAGTTTATAGCTATACAAGCCTACCTCAAGAAACAAGAAAAATCTCAAATAAATAATCGAACCTTACACCTAAAGGAACTAGAGAAAGAAGAACAAACAAAACCCAAAGTTAGCAGAAGGAAAGAAATCATAAAGATCAGAGCAGAAATAAATGAACTAGAAACAAAAAAAACAATAGCAAAGATCAATAAAACTAAAAGCTGGTCCTTTGAGAAGATAAACAAAATTGATAAACCATTAGCCAGACTCATCAAGAAAAAGCAGGAGAGGACTCAAAACAATAAAATTAGAAATGAAAAAAGAGAAGTTACAACAGACACCGGAGAAATACAAAACATCCTAAGAGACTACTACAAGCAACTCTATGCCAATAAAATGGACAACCTGAAAGAAATGGACAAATTCTTAGAAAGGTACAACTTTCCAAGACTGAACCAGGAAGAAATAGAAAATATGAACAGACCAATCACAAGTAATGAAATTGAAACTGTGATTAAAAATCTTCCAACAAACAAAAGTCCAGGACCAGATGGCTTCACAGGTGAATTCTATGAAATATTTAGAGCAGAGCTAACTCCTATCCTTCTCAAACTTCCAAAAAATTGCGTAGGAAGGAACACTCCCAAACTCATTCTTTGAGGCCACCATCACCCTGATACCAAAACCAGACACAGATACTACAAAAAAACAAAATTACAGACCAATATCACTGATGAATACAGATGCAAAAATCCTCAACAAAATACTAGCAAACAGAATCCAACAATACATTAAAAGGATCATACACCATGATCAAGTGGGATTTATCCCAGGGATGCAAGGATTCTTCAGTATGTGCAAATCAATCAATGTGATACACCATATTAACAAATTGAAGAATAAAAACCATATGATCATCTCAGTAGATGCAGGAAAAGTTTTTGACAAAATTCAACACCCATTTATGATAAAAACTCTCCAGAAAGTGTGCACAGAGTGAACCTACCTCAACATAATAAAGGCCGCATACGACAAACCCACAGCAAACATCATTCTCAATGGTGAAAAACTGAAAGCATTTCCTCTAAGATCAGGAACAAGACAAGGATGTCCATGCTCACCGTTATTATTCAACATAGTTTTGGACGTCCTAGACTTGGCATCAGAGAAGAAAAAGATATAAAAGGAATCCAAATTGGAAAAGAAGAAGTAAAACTGTCACTGTTTTGAGATGACATGATACTATACATAGAGAATCCTAAAAAAGCCACCAGGAAACTACTACAGCTAATCAGTGAATTTAGTAACATTGCAGGATACAAAATTAATGCACAGAAATCTCTTGCATTCCTATACACTAATGATGAAAAATCTGAAAGAGAAATTAAGGACACACTCCCATTTACCACTGCAACAAAGAGAATAAAATACCTAGGAATAAATCTACCTAGGGAGACAAAAGACCTGTATGCAGAAAACTATAAGACACTGATGAAAGAAATTAAAGATGATACCAACAGATGGAGAGATATACCATGTTCTTGGATTGGAAGACTCAATATTGTGAAAATGACTATGCTACCCAAAGCAATCTACAGATTCAATGCAATCCCTATCAAATTACCAATGGCATGTTTTACAGAACTAGAACAAAAACTCTTAAAATTTGTATGGAGACAGAAAAGACCCCAAATAGTGAAAGCAATCTTGAGGGAAGAAAACGGAGCTGGAGGAATCAGACTCCCTGACTTCAGACTATACTACAAAACTACAGTAATCAAGACAATATGGTACTGGCACAAAAACAGAAACATAGATCAATGGAACAAGATAGAAAGCCCAGAGGTAAACCCACTCACCTATGGTCAACTAATCTATGACAAAGGAGGCAAGGATATACAATGGAGAAAATACAGTCTCTTCAATAAGTGGTGCTGGGAAAACTGGACAGCTACATGTAAAAGAATGAAATTAGAACACTCTCTAACACCATACACAAAAATAAACTCAAAATGGGTTAGAGACCTAAATGTAAGACCGGACACTATAAAAGTCTTAGAGGAAAACATAGGAAGAACACTCTTTGATACAAATCACAGCAAGATGTTTTTTGATCCACCTCCTACAGTAATGGAAATAAAAACAAAAATAAAGAAATGGGGCTTCCCTGGTGGCGCGGTGGTTGAGAGTCCGCCTGCCAATGTAGGGGACGTGGGTTCGTGCCCCAGTCCGGGAAGATCCCACATGCCGCGGAGCAGCTAGGCCCGTGAGCCATGGCTGCTGAGCCTGCACGTCTGGAGCCTGTGCTCCGCAATGGGAGAGGCCACAACAGTGAGAGTCCTGCATACCACAAAAAAAAAAAAAAAAAAAAAGAAATGGGATGTAATGAAACTTAAAAGCTTTTGCACAGCAAAGGAAACCATAAACAAGACGAAAAGACAACCCTCAGAATGGGAGAAAATATTTGCAAACGAATCAACAGACAAAGGATTAATCTCCAAAATATATAAACAGCTCATGCAACTCAATATTAAAGAAACAAACAACCCAATCCAAAAATGGGCAGAAGACGTAAATAGACATTTCTCCAAGGAAGACATACAGATGGCCAAGGAGCACACATGAAAAGTTGGTCAACGTCACTAAATATTTGAGAAATGCAAATCAAAACTACAGTGAGGTATCATCTCACACCAGTTAGAATGGGCTTCATCAGAAAATCTACAAACAACAAATGCTGGAGAGGGTGTGGAGAAAAGGGAACCCTCTTGTACTGTTGGTAGGAATGTAAACTGATACAGCCACTATGGAGAATAGTTTGGAGGTTCCTTAAAAAACTAAACATAGAATTACCACATGATCCAGCAATCCCACTACTGGGCATATGCCCAGAGAAAACCACAATTCAAAAAGACACATGCACCCCAATGTTCACTGCAGCACTATTTACAATAGCCAGGTCATGGAAGCAACCTAAATGCCCATCGACAGACGAATGGATAAAGAAGATGTGGTACATATATCCAATGGAAAATTACTCAGCCATAAAAAAGAACGAAACTGAGTTATTTGTAGTGAGGTGGATGGATCTAGAGACTGTCATACGGAGTGAAGTATGTCAGAAAGAGAAAAACAAATATCGTATATTAACACATGTATGTGGAACCTAGAAAAATGGAACAGATGAACCGGTTTGCAGGACAGAAGTTGAGACACAGATGTAGAGAACAAACGTATGGACACCACGGGGGGAAAGCCGCAGGGGGGGTGGGGATTGTGGTGTGATGAATTGGGCAATTGGGATTGATATGTATACACTGATGTATATAAAATTGATGACTAATGAACCTGCTGTATAAAAAAATTTTTAAAAATAAATAAAAATAAAAAGAAGCAAAATATTCAAACAACAACAAAATGTACACAAGTCAAAGGTTTTTATTATATTCATGGAATTATGTAACCATCACCACAATCTTATAATATTTTCATCACCCCCCAAAGTAATCACATATCCATTAGTAGTTAATCTCCATCAACCGCAACCCCAGCTCCTGGCAACTACTAAGCTTCTCTGTCTCTACAGATCTGCCGCTGGCCATCTGATATAAACAGCATCATGCAATATGTATCATTTCGTGATTGCCTTCTTTCACTCAGCACAATCTTTTCAAGGTTCACCCATGTTGTAGCATGTATTGATACCTTATTACTTTTTATATTTCAATAATGTCCCATTATACGGATATATTAACTTTGTTTATTAGTTAATGGAAATCTGGGCTGTTTCCAGGCTGTTTCTGGCTGCTGTAAATATTCGTATACAAGTTTTTGTGTGGACATATGCTTTCATTTCTCATGGGCATAGAGGTAGGACTGAAATTGCTGGGCAATACGGTAACTCTCTTTTTAACCTTTTGAGGAACTGCCAGACTGTTTTTCACAGCAGCTTCATCATTTCACATTCCCACCAGCAGTGTGTAAGGGTCCAATTCCTTCACATTCTCACCAACACTTGTTATTATTTGTCTTTTTTTATTACAGCCATTCTAGTGGGTGTGAAGTGTTATTTCATTGTCATTGTGATTTGTTTTTCTTTGATGGCTAATGATTTTCAGCAACTTTTCAGGGGTTTATTAGCCATTTGTTTATCTTCTTTGGAGAAATGTCTATGCAGATCCTTTATTCATTTTTAAACTAGTTTATTTGTTCTATTTTTTATTTTTTATTTTTTTAGTGGTATGCGGGCCTCTCACTGTTGTGGCCTCTCCCGTTGCGGAGCACAGGGTCCGGACGCGCAGGCTCAGCGGCCATGGCTCACGGGCCCAGCCGCTCCGCGGCATGTGGGATCTTCCCGGACCAGGGCACGAACCCGTGTCCCCTGCATCGGCAGGCGGACTCTCAACCACTGCGCCACCAGGGAAGCCCTCTATTTTATTTTTAATTATTAAGGTATGAGTTCTGTATGTATTTTGGAAACCAGTTCCTTATAAAACATATGATCAGAAAATATATTTCTTCCCATTCTGTAGGTTGCCTTTTCGCTTTCTTAATGGTGTCCTTTCAAGCATAAAAGTTTTAAATTTGATGACACCCGATTTATCTAATTTTTCTTTTGCCACTTATTTTTGGCGTCCTCTGTAAAAAGCCATTTCCTAACCCAAGGTCACAAAGATTCATTTCTATATTTCCTTCTAAGAGTCTTATAGTTATAGATTTTACATTTAGGTGTATGATCCATTTCAAATTTGCATGTGGACGTCCAGTTTTCTCAGGACCATTTGTTGAAAAAAACCTCTTCTTTCCCTCCATTGAATTGTCATGGCACCCTGGTCAAATGTCAATTGACCGTAACGTCAGGCTGCATTGCTGGACTCTAAATTCACTCCCAATGATCTATAGGTACTTATTTCTTCTTTCTTTAGCTACAGAGCCTAGTCACCAATTTTAAGAAAAATGAAAATGCAAACTCAATATATCTAATCATATCACTTCACTATGTTGATATCCTCCTAGATGAGAGGCAAGCTAACCCACGGCCTGAAGGGAGACTCAGATCCCCAAGTGAGACTTCATTATACGTGAATAACAAGTTTCCCGGATTACAAGGTTCCTAAGCACAGCATAAACCAGAGTGTGTCTGCGGAAAGTCTGAATTAATTAAATTGGCCCACATTTTTTAAAGTGACAAATCTTTACATTAATGGAAAGGCTCACGAGGCACGGTGGTGTTAACTGGCTGCGTAAAGATACAGGTGTGGCTTAGCTTGAGTCACTTTCTCTTAGCAAATAGCTTCTTTGCAGTCCAGTGAGACTGACCTCTGGCTAAAATTTTCTACCTTTCATCTCAATTTTCATGACTGAATGTATAAAATATATTTAATTCTTAAAACTTGATTTCAACCTCTAATTGGACTAAACCTCCTTTTCCCCAAATATGCGATTCATTTATAAACGCATTGAACCCAGCCCCAAAGTGAGGCTCTATACAGAGATTTCCTGTGTTAAAGCGATTCAGCAGACTTCCTTGCTGACCAATCAGGCTCTTTTAGGAAAGGCAAAGTCTTTAATTTCATCACTGAAGATGAATGGCTTAAACGGTAATTTGATGGTAGGAGTGGCACACCGAAACTAAGTTAAAAAAAAAAGCTGCACATTGAAACATTTTTTAAAAAGAGTATAATCAGTTAATTGAACAAATGAAAATTAGATTTTGGTGAGAAGTAATCTCAATAAAAGAATAGGAAATTGCAACATACTGACTCAAAGACAAAAAAAACAAACTAGAAAAGCAAGGCTAAGGATGTGCAAAAGAACATCTTAAGTGATGACAGTGTTTTTTTTTAAATATTTAGCAATGTGTATACCAAATATTCAGACAATGATGTATATAAGCTATTTTGCATTGCACACCTGTATTCATGTGAAGAGTAACAGGGACATAAATGATCCATGCCAGTATGGCTGCCCTAAATTAAGAATATTTCTTAAAGATAACCAGTATTTAATAAGAGAGTTTCACTCCCAAAGTGTATGTTAATCACAAGATAATTCTGTTCATGTGTGGGTGTTTGTACTGCCAACAAGTGTAAATTTACCCAGTAGCAGCTGTGATCAATTAATCCAAAATTCCTAATGACCTGATGGCCCAAACCAAACTACAGACAATGATTTGTATAATTTAGTCAATTATCTGGGACTCGGAAGAGGGAAATTCATAAACTTCAGCCCAAATAAGAAGCTATTTATTCCCGTTTAGTATTACCTTTAAAAGTTATCAAAGAAAAAAATTACTGAGTCATAAGGCATAGCCAATACATCCTAACAGGCTCAATATCAAGTCCTGGATACATCAGAAATTGCTTGGCAACCAGATTTCTAAATGCTCTGTTGCAAATTGTTTAAGAATAGCCTAAGTCTCTCAAACCTAACCAGGCCATGTATATAAACACGGAGGACATTAATATGATGGATTACATTTCACTCTTTCTTCCTCTTACTTGCCTATGCAAGTTACCCAGGCCCCTCGAAGTCTTACTCAGTTTTTGGGTCCCTAGTGGTGTCTCATGTGGTTCATGGTCTGCTCTGGACTGCTTTGTTGATGGTAACTACAATAGAAGCCACTTGAAGATGGTGCCTCACCACTGCCAAGATATGGTGCAAAAGACACGTCTGCATCTTGCTCTCAATTAGCTTATACAGAAAGTGATAGAACCAGATAGTTAGACAATAACTGAGATTGGCCAGAATTGTCTCCCCACTTCCTGCTTGGCCTCAAATTTCCCTTTAAATATTGAAACACAAGTTTTTCCTTGTTCTCCTTTAGCCTGGAACTCTTACTACACAGATTGTCCCCTGGTGATACCCAATCCAGCACCTCTTCAGACCTATCTGGGCATGGCTCAATTTCCATTCAGGGTTAAGAACAGCCCCTCCTAAATTAATATAAAATTGAACTAAAACGAGCTTAGGCATAAAATCTCAGATTGGTGCATTTGCAAATAAGGGCTCTCAAACATACATACCCTCCCTTTCGATCTATGGACAGAAAAGAGGGAAACAGGGAACAGAGGAAGGGAGGAAGGGAAGGATGAAGCAGGGGGAAGAGAGACAAAAAAGAGAGAGTAGCAGAGTAAGAGACCAAAAAAGCATTCTCAAAAATCATCAGTACTGAATTCAGCACTTCAGAATTATTGAATAAAGGAGAAATTTTATAAAGGCAGTTTCTAAGAAAGATGTCAACTAGGAAACCTTGAACCACTTATTAGTTTTTAGAGTGAAAACTTTTGAAATAAAAATAGGCAAGTAAACATTATTTTGTATTCCTTTCAGCACACTGATGATATTTTGCAGTGTGATGGATTGAAGTTGTTTCAGATATTCTACAATTTCAGTGATTTCACCCACTGAGACTCTATTCAGATAAAAGGATCAATCTAAATTCTGATGGTTAAGAACTGCATGTGCCACTCTTCAATCATATTTCCAGAAATCAACTGAATATACCAAATAATTCCAAAGTCTTTTTGTCCTATCTCAACCCTTTGAATCTCGATTTCAGTGGGACCAAGTTTTAATCGCTCTTTAGCAGAAAGTAGAAAGCAAGTTATAAACAGAAACCTTAAGACAAAAATCAATGGAATTGTCATATTATACTTTGGATTTTAGTTTTTGAAACAACCATAAAGAAGCATTTTCATATTTTTTCCATCCATTAAGGATTATAGAATCTAAAATATTCTAGCTGCTTTTGTTTACTATTTCTGTATTATCAGGAAGAGCTAAATAAAATCAAGATTCTTCTTCATTCTACCCGTTAGTTATTATGGCTTATAATACCTTTAACACTCGAGTTCTAATCAGTCTATTTTGTTGAGAAAAGGAAGAGAAACAGGCACGTTTCAAAATGAATGGGTTTTATGAAGGCTTGTGGGAGATGGTTCACAAAGATTTCAGAAACAACCTCTCTGAGGGCAAGGCCCAACATGCCCTCAGGCAACGGGACTTTTCCTCCCTCCCATTAGCAGGCAGTGCTTGTTTGCTCTCCTCTTGAATCTAGGCTGGCCCTGTGACTTCTTTGACAAATAGTATGTGGCAGAAGAGATACTGTGCAAACTCTGGGGCTTGGCCTTAAAAGGCCTTGCCGCTTCAATTTTCACCCTTTTAAGTACTGAGGAGCCATGGCTACCCTGGGGGAGAGCAACATGAGCTAGAGGTTTTTCTTCCTTTCCTTTTTTTTTTTTTAATCTAATTTTATTGAAGTATAGTTGATTTACAGTGTTGTGTTAATTTCTTCAGTACAGCAAAGTGACTCAGTTATACATATATACATATTCTTTTTCATTATGATTTGTTACATGATATTGAATATAGTTCCCTGAGCTGTTCAATAGGACCTCGTTGTTTATCCATCCTGTACATAATAGTTTGCCTCTGCTAATTCCAAACTCTCATTCCTCCCCTCCCCTACCTGCCCTCCCCCTGGAATCTGAAATATGATACAATCAACATATCTATGAAACAAAAACAGACTCACAGATATAGAGAATAGAGGTCTTTTGGATGCATCAATCATTAGGCATGAGTGAAGCCTTTTTAAGTCATTCAGTCCCAGGTGAGTCTCTGGATAACTGCCACTGCATGAGTGATCTCAGCCAACATAAATGAAAGAGAACTAGTCAAGTTAACACTGCTACCCTAAAGAAGTGTGAATAATAAATCCTTATTGATTTTGAGGGGTGGTTTGATATGCAAGGATAGATAATGGATCCAAGCCTCAAATGCCACTATCTGCTTCCATCTAGTTAAAATGAAAATAATATTCCTTAAGACTGAATTTCCATCCTTGCCCATTCTCTTGCATTCTCAAGGGACCTTTCTTTTCTTTTTTTTTTAAAGGGATTTTGCTTTTTTTTTAAAAATTTTTATTTATCTATTTATGGCTGTGTTGGCTCTTCGTTTCTGTGTGAGGGCTCTCTCTAGTTGTGGTGTGCAGGCCTCTCACTATTGCGGCCTCTCTTGTTGCAGAGCACAGGCTCCAGACACGCAGGCTCAGTAATTGTGGCTCACGGGGCAGGCTGCTCCACGGCATGTGGGATCTTCCCAGACCAGGGCTCGAACCCGTGTCCCCTGCATTGGCAGGCAGATTCTCAACCACTGAGCCACCAGGGAAGCCCTCAAGGGACCTTTCTTATGTCAAGTATGCTTTCTTTATCACGTGTATCATGCATCTTCTACTACCTCTCAGTTAGTTCCTATTCACATTTAAATATCTTTTGTTCCGTCTTATCTTAAAATATATTTTTAAACCTATCATCACCTCCAGTTAGCAGCAGATCTCTTCACTTTACTTCTCTTTACAACTCAACAATTTTGAAGAGTTGTTTACAATCAGTAATGTTACTCTCACTTCATCTTTTCCACGCGCTGAAATCCGACTTCTGTAGCACCACTAAAACTGATTTATCTTGCTATCCCTAAACCCGATGGAAATTTCTTAGTCTTTTTCAGACTGAATTTTCGCGTGTCTCCTGATGTTATGGGTCATTCCCTTCTCCTTTAAACACTCTCTACCTTTGGCTTTATAACACTTAATATTCTCATTGTACTCTAACAAATATCCTGTCCTTTTTGGTAACCTCTGATCATTTCTTTTATTCTGTTCACTCTTATTTCCTTAAGACCCATCATCAGCAAATTGTGACCTACAGGCCAAATCCTGACCTCCACATGCTTTTGTAAATAAAGTTTCATTGGAGCATGGACTCATTCATCGATGTACTGTCTAAAGCTTTGGCCAATGCCAAATGACTGAGCTGAGTATGTTGACAAAAAATTAATCAGTCGATCTAAGAAAGAAATGGAAAATTTTATTTGAGCCAAATTTGAGGATTACAACCCAGAAAGAGCATCTCAGCTCTGAGAACTGTTCCGCCGTTTAGAAGTCAACACACAGTTATATAAGTTTTTTGAGACAGAGGGCTGTACGTTAAGTGACTTATTATTGACAGTTTACACAATCCAGATTTAAATGCCATGTGACCCCTTATCAAGAAGGAATGTTATCTTTAAGGAGTTATCTTATTGATGCCAGGAAAATGTTGCTCTTTATGGCTGAGCAGGTATTTCTGCTGATGGGGGGGGAGGGGGGGGTTTGGTTGATGCATAATGCAAATACACAATGTGCAACGGAGCTTGGGGGAGAGAGCAGGCCAAAGGGCAGAAAACGTTTTTTGTTTAAATTTGTGTCTTGCCATCAAATACGAATTTTATTGTACAAGTAGTTGTAACACAGATCGTGTGGTCCACCAAGTCTAAAATGTTTTCTATCTGGCCCTTTACAGAAAAAGTTTGCCAACCCCTGATGTAGAGCTCTGATATGTGTTCTATTCTGTTTTCACTATATAACTTTCTTGAATGAGTTCATCCTTCCCCACCACAAACACACAATGAAATTCATCTCTATGTAGTGGATAGCTCCTAAAAATCCCATCTCCTAACCCATTAATAGATTCGGATCTTGTGTTGGATGTCTCCCCTTTATTTCTTTATGTCTACCATCCATTTTTCTCTATGGAAAAGCTGAGCTCTTTGGACTGGGCTCCCTTGCCTTTTGCTTTTAATTGGGTTATTTCAAGCGGAGGCACTAGTGGGAAATGGGAGGGCAAAAGGAGAGAAAGGTCAAGATATGTACTCCACTGGTTCCTTCATTGACAGAACATGGTTTGGCCGTGGTTTTGTTATTTTACTGAAGGCTACATCTCTTGTCCTGTTGTCTTGTTCTCTTGCTAGCCTCAAGTGCTTCACTCACCTTTTTCCTTAAACCTTACATACATCTTATAACAGTCTTTCCTTAAAATCTCTTTAATTGTACATGTTGGATATGCCTGCTACTTTTTTCCAGGATTCTGATATAGAACTGCCTACTGGACATATAAACATAGATATCTTATAGTCAATTCAACATAAGCTATCCAAAACTAAATTCATCTTCACTGCCCCCAAACCATCTGCCAATGATAGCTCTTCTTCCTGTATTTCTGATTCTAAGACATAAACACAACTTCCACCAAGTCCCCAATGCCATGCACCTGAGCATTTGTCTTGACCTCTTTCCAGTCTTCCACAGCCCAACAATAACCAAGTTTGATAGTTCTTACTAACTTCATCTCAAGGCCACCGACATCTCTTGCCTTACTACTGTGCAACTCCTGGTCACTATCCATCCCTCCAGCTTCCCATCCCAACATTCTATTTTTCATAGTACAACCAGGTTTAGTTTTCTAAAGTGAAAATCTGATTACACCAGTCTCTTTCTTAAAACTCTTTAACTATGTCTCTAAAATAAAGGCCAAATCCTTTAACATGGCATACCTGATTCTCCATGATCTGAACCTGTTTACCTTCCCAGTCTTACATCTTTCCACCTCCTATACTGTATCCCGTGCTCTGAGCCACACTCAAATTCCTTTTTGTCCTTTGAAGGTGCCACACTTTATCTTACTTCTGGGCCATTATAGCTGCTATTCTTCACACATGGAACACTTTTTCTCTCAACTTCATTTGGATAATTTCTAGTTATCTTTCATATCCCTCCCAGCTTAGATTTCACTGCTCCCAGGAAGTCTTCTTTACATCACCCCTGCTGTGTTCTACCAGTGCTAAACAATACTTCTATCGTAGCAGCAACTGTATTCTTTTGTACTGTGTTTTATGCTCTCCTACCGGGTTATAAACCATGAGAGGGTAGGAAGCCCATCTATGTCATTCACCACTATATCAAAAGCATATTATCACATGCCCATACTCACTACACTAATATGGATAAAAAGTAATTAAATTAAATTAGTTGGATGGTAAAATGATTTAGTATTTTGAATTGTAAGTGACATTTCTAGATTAGATTCAATTTCATGGCAAATATTTCATGGCACCTAATACACCCATGACATTTACAAAGATACTGCTTTCAATATACTTGGTACTACACAGTTTTCTAAGGCAGGTCTTTGTGACCCTAGGTAATGTCATAACGATCACAGGGCAGTATAAATCAGTATAAATAGAAAGTGTTCTGGTAACTTACAGGTGTCACAAGGGAAGGTGAATTACGACTTCTGGAATTTAAACTGCTTGAATATCCTAAATGAATAAACGGCAGTCCATTTATATGCCCTTCCACCAGGAAGTTTCCAGAATTAGGGATCCTGTCCTCAGAATTCTTAAACAATGCTAGATTAAGAGTTTCACTTGAGCTAAACAGACATATGCAAGCTATAAATGTTGCTAAATCAAGAACCCCATCTACAGTATGAAGAGAAAAACAAGTATCACCAAGTGTTTGAGGAAAAATAAGAGCACAAAAGAGAGGTACTAAACTCAACAAAATAATCAAACTCACAGTGAGAGTTAAAAGAGAAAACAGCACATATTTAAAATAAGTATAATGCATATCTTCCAAGTAATACCAGCAGATGCCACATCCAAAAGAAAAGACTTTAAGGATAAAATAATTAAATGTAATTCAAATTTAAATCATTGTTTCTGAAGTTAAAAACTCAAAATTATACATTACATTATAGAAAGGATGATTTTTTTTTTACCTTTTAGATTTTTATTAGTAGTTCTCTCTGAAGAATCAAAATAGTTAGCAAATTACTTTAGATTCATCAAAACTCTATATCCTTTGTATTTAGATCTTTAATGATGTACAACATAATCCAAAACAAACCAGAGACTGATCTCAATGACTAGGTGTTATTCATTGTGTTATCCTACAGCAGGGGCTAAAGGGAGAGGGTGTTCTCCAGGGAGAACTGAAGTGAAGTGAAGTTAGTGTTCGGGGACTAAATCACGGCCTGTTTCTTCCCCACTTGATGTGCTGGGAAGGGGCCAATGATTTCTTAAACTGACAACTGGTTCCTAGAGCAGGGGGATCTAAAATCCTGGGTAGCAGAAGACTGTGGTCCAAACCAGGCCAAGAGAATCAAATTCATGAACTGGGGAATATTTCACAATTCAAGGGAAAAGAATAAAGGGATGATAAATATGAGAAAAATGTTAAGTGACATGGAGGATAAAACTAGATACACTAGAACCCAACTGTAAAAAATTAATAAACAGAAACCACAATTAAATAGAGTCAGGAGACCGGAAAGGGGAGCTCTCATGTCCTAAGAAAATAACAAAGCCCAACAGGAAGAAGAAAGACTCCTTTCTGCAAGGACTCAGCCAATGAAAAGCCCTGGACTCTTTGTTTACTAGTGCCCTCCTAACTTCCTTTTCCTTTCCATAAAAGCATCCTCCTGCCTTTGCTATGTAGGGGCTTGCACGTGGCTCACCAAGATTGCAGACCCCGAACCGCTATTCTCCGTTGATCCCAAATAAATCCATCCTTGCTTGACAAACATCTGGAAATTTATTTGTTTTAGGTCAATACATCCAATGAAATTTTTGTATAGAGATAACAAAGAACAAAGGAAAGGGAAAGAAATACTAAAAAATATAGAGAAAAATTTTACGATCTGATGAAACAATCATATATATTCAGATTGGAAGAGGCAATTTAATGATGAGCAATAAAGGGGACAAAAAATTCAATTCTAGACTCACTTCTGGGGAAATTTCTGACACTTACATCAAAATATTTATCACTCTTATATCAGAAGACATTCCAGGACAGATTCCAACTCTTTTTCTATATCCTTCCCACATGAACTTTCTGATAGGAAATCAAAGTATTTTTATCATAGAGTACGATTATACTTGAATTCTAATTGATATAATAAAAAGTGAGTCACATCTTTGTTTCATAACAATTTTGAGGCACTGGGTCTGTGGCATTATTATCGCCATTTTTCTACTCTGAATGACTGCCCCACTTTTCCTCTGGGTACCCTAGTAAGTTAAGGTGAGGAATCTATTATTTCAGCTTGTCAAAATTTCATTCTGACAGGCTCCTTCTGCATTATAAAATGGAGGTAAATTCCTCCCTTAAATGTCCACGTAACCACAAAGTTTTTGTGTGAATCATCTTAAATTTCGCTAACCACATTCACCTCACTTTGGGTATATAAGACATAAGTCTACTCTCCTACCCTTGAAACAGAAGGCAGATATAAGTATTGGTTTTTTCACTCCTATAAGGACTCCTCACAGTTGTAGCAATACTGGAAGATTCTGCCATGTATCAGTTTCTATTCTAACACTGAGCAACATGTGGATTAGTCAACTTACTTCCTACAAAGTAGACTTAAGTTTAGCTGAATTCTGAGTGAGCTTCTCAGATATCTCATCTCCCTTGTGAATCTCTAAAAGGAGATTAATGGGCCTCCATTAATTAGTTTCTTTCCAAAGATTGTGAAATAAGAGAAAGACAATGGTGTAAATCCTCATGGGATTATAGGTACACACTAACAATTCCACTTACTGTCTACAAAGTTTCTTCTGTTCAGTAGCAATTTGTGTAAAACAAAACAAAAAAAAAGCCAAATGTGGTTAATTCTCTCTTATTGGGTATTTTATATTTTATTGTGGATTCTGAGGAAAATTCTGCCCCTCTACATTCTAGAGAGCTGTGTGCTTTCCACAGAAAACACGTCTCAAAATTTAACCCTTGATCAGATTGAGTTCTGCCAATGAAACCATGTAGTGAATGGTGCTTCACCCAGAATGACACAATGGCAGATACCTTCTGGTTCCTGATGAAATAAGTCTATGCATAGTCAGTGAAGTGAGCATCATGATAAGGACATTAAGTTCTAGGGAGATGAAGTCAGTGCACTCTAAGTGCAGGTACTCGCAGATCTGAAAAGTCTCCAGACTTTTGACCTGAATACCTTTTGCTGTTATCAATTCAAATCACTGGGCTCAGATTTGTTCTAAAGTATCTCCTCTCACCAAGTGACTGGAGTCATCAGATAACCTTCTCCAACACAGAGAGTAGTATGCTGGTGATGATATCAATAATTTTGGTGACATTTGCACTAGGCACTGAAGTATTGGCTGGGCCAAAAGGTTCATTTGTTTTTTTTCCATAGGATGGTTCTAGTAGCACTTACTTGTCTTTATCTTCATTCGAAACAATTTTGTTAGATTGTATGTGACAGCTGTCATATCAGCGTGCATTTTAAAAAAACTTATCAAAATTGGTTATTTTTTGTGTAGCCATTTTAATATTGAAGATGGAAGAAAAAAAGCAACATTTTCAGCATGTTATGCTTTATTATTTCAAGAAAGGTAAAAACGCAACTGAAATGCACAAAAAGGTTTGTGCAGTGTTATGGAGAAGGTGCTGTGACTGATCAAACGTGTAAAAAGTGGTTTCCGAAGTTTCGTGCTTGAGATTTCTTGCTAGACGATGCTCCAAGGTCAGGTAGATCAGTTGAAGTTGATAGCGGTCAAATTGAGACATTAATTGAGAACAATCAACGTTATACCACATGGGAGATAGCCAACATACTCAAAATATCCAAATCAAGTGCTGGAAATCATTTGCTCCAGCTTGGTTACGTTAATTGCTTTGATGTTTGGGTTACATGTAAGTTAAGCGAAAAAAACCTTCCTGACCATATTTCCACATGCGATTCTCTACTGAAATGTAATGAAAACGTTCCGTTTTTAAAACAAATTGTGACGGGTGATGAAAACTGGATACTGTACAACAGTGTGGAATAGAAGAGATCGTGGGGCAAGTGAAATGAACCACCACCAACCACACCAAAGGCTGGTCTTCATACAAAGAAGGTGATGCTGTGTATATGTTGGGACTGGGAGTCCTCTATTATGAGCTCCTTCCAGAAAACCAAACGATTAATTCCAGCAAGTACTGCTTCCAATTAGACCAACTGAAAGTGGCACTCGGTGAAAAACGTCCAGAATTAGTCAACAGAAAACATATAATCTTCCATCAGGACAATGCAAGACTGCATGTTTGTTTGATGACCAGGCAAAAACTGTTACAGCTTGGCTGGGAAGTTCTAATTTATCCGCCATATTCACCAGACATTGTACCTTCAGATTTCCATTTCTTTACAAAACTCTCTTAATGGAAAAAAATTTCAATTCCCTGGAAGACTGTAAAAGGCACCTGGAACAGTGCTTTGCTCAAAACGATAAAAAGTTTTGGGAAGATGGAATTATGAAATTGCCTGAAAAATGGCAGAAGGTAGTGGAACAAAAGGGTGAATACGTTGTTCAATAAAGTTCTTGGTGAAAATGAAAAAATGTATCTTTTATGTTTACTTTAAAAAAACGAAGGCGCTTTTTGGCCCACCCAATACTTAGCAGAACTCACAGCAATGAATTCACACCTACTTTAGTTATTCAAGTACTTTAGTTTCAAGACATTTAGAGGCATCCCTGACTCTTTTAGCAGAGAGTTATTGGCTCTTTCTTATTTCATCCTCTCTCAGCTAGGAACTAGTCCGATGTTTACTTCTCCCCTCTTTCCAGTCTGATTGAAGTAGTTGTAATTTCCCCAATGGCATGTGTCCTATGGTTACCATGAACGTTGTCACAGAAGGATGACTCAAAAATTCATCTGTCTCACATTTTCCCCTTTAGTGGCCCAAATTTGTCCTTCTCTTTTAGGAAATATAATGTTTTAATTGATTTTTGTGTTCAGAGAGTAGAAAAACACATCTACATCCCTTTGATACTTGATCGGATATGTAATGAATATGGAATTTTCAGTTAGGGTAGCCACCCATGGCTGTCACCTATTTTCTGTGTTGCTGGTAATGTTTTATGTAAGTGGACTGCTGCCATTCTCGACTTCAAAAGGCACTCTCGAACTGGACAGCGATAGATCATTTTGGTACAAGAAGTTCCCTTAAGAATTTCACTCAAATAATTTTGACTAGTGACTTACGTTACTTCTCTTTTAACTTGACAAGACACAGTCTATGTGGATAATGAAGGACTGAGTGAGGTCAGGATAATTTATGACAGTGCTCTGGATCAGACACATCTTCTGGGCCACCTCAGATTCTCTTGATCCCACTCATCTCTCCAGCTCTTGTCCACTTCATTCGACACCCCCTCTACTACACATACCAGCCACTGCCGAAGTTACCAACTTTGTGTGACTACTTACATGCACCACACAACATAATCTCACTTCTTCTTTTTTTTTTTTTTTAATATTATGCCTCCAGCTTTCCACCTGGAATGTGCCTGTTGCCACTGAGGTATGAGACCAAAGTGTAACCCAGAAGTGTGAGGGAGATGAAACCCAAGGAAAAGAAGCTTTAACTAATGGGATTGGAAGCCAGTGAAAACAATTCTCCCTACTCTTCCCTCCAGTCAGCTTTCCTGAGACTCATGAGTTCATAAAACTTCTCATAAGAAAGTCCACTGATGTTGAATAACAACTTAGACCTGATGCCAAGTGGAGGCCAGTTTGGTAATCCTCCCTCACATTGTCTCCTGCCCATGACTCAGTCTTCACTTACCTCCCTCTTGCTTCCCTGGGATTTCACTCCCTAATAAACCAGCATATAAGATTTCCCTCAGGCTTGGTTTTACAGAGAATCCAGCCTGGTAGTCTGCATCAGGAGTGGCCCTAGAAAATATCTTTTGGATGGAGTTTTGGATTTGGCTTACTCACCAGATCAATGCAAATAGGCATGCCATTTCTCGTGATAAGTGAGGTGGTGATAACCCGTGACGTGCAATAGCATTACAATCAAAAAGGCTTTTTTCAAACCTCTGGTTAATTGGGATGAAATGCAGGTTGACGATGAGATTTTGGAATATATGGTTGCTGTAGCAATTTAACTGTATGAGGCCAGAGCTAATATAGAATGATTGTAGAGTAGTCTGGCTTCTGTTAATAGCATTGAAATGCTAGCAAAAATGAAAGTCTCAGAGAAGCCAACTGACAATGGATAGCATGCTGTAAAAGCCAGAGGGCCTCTCATTCCCAACAGCTGCAAGGCAGACAGGCCCAGATCTTGTCATAAACAAACTGTTACGCGCGCGCGCACGCACGCACGCACACACACACACACACACACACACGTTTATAAGGTATTATGGAATATATGGTAAACACTGACTGGATATTTGATAGTTTTAAGGAATTATTATTCCCTTTTGGTGTTATAAAAGTATCAATACTGTGTTTACATTAAAAAAGTAATTATATTAAGTACTTTTTTTTTTTTTTTGCGGCACGCAGGCCTCTCACTGTTGTGGCCTCTCCCGTTGCAGAGCACACGCTCTGGACGCGCAGGCTCAGTGGCCATGGCTCACGGGCCTAGCCGCTCCGCGGCATGTGGGATCTTCCCGGACCAGGGCACAAACCCGTGTCCCCTGCATCGGCAGGCGGACTCTCAACCACTGCGCCACCAGGGAAGCCCTATATTAAGTATTTTGTTTATACTTTGTTTATATTATATTAAAAAGAGCCTTATCTCTTTGAAATATATATATTGAAACACTTACAAATAAAATACTGATGTCAGAGACTTGCTACAAAATGATCAGGTGGTGGGAGCAAGTGGGGGTATATTTCAAACAGTATTTGTTATGTGTTGATAATTGTTGAACCTGAGTGATGGGTACGTGTGTGTTCATTTTACCACTATATCTACCTCTATAAATATTTGAAAATGTCCATAACATATATTATTATTTAAAAAGATCAGGCCTAGGATTTGATTGCAAATGTAGCAGAGCTAGAAAAGAGATGGGATATATGGTGTCAAAAGTACCCTATGACAAAGGACTCTGATGGAAAAAGAATGGAGTCCTGAAATCTGGAAAGGGAACATATGGAGGCTGAGCCTGAGAATATTAAACTCACAAATTCCCCTAAATCCTCCAGGCCAACAGAAGGAATCTCTTCCACTTCTAGGCATATACCCCAAATAACTGAAAGCAGGGACTCTAACAGATGTTTGTGCACTGATATTTAGAGCAGCATTATTCAAACAGTCAAAGGTGGAAACAACCCACGCGTCCACTGACAGATGAATGGATAACTAAAATGTTGTAAATACACACAACGGAATATTATTCAGCTTTAAAAAGGAATCAAATTCTGATACATACTACAACATGGACCCATCGTGAAAACATTATGCTAAGGGAAATAAGCCAGACACAAAAGCACAAATATTGTACGTTTCAACTTATACAAGGTACCTAGGATAGTCAAATTCACAGAGACGGAAAGCAGAAGAGTAATTATCAGGGGTGAGGGAGAGAAGGGAATGAAGAATTATTGTTTAATGGGTACAGAATTTCAGTTTGCAATGATGAAAAATTTCTAGAGCATTCTGGTGATGAATGTACTTAATGCCACTGAACTATACATTAAAATGATTAAAATTTTATATTACGTATATTCTATCACAACAAAAAATTATTTTTATGACATATTTTTGTTGTTCTATTTTAAGAAATTTTGCTTAGCTCAAGGCTGCAAAGGTGTTCTCCTATGGGTACTTCCAGAAGTTTTGTAGTTTTATTCCATGTGTATGATCTATTTCATGTTATTTTTGTACAGTACAAGGTAAGGGTCAAAGTTCATTTATTTTTATCTGGTTATTCACTTGTTCCAGCACCATTTGTTGAAAAGTTTATCCTTTCTACGTTGAAACATCATGGCACATTAGATGAAAATCAATTTACCATATCCTATTCCATTGACTTATATGTCTATTCTTAACGACAATATCATGCTGTTTTGATTACTGTTGATTTACAGTTAGTTTTCAAATTACAGTTGATTCACAGTTACTGTAAGTCTTTCAACTTTGTTGTTTTTCAAATGATTTTGGCTATGTGAGTTTCTTTGCATTTCTATGTAAATTTTGAAACTAGCTCATCAATTTCTACAAAGAGCCTGCCTGCTGTGGCTTTTACTAGAATTGCATTGAACCTATAGATGAATTTGTGTAGAATCAGCATATTAATAAGATTGCATCTTTGAATCTATGAACATGGTACACTCTCCAATTATTTAGCTTTTTAAAATAGTTTTCTCTAAACAATGCTTTATAATTTTTAATGTAGAAATTGTACGTGTATATTTTTAGACTTTACCTAAGTATCTCATGTTTGGGGATGCAATTTTCAATTGCTGGTTTATAAAAATGCAACTGAATTTTGCATATGATCTTGTATCCTGCAAACTTGCTTAACTTACTTAATGGTTCTAAGACCTTTTTGGAGATTCCTTAGGACTTTTTAAGTACACAGTCATATTGTTTACATTTAAAACAGTTTTATTTCATTTCTAATCTCTATGACTTTTATCGCTTTTCTTTGTCTTCTCAGTGGCTAGATCCCCCCACTAAATTGTTGAATAGAAGTGGTAGAAGTGAACATCTTTGCTTTGTTCCTGATTTTAGGGGTAAAAACTTGTATTTCACAAATCATACGATTTTAGCTGTAGAAGTTTTCATTGATGCCTTTTGTCAGGCTCAGGAAGTTCCCTAAAAGAACTTCCTAGTTTGCCGAATATTTTTTATCATAAATAGGTATGGGAATTTATCAAAGGATTTTTCAGCACATATTAAGATGATACTATGGTTTATAGCTAAGGAGCCAGTAGGGATGCACTGACATGCCTGAACCATTGCAACTTAGACTGGTAGAGTGAGAAATAAGAAATGAAAAAAGGTGAGCAAAATAGCAACTAGGAAGGAGCATGCTAGCAGAGGGCACGGTGAGGACAATCAAGACGGAAGTTGAAGGATAGAAGAATGACTTCAGAGATGACAAGTTTTAAGTTAGGAAACATGGGGGCAAAACTCAAATTGGTGTATAGATGTACTGATTTGCATAAAAGATTTAGCAATATGAAAGGAAGAAGAAAGTAGGTCTACAAGCACGTTAGGGTCATGGCATCCTAGATTTTAAAAGCACTTTGTAGTTTATCTAATTTATTGACCCACTATATGTTTGAAAGTTTTCCACAACGTAGCAGTCCAGAGCACATTTATTAAAGATGAGCACCATTAGTGATAGAAATTCCCTTATGTTTTTTACATATTAAATATCTATATTGCTTCTATCTACTAGGCATTATTATACTCTTTGACACCAAACAGAACTCATTTGACAGCCTGAAAGAGAGCTGCTTTGAGAATACTTAAGAATAATTAAAGAGACAAAATTAGTAGAACTTTCGTGTGAGGAGTGATGATAGGAAAGAGCAAAAAGCAAAGTTGAATGACCTAACCTCAATGGTTAGGTTGATACATTATCCGCAATAAAAAAGATAAGGGGCTTCCTTGGTGGCGCAGTGGTTGAGATTCCGCCTGCCAATGCACGGGACATAGGTTCGAGCCCTGGTCCGGGAAGATCCCACATGGGATCTTGGTTGGTCCCACGCAACCAAGCCCGTGCGCCACAACTACTGAAGCCTGTGTATCTAGAACCAGTGCTCCACAACAAGAGAAGCCACCGCAATGAGAAGCCCGTGCACTGCAACGAAGAGTAGCCCCCGCTCGCTGCAACTAGAGAAAGCCCGCATGCAGCAAAGAAGACCCAACTCAGCCAAAAATAAATAAATAAATAAATAAATAAAATAAATTAAAATAAAGATAAAAAAACTTTTTGGTTAGAGGTGGGAGTTGCCTTTTCATAGTAGTAGTACTATTACTACTACTGTTGTTGTTGTTTAGAATTTGTTAATCTGAGTGCCTGTAGAACGACCATACAAGCTGTCCGGAAAGTGACTAGAAATGTGAGTATTGGCCATCTTCACTTATTACCAAGTGACGAGTGCACTTCTTAGACAATTTGATAATTTAATACTAATGTTTCAACATCTCTGAAAAAGGAATTATTAACACCTACCTCAGAGGGTGATTGTAAGAATAAAATTAATTAACATGTAGCAAGTGCAGAGACCACTTTACATAACCACTATTTTTATTACTGTAAATAGCAAAAATATTTAGGAAAATATATGTAATATAAATGTAAGTATTATGTGATATACTATATATAGGAGGAAGTATATGTATTTTAAATTATTTTGGAGTGTTAGTAAAATTACGGATTCATGTCAAATTTCTTTCCAATATTTTTGAAAGCCAAGTTGACTCATTTATTATTTGATAGGATGATCATTGGTGCAATTTACAAAGTACAATAATTTTTGTTTCTTTTTCCAGGCATGTGGGGAGCTTGTATCTCCCCACCACTGAGTTTGTAACTGAACATGTGAGTTGCTTTAGCTGAACAAATATGAGTAAAACATGATGTGTTCTTACCAAGCTGAATCACCATCCTCTCTCTGTCCCTGTACCATTGCCTCAACCCTAGAATGAGGATGGCCTCTAGCTATTCCATGTAGTGGGAGCAAGAACTAAATCTTGATGATACGTCACTAATAATTTTTAAACTGCAGAATAATCTCATCTATCTTTATTACTGCAGAAAAGTGTACCTAGAAACGTAGTACTGCCATAACAAAACCTTACAATAAAGACTGGGAAGTGGATGGTGAGGAAACTGTTATCAGAGACTATCAGAATTACAGTTATATGGCATCTAATCATCTGATAAAGTTGTGGACAGATAATCTGGAAGACAAATTAAATACCTTGTGAGTTTGTAGATCAAGAAATAAAGATTAAAAAAAAAAAAGAATGCAAGTGTGTGTGTCGGTTGTTTGATGCTACCTCCGATAAAGTACTACAAGAAAGAGACTGGCTCTGAAAAGGATTGGCTGGTTTGCAAGCAGAAATAAAAGGAAAGACTGAGAATCCAGAAAGTTGGATACTTGTAGGATTAGAAGAGGAAACTGCTTTTTAACACTAATTGGTAAAATATACATCTGAGAAGGGCTTTGAGGGACAAAGGCCAATTAAAACCCAGCCTTGTGACACAAATCAAATAAGGGTATTCCCTCCATATGCACTATTACCAGCTTTGAAAAAATTAAGATCTTTCAGAGAAAAGCCCCAATTAAAGCTTTGACACCCAGTAAACCCTTTCGATTGGACAAAATAACTCAAGAAAAAGAGAATAAAATTATGGCTCACCTACCGGAAGTTGATAAGCTCAAGAAATAAGCAATTAAGCTGAAAGAGGAAGACATGGGGATGAGAAAGTCAAGAAATATAGCAAATCTAATAAGTACAGGAATGGACCGTGTATATGGCTTTTAGATCATAGAACTGATTAGAATTAAATAAATGATAAGCCTACGAGTTTCCTAAGAGAATGTTACTGCAAAAGAATCAGAAAATTTTATGATTGTTTAAGACTCAAAGATATCCTTGGCATCTCAACCTTTCCAGGGGCAGCAGAATGAGAAAATTTCAAAGACCCCCAAGGAGAGATATTCTCCAATGTTTCTTTCAAATGTGTCTGAGGGGGATAATGGAAAAGAAAATATCTTCAAAGCTTGTACCTAGAGACCATGGAAAGCAATGAACTGGACACACCTTCCCAATATATATATAAAATATTGCTGTGGGACGTATCATTTATTTACCTGTTTTATTAGTTCATAGGTCATAGGTCTCTGGATCAAGACTGGCCATGTGTGGATCTGATGTAGAGGTTCTCACACATCACTCAGAAATTCTGAAATTTCCACCAAATAATGATAAGATGGGATTTTTTAGACTTTTTACCTTGAAAAGGTGTCAGGGAGATGTGTGCATTTTTGTATGCAAGAAGAAGAATAAACCAAATCTTTGGTAACCATCAGGACAAAGTGTGATAATCATTAATGCTCTTCACTAATATTTCTTTTTCTCTCTCCAGATATTTGTCAATATTGCATTTATCTGCCCCCTTGGAGTTGAAACCACGTGAATTGTTTTAGCTAATAAAATGTGAGTAGAAGTGACTTGTGCCACTCTCAAGAAGAAGTTTTAAGAAGCTTTAAAAGCAGTAGGAGATGTTGGTCAAAAGGTACAAACTTCCAATTAGAAGATGAATAAATTCTGGGGCTCTAATGCATAGAATTGTGATTATAGTTAACAATCATGTATTATATACTTGAAAGTTATTAAGAAAGTAAATCTTTAGTGTTCTCACCAAAAAAGAAATAGTAATTATGTGACATCATGAATGTGTCAGGTTATGGTGGTAATCATTTTGCCATATATATATATATATATATATATATGAAATGAACACATTGTACATCTTAAATACACACAGTGGTATATGTCAATTATATCTCAATAAAGCTGGAAAATTTTTTGAATATTAAAAATTTTTTTTAAATAGGAGATTCACAACTTTGCCAGAGCAACCCTAATGTTTGAGACAATGGATGCTGCGTCAGAGTTTGTCCTGAGTTGAGATGATGTGTAGCAGAGTTCCCAGCCAATCCACCAAGCACATGGAACATCAGTGAGAAATAAATTTTTGTTTTCTAAGTCGTCAAATTTTGGAGGTTGGTTTTACTGCAGAATAAACTAGCCTACCTAATTAATTAATTTCAGTTAAGGCACTAATTGATAGCTTTAATCTCCTTTAGAGACGGTGGTGACTTATTTATAATACAGTATCAGATAACTTAAAAACAGGAAAGTTATAATATACACGCATATTAATTCAGAATTATCTTCAGATGATGTTTGTATTCCTCCCTCTAGAAATTACTAAAATATTTTATTTATAATATGTACTTGAATTAAAATGATTTATTACCAGGATTCAGGCTAATTAAAAAAATTTATACTTCTAGTCTAATAAAATTGCATGTATAAATGAACTTATTTACAAAACAGAAATAGAGTCACAAATGTAGAAAATAAATTTATGGGGTTACCAGAGGGGAAAGCAGGGGGGCGGTAGTGGAAGAGGGATAAATTGGGAGATTGGGACTGACATATATACACTACTATACATAAAATAGGTAACTAATAAGAACCTACTGTAGAGCACAGGGAACTCTACTCAATACTTTGTAATGACCTACATGGGAAAAGAATCTAAAAAGAGTAGATGTATGTATATGTATAACTGATTCACTTTGCTGTATATCTGAAAGTAACATAACATTATAAGTCAACTATATTCCAATAAAAAAACAAACAAAAAACAAACAAAAAAATTGCATGTACAGAATTAGATGTTCCTTATACTCATTATAGAAATTATCTGAAAATCATCAAGAGCACATACTTTTAAAAATTACTTTGTATGTTATTACATATACCAGTAACAAAATGACATCAGACTCACTGCTGATAGAAAACATTAATCAGGGAATGCTTAGGATGATGTTGAAAATAATGGTAAATTCTGATGGCAGTAGTTAAGATTGGTTTATTAGTTTCTAAAAAAAAGTACATATATGACTTGTCTGAGCATGACCTATGACCCCAATGGGCCAGTTAGAACAAACATATACGCAGGTGAAGAAAGGGGAGAACGATGATACATAAGTCAAGGGGGCACAGGATTTACCTTTGGCAAATGCTGTGTTTCACTACATCCCTGCCCATCATATCAGATGGTAGGTTGTCAAAATGATAAAGAGGCAGAATTGGTAAAATCTTAGGTCTGGGAGTTAGGTAATGAGTATATGTAAAATGCAAAGAGTAAATATATTGTCTTTGCAAAATTTTAACAATATTGTGAATAAATATTGAGTTAATGCTATTAAAGTATATTATTCTAGTTTATGGAAAGTGGTAGGGTAGGAAGGCCTGGTATGGACCAGTATGGAGCATGGTGAAGTAGAAAGAGCACAGGATTTGATTAAAAAATCAGAATCTGATTTCAGTTCTGATTCTGCTACAAATTGACCATATGTCCTTAGACAAGTTACTCACTCTCTTTTAACCTTAGTCTTTCATTTGTCAAATAGAGCTAGTAGTACCTACTTCACAATGTTATTGGGTAAATTACATGAGATAGACTAAATGAATAAGGAAATATAGACTAAATGAATAAGGAAATACCTAATAAATGATAATTGCTTGCCTTTTAACTAAATCTTTATCCCTTTGTTAGGGACAGAAGTTATACTGAATTGAATAGTACCTCCTGCCCCAAGTTCATCTCCACCCAGAATCTCAGAATGTGACCTTATTTGGAAATATTGTCTTTGTAGATATAAGCAAGTAAAGATGAGATTATACTGGATTAGGGTGGGTCCTAATCAAATAACTGGTATCCTTATAAGATGAGGAAAATTTGGACACACACAGAAGAAAGATGGCCATGTGAAGATGGAGGCAGAGATTGGAGTTATGCTGCCACGAACAAAGGAATGCCAAGAATAGCCAGCAACCACCTGAAGCTATGAGAGAGACAGAACAGATTCTTCCTCAGATCCTCCAAGAAGCAACCAACCCTGCCAACATCTTCATTTCAAATTTTTGGAGTCCAGAACAGTGAGAGAATAGAATAGAATTTCTGTTGTTTTAAGCCATCGACTTTGTGGTAATTTACTAGGGCAGCCCTAGGAAACTAATATAGAGGACATACAAACACGGAAAAAACACATTTAACTCTGAATTCTTATTGATCTACTAAAAGGGTGGTACAGGCAGTAAATTAGTTATAAATCTATCTGCTTTGGAAAAAATGAAAGTTTGAAAAAATCTAAAATTTAATTTTAAAAGACAATAAAGGAAACAGTTCCAATTGGACTATTGTCTCTCTTTTGGAAAGTTGTCAGCCAGGAATTTCAAATTTATATAAAGAAAATATATTAGGTGAACTCTTTGAGTATTCCTAGTTGAATATTTCTGGGTGAAGTCCAGTCATTCAATTTTCTAATTTGTGAAATGGGCAGATATGGGGAGCAAAGGAGAAAAAGAGATGAGGTATTACAGTTGATAGATCATTCTAATTTGAATGAATAACTTTGTTCATTCAACAGATATACAGTGCTACTATATGCTAGGCACTGGAGGTATAATTCATACCCAATCTCTGAGGAGATTACAATATGCAAAGAAAGACAGACTTTAAACAATTAAACAAATAAATGGATACATACTAATATGTGTGAATTAAAGGAAAATACAAAGAGCTATAAGAAAATATAAGAGGTGGGCTTATTCAGGGGAGAATTCTCTTCAAAGGGATATGGGGCGTGTTATCCAAAGGGTGAAAATTAATTAACTAGGTAATGGGGCAGATATGCAAAGGACAATCTCTTTAGGAAGCACAAGCAAAGGTCCTGAGGTTGGAAGCTGTATGGTTCAAAGACAAAAGTGATGGAAGGGTAGAATAATTGTATAATGAAGAGCTGGGTGGTGGATAGGGGATTCTGAGTGGTAATAGTGGACAGTGGCATAGGATATGGCCAGATCCTGCAAATCAATTTAAGGAGTTTTAGGTTCATCCTGACAGAAATGGTAAGGCATTAAAGGATTTTAGTGAGGAAATAAAATGATCAGATTTGCATTTTAAAAGATCTTCCTGGAAGATGCTAAGAATTCTACATATTATGTATTTTATTCATAAATAACGATTCAACCATTCATTCAACTAATATTAATTGAGCATCTATGCGACAGTACTCTTCCTTGGGATATATAGTCCCTTCTTACATGATACACCATACTGTGTGTATAAAGCATTGGGTATGTGTTTTGCATATATTATAAGAATATAAAAAATAAATATTAATAAAGCTTTTTCTCCAGAAATCTGCAACCAACAAAAGCCAGAGCATTATTTCTCAAAATTTAAGATATACGAGCATCACCAAAAGGGTTCAATAAAACACAAATTGCTGGGCCCTATCCCCAGGTAAGTTGCCAGTGATGCAGACACTGCAGACCTGGGACCATACTTGGAGAATCACTGAGCTTGAATTGTAACCTTAAAAATCACTCCCTACACTCTTTAAATTCAACATTAACAAAAATGGTTAATTAAGATTTCAGGATATTGCCCCTTAAGCTAAAATGTACATGCAAATTGCCCATTGAACGTTATTCAAAAACGGATTCTGATTCATTTATTCTAGGGCGGGGCCCAAGATCCTGCAGATCGAAAATGCTCCCAGGTGATGCTAATTACGCTGGTCCATGACAAAGCAATGTCTACAGCAGACCACACCGACTCAGAATCTGTATTTAAACAAAATCTCCAGATGATTCCCATGCACTTTTAAGTATAATAAGCACTAGTTCTCAAACTTGGCTAGATATTGGGAATCACCTGGAGAGAGGTTAAAAAAAAAAATACGGATTCTTGTGTCTTACCAAGAGAATTCCTTACTTGTTTGGTACTGGGTTCAGGCTGGGCCATGGGGTTTTTAATGCTCCCCAGGCTATGTTAATATTCATCAAAGTTTGAGAATCATTCTTCTAAAGCCTTGCCACTTTAAGTGTAATCTGTGGTGGGTAGCATCGGCATCACCGGGGAGTTTGCTAGAATTGCAGAATCTCAGGTTTCACCCCAGATACAGTGCATCTGAATTTTCCTTTGAACAAGATCCTCTGGTGCTTATTAAACCTCGAAAGTGCTGTTCTAAAGCTGTGCTGCCCAATACCAAGAGATTAGCTACTAACCACACGTGGCTATTTCAAGTTAATTACAATTTAAAAATTAAAAATTCAGTTCCTCAGTCTCACCAGCTACATTTCAAGGGTTCAGTAGTCAAATGTGGCCAGAGGCTACCATACTGGACAATGCAGATAGAGAACATTTTCATCACAGCACAAAGTACTATTCGAAAGCGCTGCTGAGAGTATGGCCTGCTTGTATTTAAAGTCATTGGGCAAAGGCACGTTTAAAATATATATAGAAAGCTGAAGATAGATTGTAGTATCTGAAATAGATACCCATGGAAACAGAGATTCATACGTCTTTATAAAAAGCACATTATAAGTAACTGAAATTATTCCTTAAAATTCTGACCTTGCTTAGAGATCACCAGCGAAACTCCTATGCATCAATTGTACAGAGTAATTATTTTTTACAAAAGTATTACATATAGGTTTATGAGAAGAGAAAAGTTTTCCTGCTTTATATTCTGAAAAGGCTATTTCTTTCCAGCCCCCATTCACGCTAAAGGCATCTCTGAACCGAGCTCAGTCAGCTCTGCTCTTACAAGATGCATCAGGGAATAGGAATTTACTCCCTCTGCTTAAGTCAGGAGGATAACTAGGAAGCTTGCTGATTTAATTTTTGAGAAAGGTCTTGATGTTTTGCCTCTATTTGCAAAAATGTCCTCAGGGGTTGAGTGACTCACCAAGCCAGTCATCCTCGCCATCCCAGGTATGCAATTGGGGGCACGCTTTTCTAACACGGCCACCACTGATCGCTGCCAGGGTTGTAACTCCAGACATGCTCATATTTCTGGAATGAAGGATGTTTGGAAGTCCTCCTTCCCTTTTAATTGTGAAATCCGAAATGGGGACAACTTGTTTTAAGACACACTGAGGCATTCCTAACGTAGTATTATTTAGAGTTGGACAGTAAATGATCTGCTGTTTAAAAATTCCTTTACCAGGAAGGCTTTCATTCCATCCTGATGCTTTGGCTTCCAGTTTATGAGTAAATCTGTTGTCTGCTTTGTGCTGAGGCACGTTGCTGCTCAGGAGCAAAATTAAATAATGAAATATGTTAAGAAATTTTATTTTAAACAATTTATAAAAAGTGAGTTTTCTGTGGGTTTTATATTAAAAGAACTATTAAGTTCTGATATTAGAGTGTAAGTGGGAGAGGAAACTGGAAGAAGATAACTCTTCTAACACAATGATCACTTTACATCCTTGTACTTTATAATATTTAATAAACCCAAGTAGGTAAGAGAGATCATTTGGGCTTATTAAATGTAACTTTACTTAAGTTATTCCTTCAAATTACTCAAATATGCTAAACATTTAGAGACCAAACCTTAATGGGAATTTTCACATTTTAGATAAATACTACAAAACAATGCACAAAGACATAAAAATATTTACTGAAAGATATGTATGCTCATACATTTTCAAAGGTTTTGCTTTGTCCTCTTACAGAGGTATGCATAAAGAATGGGAATGAGTTCCATGTTTATACAATAGGTGTAGAGTCTGATTATACCATTTTAATAAATATTCTCTTCTTTATGGTATATGTGTAATGTGTAATAATTACATAATTCATAAAGATTAAAATACTGCACATTGATACAAGAAGTAGTGATCTTGCTGGATTATCCTTTTTTTCCATACCTAGAATGATTCTGATTTTCACCAGGCAGGAAATTTGGAAGAATGAATGTTTCAAATCCGGAATGTGATTTTCCAAATAAACTGATGCCTTACTGCTACTAAAACTGAGCAGGACCCTGTGGGGCTCCTGGGCAAGAAAGCCTTCCTGTGTCCCCTGTTTCTTGTTTGTAGGGAATAGACTCCAGGCTCCATGACCTTCCCTGAGTCATAAAAAACAGATTCGAACAGTTACTACTCAGGGAAGGGAGGGTGTGCAGAGGAAAGTGAGGAGCAGTCAAGAAACAATAGTGCAGCCTTGGGGCAGGGTCCTGGTTCCACCTCAAGGGATACACAGAACAATATCTTTAAACTGTTTTGCAGAACTAAAACCCCTACCAAATGGAAGATGTTCCAGAGAGAAGGTCACAGTTTGATAACCTCGAGAAGCTCATCAGGAGACCACGTGACACCAGATTAAAGGAACCACAGAAACTCATCAGGAGACCACCTGAGGCCAGATTAAAGGAGTGCAGGCCCTGCACACACCCTGATCCTTATCAGCAACCCTGCCCTTGAACCATGGCTATAAAACTCCTCACCAAATCCTCCCAGGTTGGGACACACAGCTTTTGAGGCACAAGCCCACCGTGCCCTCCTTTGCCTGACAAAGCAATAAGCTTATTCTTTTCTACTTCACCCAGAACTCTATCTCTGAGATTCAATATGGCACCTGTGCACAGAGGCCGAGTTTTCAGCATCAGTACCAGATATTTCGTGAAACTCAGCTGACTCAACCATCACTGACTACTCAGCAATGTTTCCAACATATGCAGAAAGGACTTCAAGGAAATGATCAGACTGCTTAACCACTGTTTCCAAATAATAATATGCCAACCTAGTTGTGAGTTGAAGCCAAAATCTGCTCTAAGCTTGCAGATAGTGTTGCCTACATTTCTAAAACTTAACCGTTTCCTCTCAGGTTGAAGGAAATAGATCTGTTGGGTTTTTTGACATTATTGTGTGTTTGCCATGGGAATTTATTACACATACCTCTAAAGTAGGTGAAGGCAAATTCCAAGTTTATCTGAAGATTAAAATAAGCTGAAAGTTGTCTTGTCCGTAGTCCCTTGGCTCTAGCAATGTTTTTTATAGGGAAGTGGAGTTGAGTGGCACAAAGCCAGATGCCTGGATCTCATCTCATAGTCCCTGAGGAAGTTCATGAGTAATAAAAGTGAACCACGAAGTGGAAGTCATTAAAAAGAGAGGTTACTGATAGAAGCATTTTGTTGAAAAGCAGTAAGTATAGGGAAAGGGAGGTGAGAGACACTACAAAATGAAAAGAGTAGCTAGAAATTTTGGACAGTTAAATCATCATTACTAACAATTGTCACAGAAAAATGATAGATTGCATAGTTACACATTCAAATATAGATTAGTGTGAAATAAAAGTCATATTTTTACAGCAAGACAAGAGAAATTTAAACAAAAAATCTTCTCTGCCCTTTGGCCGCCTCTCTCCCTGCCCTGTGCATCGTGTATCTGCATTATGCATCAGCCAGACCTCCCCCATTGGCAGGAATACCTGCTCAACTGAAAAGAGCAACACTGTCTTAGCATCAATGAGTCAACTCCTTAAAAGATAACATTCCTTCCTGATCTTGTAAGGGGTCACATGACCCATCATGATGCCACTTAGATCTGGATTATGTAAACTATCTACATAATACGATATTTGATGTATAGCCCTTTGTCTTAAAAAAATTATATAACTGTGCCTTGACTTCTAATGGGTAGAACAGTTCTCAGAGCTTTCTAAGATGCTCACACAGGTTATAATCCTCAAATCTGGCTTGAATAAAATTTTCCATTTCTTTCTAAGATCGACTGATTAATTTTTCATTGACATTAGCGATACTCTGTAATAAGGTATGTTACAAATTTCAACATTTCAACAAGAAAATTTCAATATTTTCTTGATATTTAGATGAATGTCTAGTGTCTTACAGAGGGGCAAAACCTGGTTGGGCCAGTACAGGGGTACAAAATTTGCTACCTCAAATGTGTCTCTGTATGAGGATTAATTTAGGCTGATTATTATTATTTTTTTTAACATCTTTATTGGAGTATAATTGCTTTACAATGGTATGTTAGTTTCAGCTTCACAACAAAATGAATCAGTTATATATATACATATATTCCCATATCTCTTCCCGCTTGCGTCTCCCTCCCTCCCACCCTCCCTATCCCACCCCTCCAGGCGGTCACAAAGCACCGAGCTGATCTCCCTGTGCTATGCGGCTGCTTCCCACTAGCTATCTACCTTACGTTTGGTAGTGTATATATGTCCATGCCTCTTTATCGCTTTGTCACCGTTTACCCTTCCCCCTCCCCATAGCCTCAAGTCCATTCTCTAGTAAGTCTGTGTCTTTATTCCTGTTTCACCCCTAGGTTTTTCATGACATTTTTTTTTTTCTTAAATTCCATATATATGTGTTAGCATACGGTATTTGTCTCTCTCTTTCTGACTTACTTCACTCTGTATGACAGACTCTAGGTCTATCCACCTCATTACAAATATAGGCTGATTATTTTTAAGAAACAGAACTCAGGAAGTTTTTCTTGTTACCTCCTTTTCAACTGCCTAAAAATAATTAGATAAAGGGCCTGTTCCTGGAACAGAGCTATCATCAGAGATATCTGCAAAGAATGTAGGTTAGGTGTGGTCGGGGAAACTCTTCGGGGCCTAGAGGTCAGAATCCACTTTGGGTCCCATTATCTCTGCCTGGTCCAGCAAACATTTGTTTATGAAATGTTTGCTTTTCCATCTCCATGTGAATTGCCTTCCTCCCCTATGAAGTCCCAAAACACTACCACAACATCCTCTTTTGTCTTTAGCTGAAGGCGGTATTTAAGGTGAGGATTTTGGCCATTTTGGCGAGTTACTCAGTTCTCCTGGGTCTCTCCCATGTATACATGTTAATAAGCTTTTGTTGAGATTTTCTCCTGTTAATCTGTCTCATGTCAATTGAATTCTTAGCCCAGCCAGAAGAACCTAGAGGGTAGAGGAAACTTTCTTCCTCCCTGACACCAGTAATATAACAAAGTGAAATGATAAGAACTGTGTTGATCTAGGGAATGTGGATAAGTATAGAGAAATCAGAAACCATGACACATACACAGAACTACAGGTGGTTTATCATGAATGGAGCATAGAGGTGTCAGAAGTGGCAAGACATATCTAGAGAGATAAGCAAAGACTAGATTTTAAGGAATGTAGATACCATGCTAAGGATTTTGTACTTTATCCTTAAAGATATAAGAAGGAAATGATTATGGTATATATTTTAGAAAGATCATGATAGTCATACTATACAGAATTATTTTGTCCTCAGGAGACTGAGGTCTAGGGATCATATGTCCAAAATAGGGATCTGGATTATCAAAACTGGAATTTAAACTCATTAGACTCATTTCTGGTTCACTTTAGGATGCAGCTATTGAAACCAAGCAGGACCCTTTGGGGCTCCAGCACGGAAGTCCTTCAAACTGTTGCTAATCAGGGAAGGGAGGGGATGTAGAGACAAAGGAGGAGCAGCCAAGAAACAGTACAGTAGTGCAGCCTTGGGGCAGGTCCTTGTTCCGCTCCAAGGGATACACATAACAGTATCTTTGAGCTCTTTACAGAACTAAAATCCCAACAAATGGAAGATGTTAGCATTCTTCATTCCAGAGAAGACCACCCGAGTCCTGATTAAAGGAAACAGAGAGGCTCTAGGAGACCACCTGAGACCAGATCAAAGGAGTGCAGGCCCTGCACAAACCTTAATTTTTATCAGCAACCCCACCCTTGAACCATTGCTATAAAACTCCTCACCAAATCCTCTCCGGTTGAGGCACACAGTTTTTGAGGCATGAGCCCACTGTGTCCCCCTTTGCCTGGCAAAGCAATAAAGCTATTCTTTTCTACTTCGCCCAAAACTCTGTCTCACAGATTTGATTCGGCACCGGTGCACAGAGGCCGAGTTTTTGGCACCATAATCTTATGTTATGTGATATGATGTGATTGTTTGCATTGCAAATGCAAAGTCAAGCCAGTTTATGTGCAAAGGAACTATCTTTATTTGACTGAAGATTTTTGGAGACTTGGGTTGTATATGTATAAATATATTTAAAAAATAAATATCTAATTGGGTGTTGTATATGTTTATATACTTAGTACATGAATATTGATGATGAAGATATAGCGTATGTAAAATTGCTCAATTTCTCTCTGTGAAGTCATTTCACAAGTTGACCTTCAGAATTCATTAGCATCATTACTAATTGACTCAAGTATTGACTTCTGTGACCTTTAGTAAGAACCTTAATTCAAATACTAAATTTAGCAGAAGCAGAACACTCTCTAAGGCAGTCTATTTTGTGTTGTTCAGTTTTAGTTACGGAAATATTCAAAATATACCAAAGCAGAGAGAATAGCATAACAAACCACCTTGTACCCATCTTCCAGCTTTAACAATTATTCACTCAAAGTCGGTATTATTTCACCTAAACCAGTGATCTTCAAAAATGGTCAGTCTTGCCCCCAAGTGGCCATTTGTCAATGTCTGGAGACACTTTTGGTTCTCACCGTTGGTGGTGGTGGGGGCGGTTAGCTACTGGCATCTAGTGGGTAGAGGCCAGAGATGCTGGTAAATATTCTACAATGCACATCCCCCCACCTTCCTATGACAAAGAATTACCCAGTCCAAAATGTTAGTGTTGCTGCTATCGAAATATCTTTATCTGGATCGTAACTCACTCTGTCCCTTTTCTGTATTATTGTTAGCAAACTCCAAACATCGTGTAACTTCATCTATAATTTATTTAGTGTAGAACTAAAAGAAGATTAGGGGCTGCTGAAGAATTTGAAAAACAATGAGTAGGTTGTTTTTCTATTTGTTTCTTTGCTTGCTTGCTTGTTTCTCAAACCCACCTAGCCAGCCCCTGATCTGCTTCATGTTCCAAAGAGCTGTCCTCTGCAAACCACATTTCTCAGCCTCCATTGCCAACTGGCTTCTTGTTAGGTTTGGCAAGTGGGAGGCCCTGGATAGAGAATGCTTCCGGTGACATCTCCAACAATTTCCTGAGTGGATCCAGCTCTTGCCGGCAGTCAGCTCTACTGAGTTGAATAGTGCCCCCCCCCCGCCCCCAAATTCATGCCCACCTGGAACCTGTGAATGTAACCTTATTGGGATATAGGGTCTTTGCAGATTTAATTAACTTCAGATGAGGTCGTACTAGGTTAGGGTTGGCCCTAAATCCAATGACTGATGTCTTCATAAGAAGAAAGAAATTTAAAGACACAGAGGAGACAGAGCCACAGAGAGAAGATGGCCATATGAAAGTGAAGGCAGAAACTGGAGTCACGCAGCAACAAGCCAAGGAATGCCAAGGATTGGTGGCAACCACTAGAAGCTAGGAAGAGGCGAGGAGACGTCTTCCCTCGAGCCTTCAGGAGGAGTGTGCTGCTGCTGACAACTTGATTTTGGATCTCAGGACCCCTGAACTGTAAGAGAATGAACTTCTGTTGTTTTAAGCCACGCAGTTTATGATAAGTTATTATGGCAGCCCAAGGAAACTAACACACCATCCCTTCATGGTCCTAGTTCCCAATGGGGGCACCTCTGTGATTCCAGCTTCTACTTGGAAGCCCTAGCTCCTCAACACGAGTATCCTTTTATTCTTTCAGCCCTACTGATGGTAGTTGCCCCATACAGTCGGTAATTTCTGAGTTGGCTCACCATCCTTAGTTTTATTTCTTCTAATGTCTTTATATCTAGTTCCCTATACTAATACCTTGTAATAAACTACTTAGTGTCATTTGTGCTTTCCTTACTGGATCCTTATACATAGGGAAAATATAGTACCAAATTTAGTAATTTTTGTAGAAAGTATTATTGGGAAATACTTGTGTTTCCTTAATTTCTCTGTTAAATATATTCTATAGGCTGGCTTCTATACAAAAGGATTATTTTGATTCTATTTAATATTTTGTATTTTTATGTACAATCTGATATAAATCAACCTGCATAAGCATTATCATTTAACACTTTCTATTTGGGCAATACTTTGCAAACATGAGTTGATTTTTGAAAGAAACACTAATTTTTACAGGAATATAATGCAAAACTATAAACCAGGGGGTCTGCAAACTTTTTCTGTAAATGTCCATATAGTAAATGTTTTAGGCTTTGCAGGCCATATGGTCTTTACCATAACTACTCAACACTGCTGCTATAGCGTGCAGGCAGTCACAGTCAATATGTAAATAAGTGAGCATGGCTGTCTTCCAATAAAACTTTTATTTACAAAGAAAGGTGGTGGGCCTGATTTGTCCTATAGGCCATAGTTTTCTGACCTCATTATAAACTATCTAGACTTTTGAATGCATATTTTCCCATTGATATCACACATACACACCACATGCATCTATATTGTTTTACACACAGAGAAAAAAATATAGCTTCTTTCCCTTAAGAAAGTCAACTTTTCCAAGACCTGCTAGCCTTTACTTTCTCAGTATTTCATTATTTTAAAAGATCGATATCTTGGAAAAAGAGTCATTAGGCCAAAACATTAGACCTCCGGGATAAACCTGCAGAAAATTGATTGAAGGAACAAGCCAACTAACTCTTTTGTAAAAGTCTGCCTACACTCTTATTGTGAAGGATGAATAATATCTCAACAACTGGCCAGGATTTATTTTTTTTAGTATCAAATTTTTGGTCCACTCCCAAACACTCCTAAAAACACAAATCAAATATTTTAAAAAGTAAATAGTTTTGGCCACACACATATAGCAAAGAACATATGACTTATTTATATTTCCACTAGACTTAGATATTTTTAAGGCATACTCTAATTTGTTATATTGTTCTTGATATCTAACTTAGTTCCTGGCTCCCAGTAAGTTATCAAATAATATTTGTTGAATAAATGAACATATTATTCTAAGATGGTAAGATAGCTCTAATCATATGTCACAGAATCTAAGATGGGTAATTTCATAAATATACAGGTTAAAAATTGGCCTATGGAGACAGAAGATCACTTGTTTCAAAGGAGAAATCTATAAATCTGAATGTGGAAAGAGGTGCTAACAGGTGCTAATTTACATCGAGGTCAATTCTTCTCTTTGAATTGGTTTCTCTCTGTCAGGAACAGGCAGATCCAATATCCACAGGCACATAAAAATATGGAGTTATGTTCTGGGGTTAACCGAGTCTGACATTATGGTAGACTTCAACAGAATTTAAGGTTGAGCTCTCCTTCCAGGTGCCAGAATGTCATACAATAGTCCACCGTAACCATGCATGTAGGCAGTCCTAAACAGGCTGCTTAGTTCCTGAGTATCTAAATTTGTGACAATTTGTGAATGAATCACCATGCCCTCCATAGAACTTGGCAACTGGATCAGCGCTTCTGCATCTGGCATTGTACACAATTTGCATATTGTGGAAGTGAAACACTTTGCAATCTCTGAAGCCCATCTCATTATGTTGTGATGAGCTCATAGCCATGTGCTTTCCATCTTTAGTTCTAATTTCAGGGCAGCCGTACTTAAAACCTAAGGACATACATACATAGCTTATGGATAATGATTGGCTAAACTGTTTTTACTTTGGTAAACTTAAGATGTTAAATTAAGAACGACTCAACTAACTAGAGTGGAAAAGAGGACAGGCAAAAGTTTTCCCTCCTTAATACCAATTTTTAGAAAATAAAAAAATTTTTGAAATACCTGAGTTACTTTAAATGAGAAGAGTGCTGGAAAGGGTTATTAAAATTTAAACTACCTCCAAAATTTACATTTAGTTTCCATAAAACACTTTTAGCTATCATAAATTCATAGGAATCATGTGCTAAAAATGTGTTTCTAAACTATGACAACAATTATATTTCTTCTATTCTATATAAAGTTTGATTTTTTAATTTAAAAACAAGAAATAAATGAGCATATGGGAGTAGGTTTTTTGTTTTGTTTTGTTTTTTGTTTTTTTTTTTTTTTTTTGGCAAATCTGTTTAACATATATATTTAAAATTAGAACTAAGAGAACATTTATATATATATGCCATGGTGCCAGTATCCATTACTTAGATTACAGACATACAAGCAGAAGAGCACATAACCATATGCTGTCCATTACTACTAGAATTCTAAATGCATGGACAACTACTGTTTTAGAAATGTATCCTAGAACCAAAGATTTTGGCTTCAGTATTCAGCTCCCCTACAGACTTATTAGTTCTCGAACCTTTCTCTTAGCGAATGGTAATTTTGAGAACTGGAATTTGGAATTTAATAGGTTTATTGTGAATATACCTTTGTGATATGCTATTTCAAAATTGTTTTTGAGGAAAGACTATTAATTAGGAATGTTCAGAGTATTCCCATAGTATGAGGAAAGAGGCAACATAAATATAAAAAAAATATATCTTCTACAGGCTTATGGAATATTTGTCTGAATAATATCATGTGGCCAATATGTTTTGTGTCTTCACATATCCACAAATGCATTTTGATGTTTTTAAAAGTCAATAAAAACTTTGTTGATGGATTGTCACATGTTTAAATTAATGTGTTATCTATTCATGGAATTATTTTGGTTCTGTGGAAAAGAAGAAAAATATACATACATATACACATATATGTACAAAAAGCACACTTTCTTTTTACAAATTGCTTTGAAAATAAAAAGTAGAATTCAGTCAATGAACTCATGTTTTTAGTTAAATCGATTTGATCCTTTAGACTGCTAAGCAATTATTCATTTTCTCACACTGATTTTTGCGCTGATAGATGTAGCATAAAGGCCTTGATCTCGATAAACTTCATTTTGTGACTTTGGGTTAACTTTGTTGGGCCTCTGTTTCTCCATCTCTAAAATCAGGAATTTAGACATGTTACTTAAACTCTTTTATCTTTAATTATAGTGTTAATTATTACCTCAGAGGGATTAATTATAGAATCTCTGTCATAGAGTTACTGTGGGAAATAAATGAGATCATATAGTTAAAGCATTTAACAGTTTCTAGCACATAGCCCATGCTCAAAAAAATAACAATGTATTATCCAGGATTTTCAGTTTAGAGTTATAAAAACATAAAAGAGGAATGAATTGGCCCACATCGTCGAAAGCCCAGTGACAGAGCTTCCCTGGGCCTGGCTAGATACAGATGTCCAAAATGTCACTGACACTTCTTTCCATCTCTCAGATCTGCTTCCTGTACTGGCTTCATTCTCATATTGGGTCTTGACATGATAGGAGAATACTGATATTTACAATTTGTTTTTACAGAGGCGAAGGAAACATCATTCCCTGTAGTTCTGTCAACAGTCTCAGAAGGATTCTTGGGTGGCAAATCTGTGAGGCCAGGAAGAAGGAGCACTCTGGGAAACAATAAGGGGTCCATTTTGGGGATGGTGTGGTAGGATTAGCCCTGCTCTGAAACTCCTGGGCTAAGCAGGATTACTATGGAATAACTGCAGGTCATTTAAGAAAAGAAGACATACTCAGAAGACAAAAAGACAAGTATACTACAGTTACAACTTATAGAAATTATTTTAGTAATAAGTAGACTAACTCAAATGTCTCCAGCTGAATCTTTCTTTTACCATTTTTTTCCTATTATTCTTTTCTGGGTTGTCACTATATTCTCCAAGATCCTCTTCTACTTTGTAGCTTACCGTGGGCTAGTTATAAACATTAGAATGACTTTTACCTAACTAGGTAAATGATAGCAGAAGTTAAACCCATAGAAGTCCATGTTTTACAAATTTGCTCAAGGTTACCTAAAAAATACAATGAAGATCTAAACCTGGTTGGAATGACTTTTAGGAAGTAATAACCATGGAAACGCTACACTTATTCAAATACGCATGGGAAATAAATATTTATTTTAATGTTTAAACCTGGGATAAAAGTGATCACTGATGATACAAAAATAACATGGTACAGAGGATAAAAGCATGGGTGAAAACACTTTCTTCTTATTTGTAGCTTAACTCCTAGGTACTTCTACCAAAAAGGAATTTTTTTTTTGAGTTTAGAATTAGAGTGGACAATTAAAGATTCCACAATACTTTTCATGTGAAGGAAAGTATTTTTCTTGTCTCTTCCTTAGCTAACAGAATCTCAGTTAAGAATTAAGAGCAGAGCCTACTCTTTAGGGTTATTTATGGATATTTTCAGCTAAGGCAGTATTTATCGTTTCCATATGAAAAACAAATCATGAAATTTTATAATCTTGTGCTGTGATGGCATTTTGATGGAAGACACAAATGTAACATTTGATGCTGTAATTTAAAACAAAAAGAGATATCTTCTTTAACTTTACTTATGTGACCATGATTTTTTAAAATAACCTTTTAATTCAAAAATAGTTGTAGATTTATAGAAAAGTGCTAAGATAACTGAGTTCTCATATACCCCATATCCAGTATTCCCTGTTATTAACATCTTATATTAAGTATGGTGCACTTGTCACAATTAATGAACCAATATTGATGCATTATTACTAACTAAGAATTCCTTCCTTTTTACTAATGTCTTTTTGGATCAAACCCAGGGTAACGCAGTGAAAGCACTGAGTCCTAACCATTGGACTGCTAAGGAATTCCCACTAGTGTCCTTTTTCTTCTACTCTAGGGTCCCATCTGTGATACTAAATTACATTTAATCATCTTGTCTCCTTAGCTTTCCCTTGACTGTGACAGTCTCTCAGACTTTCCTTGTTTTTGATGACTTTAAGATTTTGAAGAAGTACTGGCCAAGCATTTTGTAGAATGCCCTTCGATTTGGACTTTTCTGATGTTTTTCTCATGATTAGACAGCATTATGGGTTTTTAAGAGGAAGACCATAGAGGTAAGATGTCTAGTTTTTTCTTATGATTGCACAAAATTATAACAAAAGAAAAAGGGGAATAAATTAGCATTAGCTTTTTAAATAACTCAAAAAAATTAACCTATTTTTGAAGTTGAGAGTATCTTACTGACTGTCTTTCTCCAAGAAATGCCATACTATTTTGTCCAAAATTCAGTATAGATCAAATTCAAGATATGGAAAATACAAATTGTAATAAAATAAGGGAGATTTTTTTTTTTCTAAAACTCAATGGGAGAGGAAGTCTTTACCATATGCCTGTATAGAAAACTGTGATTAGGCTCATGTTATTTTATTTTTTAAAAGCTTACTTAGAATTAAGATACTTAATGGGTTATGTTTTTTAGTGGTGGGGGAATCAAAATTGCACAAAACTACAAGCAAATAGAGTCCTATGATTTTGAAAGAACTCAAATTTCCAAACCCTAAGTTGAAAATCACATACTAAAGTTACAGATCATCAAAAGTGAACCTCTGAAGACATAACCATGGGTCCTTTGATAGCAGAATGAAATATCCTTTGGAAAAAAAACCCTTAGGTCAGTATTTTAAAAATAAAATTACATATTATGTTTCTGGTTAAAGATGGTAAAGTGAAGCCAGTTTTCACTATCTTCCATGAAATCATCCCAAATGAAGTAAATTGTGACGTGGAAATAGAGAGAAAGAAAATATTTCCAAAGAAGCAATCACAACCTTCAGTCAATCACAAGTATTGAAGTACAGTCAATTCTCATTATTTGTGGTAGTTATATTCTATAAAGTCACCACAAACACTGGATTAGTGAATACTGAACCATTACTCCTAGGGGAAATACAGGGTTAGACTCCTGTGAATTTCCAGTCACAATATTTTCATCATCTGATGAATATATAACCTTGTTTTATGTATGTTTCCATTTAAAGACACTATATATATATATATATATATATGATTTTTTAAAAATTTCTTTTAATTTTAAATTGTCCTAAAATGGTAGGGCACCCAAGGAACAGTCAAAAAGTAAGCTGTTTACAAGAGACACGTATAAAGCAAGAGTACAAAAAGTTTGAACATAAATGAATGTGAAAAAATAGGAAAATAAAGACAAAAGGAAGAGTTATCAACTAAAATAGACATTAAGTCATTATTATATTTACAATGGTTACTTCATACATAGTGAATATTTCAATTCTGAACTTGTATGGATCTACCAACATGGTTCATAATATTTAAGCAAAAAAATGTAAAAGAGTGACAAGGAGCCCTTAACAAAGAAACCAATATTTTAGAAGATTTTAACACAATTATTCCAAAAAGTATTAAATTAAATGGATAAAATATAACAAATACATAATCTTTAATAAAAATGAAAGTAAATTAGAAACACATTTTGGGAAAATATGAAAAGATAATTAAAAATCTTCAAAAGATTTTCAAAACTAATAGGTCAAAAATATATTAGAATAAAGATAAATCTTATAACCAAACAATAACAAAAACACTCCAAATCAAATTTGAAAGTTGCAACTAGAGCTGAGAAATTATAGGTTTAAATGCTTACACTAGAAAACCAGTCAGGATGAAAACTAATGAGCTAATTATCACATTTAAGTGGTTATCAAGAAACAATAGAAGAAATATAAAAAAAAACAAAAAAAGACAAAGGGAATATATGGTGAACAATGTCACAAGTTAATTGTGTAAAAGACAAACATTTGATGCAACTCTAGTGACATTTAGCAAGGGAAAAACAGCAAAGAAATAAACAATATTGAGATTTACTTTCAATGACAAAACCAGAGGAGCTGCACAAATTAAACAGATACTAAGTAAAAATATGCAAAACATTATGATAATAGGTCTTTGGAATTAGCCATCTGTAGAAAATCCACTTTCTTTCTGTTCAGTGGTGAATGGTGGTACCTTCATATCTAGCTCATGCACTTATCTAGTATTGCCCATGACTTAGTTTCATCCTGTCAATATTCATCCAGGAAAGTAAATACCAGTTCTCTGCTACAGTATTTTCTATAAAGATGTAGATTACTATAAATGCTATAAAGAACACCACTTACCTTGGCCACTAAATCTTTGCTCCTAAGCATCAACAACTCACAACAAGCTAAGTAAAGGGAAACATTCCAAAGTGGTGAGAAGGAAATAAAGTACTTCCTCTTGTAATGAAGACTAACTTGTTCTGTTTTATCCTTCCTGCTGAGAATATCTAGAAAAGTTGGAGAAATTATGAAACAGAAACAACCATTGGAAGACCTTGTTGATCAGCAAAGAGAAAGAGTAAACTCTGGAGATAATCCCAGATTTTGTGTTAAATTTCCCATTGAAACATTTACTAATATTTAAAGATGCAGCTAAGAGTCTGAGAAAGAGTGATTTCAGACTCCTAGGGATTTGTAAACAACAATGGAATTCAGGTCCTGCCAAAAGGAGGGGCTGGTGAAAACATCCAGAAAAGCTACAAGCTAGAGACAAAACCCTGCTGTGAAAGGAAGCCAACAAATACAGATCTTTAGGGGAAAGCCTCATTAACTAGATCCTCAAATTATTTCTACATTATCTAAAATGAAATGTGCAGTACTAAATAAAACATAACCATGCATAAAAGAAAAAACAGAAAAGAATTACACTCAATATTTTTGAGAGAATGAGTGAACAGGAAGATATATCTCTATCTCTATTTCTCTCTCTCCAGAAGGCAGCTAAAGGAGCACATGGAAGGCAATTACAGAAAAGAACATACGAGACATGTATATCAGCAACAAAATCCAGATAGGTAAATTCTGAAACATATGCTAGTAAAATGATTAAACTTAAAAGACAGAGAAAAGCTCCTGTGGACCTCCAGGTAAAAAGAATGTCACTTACAAAGGAAAAAAAAAATCAAGTTTAAATCTGACTTCTAGACAACAACACACAAAGTAAAGCAACAGAGAAGCAACATTTCCAAGGAATATAAGAAAATAAGATGAGAATCAAGGAGTTTATATGTTGCTAATGTGTCCTTCAAGTACAAGGCTAAAGAAGAACATCGTTATACATACACGCCAGACTCAGAGAGTTCTGTATTGTCCTTATAAACACTTCCAAATCTACTATATTCATGTAACTAGAGAATATAAGCTTCATAAACCCATTGATGACAGGAGATACTTCAGAAAGATGACTACTAGTGAACATTAAATGGATATAATGGTTGGTTTAGATCAAGGACGCACGCAATTGGAGGTAAGAACTGAAGACTCAAATATAAATGTTATTTGTTCCATCAAATAGATGTAATGGAATCTTAAAAATTGAGGAGAATTAAAATGTAGAATAAACACACTGTGTGCATTTAGATAATATGTGCGTAGGAAGGAATAACAGTTCAAGCTCACAAACCAAAGATATGACTAAATAAGGAAAAGAAAAATAATAGCATTACATTAGAATATTGGTTTAAGGTAACAACTAGGAAATATTCTAAACCTTTGTAAGTGCAAAAAGAAAACCCAAATGAGGAGACCAGAGAGTGAAATACCACATATTAAACATAATATAGAGCAATCTAACAGAGCTGAATCTAATTTTATCAGCCATCCCAATAAAAGCAAATAGGCTTGCCTCACCTATTAAATGGAAATTATTTTCAGAGTAGCTCATAAGGCAAAAGCCAAGTCTATGCTGAAATGAAGAGATATAACTTTTAAAAGGTGATTCAGAAAGGCTAAATATAAAGGGATAAGAAAAAGAATGTCAGGAGACTAAAAAAAAGGAGGAAGTGGTGTTTGTGATCTTGATACTTGGCAAGGCAGAATTCAGGTCAAAATAATCACAATATAGACATAATAGCTGTGAATATCTATGCACTAAATAACATGCCTACACACAGCAGAGATTAGATGAGATACTAGGAATAATAGAAACACACCAAAAACATGAGTTCTTAACACACTACTTTCAAATCAAGACAAGTGAACTGAAAATCACTAGATACAAAAGACCTAAGCACACTAATTATTAAAGTCTAATGGAGTATACATAAAACTTTTCACTCCGATAATTGAGGATGCACATTTTTTCTCAAATGGATTTGGGACATTTATGAGATTAATTGGGTCAGAAAGAAAAGCTCAATGTGTATAAACAATATAAACAGTATACTTGGTTCACATTTCAATATGTAGAGTCAATATATTTTTAAAAAGATAATTCTATTTGGAAATTAAAAATTCAATACTGCATTTTAGATTTTATGGGATACAATTAAAGCAGTGATGGAATAGTCACACCCTTAAATATTCATATCAACATAAATGAAAAAGATGAAAACACATTAATTACATATCCCACTCAAAAAGCTAATAACAACAAAATAAAGTCAAAGAGAGCAAAGGAAGGAAATAATAGGGCTTACAACAGAAATTAATGCATTAGAAACCAGAAAAGTAGTACTACTTATAAATGAATGTCTTATTTCTGTGAAAAGTTAATGAAACAGATATCCTCAGCTAAACTAACCTAGAAAAAAAGTACAATTCACAGTAAGTTTGAAATAACGACTGAAACAGAGGACATCATTTGCAAAACTCTTTTCAAGTAAACTTGAAATTCTCTGTGAAATGGATGATTTATTAGGAAATATAATTTACCAAAATGTATCCCTATAGAAAAAAATTCCAAATTAATTTTCATGGAAGAAATAGAGAGGGTTATCAAAGAACTGCCCTCTAAAAAAAAAGGAGCAGGTTCAGTTGTTTTAAGAGGAATCCTCCTACATCCTCAAAGAACAGATGCTGCTAACTTTACCTAAACTCTTCCAGAGCATAGACAAAGAAGGAAAATGTATAATTAAAGAAATTTGGGGTTTTATTTATTTTTTATTGTGATAAGAACACAACGTGAGATCTACCCTCTTAAACTTCTACGTGTACAATACAGTATTGTTAACTCTAGTCACTATGTTGTACATCAAATCTCTAAAACTTAATCATCTTGCATAACTGACACTTCATACCTTGTTGATTTTCTATTTTATATATAGTAGTGTGTATATGTTAATCCCAAACTCCTAATTTATCCCTCCCCCTCCCACATTTCCCCTTTGGTAACCATAAGTTTGTTTTCTATGTCTGTGAGTCTATTTCTGTTTTGTAAATAAGTTAATTTGTATCATTTTTTTTAGATTCCAAAAATCAGTGATATCATGATATTTGTCTTTCTCTGTCCATGTAAATAGTGCAGCTATGAACATTGGGGCGCATTTATCTTTTTGAGTTATAGTTTTTGTCTTTTCCGGATATATGCCCAGGAGTGGGATTGCTGGATCATATGATAACTCTATTTTTAGTTTATTAAGGAACCTCCATACCTTTTTCCGTAGTGGCTGCATCATTTTGCATTCCCACCAACAGTATAGGAGGGTTCCCTTTTCTCCACACCTTAAGAGGGTAAATCTTATGTGTTCTCACCACACACACACACACACACACACACACACACACACAAAGAAAATGGTAATTATGTAACGCGATAGATATGTTAATTAGCTTGACTGCGGTGATAATTTCACAATGCATATATATGTAAAAACATTAGGTTGTACACCTTAAGTGTATACATTTTTGTCAATTTTGCCACAATAAAGCTGAGGAAAAGAATATCTAGATACGTGGGAAAACTACAAGCAAAGCAGAAAAACTGCAATGCAAAATTTAGGGTAAATTTCTGCTTCTAGCCATGATGGAATAATAGCGACCAAAATAATCATTTCACTTTAAACATCTAAAAAAATGGACAAAATACACAAAACAAAAGTTTTCAGAAATTGAGCAATTCACAGCACAGGACAGCAATCCCTGAGACAGGAAACCAATTAGGTGAGCCTTAGGATTGCCCCAGTTTACTGCGTAGAGTGAGTATCCAGGCTGCAGTTCACAGGAGCTTGAGGGGAGATACCTAAGAACCAGAGAGGCTAGAGTTTGCAAGTTAGAGTACTAGTGAAGAAAGATCTGCACAGAAAGAAAATAACCACACAGAGAAAAAGCTCAAGAGAATTGCAGAGGGTTCCATGGGAACCCTCAGCCGGACAGCTCAGTGCCTGAAAGGGAGGAAAGACCCCCTGGAAAGAAGCAGACAAAACTATTACCAAAGCTTATCAAGGGCCAGGAGGAGTTTGTGTTCTTCAGCAATAAAGAGAAAAAGATCTTGAATATTAAAAATCTAGAATGCTAAGAAGGGTATGTTCTTAGTAGTATTTTAAGTTGGATGGTTGATTTTATATATATATATATGTATCATAATATAGTATGTAATATATTATTGATATTATTGATTATATTGATACTATATTGGTTACACTGATATTGAAAATAATATCTATATCTAATATAGATATCCTATATAGTTATATATATAATATATATATCTCCTTTGTCCTTTTAAATACCCACTGATATTGAAAATAATATCTATATGTAATATAGATATCCTATATAGTTATATATTTTATATATATATATCTCCTTTGTCTTTTAAAAATTAAATGTGTTCATTTTTAGTTTATGGTTTTTATTAATGGAGATTTTTGTAACTGAATTTGACAGTAAGGACATGTGAATGCCATTTCATTAATCTAATGAAATAAGAAAGTCTGTAATTTCTTCTCCTAACCCTGTATTTCTTGGCAAATCAACAGACAAGGAAGGAAATCTTAGAAACAGCTGAAGTTGTAATTGTCCCAAATTATTTTTTTCAGTCTCTACCTTGTTAATTTTGGGGGAAAAACAATTCTATATTGGAAAAGATTTCCTTCGATCTGACCCTGCATCACCTGCCTGTAATGTCTCCTTCATATTCTGGCAGGGAAAAAAGGATCAGTGGTGAAAACAACAGATGGGAGGACCTATTTTCTTGGTAATGATGCCTCTGTAATTCTGTGGGTTTGATTGAGGCTATCAGTCAACAGCTTCTAGATAATTTGCATTAAGGATATTTTAAATGTCTAGTTTATTCAATGTCAATTTTCTGTCTTTAATGCACAATTATGAAGGAATACTAGCTTTTGTCTTTTTTAAACTAAAAGCTGGATTTCACCTCGGTAGCACACCACACACCAGGGCTGCCATCATTCCAATAATGGAGCGTCACTCTAACCTTTGAGTCTGAGAGGGCAAAAACAATTTCTACTATATCCCTTTTCTCAGCCACTCTTCTTTTATCCTTCACATTTGGGTTGCTTGAGAAAGATAATAGTATTTCTTAGATTTTTCGCTTGAAAAATCAGGTATTGAAAGAAATATCTGTAACAATTCAAATTACAAATGCACCAAAACCTGGTTATACCCATTTCTTAAAAATCCACAAAGGGATTTTTTTTTTTATCAAAGAAAAAAATCCTGCTTTTGCCTGAAATATTTGAAAAAATATGCTAAAATAAAATACAACCAGAATGAGAGGATTACTTGTTCTGTGTTCAAAGATACTTCTCAATATTTACTGTAGTCTTTGTCACAAATGAGTTTGTAATTATTTGAGGAAGCAAAGTGGTATAGAAATCTGATAAAAGTATATTAAGAATGAGCAGATGAAAATATCTGAAAGAAAAAATATTTTTGCTTTATGCCCTTAAAAGAAGCATCATAAACAGAAAGTTACAAAAATCCCCACTAATAGAAATGACCAACTAGAAAAATAAATGTATTTAATTTTAAAAGGACAAGGATAAAATATATTTCAAAATAAGAAAGTGGCACAGTTAACACAACCTATTTATAGAAATATGCAGTACAATATGTTGAAAAATCCCATTAGTACCGATAAATTTGGGGCAGACTTACTTAAAGCAGTGTGTATAGTTTTCCATTTTTATAACATACAGTTAAATGTCCCTTGTATTTAGTAAGTGATGAAAGGTATTTCAATTGATTTAAGAATAATGTTTAATTCTTTTCAATGAATTATGCACCCAAATAAAAAGTAATCTAGGGTATTCTGAGAAGACATCATCATATATGAATTAAGTTCTGGAAAACAAAGAAGTAAACTTTAAAATCAGTTGAAAATTGCTTTGCCAGGATTTTGTGGGCTCATCTAAATATAGTAATGATTTCCTCATAATGTACTTCTCTCATTTTCCCCCTTTCTGAGACCACTTCATTATATAGTTTCTAAAAGAAATTATAATGTTTGATTTTTTAAAATGAAGGCAATATGTTCTTTGATATTTTCTTCTTGATTAAAAATGAATTAGCTAATCATGCATACTTCAACACCTTAAACTTACATGAAAATTAAGTATGCAAGGTATGCAGGATATCCTTTTGGTAAGCAAAAAATAATTTTGTCCTGAAGTAAAATGACTTGTTGTTCAAGAATGAGAAAGAGGAAATGTACAACAAAATTTGCATGGAAGGGGAAAGTTGTACAAAGTTTGCAAAAAAGGAATTTATTTGCCTTGGTCAAAGCTAGCTAAGATTTGATGGATTTATATATAAGATTTTTTAAAAAAAGAGCTTTAGTATAAAATATTGTACTGATACAAAACTAGAATTTGGTTTTCTCTCTGTTAAAACAACAAGTTTTTCTAGGATCATTGGTCTTCTCTTAATAAGCGGTTGTAACAGGTACTTTCTGTACTTTCTAAATAATCTGCCTAGAAGGTAAAGATTTTATGTTTTATCAGAATAACATCCTGCGCTTTGTGTTGACTTTATCATGCCCTTGATTATTTAAGAAAACAAAGTCTTCTCTTTTGAAAGAGTGAAGGTTTTATAAAATCATGTTACCTCCTATATTTACTTTTGAAAACTTTTATAGCCACTTTGGTTAAATGGGGAGCCAAATATGGCTTCTCAGTGACCCATGACTCTATTTAATCAAGTGCTCAAACCCGACAATCTTTGACATTTTGCATTCTAGAAAACAAATCCTAAATGATATCTTCTGGATCTCAAACTGTTTTTGAGAGTTCCCAGAGGACCCCTGGAAAATCACAAATGATCTTTCACCTTGTAAAAAGAGTGGGGCTAGAAATAATTAGGTTTATTTGATATGTTAGAGTTGCATAGGAAGTGTTATCAAATCAGAGGAGATGCTTAACATTTCCTAGTTTATATTTGTATGGGGAAGATGTTACTAACATAAATATTTCAGAAATTGTATGAAGTTCTTAGAGATTTGTCAATGTCATTGCTGTCCATGATATGTCCTGGTACTGCTTTGCCTGATATTAGACTACAAGAGTATAGTATTATTGGTCATTTTGTTGATCACAAAATAGGTTATTTTGATCACAAATTCAGTTATTTTTTCAAATGTTGTATAACACAGAAACAACCAAATTTCCTTGTCAATTGCATTTATTTTTATAATTAAGTCTCATCAGATATTTTTACTCTTTTGGCATCCACAGATAGTTTTCTGCTTTACTCTGAGGCTTCCCAGAAAGTCTGCCATCAGACTAGAATGCTAGTTTTCAACAAAAAAGATTGTCTATGATCTCTGTGGAGAGGACCATTCCAAGTACTCTGGAGCACAGACTTCTCATAGCCTTGCTTAAATACCTGAGGTCAAACCATTGTATTGAGTCAGGATTTGTAGAACTTTAGTAGAGAAGTTGATGAGTTCATGAAACTGCTCATTCTAGATGGAGCCGAACAAGAATTAATTGCATGGCACTGAATGAACTTATGCAGGATAATTGTCAGTTTTGTTTGGAATATTGATGTTATTCTATTTTCTGAAAAAAGGAACCCTTTTTACTTTAGCTAGAATTTATAACAATTTAGTAGCTTATAATTTTATAAACAGAGATGCAACATTCATTTTTTCTCCTGGCCTGATCCTTGCAGAATTCAGAAACTCCTAATTGAACGTTCTTATTTTCATGGCAAAATAATTGTTTTCATGGTTTTAATAAGAAACTGTTCTCCTCATCAACAGAACATAATTGGAAACATTGGTTACATAACTAAGGCTTTGACTGGAATATCATATTTGAGAATCATGCTCATAGAATCAAATTTGAACAAACACTCCTGAAGAGCTAAAGTTGACTTTTTGAAACCAATGCTTACAAAGCCCTCTTGGGAAAGCCTGCCTGGCACCTAGCTTAGAGGATCCCCAGCCTTTCAGGTGAGTAAGGAAGTCTGCTTCCTCGCAGGCCCAGGAATATTAAGATATTTGAGGGGCTTTGAGAAGAAAGGAATTTTACCCAAATCAATAGGTACTGCAAGTGAAATCTGGTGGTGAGTTCTCGGCTTGGCTTACTAGACTCAAGAGTATTTTAAAAGTCCACTATAACATTCCTTATAAAAACTTGCAGCAAAGCGAGATTTAAAGGGCCTATTTAGTAACTTGCCATTCTTGCTGTACCTGTGTATATAATCAGACAAAACTAATGAGACAGACTTATTTAGTGACCAAGAATAACCTTTCTTGACATTATCCTTGATGAAAAAGTGTGTGACTGTAGAGAGAAATTTCTATTTCAACTGTGAACTATAGCACACTGTTCTGGGTTATCATATTCTGGTCCTGTTCATTGTCTTTGAGCTATTTTTCAACTGCATGCTTTTATTATCTACCTGCATGTTGGACCTATCATCTTGCACATATTGTCAAACATATTATCTGGCTACAACTTTCCAAACGAACATTTCCAATTTTTCTCCCTCCCTCCAGACTTGGCATCACTGAGAACTGAAACCTGACTGGCGAGATCCCTATAGAAACTCTAGGTTGCTTTGAGGTTGGCCCTTTCTCCCAGGAGCTGAAGAAGCACTGAGAGTTAAAGCCCAATGACTTCATATACACAACAAAGGACATGTCCCTGCAACTGATCACACATGGGCTGGGTTTCTTCCTGTGAAAGTCACTGTCTGGGTCACTAGGCAAATCTGGAAAAATGTTCAGATCATGCAGGTGGTTACATAAGAGATAAGCAAGACTGGGCAACACCACCAAGAGCACTGATACCATAGCTTCAAGAAACTCAAAAAGCTGTGCTATACGATCAGAACATTTCTACCCACCAATCTCTTGGATGGTTTAATATACTAATGTTTAATGTAACATGTTATATTAATATTTCTCTTTTTCATTTTAGGTATCCCTCTCTTAACATGCCTGACACTAAAACAAGTGACCTTTGCTAGCAGCCCTCAACAGATGGGTCAACTGATTTTTCAGAAACACTGCCAAGAGCAGTCCTCAGTACCCATGTTTACCTATGACAAGGCCAAACACAGACCCTCCAAATTCCCATTTTTTGTCTCGTAAATTAGCTAAATTGTTACTTCACTGATCAATAGAAACAAAGCATTGCCTCCTTTTCTCAACCCCCTGACTTTTGCCCCGCCCCCCCTTCCTCCAGCCTGAGTTAGCATACAGCCCTCCTTAAAGGCTCCTCCAGGAAAGCAGGTTGGTCTCAGGCCAAGTCTGGAGGGAGAGAGAACACTGTCTGATCAAGCCATGCTTTCATTCTGCTTTCCAAACCCAGTTCTTTCTAGCCTTGCTTACACCTCTCTATAAAAGAAACCTATTTGCCTAACTCTTTGAGATCCTCTCAGATCTTATAGTCACAGCATCCTATTACAATAGTCCTTGTTCTCTTACTATAAAAATCCCTTCTTTCCTGCTTGCAATAATGTTTTTGAATAAAGTATCTCCTGAGTAAGGAAAAAATCCATTTTACCATATATGCATAGGTCTATTTCCGTACTCTATTCTGTCCCATTACACTATGTGTCTACACTTTTACCAATAAAACACAATATTGATTACTGTAGCTTTACATTAATTTTTGAAATCAGGTTGCAAGAGTCTCCCAATTTTGTTCTTCTTCATTAAAAAAAATCAGTATGTCTAGGGTTTTTGTGTTTTCATATAAATTTTAGAATCATCTTGTTACATTCTATAAAAACACCTGTTGGAATTCTGAATAAGATTGCATTGAATCTTTAGATTAATTTGGGGAGAACTGACAACTTGACATATTGAGCCTTTCAGTATCTGAACACAAACAGAGCTCTCATACATTTTTTGGTGAAAATGTTAAACGATACAGCAACTTTGGAAAATAATCCGGCAGTTTTTGTATTTTTAAATACATACTTAGGGGAGACCTTCAAGATGGCAGAAGAGTAATAAGTGGAGATCAACTTCCTCCACACAAATACATCAGAAATACACCTATATGTGGAACAACTCCTACAAAACACCTACTGAACGCTGGCAGAAGACCTCAGACCTCCCAAAAGGCCAGAAACTCCCCACGAACCGCGGTAGGGCAAAAGAAAAAACAGAGACAAAGAATAGGGACGGGACCAGCACCAGTGGGAGGGAGCTGTGAAGGAGGAAAGGTTTCCACACAGTAGGAAGCCCCTTCATGGGCAGAGACTGCGGGTGGCGGAGGGGGGAAGCTTCCGAGCCACGGAGGAGAGCGCAGCCACAGGGGTGCAGAGGGAAAAGCGGAGAGATTCCCGCACAGAGGATCGGTGCCGACCAGCACTCACCAGCCCGAGAGGCTTGTCTGCTCACCCACCAGGGCGGGCAGGGGCTGGGAGCTGAGGCTCGGGCTTTGGAGGTCGGATCCCAGGGAGAGGACTGTGGTTGGCTGCATGAACACACCCTGAAGGGAGCTAGTGCACCACAGCTAGCCGGAGGGAGTCCGGGAAAAAGTCTGGGGCTGCCGAAGAGGCAAGAGACCATTGTTTTGGGGTGCATGAGGAGAGGGGATTCAGAGCACCGCCTAAATGAGGTCCAGAGACAGGCGTGAGCCGCGGCTATCAGCGCAGACCCCAGAAACGGGCATGAGATGCTAAGGCTGCTGCTGCCACCACCAAGAAGCCTGTGTGCGAGCACAGGTCACTCTCCACACCTCCCCTCCCGGGAGCCTGTGCAGCCCGCCACTGCCAGGGTCCCGTGATCCAGGGACAACTTCCCCGGGAGAACGCACGGCACGCCTCAGGCTGGTGCAACATCATGTGGGCCTCTGCCGCCGCAGGCCCGCCCCGCACTCCGTACCCCTCCCTCCCTACGGCCTTAGTGAGCCAGAGCCCCCGAATCAGCGGCTCCTTTAACCCCGTCCTGTCTGAGAGAAGAATAGACGCCCTCAGGCGACCTACACACAGAGGCGGGGCCAAATCAAAAGCTGAACCCCGGGAGCCTTGCGAACAAAGAAGAGAAAGGGAAATTTCTCCCAGCAGCCTCAGGAGCAGCGGATTAAATCTCCACAATCAACCTGATGTACCCTGCATCTCCGAAATACCTGAAGAGACAACGAATCAATCCAAATTGAGGAGGTGGCCTTGGGGAGCAACGATATACACATTTTTTTCCGTTCTCTCTTTTTGTGAGTGTCTATGTGTATGTTTCTTTGTGTGATTTTGTCTGTATAGCTTTGCTTTTACCATTTGTCCTAGGGCTCTGTCTGTCCGTATTTTTTTGTTTTTTGGTTTTTTTAGTATAGTTTTAGTGCTTGTCATCATTGGTGGACTTGTTTTTTGGTTTGGTTGCTCTCTTCTTTCTTTTTTTTCCTATTTTTATTACTTTTTCATTTTAATTTTTAAAATTTCATTATTAATTTTTTTTGCGGTATGCAGGCCTCTCACTTTTGTGGCCTCTCCAGTTGTGGAGCACAGGCTCCAGACGCACAGCCTCAGTGGCCATGGCTCACGGGCCTAGCTGCTCCGTGGCAAGTGGGATCTTCCCGGACCGGGGCAAGAAACTGTGTCCCTGGCATCGGCACGCAGACTCTCAACCACTGCACCACCAGGGAAGCCCGATTAATTTTTAATAATTATTTTTTATTTTTCATTTTAACAACTTAATTGTATTTTATTTATTTATTTTCTTTCTTTCTTTCTTCCTTTCTCCCTTTTCTTCTGAGCCGTGTGTCAGACAGGTTCTTGGTGCTCCAGCCGGGTGTCAGGCCTGTGCCTCTGAGGTGGGAGAGCCGAGTTCAAGACATTGGTCCACCACAGACCTCCCAGCTCCACGTGATATCAAACGGCGAAAGCTCTCCCAGAGATCTCCATCTCAACGCTAAGACCAAGCTCCACTCAACGACCAGCAAGCTACAGTGCTGGACACCGTATGACAAACAACTAGCAAGACAGGAACGCAACACCACCCATTAGCAGAGAGGCTGCCTAAAATCATAGTAAGGTCACAGACACCCCAAAACACACCGCTGGATGCCAACCTGCCAACCAGAAAGAAAAGATCCAGCCTCATCCACCAGAACACAGGCAGTAGTCCCCTCTACCACACAACCCACTGAACCAACCTCAGCCACTGGAGACAGACACTAAAAACAATGGGAACTACGAACCTGCAGACTGCGAAAAGGAGACCCCAAACACAGTAAGTTAAGCAAAATGAGAAGACAGAGAAACACACAGCAGATGAAGGAGCAAGATAAAAACTCACCAGACCAAACAAATGAAGAGGAAATAGGCAGTCTACCTGAAAAAGAATTCAGAGTAATGAGAGTAAAGATGATCCAAAATCTTGGAAACATAATGGAGAAAATACAAGAAATGTATAACAAGGACCTAGAAGAACTAAACAGCAAACAAAGAATGAAGAACAACACAATAAATGAAATTAAAAATTCTCTCGAAGGAATCAATAGCAGAAGAAAAGGTAGAGAAACGATAAGTGACCAGGAAGATAAAATAGTGGAAATAACTACTGCAGAGCAGAATAAGGAAAAAAGGATGAAAAGAATTGAGGACAGTCTCAGAGACATCTGGGACAACATTAAATGCACCAACATTCGAATTGTAGGGGTCCCAGAAGAAGAAGAGAAAAAGAAAGGGACTGAGAAAATATTTGAAGAGATTATAGTTGAAAATTTCCCTAATACGGGAAAGGAAATAGTCAAGTGCAGGAAGCACAGAGAGTCTCATACAGGATAAAACCAATGAGAAACACGCTAAGACACATATTACTCAAACTATCAAAAATTAAATACAAAGAAAAAATATTAAAAGCAGCAAGGGAAAAATAACATACAAGGGAATCCCCATGAGGTTAACAGCTCATCTTTCAGCAGAAACTCTGCAAGCCAGAAGGGAGTAGCAGGACATATTTAAAGTGATGAAAGCAAAAAACCTACAACCAAGGTTACTCTACCAGCAAGGATCTCATTCAGATTTGACGGAGAAATTAAAACGTTTACAGACAAGCAATAACTAAGGGAATTCAGCACTACCAAACCAACTCTACAACAAATGCTAAAGGAACTTCTCTAAGTGGGAAACACAAGACAAGGAAAAGACCTACAATAAGAAACCCAAAACAATTAAGAAAATGGTCATAGGAACATACATATCGATAATTACCTTAAATGTAAATGGATTAAATGCTCCAACCAAAAGACACAGACTGGCCGAAAGGATACAAAAACAAGACCCATATATATGCTGTCTACAAGAGACCCACTTCAGACCTAGGGACACATACAGACTGAAAGTGAGGGGATGGAAAAAGATATTCCATACAAATGGAAATCAAAAGAAATCTGGAGTAGCAATTCTCATATCAGACAAAATAGACTGTAAAACAAAGACTATTACATGAGACAAAGAAGGACACTACATAATGATCAAGGGATCAATCCAAGAAGAAGATATAACAATTGTAAATATTTATGCACCCAACATAGGAGCACCTCAATACATAAGGCAAATGCTAACAGCCATAAAAGGGGAAATCGACAGTAACACAATCATAGTAGGGGACTTTATCACCCTACTTGCACCAATGGACAGATCATCCAAAACGGAAATAAATAAGGAAACACAACCTTTAAATGATACATTAAACAAGATGGACTTAATTGATATTTATAGGACATTCCATCCCAAAACAACAGAATACACTTTCTTCCCAAGGGCTCATGGAACACTCTCCACAATAGATCATGTCTTGGGTCACAAATAAAGCCTTGGTAAATTTAAGAAAGCTGAAATTGTATCAAGTATCTTTTCTGACCACAATGCTATGAGATTAGATACCAATTACAGGAAAAAATCTACAAAAAATACAAACACATGGAGGCTAAAAATACACTACTTAATAACCAAAAGATCACTGAAGAAAGCAGAGGAAATCAAAAACTACCTAGAAACAAATGACAAAGAAAACACGATGACCCAAAACCTATGGGACGACAGCAAAAGCAGTTCAAAGAGGGAAATTTATAGCAATACAATCCTACCTCAAGAAACAAGAGAAATCTCAAAAAAACAACCTAACCTTACACCTAAAGCAATTAGAGAAAGAAGAACCAAAAACCCCAAAGTTAGCAGAAGGAAAGAAATCATAAAGATCAGAGCAGAAATAAATGAAAAAGAAATGAAGAAAACAATAGCAAAGATCAAGAAAACTAAAAGCTTGTTCTTTGAGCAGATAAACAAAATTGTTAAACCATTAGCCACACTCATCAAGAAAAAAAGGGAGAAGACTCAAATCAACAGAATTAGAAATGAAAAAGGAGAAGTAACAACAGACAATGCAGAAATACAAAGGATCATGAGAGATTACTGCAAGCAACTATATGCCAATAAAATGGACAACCTGGAAGAAATGGACAAATTCTTAGAAGACCACAACCTTCTGAGACTGAACCAGGAAGGAGTAGAAAATATAAACAGACCAGTCACAAGCACTGAAATTGAGACTGTGATTAAAAATCTTCCAACAACAAAAGCCCAAGACCAGATGGCATCACAGGTGAATTTTATCAAACATTATGAGAAGAGCTAACACCTGTCCTTCTCAAACTCTTCCAAAATATAGCAGAGGGAGGAACACTCCCAAACTCATTCTACTAGGCCACCATCACCCTGATACCAAAACCAGACAACGATGTCACAAAGAAAGAAAACTACAGGCCAATACCACTGATGAACATAGATGCAAAACCTCAGCAAAATACTAGCAAACAGAATTCACAGCACGTTAAAAGGATCATACAGTATGATCAAGTGGGGTTTATACCAGGAATGCAAGGATTCTTCAATATATGCAAATCAATCGATGTGATACACCATATTAACAAACTGAAGGATAAAAACCATATGATCACCTCAATAGATGTAGAAAAAGCTTTTGACAAAATTCAATACCCATTTATGATAAAAACTCTCCAAAAAGTAGGCATAATGGGAACTCACCTCAGTTTAATAAAGGCCATATATGACAAACCCATAGCCAACATCATTCTCAGTGGTGAAAAACTGAAACCATTTCCACTAAGATCAGGGACAAGACAAGGTTGCCCACACTCACCACTATTATTCAATATAGTTTTGGAAGTTTTAGCCACAGCAATCAGAGGCGAAAAAGAAATAACAGGAAACAAAATCAGAAAAGAAGAAGTAAAGCTGTCATTGTTTGCAGATGATGTGATACTATACATAGAGAATTCTAAAGACACTACCAGAAAACTACTAGAGCTAATGAATGAATTTGGTAAAATAGCAGGATACAAAATTAATGCACAGAAATCTCTTGCATTCCTATACACTAATGATGAAAATCTGAAAGAGAAGTTAAGGAAACACTTCCAATTACCATTGCAACAAAAAGAATAAAATACCTAGGAATAAACCTACCTAAGGAGACAAAAGACCTGTATGCAGAAAACTATAAGACACTGATGGAAGTAATTAAAGATGATACCAACAGACGGAGAGATATACCTTGTTCTTAGATTGGAAGAATCAACATTGTGAAAATGACTTTACCTCCCAAAGCAATCTACAGATTCAATGCAATCCCTATCAAACTACCAATGGCATTTTTCACAGAACTAGAACAAACAATTTCACAAATTGTATGGAAACACAAAAGACCCCGAATAGCCAAAGCAATCTTGAGAACGAAAAACAGAGCTGGAGGAATCAGGCTCCCTAACTTCAGACTATACTACAAAGCTACAGTAACCAAGACAGTATGGTACTGGCACAAAAACACAAATATAGATCAATGGAACAGGATAGAAAGCCCAGGGATAAACCCATGCACATATGGTCACCTTAGTTTTGATAAAGGAGGCAAGAATATACAATGGAGAAAAGACAACCTCTTCAATAAGTGGTGCTGGGATAACTGGACAGCTATTAGACATCTATTACAGAAATTAGAACACTCCCTAACACCATACACAAAAATATGCTCAAAATAGATTACAGACCTAAATGTAAGACCAGACATTATCAAACTCTTAGAGGAAAACATAGGCAGAACACTCTATGACATAAATCACAGCAAGATCCTTTTTGACCCACCTCCTAGAGAAATGGAAATAAAAACAAAAATAAACAAATGGGACCTAATGAAACTTCAAAGCATTTGCACAGCAAAGGAAACCATACACAAGACGAAAAGACAACGCTCAGAATGGGAGAAAATATTTGCAAACGAAGCAACTGACAAAGGATTAATCTCCAAAATTTACAAGCAGCTCATGCAGCTCAATATCAAACAACAAACAACCCAATCCAAAAATGGGCAGAAGATCTAAACAGACATTTCTCCAAAGAAGATATACAGATTGCCAATAAACACATGAAAGGATGCTCAACATCATTAATCACTAGAAAAATGCAAATCAAAACTACAATGAGATATCATCTCACACCAGTCAGAATGGCCATCATCAAACAATCTACAAACAATAAATGCTGGAGAGGTTGTTGAGAAAAGGGAACCCTCTTGCATTGTTGGTGGGAATGTAAATTGGTACAGCCACTATGGAGAACAGCATGGAGGTTCCGTAAAAAACTAAAAATACAATTACCATTTGACCCAGCAATCCCACTACTGGGCATGTACCCTGAGAAAACCATAATTCAAAAAGAGTCACGTACCACAATGTTCATTGCAGCTGTATTTACAATAGCCAGGACGTGGAAGCAACCTAAGTGTCCATCAACAGATGAATGGATAAAGAAGAGGTGGCACATATATACAATGGAATATTAGCCATAGAAAGAAAGGAAATTTAGTTATTTGTAGTGAGCTGGATGGACCTAGAGTCTGTCATACAGAGTGAAGTAAGTCAGAAAGAGAAAAACAAATACCGTATGCTAACACACATATATGGAATCTAAAAAACAAACAAAAAAATGGTCATGAAGAACCCAGGGGCACGACAGGAATAAAGATGCAGACATACTGGAGAATGGACTTGAGGATACGGAGAGGGGGAAGGGTAAGCTGAGACAAGTGAGAGAGTAGCATGGACTTATATATACTACCAAATGTAAAATAGCTAGCTAGTGGGAAGCAGCCGCATAGTACAGGGAAATCAGCTCGGTGCTTTGTGATCACCTAGAGGGGTGGGATAGGGAGGGTGGGAGGGAGACGCAAGTGGGAGGGGATATGGGGATATATGCACATGTATAGTTGATTCACTTTGTTATAAAGCAGAAACTATCACACCATTGTAAAGCAATTATACTCCAATAAAGATGTTAAAAAAAAACAGATGGAATTGGGAAATATATACAAGTAGAAATCATACATACAGTACCTCTGCTGCCCCTAACTATATTGTGGAAGTGTAGACTACAGATTCCTAAAGCCAATCTAAGGACAAAAGAAAAGAAAAGTGAACAAACATCCTCAGGGTAACTTTAAGTTAGTCAGTTAAGTCTTTTTCTAGTGCTCCCTGTTGCATAGTCAGAGTCTTGGGAGACAAGAATCAAAATTTCAGAATTATTTATTAGACGAATAAGAAAAGAAGGTAGAGAAATAGCGAGGGAGAAATAGAACACCTTCAGGCTAATGTTAGTCAGAGCTACTGTCTTTAGTAAGGTGGGAGAAAAGTTTAAAAATGTTTTTAAATTATGTCTTCTGCATATAATCCATGGCATTTTTTGAAAAGCCTTCAAAGATATTTCAAACGTCTCCACTTACTATCATCTTGGAATAAACATGGCTGAAAACAAGAACAAAAAACAAAAAAATAAAAAATAAATACATACTTACCATATTGTCCACCCATTCTACATGTATGTATGTATCCAAGAGAAATAAACACATATTTATACACAAAAAGTGTAAGTGCTTCATTCACAATGGACAAAAGCTGGAAACAACACACATGTTCATCAGTGGGTGAATGGATAAACAAACTGTGATATACACATATAATGAAAGACTACTCAGCAACAAAAAGGAACAATATCCACTGACATATGCAAAAACTTGCTAAGTGAAAGACGCAAGACCCAAAGTCCTACAAACTGCACAATTCAATTTATATGACCTTCTGAAAAAGATAAAACTAGAGACAGAAATAAAATTAGTAATTTCCAGGGATGGGAGTAGAAGGGAGGGACTGACTACAAAGGAGCATATAAATACTTTTTCAGGTGATAGGCATATGTTTATATCTTGATTTTGGTGATAATTACATGATTATATAAGACAGACAAATTTCATTGAACTACGCACCTAAAAAAAGGGTGAATTTTATTATACATAAACTATACCTCAATAAATGAAAAAAAGTAACAGAAAAGAGGGCAAAATTCATTAGAGGTTGTTTTTCATATTCTTTTTTTGTGCAATATTTGCTTGATTTTGTTGCCAATTTTATGCGGGCTTTCTAAGATATATTTGTTGCATCTTACTGTCTGCCTTTTTCCTTTCACTGTTCTAGGTAATTCTTTTTTTTTTTTTTCCTGAAGTTGTAGAAATATTGTTTGTAATGCAAACTCTGACTCCTTAAGAAAATGTTTTAAATTATTGCATGGTAATTTACACAGTTTTTAAAAGAATAATAATATAGATGCTCCTCTGGAAAGATTGATTATGTCAAAAAGAGAGAATAAACAAGGTAAAAAATAAAAAAAAATTTAAAAAACATAAAATAGAGAAGAAAACATAAAAAGGGAAGTAATCACAGCAATAGCAGGTATTTTAAAATTTATAATATGGTATTATGAATAATATGCCAGTAGAAAGGTAAACTTAGGAAAAGTGGAAAATATTTTATAAAATTAATATTTATTGTTCAATTGTGATTTAAGAGAAAAAGTAGAAACTTGATCAGTTTTTAAAATTGAATACATTTTACCACTGATCCAAAACATACTACCCAGACTACCTCTAAGTCCTCCTGTCCCAGAGAATTAGAAAGGCTTGTTTTAAGAGTAAATAAGGATTATTTCGTGTACAATCTCAATAAGTCAAACATTTTGCTTTGTAAGGTCATAAATTCATGCCTATATTTCTAGCTTTGGCTCGATTGTTCCTGTACATCATTTCATGGACTGCATACAAATAAGTTAAATATTTTTCATCAAAAGCAAAAAACCCTACAAACCTATATATTTTATTTAGTCTGTTTGACACAATATGTTTATTACATTTACATCTTTTATCTGCTATATTTGGAATTTGTCTTCCCATATTATTTTTATACTTCCTTACTATGCATTTGTGGTATGAGATTTAGGCGATACGCAGTGTAAATTTGTAACCTAGCACATTTCACTTTTTTTTTTTTGTTTTTTTGCGGTACACGGGCCTCTCACTGTTGTGGCCTCTCCCCTTGCAGAGCACAGGCTCCAGACACGCAGGCTCAGCGGCCATGGCTCACGGGCCCAGGCGCTCCGTGGCATGTGGGATCTTCCCGGACCGGGGCACGAACCCGTGTCCCCTGCATCGGCAGGCGGACTCTCAACCACTGCACCACCAGGGAAGCCCCACATTTCACTTTTTGTTTTAATCTGCAGGAATTTCAGAACCAATTTTGCAGTCCATCTTGAGTATTTCAAGGACATTACAATGTGTATTTTTCTAGAGTAACATTATATCTGTTTTCATAGTATTTATATATTTCCCCATCTTTCTTAATATTATATATAATTAATATAATACATAGTATATGTATCATCTTTATTATTGCAAGCCATCACACACAGCAGTCCCACTACTGGGCACATACCCAGAGAAAACCATAATTCAAAAAGACATATGCACCCCAATGTTTATTGCAGCACTATTTACAATAGGCAGGACATGGAAACAACTTAAATGTCCATCAACAGAGGAATGGATAAAGAAGATGTGGTACATATATACAAGGGAATATTACTCAACCATAAAAAGGAACGAAATTGGGTCATTTGTAGAGATGTGGATGGACCTAGAGACTGTCATACAGAGTGAAGTAAGTCAGAAAGAGAAAAACAAATATCATGTATTAACGCATATATGTGGACTCTAGAAAAATAGTACAGAGGAACATGTTTGCAAAGCAGAAACAGAGACACAGATGTAGAGAACAAAGGTAAGGATGCCAAGGGGGAAGAGGGGTGGTGGGATGAATTGGGAGAGTGTGATCGACATATAAACACTATTGATACTATGTATAAAATAGATAACTAATGAGAACCTACTGTATAGCACAGGCAACTCAATGCTCTGTGGCGACCTAAATGGGAAGGAAATCCAAAAAAGAGGGGATATATGTATACATATAGCTGATTCACTTTGCTGGAGAGTAGAAACTAACACAACACTGTAAAGCAACTATACTCCAATAATTTTTTTTTTAAGTAGCATTAAAATGAAAAACTAAAAGAGAAGTATGTATAAAATGAAACCCAAACACAGAAACCCAGATTTAGCAGAAACTTCCAAAGAAAGAAATTTAAAAATAAACCCATATATATATATATATGAAAAAAATTGGACTAAATTTTTAACCTACTAAGCCTGGAACCTTAGTACATCACCTGAGTTTTTTTTTTTTTTAATTAACAAATATTTTCCAAATTATTTTTATTTTCTTTACTCTTACTAAAAAAACTTTTATCATCCATTGCTCAACAGTTAGTATAAAATGATGAAGACTCTTTCTCTGTGATTCTTGTGTATATTTTAAAAAAATATAAGTATCAAAAATTCCACTTAGACATTATATATGTGCATATGTTTCTGCAAATGTGCATTTTTATATAAGCTATTTTCACAGAGTAGAGATGGCATCTTTTTTTATAGTCTTATGACATTATGGCTTAGGTTTTTGGCTCTAAATGTCCCTGTTTTTATACTATTAAATTTGACTATATGCAATTCAGTGAAATCATCTCAATTACTTGATATTTCTTTATTTTTAAAGGAAAATGCTCATACCAATTACTAACTACATACAGTAGGCTGCTAAGAAAAATCTAAAAGCTTTGTTCCTTCTTTCCTTGATTTATGTAGTATTATTCTTTTAACCACATCAAATTATTTCAGTGATGTCTTTGGCAGAGTGTTTTACTAAATAACACATGATTCACAGTGATGGAATGGATGCTCCAAGAGTGACTGTACTCTGATGTGTTTGCTGATTAAGGATGCTTGACAAACCATGTCTCGGCTGTGGTGCAACCCACAGGCATTTCTGTTGTGAGAAGCAAATGACAACATCTCTGATGGTAAAAAGGCAGCATGGTGCCTATATTTCCCCGACAGCAAAACTTATCGCTAACTTTCAGAGGTCACAGAAAATGACATCCCAATTCAGCATATACAAACTCTCAGCTTTCCCAGGGCAGAATTCACAGCAAATATGTCAATATATGAAGCACAATGCAGTAACATAAAAAAACTGCTATTGGGCTCTGGAAAATTATGTTATCTCCAGCTGTTAATTGTAGGTCTGGTGCCTTTTGTTTTAATTCCAGAGACGTACAGAAGTAGAACCCTTTATTAAGCTCATCCAGTATCAATCTATGAACATTGCAATTATATGTTGTTTGTTGGTAGGAAGTCAGGTTGAACTAAGTAAGGAACATTCACCAGTAATGTATCACTGGATATAAAAAGAGTTGCATGCCAAAAGCATGATCCCCTGTGCTGCATGGATTATTTTCCTTATTTTATTTCTCCATTAAATAAGCAATTGTCTCAATTATGTCCTAAAGATGAATAAACTTTTGATATGATTAAAGTCTTAGCCGACTACTATTTTGTGATTGGAAAACTCCTTCCACTATTTTTTTTCCCTAAGATATAAGAAATAATTCAAGTTTGCTCATTTGAGTGCCTTAAAGTACATTTTAACTTAAAGCTTTTTAATTTCCATTGGCCATTCAGGGTCTAACTCACTAAGAAGCAAAATGAGTAACTTCAACTTTGCTTCCAAAATACATAGAAATACTTTTGAGAGTCAAGGCAGAGTCCACATTTTCCCTCCCACATGTTGTCTTTATCATCTGCCCAAACATTAGCCTTTTTAATGTGAAAACCTGTGCTAGTTTAAAATGTAAACATCACTAGCTATGGAATTGTCTTGTCCAGTTAAAAAAAAAAAAGCACAACATTAATGTTACTGTGTTTATAGATTTAAAGGATCAATGAAAATACTTGCCAGAGAAGTGAAATGAATACAGTATGGCTCACTGAATACATTAACTCAATAAAAGTCTTTTCGAATTATTTTCACAAATTTTATACAAAGATGGAATTTGTCAAAATAAAATTATCTTAAAAATAAAGTTGCAAGGTAGTGTCTACAAAGGGGTAGTTCATCAAGTCGATATAATAGTATCACAAGCTCTATCAGTTGTGTTATATTGTAACTGCTTACTCCTGCTTATGACACATTTATTGAATGCTATACATTTCATATATGTTTGGGGACTTATTTGTAAGTCTTATCAGTTTAATTTTTCATATTTCTCAACTATTGGAGTAATGTCCATGTTTCATGGATGTTAGTAAAGATGATAGGAATACATTTTCCTAGGATTTCGATTTTTAATATCTATATAAGATGATATGCAGGCATACTGTGAAAGAAGTTTCATGTATGAAATGAAATGTGCTTTCAGTTTGATCATTAACAGGGAAATCAGTCAAGCTGAGGAGGGTATATATAAACGGGATCTAAGCTTGCTGTGCAATGAGGCAGATGATTATACTAACACAAGCTGAAGACAAAACCTAGTTTACTACATCCATATTTTTCCACTGGGGAACTGTGAGAGATAGGATCTTACAAACATTATATTATGAGAAGAATGAATCCTCAAGAGAGAAGATAGTTTATAGGCCTTCAAAATTAGCAAATTAAATTGTCTTTCGGAACCTGTACCTGTATTTCCAATACACTATTTTTAAAGCACAATTTTGATCACTGTTCTCAGTTTTCTTACCTGGTACTTTCTTCACTGGATCTGCAGTTCAGCAGCTCCACAAACAAGCCTTCTCTGGTCTCTTTAAATGACAATAAGGCTGAGTCTTCTTATTTTCATCATTCTTCATTTTTTGCCTATGAAAACAGACACAGGACATTTGACCAGATTCTGGATGGAAGCTGATTTTTATAATTACTGGGATTTTCACCATCTGGGTCTTTTCTGAATAAAAGGGATAGAGTTCAAGCCACAGAAAAGTTGACTTAGGACCTTATAGCATAGCATACAAAGACTATTAAAATACCTGATGAGGTTTAATCTAAAGCAAGATAAAAAGTCAGGAATTAATTACTCTGTGCAGATAAGACAAAAATGCCAAAAGGATATAAAACTACATTTACTTTTTATTTTAGCAAAAGACAGAAAATAGAGTATTTTCAATATCAATCAGTTAGATTTGATCAGCATAACCAAAAAAGTTCTTAATAATCTGAACTGCTTAGAAATAAGATGAGCTCTATAAGAAGTTCAACATTACTAGAATTGTTCTACTGGAAATTATGTATCTCACCCCCAGGGGTATTACTGTACATGTGATTTCTGTTTGGAAATGGAACATGAACCCCTTCTACAGTTAGGATTCTACAATAACATTCATCCATACATTCATTCATGGAACAAAGATTTCTTAAGCACATCTAATGGGCCAGATGCTGTGATAGGCTTTGAGGAGGCAGTAGTGGACAAGACATTTTATCTACTTTTCAAGGGCTTAGATCTGGGGAGAGAGAGAAGCAAAGAGAGAATCCCAGAAGACTGTGAGAACCATGATGCAAGTAAGTACTAAAGAGTAGGAAAGTACATGAGAATCTTTTCAACCCAGTTTGAATAAAGGCTCCACAGTGTAAGACTGCACAACCCATTTGGGAAAACACAAAAACAAACAAAACAACATTGCTCATGCACAGAACAAGGGCCAAGCTATAAGAAAACACAGATGAGTAGAGTTGTCTCTTGGTAGAGCTGTTAGTAAAATTATATATGACTTAAATCTTGACTTACATAATAGAGAAAAATCATTAAAATGTTTTATAGCAAATAAATAACTTCAAACACCAGGGGGCACTGAGTATCAGCAATTTTGCAATATATAAACATTTAAGTGGAACTAAATGATCTCATTTTTTTAAATTAATTAATTTATTTATGGCTGTGTTGGGTCTTCGTTTCTGTGCGAGGGCTTTCTCTAGTTGCGGCAAGTGGGGGCCACTCTTTATCGCGGTGCACGGGCCTCTCACTATCGCGGCCTCTCTTGTTGCGGAGCACAGGCTCCAGACGCGCAGGCTCAGTAATTGTGGCTCACGGGCCTAGTTGCTCTGCGGCATGTGGGATCTTCCCAGACCAGGGCTCGAACCCGTGTCCCCTGCATTGGCAAGCAGATTCTCAACTGCACCACCAGGGAAGCCCAGATCTCGTTTTTTATTTACAGCATTTACATAAAATTTCAGTGTGAGCGATTGCTGTGTAAGTTTAGTGGTAGACCTGAATTTCACACATAGTTCTGCTGTTCACAATTAGTACTTCCATCACGTAATTCACTTTGGTTTATAATGTTGGAAAAAGGAGATAGAATGAAGACATGAAATGGAAAATAAAATTAAAATTTGAGAAGTATTTTAAAAGTGAACATCATCAGTGTAAAATAAGATTTTTATTCTCTGGGTTTGCACAGAGTAATGAAAAATAGCTAGACAAGCAATAGATAATATGCTGTCAATTTCTGTTATCAAAAACGTTGGGGTAGAAGGTTCAAGAGGTTCATAGAAGTGTGAGTGTTGTGAGTGGGGTCAACGGTCAGCTTTGTGAAGACTTAGTCTCCCTCACGGATGATATAAATTGGAACACTGGGGAGATGTTCACACTAGAAATAGCTCCTCTACAGTATTTCACATTGTTTGAAAAGTCATCATGAGAAATGAATTTATTTCCATATGTAAGTGTTTTCAATCATCAGACATCATCCACTGAAGAGAAAATATCTGTGGAAACAGGAACATCTTTTTGTTTTGGCCGCACCACATGGCTGGTGGGATCTTAGTTCCCCGACCAGGGATCGAACCCAGGTCCACTGGGCCGTGAAAGCCCAAGCCTTTTTTTTTTTTTTCCCATACCTTTTTTAAAAAATTAATTTTTTAATTTATTTTTGGCTGTGTTGGGTCTTCATTGCTGCACACGGGCTTTCTCTAGTTGCAGCGAGCAGGGGCTACTCTGTTGCAGTGCGCGAGCTTCTCATTGCAGTGGCTTCTCTTGTTGTGGAGCACGGGCTCTAGGCGCACAGGCTTCAGTGGTTGTGGCACGTGGGCTTCAGTAGTTGTGGCACACGGGTTCAGTATTTGTGGCTCCAGGCCCAAGAGTGCAGTCTCAGTAGTTGTGGCGCACGGGCTTAGTTGCTCCGCGGCATGTGGGATCTTCCCAGACCAGGGTTTGAACCCATGTCCCCTGCATTGGCAGGAGGATTCTTTTTTTTTTTTTTAATTTTAACATCTTTATTGGAGTATAATTGCTTTACAGCAGGCAGATTCTTAATCACTGCGCCACCAGGGAAGCCCAAAAGGCTGAGTTTTAATCACTGGACCGCCGGGGAATTCCCAGAAACACCTTATGCTACTTAGAATCGTTGTCTATAGTCTAGTGGTTAGGGGAGGTGCAGAAGGAGAAGATGGGCTGGGAAGAAATAGGTTCAAAGGACTGTGGTAGGGGCAAGAGGATTCTATTTATTTAATACCTAATACTTAATACATACCAGAATCTTCTACGTGAAATTTTTATTTAATCTTCTAAGTTGGCAGTGTTGCCTTTGTGCTACAAATGAAGAAATTGAAGTTTAAAAAAGTTATATAAATTGTCCAAATTCACAGAGCTAACGATGGTCCAAGGTGAGATTCAGATCTATCTTTTTGCTGGCAAATACCATAGCTTTTCAACATGCCAGGCTTAGTAGGAATAATACATTGGTATCTGCCCAGATCACATTCCTGGTTTAACTCATTTGTCCCACATGCTCCAAGGATCCCTAATTCCATAGCCAACCCAGATTACGTGTTCCTTGCTGGAATGTCTGGGCCACAGTGCTGCAGTTGAGTTGAATCATGACATAACCTCCTTGAAAGTTAAAAAAAAAACAAAAAACGGGCTCTTACTTTTCCAGACCTGTGACATGAAAAGTCAGACAGAGAATAACCCTGGGCAGACAGTTTGTAAAAAGAAGTCATCAAGAAGCAAACATCACAGAGACGAGTCCCAAGACAGGATTTTGAGTCACTGGGTCAGAAGAGACCTCCAGATAAAAAACCTTAAGGCACCCAGATTATTCTATGAGAATGAAAATATCCTAACAGAGTCTAAGGGCAGCTGAGTGGTTTTGTCTTGAGTTTTCCATTCCTGTTTTGTTGGCTCTATCACCTCAGTAAACATTACCCAAGATGAGTTCTGTAGAAGTTTAGTCCTGCCATATTCTCCGAAAGAAACACACACATACACATACACACACACACATACACCCTGTGGCCAAAAAATAAGTTTGGGAAACTTTCCTCTATTCCCCTTTTGGAGAATCTTAGAAAGTCAAATTATTCATTTTATTTTATTTAAAAAAATTTTTGAATTTTATTAAATTATTCATTTTAAACAGAGCATTTCCTAAACATTTTTGACTACTGCATTATTTTTGTTTGTTTCTAATAATGCCTATTAACCTACAGAAATAATTTTCTGAGTAATATACGTTGGGAAATTCTATACTAGAACAATGACTTCCAGGTTTTTCCATTAACTAGAGCCCTCCTATTACTTTTCCCACTTAGACCTCATGTTTTGAAAATTATTTTCACTAGCGTCTTTAGAAAATTTATCCAAAGACTACTGTTAGACTTTGTGAAATATTGGCAGGAGGCAAATCCCACAGACCCTCATTACTCTTTACAGAGTTTCCTTGAGTTACAGATTTGAAACGGGGAATCACTATTCTAAGAAGGAATTGCTTGTTAAGAAGACTCTGTTCATTACTGTCATATTTAGTTCTTTCATGTTAGACAATCATCGCCACTTCCTCAGCATTTTTGCTAAGCCCACAGAGGTGTGGGAATACCGCAACTTTCGTTGTGACTAAGAATTCCCTGGGGATGTCCCTGGTACGAGGAGTAATCAGTGTAGACGTGAGGGGCTCCATTTTCATCTTCATCAGGTAATTTATAGTCTTTGCTCTCTGTCCTTCCTGCTAGTATGGTCAGAGCCCAGGGGCTTGGCCAACATCTGGCACAAGTGAATCACACACACACGATCAAGAAGAATTTTCACTGTATCCATTACTCAAAGTTTAAAGGAAAATCTTTCTCTTGGATTTGAATGTTTTTACTGAGCTCTACATTTTTCTGTGTCCCAGTTTTGAAAATAGGAATGACATTTCTGAATTTGAAACAATAAATGATTAATAGGTATGTCCTATCAGACTTTAATATATATCCATCACAATATTATTTAAATTCCGTTTTTAAACCTTTATTTATCATTACATGAGCTTTCTAATAAATTGTTTGAACACACTATAAGGCGTTTTTTAAATTATCTGAAGCTACAGAAAACACAGCAATGGAAAATATTACATCCATTGTTCCCTCTTCAATGGTGTTAGATATTAATTTATTGCCATTCACATAAGCATCAATAAGTTATTATCTGCTAAGATAAAATTTTTCTTTACCTGAATTTTGAATTGTTTGATTGCATTATGTTTCAGTTATAATAAATGAGACTACTATTGTAGAAAAATTGTCATGCTTCCCATCACTGTGCACCATCAGGGGTCTTTTGTTTGTTGGCTTTTGTTTTCTATCTGCCTCTGTTTGTTGGCTTATGACTCAACAGACACAGTACTTGCTCTTAATTGCTGTGAACTGGATACACGCACACGCACACGCACACACACACAAACACACACATCCTAGTAGTGATTTTACTATACTTCTCACAATGTTCTAGAATAATGGAAAATTTGTTTGGCTAATTGAAATATCAATGTGTTGTACAAACTGAATCCAGGAAATATTAAGTAGGGATTTTAAATCTGTAAAAACATAAATACCTCTTGGAAAGTATGTCATATCTATGTCTCCCCAAAGGAAGAGCAATGAGCCCAATAATTAAAGCAAAATACCAAATGGCAAGGACCACACACACAGACTCACCTTTTCCCTCAAACATACACATATGACACTTCAGCTAAAAGTCAGATGTTTCCAGAAAGTGTCAACAGACACCTTTGCACCTTTACTATTTGTTTGAAAGATACTTGTTGAGTAATACTAAAAAGACAGAGTGAGGACATGAGATTCTGACACCCATTCAGAATGTTTGAGCTGGAATACCCTGTTAAAACAGAGATAAACAAAAAGACTGATGGGGTTCAGGGTATTTCATCCCAGAATATGCCTCTTTTTGATATGTGGATTATTTTGAGCTGAAAATGATTAAGGCCCCAAGAGACTCAAGAAGAGGTTTTTACCTTCCTTCCCCTTAACTGCCTAAACAATTTAGATAGGAGGTCTGTACCTGGAAGAGAGCTATTACCACAGATAACTTTTTTACTAAGAAAGATTACTCAGTAAGGCGTGGCAAACATTCGTTGACCAAGCTTCTGCTCTTCCCATCTCCCTGTGAATCATCTTCCTCCCCTTCGAAGTCCCAAATCCTACCGCCTTCTCCTTAGCCCAGGACGGTGTATAAGCCTCACTTGCCTGACGGTCAGGAAGCCTCATGTCTTTGGGATTCCCTTATTTACGAAATTAATTGTTTTTCTCCTGTTTATCTGTTTTATGTCAATTTAATTATTAGACCAGTCAAATAACCTAGAAGGGAGAAGGGAAGAATTTTTCTCCCCTAAAAGGCTGATATGTAGGCTAGTTTGGTAATAGTCTGACACTTTTAGTTTAATTGTGGGATGCACTAATTGTTCATTTAACTACGTCAATTGCCAAAATCACCTTGCTCTTGAAGAATGCTGTCAGAGAGCACCTAATATTCCAATATTATTTTGACAACCTATGTGAATATGCTTTATTTCGATTCCCTATTTTATCTGAATATTTGCCATAATTATTCATATTTTTATATATAAAATGATAAATATTACTTCTTAAAATTTCTTGGATAAATTCTTTTGATAATTCTCTTATCACATTCTCTTTGTTAAAAAAACTTTAGAACATGTCTTTTCCTTGACAATATTCTAAAAGAGGGAGAGGAGAAAATCTTCCACTGAAAAAGAGTGGGGAATCCTCTTCCTTTTTTACTCAGGGTTTAGGAGCAGTTTGAGGAAACAGAAATATTTTAAAAATAAAATGCTTCTCACAATTCTTCATATATAATCTATTAAATTTCAATCAGATATGTAAATTTATACACAATTGTTTTCATTAAAGTCAAACTTGGGGATCTTAATACTGGAATTCTGTATTATTGTGGTTTCTTTATATTTTCATTTCCTTAACAATATCTTTCTTTTGTTAACCACATCGTTTATTTTAAAAAGAGTAATACTATATACAGATTAAATGGTATGTTTTGAACCCATTTTATCCATGAATACATTTTTTTAAATAGCGGGAAATTATTTTTTTCATATTGAGGGGGAGCAGAGTATACCTCCACCAAATATACCTCTTTGGAGCAAGCATTATTTTAGGCTGATTTTTTAAGAAAAGGATGATGTACGAAAAGCTCTAAAAACTGAGTAGAAGTTACCCTTGTGTTACAGACATTTACCTGTAGAAGGGAAATCTCCATTTGTAAGGGTGTTTCCCTCTCTGTACCAGGAAGAGAAGGATAACTTTAAATCTCTAGAAACTCTTATGATTGGAGAAGGCAGAGACTTACATCTGCAATACAACTGTACCCTTGTCTACTGCGCTTTGCCTGGTAACCTCCCATAACTGGCTTCCTTCCTCCAACATCTTTTTACTTTAGCTGGAGATGATATTTAAGGTGGTGGCTTGGGCCATTTCAGAGAGTTACTCCATTTTCCCGGGTCTCCCCCATGTATACAGGAAGTATCCAAGTTACTAAACTTTTGTCTTTCTCTGATTAAACTGTCTTTTACTACAGCGGGGGTCTCGGCCAAGAACCTAGAAGAGTAGAGGGAAAATGATTTTTCCTCCCCCACAAATAGTGATTATGAAATAACCTGCCAATGTCTAGTAAGACTCTGAGTTAAAAAGTCATCAGTGAGGGCTTCCCTGGTGGCGCAGTGGTTGAGAGTCCACCTGCCGATGCACGGGACACGGCTTCGTGCCCCGGTCCGGGAAGATCCCACATGCCGCGGAGCGGCTGGGCCCGTGAGCCATGGCCGCTGAGCCTGCGCGTCCAGAGCCTGTGCTCCGCAACGGGAGAGGCCACAACAGTGAGAGGCCCGCGTACCGGTAAAAAAAAAAAAAAAAAAAAAAAAAAAAGTCATCAGTGAAAAAGGCATGTCCAAGAGTCACAAGTCATTCCAATGAAGGCACAAAGCACCTGAAATTAAATCATCACATGCAATATACACTATCTCTGTCTAGAAGGGAAAAAGGAGGAACATTAAATGGTGACAAAGAACAAGACTGGTTTATAAATTTAGGCTTGTAATACCCATGACAATATAAATCCTAATTCTTCGCATTATAATATCTATTTTCATACAGCTGTATTTTCATTCAGAATATCTACCTGTACTTAAAAGTACTGCTAAGTACTTTTAAAATACTGCTAAGTTGTTAAGTTTTCTTAAGTTGTTACATTTTCTTAGCATGACCAAGAATTCCCAATTCTGTAAAAAATGAAAGTCTCCAAGTGACAGCAACCTCTCTTAGAAACACTTGGTGGAGAGTAACTTTTGTTCCCTTAATAACTGTAATAACCCAATCAGTGAACTGGTCTAGTTTTTTCAAAGCTACATAATAAGCATGAGAGGTGGCTGTGCAATACCAAAGCAACCCAAGATACTTTTTTTTACAGACAGTTGAATATTTCCTTGTAGTTTTGCCGCTAATGCAATTTGCTCACTCTGCTACCTGTCTGTTCTCCTCTAATCCAAGATTAGACTTTAAAACAGCAGAAATCTACTGAAGCTTTAAATGCATGACTCATGCTCTATTATGTTAAATAGAAGTCAAACATTTTGTGATAGGCCATGTTGACTATCTGCTGAGACTCATCATGTGAGATATAAATTAACTTATTACTAGAATATTGGGTGGACATCATTTTTAAGGGCGACTTGAACACATTAGGGAATGTGATATTAAAGCAGAACATCAGAACAAAATCTCTAAAAAAAAAAAAAAACAAGCTTGTGTCTGATAAATGAGACCGGTTTTTCTCTTTTCTTCACGAGAAAAACAAAATATAAGGTTTAATGCAATTCACCCACACCCTGAATTGAGTTTTAAGCCTAGCATCTGTTTCTTGCATGACTGTGGGCTTACCACCCAGGGTGTTGAGAGACTCACAGGAACTGCCTAGCTTCTTTGTTCTGATCTCTGTTTATCTTCTCAGGCCCAATTCTCTCCTCCTTCTGCAAGAAGACTGAAATTAAGTAATGCTGCATGCACTCTCTAATTTTAGTCACCACATTCTTCTCAGGATAGTGGGGTGGAGAGACTATATTGTGACAAATATTTCACCCTCTTCTTCAATCTGAGGATGATAATTTCAGTGTCATTTATAATAGATATGGGAGGTTTAAAAACGTCTCCCTCTTAGCAGCTGTAAAATTGTTATCATAAAATAACATGATTTTAGCCATTTCACTTCATTGCTTTAGAATCAGGAGGAGGAGTTATTTTGATTAGAAAAAAAGAAAAGAGGGAAAAGATTTTGTGAACTTCTATTCATCTGGAAATAAAATTTAAGGTTAAGGCTATAGTTGTTAAGAGATACTTAATTTTATATTATTTATGCTTCTGATTTTATACATTTATTATGCCAACCTGATGCTCAAAGATGCTTATTGATGAGTGAAATTATAAAAAGAGTCTGCGATTTTTATATACTAAATCTCAATTCCAAAATCCCCATATGTTGGGATTTATATTTCCAATTCATGTAGTCGGGTAGCATTATTTTCTTAAGCCCCTCTCTGATACAATTCTGACTTTGAGGTAGCTATAAGACCATTTACAAGGTGCTAATGACGGCTTGCTTCAGTTTGACCCAGTCACAGATTCCTTAGGATTCTTATTGCTATATACTCTACATAGTAATGATGGACTATAAAAGCATTTGAGTTGACTGAATGAACTATGAAAATCTAAATACACAGAAATGATAACAGAGATCTGAAGGGACCTGGGGGAAGCACCAACTGTGGTCACACATTGAGCTAAATAGTCGAATTTGTTCCCGGGTTTCAGGTCAGTCATTCCACAAACATAATATAGAGTATTACAAGCTAAGTGCTTAGGATTCACTGGTGATAATGGTAGAAAGTTCCCTTAGAGTCCACACAACAGCACATACAATTAAACCACAATTTCTGGTATGATGTGTGCTGTGACTGAGGTCACAGATACCAAGGGAACTTGGAGGAGGAAAAGTGCCTTACATAGACTGGGGAAGTGGTCAAAGTCTTTCTGGAGGAAGAGACACTGAGGTTGAGATCTGAAGGATGAGTGAGTATTAGGTGAAAAAGAGAAGTGGGGTCCAGAAAGAGGATACTGTTGGGAAGGAAAATTTTTTCTTCTACCCTTCTAGGTTCTTCTGGCTGGTCTAAGAATTAAATTGACATGAGACAGGTTAACAGGAGAGAATCAAACAGAAGCTTAATAACATGTATATATGGGAGAGACCCAGGGAAACTGAGTAAATCCCCCAAATGGTTGAAGTCCTCACCTTAAATACTATCTTCAGTTAAGGACAAAAGAGGATGTTGAGGGTAGTGGTTTGGGATTTCAAAGGGGAGGAAGGTAATTTACATGAAGATGGTAATCAAATGTTTGCTGGGTCATGTGGAGACAATGGAACACAGAGAGGAATTTTAACAGATAGACTTTGCTAGGTTCCTCCCTGTCTACACATCTAGGTCATACTATAGTTATCTATGGTGGTAGCTCCCTTCCTGGAACAGGTCCTCTGTTTTTTTAGGCAGTTAGGGAGAAGGTCAAAGTTTCTTCCTGAGTCTTAAGGCCTTAACTGTTTTCAGCTCAAAATAATCCACATGTCAAAGTGGTACATTTTGGAGTGGCAAGTTTTGCTCCCCTGTAATACATAAAGAACATGATCCATTTTCCAAGCTGAAGGAGATTCTGTGGGAAGGAATATGTTTTGACGATACTAGGAGAAAGAGGCAGAGTGACTGCCTGTATTATTGGGGAACAGCTTACCCGGGCTGAGTTCTAAGGGAAACTTGGCTGAGTGGCCAAAAGGCATTCTGTAGAAGTCCTTTACTTTAGCTGTGGCTTTTCGCTACTTACTGGAGCATTCACCTTATACCCTTTGGTAAAGTGCTCCTACTTCCGGAAAAAACACTCACGCACCCCAAACAAATCTCTCAATCAGTCTTTTACCAGCCAGCCCTCCTCGCAGTTCTATCTCCTCGTCTAAGAGCTTTCTGCTTGGCCAAATTCATTTCTTTTATTTGCAGCTGAAAGGGAGAACTCTCTTTGTCTTGTTCTAGTGGCAGCCCAAATTAGACTGAAATTTACCCTTGCCACTGCCAGGAATTTGGGCAGCTCTTAGAAGTCAGCATTGATTTAAATTTGTATGGATTTATTCCCAACTATAAATGTTGACTTCTCCTCTAAAATAAACCTGTGTTTACTCTGATGTTTTGCTCAATTGCACATGAAGGGCTTGGTGTAGAGGAAGGCTATGCATATGAAAGACACCTATCAGTTTTACCAGTCTCCAGAAATTGAAAGAGTAAGATTTTTCAGTTGTCCCAAGAGGAACTTTTAGATACAAAATGCAAAAATAATTCAACAGAAAGTCTTTTTTCTATGTGCTAAGATGCGTTTGGATGACAAAAAAAGGGAAACTGAATGGAAACCATCATTTGCCTAAGAGATACATTGTGTATTTTTAGACAGAATGTTAATTTTACGACTTAAAATTAGCTCATCCTTTTTCTTCTTAGAAAAACCAGGCCTGAAAAAATAATCCATTAAAAATAAATAAGGTAAATAAAAATATAATTGGCACTTAAACATAAGCAAACAAACAAAACATTTACACTGCATAGCTAATAGTGACACTGCTGAAAGAGAGCCATCTGTGCATCTTGAAAATTTCATTTTGAAATTGTTACTAAGTAAAGCTAACAATAGTCTTGAATATCCCATTATCCAAAATTGGTTCTCCCTTAAGAACAGTCATGAATTATTTTTATGGTTAAGACATTTCTCTGAAGTTTTACAGAGGCCTTCTTGGTTGGTTTTTGTTTCTTTGATCCTTTTTCAAAAATCACTCATTACAAATTTCTAATGTTTTTAAAATATTTCCTATGTTTAAAGGCTATCTCCCTATGGCTGCGTGGTGGGTCACCCAGCTATTACTTTGATTATCCTTTTTACTTTTAGATATTTGTACCTTAAATTACTAAATGGAGAGAGCAAGGGACTCTTCAATACAATGTATGAGAGAACACTCTAGAGAATAAACATACTTCTGAATCAGCAAAGAGTTCTTGGGTCCCAGAAAAGAGAAACAAGCTTAACTAGAAATGATAAATATGGTGCCATGCAGTACATCAATATATCATTTCTGTTAACCCATATAGGATAAAATAGAGTAAGCAGTGGAGCTCACACTAGAATATGTTTCATGAGAAGAGGTATTTTGTCTTCTGTACACTAAAGCATCCTAACTGCCTAGGAGAATATTTAGCATGTGGTAAATGTTCATTTAATATTTGCTGAAAGAATGAACAGAGAGAGGAGATAGGATACAACGTTAATCAAATGTAGGCACTGTGATGAGCCCTTCATAATACGACATCTTAATGAATCCTTATGGAGGAAATGTGAATGTTGCATTCTTTTTTAACAGAAGAGAAAACTAGAGCTCAGAATGGTGAATTTAATTACCCAAGGGTTGACAGGTGGTAAACAGCAGATCTGACAATCAAAATCTATCTAATAGGCCGCCCAAATAATACACTAGCAACAGTATCAGGCTACTCATAAAATGTACCAGAAAGAGTAAGAGTTGAGTGTTACAGCTGTCCATGGAAGCCCCCACCATGTAGAACCCGTGATTGAAGAAGCAATGGAGAATAATTACTGTGGATGGGAGACACCACAGATCTAATCCACCGCCAAGATTTCACTATTGGGAGCTACCAGTAAAATACAACATTGTGATTATCTGTTGACAGGCACAGCGTTTAAAGAAAACTTTACATTGCCACATCAGGGAAACCATACTTACTTGGTGTTCACTTCTCTTGCTTCTAGAACGTATTACTCACAGACATAGAGGCTGAAAACACCACCAATTCACTATCTTGGAGTTCTTTGGGTCAGAAGTCTGATGTGGGTCTCACTGGATTAAAATTAAGGTAATGGCAGGGCTGCATTACTCTCTGGAGGCTTTTGGGAAAAATCTGTTTCATTACTCATGAAATGAGATGTTGGCAGAATTCGTTTCAATGAGGAGATCTCCACTGCTTGCTGGCTGTCAGCTGAGGGCTGCCCTTAGCTTCTCGAAGCCTCTCTCTGTTCCTTGCACACTACTCTATCTCAGAACCAGCAATGGGTTCATTGAGTCTTTCTCACACCACCATCTCCCTGACCTCCTCTTTCGCCTTTCTTTTCCACTTTTAGGGTTCATGTCACTACATTTAGTCTGCCCAGGATAATCTCTGCATCTCAAGGTCCTTTACCTTAACTAAGGCTGCAAAGTCCCTTTTATCATGTAAAGTAACATAGTCACAGGTTTTGAGGATTAGGAGGTCATTATTATGGCTACCCGTGACCAAACTGACATGTAGTTCTCTAACGATTTTGATGGCCATAGAGACTGTTGGTCTTTTAATATATTTTGCAATCAAGAGATAAAATAATTCCTTCTAAGGAACCTAGATGGCTTTTCAGTGATTGCTTAAATTATAACTAAGTTCTTTGATTTTATTGAAATATATTTGACATATAACATTGTGTAAATTTAAGGTGTACAACATGTTAACTTGATACATTTATATACTGTGATTCAATTGCCATTGAAGAGATAATTACCAGCTCTATCACATTACATAGTCATCATTTCTTTTTAAAATATAATTCATTATTCGGAATTTAGGTAGTAGGACTGCTCTGGAAAAAGCATTGCACTTATTACCTACTGTCTTTCTTTTCCCTTTTTTGAATGTAGTCCTACCCTTTATTTATGTCTAAAACTTGTTTTCTCATTGACTTTAGATTAGAATCAGGGTCTGTAACTGATCTTCTTTTTGGACAGACCTTGAAAGTGGTTTTTTAGCAGTCACTGAGTAATGACCAGGGTTTGACACGTGGGAAATAGAGCTGGACCTGTTCCCACAACAACATATCCCAAACTAGTTAAGTACCATCCATATATCATTTTGAGTTTTGGGGAAAAATATGGGCAGGGAATTAGAAGGAAAACAAGAAAGAAAGAAAAATGAAAGGGATACTTCAGAATGTATTGCATCTGCTCTAAACATGGGGTTATATAATAAAAACTCTGAGAAAATAAATCCTGTTTGACTGCCTACTCAAATACTTGTAACAAAATGATAAAAAAAAGTCCTTCAGATTTCTGACTGAGACCCAAAGCTCACAGCAACTGAGGGTAAGAGCTCAAATATTCTCAAAGGAAATCCTGGACACATCAGTGAAGAAGGGACAAAGCAGAAACCAAACTGGTTTCATGACCATCATCCATGTCTACTGCATATAAGAGAAAGCTGAACATTCCTTAATGATATTTTTTATAAGAAGATTTTCACAGGAGTAGAGAGGGCTATGACATTTTCCTCCATTTCTCAATGCAAGTGTTATGATCTCCAAGAGAACCAGTCTGGATCCTTACTGAATGGCAGAATTTGGTGGGCTCCCTGTATAACGCTGTTGGCACAGAGCACTGACAAGATCTTGGACAAAACTTGACGTTTTCTGAAATATCTGGGAGAATCCGTGAAGATGTTTGAAAAAGTGTGACAGTAAGAGGCAGAGGAGTGCTACCTGTGATGGGAACTACCATTAAGCAAACTGATTCTCCTAATTTGCTAGAGTAAGATGATATGATGTTCCCTGGGGGTCAAGTGAATGCCTGCATTATTGAGGTTAATGCTACGTTGTGCTGTGGCTTAAAAGAATGACTATTTCTCATTTATGAAGAGTCTTTTATGGATCAGGTAGCCAGGTAGCTCTCCTCCATCTTGAAGCTATGCCTCCTGAACACATGGCTTTCTAGGTTATCATCTAGGGTAAGAGTGAGATGAGGGGCCACACCATCCTCTAACCTGGACGGTATCTCTTTTGTGACCTTTTGCAGCTCCATTCATTCATGCACATAATGAAAGGATGTGACTATTTCTAAGTGGGATAAAAAGTATAATACTTGCCTAGAAACAATCCTACCACCTAAACGTTAAATGCTAGGTTGCAATTTAAGAGATCAATAGAGAAACTGAAGACACATCTAAGTTTCTTGGTAAGAAATTTCATCCTCTTTCTGCTAGATCCTCTATCTAGCAGGCAGGCCTTTTTTCAAGATGACTTAAGTGGGCCACTTTATCAAGCAGTGCAAGTAGAAGCAGTTAGTGCTCAACACATATTTCTTGAGCTTCTTAACTTTTCCTAATTTCCCTTGTAGTTAGTTTGGAGCCTTGTGGCTTGTTTTGACAAATGAACAGTGAGTGGACATGATATGTACCACTTCTGGGATGAAGTAGATGATATTCAGTGTGTGTGTGTGTGTGTGTGTGTGTGTGTGTGTGTGTGTAATGTAATGTAGTTTTCAAATTCAGTGTCTACTTTCACTTCCTTTGGGTATAATACTTAACAGAATATAGGAATAATTTGAATCCCAGATGTGACTAGCTGTGACTTTAGGTAAGCTATTTAAACTTTCAAATTGTCAGTTTCCTCATCTATATAATTGTAGAGTACAATATACCTCTTGGCCTCCAGTTCATGATGGTAAACTGAGAATATTTATGACCTTGTCTTCTTCTCAGAGTACCAATGAAATTAGAGAAAATATATGAAATTTACATTGTAGGACCAGAAAAATGGAAAAGATGCCACCAGGAAACTTTTTAAAAAGGAATTGCTGGAAAACAGAGAGAATCTGGGAATAGATTGGTATGGAAAGGGTAGTGGAAACTTAGCTGAAGCTGCAAGATCTTCTCAAGAGACTTTTGGAGACCCTTCCAAATAAGACCATATTGCTATGTAAAAAAATAAATACCACTCAAAAACTTAGTAGCTTAGACGAACAACTGTTTTGCTGTTGTCATCATTGTTGTCACTGTTGGGTTTTTGTTTTGTTTTGTTTTTCATGATTCTATGAGCTGACGAGATCAGTTGGACAGTTTGCTCCATGTGATTCTAGCTCAGGGTACAAACTTCTGGAGTCTCAACTGGGCTGGAATATCCAAGATGCCTTATTCATATGTCTGGCACGTTGATGGGGACAGCTGAAGAGCTGATCTCAGCACACTAGGATGACTTCATCTCTCTCTCTTTCTATGTATTCTCAGGGCCTCTCCTCCTTGTGGCTTCTCCATGTGGTCTATACACAACATCTCTCCAGTAGCACAAACTCCTTACATGTCAGTCAGCACTCCCAAGGGGACAAAAGCATAAAGTTGTCAGGTCCTCTTAAAGCTTAGCCCTGGAACAGGCACAACATCCTTTTACTACATTCTATTGGATTCAGTGAATCACAGAGCCAGTCCAGTTTCATCTGAAAGGGGAATACACAAGGTTGTGAGTACCAGGATACATGGTTCCTGGTATTTGATATTACCTACCACAGTTACTCATTGGAGCAATTCATTAAGAATTAGCAGCCTGAAGAGCTAGTAGACTGTCACCTCCTCCTTTCCTGAGCAGATGGCTACAGGAAGATGTGTTTTTGACCCAAGACCTTAGTATTGGAAGAATGGGTGCAATCATCAGAAAAAAGAGATCCTACTCATGGTACTCATGCCTAAAGATAAGCAGAGCAGAATTTATTGTATGTCTAGTATTGTTACAAAAGACTGTATTATGGTAGAAAAGTGTAAGAGAGTGGAATCAAGGAAAACCCCTTTTAGCTAGGAGTAAAATAGTTCCACACAGAATAAAGTACCCTCCAGACACTGATGTCAGTAGTCCAAGTCAAGAAAAAAAAAAATATTGAGAAGACACTTCTCCATAACTACAGAGAAATCCAATATTAGATGCCTTAATTAATGGACCTATTCCTCCATCCATGCATATAGAACAGAAAAACAGCCAACCATAAAACCATGGAAAACAAATGCCATGGAAAAAACAAAATAAAAACCTAGCCTATACACATGCATGTACGTGCACACACACACACACAAATATACACATTGAAACCAAAATTAAGTAAAGAAAATTTAGGTAAAATAATAAAATTATTTGATTTCAAAAATTTGAATTTTATATAGTAATTATAAACAAACAATTATGAAAAAACTAAGAGAAAGAAAAGGAATTCCAGGAAATTAATATATTATTTACGAGATTAAAAAATAATCATTTAATGCAGAGTAAATATTAGCTAGATAGTAATAAAGACCAAACTGGTGTTCTAGAAGATAAAATTGGGGAATTTATGCAAGTTCTAAAGCTAAACAAATACGTAGGGAATATTAGACAGAAGTTAAGAGAAATGAATAATCCTTCCAGAAGGTACATATAACAGGAGTTCTAAAAGTCAAGAGCACGGGTAGTGTAGGAGAAGGAATAATCAATTAAGACAAAAAAACATATCAAATCGTATTATTTTTTTGGTCACACCGCAGAGCTTGTGGGATCTTAGTTCCCTGACCAGAGATCAAACCCGCACCCTCGGCAGTGAAAGCGCAGAGTCCTAACCACTGACCACCTGGGAACTCCCTAAATTGCATTTTTAAAAATTTAAATTCATATTCACTGCAATAAAAAAGAGCCCAAGATTTCTGAGCAACTAGACAATGGATTCTGTCACTTAAGCATTCTAATTTAACCAATCGGTGTTCAGTGATGTAGCAGTAAACTTCAGACAAGAGAGGTCTAATCATTCTATTTGCTTCTTGCTTTGGGAGAACTTGAGGAACTTCCTTGAGTAAACTTGAGATCCTTGACACTGCCATTCAAAACTGATTCCTTTTCAGAAAATTATATGACCAATCGATATATTAATCACTGTTAAGCAACCTATTTACAATAATGCCTAACATTTCCTACCTGTGTGCCAGGCACTGCTCTAAGTAACTAAACCATATTATGTCCTCTAAGCCTCACAAAATCCTTAGGTGGCGGGCAGAGTCCAGATTTTGTGGTACCTGAGGCACTGTTTATTAAAAAATAATACAAAATTATGAACACAAAAACTGGTATGAAAAAGAATATTTACTTGAGTGCGAAAAGATACCCTGACAAATTACTGGAGTGTTGGAGTTGATCCTTTTCTTTTGAGAAACTCAGTTAATTTTTCAGAAATGACTTTTACAAAATGCTTCCAGCTAGCACTGATTTCCTTCCTCATTTTTAAAAGAACCCACACATATGAGGAGTCCTGTGCTTTAAGTTCCATTGGCTTCATGGTAAATTCACCTTGGGAGATGAGTCCTATTATATTCATAAGGACATGGGGGAACAGAACACAGCTATTATTGAGGAACGGAGCCAGGACTCAAATCCCCACTGCCTGGTTCAAGAGTCTGCCCCCTTGTTCCCCAAGTTATACTGCCAATTACTGGGCCCTTTCCTGAAAGACACCAGGGAGAACTGTTCTGAGGGAGAACAAGTTAAGTTTGCATACTACTGATCAAAATAATGTCTTTTCTGATGAATAATCTTATTTTTTATGTTACTGACATATTCATCTCCTGACACAATCAGTAGTAACTTGTCCTTTGTAGTCCCAAATATGACAAAAGTGAATTGTGCTTGCATTTCCCCATAGATCCTCAAATTCTACCCAGGGTGACTATCATGTCTGGGACAGCTTGCAAGTTGTTCCCTACAGAAACCTTAGGTCTAGATGGTTCAAGACATCAGCTTCTCAATCACCAAGTTAAAAAAATTGATTCTGGAGATATAAAGTTTAAGATCCTTGGCGATTCTGAGCCTCAGACAGTGCTTGAATGAGGATGGGTGAAATGAAGAATCTGGCCCCATACTTAACTGGGAAGACTGAATCAGTGAGGCTCTTTAACTATTGGCTTTGTTTACTGAAACTTCCACCTCACTGTGATCAAAAGAATATGTGTGACCAAGAAGGGGGTGGTTTAGCAGACCTAAAATAACTTTTTAGTGAGTATCATTTATATAATACTTTTTTTCTGTTGGGTTTGTTCTTTTGATTCAACTTAAAGCAAAACACAACATATTTATTCCAATTTCATCTAATGTGAGATGTTGAGATCAGAAAGAGAGCAGAGAGTCAGAACATATAGGCCGTTTTAATTATGTTGGCTTTTATACTAAGGTAGATTGGGCACCATTACCATGTTCTGAGTAGAAGTGTGACATCTTCAAGGAAGTAATAAGTGAAATACCTAGGCTGTTGTGCTGAGAATAAACTGAGAATAATTAGGGGTCAAAGGTCTGAACAACAAGGTTAAGAGAATATTACAATAATTTTGGCCAAAGACTGTAGTACTTTGGACCAGAAATGAAGGTAGTTTGTTATCTGTACAGCTGGTGAGGAGTGCTTGGATTTGGTATATTCCTTGAAAGTAGAGAAAATAGGATTTGCTGTGATATAATAAGGGGGGGGGGAATGTGAGAGCAAAGGAATAAGGACGACTCCCTGCTTTTGACTGGTAATATTGAGAGGATAAGAGCTGTTGGTACTTACTGTGATGGAGAAGGCTAGAGCAGGTTGGATGGGGAAGACAGGAAAATCTTGAGATGATGAGGATGTGATTATTGGGGAAGAAGAAGGAGAAATGTGGCTCTCACAGAGATCACTGGCCTTTTGGGGCCCGTTTTCCTTCTTGCCATCACATGAAGGTGGATGAGAGGTAGTGTTACCAGGAGCGCTCTGAACACTGGGTGACTGAGGCTTATTCTTTATCCTGCTCTTGAAGCAGTAGAAACTTGGGGAGGTGGTGCATGATACTGGGACCAATAGGAGTTCTAGACTCTCTTCTTCCTTCAAGCAGATGAGTAATTTTAGAATACTCTTTTCTTTACTGAATTAAGAAAACAAATAATAAGCATGCTCTTCATTTTGGAGATTCATTTTGGAGTACTTAAACAGGTTTTATTACTGAATAATCACTACATCCCAAACAGCTAAACTTTTGATTTTTATTTCATATATACATCTAATTTGGATACAAGCTTAGATAAAAAATGCATTATTAATGCATGTATATCATTAAGTGGATCAAGGTCAGAATACAGCCAAGAATAAATACCAGCTTAGTAAGTTTTATAAGCTTTTGTCTGCTCCTTTCTGGCACACAGATCAGAATATTTTAGGAAAAAAAGTTCAACAAATGATTGATATCACAGTAGTATAATTGTGTTAAATGCATTCAGTCTCTTTTAAATATACTATTATATGAGTGACCAGAATAGAAACCAAAAAACAAATCAAGAAAATAATTCAAGATACATAAGCATAGCACAGGGAGATCAGCTCGGTGCTTTGTGACCACCTAGAGGGGTCGGATAGGGAGGGTGGGAAGGAGATGCAAGAGGGAGAGGATATGGGAATATATGTATACATATAGCTGATTCATTTTGTTATACAGCAGCAACTAACACAACAATGTAAAGCAATTAGACTCCAATAAAGATGTAAAAAAATATAATACTAAATTAAAAAAAAGATACATAAGACCTTTCATATGAGGAACGAGAGATATTTTGGAAAGACTGATTTTATATGACATACCACTTGAATGCAGCAAGTGAATAGTGGTCCTTACATTAAAAAATCACACTTAGAGAGTTTTACTTTAAATATGACTGTTTTAAACAAAATAATCCATGATTTAATCAGTTTATGTTTGACAGTCAAAGGATAATTCACAAAATATAATGAACACAGCTGTGCTTAGAACTTTTTGTCATGACATGTCTCAAAGAAACTAAAATGTTTCACAGGTACAGCTAGTTTTCAAGATGGTTTATCCACGTATGGACAGTCATTCAGATTTGGGGTAATTAGTGTGCTAAAAGTGAATTTCAATTACTTTTTGCTTAAAAAGCCCTCTCAGTGAATGGAATTGATTGAGGTGCCCTTATTTGTGCTCCTGGTTCATCTGGGGTATACCTTCAGCTCAATGATGGTCAAGTTCCATGTCGGGGGTCTGCAAACTTTATACATCAAGTGCCAGTTAGTAAATATTTTCGGCTTTGTGGGCCACGTGGTCTCTGTTGCAACTACCAAAGTCTTTGTAGCATGATAGCAGCCTTAGCAAATGCATAAACAAATGGGACATAAGCGGTGCATAATGTGTTCCAATAAAACTTTATTTACAAAAAATGGTAGCAGGCCAAATATGGCCCATGGACAGCCGTTTGCCATCCACTGATCTATGTTAATCCTTGCTGCATCTGACTATCTCTTCCATTAGCTTTACTTAATAGCAGGCCTCATTTCAGGTTTATATTTTTATTTTCAGAACATGAGATAGTATCTAGAACGGTAGGTATGCAATAAATGTTGAAGACAGTATTAATTTCTTATGAGAATTAATTACTCTAAATGTTCTTATGACTACTATGATTCATTATAATAGTGTTGAGAATGACTCTGAAGTACTCTGAACAAATTCTGCAGTGAAGTGAATAAATACAACTAATGCTTATTGACTTTTTAGTAAACATTTTTTCACTGGCATATTCTTTCCTTTAAGTAAGACTTTTTTTCTATTTTTAAAAGTAATACAGATTTATTGTAGAAAATTTAGAAATTCAGGATTTTTTTTCAATGTGTAGATATCAACAAGAAGGGCAATCCCATATATTAGTCCAGTGATTGTTTCAAGAATGGACATATGTCCATTGGTTTGCAACGATAAACATGTTTACATAACCAAATTTTTAAAATGCTGCTTAAAAATGACATCCCTGTACTCAAAAATCTTCAATAATTTTTCATTACACAAAATTTAATTCCAGATGTCCTAGTTTTAAGAACATTCATAATTTAGACCCAAACTATATTTTCACCTATGTTTCCACAAGCCCTCTTGCCTAAGCAAATTCATATCTTCCTTCTACAATTAAACATTGTCTTATCTTTGATTTTACTCATGATTTTTCTCTACCTGGAAAGCTTTTGCTTTTTCTCTGTACTTTCTGATTTTAGGCAGACCAAGATCTCCGACAACCTAGTCTGGAGTAATCCATCACTTATTTACATTCTTGTAGAGTTTGTAAGCTGCAGTACTGATTTGGCACTCACACTCATAAAAGGATTAGCATGGACTCTTGTGTATCACTTGCCATATGGCACGCTGAGAGTAAGGAGGAGCTGAGCTAGTAAGAAGGAAGCAAGTGGGAATGAAGCCAACTCCAAGGGCAGAAGTTAGAAACCACCACAAGCAATGGGACAGCCAGAAATGAGGTCAAGTAGAGAGAAAGATAGAAGGCTAGCACACAGCATCAGAAAATTACTTCCAAATCCTGACATTACTAGCGTAAAGAGAAGCTGTGCTGTATAACCAAGCAGGGCTCCTGCTGGCTCTGGGGGCAGGGCAAGTCTAGAGACGACTGTGGACGTGTGTGATAGGGATGAGACCTAAACAGACCCTGACAATGATCATAACGTGCCTTGACCATTAGTTCTTTTATATTTGTGTTTATAGTTAAAACTACCTCAGTTTTTCTCTGCAAATTGACTTCAAGTTCCTGGAAGGCAAGCTTTAGGATTTATATTTTATACCCACAATCAATAGGATTTTGAGCATGGTTGACTCTAAGTGAGAATGATTTACTGACAGACTTGAATCGATGATTTTTAAGTAGCAAAATTTATCTTCTTTTTTGGCTCAATCTGGCTCAATCAGGCATGAACGAAGAAAAAATAATGTATTTAATTTATATGCCAAAAGAAAATATTCAAGCAAAATAAGTGGACCAAAAAGTAACTTCTAATATGCATGCATAACAATCTAAAATGCAAGACAATATGAAAATTCTACTATTTAGCTCGTTCCTACAAACACCGGGTTAGTTTCACAAAATGTTCCCATATATCTGTCACCTTCAGTGTCATTTGAGACTGTTGACATCACTGTCAAGTATTCTTCGGTTTAAATGAAACCTTTCCTCCCATCCAGGCAGTGTGAAAGACCAGTATAGTGTATATAGTCATTAAAACTGATGGAGTAAAAAAATCAAATCTACAAAAAATCAAATCTACAAAAAAATCAAATCTACAAAAGTAGAGGAAGTATTGAACATCAGGTCTATTTGGCGAGAAAACAAGGAGGGAGCAATATGAAACTGACAGCATACTCTGACTACATTTGTACCTGTTGCAACTTGCATTTAAAAAGTTTTGTCTTAGATTGCAAATGGAGAAGAGTAAACCATATCCTGAAAAATAATAGGTTAGCTGGACTGCACGCTAGAGAACAGAATTCTGTAGAGAGCATAAAAAACAGAATTTGAGGGGCTAGACACCCAATTCTGACTAACATTACACCCATGAAGTTTAGTATGAAAATCAGCAAAAAGAAAATTTTGCAGAAGAACAAACATCACAGTTGTGGTTCCCAAGAGAGATGCAAATATGGGAATGAAATTGCCCTCTCTTTACATTTACATATATATATATATATTTTTTAATTTTTTTTCTTGAACAAAATTGTCATGGTATTTGGTAAAATCTTGGCAGGTCCTGGGCAGGCAAGTGATAATAGCAGTAATAACTACCAGAAATGCTCAGGTATAGTTGCTCTCTAGCAGCTAAAGCCAAGCAGGTAGAACCATGCCAACAGATCACAATTACACCTAAATAATGGAGCAGGGCAGATCAGGAGTGCATTCACTGGAATAAGATTAAAACACTCAAAATTGTCTCATGGAGGAGGAAATCGCTAGAATAGACAAGCAATGGTTTGGCACTTTTTGAATTTATTTATTATTTCTTTTTACTTTTACTTAAAAAGAACCAGCTATGTTAAATTATGTTCTTATGTTATTGATATCAGTCATATTAATACCTAGAAGTATTTCCAAATCTGTTTTGTGACACAAAGTGCCTGGTGTAAAGTATTATTCATTGTATTTGGTTTGCAACATGTGTATTTTGGAAAAAAATCATAAAACAAAGTGTGAATAGACAGAAAAAAAAGTGACTGACATCTCCAAAGTAGGAATAAACATATCTCATAATATAATTGATTTAATCTCACAGTTATACCCCTGAACTAGTTAAATAAATGAAGTGCTTGCTGGTCAATTTTCAAAGGAATTCCTAAAGACATTCATAGGCTTAATATATTTAAGTGATACAATTTTTCTCTAATAGAATTTAATTACATGTAGTTAATACCCTTTTCAAAATATAAGACTGCATTCCTCTTCCTCACTGTGGTCCAACTTTATTTAAAAAATGACAAATAAAATAATTATTTATTTTATTAATTACTCATAAAGTGTCAAGTAGTGTATTTATTTCTTTGTTAAGCTCAGGAAATATCTGCTTATCTCCTTGCCAAATCCGGTTCCAAAGCTGGCACTAGCCTCATTCACTGCTCCCGTGTTAATGTTCCAAGTTCTTTAGAACTTGTTATCTTTTCCCTGTTTGCTTTTAGGTTTACCTGTAAATCTGCCAAAACTAATGATCCAGATTGATTCTTACTTAAAGTGCCCAAGACAGTTGTACTTAATTTGCTTAACATAAGTAGCATTCTCAGAAGCTCAAGGTCATGATTCAGAATTTTTTCTGCCAACACTTTGGAATGGGCGAGATGCCAATTGTTATATGAGTCTACTTAATTAAAATTTAAAAAGTGAGCTATGTTATCACAATCAACCCTAGGTGGCACTTTAAAGGATCAAGGCCAATGAAAATAGAAAATATTTCCCATTATAAATATCTAGGAACAAATTTTATAATAAAGGTGGTTTCTGAACTAAAATAGATATATACAACAGGTAACTTATATATGTAAAAATAGAGGTAACTTTTCAGTCATCTATAGAAATAATAGATAGGAAAATTATAGAGATGTCAAATATATCATTGATCCAAATATCTCAGTGTAACCATTATTTTAAGCTCCCACCTACTAAATGTAATACATAGGAACATTGCAAGGTTCTCATTTTTTTCTGTCCTAAAGGTGAATAGAAAAAGGAAAAAGAAAAGGATGATGATTAATACACAGACAAGATAATCATCTTTGAGATAATTAAGAATTGCCTGCCATGGCCATTTATTTGATTAATAGTGTAATGGCATTCACTGATCCAAGTCCCAATCCAGTGCACCTGATACATCGAGAAGCAAAGATACATTTGCCCACTCCTCAGCTGTAAGGGAGTCTGAAATTATGTATATTTCATTTTTCTAGTAAAAGGTAGACTTTGCCTCATGAGGAGACTTATACCTCAAACACAAGATAGAGATTCAGTTGTTGGGTGAGCAAAAAGAAAGAGGAATGTTCACTACAATACCCAAACCCCAAACAATTTAATAACTTACTACAATTACATGTTGAAGAAGAAAAGTACCTACTTTAAATATGATGCTTTCATTTTCAAGAACAAGAATGACATACTCCAAAATAATATAGTTACAAATTCTAAAACAGCCAGTAGACACATTACTATTCATATCTGACTTAGGTTCGTCATCGGATTTGATGTTTTTAATCTCTCTTTAATGAAAATATTCTGCTTTGGTGTATAAGGCACTACTCTCCGCTGACTTGCCTCCTAATTATCAGTGCAATAAAATCACACTTTTCTTTTTTTTAATACAGTGATTACTACGTACTTCATATTGTTAGGCATTAGGAATAAAGTTTCAATTAGAAATTGACACAGAAAGATGTACCATTTAATGGAAGTGACAGAGAAGTAAACTGATGACTATATTGATATTATGTGTGTTATAAATAAAGGGCATTATGGAAATTTTTCTTTTGGACATTTAAATCAGCCTGGGGGAGGGTGTTTTTCAGTGAAGTCTTCTCAAAGTAACTGATTCCTGATAAAATCTACACATTGTTCCTGTGTTAACTTTAAGTATTGGTTTTACATGGATTCTAACTTTGTACCTACTTTTCCCCTCATGCTTCATACTCTATTTGGCTAATACACACACAGTGACAGCTTTATCTTCCAACTTGACATCAATGATCTCTAAATTTGTAATATCTGCTACAATCTCTCTCTCTGTTACCATGAGGTTGAGTTTTTCAATACCTACTGGACAACATCTGAAAATACCACAAAAATCGCAAAATCAACTTGGTAAAAACTTAAGTCATCCTCTTCTTTCACCAAAATTCTTCTCATGTTAAATATTTCACCCGACAACATCAAATAATTCTGGGCTTCTTCCTTAAGAACCATATCTAATTAATCAACAACTGTAATCACTTCTTTATAATTATTTTACCAACACAGTTATGCATATCTACTTCCAGTTTATCTTCCTACGTTTACACTCCCATAATTTCTTTCCTCTGAGATGATGTAAGAACTGAACTCTGCCTAAAACCTTGTCTCTTGCATTCAATGTATCACACAGCTGTCAGAATGATCATGGTAGAACACAACTGTGATCAAGGCACTTGTTGACTATTATATGTGACACCCTATTGCCTCTAGGCTAACTATTTATTACTTAGCAGGGCATGAAAAATTCATAATCTCTCCTCTGACTATATTTCTGGAAGCATTTGTTATCATTCCTCACTCGTGCAATCCCTAGCATAAGACATTTTCTCCTTGTCTGATATCCCTTAACCTCACTTGTGTGTTCAGTGAATTCTCTTCTAGCTTCCATACTGCCACCTCTATGGATCATTCAAAAGACATTGCCTATCTCACTCCCATCTGGTAAACACCACCCTACTTTGTTTACTTTTTTGCCTCACTCACCAAAATGTGAGCTTCTAGAATCCAGGAGTGTTGTCTTAGCCTTAGTCCCCTAGGTGCCTAGCACTAGTAGATGGTCAATAAAGATATCTGGAATAAATGATCACTGATTCATTTCTTAGATGTCAATAATAAGAAATATAAAATCTGTGGTCATAAGTGGAGAACAATCTATGCAAAACATATCTTTACAGAAATTATTGCCTAAAGGCAACTTGGTGGATCATAATGAGTTTATAAATTTATTTCATTTCAGAAAGTCATATTCAAATACTTCAATGTCCCCTTTTAAAATTCAGATTTTGTTAAAAACTAAAGTTTTATTATTGGTTTGTTTTTCTGAAATATCTTGTACCAGAGTTTACTTTACCTAGATGAAGGTTTATACTATTTATTATATACAGTATATTTATAGCACGTGCACGCACACGCACACACACACACACACACACACACACACACACACATACAGTAGAGGGTAGACATTGTTCTTACGTATAAAGTTTTCCCACCTAAATATTACATCATAATAGCTGACCCAAGATGATGTGATGTGTTCATCCTAACATTTTCTATACTACCTGGCACAGCCCCAAATTGGACATAATTCTGTCTGAGAGACTTTACTGGAGCAACACTTCACTATTTTAAATTATTTATTCCTGATACAGGGAATAATGTGTTCTATTTATTTTATGTTCTCAAAATCCACAAGTACCAACTTCCTCTTGTAATGAGTCACATACATTTCTTATTTAATTTTTGCCACAATTCTATGAGATTTTTGTATAAGAGGCATCATATTTTTCTATCCATTTATTTATTCTTCTTGATCAATAAATCCCAGGCAATATGCTCACATATTTTTCAAGCTTTCAAAGATAGAAGTGGTTAATAAGATGAAGCAGAAGTTAGAGGGACATCCAGGAAAGTACTTTATGACTATCTGAACATTCACCTTCCTGCTGCTAACTAGATAGAGCTCTGGAAAGCCATTTCAGGATTATGAGACAAAGGTCAAGAGCATATCACAGACTTGGCCTTGCCAGCCTTGAGCAGCTGAACCCACATCATCAATCTCCTACTTCCATACTTAGTATTTATTAGATGAGGATATCACACTTTATGTATTTAAGCCTGTCTAGTCAGATTGCCTTCATGAGAGCCAAACGCAACTCCTAGCCGATTCAGCAAAGTCATTCTCACAGAGGTTGTATTAATGACCCAAGGACACATAGATAACCAGTGTCCAACTAGGACTGTGAACTACAGTCTGCTTATTACCTCATGCTCATTTTATTACAGTATATGACATTGCATGTGTTCTGGGATTTGTGTTATCACTCAGTGCTCCGCAGTTTGTTTAAAGCTCGTGAAATATGCCACCTAGTAGGCTGACACTGAATTAGACAAGGGGGCAATAATATGCACTGGTTAAAAAATTTCTCATTTTCAACCCTAGTCCCAACCTTTGCACTTGTCTTAAACAGAGGATATATTTTTTAAAAAATTTTATTGGGGTATAGTTTCTTTACAGTGATGTGTTATTTTCTGCTGTACAGCAAAGTGAATCAGTAATACGTACACATATATCCCCTCTTTTTTGGATTTCCTTCCCATTTAGGTCACCACGGAGCATTTAGTAGAGTTCCTTGTGCTATACAGCAGGCTCTCATTAGTTATCTAGTTTATACACAGTAGTGTATATATGTCAATCCCAATCTCCCAATTCATCCAAACAGGATATTTTTAATCAGTGGATCATCATGTTACCAATTCCATTAAAAGGCTGACATTTGCCTGTGTAGGGACACCTTTATTGATGTGCATAATTAATATAGGAATATCCCAAATTGGAATAGTTTTAATGAAAAATAAAAGGAAGGAAAGGAAAGGAAAGGAAAGGAAAGGAAGAAAAAGAGAGTAAAGAAAGAGAAGAAAAAAGGAGAATGAATCCACTCTGCCTTATGTGTGATATGTCTCCCTTTTTTCATACTGATCCTTGAAGCATGGAATTGCTTCTATTGAAAGTAAAAAACTCCTTTACTTATCTCTGCTTTGAATATTTAGACAGTAATTTCAGTATGAAAGTGTACTAAGAAAGTTTTATTTTTCTCTTACTTTGTTTCATTTTTTTCTACTCATGGTCTGAGGGCCACATGATTTTATACACAGTCTGCAAGCCAAATGCTAAGTATTAAGGCAGAAGTTATCAGAGAGAACCAGTAAATTTATCTTTTTTTTTTTTCCCGCTGATACTTCTTCAACTGGAGAATCCTCTTTGTTTCAAATGGAAGATCTTTCTTTTAGTAAGAGCGCTCTGACCTGTGTAAACTGCCTAGCATAGAAGCCATATTTTTTTCTTTTCAATTCCACAGAAGTTAACCTACACACCTGAAGGTTTTGTGCTCAAAAATAATTAACAAAGTTATCTGTTTTCCTTCTGAATGTTCCTTAAATACTAAGTAACCATCTGGCTAGACAAGTGACCTTAAACGTGAAAGCTCTATTCTTGTGCTTCCTCTTCTAAAATATCATCATCTCTTGACTTATGTATATGTTTTATAATGCTGCTGAAATATAAATTATTTTAAAACTGTACCCTCATTTTTTAACTCTTCATATTACTATCAAATCTATCAGGCATGTTTCTAAGATTTTTCTTCAGTTGGTTATTATTACTGTTACTCTATTAATTTTCAATGTAGCATCATTAGATACACCAAGGAGACAAGTTCCATATTATACATTGTGCACATGGCATCAAATCTGCATGTGGCAATAGTCTTCTCCTTGGGTCATCTGCTCCTAGAATCTCTTTCCTTCGATGCATCCTGTGTATCCCAACAAATTCAATGTTTGTAACACACAACTTCATTACCCCAAAGATATCCAGTACCTTCTCATTGCCTAGAAGACGATGTGTAAAATTCTTAACATAATACTCAAGGTTCATCACCTTTCAAAAGTTATTACTATCCATATTAGATCCCTAATCAGTCACTCTGACTTGCTCAGTCTTCTAAGTAGATCTTGATGTATTCTCTTCCTCCAAACTAAGATATAAATAACATATATAAATAGCATAAATAATATAAATAAGGTATAATAATCTAATTAGAGTATAGACTGCATTATCTATCTATCTATCTATCTATCTATCTATCTAATTGTTAGCGCCTAACACAGTTCTCATTATGTATGAGGTATTTTTGAGCCCAGGGAACCAAGTCATGATGGATAATCTCATTTATATTAAATTAATCTCTTCCCCCAACCTCTCCATCCCCACTCCCACACTGTGCTTGGTACAGATAGTAACACTTAGTAGATATTTATAATGTGTATGAAGAAGGAAGGAAGGAAGGAAGGAAGGAAGGAAGGAAGGAAGGAAGGAAGGAAGGAAGGAAGGAAGGGAGAGAGGGTAAGAAGTCAAAGAAAGAAATCAGGAGTAGATTATTATTGAAGAAAGTTAACTACTCTATTCACATATGTCAATCTGTCTTTAATAACATTAAAAACAACCTCAGGGGCTTCCCTGGTGGTGCAGTGGTTGAGAGTCCGCCTGCCGATGCAGGGGACGCGGGTTCGTGCCCCGGTCTGGGAAGATCCCACATGCCACGGAGCGGCTGGGCCCGTGAGCCATGGCCGCTGAGCCTGTGCGTCCGGAGCCTGTGCTCCGCAACGGGAGAGACCACAACAGTGAGAGGCTTGCATACCCCACCCCCCAAAAAAAACAACCTCAAAATTTAATTCAATATATTATGCATCAACAAAATATTTATCATAAGGATGGGGAAAATAAATGGCTATGTAAAGTTACCCTTTCAAAATCAGGAAGGAGAATTAAAATCTGCAGTAATTATTGATTCTTCCTATTAACTGAGAGAGAAAGCATATCAAGGTGGATAATTCCACTTTGGATCCAAAATGAAGGATGACAATATAGATGGTTGACTGATTATCTTGTGCAGCCTGTCAAAAGTCCTCAGGCACAGTTCCAAAAAAGAAGCCAAAACTGTGTTAAAAATATCAGCACTGAAGCAAAATTACATGTCATTTCACTAATTCAAGCCACATTCTCCAAAATTAGCTCCAATTTCTGACATTACACCACACCTATACAAACCCCATGATTCTTGAATTAACTGACAAATATTCTCTTCTAGACAATCCTTGATAATTAATACCCTATTTGGAAACTAATATACTAAGAATAATATACTTCTAAAGGGAAATGCAAATTGCTTAGAAATAATTTGAACATAAAATTGTTTAGTCTGAATCCCAAACCTGAGCATCACCATTCTATTAAATAAACTTTTCTTATGAAATAAAATCAGTGCTCCCCAAGGATGACTTAATAGTGACTTTCCTTCCAGATGCCAGCATCGTGCCTGGGAAATAACAGACTCATGGCCCAGGGTGGCCAACGGGCAAATTTGAAAATGATGTCAGGGTCATAAAGTGATATCTGGTTAACCTGTCTTTCTCTCTGCCACCATCACTTTTGTTATGCACATTTAAATGTTATATATTTCTTGGACAATGGATTCACAATTTCACCCCAGATTTTCTTTCAAAGCCTTTACTGGATACTGGGATGGACATAAAGATGCACAGTCCAGCAATACCCATGAAGGATTGAAAGTACTCCCAGCTGCTTTCACTGTCAGCCCCTCAGGGACTGCCTCAGCTGCAGGGTTCCCATGGCCAAGGTCAAGCCCTTCCTAGAGAGACTGTCATGCAATGACTGATTGATCCAGTTGGTGCTCAGGGAGCTCAATGCACAGCGACTCTGACAGGCCATTTTAGCTCCTGAGTTCCCTGTTCGGGTCTGCCATGCAATTTGCCTTCCTCATCTGCCTTATCCTGCTTCTTCCCTCTCTCTTCCACAGATATACCCAAGGATACTCCCTAATTAATATGTCGAGATCTAAATTCAGTCACAAAGTCAGCTTCTCCAGGAACCCAACCAACAGATACCATCTGAAGTACAGACTGATTTATTTCTAGAATATGGGACAGGATAACATTGAGAATTATAAACCAGGTTGTTCTGGCTTTCCTGGTCGTATCTTTTTAATCCTTGTATCGTACTCTAGTGAGTGCTCTTCTTTTCCAGAACTAAATAGGCTGGGGCATAAAAGTTAGAGAAACTGAAGCAGGAGACCAGGTGGGAGCCTAGAAGGTGAGCCAGTAGAACAGCGACAACCTGTGTGACCACAGCAGGGACTGGTGCCCTGCGCTCTGCTTCCAAGTGTAAAAGGTGTATTCCTCACTCTCACCTTCCAATTCCCATGCAAAATGTTTCTTTTAAGGAAAGGGAATTCTGAGAAGCACAGTTCCAGCTCAGGTAAGTTGACACAGTAAAAACTCTTGACACATATGTAACATATTTAACCCTTACACTAACCCTATTATTATCTGCATCTTATCTGCCTCTTACAGACGAAGAAAATCAGGCACAGAGAAGATAAATAATTTGCCTGAATACATGCAGCTGAATACGTTTAACTTTCCCTAGGATTATAAAATTTGGACAAAATATAACATAATGCTAATCTTAAGCCATAGAAGAAAGAACAAAAACAGGCAGAAACTGTGGGGAAATCTACCCTTGAAAGAACATAACTGTACTTGGTGAAATTTGTGAGTTTACATCTTTTTGTCTTGTAGTATTCCTAAAACTCTATACAGTATGGGGGCATAAAAAGCTACAGCCTAACAGAAGATGGAGTTTGGGAAAGCAGAGCAGACAGAAAGTTAGTAACCCTGGAAGTGAGGGAGCTGCAGAGGGGGAAAACCCCAGTATCTGTGCACAAAATCTACCCAGATCTTTGGCTAAGCTCTAAAACGCGGTAAAGACCCTAAGAGGCACAACAAAATCTCACCAGCTGAAAACTGAAAGAACTGAGTGGTGACCTCATTCTTTGTAGCCCACAGAGGAGATAGAACTTGGAACTCAAGTTCCTCCAAGTTGTCTACCTGCTGGAAAGGAAACACTGTTCAGAGGAACAGAATCTAGAGTCTCTACCACATATTATTCGTGTCCACTATTCAATCAAAAATCACTAGCCATGTAAAGTAACAGAAAAATTTGAGTATACTCTAGAAAATAAATACTCAATAAACCAACTCTAAGATGGCCCAGATTTACAATTATCAGAAAAGGACTTTAAAGCAGCTGTTAAATATTTCCAGGGACCTAAAGGAAAATATATGTATTAAACAAACAGAGGATGAATGTCAGCAGAGAAATAGAAACTGTGGAGAAAGTTTTAAGGCCCATGGCTGGGAGGTTGCAGGAATGGGAAGGATAGGAGTGTTGGTAAAATTGAGGGGACAATAAAAGGGATGTCAAGAGATCAGGAAAGAGATATTTTAGGAAACCAGATCCTGTAGCATCTTGCTGGCCACTGCAAGGATTTGGGCTTTTAGTCAAGTGAGACAAATAATTGGAGGGATTTGAGCAAAGGAGTGATATGACTCAACTTCTCCTTTATGAAGATCACTTCAACTGCTCTTTTGAGAAGAGACTGGGGAGAGGGCCAAGAAAGGAGGAGGGCAGACAGGTTAGGAGGCTCTGGATGGATGCTGGGGGCATGGACTTGTGTGGTAGTAGTGCAACTGATGAGAAGTGAATATAATCTAAAGGCAAACAAAATTGGAAGTCTTGATAGCTTTGATATGGGGTATGAATCAAGATTTTTTGACTAAGCAGGTGGAAGAGGCAGTCAGTCAAGCAGCCACGTAATCTGTGGAGCTCAGGGCAAAATGAAAATTCAGGGTGTTTTCTTAAAAAATTATTGAAAATGTCAAGATTATGACAGTAGGGCTTTACGCAAACTTCACAGATTGCATGCCCGGGATGCCCTGGATGCAGGTGGTATTTGCCAATCTGAAGAGGAGCAGGTTTTGTGGATAGAAGAGAGGTTGTGTTTAGACACTTTAGATTTAAGGCAATGTATCTGATGATGCTTATGAAACAATGAAATTTACTTCAAATATGAAGTGTTCTCTAAAATCCATCCAGTCACTGAGAATTTCTGTTCACAGAATGTTAAAGCTCTGAATATAGAGAAATACCTGAACATTGGTGAAAGGTGAAGTCACCTTTCCTTACCCTTTTAGACAATACCTCGGGGGAATGGTCAAGTTTAGTTCACTGAATGCTTTTAGATATCCAAGCAACATCTGCAGTCAGTGAAATGATTCAGAACAAACTTCTGATTTGATTAGAAAAGGTGCTGGGTAAAGCAATTTCAAAAGGGTTTAAAATCAGTTGAATTTTTTCCTAATATATACCTATTTAATGGAGGGATATCAACACCAATATAAAATCATCAATGAACGTTTGCAATTTTATTTTACAGCATTTATCGGGATTAACTTATGTATCCAACTTTCAAACTGCAACAAAATTAATGCCAGCATTTGTCAGAAGAGTCTGGGAGTTGATCAAGACACTCTCAGTGAATTGGCCAGGCCACTCCCAAATTCTAATCCAGGTAACTCGTTCCTTATAGAGCTATCCAGGAAGAGCATATTGGCAAAGAATACTTGTAAATATGACGAGAAAAATGGTCGTGCTAATTCCAATATTGATACAAGAATGATAGGAATTCCATTACTGGTAAATAACGCATCGACTTTATGTTAAAATCTCTGGTCACTTAGACTCTTTTGCCAAAAACTGATAATAAAGAAAAATATTGAAAAAGTACTCAAAATCTTACAGTCCACAAAAAGCCATCAAAATATTTCCAGTCTTTCCATGCTGGTGTGTAAGCATATATGGTGTATATTTTAGATTTATAATTGCAAAATTATATGTTGTGTGTCTTTGTATATGGGTGAGGAAAATGTAAATTTTTACCGTTTTGACACATTGGCATAAAGCTGTTTATGATACTCCCTTTAATCTGTTTTATCTCTAGTTGTGCCTACTCTTTAATTTCTGACACCATTTTAATGTTTTTCGTCTTGTTTCTATCTTCATATATTAAATACCTAAAAAATTAGTTTTCAACCATCTTTCTTATATTTTAATTTTCTTCTAAGTGACTTTAAACAAAAATCTTTATCTGCAATGGTCTTGTCTTAATTCAGTTCCCAGTAATTTTCTAATTTTCGTTATGATTTCTTCAACACATAAACTTTCAGTTTTCTCATTTTAAAATATATGTGGCTTATTAGTATTCTTTTTGTTATTGATTACTAAATTATACTTTTGTTGAGAATGTAGTCTGTGTGCTACAGCCTTTGAATTTTCTCAGTCTTGATTTATAACCTAACCTAGATTATGACCAAATTTTTAAAATATTCCTTGTGTGCTTGTTATTAAAACGTGTACTTTCTTGTTTGGACATAAGCATAAGATAACTTTTAATAAGCTTGTTAATTTTGTTAATTGTGTCTTAACATAGTCTAAATCCATACTTTAAAAATCTGTTTCAATTTCTTTATTTGAGCAACATTTGAAAACACTCCCACTCTAATACTGGAATTGACTCTCTCTCTTTGAAATACTAATTGCTTTTGGTCTACATATTTTGGGACATAACAAAGTTATTAGGTGCATACTAGTTGAGTATTTTTTATTATACTGAATGAACTGAAATTATCATTATATTTTGATACTATCTAGAAATATTTATCTTAATGTTTATTTCACAATGATTGAAGGACTATTTAAGAGATGCACTTAAAACATAAGGAAGCAAATTGCTAGAAATTAAAAGAATGGTTATACATATATATGACAGAGAGACCTATATCATCTATGTATCTATCTAGACCTATATCTCTCTCATATTTATATATATATTTTATATGAAGATTTCAGACTATTTGCATTTATAGTGATTATTGATATATTAAATAATTTTAACATATTCATTTTTCATTTGTTCTAATTTTACTGGGGTTTTCTCTTTTCTTACCTTCATTTATTGCCTGAGTTTCATGATATATTATTCTCTTTACTGCATTGGATATTTCATATGTATTATTTCACTGACTGCACATGCAGTTTTATTTTGTTTTTAATAGATCTTTATTGGAGTATAATTGCTTCACAATACTGTTAGTTTCTGTTGTACACCAAAGTCAATCAGCCACATTTGAAATGAACAAATTTTGAAGGTAACATCACTCTTTCTCGGAAACAATATAATAACCTTAAAAATATTTACTCTAGTAACTTTTTGGCCAACCCAATATTTCATATTACAAAGTATCATCCATTGTTTACATTCATATTATATGTTCATTATTTGTTTAAACTTATCAACATGTTTACTAATGTCTTTGTTCATTCGTCCTTCTGATTTATCTGTCTTTTCTATCTGGTTTAATTTTGATCTTCAAGTGTATATTTGGAAGTTCTGTGACAGCCTCTCCTTCTCTCTTTTTGTCTGTCTGAAAATGGCTCTTACTGTACTTCTTCTTAATGATGGTAATAGTAGTATTGAATTGGCTCCTCCCAGATATAGTATGGCCATCTGCAGTGAGGAATCACTTTTTATGTTAATTTCTCAAATTGGAGAGCCTGGAGAAATGGTAAAATCGAATCAGACACCTATGTAAGGCAGGACTGTGCTTTTGATTTTTCATGGTTTCTTTTTTTTTTAATTCCATCTAAAGGCTAATCAGAGGCAGGTAAGCATCCTGGATTCCTTTTGCTGACACGTGGATTTTTTTAGTCTACTTCTCTGAATATGCAATATTTTAGGATCTAGGACTGGTGCCCAGGTATCAGTTTCAACTGTTTTATCTCCCTATTTATATGACTATTAAAATTCTTTGGGAACTAAGATGGGTGAATCTCCATCATGTCTTCACAAGGAAGTCAGTTTCATTAAAGACATCTCTAATTGCTCTGAAATTCTTCCTTATGCTGTGCAGAAATGATTTTATTACTGTAACTGCTGTGACCCAGCTGTTTTTCCAAATCAACCATCAGGAAAAACCCCTGAATGTGTTTAATACTCCTTTCATAATAACTGAAAATCTTAATGTCCTGCACACCTGCCTCTCACTTAAACACATGCATGCATCAAACTCAACTGTACATATACACACTAACACAGGAAGAGGCTTTCTTTTTCTTAGGTGAAACATCTCTATGTCCTCAAACTTTCTGCAAATGAAATAGTTTCAAAATTCTATTTTCATTCTGGTCAATCTACCAGATTCATCATGGGTTGTCAACTTGTCTCTAAAAATATGGATTTCTTAAATAAACACAGACCTCATCAATGTTTGGCCATTCAAAACAGATTAATACTATTGCCTTTCTTGGTTTTTTTCTTGGTGGGAGTGGTAAAAAACAGCTAACACGAGATCTCTCCTGAAAAAATTTTTCAGTGTACACACAGCATTATGAACTATAAGCACAATCTTGTACAGCTGATCTCTAGGAGTTCTTTATCCTGCTGTTTACGGGTGTAGAGTTTCAGTCACGCAAGACTGCCTCACTTGTTTTGACATCACATTCTATGAAATAAGCCTATTGTATCAACCTTTAAGTAGAGGCCATAAATCATGAAATCATAGACTTGTACAATTGAAAGGGACATTTAAAACCATCCAGTTTAACAACTCATTGCAGTATATTTTAACATGAATTTCTATTAAACTAGATAACTGAAAGACTGAATGTATATATGATATTTCAGAATTTACTGACAGATTTCACACTATCTCCTACTGAATTGCACTTTTTTGGTTTTATCCATATATCACTATCTATGGATTATAGCAGATAACCTATAAATTCTATGTCTTTTGATTTGAAAGATTATTATATGTATGATTTTCATTTCCATTGTATTTTAACCCTCTTAGATGTTTCATTTAATTAGGCCAATGTGTTGCAATTTTTAAAGTTCTGATTCTAGGCTGTTAGTTTTGTGCACTACTAGTAATCTTGGTTACATAAGCCAGCATTTAAATGACAATATCGATTATTAGTCATACCAACCTAGAGAAGAAGTATTATATCTGAATTGTCTGATTTATCTTTCATTCTCTTTACTTTTGCAGCTATGGCACAAAATCTAAATGCAAATAGATGAAGCTTAACTGTCTTACAGTCATTTGACAAAGAGCACAACTACTTCAATTTAGTGAGAATACTGACATATAATATTACTGTTATCCTACAGTAACTTCTAAAATACTCCAGAAAATTGTGTGAGAAAAAACAATGAGCTAGGGAGAAGGTTGTCATGAAAAAGTCTCTAATTGGGAACTAGAGAAAACGAATTCACTTTCTGTCTTTTTTTCCCCCCTTTCACTTCCAACCACAATTACAATGTCCTTCTAAGAAAAGGAAGCAACATAAAACTTTGTACTACAGAGCACCTTTATAAAGAGGATAAATGAAAGTTTTCCTCATGGTAAAGAAAAAGAAATTCAGGAGTGTAACTCTGTGGGAAAGGAAATCATTTTTGTAAATATCAACAGTAACCCATGAAATATTGAAATGAAACTTCTATGCCAAAAAATAAAGTTAATTTGTATAATTTAAAAACTTTATTTTTCTACCGTATATATACTTTGTCTTTAAATTTGAAACCTAAAACTTTAAAAAATAAACCCACTTAGAGGTTGATCCAGTTTAATTGATAATATACTTAACATAAGAAAATTAAAATGTCTCTTGAAATCTAACCTAGAGACAGAGAGAGAGAGAGAGAGAGAGACAGAGAGACAGAGAGACAGAGAGACAGAGAGACAGAGAGACAGAGAGACAGAGAGACAGAGAGGTTAGATAGACTTTTAAAATCACCAAATGCTATGAAATTAAGCTCTGTCTCTAACAGGGAAAGCTGTTCACCTTTGCAAAACACCTCAAGTTCAATGTTACATGAAAGAAAGTAGATTTTGTTTCTACCAGTTAGTATTATTTTTCCTATTAATCAAACCACTCATAACTATGTTTTGCCAAATAAGATAATTAATAATCATAACACCATAAAATATGATATTATAAATATTACTAAATATATTTCCTTCTATAGAAATAAATCCTTTCTTAGAATAAATTCTACCAGTGTCCTAGTTCCCCCCTTTGCAAGTCTGATTCCTCTTTCACTAGGATTTTTAATAGAAAATCCTTCTAATATTTGTAGATGTAAGGGATCCTAGTAAATCTTTTCTTCAGAAATATAAAATAAATCTCATTTACTTTTCCCTCTTTTGACAAAGTATTGAACATTCTCACAACAGTGATTGTGGCTTTTTGGAACTGGCTCTAGTTTGTCTATATTCATGTAAAATTATGGTGTTAAGATCTGAACCCAAAGCTCTGGGTCTCAGCAGATAAGGCAAAGAAAAAAATCTCATCTTTGGCATTGTAGATACCATATTTATAAGGGATTCAGACTTATATTTTAACTATTTTTTGCCACATCTTACCCTTCATACATTGAGTTTAATAAATTTAAAATTATAATCCACTCTAAAAGTACAATCCCTAAAGCACAAGCTCCTCTAACCCTTTATATATGTACTTCCAGGGTTGCAGGGTAATTAAGTACACCAACTCTGGCCTGCTCAAAATACGTTAACTTCTCTGAACCTCCACTAGTGCAGAATTAAGGAAAATAAACGCACCTAATAGTGTGGTTAAATAAAGAAAATTGGATAACACAAATTAAATTCTCGGTGTTACGCCTAGCACATACTGAACGCACAAATTAATTATGCACGATAATGTGATACTTTAAACTAGGTAGCTAGGGTCATTTTAATTAGGGAGCTCACAGGCGACGCTTTTAAATGTTTCATTATAAAATTTCACCTTGTTAGATCTGGCTCATCGTTCCAGTCTATCGACATCTTTCTGAATACAGATTCTGTTATCCAGCAAATGTATTCTTTCCACTTTTGTGTCATCTGCAATTTTGATAATCATGTTTTTGCAAACTTGGCTGCAGTGATTGACGATACTAGGCAAGACGGAGCCTATTCTTCTCTGTGTAGTCAACCACATATAATTCTGCCTAATTGAACTCCTATCCAGGGTCTGTGTCTACAGCTTTTCATGAAAACATCATAGGAGAAAATGTCACATGCTTTGCTGATGTCCAGATATACACAGTTCCCTGCTCTACTATCCTAATGATCTGTCATGAAATAAAGGCGGTTTAGCTTGACATGTCTTGCTCTTGTGAACTCTGTCTGAGCACTCTTGATAAAGGCTTCTTCTGGAACTGGGATTTTGTTTACTTGAATGTTACTTCACTGGAGTGGACCTAGAGCTGGAGATCTTCACAATCTATCAAGTCCTACATGACCTGGGGATGCCAAGGCAACATGTTTTGTCATAAGACACAGGGCCCTCCATCCTACCAGACTGTGCAGGTCCATGTTCACCTCAGTCCTATCTCTTTTTAATGTATGAAACTATCCCTGCTATACCAACACAGCATTCTCAAAGTTGTCAAGGTCAACAACCATTGCCATAAATTTCTCACTATATTCACAGATAAATTGTCTGGACCAGGACATCTGAATTCATATTTAGGAGTATGGTAAATGTGGAGGCTTATATTCCCTCTCATCAATATTTGGAGAAAGGAAAAAATTGAGAATACAAAATGAAAATAATGATTAGCTGTGTCGTTTCCCATTGCCTGTTACTATAATGCCTCTTGCTAATTCTTGCTCTAAGGCAGTGCAAGTAAAGGACAGTAGTATCTTGAGGGAGAAGTTTATCCCTGGTACTTCATAGGTGACATCAAGGATTATTTTTAACTTTTTAACCTAGACATAAAAAAGGTACCTGCGGTAAGCAGAATTCACAGTTGATACCAGAAGATTCCTAGCCCCTGCTGTATGCACACCTCCCAGATAGTCATTGAAACACTAATCTAAGTACTGCTGAGAAGGGATTTTTCTAATATAGTTAAGAGCCCAATCAGTTGACCTAAGATAGAGTGATTATCCGGGTGGGCTTGATCCCTTTAAAAGCAGACAGTTTTCTCCAGCTCATCAAACAAGAGGAAGTCAGAGAGACGTGCTTTAGTTGGCATAGAAAGTAAATACACATGCTGTGAACTGCTATGGGGACCACATGGCAAGGCACTACAGACAGGCTCCAGATGCTAAGAGTAGTCTACAGCTAGCAGGAAGAGGGGGGACCTCAGCCTTGCAACCGCAAGGCAATTAATTCTAACAACCAGTGTGCTTGAAAGACGAGCCTGAGCTCCACCTGAGAATGAAAGCCCAGACAAACACTTTGATGTCAGCCTGGTGAGTCTGTGAGCAAAGAATCCATCTATGCTATGCCCAGAGTTCTCCCTACAGAAACTGTGAGATAATAAATTTGTCTTGTTTTAAGCCACTCTGTTTGCGGTAATGTTAGGCAGCAGTAGAAAACAAATATAACACGTGCATCATAAGTGCACAACTCAGTGAATTTTCACAAAGTATAACCAGTATCCAGAACAAGAAATAGTACAACTTCTCAGAATTCACTTCCGTACCACACCCACCTCTCACCATTCCTCCACCTCTGTCCCCAGGAGTAACAACTGTCCTGACTTTTAACAGTATAGATTCATTTAGTCTAAGTACTTTATATAAATGGAATCATCCATTATATGCTCGTTTGGCTTCGGTTTCTTTAACAATATTGTTAGTAAGGTTTAAATGAATCGTTACATAGAGGAGTAGATACTTCATTATCATTGCTGTATAATTCTTTTTTTGGGGGGGTGGGGCTGCACTGCGTGAGGCTTGCAGGATCTTAGTTCCCCTATCAGGGACTGAAACCGGGCCCTTGGCAATGAGAACGTGGAGTCCTAACCACTGGACCACCAGGGAATTCTACTGTGTGAATAAACCACAATTTACTTATTCATTTGACATGTTGGTTATATGGGTAGTTTCCAGTACAGGGCTATTGCAAACTATTCTAGCCCATGTCTTTTGGTATGCATAATATTTGGTTTTAAATTAAGAGAAGTCAGTTTATCAGTCATTCCAGAAAACTGGATAAAGAGATGTAATAGTGAGAAAAGAGGATGTATTTTTATGTTGTACACAGCTATATTCTAGATGTGATCTTCATCAAGTTACTTAACTTCCTTTACTCAGTTTCCACATTTCTAAAATACAGTGTATTAAAAACATAATTTCTGACTTCTCTTGAGGATTACATCCTATGCTGTCTAATACAGTAGCCACTAGCCATATGTGGCCACTTAAATTTAATGTAAATTATTTAAATTAAATTTAAAACCAAGTTTCTTGGACACACGAGCCATAGTTCAATTGCTAAATAACTACATGTTATTGGACAGCACCGTATGTATCTGAAGTATTTAAGCCACACTGGCACTCTCAAATAGCTACTCAATAAATGATAGTGTGCCATGTTTTTTCCACACAATCCCATCACGATCTTGAGGCATTCATTCCCCCACCCAAATAATTTCCTAAATTACTCTGACATCCACAGAAGTGATCTCAATGATGCTCCGGTAAGTTTTGCCCAACATTTTGAGGTATCTTTTATTTTTCCTTGTCTTTCTCCTTTTGGTGATAGAGACAGTGAAATCCATGACATGGGGACAGGCCACTGCTATGGCTTCCTTCACCTCCTCCCCTTGCAGACGTTCCTGAAAGTCTCATGACCACAATGGACTGAGGCTGCCCCTTAGACTCTGAAAAAAAAATCCCATCTCTGCTCATCACTAAGCACCCTTCTGTCCCAATGTTGGCAGAAGTGTCCAGGTGTCCTGTTAACATCTCACAGAATCATATGAACAGCACTCTTCAGTTTCCCCCTTGAAAACTCCATTTCTCCTTGAAATTCAGGGACAGGATCTTTGGGAATGACTTAAGGATAATCTTGAGAATCACCAAGCTGTCCTCAAAATACTGTTCCTTTTTGCAATGGATATTTCTTTCCTTTAAATTATCTCTCTTCTCCAGATGTGGGGTGTGTGTGTGTGTGTGTGTGTGTGTGTGTGTGTATGTGTGTGTGTGTGTGTATATATATATATATATACACACACACACACATACACACACACACACACACACACCACACAATGGACTATTACTCAACAATAAAAAAGAACAAAATAATGCCATTTGCAGCAGCATGGATGGACCCAGAGAATAGCATACTAAATGAAGTATATCAGGCAGAGAAAGACAAGTAACAAATGATATCACTTATATGTGGAATCTAAAAAAAATGATACAAAGGAACTTATTTACGAAACAGAAATAGACTCACAGACATACAAAACAAACTTATGGTTTCCAAAGGGTAAAGTGGTGGTGGGGGATAAATTAGGAGTTTGGGATTAACAGGTACACACTATTATATATAAAATAGATAAATAACATGGACCTACTGTAATAGCACAGGGAGCTATATTCAATATCTTGTAATAACCTATAATGGAAAAGAATATGAAAAGAATAGATATATATTATATATAACCACATCACTTTGCTGTACACCTGAAACACTGTAATCAGCTATACTTCAATTTTAAAAAGCTTATAATAAAAGAAATAGAGAAACTGAAAAAAATCTCTCTTCTACTTATTTGTATTTAAAAAAAAATTTTATCGAGTGTAACGTTGTGTTAGTTTCAGGTGTACAGCAAAGTGAATGTTATACATATACCTACATCCACTCTTTTTGTTTTTTTTTAAGATTCTTTTCCCATATAGGTTACAGAATGTTGAGTAGAGTTCCCTGTGCTATACAGTAGGTTCTTATTAGTTATCTATTTTATATATAGTAGTATGTATGTATCAGTCCCAATCTCCTAATTTATCCCTCCACCGCCCCCCATCCCCTGGTAACCATAAGTTTGTTTTCTACATCTGTGACTCTACTTCTGTTTTGTAAATAAGTTCATTTGTACCCTTTTTTTAAGATTCCCCATATAAGTGATATCATTTGATATTTGTCTTTCTCTGCCTGATTTACTTCACTTAGTATGCTATTCTCTGTGTCCATCCCTGTTGGTGCAAATGGCATTATTTTGTTCTTTTTATGGCTGAGTAATATTCCATTGTATATATGTGCCACATCTTCTTTATCCATTTCTCTGTTGCTGGACAGTTAGGTTGCTTCCATGTCCTGGCAATTGTAAATAGTGCTGCAATGAACGCTGGGGTGCATGTTACTTATTTGTATTTCATTTCTGTGATTTTTCCCTTTAATAGCTATGGTAGTTATTACTACTACTATAGCATTATTATTGTTTATTAGTGATGCTTACTATGCGAAAAATACCATGATAGATGCTATGGCAGGTGAAAACGTCATGGCCTTTGTCATTCACAATTTATAGGAAGGTAGAGATGACCTAATCTCAAATAATTATAATCTAAGTAGATAATTATATTGCTGGCAGTAAACATGTTTATCTCCATCACTTTCATCATACTTATAAGTTTCAAATATGAAAATAACAGAAATCGGCAATATCACCATCTGGTCTTATTTTGCCTTTTTTTTTTTCTCTTCAGAACTATTCGTCTGTACAGGCAAGGAAACAACTGTACATGTGATGTTATGCTAAGGAAAACTAAATATCATATTTGAATTAATATTTTTTTCTCTCCAGGCTACCTGAAACTCTCAATTTCATATTGAGGCCACGTACATCCATAAGACTCTTACTGAAACATAAAAATGTCATTCGGGAGTTGACAGGTGAGAAGGTTTTTGATGATCCATTGGTTTTTCCTGAACTCCAGTAAACAGGAGAGTTTCACAGAAAGTGTAACAAAGAGAGTGAGGGACATGGAAGGGAGGGAGAGAGTTTGGGACAGATGGGCAGTGCTGGATGCTCATACCTGGAAGGTGGGCTGGGACTTTGCAAGGGCCCGGAGTTGAAGAGAGAGAATGAAGGAAGAGAAGCATCTCTGGATGTGGTGATGGTTTAAGGCCACGGTTTGTGAAAATACATTTCATTTGTCTACATGCTTGTCATGGTCTCTTCCTGCCATATTTCATATACTTGCTCTTAGACATCCTCATGAAATGCCTCCTAGTTAAAATCTAAAGACCACATAGGAAAGTTTTGTTCAAAGAGCATAAGGTATTTTGAACCCCCCAAAAGACTTCCGGGAATATTTTGGTACAAATGTGTCATTTGGAAGTCAGAAAACAACGTGGAATCACATGACTTAAATGTATAGCAGCCAGAATTCACATTCGTGTGTAAGGATTATAAGATCGTACCAGTGTGCAGACAGATTGTGAAGGAAGAAAAGACATGTTGAGAGAGGTGAGATTGTTCAAGAGAGGGTTTACTGAGCTGTTCTTATTGAAATAAAATAAATGAAGAGTTCTTTAGGTTAAAGCAGATCTTAGAGTAGTTGATAGTAGTTATGAAGCTACAGCCAAGACAATCCTAAACTCTCTCTCTCTTGAGATATAAAAATGCTGCAGCAACATCTCTAAAGTAATCAGTCACTTACACAGTCAACATGAAATGTGTCTACAAACCCTACATCACATACCATAAGCTCTTTGATTCTCTTTACTTCTATCAGGAAGTTTTCCTTTTATGCTAAAAGTAGTACATACACACATACAATGTGTGGGATTTTTAGCATAATGCACAGCCTTGTACATATTTGTCATATTACTATTTACTACTATTTACATTAGTCAGTGATTCTCAGAGTTTGATCCAGGGACTGACAGCATCAGAATCACTTGAGAACTTGTCAGAAATGTAGTCTCAGTACCAGTACCACCACCGCCTCCCCTCCCCCCAACCCCCATCCAGAGGTCTGCTTATCTGAAATTCTGGAGGAGAAATCCAGGGATTTGTGTTTAACAAGCTCTTTGGGTGACTGATACATGACACTGACAAAGACAATGATACTACTCAGTGGTATTTCATCATTGTGAAAAGGGGAGTGTGATTGAAAAAAGGAAGTAAATTCTCAATAGTCCTTTTACCATGAAGCAAAGGTGTATAGGATGTGCCTCATCTCCCTCATTCCTCCTGTTAAGCATTTCTCACTACATTTTTGTGCAAAAGACTATTTAAGACCCCGTCACTATGATCAGTGTTCAATTTAAAAAACTGGCTTCTTCTGAAATAATTAAAAATTAAATTACCATATGATCTAGTAATTCCACTTCTGGATATTTATCCAAAAGAATTCAAAGAGATATTTATATACTCGTGTTCACAGCGGTATTATTTACAATAAAAAATAAATTAGAAAAAACCAAAATTGGTTTCTATTACTGGCATTGGATCTGCATTCTATTTTTTAACATTAACCCCTGCTTACCCACATTATCCAAATTCTTCTTTTCCCTGTTGAGATTGTGCTCATGTGGGAAGTTATGAGGTATGGAAGGAGCAGTGGACTTGTGAATCTGAAGACATTACTTGCAGCCCTGACCTGGAAAATAGTCTGTAACCCTGGAAGCATAACTGTAAACATTGTAGCCTGAATTTTGTCATCTGTACAGTAAGGGAGTTGAATAAACTGTCTCTAGGGTTCCTTCTAGCCCTAAACTTATGACTCTGTATCTCATATTAAGACCTAGATCCTCTTTTATCTAAGGAAACGGATAAAATCATCTGCCTTAAAAATCAAATATAAGAAAATACTTTTTAGTAGTCACCTTTTGGAGGTTAGAACAATCACTCTGTGTGCTAAAGAATCACTAATAGACAACAAATGCACACTAACTGAACAAAGGACTCACACGTGACAACCCAGAGAAATGTCACTAGTCGTAAAAATTCCAAGAAAATTTCCAAGGGAATATCATTCCGCGATGAGCTTGGTAAAATGAGACTTTCCAATTCTTGGAAGGAATGGATTGCCTACAGTGCTTCTGCATGAGGGTAACCAAATGTTTTTCTCCCCAAATACTGTATAATTGTTGCACCTTTGACAGGCTGTTCACCATGGGCTCATGTGGTCTCCAGTCAGCTTATTCCATTTCACATACCACTGTAGAAAAGTTTATTTTTAAACGGAAATAGGAAATTTCAGTGGCAGTTATCAAGTGTTTACTATGTAACAAGCACTGTTTGAAAATGCTTTAAATGTACTAACTCAATTGACCCTTGCAACAACACTTTGATGATGGTAAGAGGTATTATCCTAATTGTCTAGGTAAGAAAACTGAAGCACAAATATAAAAATTGAATAAAATTTAAAAAATAAACATACGTCAACAAGAAGCAGAGCTGGGATTTGAACCCAAGGATCCTGAAGTTTGGCCCTTGATTTCTAATTCTCAATCACTACGCTGTAGTATTATTTGTTGAGGTAATGTACTTACTTAAATAAGAATGACTGATAGGATTTAATCATTAAGGAACTTCAGTTTTGTTTCCCGTTGTATCTCTATTTTTGTTTTTATTTTTATTCATCAGGTTCATGATGAAAATTCAAGGAAAGCCCCATGGCTTCTCTAGTTACACTAAGGTGATAAATAAAATTCAACTGTTGCTTTTTGTTCCGAAACACAGTCTCAATTCAGTAATTAAGATAACGAGTCTCATAAAATGATTTTCAAAATGTCTCCATCTGCTCTAAAATTTAGCCTTCTCATCCGCCTGAGCTTGGTTCCTCTTCAGGTGGAAGTCAACTTTATTATCACCTAGGCTTTTTAATACTCTTCCCCCACCTCACCGTTCATAGTATATGATTACACCATGGCTGAATACTGGGGAAAGACAGAGGTAGACTGAGTAGGAAAGTTCTTGTTTGCTTAGTAATGGCATAGTTCTCTCACTCCAGCACTCTTTGGATCTGGTCATCGATTAAAGCTGACTTTGTTTTCTTCATGGTCATTGTGATGGATTAATTTTAAAAATGTCCCCAAATCACCCCTCCCTTATCCACCACCTTTTCCCCCAAACTTGATAGTACTCCTTCACTCTGACGCTGGGGATGGTCACATGACTTGTTTCGGCCAACGGAATGTGAATGATCACGATGTAAACAGAGGCTTGAAAAATGCTTGTATAAACAGGCTTGCCCTCGTTTTCGGGCCTCTGCCACTGCCATGAGAACACGCTGATGCTGGCTTGCTAGAGGATAAGAGGCACGTGTCATCTCAGTTGTTCCAGTCAAAAGCATCCTAGATAAAGCTCAGAGTCACCCAATCCCTAAACATGTGTATGAGGTGAGCCAAGATCAGTAGAGACATCTAGATGATAAACCCTAGATGCCTGAACCACAAAGTTATTATTGTATGTAGAAGAGGTTTTCTTGCTTGTCTGTTATGCAATATTATTGTGACAACTGGGTATGTGATACAGATTCTTTGATGAGTTCCTTTGGGGTTCCCCTAATTATGGAGAAATATCTCACATACTTTCTCACTGATGAGGAAAACTATCGGCATTTCTACACTCATGAGTTGCCCTTTCACTCTCCAGCCCCTAGACATCTGGAAAAACTTCCTGATTATTCTAGGACCTGACAGACATTTCTGGAGGTTTCATGGAACAAAATCTGAGAAAATCATATTCTTACTTTCTCTTGTTCATGGTCCACATCTGGGCCACAGGAAATAGTCATACAATTTTTACCCAAATAAACATTTGGAGTGAAATCAAACTGCTATGCCAGTTAAATGCCAGTTCCAGTGTCCATGAAATTTATGGGGACACATGTTAAGCTCGTTGTGGCATCTCCTTGGCCCCTCTCTTTTGACTTGGGATTTGGAAGTAATACCACATTCTTCTCCTTTGGGAGGGAAGGAATTCACAACATGATTCTATCTAAATATGCTAAAAATACTCTCAAATAAACTCTGTGAAGATATTATGACTCTATTTGAGCTTAGAAAGTATAATACTTTCCCAATTTGGGGGTTAAGAAGTTCTTAAGGCACAGCTGTCGCTAAAGAAGATGCTCTTCCCAATCTTTCTCTAATCAAACCCACCATTTAATATTCCTTATAGGGTTAAGAAGACTAAAATTCCTCTGTGAATGCTTCTCTGTTACCTTTAACATTTTCACACCTTGGTCTAATACATCATTTTGTAATGTGTTTTAACTGACACTTTCATTTTGAAATATTATTATACTGAGTTTCTTGAACACATACAGTATTTCCAACTCTGGAAGATAAGTATAAATTCTGCTATTTTTTTCACCCAAAGCCACTGGGTCTCTGCTAATATTCACCTTGACTATTGCCAGCGAAGCCTTCCTCACTAACTTCTTAACCAGACCTCCTAAAGACAAAAATTGGCTTTAATTATATAAACTTCTTCTTTCTCACCATCCAGCCACAAACTAAATGCACACACGCGCACACACACACACACACTTTATACAACATACACACAGATGCACACACATTGTCATATCCGAGGAAGATACACTAAAAAGGAATGCAAAAAGAGATACATTCATGTACACATTATTTCTTCTGTACATATTGTCTGGTTTCATTTGGCCTATTTGGTTGTTCACTGCTCAGAGCTGTTCTTTGATGGCACACATACAGCATGGACCAATCTAATAAAGGTCTGAATTAAATCTGCAATTTGGATGAGGCTGCTGATAGAGACACGTCCTCAATTTCAGCCACAAAGAAAGCATCCACTTATGGGAAAAGCACAATTTTCAATGAGTAAGTGGAAAAAACACGTGCATTTGGCATCAGGAGCCCAAGATAAAAAGGCAATAAACAAAAGAAAAAGAGAAATTTCAATAAATAAGCATAGCACAGTGATGGGTAATTAAAAGCAAACTGAGATTCAGGGACCATGAGCAGGCAGGTGTTCAGCATCATGAAAAGCCGGCAGCCATGATAGAGTCCCCCTAAGTAGGTTGATTGTTAAAGAAACTGTCAGAATCAAATAAGCCCCAATCTTGCGGGGACCAGAATATTTTATAGCTTATTAAGGAGGATGGCAATGAATTAATGAGCTACTATTACTGAGTACTTATTATATTTGAGCCCTGAACTTAATAGTTTACATTCATTTAATACTTATGAGATAGGGTTATTTAATCCATTACAGAAAGCAGGAAAACAAAGTTTACGTATGTTAAAGTTATGGTCACACAGTAAGGAGATATTAGATTTACACTCCTCTTTCATACTGAAGGGTTGATTGCTGAGAGATGACTGCCTGGCCAGAGGCTCCCAGCATCCTTTGTATCTAGCTGAGTCCATAAGACTAGTTCTCATTAGTGGCAAGTAAGTGAAAGTGATTTGTGTCTCTTCTAGGTCAAAGTGTGTAAGTAGTCAAAGTACCTTCTCCATCATTTCTTTTTTGTTTTTTTCATTTTCTGGCTGTAAACAAATATCTCCAAGGCCCTAGCCTATGGTAGAGCAATAAGGTGGCAGAAATCTGGCCTTATCCATTACCAGGTTGAAAAGTCATCCTTGAATGTTCATGTTTAATTATTGTATTAGAAAGAAGCATTTATTGAGTTTTGGGTCTTATCAGTCATGGTATCTATCTTAATATACACTAACACAGTCCTCTTAATCACTAAGACAGACTCTGTTATTAAAAAAAAATTAAAACATATTGAGCGAGTACCTGTTTTGAGGGGGTGTTGTGAGAACAAATGTTAACACGTTTGTAGAAACCTCTTTGTACAAAGTATATACATAGGTAACATCTATGTATTTAGAATTACAATGATGATGGTGATCATTTTGTAGCATTACGTTAAATGGATTTTATCATTTTAGACTGAAAGATGCAATTTTTAAATGAATTCAATAAACATGTAAATGGAATATCAGAAGAATCAAATAACTTGTTTGTGATGGCATTGGCAACAAACCCAAGTCCTTAGTTAAGGACTACTCTTTTCCTGCAATATCATGACCCTTCCTGGGTAAGAAAATAGAAAAACAAAACTTCCTGTGTTTGTTAACCAGTATGGAGTTTAAAAGCATGGCTGAAGCCTTGAGAAAAATTTAGAAGCTCATTTATTCTACAAGATCAAGAATGAGTCAGAAAGGAAGGCTGATGATGAATTACTTAAATTCCTCCGACACGAAGTTGGGATTGGGGTTGAATTGCCAGTACAAGTCAAAGACTACAGTTTTATAAATATTAAGACTCCTGCGGCTAAACCTTCTAATTAGTTTGGGGCATATACCTCTTTCACCTATGAACTTGGGAATAGCATGGGGACAGGAAACCACTCTGTCAGGAATGCACTCAATTTAAAATCACCAATAAACATATTTTTAACAGATCATCTTTATTTAAGTAAAAATTACCCAAGTAGGAATGGCATGATTCTAGACCACCATTATCCAGTAGAACTTTCTGCAAGGATGGAAATATATCTACATTATTAAACATGTCAGCAACTGGCCACATGTGGCTACTGAGCATTTACAATATGACCAGTGAACATGAGGAAATAATTAAATAGCCACATGGAGATAGTAGCTATTATACTGGGCAGTGCAATTACAGAATTACAGACACTATTCTAATAAAGAGAAAATATTTAATGCAAATCTACATGTGAATTAGAAAGATGCTTGAAATTTAGGGAGGAAATAGGCAACATTAAAGAAATACAACATTTGGAGAACTGAAGCGATGTCTACATAAATGTAAACCAATTCCGTCTAAACGGTCAAATCCATGTCCATGGAGTGAGTATTAGAAGCCCAGACTGAAGGCAATTTGAAAGGACATAATGCCTGGCTATATAGACACATATGATATTTCAAATCCTAAATCAAATCTACTGTGTTTTTTTTATTTTTGAGCTTCCAAAGTCTCCATCTACACCTTCATCCACCACTAGATCCCAGTTAGTAAATGAATGTGCCTTCTACTTCAATGGGAAGATAGAGGTCAAAAGATGCAAACTCCTTCAATTTTCCTCCCTACTCTCTTAAAGTTTATCTTTACTTTAATATGCCCCCTCTTTTTTTGTTCAGAAAAAAAGGGAATTACTGTGTGATGCCAATTATATATATCCTTCATTTACTCTTTTTTTTTTTTTTTTTTTGTGGTACGCGGGCCTCTCACTGTTGTGGCCTCTCCCTTCGTGGAGCACAGGCTCCAGACGCGCAGGCTCAGCGGCCATGGCCATGGCTCACGGGCCCAGCCGCTCCGCGGCATGTGGGATCTTTCCGGACCGGGGCACGAACCCACGTCCCCTGCATCGGCAGGCGGACTCTCAACCACTGCGCCACCAGGGAAGCCCCTTCATTTACTCTTGACTTCACTAACATTTTCTTTCTCAGGAGCCATCAGATTAAGCTGGCTCTCTTTTATGAGTCGAGTTTTTCTCTTTGTTAATTTCTCTCTATTAAGTTTATAAATATACTCAAAAGATTATAATCATTCAAACCAACCAAGAAACCAACCAACATCTTCTTTGAATTATTGACAGTTGTCATGTGTATGACATATTCATTCCATTACTTCCTTCATCCTCTAACTCACATGTTCCTAGTTTCTTCTCCCAACATCTAATAAGTTTCCTCTTTCAAAGTTCAAATTGTCCTCAATTAACAACTTGGATTGTAAAGTACACAATTTTCTTTAATAACATCTATAATCGATATGTGTTGATGCTGACAAGTTTCAGAAAGATATGGAGCATGAATTTGCACGGCTCAGTTGACAGATGGACTAGAGATGCCAACTTTTATCAGAAATACTCTTAATTTTATTTCCCTCTGAATGACTGAAATACCTTTGCTATCAGTGTAGTTATTCTAAAGGACTGTATATCTTTTTCATGGTGTTTAACTTTATTAAAAATGTTCTGAAATAAAATGAAATTGCTATGTTACAAAGAAAATAGTATTACCTGGCATATTAACAAAAAGGTACTAAACTTGTTTCATGGAAATAGTTTGAGATTTTAGTGACAGAATTAAGCATTCTTACTGTGGCAGCATAAAAGGACCTGAAAAAAGGAACTCAATCTTCTGTTTCAAGTTATAGTTTTATCCGATGGCATAAATGTCTTCATATGATATGGGAGACTTTAGTATGTACAATAATACAGTTGTGGAGATGCTAAAACCACTCATATTAAAATTTAGAGCACCAGAATATTTGTGGAATACTTTGGGTCAGGTCTATAATGCACAATAAAGGTCATTTCAACAATTAAAGATTACTTTTTATGCCTTTGAGATCTCATGTAATTGATTTCTATTGAAAAGTGTCATAAATATTACATTAGTACTTGTTGGTAAGCAAGAACATTTTTTCAATCGTTTTAATATTTTATGTTCTTCTAAAAACACAAATTGCAAATTAATAGAAAAGCTATTGAGAAATTGGAAAGATAAGTTAAAATCATTTAAAAGTAAAAGCCTCCAACTTGAGCCCTATAAGAAGAATATAAACAAAACCATAATGAGCTTGAATCCATAGTTTAATTTTACATCCCAGGAAAAGAAGGGTTAAGGGATTAAAATGATTTATTCAAAGCAATAAGTAATTTAGCAGCTGAATCAGGACCACAGCAGTTTAAGAACCAGTCAGGCAGGCAGGCAGATACCTTTATTGCCTATTTGTATGTGGTGCTAACATAACAAGGGTTTAAATAAGAAATAGAGTGTTGCATAGCTCAGGTTTCCAGGTGGATCACCTTTTATCATGCTATAAGGTAAAGAAGTATCTTCAAACAGGAATTAAAAGCATTCCTTGTTGGGTGACTTATCCATATCACATATTTTTGCCATTCAAATAAAAAACTGCAGGGACTTCCCTGGTGGCACAATGGTTAAGAATCCGCCTGCTAATGCAGGGGACACGAGTTCAAGCCCTGGTCCGGGAAGATCCCACATGCTGCGGAGCAACTAAGCCCGTGTGCCACAACTACTGAGCCTGTGCGCCACAACTACTGAAGCCTGCGTGCCTAGAGCCCGTGCTCTGCAACAAGAGAAGCCACCGCAATGAGAAGCCCGCGCACCGCAACAAACAGTAGCCCTGGCTCGCCGCAACTAGAGAAAGCCCGCGTGCAGCAACGAAGACCCGACACAGCCAAAAATAAATAAATTAATTAAAAAAAAATTTCAAGTAAAAAACTGCAGCATGCAATTAAAGTCAATGCCACCAACCATGAGAACCATCAGTTCGCAATCCCCAGAAGTCTGCAGTGTTAGATAAAATTTGGTCGTCAATAAATTATTGTGGTGCTATTTTATATTATAATCTAAATTCTCATCTATTTAGTATCACTTCAAATCACTTGCCTGATTTATAAAACAAAGCTAGAATAAGGTAAAATGACCAAGAAATGGAGATTTTTAGAAAATTTCTTCCCCCTGCCCAGAACATTCTACTACAACCCACATTATTGAATTAGTAAGTGAAACTGCTCCTGTAAAAAAGTTTCTTGTTCAATGTGTGACTCATGTTACAAATTAAGAATATATATTTAGTGCTCATCTCTTCTTTCTTTCTTTATAAAACATGTATGGAATAAAAAATAATATTTAAATCTAAAACATGAATCTTAGTCTTGGATATGACCAGACTTAGACATTAAAAATTTCATATCAAAGACTAAGATTCTATTTTTTAGATTTAAATATTAGTTTTTATTCCATACATATTAGTTTTTGTTAAAAAATTTAAAAAGAGAGGGAAGAGAGGGACACTATGTATTAAATCTATGTCTCTATCAGCCTTACATACAGACACTCATAGTGAACACTGTCATAATTGTGCCAGACAGGGTAAGAAATACTTCTCTGTGTATGTAGAAAGTTTTCATGGACATAGATCCAAAGCTGTGCTCAAAAGGTTAGCAAAGATAGGCAACTACCTATTATACTGTAAAGATATTTTGACAAAATGTAAAAAAAAAAGTAATAAGTATGCTAGTAACATTAATTTGCAGAATGCCAAAACGCCCACATAGGCACAAGTATTTTCCCTCTAGCACAAAATTTCCATATTCATTTCCTACTTGAGATAAAGAACAGAGACAAAAATATAACCACAACCTTGCTAGTATTATTTAGTAGTAGTAGTAGTAGTAGTAGTAGTAGTAGTAGTAGTAGTAGTAGAAGTGGCAGCAGTGAAGAATTATATTGTGCTAGTAGGTCAGTTTAATTCAAATGCTTTTCATACGTTAATTAATTTAATCTTTACAGTAGCCCTATGAGACGTGTACTAATATTCTCAGTTCCATTCTATATTTGAAGAAACCGAGGCATAGAAAGTGTCAATGATTTGCCCAAAGGCACAGAGCTAGTAAGAAAGGAAAATGAGATTTGAATCCAGACTAGCTGGCTTCAGAGTCTATGCTCTTAACCACTAGTTCATATAGCCTCTATTAAAAAAGAAAAGTATATTTTAACTTTCTTGTGGATATCTGACACATAGAAAGCAGCAGCCCCTGAGAGCTAAGCAGTCCACATTTCAAAAAAAAATTGTGGGACTTTAAAGCTGGGCTTAGATATGCCGTGTGATTTTGATCTGTACTGAATTTTTAGACTTCATGAATACATTTCAGTTTCCACATAATTTACCACCTTGGTCCCAGACACATTGCCAATATCAAGACAGGATAGGTGGCGCAGTGGTTGAGAGTCCGCCTGCTGATGCAGGGGACACGGGTTCGTGCCCCGGTCCGGGAGGATCCCACATGCCGCAGAGCGGCTGGGCCCGTGAGCCATGGCCGCTGAGCCTGGGCGTCCGGAGCCTGTGCTCCGCAACGGGAGAGGCCACAACAGTGAGAGGCCCACATACCGCAAAAAAAAAAAAAAAAAAAGACAGGATAGAAAAACTAATTTAACAACAAGAGATAACGTGTGTCACAGGGATACAATCTCTCACAAAAATAAAACACAAACATATTTATTTTTCCTCCCCCAGAGACATGCTATTCACACACTTAGAATATCCTTTGCAGTCTTTTTTTCTTCTTCTTCTTTTTTTTTTTTTTGGCTGTATTAGGTCTTCGTTGCTGCACGTGGGCTTTCTCTAGCTGCGGCGAGCAGGGGCTACTCTTCGCCGTGGTGCGCGGGCTTCTCATAGCAGTGGCTTCTCTTGTTGCAGAGCACAGGCTCTAGGCACACAGGCTTCAGTAGTTGTGGCACGTGGGCTCAGTAGTTGTGGCACACGGGCTTAGTTGCTCCGCGGCATGTGGGATCTTTCTGCACCAGCGCTCAAACCCGTGTTCCCTGCATCGGCAGGCGGATTCTTAACCACTGTGCCACCAGGGAAGCCCTTTGCAGTCTTTTTTAAAGGAGAAACAGTAGGTGTTATGCTAGTGCCTTTATGCAAATTAGAAAAGTGAACCAATATCAAGACACTGTTGCATCTACTGGAAATTTGTTACAATAAACTGATTGTTTTAGAACAAGACACATTGCTTCTATCTGTCAGGGTATTCTTGCAAAAAATATTCACATCGATGACATGTATTATGTGAATGCTCCTCTTCCTTCAGACCTGACACCATATGTTACTGCACAACCCATGAGGCTGTACTTGGTGGCACTGAATCACTAGCCACCCAATGATCACTCTTTGAAGGTAGAGGCAGCAATCTCACAGCTGGGATGCAAGGATTCAGTTCTGGGAATTTGTTCCCTGAAATTTTACCTCCCATACTCAAAATAATTACACATTCTGCTAGTCGTAATCTATGAACATTAGTAGTATGAGTTGGATGTCAGATACTCGACCACGTCTACTGGAATCACTATGTGTTCATTTGAGTCTTGTTGACCAAATACATCTTTCTCTCCTTGCTGGTGACTTCTCCCCAAGAGTGGGATATCTGTGTCCACCAGCTTTCCCCATTCACTAGGACTTCCTTGCATGCACTGACTAGTTGAAAGGGCACTATAAATGGGTTACATCCTAGGGATGAAGGCTAAATGACTTTCCTCTCTAGTTTATTATTCTCTCTCTCTTCTTCTTACTCATCATTCAATTAATGTTCCTTAGTCCTTGATGTACCAGAGTAGTAACTTTCAGATACCGAATGGAAAGCTGTTTCCTTTTTAGCCTTGATGCATATCAGGTGGGCTAAGTATTTTTTAGCTGGTTTGGTGGGGTTTTTGTGTGTGTGTTTCATCTGCTCTTTTAACACCAAATAAGATAGCTAATTAACCCAGAAGCCAGGTTGCAACCATCAAGGGCACAGTCTGTGGTCTGCCACGGTCCCAAGCTTTCTACCACGTCTCTGAAGCCACACAACCCAACACTTTGAAAGTCTCACATAGTTCTTTCTCTCCCTCCCTCCCTCCCTCCCTCTCTCTCTTTCTCTCTCTCTCTCTCTCTCTCTCTCTCTCTCTTTCTCTCTCTCAATCTCTCTCAATGCATATAGGTTGGTATCACTGAGAGAGAGCCTCAACATCCTTGTTGCTGAGCAGGTTTTATTATAAACACTGACATTAGAGTCAACAAAATCCATTTAGTTTACTACATGTAGGCACATAGGTAAGTGTTACATTATTAATGCATGCCTGAAAAAAGATCCACACACACATATGTCTGGGCTTCTCTGTCATGAGACAGGAAATATAATTTGTAAATAAAGCATGGAGTGTCACTATCAGATAGCTATATTTTGACCAAAGTTATATTTTTCTTCTTTCTCTGTCTCAATCTAGTATGGGCCCTAAGGCCCCAAATCCAAAATTAGCAGTTAAAAAGAGATTTAGCAAGACAAGGAAATGCTAAGTCAAAAGTAGAATCTGAGGACTATTTCAGGAGCCTGTTTGACTTCTCACCAGTGAGTTCTAGAGACTGAGGTTTCAGAGGCCTGGTTCTCTCGAGATCTGATGCCTTCTATTTCTTCTCAGTACCACAGCCTTGACTTGATAACTCACTAAGTGAAGAAAGGTTTTGCAACACTGAAATCATCATTTTTTCTTTGACGAACTTGAGATCATGTCACTTGACCCCTAAGAATAGTTTTAACTCTCTAAAATTTTGAGTGCTATCTGATGAAGTGGGTGTTTGACATGTCCCTTATTTTAATAGTATATGACTTACATATTTGTTCATCAGAACTGGCGCCTGTCAAAGGACAACTGTGATTCTACTCCTCAGTCCCTTAAGGATTCTCTGCTAATCCTCCTATAAGAGCTTGCAAAATGTAGTTACATTACCTAGATAAACAAAGACAAATGATATTTGGTCCCTCTGTCTTCATTAGCCATAGGGATTTGAGAGTAACTTTTCTAAAATTCAAACACTAACGGGCATGGGTTTTAATACAAGCAGCCTAAATAAGAATTGTACACACCACCACAGTGGAACAAGCATGGCACGTTCTTAAAAAAAGCACCTCAGACTTCCCAAGAGACCTCCTACAACTTCCTAAGAAAGTCTTAAGAAAGTTAAGATCTTAACATTCTCTTTTATATGGTTCAACATGAGAACATGCCCCATGTCACTCAAAGAAAGATAAAATTAAAAATTTTATTCTTCCAATCTAAGACATGGTATATCTTTCCATCTGTTTGTGTCATCCTCAATTTCTTTCATCAGCATCTTATAGTTTTCAAAGTACAGGTCTTTTGTCTCTTAGGGAGGTTTATTCCTAGGTATTTTATTCTTTTTTATTCGATGGTAAATGAGATTGTTTCTTTAATTTCTCTTTCTGATCTTTCGTTGTTAGTGTGTAGAAATGCAACAGATTTCTGTGCATTAATTTTGTACCCTGCAACTTTACTACCTAAGGCAATCTACAGATTAAATGCAATCCCTGTCAAATTACCAATGGCATTTTTCACAGAACTAGAACAAAAAAATCTTAAAATTTGTATGGAGACACAAAAGACTGCAAATAGCCAAAGCAATCCTGAGAAAGAAAAATGAAGCTGGAGGAATCAGGCTCCCTGACTTCAGACAACGCTTTTCTACAAAGTTATAGTAATCAAGACAGTATAGTACTGGCACCAAAACAGAAACATAGATCAATGGAACAGGATAGAAAGTTCAGAGATAAACCCATGCACTTATGGTCACCTAATCTATGACAAAGAAGGTAAGAATATACAGTGGAGAAAAGACAGTCTCCTCAATAAATGGTGCTGGAAAAACTGGACAGCTACATGTAAAAAAATGAAATTAGAACATTCTTTAACACCATACACAAAAATAAACTCAAAGTGGATTAAAGACCTAAATGTAAGACCAGATACTATAAAACTCTCAGAGGAAAACATAGGCAGAACAGTCTGACATAAATCGCAGCAATACCTTTTTCGAGCTGTCTCCTAGAGTAATGGAAATAAAAGCAAACAAATGGGACCTAATTAAACTCAAAAACTTTTGCACAGCAAAGGAAACCATGAACAAAATGAAAAGACAACCCACAGAATGGGAGAAAATATTTGCAAACCATGCAACTGACAATGGATTAGTCTCCAAAATTTGCCAACAGCTCATGCAGCTCAATATCAAAATAACAAACAATCCAATCAAAAAATGGGAAAACCCAAATAGACATTTCTCCAAAGAAGACATACAGATGGCCAAGAGGCACATGAAAAGACGCTCAACATGGCTAATTATTAAAGACATGGAAATCAAACTACAAAGAGGTATCACCTCACACCAGTCAGAATGGCCATCATCAAAAACTCTACAAACAATAAATACCGGAGAGGGTGTAGAGAAAAGGGAACACTCCTACACTGTTGGCGGGAAAGTAAATTGGCACAACCACTATAGAGAACAGTATGGAGGTTCCTTAAAAAACTAAAAATAGAGCTACCATATGATCCAGCAATCCCACTCCTGGGCATATACCTGGAGAAAAGCATAATTCAAAAGGATACGTGCACTCCAATGTTCATTGCAGCGCTGTTTACAGTAATCAAGACATGGAAGCAGCCTAAATGTCCACCGACAGATGAACGGATAAGGAAGATGAGGTACATATATACAATGAAATATTATTTAGCCACTAAAAAGAATGAATAATGCCATTTGCAGCAACATGGATGGACCTACAGATTATCATATTAAGTGAAGTAAGAAAGACAAATACCATATGATATCACTTATATGTGGAATCTAAAATATGACACAAATGAACTTATTTAAAAAACAGAAACAGACTCACAGACTTAGATAACGAACTTATGGTTACCAGGGAGGAAGGTGCGGGGGAGGGATAGACTGGGAGTTTGGGACTGACATGTGCACACTGCTATATTTAAAGTATATAACCAGGGACTTCCCTGGTGGTCCAGTGGGTGGGACTCCACACTCCCAATGCAGGGGTCCCAGGTTCCATCCCTGGTCGGGGAGCTGGATCCCACATGCATGCCTCAACTAAGAGTCCACATGCCGCAACTAAGAGTCCGCATGCCGAAACTAAGAAGTCTGCATGCTACAACTAAAGGTCCCGCATGCCGCAACTAAGACCTGGCACAGCCTAAATAAATAAATAAATATTTAAAATAAAATAAAATATATAACCAACAAGGACCTACTGTGTAGCACAGGGAACTCTGCACAATATTCTGTAATAACATAAATGGGGAAAGAATTTGAAAAGGAATAGATACATGTATATGTATAACTGAATCATTGCAGTGCTGTTACAAAATGAACCTGAAACTAATATAATATTTTTAATAAACTATACTTCAATACAAAATAAAATTTAAAAAATTTTTAGATTCCTCATGCTCTCCTCCCATTTCTCAGCTATTGAAAACACCCTAAAATAAATCCTCTTACAGTGTTTAAGGAGAAGAAATATAGGATGGTGGCATTTGATTCTTTTCTTTTCTGCCTCTAACTTCTGACGGGCTACAGACTACAAATATGAATCCTCAGTAATGGTAACAATTAAACACATTCAGCAGTTCTCTCTCTGCATAGGCAATATTTTAAGGAGTTTGGTCAAAAGAACAATCTCCATTTAAACCTCCTGTATCTAGGACAAAACATTAGACACATTTCCCTCTTTTGATCATATCCTTCCTTCGGTAAAGTTTGGATGGTTTAAAACTGGGTTATACCTGACACAACATAATGTTAAAATTACAGTCGTGTTTCATAATCCAGCATCACCGGCCCCAGATCTTTTCTACCTATGTTTCCACGTCTAATTTGGGCATCACCTGGGCATTGGATCAAGTAAGTTTTAAATATTCTATTTCCACTGATGTCCTTTATTTATTTAAGGCTTATGGTCACAACAGCTTTGTTTTCTTCAGTTAATTTTATTTTTCCTGCACTTTTCATTACAAAAGTAATATACTTTCAAATATAAAAATGCTAATATCAATCTCTATATGTTAGACACTGGACTGATATATACATATATATTGGCCAACCCAATATTATTAATTCCTCACACCTCTATGAGGTAGATTAAATTAACACACCTATTACATAGATAATTAAACTGAGACACAGATTATCTAAAGAATACTTTTCACAGAGAAGGCAGTACATTTCTGTGCTTAGGGGCATGAAATCTGGACTCAGATTCTACGTATTAAAATTCTAGCATCACAATTTATTAGTTAGGCACTAAAAGCAAGTCTTGCTCTACCATTCCCCTCATAGTTGTAAAACATAGCTTTCATCTGAGTAAAAGTTAACATTTTATGTGATCAGATCCCTAGTATAGACACATAAACATATATACACACATATAGCATTACTGTTTCAGTTCATATACATGCATGAAGCAACAATGATAATTACGTGTAGATGAAATAGAGTATCATTCAAAATGGCTTCTGTCAAATGGTTTCCTTAAAAATGTTTGTTTTGGATGTGGTCATGTAAATATCTGTGCAATATACTGCCAGAATTTCTCAGTATGAGGACCCAGAAGGCAATGGCATATTGTTAGATGCCTAGTTCAAATATACAGAAAGAGCTCATATGTTCCATGAATGATTAAAAATAAAGTCAGCGTTATTACTCTACATTGTTCAATCAATCTAACTTGGTGACATGACTTTCAAATTTTGGCATATTAGCTAAAGTTTTTGGTTTTTTTTTTTTTTTTTTTACTATTTATTGAACAAAAATTTATGTGTGAACTTTATGCAAAGCACTTCCAGAAAATGCAAAGACAGATAAGATATGGATCCTGCTCACTAGTAGTTTATAATCCATTCATGTAGATTTAAAGTGACGTGGAAGAGATGGCTTTAATACAAGCAGAGATTGATAACCAAAAGATAACTCTCATAAAAGTAGGCACAAATATATTACTGTAGATGGGAAGAGAAAGAGAAAGATTATTTCTAGATATGGTACTCAGAAAAGGATTATATCATCTAAGAAATAATATGCACATATCCTTCTATTTATATTGAATATGTCTATATAAATTATTTTGAAAAATCTTTTGCTAATACCTATGCAAGAACTTGAAATATATTATTAGATAATTCAAAATTATAATCAATATGATTCTCAGGTAATAGGGGATTTTCATTTTGTAAAACCATTCAGATAATCATTTATAACATTTAACATTGCCTAATGATATGTCTCTCTGTAGAAACAAAGCAAACTCCATATTACTCCACTTTTATTTTTCCTCAACAGTATAAGCATTTTTGGACTCACATACCACTCCTAGACATCTTCTTGGAGCAAAGATAGGGACCATGAGTCATTTATATTTTTAATTCAGAAACATTTTTACTATGTGTCAGACACTCTTCTAGCTAATAAAGATAAAATAGTGAACAAAAGAAAAATGCCTTTGACCTCACAGAGCTTTCATTGTAATGGGGGAAGCTGACATTATATAAACACACACACACACATTAATAAATATACGTATATTGTGCTGGGAGATGCTAAGGGCCATAAAGAAAATATGAAAGGATAAGGGGATAGAGTATGACATGGAACACTAGTTTACCGAGAGTAGTCAGGGAAGATGTCTATGAGAAGGTGGCAGAACATTCCTGCCAGATAAAGCACCGTGTGCAGAAACTGTGAAGTAGAAATATTAGACTCTTTGAGAAATAGCAAGGAAGCCTGTAATCCTGGAGTGAAAGGTGCATATTGAAAAGAGGTAGGAGATGATATCAAAAGGTAGGAGATTCAGCACATTATAGGACTTTGAATATCACTTGGAATGAAATGGGAAGCCATTAAAGGACCTTAATAGGAGGAGTCATATGATGTGATTTGAAATTTTAAATGACCATTTTTCCTGGTGTTGATCACAGCATGTGGGTGAATAAAGATGGAGCAGGGAACGTGACACTATACACAAAAAATAATTCATACTGGATCATAGACTTAACTGTAAGAGCTAAATAAAGAAAACCTTTAGAAGGAAACACAGGAGAAGATCTTTGGGACCTTGAACTAAGCAAAGATTTCTTAGATATAACACTAAATTATGGTCCATGAAAGAAAAAAATTGATAAGCTGGACCTCATCAAAATTCAAAACTTTTGCATCTCAAAAGACACCATTAAGAAATGAAAAGATAAAGAATAAATTGGGAGAAAATATTGGCAAACACATATCCAATATGAGACGTGTGTCCAGAATTTATATTAAAAAACAAAAACCTTGACACCTCAATAATAAGAAGACAAACAACTCAATCAAAAAAATGGGCAGGGCTTCCCTGGTGGCGCAGTGGTTGAGAGTTTGCCTGCCGATGCAGGGGACGCGGGTTCGTGCCCCGGTCCAGGAAGATCCCACATGCCGCGGAGCAGCTGGGCCCGTGAGCCATGGCCGCTGAGCCTGCGCGTCCGGAGCCTGTGCTCCGGAACGGGAGAGGCCACAACAGTGAGAGGCCCACGTACCGCAAAAAAAAAAGGGCAAAAGATAGGAACAAACATTTTATCAAAGAAGATATATGAAGGGCTAATAAGCACATGAAAACATGCTAAACATCATTAGTCATTAGGGAAATGCAAATTAAAACCACAATAAGATACCATTTTGCATGCACTAGAATGGTGAGCATGGATAAGAAAGGATGTGGGGCATCAATAACCCTCATACATTGCTGGTGGAAATGTGAAAAGGTGCAGCCACTTTGGAGAACAATTTTGCTATCAAAAGTTAAACATGCAACTACCATATGATCCAGAAATTCTACTCCTGGATATCAATCTAGGAGAAAAAAAACATATACACACGAAGACCTACATGTCAAAGTTCATAACAGAATTATTCACAATAGCCCCAAACTAGAGAGAACCTAAGTATTCATCAGCTTATAAAGGGATAGACAGAATGTATATCCATACAATGAAATACTCGACAGCAATAGAAAGGAACAAACTACTGAAACATGCTATGTCAGGGATGACCCTCAAAAATATTATGCGAAGTGAAAGAAGCCAGACACAAGAGACTATGTATTATATTATTCTATTTATGTGAAATGCCACAGACAGAAAATAGACTAGTGGCTGCTACAGCTGGGGTTGGGAATGGGGAATGGACATGATGCATCTTATTAAGGGGACAAAAATGTTTTAAAACTGTTGTATTGTGGTGGCTGCACTACTCAGAAAAGTTACTAGAATCACTGAATCGTAAACTTGAAGTTTTATGAATTTCATGATACGTAAAATACATTTCAATAAAGCTGTTTTAAAAAGACAGAAGCAAGTAGTCTAATCAGAAGGCTCTTACTTGAAGGCAAAAGAAGAGGTGCTAGTGGCTTTGTTCAGTGAAGAGAGTAAGTGGGATATATTTCAAAGTTAGTGTCAGAATTTACTCCTGGGTTTGATGTGAAATATGAGGGATAGAGGAGTAAAAAATAATATTTCAAGCTTTTTCCCCCTAAAACACCTGGTAGAATGGAGATGTCATTTATTCAGATGGCAAATAACATGGATTAGGCTCAGTCAATGGTAAATCAAAAGCTTGGCGTTAGGTTAAAATTGGAGTGCCTATTATATAGCCAGGTGATGTCAACTACAGTGCTGGAGTTCAGGGAAGAAGCCAGGGCTGTAGTAAAAACAATATGTAGTCATTGGTATAGAGATTTTCCTTAAAGCTAGATGAGTTCACTAACAGAGTGGATGTATAACAAAAAGACAAGAAGTCAAGGGATTAAGCCCCTTGACCTGGGACTGTTTTTGAGCTGGGACATTGATCTTCTCCTGCACTCATACTGGAACTTATACCATTGGCTGTGATGGGTCTCCAGTTTGCCAACTGCAGATCTTGGGACTTCTCAACCTCCATAATTGCATGAGCCAATTCCTTAGAGTAATATGTATGTATCTCCTATTGGTTTGTTTCTCTGGATAACTTAGACTAATACAAGTGGGTTGAAACAAGAATGAGGGGAAAATAGTGAATTACAAAGTGAAGACAATTATTTCAAAGAATTTTTCTCCAGAAGTGAAATGAACAATGACAATTGCTGGAGATAAACTTAAGATCCTGAGCAACAAGGATTTACTGTATAGCACAGGGAACTACATTCAATATCTTGTAATAACCTGTAATGGAAAATAATCTGAAATATATATATATATATACACACACACATACATAACTGAGTCACTTTGCTGTATACCTAAAACAAACACAGTACTGTAAATCAACTATATTAAAAAAAAAAAACTTAGGATCCCACTGTCACAGGATCTTAAAAGAAAGATTAGAATGAGCTGGTGAATGTGTTTATCCAGGAGAAAGAGGGACAAAGTAGCAAAGTCCTTGAAAAGGCATGAAGACATGGGATCCATTGCATACACTGAAGGTTGGCCTTACAAAGGATTTCAGACAGGTTATCAACTGAAAGGGGTGGGTAGGAAGTTTATGTGGCTACACAAACAGATTTGTTGTTTTCTCTTTGGATTGCTTCTGTTTTCTCAAGGAAGTAAGAAAAAAGATAATCAACGGATAGTGAAAGGGCTGTGTAGTGTTGAGGCTTGAGAAAAGAGGAGAGAGTATGAAATAATTATCAGAAAGAGGGGAAGTCTTATTTAACTAGAAAAATGACCCCACCTGAAATATACTACAGTACAAAAGGCACACTTAAGATTTCTGGTAACATGAACATAAAACTATATGACATATTCAAGTGATAAACTGTAAGAATTGGATAGTTAGAGAATTTGATTTAAACAGGTTTCAAGTTTTTCAGATGACTACGGTAACCAGGCAAGAAGGGAAGTGGGTGAAAGAGTGAAAACAGGGCAGGTCAATAAATTATGCGTGCCGATGGGAGCAAAGAATTGTTGCAGTGAAGGTACTAGAGGGAAAGAACTGGAAAGAGAGAGGGTGAGGCTGACAGAGTGGAATTTATGAAACTGAGATTATGGAGGAGAGGTACACATTGGGTATGATAATGTCTGGCATGGCCAGAATACTGGTGGTGTATGTGGAGTGGAGGCCAAGATAATTATAAGCGAGGGGTCAAGAAACTGGAGCCCATCTATTGGAAGGATTCTCTATCTTTAAACCACCATGCATTATGTCAGGAATAGTATGCAAGGGAGAATGAGTTAACCAGGTCTGAATATCTTCAAGGGATGAGGGGAGTGACACAGATCTACAGAGGTTTGCGACAAGGAGAATGGTGAAACCAAAGAGCACAACGCTTCAGTATAGATATGTTTTCTTAGGGAGGAGAGAGAACAATTTAGAAACAATATGAGAAACAAAGAGGGAACTCTTCCAACCTTCAGAATTGTATGACGAATACAGGACAGAGAGCACTACCTTTTTTTTTTTTTTTTAAATAAACAAAATAAATTTATTTAAAAAAATGAAGAAACACAAATGTAAGAAAATATATCAAAATGTTCATTAACGGTTATCTTTGGGTCGAAGAATTCTGGATAATTTTTATCTTTATGCTCTTTAATTTCTAGGTTTTTTTAAAGCATCTTTATAGGAATATAATTGCTTTACAATGGTGTGTTAGTTTCTGCTTTATTTTTTTATTTTTTGAAGAATTTTTTTTTCTTTTTCAGTTATACATATACTTATGTCCCCATATCTCTTCCCTCTTGCGCCTCCCTCCCACCCTCCCTATCCCACCCCTCTAGGTGGTCACAAAGCACCAAGCTGATCTTCCTGTGCTATGCGGCTGTTTCTGGGAAGGGTTAAGCTGGGACAAGTGAGACAGTGGCATGGACATATATACACTACCAAATGTAAAATCGAGAGCACTACCTTTTTTTTTTTTTAACATCTTTATTGGAGTATAATTGCTTTACAATGGTATGTTAGTTTCTGCTTTATAACAAAGTGAATCAGTTATACATATACATATATTCCCATATCTCTTCCCTCTTGCGTCTCCCTCCCTCCCACCCTCCCTATCCCACCCCTCTAGGTGGTCACAAACCACCTAGCTAATCTCCCTGTGCTATGCGGCTGCTTCCCACTAGCTATCTATTTTAAGTTTGGTAGCGTATATATGTCCATGCCACTCTCTCACTTTGTCACAGCTTACCCTTCCCCCTCCCCATATCCTCAAATCCATTCTCTAGTAGGTCTGTGTCTTTATTCCTGTCTTACCCCTAGGCTCCTCATGTCATTTTTTTTCTTAAATTCCATATATATGTGTTAGCATACGGTATTTGTCTTTCTCTTTCTGCTTACTTCACTCTGCATGACAGACTCTAGGTCTATCCACCTCATTACAGATAGCTCAATTTCGTTTCTTTTTATGGCTGAGTAATATTCCACTGTATATATATGCCACATCTTCTTTATCCATTCATCCGATGATGGACACTTAGGTTGTTTCCATCTCCGGGCTATTGTAAATAGAGCTGCAAAGAACATTGTGGTACATGATTCTTTTTGAATTATGTTTTTCTCAGGGTATATGCCCAGTAGTGGGATTGCTGGGTCGTATGGTAGTTCTATTTGTAGTTCTTTTTTTTTTTTTTTTTTTGCGGTACATGGGCCTCTCACTGTTGTGGCCTCTCCCGTTGCGGAGCACAGGCTCCAGACACGCAGGCTCAGCGGCCATGGCTCACGGGCCCAGCCGCTCCGCGGCATGTGGGATCTTCCCGGACCGGGGCACGAACCCGTGTCCCCTACATCGGCAGGTGGACTCTCAACCACTGCGCCACCAGGGAAGCCCCTCTATTTGTAGTTTTTTAAGGAACCTCCATACTGTTCTCCATAGTGACTGTATCAATTTACATTCCCACCAAGAGGAGAGCACTACCTTTTGAGAAGCCACTACATAAGAAGTAGTGGCTTACGGAGAAAGCCATGTTGCACTTAGATAAAAATGTAAGGAAATACCAGGAGCAGTATTTCTCAAACTTAAATGTACATGCAAATTACCCAGAGATCTTGTTTAAAAGCAAATTCTGAGCTTTGGCCTAGGATTCTGTTTTACTACAATTACCAGGTAATGCCAACAATTTGAGTAGCAAGGATATAGGGAATTCCAATATAAAGAATGAAATGGCTTGCTGGATCGTGGATTGGTAGAGGTTTAAGTCAGATGTGAGGATGAGGATGACAGTCTAGGCAATGAGTGATGAACTGTGGACCCAGGCCTCTTCGCTGACTGAGATGAAGGGACTTTGTGTTATTGAACTGAAACTAATCATCTGTTCATAAGTTGTAATCATCAGACTATCCAAGTGGGGGAAGCATATGAAGAAGAATTTCTTGCCAAGGAGCCCAGAGCTCTATTATTAGCTCCTAGTTCAGACTTTAATTGATAATGTCAGGGTCAGAGTAACAGATGGTAATAGAAGTGCCTGAGACTCTGTGGATGTCCCCTGTCTGCTTTTGATGATGTACTGACTTAGGAAAAAAGAATGGGAAGGCTTACTCTGCTCTAAATTGATTTCCTATTCCCCTATTTTTTTTTTTTTTTTTTACAAACTTCCACCCCTGAGACTTTGCGAATATAGCACTACCCACACATTATTTCTATTCTTGGGAATTCTATTAAACACTTAGTGCATTAACATTTACCTCACTTTAAAATTACCTAGAATTGGACATTATTAAAACGAGCCTGAAAATAAGGAATTTTGAAATTTTATATATCCATAAAAAAGATAGGTCTTCATTTCAAACTCCACATATAGTTAGAATATATAAATTGATGATCAAGTCATATACGTTTTTGGAGACTATAAAAATTCCATTTCAAAGTATAATGCAAAGGGAAACTATTTAAAGTAATCATGTAAATATATTTTAGAGACATGCAAGAACAAATTTATGAAACATCAGCATCTCACTATTGCTAGTCTTTTCTACTGGTATATAGAGTCAATCATTCTGAAATATTGAAATGATCTCATCAGTGTAAACCAAAACAAGGTATTCAAAGCCAAATGTGAATATTGGGGCTTCCCTGGTGGCACAGTGGTTGAGAATCTGCCTGCCAATGCAGGGGACACGGGTTCGAGCCCTGGTCTGGGAAAATCCCACATGCCACAGAGCAACTGGGCCCGTGAGCCACAATTACTGAGCCTGCGCTCCGCAACAAGAGAGACCACGATAGTGAGAGGCCCGCGCACCGCGATGAAGAGTGGCCCCCACTTGCTGCAACTAGAGAAAGCCCTCGCACAGAAACGAAGACCCAACACAGCCATAAATAAATAAATAAATAAAATTTTAAAAAATGTGAATATTGGATGCATATTCCAAACCCTTCATCATACACATTTTAACTATTAATATGTTTAAAATAGTAATAAAACATACATGGACTTATTCATAGTGTTAGGGAGTTATAGCTTTGTTCATAAGCACAACTGCTAGAAACCTGAATTGAACCAAAGATGTGAAATAAAATATAGTGTTATGATTACTACAGTTGGTTACTTTTTTGCTATTAATCACAGAAGCAAGACTAATAAGATGAAGATCTCTGAGTTCCAAAGCAAATTATGCTTAGAATGACAGAAATAATTTTACGAACAAATATTTGGAGAGCCACTGAAGTAAATGACAAGGACAATGGAATTTTCAAAGGATAGGGAGGGTGGGAGGGAGACGCAAGAGGGAAGAGTTATGGGGATATATGCATATGTATAGCTGATTCACTTTGTTATACAGCAGAAACTAACACACCATTGTAAAGCAATTATACTCCAATAAAGATGTTAAAAAGTAAAAAAGCAAAGTTCTTCTGAGCATAGGATTTACTGCACTTCCACAAAATAGGCAGTCTTCCTTCTCTAACACTTCATTACGGGGTTGCTCTATCCGGAGTCTACAGAGGTGTCTTCTGATGGCATGAAAAACTCAGGAAGGCTACTACGGATCACGGATGGTTTTGTGAACAGCTCTGTAAGTGGTATCGTGACTCATGTTTCTCTTTGAATGCTGTGACGACCTAAGCATCAGTAAGGTAGGAGGCTGCCAATACTAAATCCATACGTGCTGCAGAGCAAGTCTGTTGAGAGGGTCTGTGTAGAGAACTGATGAGAGCTGGCTTCACCAGCAGCTGCCACGTAGTTAGGGAACATAAGCTGAGTGGGCAGAAGAACCTCTTAGGGAGTTACTGAAGCACAACATTCAGATTAGGTGGCAGAGCTGTAGACTCCTGGGAGCAAGAGTGGCACAGCCAGGAGCTCTTTTCTGTCCTAGCTGTCAGGCAGACAGCGAGCAGAAGCAGCAGGGTGACAGACTGCCACTTCAGTTACCAGCAGAAGGCCACATATCATTAAGAACATGGAGATATAAAAATTACTGTACCAGAACACGCAGTTCTATAGGCAGGAGAGTTCCTTTCAGGAGACCCAGATGAAGGCATCTGGTAAACTTTTTATTCGAATGATAGATACTTTCTATTAGAAAATGAGAGTGAAGGATTTAACCCAGAAAAATGATTTATTACACAATCACTAATAAATTTTACAAGCTCTAGAAATGAGAAAAGCCCTTTAAATGGGTAATTTCCCCCCACTGCCCCCCTCAAATATTCCATATGCTGCAAAAGATGTTTTTACCAAAAGGAAAGTTATAATCTACGTTAGAGAGAAAAGGTCTGCCTTTTTCTTGCCAGTGCCATTTACCACCCCTTGGATGGTTTCTCATTGAGCCTCAATTTTCCCCTCTTCAAAATGGGGATAGGGCTTCCCTGGTGGTGCAGTGGTTAAGAATCCGCCTGCCAACGCTGGGGACACGGGTTCAAACCCTAGTCTGGGAAGATCCCATATGCTGCGGGGCAACTAAGCCTGTGTGCCACAACTACTGAGCCTGCGCTCTAGAGCCTGAAAGCCACAACTACTGAGCTCACGTGCTACAACTACTGAAGCCCGTGTGCCTAGAGCCCGTGCTCCACAACAAGAGAAGCCACCACAATGAGACGCCCGCTCACCGCAACTAGAGAAAGCCCATGCACAGCAACAAAGACCCAACGCAGCCAAAAATAAATAAACAAAATTAAGAAAAAAAAATGGGGATAAAAATAGCTAATTTTCATTTTTAGTATTTTGAGTATTAACAATATTTTAAATATGCCTGTCATTTGGTAGGCATTAAATACATGGAAGTTGTAATAATTAGTACTCATTAGAAAAAAATATCCTTTATATTTGGAAAGCATTTTCTCTTTTATAAAATGCTTTGTACATATACTCTTGTGAACTAAGCAGAGCAAACATTCTTATTAACATTTTATAGATGAAGGATCTAGGGTTCAGTGATAGTGACTCACACGAGCTTGTAAGTGGTAGAGACTGCACTGAAAATCAAGTCTCTTGACTTAAATTCCAGTTTTCTTTGACTTGCAATCATGTATAAAACATGGATTTAACATATCTAGAGTTGTACTCAAATGATTTGTTGATTTTTAAATGTGTCTTGATAAATGTTAAAAACACAGAAGAATATGGAGTAGTATGAGAAATAAGAAACACTCAAGGACCCACCACACAGATTTTGTGTCAAAACCTCTCTCTCTCTGCCCCCACCTTCCTTCCTCCCTCCTTGCCTCTTGGTCTCCCTCTCCCTGTCATCCTCTTTCTCTCCCTTTTCCCTTCCTCAGACTCTCTCACGTTTGGTGGTGGTGCATTACAAAAGACATCAAACATTACCCATAGAGGAAGGAGTGGTACCATTGTCTCCTATTCAATTTTCAATTTCATTTCCCTCCACACACACAGGCAATAAATACCATATATTTAGTGAGTTTCATTCCATTCTGTGTTTTATATAATTGCATATTTTTAGAGTTGGAATGCTCAAAATAATAATGAATAGAATTATATCGTACAGATATTCTGTAACTTGCTTTCATCTCTCAACATTATATATATATATATTTTAGGTTATTGTAATTGTTTTCAATGTTTGATAGAGTTCTAATGATTATTGATCATATTTTTATATATATTGTCTATTTTATCTCATGAAAAATTTTTTTAACATCTTTATTGGAGTATAATTGCTTTACATTGTTGTGTTAGTTGCTGCTGTGTAACAATGTGAATCAGCTATACGTATACATATATCCACATATCCCCTCCCTCTTGAGCCTCCCTCCCACCCTCCCTATCCCACCCCTCTAGGTGGTCACAAAGCACCGAGCTGATCTCCCTGTGCTATGTGGCTGCTTCCCACTAGCTAGCTATTTTACATTTGGTAGTGTATATATGTCCATGCCACTCTCTCACTTCGTCCCAGCTTACCCTTCCCCCTTCCCCTGTCCTCAAGTCCATTCTCCACGTCTGCGTCTTTATTCCCGTCTTGTCCCTAGGTTCTTCATGACCTTTTCTTTTTTCTTAGATTCCATATATATGTGTTAGCATACGATATTTGTTTTTCTCTTTCTGACTTACTTCACTCTGTATGACAGACTCTAGGTCCATCCACCTCACAAAAATAACTCAATTTCGTTTCTTTTTATGGCTGAGTAGTATTCCATTGTATACATGTGCCACATCTTCTTCATCCATTCATCTGTTGATGGACACTTAGGTTGCTTCCACGTCCTGGTTATTGTAAATAGTGCTGCAATGAACACTGTGGTACATGACTCTTTTTGAATTATGATTTCCTCAGGGTATATGGCCAGTAGTGGGATTGCTGGGTCGTATGGGAGTTCTATTTTTAGTTTTTTAAGGAACCTCCATACTGTTCTCCATAGTGGCTATATCAATTTACATTTTCACCAACAGTGCAAGAGGGTTCCCTTTTCTCCACACCTCTCCAGCATTTATTGTTTATAGATTTCTTGATGATGGCCATTCTGACCCGTGTGAGGTGATACCTCATTGTACTTTTGATTTGCATTTCTCTAATGATTAGTGACGAAAAGATAACCCTCAGAATGGGAGAAAATATTTGCAAATGAAGCAACTGACAAAGGATTAATCTCCAAAATTTACAAGCAGCTCATGCAGCTCAATATCAAAAAAACAAACAACCCAATCCAAAAAATGGGCAGAAGGCCTAAATAGACATTTCTCCAAAGAAGATATACAGATTGCCAACAAACACATGAAAGAAGGTCTCTTAAAACCTGACCTCTGGTGTCTTCTCTGAGATGGTGAACTCTGTCAGGACAGAGTGAAGTATCTCATGTCCAAGAACCCAGCCAAACAAAGAGAAGAGTATTTATTTACTTAGTTACTTAAAGTGTGCTGAGTTAATGAATAGCTTAATTCTTTAATTGACTTCCTTTAGGAAAAACTATACCGCATATGTTCAGAGAAGAGTTTACTTAAGTAAAGGAGGCATGGATAGAGCGTTTCTCTCTTACGCCTTCTAACATGACATGCTAATTAAAAATAAAAAATGTGATGGCTTCAAATATATACAAAATTCACTCACATCTCTTGTAGCTTTACTTCACGGTGTTCAATTTACTAAAAGAGGTACTCAATTTCATTTTGTAAACAAAAACATATATACATATATGCGTATGTATATTATACATAGGAAACATTTTGCTCCACTAATTAAGGGGTCAGCAAACTATAACTCACAGCCTGCCACTTGTTTCTGTAAACAAGCTTTTACTGTGACACAGTCATAGCTGTTCGTTTACATACTGCCTGTGGCTGCTTTTCCACTACAACAGCAGAGTTAAATAGTTGTGGCAGACTATGTAGCCAGCAAAGCCTAAAATTGTAACTATCTGGCCCTTTAAGAAAGAGACCAACCTTGCACTAATTGGTTTGTTTTAAATAAATGCAGGGAACATATCTGCATAATCAATAAGCTGTCATGTTCCTTGCATCTCTATAACTAATGCCCACTACTAAATCTTCTTAAAGAATATAATATAATACACTGAGGTCACTTTTTTTTCCCTATAAGCATTCTTTGTGCAGTAATCATATGGTTCAGTTAATGAGAATCTGAAGGAGTTAACATAATTGCCAAGGGGAAGTCTGACTTGACTTTTTCATTTGATAAAGGTCCAGTTAGATTCTATACTGAGGGACAGATTTTGAATATGTAAAGGTACATATCAGCAGCTCATTGAGTCTAATGAAGGCTTAGTTATTGATTAAATAGGGTGCACCTGACATTCAAGAACCATTGATGAGCTCAGAAATGGGTAGTTCAAATGACCGGATTAAATTACGGGGAAAGTTCAGATGACACCGACATTGATTTTTTTTTTTTTTTTTTTAGTAACTGTTTGCATTATAACATCCATATTTGTAGAGTCTAAATAAAAAAGGGGATATATAAATGATTTAACTATATAAGGATCTCTTGAACAGTTTTATAATCTATGACATTCTTTCATTATTTGGTGATAAATCAAATTCTTTTGTTTTCTATACATTTGAAAATCTTAAGTGAGACATCATGGCAATAAAAGACCATGGCGATGCCTAAAGAAGGAATCGGACAAATGATCAAACATTTAACATAAAGGGACATAAGAGGTATAATCGACTCCACGGTTTAAGGTAATGGCATTGACAAAATTAGACAGCATGGTTTTAGGTTTCCTTAGTCACAAATTAATGTAACATAATAGTCCAGTTTATTCTAGTCAAGAGTCTTAATCCATTGCATCTAAATGAAATAAAAAGATATGATTAGAATCAGCCAGAGATGTTGATTTGTCACCAAGGGGAAGGATGAGTATATTCTACCAATATAAGGAGCAGGGCTATCAGACTGGAAGATACTTCAGCATTCTACTTGACTGATGTCACTGAGTGATGGCAATTTCTTTGGTTCAGATGAGTGATTCTTAATTCTGGTTGCACTTTAGAAGCACGTGAAGTTCTTTTAAGATAATACCAATTATTAAGGGTCCACTCCAGACCAATTATATCAGAATCAGTAGTGATAGCTCAAGATTTGTTAGTTCTTCAAAGTTCCCCAACTTATTCCAATAAATATCCAGCGCTGGGAACCACTGAATAGACTGAAAAGATGAGGCTGATTTTCCCATCGGATAGGAGAAAAATTTAACAGAGGTACAAGATTTTTTAAGGGCCTTTTGACGCTGAGGCTATTAATAATTTGTGAAACAAGGTGATAACTCTTAGCTTCCAGTTGTTTGAATGAATTTATTTAAACTGAGTATTCAGCCAACTTCTTTATAGAAGATAAGTAGATATAATGGCAAGGACATGATATATTTGTGCTGGGCTTCCAAAAATATTAAAATCTGAGATTGTTAATTGATTTTTGTTCCACAGCATATTTTGATTCTCTCCTTTGGAGACTGATACATTGGTACAGGGCAACCTCCATTCTCAAAACTTTATTGAAAATAAATCTAAAGTCAGATAAGGTCTCCTTTGCTTTTTTGATCAAACAAGGGTAATTGTGGAACATGAAACTGGAAAATAAAGCTAGTAAAGCCCTGATTTTTTTTTTTTTTTGGCTGTATTTTATTTTATTTTATTTTATTTTTTTAACATCTTTATTGGGATATAATTGCTTTACAATGGTGTGTTAGTTTCTGCTTTATAACAAAGTGAATCAGTTATACATATACATATGTTCCCATATGTCTTCCCTCTTGCGTCTCCCTCCCTCCCATCCTCCCTATCCCACCCCTCCAGGCTGTCACAAAGCACCGAGCCAATATCCCTGTGCCATGCGGCTGCTTCCCACTAGCCATCTACCTTACTACGTTTGTTAGTGTGTATATGTCCATGACTCTCTCTCGCCCTGTCACAGCTCACCCCTCCCCCTCCCCATAACCTCAAGTCCGTTCTCTAGGAGGTCTGCGTCTTTATTCCTGCCTTACCCCTAGGTTCTTCATGACATTTTTTTTTCTTAAATTCCATATATATGTGTTAGCATACGGTATTTGTCTAAAGCCTTGATTTTTAAAGAGATTGATATATTCAGTGAGGTATGCTCCTTAAAAGGGTTCCAGATAAAATATATTGTAATAGCTTAGTTAACTTTTCATAGTATACCTTATGTTAGCATAATACAAAAATTCAGGAAATCTGTTGAGATTATTTATTTAGTTATGGAAATTAAAAACATTGGAAGACAAGAAATTGGGACTCTCCCAAAGTATGGTTTAGTACCGATTTTATTCTTAATCTCAGAATGGACTGAGTGAAGTTTTGAAAATTTTACACATTTTCAATTCTCAGGAATTTTCATATAAGGGCAATTCTAGACAGCAGTCAGAATTCATATATTCAAATTCCAAAAAACAGTTATTGGTATTCTACAAAATAATAATACTCCTATATAAACGTACTCCTAAAAAATTTCATGGTCATGAAAGACAAAGAAAAGCCAAGAAACCATTCCATATTAAAGGATACTAACAACATGACAACTAAATGCAACAGTTAACTAGGGAAGGGATCCTACATCAGAAGAAAATTTTAATATGCTAAAATAATATTTTGTGACAATTATAAAATTTGAATGTGGAAATTAAATTAGCTAATGAAACTACTTAAAATAATAAATTTTCTGACTGCTACCTACAATGAGGTTAAGTATGAGAATGTTCTTAGGAAATATATATATATGTAGATAGGTAGGTAGACAGACATGTTTAGAAAAAAGTGATAAAACAAATGTGACAAAATGTTATAAACTGATGAATCTGGTTGAAGTATGTATGGGCATCCTTTATTCTTTTCTTACAACCTTTCTATAATTTTGCAATAGTTTTTAAATGCAAGTATAAAAAATGGTTATTAAACAGTGCATGTGGCAGGCACTGTTCTAGAGTAACAAGAAAATAATGTAGCTAAAAATCACGGGGCTTGCATTCTAGTTGATGAAAACAGATAAAAATAGAAACTCAGTAAATAAACTAGTTAATTTTGAATAGTGATACGGTGAAAGAAATATAATGGGGTAGTACAATAATGTGGTAGAAAGAATTGGCATGGAGGGTGTTATTTATATATGTTGATACCAGAAGGCTTCCCAGAGGAAATGATATTTAACTGAGCTAAACGTACGGATATCTTAGGAAAGGGCATCCAAACAGGTGTCCTTGAGATTGGACAATGCTTTGTAAGACCAAGAAACAAAGGAAAGCCAGGGTAGATAGAGCTTAGTCAACTACCAGGGAGTTCATAAAAGATTGAGGTTAAAGTTTTAGATCATTCTGATTACCTAAACTATTTCTGAGTAGGTCATTCTGCTCTCTTACAAACCTCATGCTGAGACAAATCTGTATCTTGAAGGCTCAGGTAGAAATGCTGTCACGAAGGACAATTCCTAGGTGACCTTAGCAGCCAGAGCTAGAAGGGGCTAGAGTTAATATTAGTATGAGTGCTGGTTAAACTTAAGGGTACATGTGGCTTGGCCTCCCTCTTCTGGAGAGCAGGCTACAAACTGAATTGTTTCCTTTGAGCTAGAGCTTCCTATTCCCCATATAAATTAAGTAAAATAATATGCTGGGTTTGAATTTTAAAAATCCTAATTAAGTTTTGTAATGCATTTCCTTGTAACATATAATTTTGCCCAGAAATTATTTATGGACCAAAAAAAAAAGGGGGGGGGGGCAAAGAATAGGTTGCTTTAAGTTTTATTCTTTTCTTTTTTCTTTGTATTCATTCCCCACCCTCACTATTTACCTAAAGAAAGAATAGCAACCATAGAACATATAAAGTGAGACGGCAGTATTAGACATCACTTGTTTCCTCTTCCTCTTGGATCAAAGGATTAATGATGTTAGAGCCACTTATCATTCCTCAGAGTTTGATGACTGGAAATGACAGGGGCTTCTCAAGAAATTATGATATGGATGTGATTTTGAAATCTTGTCCATTTTGAAGTGTCTGGATCAATGTGTTTGCCCTTTCACTGAGTGTGATCTCATGTGTGAAGTGATAATCATCGGTCATAGCCACAGGAAAACAGACCCGAGTGGTTTCTTCACCTGTGGTGGAGTTTCCCCACCACCTCCTTTGTATTTTAAGACCCTGATAATGAAATATATTCTTTTTTAGTTTGGCATTTGTTCTCACAGAGATTTGTTGTCCCCTGCCTGAGCCCTCAGATTATTTCTAACACCCTTCTATGTCTTTACTGTAAATAGTTTACTGCTATAAAGGTGAACTTTATAAATATCCCATATGTAAGATCTCTTGACAAATACAATTATATTTGTTCCTAATTATTTCACAAATAAATCACACCGATGCACGCAGGAAGAGGGAGGATGAATAGAAGTATGTTTACAGCAAAAGCTAAAGAGGAGAGGATGAAACAGGCAAAGCCAGGCCAAGGCCTGAGAGGGTAGGTGCAATGGGAGAGTGTCATGGGACTCTGGAAATGTTAATGGAAATTACAGTTTTAGCTTAGGGAAAAAAAGCGTTAATGAGATTTGGTCCTTGACTACCTCTCTGTCCTCAACTCCTAGCCTTTCTGCCTCACTCACTGCACTTCAGCCACCTGGTCCCTTGCTGCTCCTCCTACATGCCAAAGACTTCCTCCTAGTAGGGCCTTTCATCAGATCTCCTGGGAACTCTTTCCCTCCAGAAGGTCACAGGGCTACCTCCTGCACTTCATTCCAGTCTCAAGCTGTCTCGTCTCAGCAGCCTTTCCTGAGCATCATATCAAAATCCGTAATGTCATCCTCTAGAACCTTATTCAGCTATATTTTAATACAAATTACTTATCACTACCTGGAATTTTATTCAGTTATTAATTTTGTTGTTTTGAGGGCTATTGTTTGTGCCCTGCCTTTGTGAATTCTGGAAAGGCAGCATCTTTGTTGGTTTCACTCACTACTGTATTTCTCATTCAGAGAACACTGTCTGGGGCATAAAAGTCACTCAGTGTATGCAGAATGAAGAATGAATGAATTCTCACGTCATCGATCATAAAAGGAAATGATAAATTATTTAATAAAAGTGAACAACAGGATTGTTCATGACTTCAGACAAATTAGATCTCAAGGAAATCGATATGACAAGTGGGTTCCAAGACAGATGAAATAGAAGTAGAACGGACCCAGCAGAAAACAGACCTGCTTCTCTTAGAAATCAGGGCTCAGTAGCATCTTCAAGCCCTGGGATATAAGGTCTATGTCTTAGCATGTAACATTAGTAATGGCAAATTCCCTCATACTGCAATACATGTTCATTGCAAACTGTGAGCGTACATTGTGTTCTAGATGGCAATGAGTAGCACTGGAAACAGGATGCGACCAAAAAAATAGAGAACCTAGGAATATGTTCTTGATTCATCTTTGAAGGAGTACTGTGCTGCCTTTTTAGCTTAGATTATAAAAAAGAAAGTTAAGTTGGACAAAACGAATTAAAGAAACAACAATAATGACAAAACGAGCCTTCTCGTTGAGAATCTGCCCTTGGTGGCATGACTTGTTTCATTCCTTAACCTTTACCAGTTGTAATTTAAAGGAGTCCCTACTTTATATACAAGGCTGGGATTATTTTGGAAATGTTCAATTCCCCAAACCAATTGTTTTAGTATTTTGCTGTTTTATTTTGTTTCTACTTAATAGTCCTCTGTTTATGTAGACTTAGTTTCGTATGTCATTGTCTACCCTTATACTGCTTACTTCCTGAAAGTTTGGGACTCAGCTTCCTCATCTTTGCAGCCTCCACAGTCTGCTTCACACTGATTTACAGATGATAGGGGATCAGCAATAGCTATTGAGCTATTACAACTGTAATGCATTTAAAACTTTTCCTTTTATTTTAATATAATTCCTAAATTTTATATGATATTTTCATATTAGCTACAGCCTCAGTTCTTTTCAAACATCAGCAACTTGTTGGAAGTTCAACAGGAAAGAGAAAATGTATGTAATGTGAATCAAAACTATAATGAGATATCACCTCACACCAGTGAGAATGGCCATCATTAAAAACTCTACAACAATAAATACTGGAGAGGGTGTAGAGAAAAGGGAACCCTTCTACACTGTTGGTGGGAATGTAAATTAGTACAGCCACTATGGAGAAAAGTACGGAGGTTCCTTAAAAAACTAAAAATAGAGCTACCATATGATCCAGCAATCCCTCTCCTGGTCATATACCTGGAGAAAACCATAATTCAAACGGATATGTGCACCCCAATGTTCACTGCAGTGCTGTTTACAATAGCCAAGAAGTGAAGCAACAGAAATATCCATTGACAGAGGAATGGATAAAGAAGCTGTGGTACATATATACAATGGAATATTACTCAGCCTAAAAAGAATGAATAATGCCATTTGCAGCAACATGGATGGACCTAGAGATTATCATACTAAGTGAAGTCAGACAGAGAAAGATAAATATCATATGATATCGCTTATACACAGAATCTTAAAAAATGATACAAATGAACTTATTTACAAAACAGAAACAGACTCACAGACTTAGAGAACGAACATATGGTTACTAGGGGGGAAGGGTGGGGGGGAGGGATAGATTGGGAAGTTGGGATTGACTTGTACACACTGCTATATCTAAAATAGATAACCAGTAAGGACCTACTATACAGCACAGGGAACTCTGCTCAATATTCTGTAATAACTTAAATGGGGAAAGAATTTGAAAAAGAATAGATACATGTATATGTATAACTGAATCACTCTGCTGTACAACTGAAGCTAACACAATATTGTCAATCAAGCATACTCCAACATAAGATAAAAATTAAGAAAAAAAGAAAATGTATGTAAAATATAACTCATTCTCTGTCATTTAGGGGAAATCTAAGACCGATCATATGAAGGAAAGCTTTCAAGATAGGGTTGAGTTTTGGTAGAGGTATAAAGTGTTTGCATGGTCAAGGCAACAGTTATATCTTCCAGGCATTCCTTTTTTTTCTGTTGGAGTCATGACAATTCCTGTTCAAGTCTGTGAAATCTCAACCTCAACGGCAAATTCTTCATGATTCTTCATAAGCGTTGTCACTTACTGAGAATCCAAATGAAAGTTCTGAGTGATTTTAAACTTCATTTCTTCTTGACATATACAGCTTTGTCAGAAAATATATCCTGACTGAGAATGCTTTTTTTTTTTTCTTAAGCGACATAGGCATTCTCGACCCAAATTCCCTTCCAACAGTGATTTGCCCAGTTATGAGGCCTCAAGAGTTTCCCTTTGGCCCAGTTAATATAATGTCAAAGTTAATTGTGAATGCTTAAGCACCTCACAAGCTCTGAAGATGTTGAAATGCTCCCTTATTTAGGAAACCTGATGACAATGCATTCAATTTTGTCATCATAATTACCCTCTTATAAGTAACAATAGACCCACATTTGACAAGTTCTTAATTCACACGTTCTTCTTTCTCTGGGGGTGCTGGCCGTCCTTACATATTTCTCATGAAACGACTTGGCTTTCTCAGTCTAAATACCTCCCACCTATGCTTTTCCTTTACCACCCAGTTCTACTGGAACTCTTTAATCCATTTATCATCCTTTAAAGATTTCTATATAACTTTTGTTCTTTGGCTTCAGTTGGCATTCTAAGACCTGAAAGTCACTGGAACTTTCAAAGAGAAGGAAGAAAGTAATTAGAAGATTTTGTATTATTTTGATAATATTTTTATTGCATGCATATTGGTTGTAAGGAAATGTGCTGAGTCCTAATTGCTGTTATAGAACAATTACTAAGGCTATAAAGAAGCTAACACAGCAGTGTTTTGGGCTAATAAAAACAAACCATATTTTAACTATGTACAATAAGGGAGTTTCCTTGTTTACTTCCATCTCTGTCTTCTGTGCAGAGTCACACATTCACATCTTGAGTGGCTAACAACCTAACTTCCAACATAACTCATTACTCCCCTTTTTTGTTGCATATACAACAAAATAATACATTGTATTCTAATTTGAATTCATGTTTTTAAAACTGGAAACAAATTACGTAGTTTTACTTGGAGGAAAGTTCGCATCTCCCACTAATAGTACCCCCTTACCTACAACACCTGTGGCCCATCAAACTGCAAACGGGAGGAGTTCTGTTTGTCTGTTTTCTTTTGGACCAAATGGGGTGGATGGACGATGTGCAATTATTTTATGAAATTACATTTGACAGAAACCAAAAATACATTAGAGGAGACAATATATGGACTATGTCTTGGGATACAATTTAGAATACAGTCTCTGACTGAACATCAGGAAGTACTGTGGACATGTTGCTATACTAATGAGAGAAACTTGCTGCCTGTTTCCTGACACGCAGAAAAGGCTCCAAGAATCAGAAGGAGCCAGATGGAGATAGAAACAAGATACGCAGCTGGCCCATCTGCCAAACACACGGACTCTAGTGCGCAGTCTGAGGAGATCTCAATGACTTTCCTCGGATAAGCAACCTCTTTCCAGAAAGTAGTCTGTTCACTTGGCTTGCTACACAATGAGTTCATAAAAATAAGCCTTTACTAGGCATGTTATATACTGCAAAATGCTATGCCATCACTTTTATTAGGAAGAAATGGTACTGTCATACAGTTGTTAAGTAATATTTTTCCTGCTTGCTCTTTTACAAATTAAATCTCATTTGTTTTTTTCTGCCCATGGACTTACTTACAACCAGTTATATCATTTCTCTCTCCAAACTGGTTTCTACAGCACCTTCCAAACTGACATAATCTGCCAATCTAATTTGGGCCTATTTGCCCTCTATTTATGGTCAGAAATCCATTTAGTAGAGCCAAGAATCATTTTCTGGTACTTCCAAGGTCCCACTCTCATCCATCATTCTCCACATTTATATCTCTTAGTTTGTTTTTAATCCATTTTATTGGGTTCTTATCAAAACTTATTTGACAATTTTTATACACTTACTTGAACCACTATATCAACCACTGTATTGAGGCTTAGACATTTATTATCCATAGCCCCCCTGCTAATTTTATAATCTGTCAAGAAAAAACCTCTTAACTTTGTCCAGCATGATTTACTGTTAATGATCCCACTGTGTTTATTTTGCATGGTTTCAATGTCCTCTAGATGTTTATAGAATTTCTCTCACTCAGTCTTTTTAGTGACTAAGCCACATTTTGGGCTTGAAAAAAAGCTAAGTGGCTCTTTTGAGGAACGTGTTATTAACTCTTTCAGGTAAATTAATTTGGTATAAGTAGCAGTCATAGATGGACACACACACACACAAACACACACAGAAACATAATCAAATTCTTGCACCTCCCCATAATCCCACGATGTGAATAAAACCCCAGTAAGAACAATGGCTCAAGTTTTTATATTTCTTGTCCCCACATACATACGTTCCCTTCAAGTAAAATACAACTGAATTATTTGGGAGAGTCATTAAATATTCTATTATATGCATTCGCAAATTCACAATAACTCCAGGTAATCCTGCTTATTCTCAAACATGTTAAGTACTTCTATGTCTAAGAGCTATTCATTACATCACAAGAGTCAGAGTTTCATTACTACTTCTCCACTGTTCTATTTAGCATCATCTCTACTGCACTAGAGCACCCAGGGTGTTATAATAGTGGAACTATGTACCATACAAACTTGGAAAAAATACCCAGCTTTCTGCATTCTGAGCCACTTTGTCACCATCCTGAGTCCCTTATTGTACAGTGTCCTTTATGAAAATGTCTTCTTCAGCTTCTGCCTGAAACATCTCTCTCCAATGGGCTCATCAACCAGATCTGAATGGGAAACACACATTATTCTCCTCCATCATTGTTCCATTTCCTCTCCCTGATCTATGGCACAAACCATCCTCTTATAATTACACCAGCAAAAATAATAAACTGACAAATAAGTCAGCCCATGTAAATCATCTCATCTACATGAGATTGATTTTCCAGACACTTCAAGACAAATTTTAATCTCAGCTTCGGCTTATGGTAGATCTTCTCCACAGGCACTAAGGCATACATATGAGTTTATATGTGAGTGAGATTAGGGAGTGTTTGATATTTTATTTAGCAAGATATGGGGTTGTAGTATATAGGTTTCAAATCCTACATTGGGCATCAAAAATTGATCTCCTTGGCCATATTGAACCAAGGCACAAATAACTATGTTCTGATATAATTTCTAAAGGCCTTTGCTACTATATTACTCCTGTAACACCTAAATGGTTAAACTCCTGGCCCTATTCTAATGAAACAAATACTTCTTATGAAACCACTATGTCCCAGACAAGGTGCTAGGTATTGGAATCAAAGAAGACAGCAATCAAAAGGGAAGCTCACAGATAAGGTCTGTATAAAGTGTTTAGGTAGCACAGAGAAAAGAAGGACTAAATCTGCCTTGGGGAGTATGATCTAAACTAGAAATAAAAGACATACACAAGTTTATCCTAGACTTCAATTTCCTCATTTGAAAATCGAGTTTAACTATACCAATTCTAAATATATGGCTGGCAGGAGTCCTTAAAGTATTTCAAGATATGAAGAAATAATTTGCTCTTGGTAAGATCTGTTGTATTGGTATAAAGTGAGGGGTTGAATATACTCACTACCTCTATTTTCTCTCTCCCCTTTCTCCATGGAACTCATTCATTCATCTGTTAATCTCCAGTTCTTTCCAGAAACTTCTTTGGTAACCTCACCAGCGACTTATGCTTTGCTAAATCTAGTGGCCATTTTTGAGGCCAATTTTCTTTATCCTTTCAATAGCATCTGACATTTCTAAAAACACTTCCCAATTTACTTCCATGACACCATGCTCTCGTGGTTATCCTCCTACCTTAAGAAGGTGGGATATGCTTTGAAGAATAAGAGGATTATGTTCATGAAGCAATTGATATCATACATTGATAACATCCTGTGGCATCATTAAATTCACTCAGAAGACTATTTTGCTACAGATACTGTATTGGGGGCTATCCTCACTAAAATTACCCTTCACTGCCAGATAAACTGGTGGGAGAATTACCTTTATACACACAGAAATTTCAACATTTCTTAGTATCAGAAGTTTAAATATGAACAGATATGTGGTGAATGCCTACAAGAGAATTAAATGAAACTAGAAAAGGAAACAAAACATGAAATATTAAAATAACTTCTATTTTTAAAATATAAAAGTAGGGAGGGTGCGAGGGAAGGAGACACAACAGGGAAGAGATATGGGGACATATGTATATGTATAACTGATTCACTTTGTTATAAAGCAGAAACTAACACACCATTGTAAAGCAATTATACTCCAATAAAGATGTTTAAAAAAAAAGAGTGGTTCTAGAGGGGCAAATAAAGAATATCAAGTACATCCATCAAAAAATAAATAAATAAATAAAATAAAATATAAAAGTTTAAAAAACAAAGGAAATAGAGAAAGTATGAGGAACTGGCAGAAGAAAGCATCAAAGTAAAACAGCAATTAATATAATCAGAGGATATATACACTAATATGTATAAAACAGATAATAAGAAACTGCTGTATAAAAAATAAATAAAATAAAATTCAAAAAAAATATAATCAGAGGATAGGAAAGTTATTGTACCTATTAAACAAGAAGAGAATGCTATGAAAGGAAGACTAGTTAGAGGAAAATAAAGCTTTTTTGCAGATTAAAATTGGATAGCTAAAATAAGCACTACAGTAGAAGTGATGAAAGATACACTGAGAGAATTCTTTTGGAAAGTAGAGTGAAAAAATTAAATACTGGAGAAATAAAAAGAAAACTAGACAACTGATTCAGAAGGTCAAATATCCAAGTAAATGATATCCAATCCAAACAAACATAATCATGAAACAGAGTATAGAAAATTATAAAAGAAAATATGCAAGGAAATGAAGGAAATAAGAGTTTCAGTTGAAAATTTCTTAAATGCATAATAAACCATAAGAATGGTTAAAGAATGGTGAAATTTCAGAACATGAGTGCCAAGCAGGTGATCAATAAAACTTTTAGAAAGAAAAAAAACACATAATGAAAGGAGAGAATGGCTATTAAAATGACATGAAATTTTTCTAAAGCTAAAAGGCTAGGGAGAGAAAAAAAAAAGCCTTTACATTGTGGAGGGAGTTTAGTAACCTAGACTTTAAAATCCAAGTCAAATGATTAACTTATAATAGAAGAATAAATATATTACCAGATGTAAATACAGCATTTTGTTTTACTTCCCAAAGACCTCTTATTAGGAAGTTCATGAAGTATGTCTCCAGACAAAAAGGACTGAGTAAAACAAGAGAACAACTTAGGATCTGGAAAATAGGAGATGAAAAATGGAGGGGCAACTACATAAAGTTTTGAGTTGACAGGGAAATTCAGCTCCAGGATGAATGGTTATAGATTTGGTCTGGGGAGGAATGAGTCCACCTTGAGAAAGAACAGACAGAGGCCTCCAAATGAAGGACTCCAAGGAGAACGAAATTCAACCCATGTGTGAAATATTACTATAAGCCCTGTGAGAACGAGATGCTGGAACATCTGGTGGAAGATGATGTAGGTTAAGGAAAAACAATAAGCAAATGTATATAAACAACATACATGGCAATGATTTATTCTAATAAGAAAAGTAAAGCACTGCCTAAGAAAGATATATTCATACTGCACTACCTGGCAAATCAGTGAGTAAATATTCGATTTGGCAAAATGCTTTACGTGTATACACATATATTAAACAGATTCACCTTTCCAAATGAAAAGCTGTGTTTCATTTAAATGTTAAGTTATCCTGTTTCTTTTCATCAACGTGTATTAATTTGCTATTATCATCAGTTTTCTTCTTCTAGAATAAATTTACGTCATTGGTGTTATTTTCATGAAAATAAATAGGAATATTTATTTCCTGCCAGAACAGCTTGAGGGTGTAGAAATCTTTCTACTTTTTATTATTTTCAAATTGTTTGCAGGTTCCTTTAATGTATTCTGAAAAATAATCACCAATACATGTCAGGTGTTTCTTTAAGGAAACCATTCTCTAGATGTCCTTGGAGGAAGGTATAATTTCAATGGTCTTTGACCACGTAAAATATCTCTTACCCTAATCAATTAATGATGGTGATTTAAGAGTTATCAACCTGAGAGACATTTACTTGAAAAGGTGACATGCATTAAAGAAAAGGTGATTTTGAAGTCCTATCTCTTAAACCAGAAAAGAGTAATTCTTTATAAAGCAAGAGCTTTCATTGTCTGAAAACAAAATTACATTCCTGCTTGCTATGCCTTTTGCAATGAAGCAGAAACAAGTAATTGGTTTTGAGCAGTTTTAAACAAGCATTACACAACTCTAATAATGTATTACTAACAAAATGTTCCTTTTTCACATTTCTTTTAATAAATTGTCATGTTGATCAGATGGAGATAGAAATGGTATTCTATTATCTGGGTGATATAGCAGCAAAAAACAAGGGGAAATTACATACCAAATGTTAGTCATTGAGCATGGCTTAAAGAAAGGTTTGGGGGAGCACCTTCAAGACGGCAGAGGAGTAAGACATGGAGATCACCTTCCTCCCCACAAATACATCAAAAATACATCTACTTATGGAACAACTCCTACAGAATACCGAACACTGGCAGAAGACCTCAGACCTCCCAAAAGGCAAGAAACTCCTCACGTACATGGGTAGGGCAAAAGAAAAAAGAAAAAACAGAGACAAAAAATAGGGATGGGACCTGCACCTCTGGAAGGGAGCTGTGAAGGAGGAAAAGTTTCCACACACCAGGAAGCCCTTCCACTGGCAGAGACAGGGGGTGGTTGGGTGGGGAAGCTTTGGAGCCATGGAGTAGAGCGCAGCAACAGGGGTGCAGAGGGCAAAGCGGAGAGATTCCCGCACAGAGGATCGGTGCCGACCAGCACTCACCAGCCCGAGAGGCTTTTCTGCTCACCCACTGTGGTGGGTGGGGTCTGGGAGCTGAGGCTCGGGCTTCAGAGGTCAGATCCCAGGGAGAGGACTGGGGTTGGCTGCGTGAACACAGCCTGAAGGGGGCTAGGGCACCACAGCTAGCTGGGAGGGAGTCCAGGAAAAAGTCTGGACCAACCTAAGAGTAAAGAGACCATTGTTTTGGGGTGCAGCAGGAGAGGGGATTCACAGCACCAATTAAACAAGCTCCAGAGACCGGCACGAGCCACGGCTATCAGCATGGACACAAGAGTCAGGCATGAAATGCTAACCCTGCTGCTGCAGCCACCAAGAATCCTGTGTGCGAGCACAGGTAACTGTCCACACCTCCACTCCTGTGCAGCCCGCCACTGCCAGGGTTCCGTGACCCAGGGACAACTTCCCCAGGAGACAACATGGCATGCCTCAGGGTGTTGCAACGTCAAACCGGCCTCTGGGCCGATGGGTCACCCCACATTCCATATCCCTCCCTCCCCCCGGCCTGAGTGAGCCACAGCCCCCTAATCAGCCACTCCTTTAACCCCCTCCTGTCTGGGCGAAGAATAGATGCCAGAGAACGACTAACATGCAGAGGCAGGGCCAATCCAAAGCTGAAACACAGGAGCTGTGAAACAAAGAAGAGAAAGGGAAATCTCTCCCAGCAGCCTCAGGAACAGCGGATTAAATCTCCACAATCAACTTGATGTATCCTGTATCTGTGGAATATATGAACAGACAACGAATCATGCCAAAATTGAGGCGGTGAATTTTGGGAGCAACTGTACACTTGGGGTTTGTTGTCTGCGACTGACTAGCTTCTGATTTATATGGCTATCTTAGTTCAGTTTTTAGCACTTATTATCATTGGTGGATGTGTTGATTGGTTTGGTTGCTCTCTTGTTTTTTTGTATTATCTAAAAAAATTTATTTATTTTAATAACTTTATTTTATTTTATTTTATTTCTTTCTTTTTCTTCTCCCGTTTCTTCCAAGCCATGTGGCTGACAGAGTCTTTGTGCTCCGGCTGGGTGTCAGGCCTGAGACTCTGAGGTGGGAGAGCTGAGTTCAGGACACTGGAACACCAGAGACCTCCTGGCCCCACATAATATCAATTGGCAAGAGCTCTCCCAGAGATCTATGTCTCAACGCTAAGACCCAGCTCCACTCAACGACCAGCAGGCTCCAGTGCTGGACACCCCATGCCAAACAAGCAAGACAGGAACACAACACCATCCATTAGCACAGAGGCTGCTGAAAATCATACTAAGTTCACAGACACCCCAAAACACACCACTGGACATGGTCCAGCCCACCAGAAAGACAAGATCCAGACTGATCCACTAGAACAAAGGCACCATACCCCTCCACAAGAAGCCAACACAACCCACTTAACCAACCTTACCCACTGGGGACAGACACCAAAAACAAGGGGAACTACGAACTTGCAGCCTGCAAAAAGGAGACCCCAAACACAGTAAGATAAGCAAAAAGAGAAGACAGAGAAATACACAGCAGATGAAGGAGCAAGCTAAAACCCACCAGACCAAAAAAATGAAGAGGAAACAGGCAGTCTACCTGAAAAAGAATTCAGAATAATGATAGTAAATATCATCCAAAATCTTGGAAATAGAATAGAGAAAATACAGGAAATGTTTAACAAGGACCTAGAAGAACTAAAGAGCAAACAAACAATGATGCACAACACAATAAATGAAATTAAAAATTCTCTAGAAGGAATCAATAGCAGGATAACTGAGGCAGAAGAACGGATAAGTGACGTGGAAGATAAAATAGTGGAAATAACTACCGCAGAGCAGAATAAAGAAAAAAGAATGAAAAGAACTGAGGACAGTCTCAGAGACCAACATTTGAATAATAGGGGTCCCAGAACAAGAGAAAAAGAAAGGGTCTGAGAAAATATTTGAAGAGATTATACTTGAAAACTTCCCTAACATGGGAAAAGAAATAGTCAGTCAAGTCCAGGAAGAACAGAGAGTCCCATACAGGAAAAATCCAAGGAGAAACACTCCAAGACACATATTAATCAAAAAATCAAAAGTTAAATACAAAGAAAAAACATTAAAAGCAGCAAGGAAAAAGCAACAAGTAACATTCAAGGGAAGCCCCATAAGGTTAACAGCTGATTTTTCAGCAGAAACTCTGCAAGCCAGAAGGGAGAGGCAGGACATATTTAAAGTGGTGAAAGGGAAAAACCTACAACCAAGAGTACTCTACCCAGCAAGGATCTCATTCAGATTCCATGGAGAAATTAAAAGCTTTACTGACAAGTAAAAGCCAGAAGAATTCAGCACCACCAAACCAGCTTTACAAAAAATACTAAAGGAATTTCTCTAGGCAGGAAACACAAGAGAAGGAAAAGACCTACAATAACAAACCCAAAACAATTAAGAAAATGGTAATAGGAATACACATATTGATAATTACCTTAAAGGTAAATGGATTAAATCCTCCAACCAAAACACATAGACTGGGTGAATGGATACAAAAATAAGACCCATATATATGTTGTCTACAAGAGACACACTTGGGCACATACAGACTGAAAGTGAGGGAATGGAAAAAGATATCCCATGCAAATGGAAATCAAAAGAAAGCTGGAGTAGCAATTCTCATATCACACAAAATAGACTTTAAAATAAAGACTATTACAAGAGACAAAGACGGACACTAAATAATGATCAAGGGATCAATCCAGGAAGAAGATATAAAAATTGTAAATATTTATGCACCCAATATAGGAGCACTTCAATACATAAAGCAAATGCTAATAGCCATAAAAGGGGAAACTGACAGTAACACAATCATAGTAGAGGAATTTAACACCCCACTTTCACAAATGGACAGATCATCCAAAATGAAAATAAATAAGGAAACACAGGCTTTAAATGATACATTAAACAAGATGGACTTCACTGATTTTTATAGGACATTCCAACCAAAAACAACAGAATACAGTTTCTTCTCAAGTGCTCATGGAACATTCTCCAGGATAGATCATATCTTGGGTCACAAATCAAGCCTTCATAAATTTAAGAAAACTGAAATCATATCAAGTATCTTTTCTAACTACAACACTATGAGACTATATATCCATTACAGGAAAAAACTGTAAAAAATACAAACACATGGAGGCTGAACAACATGCTACTAAATAGCCAAAGGATCACTGAAGAAATCAAGAGGAAATCAGAAAATACCTAGAAGCAAATGACAATGAAAACACAAAGACCCAAAACCTATGGGATGCAGCAAGAGCTGTTGGAAGAGGGAAGTTTATAGCAATACAATCCCACCTCAAGAAACAAGAGAAATATCAAATAAACAACCTAACCTTACATCTAAAGCAATTAGAGAAAGAAGAACAAAAAAACCCCCAAAGTTAACAGAAGGAAAGAAATCTTAAAGATCAGATCAGAAATAAATGAAAAAGAAATGAAGGAAACAATAGCAAAGATAAATAAAAGTAAAAGCTGGTTCTTTCAGAAGATAAACAGAATTAACAAATCATTAGCCAGACTCAACAAGAAAAAAAGGGAGAAGACTCAAATCAACAGAATTAGAAATGAAAAAGAAGTAACAACTGACACTGCAGAAATACAAAGGATCATGAGAGATTAATACATCAACTATATGCCAATAAAATGGACAACTTGGAAGAAATGGACAAATTCTTAGAAAAGCACAACCTTCTGAGACTGAAATGGAATAAATAGAAAATATAAACAGACCAGTCCAAGCACTGAAATTAAAACTGTGATTAAAAATCTTCCAACAAACAGAAGCTCGGGACCAGATGGCTTCACAGGCAAATTCTATCAAACACTTAGAGAAGAGATAACACCTATCATCCTTCTCAAACTCTTCCAAAATATAGCAGAGGGAGGAACACTCCCAAACTCATTCTAAAAGGCCACCATCACCCTGATACCAAAACCAGTCAAAGATGTCACAAGAAAACTAGAGGCCAATATCACTGATGAATATAGATGCAAAATTCCTCAACAGAATACTAGCAAACAGAATCCAACAGCACATTAAAAGGATCATACACTATGAACAAGTGGGGTTTATCCCAGGAATGCAAGGATTCTTCAATATATGCAAATCAAATAATGTGATGCACCATATTAAGAAACTGAAGGATAAAAACCATATGATAATCTCAATATAGATGCAGGAAATGCTTTCAACAAAATTCAACACCCATTTATAATAAAAACTCTCCAGAAAGTAGGCATAGAGGGAACTTACATCAACATCATAAAGGCAATATATGACAAACCCACAGCCAACATCATTCTCAATGGTGAAAAGCTAAAACCATTTCCTCTAAGATCAGGAACAAGACAAAGTTGCCCACTCTCACCACTATTATTCAACATTGTTTTGGAAGTTTTAGCCACAGCCGTCAGAGAATAAAAAGAAATAAAAACAATCCAAATCTGAAAAGAAGTAGTAAAACTGTCACTGCTTGCAGATGACATGTTGCTATACATAGAAATCCCAAAGATGCTACCAGAAAACTACTAGAGCTAACCAATGAACTTCGTAAACTATCAGGATACCAAATTAAAGCAGAGAAGTGTCTTGCATTCCCATACACTAATGATGAAAACTCTGAAAGAGAAATTAAGGAAACACTCCCATTTACCATTGCAACAAAAAGAATAAAACACCTAGGAATAAACCTACCTAGGGAGACAAAAGACCTGTATGCAGAAAACTATAAGACAGTGATGAAAGAAATTGAAGATGATACAAACATACGGACAGATGTTCGTATACCATGTTCTGGACTGGAAGAATCAACATTACGAAAATGACTATACTACCCAAAGCAATCTACAGATTCAATGCACTCTCTATCAAACTACCAATGGCATTTTTCACAGAACTAGAACAAAAAATTTCACAATTTGTTCAGAAACACAAAAGACCCAGAATAGCCAAAGCAATTTTGAGAAAGAAAAATGGAGCTAGAGGAATCAGGCTCCCTGACTTCAGACTATGTTACAAAGCTACAGTAATCAAGACAGTATGGTACTGGCACAAAAACAGAAATATAGATCAATGGAACAGGATAGAAAGCCCAGAGATAACCCCACGCACATATGGTCACCTTATCTTTGATAAAGGAGGCAAGAATATACAATGGAGAAAAGGCAGCCTCTTCAATAAGTGGTGCTGGGAAAACTGGAGAGCTACATGTAAAAGAATGAAATTAGAACACTCCCAAACACCGTACACAAAAATAAACTCAAAATGGATTAAAGACCTAAATGTAAGGCCACACACTGTAAAACTCTTAGCGGAAAACATAGGCAGAACACTCTATGACATAAATCACAGCAAGATCCTTTTTAACCCACCTCCTAGAGAAATGGAAATAGAAACAAAAATAAACAAATGGGACCTAATGAAACTTAAAAGCTTTTGCACAGCAAAGGAAACTACAAACAGGACGAAAAGACAACCCACAGAATGGGAGAAAATATTTGCAAATGAAGCAACCGACAAAGGATTAATCTCCAAACTCTATAAACAACTCATGCAGCTCAATATTAAAAAAGCAAACAACCCGATCAAAAAATGGGCAGAAAACCTAAACAGACATTTCTCCAAAGAAGATGTACAGATTGCCAACAAACACATGAAAGGATGCTCAAGATCACTAATCATTAGAGAAATGCAAATCAAAACTACAATGAGGTATCACCCCACACCAGTCAGAATGGCCATCATCAAGAAATCTACAAACAATAAATGCTGGAGAGGGCGTGGAGAGAAGGGAACCCTCTTGCACTGTTGGTGGGAGTGTAAACTGATACAGCCACTATGGAGAAGAGTATGGAGGTTCCTTAAAAAACTAAAAATTGAACTACCATATGACCCAGCAATCCACGACTGGGCATATACCCTGAGAAAACCATAATTCAAAAAGAGTCATGTACCACAATGTTCATTGCAGCTCTATGTAGAATAGCCAGGACATGGAAGCAACATAAGTGTCCATCGACAGATGAAAGGATAAAGAATGTGGCACATATATACAGTGGAATATTACTCAACCATAAAAAGTAACGAAATTGAGCTGTCGTGAGGTGGATGGACCTAGAGTCTGCCATACTGAGAGAAGTAAGTCAGAAAGAGAAAAACAAATATCATATGCTAACACATATATATGGAATCTAAAAAAAAAGTTCTGAAGAACCTAGGGGCAGGACAGGAATAAAGACGCAGATGTAGATGATCGACTTGAGGACACGGGGAGGGGTAAGTGTAAGCTGGGACAAAGTGAGAGAGTGGCATGGACATATATACATTACCAAATATAAAATAGATAGCTAGTGGGAAGCAGCTGCGTAGCACAGGGAGATCAGCTCGGTGCTTTGTGACCACCTAGAGGGGTGGGATAGGGAATGTGAGAGGGAGGCACAAGAGGGAGGGGATATATGGATATATGTATACGTATAGCTGATTCACTTTGTTATACAGCAGCAACTAACGCAACAATGTAAAGCAATTATACTCCAATAAAGATGTTAAAAAAATATATAAATAAATAAAAGCAATGTCAAGGCAAAATAAATAAATAAATAAAAGGTTTTGCAGCCATGGTAATAACCGCCATAGAGTTATTGTATCCTTAATGAACGTCATATATAAGATTTTAGTCACTTGTAAGAATAATTATTGCATCCCATTCAGAAATATATCTAGAGGAATATATATGTTTATTTTATATATAATATATATATTCATCAACCAAATTAGAACTGTTAAAAGTAAAAGATCATTTTTAGTGCTTTTATTAGATTTATGAATCCTTAAAGAGAACTTTATATCAAATATGTTTGGAATAATATTTTATGTTAATAGATTATATATTATTATTAACAGTTACATATTATTACTATATATAATTATATATGTGTAAAATTATTTTGAGAAAGTGCTTTTTAAATATCCTGGTAAATAATAAACCCTCAATGCTACTGAAATCCTAATCTGAAGTTTTTCAGTCAAGATAATATTTTTTGTAATACCTTGTGTTATATTAACACAGGGACTTCCCTGCTGGCACAGTGGGTAAGAATCCACCTGCCAATTCAGAGGACACGGTTTCAAGCCCTGGTCTGGGAAAATCCCACATGCCACGGAGCAACTAAGCCCATGCACCACAACTAGTGAGCCTGCGCTCTAGAGCCTGCAGGCCACAAATACTGATCTCACGCCCCACAACTACTGAAGCCCACATGCCTTGAGCCTATGCTCCACAACAAGAGAAGCCACCTCAGTGAGAAGCCCGCACATGGCAACAAAGAGTAACCCTCACTCGCCACAACAGAAAAAGCCCTCATGCAGCAATGGAGACCTAGCGTAGCCAAAAAATAAAATAAAATAAGAAAATTGAAAAAAAAACTTAACACAATGTTAATGTAATACTTTTATATGGTTAAAAAATACATTCAAAGAATATTAGGAAATCAATTTAATGCATGATAGATGTAGATCTACATTTACTTGAATGACTTAACACTTCTGTATATGTATAAATATATACATTTATTCATTGTATGTCTAAATTAATTCTGATTGCTTTAAAAAAATTTATTACAGCTTTAAATTTACAGAAAAGTTGCTAAGATAGTACAGAGTTTCCATACACCCCACACCCAGTTTTCCCTATTTTTAATGTCCTATGTTAGTATAGTATATTTGTTACAATTAATGAACCAATATTGACATATTATTATTAACTAAAGCCCATATTTTGATCAGATTTTTCTTAGTTTCTACTTAATGTCCTTTTTCTGTCCCAAGAACTCACCCGGCCAGGGACTTGCCAGGTACTACATTTATTTATGTCTTCTTAGGCTCCACTTGACTGTGACAGTTTCTCAAATATTCCAAATTTTTAATGACCTTGACAGTTTTGAGGCATACTGCTCAGGTATTCTGTTGAATGTTCCTCAGCTGGGATTTTTCTGATGTTTTCCTCGTGATTAGACTGGAGTTATGCATGTTTGGGAAGAAGATTGCAGAGATAAAATACCACTTTAATCACATCATATCAAAGGAATATAATATCAACATGACTTTTCACTGTTGCTGTTGACCTTGATCACCTGGCTGAGGTACTCTTTATCAGATTTCTCCACTGTGAAGTTAGTCTTTTTTGCCCTCATTCTGCACTGTGCTCTTTGGAAAGAAGTCACTATAATTAGCTGACATTTAGAGGCAGAGTTATACTCCACCTCCTTGAGGGTGAAGTATGCACATTAAATATTTGATTTTTTTTTTTTTTTTTGCACAGGAGACTTGTCTCCCCTCCCTTGCTTACTTGTTAAATAATTTATTGATACTAGTATGAATTTGTAGGTATTTATTTTACATTTTGGGTTATAATCCAATACTACTTTATTTATTATTTTCCTTAAATTGTTCCAGCTTTGGCTACTAGGAGCTATTTCAGTTGGCTCTGGTGCTCTTTTGGCATACTTTCCCCTTTTTTCTTGAGAACTTCCTTCCTTGCTGGTACCTACAAGATGCTCCAAGCTCATCTTAAATATTTCCTGCCCCAATCCTAGAATCACCCATTTCTCCAAGGAGCCCTGGTACATTTTATTGGAGAATGATATTAGAAACCAAGATCTGGACACTAGGTGTGCTAATTGTTACTGGGAGTATCATTGCTTCTAGGCCCTCTCAGCTGACAGCAAGGAAATATATATGTGTATACTAACCCCGAGATATATAATACCTATAACTAATTCTATATATAACTATCTCTATTCATATTAAGTTAAATATGAATTTAAACTGATGACTTCAACTCTAGTCTGTTACATTTTAGCCCCCTTCCCCTTGCCTCCTGCCCTTGCTTATTTGTAAATTTTCACTCTAACAGTGAAAAACCTGACTCCTGGCTCCTACCTTCCACCATCCATCAACCATTTGCTTAATTGTTCGGTTACAGTGTACACTCATAGCAGTATCATAAATGTTAACCCATAACCTCATGTATCAACTACAGTACAATGCTTATTTAGTTTCTTTTGCCTTTAGTCTTACAGACTCCATTCATTTACAAAGTTACTTAGGTCAGCAACTCCCCCCTCCACCACCACTCCCACCCCTGTCAGATTGTTTCATATATTTACAAACAACTAGATTTTCTCACATTCTGCAACCCATCTTGACCTTCTAAATGATTTTTCTAACTTGCATAAATTAAGGTTCATTCTTTGTGATATAAAATTCTATGGATTCGGACAAACGCATTTTGTCATGTATCTACAATTACAGTATCATACAAAATAGCTTCATTGTTCTAAAAAAAAATCCCCTGTGCATTACCTATACAACCCTCCTCTGCCCCCTGTCAACTTTGCTATGGTTTTGCCTTTTCAAGAATGTCACACATTTGGGATCACTCAGTATATAGTTTTCCCAATTGGCCTGTTTCAATTAGCAATATGCATTTCAAATTCATCCATGTCTTGACTTGGACAGCTCATTTCTTTTTATTGTTGAATAATATCTCATTGTCTGGATCTACCAAAGTTTGTTTATCCATTTACCTACTGATTATCTGGGTTGCTTCCAGCTTGGGACAATTATGAATAAAGCTGCTATAAATATTTTTTGTTCAGGTTTTTGTGTAGACTTAAGTTTTCAGATTAGTTGGGTAAATACCTAGGAGTACAATTGCTGGACTTCATGGTAAGACAGTATTTAGCTTTGTAGGAAACTTTCAAACTGTTTCACAAAATAGCTATTTCATTTTGCTTTCTCACCAGCAAAGAATAAGAGCTCCCATTACTCTGTATGCTTGCCAGCAATTGGTATTGCCAATTTTTTTATATTAGCCATACAAATAGGTGTGTTGTGGTATCTCATTACTGTTTTAATTTGCAATTGTAAAAGTTTGTTGGGTTTCTTTTGTAATTCCAATAGTTCATTGCTGGTATATAGGAAAACAGTTAACTTTTGCACATTAACTTGTAGCCTGCTACCTTGCTATATTCCCTTTTTGGTTACAGGAGGTTTTTTTCTTTTTTTCCAGTTCTCTAGGAATTTCTATATAGACAATCATGTCATCTGCTAACAGTTTCGTTTTATTTTTCTTTTCAATTTGTATACCTTTTATATCCTTTTCTTGTCTTACTGAACTAGCTGGGAGACTCAGTATGGTCTTGAATAGAAATGGTGGGACAGGACATCCTTGCCTTGTTGCCCATCTTGGAAAGTGTCCGGTTTTTCACCACCAAGTATAATGTTAGCTTAGGGGGTGTTTTTGGTAGATATACTTTACCAAGTTGAGGAAGTTCTCTTTTATTCCTAGTTTTTTGAGAGTTTTGTCATAATCGGTGTTGGATTTGCTCAAATATTTTTTCTGCTTCAATTGATATGATCAATTCATTTTTAGCTTTTGACAGGTGGGTTGCAATGATTGATTTTCAAATAACAAACCAGGTTTGCATAACTGGAATAAATCCCACTTGGTCATGGAGCATAATTAGTTTTTATACACTGTTGTTTGATTTGTAAATAATTTGTTAAAGAATTTTGCATCTATGTTAATGAGAAATATTGGTCTGTAGCTTCTTTTCCTATAGTGTCTTTGTCTGATTTTGGTACTAGGGTAATGCTGACCTCATAGTATGTGTCAGAGACTTCACATTCCTCTAATGTCCTTGTTTGGTCTCCCCTCTTCACTTTGTACTTTTCATAAAACTCCTCTGAGGGAGTCTGCAGCTTTCAGGTCTTTCAGCTGTAATCCAATTATACTGAAGCTCTGTTGGTGTGGTGGTAAGGTGTAGGGAGGGGAAGTATTTCGTAATTTTATGATTAACTCTTAGTCTTTTAGTAGGCTCATGTCCCTGGCCTGTGACTTTCAAAATTGTTTCTTAGTTATATTACCCCTTAGGTGAGAAGGAAAGCTAGAGGGAAAATGCCCCTCTTCCATCTCTGATAAGGTTCTGATAAAGCGTTTTCCCATGTAGAGTAGGCCTTTGTTATGGAGAATGCTCTGGGCCCTGTTCACAATGATTACTCTTTCTCAGCGCTTCACTGTGAGAACCTGGTGGGGTTCCCAGAGGTAAAACTCAAAGTGTGGGAACCTCCATAAGACTTTGGCCAATAAGAGTTTCTCACTCTCATGTTAGTCCACAATCAGTGTTATCAAAATTGCCATTTAGGTGTTCACACCAGTTTATGTCTCTAGCAGCTTCCACTCCAAGTAAGCAGATCGTGACATACTCCCTGGATCCACCTGTCTCTCCAGATTTAAGAGTGTTGGTTTGCTCTGTGACCTCAGTTCAAGAAAAATCACTGATTTTCAGTTTGTTCAGTTTTTTCCTGTTGTAAGGATGAGAGTAACAACTTCCAAGATCTTTATATGTGGCAGTATTTACAAGACACCAAGTTGGTCAAAGCTGTGGCAGTGCTTCCCTTACACATTTAGTCCTGCTGAAAATGAAAGCTCTTTCTGATCACTTAAAAAAAGACTTATTTGTCGATCATATGTCCCTGTGGAATGAATAAAACCAGGTATAGTTTACTTCTTTCATACCTGGGTATGCTAGAAATATTGTTCATGCACAGATCCAGACCAAACTTGTCACTGTATTAGAAAATCAAGGTTATCATCAGGTAGCTGCTGAAATTAGTCTTGCTGTCATAATTCTGACATGAGGCACTAGGTATTCATGTCTACCTAATTTTCTCCCTAATCTTTCTAGGTTTGACTTTTTAGTAGATCTCGACTTCTATTTACTAAATAACATGCTGTTTTACCTATGGCCCTAGAAACATACCCTAAACACAAACTTGCTTAACTTGGACCCTCATAACAGACATAGTCTTTCCAATCTTCTCTCCCTGTATCTCAACAACTCCTTCAGATTTAGCTCCAAAATGGATGGACCTTCTTCAAATATTGTTATCCACATGACTAAACACTGCAACTGCTTAGACATTTCTGAAAACAGGCTCTTCCCAAAAGTGATCTCATTTACAAAGGTTTACATTTCTACCACCAACCTTTGGACATTCATATGAACTATTGCTACCTCTTATGAGTGACACTGTGTTAGTTTCCCTAGTCACAGTCTCAATCAATTTTTCTGTATTTAGGATCCATTAATGAAGTCCTGGCATTCACTGAAGCTGAGGTCATTACCACTTGGGTGTATTTCAAAAGAGTGGCAAAATTAAACTTAAAAGCTTTTGCACAGCAAAAGAAACCATAAATGAAACAAAAAGACAACCCACAGAATGGGAGAAAATATTTGCAAACAAAGCAATCGACAAGGGATTAATCTCCAAAACATACACACAGCTCATGCAGCTCAATAACAAAAAAACAATGCAAACAAAAAATGGGCAGAAGATCTAAACAGACATTTCTCCAAAGAAGACATACTGATGGCCAAAAGGCACATGAAAAGATGCTCAACACTGTTAATTATTAGAGAAATGCAAATCAAAACTACAATGAGGTATCACCTCATACCAGTCATAATGGCCATGATCAAAAAGTCTACAAATAATAAATGCTGGAGAGGGTGTGGAGAAAAGGGAACCCTTCTAGACTGTTGGTGGGAATGTAAATTGGTATAGTCACTATGGAAAACAGTATGGAGGTTCCTTAAAAAACTAAAAATAGAGCTACTGTATGATCCAGCAATCCTTCTCTTGGCCATACACCTGGAGAAAACCATAATTTGAATAGACACATGTACCCCAATGTTCACTGCAGCACTATTTACAATAGCAGGACATGGAAGCAACCTAAATGTCCATCAACAGAGGAATGGATAAAGAAAGCACAGTGTATATATATACAATTGAACATTACTCAGCCATAAAAAAGATGGAAATAATGCCATTTGCAGCAACACGGATGGACCTAGAGATTATAATGAGTGAAGTAAGTTTGACAAAGACAAATATTTTATGATATTGCTTATATGTGGAATCTAAAAAAAAGGTACAAATGAATTTATTTACAAAACAGAAATAGGGTCACAGATGTAGAAAACAAACTTACGGTTACCAGGGAGGTAAAGGAGGGGAGGGATACATTGGGAGATTGGGATTGACAAATACACACTACTATATATAAAATAGATAACTAATAAAGACCTACTGCACAGCACAGGGAACTCTACTCAGTACTCTGTAATGACCTATGTGTGAAAAGAATCTAAAAAAGAGTGGATATATGTATATGTATAACTGATTCACTTTGCTGTACAGCAGAAAGTAACCAACATTGTAAATCAACTATACTCCAATAAAAATTTTTTAAAAGTGGCAAAAAAATCAACACACACACACACATGCACACACAAAAACACATACCAGATATGTATTTCTGAATGGAACGACAATGCATTGTGTAGTCACTGAAACAATATCAAACATTCATAAAATAATTATATTTTTATGCATACATGTTAGAAAAAACAGCCTATTTATAAATACCCAAAGTCCCTTGAGACTTCTTGAATATGCCTAGACACCAAAAGTATGGCTTCTTAGCACAAGAAACTTAAAGAAACAAACAAGAAATTGAATAGCCTCACTAAAATCAGAGATTTTACATCTTTTTTCCCCCCTTGTTTGCAGAGGCTTATAAAAGCCGAAATAAAGTCTTTCTACACTCTATATGATTCATAGGTACCTATGACAACACAGTTTAATAGGAGCTGACAAAACACAACTCAGCAGACCTATAAAGGGAAATCTTTCACACACTGGAAAAAAAAATTTCACACTTATTTTGGAGGACTAAGTTGCTGGGAGTCTTCACATTTTATTGTGTACCAATTCTTCTCTCTTTTCATTCTATTTTGCACAATATATTGGACAAGTTTGGTATCTAATACAACCATTTATGAAACTGACCATTTTAGAAACAGGATAAATGAAGATAAGAGGTTTATATTACTCACCTGCCTTCAGTGAAAAGCTCTGAAATCCCTTAAATTTTTTGTTGGATAGTTTCAGAGGCAGTATTCAAGTTAATTGATGCTCAACAGAAAAATATTCCTGCCTGCTAAGGAAGGATCTCTGAGGTTTTTCAACACTTTGATATAGTTTTAGCAGAAGGAAGTTCGGTTTTGCTTTAGCCCAACTGGCTTCAGTCAAAATAAGTAATGCTGATATTTCAGAAGCTGGGACCATACACCACACAGTTCCACACTAGATAAAGGAATCTGGATGAATAAATAGCAACTCTTTTAGGCAAAGGCATTGTACTAAAAAACTGGTTTAGGAATCAGATGCTAATCTGTAGCAATATTGAAACCTGAGGCCATGAAAGTTTTAAGGTCTTAGGATGGATAAGTTGGATATTATATAGTCTAGGGGTGTAGGACTGAGTTCACTGACAGGAAAACTCATGATAAACAGGTCTAGAGCTGATGATATAGTTAGACAGAATTTGCATCTTTAAGGGACAGAAAATATCATGGAAGATTTTGGTAGCAAAACAACGACTCACCAGATATAAACTGAAAGAGGAGGTGTTGGGTGGTCATGCGTCTAAAGGTGTTTTCCAAACCATAACACAGGTTAATAGAGCCCAAGGAGCGCTACGGACTCACTGGATGGAGAAGACAAAGAAAAAAGTATGTGGCCATAAAGGCAGCTGGAACTTGACAGATAGAAAACTGAGAAGAGAGAACTGTAGGAAAAGCGTTCTAAAAATCTACGTATAAATTCCTCCCTGGGTCCTTGGCCAGCTCCTAAGTTGAACATATTCAGGGTGAGACTCTGGAAGGCCAATCAGAGAACAGAATGAAGAGGCTAGAGAGGAGGGCAGGGATTTCAGAGATCACATAATGCTGGAGAGACATAGGAGCCTAGGCTATTCCAAATGCAGAAGGCCTTCATGAACACACCAGATTTTCAACTGACACCCCAGAAAAGCTATAACCTAGAACTAAATATGATGTTCTAAGAATACAGGCAAAACAGAAATAGACCCACTTTAGTAGAGCCTAAAATCATCCTTTTATTTTATTTTATTGTGGTAGGAGTACATAGAATGAGATCTACCTTCTTAAAACTTTAAGAGTACAATACATTAAGGTTGCCTATAGGTACTTTGTTGTGAGAATTGTGGTGATCAACCAATAAGACATAATATTCTTAAGAGGAAGATAACATAATAAAGAACCTCTAAAATCCTCCCCAGTACATGGCATTCTATAAAACAAAAAACTAGACATACAAAGAAGCAGGAAAAAGTAACTAGAAAAGTCCTAATAAAATCATTCTCAGAAACGATACTGTAACTGGAAGACAAAGACTTCAAAATAACCATAATTAACAAGCTAAATATTTATTACTTAAGGTTGTGGCGAGGATCAAGTAAAATCATGTACACACAAATGTTTAATACTTAAATGTTTTCTTTCCAAAGACACTGCTAGAAAAACGTATAACTTCTTAGTAACTACTGATTTCTTGATGTTATGAACACCATTCTTAGAAATAATAGATTAGAATGAGGCTAAGACAAACATAGTTTTATTTCACATGAATTATACTCCAAATGTGTCTTCCTAAGAATATACCTTGGTTTCTATGATTGAACTTTTGTCTTAATCAGCAGTATAATAAGCCATTTAGAGTATGTTCTGCAAAAGATGCCTAATTCCCATGTAGCTCAATATTAAAAAAACAAACAGCCCAAGTAAAAAATGGGCAGAAGACCTAAATAGACATTTCTCCAAAGAAGACATACAGATGGCCAAGAGGCACATGAAAAACTGCTCAACATCACTAATTATCAGAGAAATGCAAATCAAAACTACAATGAGGTATCACCTCACACTAGTTAAAATGGGCATCATCAGAAAATCTACAAACAACAAATGCTGGAGACGGTGTGGAGAGAGAACCCTCTTGCACTGTTGGTGGGAATGTAAATTGATACAGCCACTATGGAGAACAGTATGGAGGTTCCTTAAAAAACTAAAAATAGAATTACCATATGACCCAGCAGTCCCACTACTGGGCATATACCCAGAGAAAACCATAATTCAAAAAGACACATGGGACTTCCCTGGCAGTCCAGTGGTTAAGATTCCAAGCTTCCACTGCAGGGGGCTTGGGTTCGATCCCTGGTCGGGAACTAGGATTCCGCATGCTGCATGGTGCAGCCAAAAAAATAATAATAATAAATAAAATAAACAAACAAAAAAAGACACATGCACCCCAATTTCATTGCAGCACTATTTACAATAGCCAGGTCATGGAAGCAACCTAAATGCCCATCGCCAGACGAATGGATAAAGAAGATGTGGTACATATATACAATGGAATATTACTCAGCCATAAGAAGGAACGAAATTGAGTTATTTGTAGTGAGGTGGGTGGACCTCTGTCCATGGATGGACCTCTGTGGTGGATGGACCTCTGTCATACAGAGTGAAGTAAGTCAGAAAGAGAAAAACAAATACCGTATGCTAACACATATATATGGAATCTAGAGAAATGGTACATATGAACTGGTTTGCAAGGCAGAAATAGAGACACAGATGTAGAGAACAAACATATGGATGCCAAGGGGGGAAAGTGGGGGGTCAGTGTGTGGTGGTGGGATGAATTGGGAGATTGGGATTGACATACATACACAAATATGTATAAAATAGATAACTAATAAGAACCTGCTGTATAAAAAATAAGTAAAATTTTTAAAAAGATGCCTAATTTTAATCATAATAGATTACTTCTATTCATTTAGCTTTGAGAGTATGGCCTTTCATAAACATTTGCTAAATTCTGTATATAGTTTGCTGTTATTCACCATTTATTGACAATAGACTGAGGGGTTGAGGGAACATGAGGCTAAAAGATGAAAAATTCTTAGGAATTGTAAACCATGTAATAGTTCAAACTGGGAAAATGAAATATTGCAAGTGGCAAAATTTAGCAAGAATAAAAGAGAACATAGGTGCTAAAACATTGTGAGGAAAATGGTATATCTAAGAAATTTCAGCAAATTATCATCATCATTATCAAAAGGTATTTATGTGCCTACCTGCACCTGGAACTCTTTAGAAAGTGAACAAAGCGAATTAGATGATAAGCTACTTTTAGTATAAAAATATGATATGCTGATGTTTTATGAATAATCTGTTTAGAATATACATTTAGTATATTGGAAAAAATGCATGTTCATACTACTCAGGTTTTTAGGGTAGCATATAATCATTATCCAAAATTATTCACCTTTGAAATTCAGCAGTAATACTGTAGGATAAGGGAAGCCTGAGCTAAATAAATAAATAAATATTCTACTTTTGGAATGGAAAGCTGCTGAAATCATCACTCCTTGGGCTATATTTCAACAATATCATTTAAGGGATAGAAGAAAAACATCACTCCCTAACACTTCTCCCTGCCTAATGCAGTTCCATAAAAATATTTCATAGTTAATCGACAGTCATTAATTTCTATATAATACGCTTCTTAGTTCATTCATTCACTCATTCATCTATAAATTTATTCACATTCCAATTATTTACTGAACATCTATCTTCCTGTCTGGCAGGATTCTAGTCACTGAGGACACAGCAGAGAGCAAGACATTCAAAGTTGCTGTAAGAATGGCTGTTGCAGTCTAACTAGGGGAGCCAGAAACTGTTGTGAAATAAATAAATAAGATAATTTCAGATGTACGAATTACACTGAAAAAAAAATGCAGGGTTTTAAATAAAGTGACAAAGAACTGCTTTTAGATTTCAGGAAAGGCAGAGACCTGAATGTCAATAAAAAGCAGGCTAGGTAAACATTTTGGAAAGTAGTGTTCCAGGCAGAGGGAACTGCAAGTGAAAAGGTATAAAAATGAAGGAAGAGAAAAAAACCAGTGTGGCCAGAGCTTAGTGGGCAGGGATTTGGGATTTGATTAGAAGTGTGGTGGGAAGGCAGTGGAGAGTTTTAAGAACCACAATATGATCTAATTTTCTAAATTTAAATATTTTGTTTAAGTATTAGATATGCAAAGAGTGCATAAATCACAATTCTACAAACTGATGAATTTTAAAAAGAAACAGACCTTAGTAACAAATAGTCATATAAAAATAGAACATTAGGGAATTCCCTGGAGGTCCAGTGGTTAGGACTCCACGCTTCCACTGCAGGGGACATGGGTTCGATCCATGCCCTTAGGCACAGCCAAAAAAGAAAAAAACAAAAAAGAACACAACAGCATCCCAGAGGCCCAGCATACCACTATCCCACCAGAAGCAGTCATGATTCTGCCTTCTATCTTAGTTTTGCCTCTTTCTGAACTTCTATAAATGGAATCGTATCATTTGTGTTTAACTTCTTTTGCTCAACATTGGGTCTGTGAGGTTCATCCATGGTGTTGCCTGTACTATGTATCTCAATTTATTTTTCTGCTGTGCTATTGACTGAACAGTTGTATTTATCTTGGATAAATGTCCATTCTTAGTGAGTACTATCAAAGAGTTTTCCAAAGCAGATGAACATTCTCTACTCATCCACCATGTGTGTGAGTTATAGTCACTCTACATACTCTCCAGCACTTGATGTTGTTAAATAGGTTTTTATTTAATTGTTGCCATTCTACTGGCAATGTTGCGATTTCTCATTGTGATTTTTTAAAATATCCATTTTATAGCTTCGTTTTTATTTTGCATATATTTTATATATTTAACAGATAAGAAAATGTTTCATTTTTAAGTTTACAGAACGAGTTTTCATAAATGTAAATACTCATATAGTCACCACTACAATCAAAATATTTTACTTTCATCATCTGAAAACTTTTCTCATGTCCCCGTGCAGTTAACCCTACTAACGCATGGCCCTGGACAAACACCAATCAGCTTTTGGTCACAGTAGATCAGTTCTGCCTCCTCTATAATTTCATATATGAAGAATCATACTGTAGGCATTCTTTTGTGTCTCCTTTCTTTTGTTCCGCATATTCATTCACATCGTTGTGTGTATCATTAGTTTTTTCATTTTTATTGCAAAGTAGTATGACGATATATAGATACAGCACAAAATGTTATCCATTTTCCATCAAATCATCTGTTTATAGATATTGACTGGTTTCCAATTTATGGTTATTATGAATAAGGTTGCTATGAACACTCATACACAAATCTTTATGAGGACATATTTTCTTTTCACTCCACTTTGGAAGAGAATTGCTGGGATTCATGGTAAGCACATGTTTAATTTTATCAGAAACAGCTGAAACAGTTCTCCAAAGTAGTTGGACAAATTTTACACTCCTGACAGCAGTATATGAAAGTTTCACTTTCTCCTCATGCTTGCCATCATTTGGAATTGTCTATCTTTCAGATTTTCTCTACTGTAGTAATGAGTGGCATTAATGATATCTTTAGAAGAGCAGACATTTTAACTTTGATGATCTTTCTTATATGACTGGTGTTTTATGCGTGGTACTATTTGCTTACCCATAGATTGCAAAGATTTTTTAATGTGTTTTCTTATAAATATATACAGGTTTAGCTTTTACCTTTAAGACTATGATCCATTTTATGGTGAATTTATGGTATGAGGATCTGGTCAAGGTTCATTTTTTTCAGAAGTATATCCTAGAATTTCAGCATCAATTTTTGAAAATATTATTTTTTACCCATTGAATTATCTTGGTACTTTAAAAATACTAACTGAACATATTTGAATGTGAGTCTTTTTCTGGACATCTTATTCTATCTTATTATTCTATATGTGTATCCCTTATATCAGTATCTTACTGTCCTAATTACTGTAGCTTTATAATAAGTTTAGAAAGCAGGTAGAGTAAGCCCTCAAGCTTTGTAGCCTTTTTCAAAATTATTTTGATAAGTCTAAGTCCTTCAATTTTCCATATACAGTGGTTGTCCCCTTATCCACAGGGGATATATTCCAAGACCCCCAGTAGATGCCTGAAAGCACAGATAGAACCGAGCCCTATGTATACTATGGTTTTTTCCTGTACATACATACCTATGATAAAGTTTAATTTATAAATAAGGCACAGAAATAGATTAACAATAATTAATAAGAAATAGAACAATATACTATAATAAAAGTTACATGAATGTGGTCTCGCTCTCAAAATACCTTATTGTACACATTTAATGTTTCTTCCATCTTACCTAAGCACTTACCACATGCTATGACCATAACTTTTGCAGTTTGAGGTGCTACAGAAAAACTATCACAAATTTTTTTTCCTTCACAACTTCACAGGTAGAAGGTTTGTTCTTACTGTAGATCATAGTAACCTCAGCATGTAATTTTTTTTTCTTCCCTTATTAAGTTGAGAACTTACACCTTTCACTTAAAGGAAGCACTTTACAGCTTTTCTTGACATATCCTAATTGCCAGCGTCACTACTCTTGCCCTTTGGGGCCATAATTAACAAAAAAGAGTTACTTGAACACAAGCACTGCAATACTGTGACAGTTGATCCAATAACCCAGTCAACCACTAAGTGACTAAAGGGCAAGATATGCTGGACAAAGGCACAGAGCAAGACAGCTTGAGATTTCATCCTGCTACTCAGAACAGAATACAAATTAAAACTTATGAGTTGTTTATTTCTGGAATATTTTCATTTAATAATCTCAGACCAAGTTTTACCACAGGTAACTGAAACCATGGAAAGCAAAACCTTGGGTAAGGGGGGGGGACTGCTGTAAACGTTTAGAATCAGTTTAATTCCTGAGGAAAAAAACAAGCCTGCTTTGATTTTGATTGAGATAGCCTTGAAAATATAGATCAATTTTCGAAGAATTGACATCTGAACAATACTGAGTTACCTAATCTATGAATAAAGTATGTCACTCCAACTCTTTAAGTCTCCATTTCTCTTATCAATGTTTTGTAGTTATAAGTGTACAGGTCTTTCATATATTTTGTTAAATTTATACTTAAGTATTTCATGATTTTGATACTCTTGTAAATGTTTCTGTAAATGGAATTGATATTGAATAAATGTCATAACAGCAGACATCTTTGACATTTTCCTTGGTTTTAGGGCAAAAGCATGTAGTCTTTACCATTACATTTGAAGTTACTGCTAGGTTTTCTGAAGGCACCCTTTATCATAATAAGTAAATTCCCTATTATTGTTAGCTTGGCTGAGATCTTTTATAATGAGTATTGAATTTTGTCAATTTTCTTGCATCTACTGAGTTGATCATTTGATTGAATCATGCCTGTTTTAGTATTGACAGTTTTTTTATTACATTTTCTTTTTTCTTTTAATTTCTATAAGATTTGTACTTATATCTTTTTAATTTTTAATACTGATCATTTGTACCTTCTCTTTTTTCATCAACTTAGATCTTATCAATTTTATTGTTTTAATAGAAGCTTTTTTTGGTTTCATTAAATTTCTCTAATGTTTTGTTGTCTATATCCTTGATTTCCACTTTTACCATAGTTAGCTCTTTATTTTTGCTTCCTTTGTGTTTAACTTTCCTTTTGTTTTTAATTTTATTATTTTTTTTCTTCCTTTTAAAAAGTTTCTTAAGGTGAAAGCTTAGATCATAGAATATCTCACTTTAGATGCAACCCACAAATTTTGGTATGTTGTGCTTCTTATTTTAATTTAGTTGAAAATGTTTTTTTAGTTTATGATGTCTTCTTTGATTAATGCATTATTTAGAAATGGGTTGTTTAATCTCCAAATAGTTGAGGATTTTACAGATATCTATTATTGAATTCTAAATTAATTCTGTTTGGGTCAAAGAACATATTCTGTGCAACATTAATTTTTGAAACGTACGGAGACATATGGTATGTTATATGGTCTAGCATATGGTCTATGTTGGTGAATGCTCCATATACATTAGAAAAGAATGTATATTCTGCCATATTAGGTAAAGTGCTCTACAAAAATTAAGCAAAGTTTTCTACTCCTACTTTGTTCAGAATTACATCATTTTTTTCCTGTAACTCTTGAAGTGATCACGTGAATCTTTTCTTCTTTATTTTATTAATGTGGTGATTTATATTCATTGATACGCAAATGTTTTTCTATGTTGTATTTTATGAATATATATAACTTAATGATATAATGTCTTTTTTATATGTTGCTGGATTTGATTGCTTAATATCTTATCTAGGACTTATGCCTCTCCTGTTCATGAGAGAATGGCCTTTCCTCTTTTTTTTCTTGTAAAGTTATTCTCACATACTTTGGTGTCAAAATAATTCTGGCCTCTAGTGGTATTGGGAAAGCTGTACTGATTTACAGCTACATGTAGATCAATGAAATTAGAACACTTCCTCACACCATATACAAAACTAAACTCAAAATGGTTTAAAGACCTAAGTATAAGTCAAGACACCATAAAACTCCTAGAAGAGAATATAGTCAAAACATTCTCTGACATAATTCACAGCAATATTTTCTTAGATCAAGCTCCCAAGGCAAAAGAAACAAAAGTAAAATTAAACAAATGGGGCCTAATCAAACTTATAGGATTTTGCACAGCAAAGGAAATCATCAATAAAACGAAAAGACCTACAGAATGGGAGAAAATATTGGGAAATGATGCCACTGACAAGGGGTTAATATCCAAAATATACAAACAGCTCATAGAGCTCAATATCAAAAAAACAAACAACCCAATCAAAAAATGGGCAGGGCTTTCCTGGTGGCGCAGTGGTTGAGAGCCTGCCTGCCAATGCAAGGGACACTGGTTCGTGCCCTGGTCTGGGAAGATCCCACATGCCACAGAGCGGTTGGGCCCATGAGCCATGGCCGCTGAGCCTGCGCGTCTGGAGCCTGTGCTCCGCAACGGGAGAGGCCACAACAGTGAGAGGTCTGCGTACCACAAAAAAAAAAAAAAAAAAAGGGCAGAAGACCTAAATAGACATTTCTCCAAAGAAGACATACAGATGGCCAACAGGCACATGAAAAGATGCTCAACATCTCTAATTATTAAAGAAATATAATTTAAAACCACAATGAGGTGTCACCTCACACTAGTCAGAATGGTTATCATCAAAAAGTCTACAAATAATAAATGCTGGAAAGGGTGTAGAGAAAAGAGAACCCTGCTGCACTGTTGGTGGGCATATAAATTGGTGCAACCATTTTGGAAAACAGTATGGAGGTTCCTTAAAAAAGTAAAAATAGAACTACCATATGATCTTGCAATCCCGCTCCTGGGCATATATATGGACAAAACCATAATTCAAAAAGACACATGCACCCCAACGTTCATTGCAGCACTATTTACAATAGCCAACACATGGAAGCAACCTAAGTGTCCATCGACAGATGAATGGATAAAGAAGATATGGCACATATATACAATGGAATACTACTCAGCCATAAAAATGAATAAAATAATGCCATTTGCCATAGCATGGATGGACCTAGAGAATATCATACTAAGTGAAGTAAGTCAGACAGAGAAAGACAAATATTTTATGATAACACTTACATGTGGAATCTAAAAAATAATACACATTAATCTATATACAAAACAGAAACAGATTCACAGACATAGAAAACAGAGTTATGGTTACCTAAGGGGAAAGGAAAGGGAGGGGGAAGAACAAATTAAGAGTATGGGATTAACAGATACAAACTACTATACACGAAATAGATAAGCAACAAGGATTTACTGTATAGTACAGGGAACTATATTCAGTATCTTGTAATAACCCATAATGAAAAATAATCTGAAAAAAATATATACAACTGAATCACTTCGCTGTACACCTGAAACTAACATAATATTGTAAATCAACTATATTTCAACTTAAAAATTAAAACATAAGGGCTTCCCTGGTGGCGCAGTGGTTGAGAGTCTGCCTGCTGATGCAGGGGACGCGGGTTCGTGCCCCGGTCCGGGAAGATCCCACGTGCCGCGGAGCGGCTGGGCCCGTGAGCCATGGCCGCTGAGCCTGCGCGTCCGGAGCCTGTGCTCCACAATGGGAGAGGCCACAACAGTGAGAGGCCCGCGTACCGTAAAAAAAAAAAAAAAAAAAAAATTAAAACATAAAAATAATGCTGACCTCATAAAACAAGTTACGAAGTGGTCTTTTTCTTTTCTCTGGAAATGTTTGCATAAGATTGCTGTTAGTTTTATCTTAACCATGAAGATATATTTGACTAGAGCCTTCTTTGTGGGAAATTTAAAAATTACAGATTACATTTCTATACAAAGCACTTCTGTAAGTAAGTAAGAGGGAGAAAATTCAATGTTTACAAAACAGGCAACAGTCTTGAGCAGGAACTTTATAGTAGTCATTCAAAAGGCCAAAACCTTTTTAAAGTGCCCAACTTCATTATTCATCTGGGAGAGGTAAATTAATTCCACCATGAAACATATTACCTATCACCTGAATGGCCAAAACAAAAATGACTGAAAATGTCAGATGATGGGAAGGATACAAAGCTACTAGACACTCACACAGTGCACTTCACAAAAGAGGATATACTAATTGCCAATAAATACACACAAAAGTGCACAACCACATTAGTTTTCTGGGAAATATTAAAACCACAATGAGATGCCTCTACATATCACACACACAGGCAAAGGTTTTAAAAGACAAATAACATAGGGTGTTGTTCAAGATGCAGAATAACGGGCACACAGATCCACTTTTTGAGTATAACTGCTTTGAAAAACTGGGTATTCGCAATTATGATAAAATATATTCATATGCTATGAGGATGTCACTAGTCCAAGCTATATACCCAGTATTCCCCATGTGATCAAAGGTACATGTGCAAGGATGTCCAAGGTAGCACTGTTTAGAACAACTCAAATGTTCATAAATAGTAGAATGGATAAATTCATTGCAGAGTTAAAGAGTGGGAAATATACAAAAGTCACTGGTGCATAAAAAAATGATGACATGTGAGACAAGTCTTATGGAGAATCCTTGCCATAGGAAAGACTCTGTTGGGATCTTAATTCTGATCTCTGCAAGAAATTTCATTTATCATTAGCTTCCACTGGTATATCTGAATGAGCATTGGGGAGTTTGCCCTCCTTGGATGCTGCAGAGCTTTTATAAGCCACTTCAATATATGGCTAGTTCACAGCACAAAGGTATCTTTCTTTGTTAATTACAATGTCCCCCAAACTTAGCACATTTCTGATATATTTGCTCCATATACAAGAAAACACAGGCTTTTAATCTCTTGTTCTTTCTATTTCTGCTTGAAGACTGATTCTTGAATAGGCTAATGTCTAATGTTTGAATACTGTGTTAAAAGCAGCAAACAATAGAAAACACACTATTAATGCTCTGGCTATTTGCAACAATACACTGGCCAGACTCAGGAGACAACTGTTCTAATTGCAGTTATACAAGTTGTAAATTTTATACTTGTATGTACTTTGAATGAGGACTATCTACAGCATATGTATGGGGCTTGAGTGATTAAATGACCTGAAACTTTTAACCATTCTAAATCTGAGGCTATTGGAAAGAAGCTATGTATGGTTTTAAGAATGAACACGAAACCCCTAAAATTGAGGAGGAGAAAGGCTATTTTTTTCTCGAGCAGATTTGTGAATGAAAAAGATTCCAATACTAAATGAAGGAAAGCATATGTGCAGCCAAAAGCATTATCTTTGGATCACATATGCGTCTTTTTGTCTACCAGCAAAAGAAAAAGTGTCTGACCCACTATTTTTTTCATTCAGGAGCTGAAAATCTTCAATAAAGCACAAAGGCTCAATTCTAGAAAAAAAAATAGAGTCCAAATGAATAATATAATGTGGAACAGAAGCAGGTGCATGTAAAAATAAAATGCAATTTCATAACTGGATGAAAATCATATACTTCAGCATCAAGATGACAACCCTATTTTGCAGCCATAATTGTTATTCTTGTAGGAGCAGAGGCAGTCTTTATTCAGCATGCTTCTGTGTGTGAACGCGTGTGTGGGGTGTGTGTGTGTGTGTGTGTGTGTGTGTGTGTGTGTGTGTGTGTGAGAGAGAGAGAAAATTATCAGAAGCTTATTATACTTTTATATACATTACATATACTTATGTATATATTTAATGTATATTTATATTTTATGTATTCCTAAGATATTTCATATATATGCATATATATCTTTAAATGTTATTACTCTGGAATAACATTGATTCTGTTGCCATATAAGGCAATATCAAATCTATGAAACTTGAGCAAAAAATGTATTATTTAACATTGATCACAATTTGTGTTCTTTAGTTAAAAGTCTTAGTTCTCATTTCACACCTATGACAAATACTTATCTAATAACACATTTATCCCAAAGTCATTGTGATAATACACAGAAATTCCAAGCAGGCTTCTATGGAAGAAGAAATAATTACATACTTAAAATCAGTAATACTTCAAGACTTTTTATATCTTACATCAATAAATTTTGATTAAACAAAATATTTAGGCCAAAGTATATTATTTTCACTTCTCAAAATAAAAGGTTTAAAATCTATGAATTTCTAGTTACATATACTGATTTTTTAAAACTAGTCATTTGTTTATTCTCTTAGAGTACACACATCATATGTGTTTGCGTGTGTGTGTGTGTGTGTGTGTGTGTGTGTGTGTGTGTATATATATATATATAAACATCCAAGGCAAATTTTACTTTTTAACAAATGGCTTAATCCATCTTTAAATTCATCTAGTTTGCATGGCTGCTGAATTGAAGGAGTTCAGGACCACGACTCTTTTCCCCATAAGCTTTTGTTTGTGTGTTTTACATTGAAAACTATATGGAGCTTGAAAAAATCATATTTTCATCAGTTTAGAATTAAAAACAAAGAAGTATATCTTGGATATGTTACATTTCTTTAACAGAGAATTAGCTAGTGGAAGTCTTCTTGCTTTGGTTTGGTTTTGTTTTTGTATTTGTTAAATGATTGGTTTCACTCCTTTGCATTTTGAAAAGACATAAGGCTAAACTTGTTCTAACTGATACTTCTAAACAAATCTGCTTGGATTTAACAGTAATATTTTTCTGACAGATATCTTTACTCATCCAACTTCTTTTCTCATGTTGAATCACCCTAGTATAACAAAATAAATCTTACGGTGTTCAACACTTTTTAAATCAAATTTGAAAAATATATTTGCTATTTAACCACTGTTACAGATGATTTTATTCATTAAACATTGAAGTAGTAACTTAAAAGATACTCAAGGCAATTCACAGGAAAAAAATTAAGGTCAGAAGCAATTAGCGCTGCCACTCATGCAAAGCATCTGTTTTTATTTTTCTTTTCCATTTATAACTTGAGTTTCAAAAAGGAGATATATTTATGTTAAGATACTACAGATGACTCTCCTATTTTTCTTGTTTAGCTTGCTTCTCGCAATTGAAACAAGAATGTGCTTGTCAAATACTTTGCAGAATACAGGCTTCTGGATATTTCATTACATTTTTCAAAAAGTATAAATCACTTGCTACCAGTTTCAGAGGGAGCATCTTCAAATCTTGGTAATATATAAACAAGCTAACAAAATAAACTACTAAGAATGGAAATACTTACATGTAACCATTTTTTATGAAAAAAATTAATGATAACTAGCCATATAGAATTTTGACAGATAATATTCATTTCTCAGTTGAAATATTAACTATAATAAAATTAATTTAACAAATATTTAGATATACAAATGGTGGCTTGCATAGTAGGCATATATGAAGTATTTCCTTACTTTATAATTTAAATGAAAAAGTTTTAAATTGAATATTTAGAATAAAGTACAGTATTTTTAAACCATGAGAGTAACTTTTTAAAATCTGTCATTTTCTATGCAGATCAAATTAATTACAGGTTGGAATGGCTGAATTCATTTATTAAGGAAACTTCCAAAATATTTTTTAACCTATTAAGTAATTTTTTTTTTTACAAATGAATTTAAAAATTGAAAGAATCTTAAAGTACCCACTTCCTGCTCTTCATTTTGGAAACAAAAACTGATCTGTAGAGGATAAGTTACGTGCTGTACCAGAGAGGATTTACGTTATAAGAAATACAGGCAAGATGAGGATCAGAAACAGAAAAAGAATTATTGGAAGAACATCAGGAAGCCAAAGAATCAGAATAGTAAAATAACAGACATGTAGGAAGATAGGTGTACCCAGCCAAATTCAAGAACGTGAAAAGCTTGGTCAGGACACCTCTGCTAGCACCACTGTTCCTGAATAAATGTCCCTGAAACCACCGGACTCATGATAACTGCTGCATCCACACGGCACAGTTTCTCAGCTTCCCCTGGTCTTTTTTGTTATGCCTTCAAGTTAATAAATCTCAGGCTCAGGACACCCTAATTGCCAGGCCAATGTCATGCACCTATCTCATGGCTACTTAAAGGAAAGAGAGGAAATATGGCCACGATGGCTTTTGTAGTGAAACACAAGGCCTTCTGCCTAACAGGATTAACTCAAGTGGGAATCACCTCCCCTCCCCCACAAAAAAGAGTTGTTTAGATGTTGGGTTCCAAAAATAGTAAGTGCACACCATAGACTTTCCAATATCCAAATCCATCCTTTCAAACTTAATTTTCCAAATTCAACGGACCATATTCAGTTACTACAAACAGTAACAAGTCACAGTCTTTAGATGATGTCTCAGTATTTGGTAAAGATTTTGTATCAGTATTTTAGAGTGTACCACCACTATGCATCCCACTTATAGTAGGAAGAAAGAGTAGAAACGAAGAAAGGCAAATTATTTAAAATATCTACCTATACATGACACAACAAGAGGGGTAGGAAACATGGGTAAGAGGATGCATTCTCTATTTTTGCAATTGTTCACCAGCCTGTAGGTATTTACAAGGCTTCCCTTCACCCATTCTGTGTTTGCATTTCTTCAGCCATCTCCTGAGCCGATTAAGAATTCATTAGGCACATGTATTTACTGCTGAGCGGTGTAGGGGTTTGCAACGAGCTTCCCCCCAAAAGTGCCCGTTTTGCATGAGGCTTATTTTGAGCTAAAGGTAATTGAGACCCTGTGGCCTCAAGATAAACTACTGCCCCTCCTTTAACCTAGAAGAATTACACCGGGGATTTTACCAGAAGAGAGTTATTACTGGAGATAAATTTTATCTAAGTGGCCCCATCTATACAGCGAGGCAAACATCTAATTATCAAACATCCGCTCTTCTCCTCCTCCCCCTCCCCCTCCCCCTCCCGTCCTTGGAAGCCCCAGGCTCCTATCCCATTCCTTAGCTTGGAATGGCATATATATCTCATTTTACTTTTCTGTTTCTGAACCTCTCATGTATAGGGGGTCTCTGACCTTCTTATGTGTGTGGGGTTCCCATACATATGAAATTAAATTTGATTTTCTCCTGTTAATCTGTGTCGTCAATTTAATTCTTACACCAGCCAGAAGAACCAGAAGGGGAAAGTTTTCCTCTGCCTTGTGACAGTGGCTTTCCTCTGCGCTGAGTGGCTTTCTTTCATAAAGTTGCAGTAGTTTTCCATATCACTTACTTCCAGACAATGTAGTATAAGGAGTTGCTCCAGGGACCACCTGAGTTTCATAAATACTGCTCTTTCCCTCTGTTTTTTATCAGCAACCTTATTTCCCCTTAATAATTAAGATCAATCACTCCAACTAATGCCATAACTTCTCCCTACTCTTCCATCTTTTTTCTTTTCTTTTTTTTTTGCCTGTTTACCCAATGGCATTAAAAGGCTGAAATTTCTAGGTGTTAGTCATTTAGAATCTAAGAGAAATATTATTATATTTTATGGTGGAAGCATGCATTCCAGAGTAGTAAAATGAGAACCTAGAGGTATAAAGATCTGAAGTAAAATAGTGATTCAGATTTAATCACGAGAGACACCATCTCCATTTCCTCCTGTTATTACATGAATGCTGGCTAGGGACCATCAGCTTCATATGTTATGCACTGATTCACATCTTACATGGCATCTTGTAAGACAGTGCAGTCTTATCCCTTTCAAGTCCCTGATCATCCAGTTAAGCCATAAACTGTTAGTGTCTGCTCATGAATTGCTATTTAGATTTAGCTCAGGCCAGCCTTTCAAGTACGGTGAACTATTAAATGGGCCATTTGAAATTTTGGAAATGAGGAAGATTTTCCCTTCTGGGATATCCTATCAAATATAACATGATCATCAACTTCTGGCATGGGCCATGCAGAACCATCTATTGGATTGGCCAAAAGATTCATTCGCGTTTTTCCGTAAGATGAATGGAAAAACCCCAACGAACATTTTGGCCAACCCAGTATAATCTGGGCTCAGACATCCTCAGTTTATTGTTCGTAGAAAACTCCCCATGAAGTCTTCAGTATAGGTTAAGGAGGGGTGGGAATGAAGCGGAAGTAGGCATTCCTAGAGTTTTAATCACTGTGATCATATTACTAGATGTTGAAGCACTCCGGGCCCCATACCTGATTTTGGTGAATCAGAAATACACATTCATTTTATTCTGGGCAGATCAGCTTACATGGTCACCTGTTGTCCCATGGTCAAGGCTACAGAGTCCACCAAGATTTTATATATAGAATAAGTCTATACTTTCTTCATGACATATCTATGTGTATATATCTATATATTTTTATTTATATCTGTATCTATATCTATATCATGACAAGAATATGGCCTTTCTAAACACCCTTATGTATTTTTTTTTCCTGTCTTTTGCTTACAAAACCTTGCCATAGTCTTTATATATCTAACATGGGCATTTTAGATAATATTGAATCTGCTTGGACATAACGCCCAAATTAAAGATCTGCTCTCAGTGCATCTTCAACTAGCTGGAGAGCACTTTCTGGATTTAACTCAAAGCACCTTTTGCATTAACTTAGTATATATTGAGTAGTACCTTTAATTGTTGTTGAATTAAAAATCTAAGGAAGACTCTGAAGTACTGTGTTTCCTTCTTAGTGGTAGCTGATGTAATCTGTTCTCTACTTTGGAAGGACTATTTTACCATGGTCCAGAAGATTAGACTCTCAGAAATGTTAGAATTTTTTTTCATTGGTTTATTGCTCTCTTTCTCTCACTTTGGCTAGCATGCTTCTTACAAAGATATGTGAGGTTTCTACTAACTCTTTGGGTTCTATCAGTATGATGGCATAATATAGTTGAACTGCATGGTAATGAAATGTTCCAGATTAAATTTGACTTTAGATTTCATAGCCTTGAGGCAAGATACCTGTCCTTTTCAGGTGATAGCAAATAGCATCTATTTTTTGTTTTTGCGTTCTCAACTCACTGCCAGTGTTTACTGTTTGTTTGTTTTCAAACTGATAGCTGTTAAAAGATGTCAGGAACTACACAGATTGACTCCAGGAAGGAAGCCCCATAAGGAACAGTGACTTATCAAGCACATTCACAATAATCCACTGTCATCCTCTGAGACACATCCACCTCCTTCATTAGTCAATCTGTGATCTTGAATGGAGATATGATAGGCCTCTCGATTACTACATTTAAAAAAAATTCTTTGAACTCATCTTTGCAATTCTTTCAAGGATGCTGGATTCCCTTTCCTTTATTATTGTAGTTTGTGCAGATGATTTCAGAGACATCCACTTGCTTCTATGCAACAGAAAAGCCAATAGTCCATAAATTAGAGAGTCAGTGCGGGATCCTGTCATTTGTTGATACTATTTACAAATCATGCACTCAGCTTCTGGTAGAAGGAATGCAGAATATGTTTTGAGTCCACTGCAGTTCAACCATGAGGCAGACTTAGAAAACAACTGAAGTTATAACCATACCCTTCTAAGCCTGCACCCTGACGGACAGAGTGAACTGGTGCTCTCGGTCCATATTACCAGGGGGTAATGTTTGTTCAGAGTCAGTTCAAAAAAGTCCCTTAAGAAATGGCGCATTGTGTGCATGGGGTGAGTGGTGAGAAAAAGAGAGGGTTTTACTCTGGGTCAGGAGGGGATGAGAGGGGCGTGGACAGGGCTGCAAACTCGAATGCCTACATGGGGCAGTTGATAATATAAATTAGTGCTAGACCTAGAGTCTGTCATACAGAGTGAAGTAAGTCAGAAAGAGAAAAACAAATACCGTATGCTAACACATATATATGGAATTTAAGAAAAAAAAATGTCATGAAGAACATAGGGGTAAGACAGGAATAAAGACACAGACCACTAGAGAATGGACTTGAGGATATGCGGAGCAGGAAGGGTAAGCTGTGACAAAGCGAGAGAGAGGCATGGACATATATACACTACCACACGTAAGGTAGATAGCTAGTGGGAAGCAGCCGCATAGCACAGGGAGAGCAGCTCGGTGCTTTGTGACCGCCTGGAGGGGTGGGATAGGGAGGGTGGCAGGGAGGGAGATGCAAGAGGGAAGAGATATGGGAACATATGTATAACTGATTCACTTTGTTATAAAGCAGAAACGAACACACCATTGTAAAGCAATTATACTCCAATAAAGATGTAAAAAAAAAAAATTAGTGCTGCAGGCTGGGCAACAGAAGAATGTTCTTAGCTTCCACAAATAGATAGGAGTTCGCCTATATTTCTTGAGACACAAGGCGCTCTCTTGGTCTCTCTTTGGTTTCCCACTTTTGATAGAGAAGCGTTATGAGAAATGTTTTGCTTTCCTCTTAACTCTACCATAAACAACATCAGCCAAAGTTCCCGATACACATCTACAGATGCCGGGCTTCAAGCACCTGGAAGGCAAAGGCAGCACTGGGGACTGGGCACAGGATGCTGCCTACAGAAGCAGCAGGCTCTTCCACTTCAGTTGGGTGGGGTGGAGGGAAGGAATTGGAACCCAGTATGGCCACATCTTCCAAATTTTCAATAGATGCCACTGTATGTAAAAACTTCTCATTTAAAATTTTTAACTAAACAAAATTTAAAATGTCACCTCAAGAATTAAAAAAAAAAAAAACCAGAAAACAAAATTTTTAAAGTCCCTCAAAAATCTTGTCCTTTCCCTTTCTTAAGTATATTTGCCCTGGTAAAGGACCATGGATCCTACAGTGGAAGACTGGGGGAATGGGCAAAGGATTTGTAATGTTATTATAGGGTGTTTAAGAGTTGGGTTCCTCAGAAGCAGATCCAGTGACAAACAATAACGTACAAGTGACTTATTAAGGAATTATCTCCAGGAAAAACTATTAAAGAATTGGAGAAAGCAGGATAGGAAAGACAAAGAAATTGAATGAGCAAATTTAGCTTATTCCGAAAGGAAATCCTTAGAGTATAAATTATACCTCAAAATGTTCTGACTAGAGACAATGGAGCTGGGGTTTTATATTCTCCATCCAACATTAGTCATTGTTTAAGGGTTGCTTGAGGGGACACAAACACTCAGGCACTTCCTGCTCTCTGTTCATGTGGACAGAGCAGTTTCAATAGCCCAAAGGCAGTTTTCCAAAGAATCAGAAGTAAAGGCGCACCAAAGTTGGAGGCCTGTCCACAGAAACAAACAAAAATAAGATGCAATGCGATCCAAAAGAAGCACTCACAAGGTCTAAAAGAAGTAATGTTCCTTCAATTAAAGTGCCATAGGAACCGCAAAGAATTGAGAGAGAGACCAGTGACTCAAGTTTGAGGTCCTTTCACCAGAGTTGGGGCTTTAAATTTAGACAAAACATGATTTCAGTGGGCTATCCATCTGTTTTGGCCCTAAGGATCCTATGATCAATTAACCATTGCCAAAGACCCCTGTATACCTGATCATTTGAAATAATACTGTGTACTAACCTTGTTGCTTATGTAAGCATGTCGCTCTGCTTACTGTTTGGGCTCTTTTCCCACTGAATGCTCAAGGATTATGTCATCCCTATGAAAATCAAAAGCCTTTTCAACTTTAGAATCTCTAACCAATAATCCAAAACTAAATAAAACATCCACCAAGGCATTTTTCAAAAATTTTAAGAATTACAATGTAATTCTTAAAACCTTTATGAAGCGAATTATCTTCTTGGCCATTTTGGGGAGGGGGCACAAATATGTGGGTAGGTGGGTCACGCATGTTGAAAATAATACAGCATTCCTATCATCTAAAATATATGATTTCATGAATTATTGGCACCTCAACTTTATTTAGAGTGGGTGATAAGTGAATTTAGGTCTCCATTTACTGCCTATATCATAGCTACCAGAGGGCAGAGAATAGTGAACACTCTGACCATTCACTTAAGAGCTCATTCAAATCTTTCTGTCCTCCAAAAGATATGAGTAAGAGTCTCTTTGTGGCTCTTGGTTCAGTGTTAATCATAGGCAGCGGGATAATTATAAGGTTGGATTTACAGGGGAAAATTTACTTAAAAATTAACGTGATAAATTTCTTCTTAGTTAAATTAGCAATTTTTAAATTAATTACTAATCAGCAAACAGTATTGTCAAGACTATGTTATCTTTTGACATCCAGAAAACCACAGAGGTTCTTCCGTTTGAAGAAAGTGTGTGAATAAGACATTGCATAACCGTATTTCTTCAACAGGTGTACTTGATATCAAGTGGAATATGCATTTGGTGAGTGTGGAGAGATAGGAGGAAAAAACTAAGTGTAAAACAATAATTGTACAGAATTGCTTGGGAAAATTAAAGACATATTGTTGACCATAGGAAGTTTATAAATTGGTAATAACTGTCAAAATACATTATTGACTGGCAGACTATATCTAGCTTTATGAATCTAGGATGTATAGGATTTTTGAAGAAACAATTTCTTAATTAAAATAAACCTTGAAAAAGCTTTGATACTAGGACTAAAAACTTACTCTAGAAGGAAAAGCAAGATGTAACAATAAGCAGTCCCTAATTTAGAGGAATTGTCTGTGAACTACTCATTTAGTATCAACCGTGATGAGGAAGAAGAAGCAAACATGGCATAGGTCTATTTATATATGTTTTCAGTCAAATGGGAGGAAATGCTACCAATGAAAGAGAATTTAGTACTTGTACCAGATATGTGACTCAGACAAATGTAAAACAAAACTTTAGAGAAAATAATCTGTTTTATCCCTATTGGTAGGAGAAAGAAACTGGGGTTGGGTGAGCATTGAAAGAGATCCTTGTGGGAAATCAGGCAGAAAATTGAGTGGGAAATTAAAAGAAGATATTGGTCAGGACCACTGGGAAATTCATTTTAAAACACTATTCTAATAAGGGTATCTCTTTCTAAACTAGAAATATAGCATTGAATTTAGCACTCCCAAGCTTCAAAGAAATTTTAGTACACTCTCTTATACTCGGGGCTAAGGATCATTTAACAAATTGAACCTGAGGAAAGTAAAAGCAATAAAACAAAATTAGTAAAAACAATAGGAACAAAAAGCATTATGAGGGCATACCTACAAGAGTGCATACAAATAATAAAACAAAACAATTGTTCAAATAGTTAAAGGATTAACCATAGCCGTAACAGTTGCATTGGTAGTGCAATTGTGAAAATTATTGATAAGAGTTTACATATTTTAGCAGAAATCTATATTTATATTGTGGATAAAAAAATTAACCAAATTCTTCTTTATTCTTTTTACTTTAATTTCTGCTGTTATTACATTTTAAGGTTTCCCTTTTTTCTTTATCTGAGTCCATAAAATGATATTCCAACAAAAAGAAACTATCAGACCCAATATAATTTATTTAGATGTATCCATGTGTCCAAAATAGGGATACAGTGGCCATTGGGACTAGACAAGCTTAGGTCATAAGCCAGGACTATCATGACAAGAGTTGGAATTATCTTTCCATCCTTTCATCCACCATTAGACACCTCTTCAAATTTCTTTGCAGTTAGAGAGAGAACCAAGAAAAACATCTTATCATTCCTGTTTGATAATCAAATTTCTATATTTATGCCCAGAGGGCATCCTTTCTTTCTTTAGCCATAATATTAGCATTAAAACTCAGAAACATATTTAGATATGCCAAAACAGCATGACTGTGTTTATGCTTTAAGCTTTTGGCCTGAACTCTTCTCAACATGATTTTATAAGATAATCGGGTCCATTACACTTGAAGTGTCAGGCTGATTGCTGTGGTCAGTACAGACTTCAACAAGAAGCTTTACAGATTCCCACTGCTGGGTAAAATCTCTCATGAGCCCTTATTTCAGCCACCTAAGGCAAACAGACCCTAGGGAATCATTAATAATTGCAGATCTCCTTTCCCACAGCTAACTTAGAAGCCCAAAGTTTGCAGACAACTTTCCCTCCTGTTTACCAACTTTACTCTCTATTTTCTCCATATTGTTTCACAATGTGGAGATCACACTCCACTAAGCTGGGAAAAATTAAATGGCACTCAGAATTTTCCCCAAACGTGTAGAAACCTTGAAACATTTGCAGGTCTTAATCTCTCAAAGAAAATCATATTATCATAAAACATAGTTAACACAGAAAAATCCTGTCTAGGCAGATCAATTTAGCAAATTTATCAGCTCCCTGAGGGTAGGGATCATGTGTGTTTTATGACTGCTGTTACATCTCTATGTTTAAAGAGTGCCTGGCCCAGAGGGGCCAATAAATATTAGCTTAACAAATGGGTGGATAAATAAATCTCCATGTTTATCTACCATTAACTCAGCACTTGATTTCTGCCTCAATCTAATCTGTGTTAGACTCACTTAGTTATGAACCTATCTCCACTTCTGAATTGTTAGCTATAATCAGTAGAAGCTGTCTCTTCTAGTATATCTCTGTACTTAATAACCTTTAGATTAATTTGACCTTCGTCTTTTCCTCAAGTGATTTTCATAGTGCTGTACACATCAGGAGACAGTAAAAACAATTCCTGATGATAAATCTGCATGAACATATGATATCTCTGACCGGCTGTGAGTTGTTAGGCTTGTGGAGTGAATTCTTTAGACTCTCAGTTCCGTTTGTTTGTCTCATAATTTTTTTTTTCTATTCCTGTCTCGAGTCCATAGGAGATGATCATTCAATACTGGCTGTTTGATTAAAAGCAATCTATCAATAAATTAGGAGTTTGGGATTAACATATACACGCTACTATATATAAAATAGGTAAACAACAAGGACCTACTGTATAGCACAGGGAACTATACTCAGTATCTTGTAATAACCTATAATGGAAAAAACCTGAAAAAGAATATATATATATGTAAAACTGAATGTTTAAAAAAGCAATACAAAGTTGTCTAATATATTCTCCTTTTAGAAAACTTTGCTCTCCTTACCTAACCTAACACAGATAGGTATTTTTCTTTCTAACAGCATCTCCTGATTTTAAAAAGAGTTCCTGATTCTACACTGTTAAAGCAATGAACAACACAGTTATAATTTTTTCTTGCTTCCTATGAACATTATGGAAACTGTTTTCCCCCAGCCCAGAAACTCACCATGACATATTTCACTTTGAAAGTGAATATGAACCAACATGATATATATGTTCCATATCTTTCACATTGAAGGTCTTAACCTAACTTGCCATCACTCTAGGCAGTATAGTTTGAAATAAATTATATGCCAAAGATAAACAACACTATGTTAAATGAATAGATGGAAAGAATTATACAAGCTCAGCTACAATATGCATAGAAGCAGTAAGCAGTATATGGGATAACTGTCACATCAAAGAGAATAGAAAAAAAAGATAAATTCTCAAAATCATAGTGCAATCTCAAATGTATCAAATGGAGATGGATAGAAATGTCACATATAAACATGTACACAAGACAATGACTTTTTAAACTATAGCAGCATATATTATACACTGAATACAATGTAATACATTTTTATGTGAGGGCAATAGCATTTCAATACTTAACTCTAAAATGTGAAACTGCAATGCAATAAAAAAATTCAATCTTTTTTGGTAAATTAATTCCATTACAGATGCAAGAAATACTTCAAACACTTCATACTTTTTGCAGTTCAGGTTCAGATCAAAAAAATTTTTTTAGTTCGCTATAGGACAATATTTTTAAATTGATTTCTTGTAATCCATTATAACCTTGCTATAGTGTATTCTGTGTGTGGGTGTAGACACAATTTTTCTTCTCACTGGGGATAGGTATACTTCTTTACATTTTTATTTTTAAACTCATTCCTTTCCCAATTTGGGAAGTTTTTATGTAATAAAGTTATGACATGTCAGATTTGATAAAATTTTCAAGGGAAAACACTATACATTTTCACAAAAACTTATAATTTCACCTCTTTCATTGTCTACTTAATATTTTTATTCACTAAACAAATATCACTATCTATATTTGGGGGAATTACACCTGTTTCTTTTAAGGAGCAGAGGTGATTTGCATAAAATACTTAAAACAGATATACTTTCAGATCATTTTCATGTGTCAAATACCATACTAAATATTTTATGTACTCTTTTCCATGATCAGAAAAGTTGGTGACATGATTCCATTGCCTCAGGTAAGTAAAATGAAATCATATAACTTTTACTTGAGAGAAGTTTGATCAAATTTGGGTTGTTCTGACTCCCTGCAAAAGCTGCTTTTCAGTTCAAATCCTGAGCTTTTGACCACAGAGGGTTGTTTTCAGCCCTCTCCTATTCTATTCTGTTTGACAATTTGAGTCAATTACAAGTAGACATGCTCCTAAAATCTTCTTCCTTTGTCAAAATGATATATATAGATAGATAGATAGATAATTCAATCATTTATATGTATTATTCAATCATATACAAAGAGACAGAGACAGATTCAGAGAGACAGAGAGAAACAGAGAGAGAACATTATAAACAACTAAAATATCCAGGGTGACAACCCTAGGGAGTGAGTTATCATATTTTTGTTCCTGAGCCCTAATTAGGAAGAGTCCTATATGCTATTCTGGTTCTTTCCATAAAATATACTGCTTTCAGACTGGCAGCCCTCTGAAATCATCACTGCTACAATGCAAGATTATAATCTCAATGTTTCTTTTCTTTTCTTTTTTTATCAGTACTTCTTTTTTTTATTGCCAAATAATATTCTTATGGTATGGCTATGCCACATTTTACTTGATGGGTATTTGGGTTGTTTCCACTTTTTGACCATTGTGAAAAATGCTTCTATGAACATTTGTGTACATGTTTTTGTGTGGATATATATTTTCATTTCGGTTACGTATAGATTGAAGAATAGAATTGCTGGGTCATATGGTAACTCTATACTTAACCTTTTGAGGAACTGCCAGATTGCTTTCCAAAGTGGCTGCATTATTTTACATCCCCACCAGCAGTGTGTGAGGTTTCCATTTTCTCCACATCCTTGCCAACACTTGTTATCATTTGCCTATTTGATTGCATCCCTCCTTGTGGGTGTGAAACAGTATCTCAGTGTGGTTTTGCTTTACATTTCCTTGACAGATTATGATGTCGATCACCTTTTCATATGCTTATTGGCCATTTATCTTCTTTGGAAAAATGCCTGTAAAGATCCTTTGCCAATTTCTTTTTCCTTTTTTTCGGCTGTGCTGTGCAGCACGCAGAATCTTAGTTCCACAAACAGGGATTAAATCTGTGCCTCCTGCATTGGGAGCGCAAAGTCTTGACCACTGAACCACAGGGAAGTCTCTCCTTTGTCAATTTTTAATTGGGTTATTTATCTTTTAATTATTGAGTTGTAATAGTTCTTTATTATACTCTAGATACAAGTCCCCTATCAGATATATGATTGCAAACATTTTCTTCTGTTCAATGGGTTGTCTTTTTAAAATTTTTAACATCTTTATTAGAGTATAATTGCTTTACAATGTTGTGTTAGTTTCTGCTGTATAACATAGTGAATCAGCTATACGTATACATATATCTCCATATCCCCTCCCTCTTGCGTCTCTCTCCCACCCTCCCGATCCCACCCCTCTAGGTGGTCAGAAAGCATGGGGCTGATCTCCCTGTGCTATGCGGGTGCTTCCCACTAGCTAACTATTTTACATTTGGTAGGGTATAAATGTCCATGCCACTCTCTCACTTCGTCCCAGCTTACCATTCCCGCTCTCCGTGTTCTCAAGTCCATTTTCTACATCTGTGTCTTTATGCCTATCCTGCCCCTAGGTTCATCAGAACCATTTTTGGTTTTTAGATTCCATATATGTGTGTTAGCATACGGTATTTGTTTTTCACTTTCTGACTTACTTCTCTCTGTATGACAGACTCTAGGTCCATCCACCTCACGACAAATAACTTAGTTTCCTTTTATGGCTTAGTAATACTCCATTGTATACATGTGCCACATCTTCTTTATCCATTCATCTATTGATGGACACTTAGGTTGCTTCCATGTCCTGGCTATTGTAAATAGTGCTGCAATAAACATTGTGGTACATGACTCTTTTTGAATTATGGTTTTCTCAGGGTCTTTGTCCAGTAGTGGGATTGCTGGGTCATACGGTAGTTGTTAGTTTTTTAAGGAACCTCCATACTGGCTGTATCAATTTACATTCCCACCAACAGTGCAAGAGGGTTCCCTTTTCTCCACACCCTCTCCAGCATTTATTGTTTGTAGATGTTTTGATGATGGCCATTCTGACTGGTGTGAGGTGATACCTCATTGTAGTTTTGATTTGCATTTCTCTACTGTTTAGTGATGTTGAGCATCCTTTTATGTGTTTGTTGGCAATCTGTATATCTTCTTTGGAGAAATGTCTATTTAGGCCTTCTGCTCCTTTTTGGATTGGGTTGTTTGTTTTTTTGATATTGAGCTGCATGAGCTGCTTGTAAATTTTGGAGATTAATCCTTTGTCAGTTGCTTCGTTTGCAAATATTTTCTCCCACTCTGAGGGGTGTCTTTTCATCTTGTTTATGGTTTCCTTTGCTGTGCAAAAGCTTTTAAGTTTCATTAGGTCCCATTTGTTTATTTTTGTTTTTTATTTCCATTTCTCTATGAGGTGGGTCAAAAAGGATCTTGCTGTGATTTATGTCATAGAGTGTTCTGCCTATGTTTTCCTCTAAGAGTACTATAGTGGCTGGACTTACATTTAGATCTTTAATCCATTTTGAGTTTATTTTTGTGTATGGTGTTAGGAAGTGTTCTAATTTCATTGTTTTACATGTAGCTGTCCAGTTTTCCCAGCACAACTTATTGAATAGGCTGTCTTTTCTCTATTATATATTCTTGCCTCCTTTATCAAAGATAAGGTGACCATATGTGTGTGGGTTTACCTATGGGCTTTCTATCCTGTTCCATTGATCTATATTTCTGTTTTTGTGCCACTACCAAACTGTCTTGATTACTGTAGCTTTGTAGTACAGCCTGAAATCAGGGAGCCTGATTCCTCTAGCTCCATTTTTCTTTCTCAAGATTGCTTTGGCTATTTAAGGTATTTTGTGCTTCCATACAAATTGTGAAAAATTTTGTTCTAGTTCTGTGAAAAATGCCATTGGCAGTTTGATAGGGATTGCATTGAATCTGTAGATTGCTTTGGGTAGTAGAGTCATTTTCACAATGTTGATTCTTCCAATCCAAGAACATGGTATATCTCTCCAACTGTTTGTACCATCTTCAATTTCTTTCATCAGTGTCTTACAGTTTTCTGCATACAGGTGTTTTGTCTCCTTAGGTAGGTTTATTCCTAGGTATTTTATTCTTTTTGTTGCAATGGTAAATGGGAGTGTTTCCTCAATTTCTCTTTCAGATTTTTCATCATTTGTGTATAAGAATGCAAGAGATTTCTCTGCATTAATTTCTTATCCTGCTACTTTACCAAATTCATTGATTAGCTCTAGTAGTTTTCTGGTAGCATCTTTAGGATTCTCTATGTATAGTATCATGTCATCTGCAAACAGTGACACTTTTACTTCTTCTTTTCCTATTTGGATTGCTTTTATTTCTTTTTCTTCTCTGATTGCTGCAGCTAAAACTTCCAAAACAATGTTGAATAATAGGGTGAGAGTGGGCAACCTTGTCTTGTTCCTGGTCTTAGAGGAAATGGTTTCAGTTTTTCACCATTGAGAATGATGTAGGCTGTGGGTTTGTCATATATTGCCTTTATTATGTTGAGGTAGGTTCCCTCTGTGCCTACTTTCTGGAGAGTTTTTATCATAAGTGGGTGTTGAATTTTGTTCAAAGTTTTTTCTGTATCTGTACTGAGATATCATATGGTTTTTATCCTTCAGTTTCTTAATATGGTGTATCACATTGATTGATTTGCATATATTGAAGAATCCTTGATTTCATGGGATAAACCCTACTTGATCATGGTGTATGACCCTTTTAATGTGCTGCTGGATTGTTTGCTAGTATTTTGTTGAGGATTTTTGCATCTATGTTCATCAGTGATATTGGCCTGTAGACATCTTTGTCTGGTTTTGGTATCAGGGTAATGGTGGCCTTGTAGAATGAGTTTAGGAGTGTTCCTCCCTCTGCTATATTTTAGAAGCGTTTGAGAAGGATAGGTGTTAGCTCTTCTCTAAATGTTTGATAGAATTCACCTGTGAAGCCATCTGGTCCTGGGCTTTATTTGAAAAATTTTAATCACAGTTTCAATTTCAGTGCTTGTGATTGGTTTGTTTATATTTTCTATTTCTTCTTGGTTCCGTCGGAAGGTTATGCTTTTTTAAAATTTGTCCATTTCTTCCAGTTGTCCATTTTATTGGCATAGAGTTGTTTGTTGTAATCTCTCATGATCCTCTGTATTTCTGCAGTGTCAGTTGTTACTTCTGCTTTTTCATTTCTAATTCTGTTGATTTGAGTCTTCTCCCTTTTTTTCTTGATGAGTCTGACTAATGGATTATCAATTTTGTTTATGTTCTCAAAGAACCAGCTTTTTTGTTTCCTTCATTTCTTTTCCATTTATTTCTTATCTGATCTTTCTGGTTTCTTTCCTTCTGCTAACTTTGGGGTTTTTGTTCTTCTTTCTCTAATTGCTTAAGCTGTAAGGTTAGGTTGTTTATTTGAGATGTTTCTTGTTTCCTGAGGTAGAATTGTATTGCTATAAACTTCCCTCTTAGAACTGCATTTGCTGCATCCTATAAGTTTTGGGTCATTGTGTTTTCATTGTCATTTGTTTCTAGGTACTTTTTTTATTTCCTCTTGATTTCTTCAGTGACCTCTTGGCTATTTAGTAGTGTATTGTTTAGCCTCCATGTGTTTGTATTTTTTACATTTTTTTTTCTGTAATTGATACCTAGTCTCATAGTGCTGTGGTCAGAAAAGATACTTGATATGATTTCAGTTTTCTTAAACTTACCAAGGCTTGATTTGTGACCCAAGATATGATCTATCCTGGAGAATCTTCCAGGAGCACTTGAGAAGAAAGTGTAATCTGCTGTTTTCAGATGGAATGTCCTTTAAATATCAATTAAATCTATCTGGTCTATTGTGTCATTTTAAGCTTGTGTTTCCTTATTAACTTTCTGCCTGGATGATCTGTCCACTTACATGAATCTATACTTTGCAGAGTTTGTTTTCCCCACATTCCTACCTCTAAGACTTGAAAGTGGGAAGCCAAATTGATTGATAAATACAGAGTAACATCTGACCATGAGGCCACGGCTACTCTTGATTAGCTCTTCTAATTGTAAGAAAGCCTTGTGTGGGTGTACCTCCAGGATGAATGAACACACTGGAACTCACAGAAAGCCTTCCAGAGAGAAATCAGAAATTCATTACAGCCTGAGATCTTTTAAACCCAGGCAGAGTTTACAGTTAACCATTCACCACTTTCAATGGAAAGACTGTCTGGCTTCCTTTATTTACTACAGGGGGGGAAAAATCACTGCAGAAATCCATAGTGTGTCTCTGCTCATAAACATCACATCAATGTGAGTCTTGTAGCTTACAAGTGTTGCTCTGTCACAACTTTCTCAGTAAATAGCTTTCTCGAGAGGTGTTATCACCGACAGTGTAAGAAAACACATAATCAGAAGTGAGATGGTTTTATCAAAGGATTCAAAACTGCCAAGTTTTCCCCTCATGGGTGTGTGATGCACTGATAAGCATTACACTAGGTAAACATAGGCCATGGACTTTCATTGAAAGTAATGCATAGGTATATGGGGATGGAAATTTGTTATTTAAAAAATTTAAAAACCATAATTAAATAGAACTGAAGAGTAGAAAAAACAACATATCATAATCCTAGAGAGGACTTTAGTGTAACTCACATGCAAAATGAACTGTTATTCACAATACTCTATTAGTCCAGTAACTCTTTAAGAATGATGCAGTGGATAGAGTGGGGGACAAAGGGAGGCTGACAGAGCAAAGATAATCTCTCATATCTGGAAAGCCTTGCAATTTCTTACTATTTATAAATGAAAAAATGTATCAGAAATAAACTGGGCAACCATGGTGTCTGTTCTATAGGCCTGATGATTTTATTTGTCTGAGTTTCAGCAAAAAAGTACTCAATTACTTGTTGCTGTTCACCAAGAGTACATTTTCTTAATCTGATGTAGAAAGAATCAAATTTGTTGCTCCCTCACCAACCTAACTCTTGTCTTTCTTATGTGGTCCCTAATGTATGATATTTCTGGTGCTCAAATATATTCATGCAATGAGCCCTTTCCACAAAAGCATGGGATCAAACCCTTAATCTCCCCAAACAAAAATGCCCTTTAATACTTTTTTCACTCTGCCACTTTTCATATATCGTGAAAAACAAACATGCACACAAAACAAAATAAAAGGTGGTAAATGGCTACATGTTGCCAGTGTTTTATGAGATCTGCCTGCATAAGACATTTGACATTTCATCTCACCTCTACTATTTATTAGACCCAAGAATCAATATTTATGTTATGTTAGATGATGTTTAACAAATCCTTGATGGAATCACTTTTTACAAAAAATGCTTCTTGAAATGGTGGGCCGTCAGCCTAAATATAATTATTTGCTCTCTGGTTTTTAGATGTTCAGAAATCATAAGTTTAACAGTCAAGATTTCAACGTGTCCTTAATCATAGTTCTCTTTCTCATGTGGATTAAATGGAGGCATTTAATAAAACTTATCTTGTCCTTTCACAGTGATGAATTTTAATTAGAACAAATATAGCATAGTGTTGTTTTGTTTCCTATAATGAATTTTCTACTGTTGTTACTGCCCCTATGTTGACACAGTCTTTTTATTAAAAATATCTCCACTTTGACATCCAATAATATTTTCTAAAAGTATATCATTGCCTAATTGTATATAAAACAATAGTCATGGTGGTCTTTTCTGCTGCTATACTTAAATAATGCTACTTGGAAAGCCAAAATAAATGTGTATATCTATATATTAAATCATTTTTATCTATAAATTTAGATGTATAGACACAGAAATAACTTATAACTATGGTTAATAAAATCACCTCTCAGGGAATTATCTATGTCTCAAACAAATAGGGATCTTAATTTCTCAGGCAACAAGAAGCACAGAGAATTGGAATTCAGGGATGATGTACGTCTTTAAGAAAGATATCAAGTCTACAACATTTTTCTAGCTTCCTTCCTCATTATGCTTGTAATATGACCTTTTAAGTCATGGTTGCAAGACGGCAGCTCCACTACCAAACATCAAGCCTTTGCTCAAGGCAGGAAGATGAAAAAGGGCAGAGGAAAAACAGATTTAAGGGATGTTGAATCTGCCCCCTTTCATTAGGAAAATTAGAGATTTCTTGAAAGCTCAACACACTTGATTTCTCTTTATATCTCATTGACCAGAACTTGGTTAACATAGCCACCCTATCTGCGAAGGAGCTGTGAAGAGGGGAGTATTTTTAACCAGAGGCATTAATACCCTACACATGTCTACCTTAAAGAGAATTATAATTAGTAAAAGAGGAGAACTGAATATTGGGTCGGCAGTTTAAAAGGTCTGCTAGAGGGTTATAGAACTCAGAAATAGATGTCTAGGGATATCTCTAGATTTCTCTTGATATACCTCTGTTTTAAGTAAATATATTTCAGTTTCTATGCATTTTTTCATTTCAATAGCAAGCCATATAATTGGCAATTCACTCTGCTAGGCACTAGGTACATTGTGTAAGACATTTTTTTTCCTGCTGTGAAGGATCTTATGTACTCGTAATAAAGATAGCTAATAATGATTTAATATTATACAGAATTTAATGTATTTGCATACCTGTCTGTGTGTGTGTGTGTGTGTGTGTGTGTGTGTGTGTGTAGAAAGACAGAGAGACAGAGAAACTGACAGAGAGAGAGAGATCAATGGGAATTATGGTCTTAGATTCCTCAGAAGGAGTTGGTGGGTTCCACTCCACTCTGGCCCAGCTTACTCTCTTTATTAAGGTTTCAAGCTGTGGTCAGTGAAATGGACTTCCTTACATGCATAAAGGAGAAGTCTGGAGGAATCTCAGAGTTCCTGAAATACTCTCCAAAATTTTCCTTTTTGTTTTCTTGATTTCTAGTTTGCCCTTATCAATCCCCATCCTATATATATATATATATATATATATATATATTTTTTTTTTTTTTTTTTTTTTTTTGCAGTAGGCGGGCCTCTCACTGTTGTGGCCTCTCCCGTTGTGGGGCACAGGCTCCGGACGCACAGGCTCAGCGGCCACGGCTCACGGGCCCAGCCGCTCGGCGGCATGTGGGATCTTCCCGGACCGGGGCACGAACCCGTGTCCCCTGCATCGGCAGGCGGACTCTCAACCACTGCGCCACCAGGGAAGCCCTGACAAAGGATACTTTTACAGCTCCTATGCTTCGACTGTGTGATAGACTTTCTGATTGACTTCTTCCATTCTGTTCTCATGCTAACAATGAAGAAATGACTGTGATGGCCCACCCTTCCGTCTCCTTGGCTGTACTTTCTTTTATTTGGGCCATAGATAAAGATCATGAGTAACTGAATAGAAAATTTTTTTAAAGGTAAACTGCTAATGAACCACCTAAAAAGTGAGTTAGTGAAGTGCTGAATAGAAAAACAACCAATTCATAAGGCCAATTTATTTTGGCCTCATCAGCAACTTTACCTCAAATCCCATGGCTTAATCTCACTCACTTTGCCTTCATGGATATAGTGGGCCCTGATGAACATACCATCTTAAAATTCCATCCTTCATTAACCATTATATGCTCCAGGATTTAACCACCTCTCCATCTGTATATCTTTATTGATGTCTCTCTCCTTATATTCAGGTAAATGATGATATAAGACTGTTCGCAGACTCTTTTTCAATTTTGCCAGTAGATTCTCCATTGGCAATTTCGTTCACTTCCTGGCAGTTCAGAAATGAGGTGCCTGTCAGACCCCTGTTTTCAGTTGTGCCTGTATGCTTTTCTTTTGGGAGTTCTAGGCACTTACTTGCAACCAGCATTCTACATAAATTCTAGAGTTAACAGGGGTCCTGGGGCATTTTAAATCCCAAATCTCATGGTCTCCAAAGCAATCCCTGTGTAGAGGGCATTGAATTAAGTGGCTGAAAACTCCCATTTGTTTGAAGTGCTCTCCAGGGAGTCAGTTACATTACCGCTTGGAAATGTGATCTGGCACGTAGTTGCTGAGCAACAAGGCCTGGAATCAGCTATGGATGAGACAAACTTCCATTAAACTTTATTAACGACTCCTTGGAGTATAGACCATATTTATCATGAGATTGGATTCTAGTTAAAAATGTTAATAACTCTTTAGATTGGGTTGTCTGTATTAACACTATATTCATACTGCAAAATAGTATTTGTTAAGGTATTTATTTATTTATTCATTCATCTATTGTCCTGACCCCAAATATCTGGATATTTTGAATTGCAATTCAGGGTGGGACAGCGGCAGGAAAATATAGGTTAGTAAGGACCAATTTAAATTGGACCATTTGAACTCTATACTATTACAGCTCAAATTAAAGTTCTAAAATAGATTGATTTCTCACAAAAATCTTTCCTACATATAGGCTCAGAAAGTAGAGTTTCTTGTTTTCTTATTTATCTCACGATGTCGTTTGGATGAATAATTGAGGGTGACAATGGTTTTAGGTTGTGTGTGGTCAATTTTATACACAATAATATTATGTCAGAATTTTGTTGACTTTCCCCACAGTTCCACTACTCATGCTCCATTGTTTCCCCTGAAATTAGTGCTTATTTTTCCATTTAAGTGTGGAAAAAATAAAAAATTTTTGGTTATTGAATTTTATTTCCTAAGATCCATAGGCTCTTTCATTTCTTCAGTAATACTTGGATACAGTCAAAATACCCTGGTTAGCCATTATGTGCTCATAAATTTGCTAAAGCTCAAGGTTATCAAAGAGCAGTATAAGATTTACACAACCGATTAACAAATAAATAAGTACTTCAGAAAAAAAGAAGCAATACTAGTGAGGATTCTTGTTTGCAAACAACAGAAACATACTTTGGTTATCTTAAGCAGAAAAAGACCGTATTTGAAGAAAATTGGAGAGTTCACAGACGTCCCTGAAAACCTTCAGGAGCAGGTGGGAACAGGAACCAAGGGACAAAGATATAGCCAACATCCTGTACCAGAAACACTACTGATGCTCACCATCAATACTACTTTTGCTTACCACCAGCTGCTGCTGCCATCCTCTCTGCACACTTCCACTGGGATGCTGAACTCTCCAACCTCCAAAACCTCACACCTCACTGCCCCACTGCGCTCTTAAATTCACTGCAACTTCTACACACGTAATCTCTCATTTACAATGTGCCTTGTGTACCAGTCTCAAGACACAAATCAGGGACAGGTAGCATGAAGGACAACCACTAAGTGATACTACTAAGTACTAGTGACTAGAATAACAAGAGAGGATATATTCTATTCCCACTGGATTCCAGTTGTGTTCAAGGGGTAAACAGATTCTGGGAAATCCAAATATTAAATGTTTTTAAAATTTTTCTATCCATAAAACATCGTGTATTTTTTCACAAAATTTTTTAAATTTAATATACCTAAACGATTATTCCATTTGCAACAAATGGATTAATGAAGTAACTATGGTGTTTTCAAAGCTACTTTGACTTCCACCGTGTTTATGAAGAAATATTTAATCTTTGTTGATGTTAACAGAATTCAAATTTAGCCTTTAGTGTGTAATCAAAACTAATTCCTGAAATCACTCTTCTTTTTGCAATCATGGAAACCATGATAGCTCTTTCAAATAACAGGTTTGATGTTCAATTGCAATGCCATTAGTTACTACATAACACATAATCAGGTAACTACTATGGATGTTTATTATGTTGTCTAACTTCTATTTTTTCTCTCTGTGATTGGATAGCATTCATTTCATGTATTTTATCCCACATCTTTTTCTAACTGTAATATGTAAGAAATTTTGTGCTTTAGAAGAGTAAAAATAATTTTGTGGTCATTATAGCATTTTGTGGCTCTTCCAATGGGTAGAAATTTTAAAGTATTTCTATTAACTGTAGGGAAATTCTTCGTTTTTTGAATCAATAGTAATTTCAATTTGAAATACAACTTATAATATCTAATAACTGATACTCTGCATTGTTTGTGATATAAGGAATGCATTCATAGTTCTATTATTGACTATTTTATGAACAGCAAATGTGTATACCAACAATAAAATAAGGAAGGTAAAAACATATATTATAGGTTAAACTCAAAGTGGATATGTATCTGCATTTTAAGCATAAATAATATTTTACAATTTTACAAAAATTTGAGGAGGGGGAGATTTTTTTCTTATATAATGGTAAATAAATATATTTATATGTATATGTGCATATGTGTGTATAAAATATATAGTTTATATGCAAGAAATTGTTCTAAGGATTGGATATTATATATGTATATATATAGATACATATTTCCTTTACCTTCATAACTTTTATCTTTATTTCTGTTTCTTGCCTGCTAAAATTACTGATTAAACAGTTGCTACATAATCATGAAGTAATATTGTATTTTTTATCCTGAAATAGCTGAAACTGTCATTTGTTTTTAAAATAATTTTAACATTTGTTCAAAGAATTTACATATAGGACAGTGGTATTATCAAGTGTAGCTTGCAATTTACAGCTAAAATTAGCTCTACATATGTACAATGAAATAAAGTGTAAAGCATTATTAGCATGAAAAAAATGCTAATAGAACACTGTCTATCAACCATGGCCAGGGATTACAAAATCTCTCACTTGTTCTAGTTAGCAGAAAAAGTAGGAGGAAAGTATCAGGAGAATATTCTTCCCCTGAAGAGAGAAAACAGCGTGTGTGGCATCATAAGAAATAAATATACATAGCAGTTACCTGATATAACTTTCTCTATTGATCATGGTCCATATCTGAACTTTCTATGTTATGAAGTCTATAACTTCATCACTGAGAATATTTATTTAGATACCAAAAAGCACTATATGAAAGACTATCCATTGAATGAGAATACAAATGATCAATTTTGTTTTCACACACACACTGACTAGTCTCTACTTATAGTCTGCCCTTTAGGAAAGGAATAAAAATACACAACAACAATAACAACCACAGCTACAGAAAACATGACTGCTCCTTACTTTGGCCAATTGGTAAAAATCATCCCTTGATGATTTAGTAATGGTAATTTAAGGCTAAAGATTCACAAGTTCAAAGGGAAAGTATGTATTATAGTTGAGGAGTAATTGATCAGACATTCAACCTAAATTCCCAAGAATATATTTCCTAATTTCAGATGTAACTTTTCTGTAAAATGTCATAATTCTATGTTCCATTAACAGTGAAACATACAAACAAAAACATCAATTGAAGTGTAATCCACCTCAGAACTAGAAAAAGTGCCTCTTAAATTTTTATTCATAGGATTCTGTGTGCCCTTAACTTAAATATGTTCTTTGTGTACACAAGTTTTCAGAAAGGTGTTACAAAGAAATGATGTTTTCATCCTATGCTTCATTTTTATTTCTCTCTATTACTGCATACATAATTTCAAAGTCATCAATGAATGCTAATAGCTATAAACTACAAAGGTTTATTATTATGGCTGTCTGCATAACTCATACATAGCTCCTGCAGCACAGAACTGAATTTTACACAAAACTATTTAAAATATTACTTTTAAAGTATAGTAATCACTTTGTAATTTTATTATTTACCCAACTCACTTTAATGAACATACTTTTTTTTAAATTTTGACAATTTGCCAGACACTGTTCTAGGCACTGGGGTTGTAATGATACATAGAGTAAAAAATATAGACCACTTCAGTTTTTGGCCCAGTCATGAAAAGTTAGGTTTTAAAAAAATTTATCTGAAAGTAAAAAAATTTTAAATTAAAATGACCTTTTATTGCAGTACCAGAAACAATGCAATCAGTCATTATGCTGTTGATATATTCAACCAGTCGATGCAATTACCCAGTTGATACCTACTCCATTTAGTAGTTGAATCCAAATCATTAAAACACACTGAAGTCTGGAACTATCCTATATCAAAGAACTGATAAAAACTTTTAGATACTAAATTATTCTGATTTTTATCTACTCCAGGCATTTGGCCTAAGTTCATCTTGCATATTGGGTGGTACACCAGTGTCACAAGAATATTTTGAGAACAAAATATTCTAAAACTCTATTTTACAACTGAGGAAACTAAAGCTTATATGGGTTATGGTACTTGCTAAGGTCACATAGCCAGTAGGTAGCAGAGCTTGGATTTGAACTCAGATTTGCCTATCGTTTACCCTCTGGCTATGGTAATATTTAATACCTTTGTGGTAAATATGCTATAGTTATAATTTTATACAGATGATGAAAGTGAAATTAGTATGCTATAACAAAATTAGTATGCTTGATATACTTTAAAATTTAAATTGTCCATAAAGTTTACATATTCACCCATAATATATAACAAATCTTTCCATCAATTTATCTAGCTGTGGATTTATATTAATATATCCATTTGCCTAGTTATCATTACTTATCCTCACTCCTCACCCCACACCCTGTGCCCAGATGGTATTTCAAAGACAGTCTGTGGCAATAAAACATAATTTTGAAGGAAATAGATCTAGATCTGAATCCTGGCTCTCTGATCTATTAGCATATCTTTGGCTCGAATCAGGAATATTGGATGTTAAATGAGGTGACACCGCAAATACTTAGCATAGTATGTAGGTAATAATGAAGATTTTTAAAAAAATAAAGTCAAATTCAGTCTTGTGTCATTGTAGCAACACAGAGACTAAGTCAAATGATATGAAAAACTAGTTTGGGGTCAAATACCCAATTTACTTAAAAATTAATCTTTTTTTGTAAGAAAAAAATCTAACTTTTAGCTTCTGATTTTTTTTTAAATTTATTTATTTTATTTATTTACCTTTGGTTGCATTGGGTCTTTGTTGCTGCGCACACACTTTCTCTAGTTGCAGTCAGCGGGGGCTACTCTTCGTTGGGGTGCGCGGGCTTCTTGTTGCAGTGGTTTCTCTTGTTGTGGAGCATGGGCTGTAGGTGCGTGGGCTTCAGTAGTTGTGGCACGCAGGCTCAGTAGTTGTGGCTCACGGGCTCTAGAGTGCAGGCTTGGTAGTTGTGGCACACGGGCTTAGTTGCTCCGCGGCATGTGGGATCTTCCTGGACCAGGGCTCGAACCCGTGTCCCCTGCATTGGCAGGTAGATTCTTAACCACTGCACCACCAGGGAAGTCCTTGATTATTTTTACTGGATTTACTGTGGCTGCATCTATAGGGGGCCAATGCCCACAGAAAGGTGGCAAGGCGACAGGAAATTCAATTAAAAGAATGAGATTTAGGAGTTCTTGCTTTCTTTTTTCTTTTTCTTTAACATCTTTATTGGAGTATAATTGCTTTACAATGGTGTGTTAGTTTCTGCCATATAACAATGTGAATCAGCTATACGTATACATATATCCCCATATCTCCTCCCTCTTGCTTCTCCCTCCCACCCTCCCTATCCCACCGCTCTAGGTGGACGCAAAACACTGAGCTGATCTCCCTGTGCTATGTGGCTGCTTCCCACTAGCTACCTATTTTACATTTGGTAGTATATATATGTCCATGCCACTCTCTCACTTCGTCCCAGCTTACCCTTCCCCCACCCCATGTCCTCACATCCATTCTCTACACCTGTGTCTTTATTCCTGTCCTGCCCCTACGTTCCTCAGAACCATTTTTTTCTCTTTTAGATTCCATATATATGTGTTAGTATACAGTATTTGTTTTTCACTTTCTGACTTACTTCACTCTGTATGACAGTCTCTAGGTCCATCCACCTCACTACAAATAACTCAATTTCATTTCTTTTTATGGCTGAGTAATATTCCATTGTATATATGTGCCACATCTTCTTTATCCATTCATCTGTTGATGGACACTTAGGTTGCTTCCATGTTCTGGCTATTGTAAATACTGCTGCAATAAACATTGTGGTACATGTCTCTTTTTGAATTATGGTTTTCTCAGGGTATATGCCCAGGAGTGGGATTGCTGGGTCATATGGTAATTCTATTTGTAGTTTTTTAAGGAACCTCCACACTGTTCTCCATAGTGGCTGTAGCAATTTACATTCCCACCAACAGAGCAAGAGGGTTCCCTTCTCTCCACACCCTCTCCAGCAATTATTGTTTGTAGATTTCTTGATGATGGCCATTCTGACTGGTGTGAGGTGATAGATATTTCATTGTAGTTTTGATTTGCATTTCTCTAATGATTAGTGATGTTGAGCATCCTTTCATGTGTTCGTTGGGAATCTGTATATCTTCTTTGGAGAAATGTCTATTTAGGTCTTCTGCCCATTTTTGGATTGGCTTGTTTGTTTTTTTAATATTGAGCTGCATGACTTGCTTGTATATTTTAGAGATTAATCCTTTGTCCATTGATTCGTTTGCAAATATTTTCTCCCATTCTGAGGGTTGTCTTTTCATCTTGTTTATGGTTTCCTTTGCTGTGCAAAAGCTTCTAAGTTTCATTAGGTCCCATTTGTTTACTTTTGTTTTATTTCCATTTCTCTTGGAGGTGGGTCAAAAAGGATCTTGTTTGCTTTCTTAAAATGATTTACTGGCCACAATAATGGCAAATTATTTCTCTGTAACTTAGTTACTTTTTCTCCTTAAACCTTTATTTAGGGAACCTGAAAGAAGTGATGGGCTATCTATTACCATGCATTTGACATTTCAGTATTGGGCCAATATGGATCTCAGTGACACTGCTTATGGTCTTTCTTTGGGAGATGCGATTAAAGCAGAATGTTGCGCTACACTTTAACTGTTTGTTGATATGCAAGTACTGAAACTATTTTGAAATCCAATAAAATTTCAGAATATATCATTTAACAACTTATTTGCTTATATAATTATAATAAACTATTAGTTAAAATGATATTTTGATGAGTCATTTTAGCATTTTTAAAAATCATAGTTTGACTAAGTTTCACAAATTAGGTGCTACTCCAACTTCTATTTCAACTTAATTTACTTGCCCTATTTGTGATGTACTTTTAAACTCCTTATATCACACATAGAAGGATACACCTAGACACACCCACTCAGAGCTTCCATGTCAAACATGAAGTGATATGGATAGTGTAATTCTTTCTTTTTTAATTGAAGTACAGTTGATTTATAATATTAGTTTTAGGTATACAACATAGGGATTTGATGTTTCTATAGATTATACTCCATTTAAAGTTATTATAAAATATTGGCTATATTCCCTGTGCTGTATAATATATCCTTGTACATGGTAGTTTATACCTCTTAATCTCCTACCCCTATCCCATCCCTCTTCCCACCCTTCTCCCCACTGGTAACCACTAGCTTGTTCTACTGTATCTGTGAGTCTGTTTGTTTTGTTATACTTGTTTGATTTGTTTTTTAGATTCCAAATACAAGCGAAAACATACAGTATATGTCTTTCTCTGACTTATTTCACTAAGTATAATAACTTCCAGTCCATCCATGCTGTTGTAAATGGAAATATTTCATTCTTTTTTTATGACTAATGTTGCATTGTATATACATATGGTGTGTCTATATATATACATATATGTGTGTGTACACACACACACACACACACACAACCACATTTTCTTCATCCAGTCATCAGTTAGGTTGCTTCCAAATCTTGACTATTATAATTAATGCTGCTATAAACTTTTCCAATTAATGTTTTTGTTTTCTTCAGATATGTACCAGGAGTAGAACTGCTGGATCATATGGCAGTTCTATTGTCAGTTTTTGGAGGAACATCCATACTGTTTTCTATAGTGGCTGTACTAATTTACATCCCTACCAACAGTCTACTAAGGTTCCCTTTCCTCTACATCCTCACCAACATTTATTATTTGCTGTCTTTTTGATGATAGCCATTCTGACAGGTGTGAGGTGATTTCTCAGTGTGGTTCTGATTTGCAGTTCCCCAATGATAAACATCATTTCATGTGCCAGTTGGCCATCTGTGTATCTTCCTTGGAAAAATGCCTATTTGGGTCTTCTGCCCACTTTTTCATCAGGTTGTTTGTTTTTTTGATATTGAGTTATATGAGCTCTTTATATATTTTGGATATTAACCCATTATCAGCATATCATTTGCAAAAATCTTCTCGCATTCAGTAGGTTGTGTTTTAGTTTTCTGGACCTTTTTTTTTTTTTGCTATGCAAAACTTTTAAGTTTGATTAGGTCCCATTTGTTATTTTGCTTTTGTTTCCCTTGCCTGAGGGGACAGAACTAAAAAAATAATGCTAAGACTTATGTCAAAGAGTATACTGCCTATGTTTTCTTCTAGAAGTTTTGTGGTTTCCAGTCATATTTAGGTCTTTAATCTATTTTGAGTTTGTTTTTGTATATGGTGTGAGAAAACGTTATAATTTTATTCTTTTACATGTAGCTGTCCAGTTTTCTCAGCACAACTTACTGAAGAGATTGTATTTTCCCCATTGTATATTTTTGCCTCCTTTGTCTTAGATTAATTGACCATCTGTGTGCTGGTTTATTTCTGGGTTCTCTATTCTGTTCTATTGATCTTTGTGTCTGTTTTTGTGCCAGTACCATACTCTTTTGATTACTATAGGTCTTTAGTATAGTTTGAAGTCAGGGAGCATGATGTCTCCAGCTCTCTCAAGATTGTTTTGGCTATTCAGAGTCGGAAAGAAATCTATTTAAATCAAGGAAGCTTGTAAATAATTAGATGGATTTATATAAGATCCCAGTTGCTATCTTTTTCTTCCTGATTCAGTCTTAGAAGACTGTATGTTTCTAGAAATTTATCCATTTCTCCTAGGTTGTCCAATTTGTTAGCACATAACTGTTTGTAGTATTCTCTTATGATTATTTGTATTTCTGTGATATTTGTTATAATTTCTCCTATTTTATTTCCTATTTTGTTTATTTGGGTCCTCTTATTTTTTTAAATATTTATTTATTATTTTATTTATTTATTTTCTTTTATCTATTTATTTTGGCTGCATTGCATCTTAGTTGCGGCACATGGGATCTTCATTGAGGCACATGGAATCTTTCATTGCGGGCTGCGGGCTTCTCTCTAGTTGTGGCACACGGGCTTAGTTTCCCCACGGCATGTGAGATCTTAGCTCCCTGACCAGGGATCAAACCCACATCCCCCGCATTGGAAAGCAGATTCTTTACCACTAGACCACCAGGGAAGTCCCCTGGGTCCTCTTTTTTCTTAATGAGTCTGGCTAAATGCTTGTCAATTTTGTTTATCTTAAAAATAAAACAGTTCTTGGTTTCATTGATTTTTTTTTTTGGCCTCTATTTACTTATTTTCTCTGATCTTTATTATTTCCTTCCTTCTGCTGACTGTGGGCTTTGCTTGTTCTTCCTTTTCTAATTCCTTTAGATGGCAGGTTAGGTTGTTTGAGATTTTTTTATTGCTTGAGGTAGGCCTGTAATGCTATAAACTTCCCTCTTCAAACTGCTTTTGCTGTGTTCCATAGTATTTGAAAAGTTGTGTTTTTATTTTCACTCATCTCAAGGTATTTTCTGATTTCCTCTTTGATTTCTCTACTCACTCATTGTTTTTTTAATAGCATGTTGTTTAGTCTCCATGTATGTGTGTTTTTTCCATTTTTCTTCCTGTAATTGACTTCCAGTTTCATACTGTTGTGGTCAGAATAGGTGCTTGATACAATTTCTATCTTAAATTTGTTGAGACTTGTTTTTGTGTCCTAGCATGTGACCTATCCTGAAGAAAGTTCCATGTGCACTTGCAAGCATGTGTATTATGCTGTTTTTGGATGGAATGTCCTATAGATATCTATTAAGTACAACAGGTCTAATGTGTCATTTAAGACCATTGTTTCCTTACTGATTTCATGTCTGGATGATCTGTCCATTGATATAAGTGGGGTGTTAAAGTCTCCTAATATTATTGTATTATTGTCAATTTCTCCCTTTACGTCTGTTAATATTTGCTTTATATATTTAAGTATTCCTATAATAAGTGTGTTTATGTTAATGAATGCTATATCATCTGCTTGTATTGGTGCTTTTATCACTATATAATGCCCTTATTTGTCTTTTATTACAGACTTTGTTTTAAAGTCTACTTTGTCTGATACGAGTATTGCTATATCAGCTTTCTGTTTCCACTTACATGGAATAGCTTTTTCCATCCCCTCACTTTAAGTCTGGCTATGTCTTTAGTTCTGAAGTGAGTCTCCTGTATGAAGCATAGAGATGAGTCTTGCTTTTTATCCAGTCACCCACAGTAGGCCATTGTAATTTTTAATTTACAGACTACTGAGGATTTTAATATGCACAGGCATTGCTCAATTCTTGTTAGTATGCCATGCCAAACTTAGTTTCTTGATATTCTTTAAAATTATACAAATTTTAAATAAAATGTAGCTATTCATACTCAAAAAATGCTAGCTCTATCTATCGATATTTAGTATATATTCACCTATCGTTATTTATCCATACCCCTAATCCCTGGGCTCAGTGGGTTGCTCTTTAAAACTACAAATGTTAGTTACCCTGAGCTTGAATATTCAAAGTTAATTTTACTAGAAACTTCCCCCCTTTTTTTCCCCTGTCTTCTCAATCTGTTCCCCTCAGGTCCTCATTTCCATTACTCTTGGTTGTCAACTACTCCTCTACTATTTGATTAGGAACTGATCAAGTACTGTCAGCTTTTTAATCTCCTTCCACAATTGCTCACCACTACCTTCTATTTGCCCCAAGGTTACTTAGGGCCTTTTAGGCACTTTCATATTCCTTTTCCTGTAATCTACATCCTAACTTTCTCTATTGCTATTAAGCTCAGATTTCTTAACATGTAATATTAGAAAACTGTCATTGTTCTACATAGCTACCAGCTAAACTATGGAGAATCACACTTTTATAGCACAGCGGGCTAGTAATGAAAACCATTTGCAATGACTTTTTAAATGTTTCCCAAAATCATGCTCTTTTATTTGGATAAATCATTTTGGTTACATAAGTGGCTCAGAAATGTGACATTATTTAGTTGCAGAGGGATTTATTTTTTAACAGTACAGCAATTACATCCTAAAATAACTATTATTCAATCCATTCTGCCAGTCTTGGGAGACTAAGCAGATGTCAGATATTCTAAAATATCTGACTTTAGGTGAGTTTGGGATGTTACTGTGAAAGAGGCATTTTGAGATCTGTTATATCAGAGGATGCCAGTAAGCTATGCACTTACATAATGATGGCAACAGCTCCCAGAGGGGCATTTGAAGCATAATTGTCGGGTCTTAGAATAATACTATTTTAGAGCTAGATGAGGAAATTTAGAACTCATATCTCTATTCATTTTTTAATAGGTGAGGAAATGAAGTGATCCAAATAATTAGAGGACTACCTGAGATCATGCATCTAATTAAAGGTACACCATAGGAAGATCTCTGGACTTTAAATTATCATTCCACTAAATTGGCTTTACTACACATCTTCCCACTCTTGTTCCACATTTACTGCTGTTAGAGAGACAGAGAAGCTTTACAGCATATTTCAGTAGAAAATGCGTGGATTTTTGCATCAGGACAATCTGAATTTGAAACTTTCCTAAGCCAAAATCTTCACTGTGTACATGGTATCCTCCAGAGTGAGTGGAATCATTCTCTACCTTTTTTCTTACATCATCATACCCACCCCCTTCCATTGTACTGGATCATTCTCATCAGCATTTAAACATGCTGTCATTTCTGTCATCCAAAAAGAAATCATTTTTTACTCCATATCTCTCTCCAGATCTTCCCAATTTCTTATACTCCATTTATGAGAAAACTGTAAAAAGCTGCACAGAAGTTTTGAGATACTATCTACATCCAATAATTTTCTTCCCATTCTCCTTTGAACTTGCTTCAGACAGGCTCTCTAACCATCATTCCAACAACACAGCTCTTGTCAAGGTCACCATATCAGTCAACTCTATAACAAGCACATAATCTCTCTGGCATCCGTCCATCAAAAGCAATTGCCTAGGAGTTAGTTGATAGAGACATGTGGTAGGCTGGACAGCTCTAAGCTGCAGATTAGGTATGGGTCTGTCTCATGGGTAACTCTTCCTCCTTGGACCAACAGGCTAACTAGACCACGTCCTTCTCATGGTGATATAGAAGGGCAAGACAAATGGAAATACACGTATCTTTTAAGGAACTAGCACACCAGAACTCTTTTCTGTGTTTCTTTAGCCAAAACAGATGGCATGGCTGAGTACAAGGTCAGGGACAGGAATACACTTTGCCTCTAGTGGGACGAACTAAAAAGCCACAAGGAAAAGAACATGGGGAAAGACAGAGGTGAAGAACTGGAGACAAAATATTAATGTTACTATACCACTGTCACTAATGAGCCCCACAGTACTAAATCAAATAGTCAAATCTAAATGTTCACCTGTTTTGTATATTCAGTACCATGTGACAGAGTTGATCACTACTTCCACGCTGAAACTGTTTTTCCCTTCACTTTTAACTCACTCCATATTCCTAGTTTTTCCTGCTTCCTTCTCACTGGCTTTTCCTTCTATACTTTGTTGGTTCTTCCTCATCGTTTTTTACACTGGATACCCCAGGAATCAATCTTGAGACATTTTCTCTTTGCTCTCTACACTTATTCTCTTGTTGATCTTACTCATGGTCATGGCTTAAAAACCATCTATAATACTTAACATTACTGAATTGCATACTTTATATGGTTAAGATGGTACATTTTACGTTATATATTTTTTACCACAATTATTGATCAAAATAAAAACAAAATAAAAACCCATCTATAGACTGATAAGTCATAAATTTATATCTTCACCTTGTATGTCTCCCATTAAAGCATGTCTCCCCTTAAAGTTCAAGGTCATTTATCCAAATATATCCAAATATCTAATAAAATATAAAAACTAAAGCCCAACTACTGTTCTCCCACCAACACAAATACGCCCCTCCAGGTACTTCTCCTACCTCCGTAACTGGCAACTGCATACTTCTAGTCGCTCAGGATCAAAACCTTTCTGGTTATCCTTAACTCTACTTTTTCTCCTATACCCCACATCCAATCTATCAGCAAGTCTTGGTTCTACCTTCAGTATATCCAAGACCTGAGCACAACTCTCCACATCCACTGTGGTGCCTGCTTTTTCCAAGTCACCATCATTTCTGTCCTGATTCATTATAATAGCCTCCTAATGGATGTCCATTACACCATCCTCCTCCACATCCAGTATATTCTCAACATAGCAGCCAAAATAATCCTTATAAAGCAAAAGCTGGATTAGACCACTCATCTCATTGTAATTCTCCAGTGGTTTCCCAACCTCACTCCAAATAAATTCCAAGTTCTTACAAAGGCCTCCAAAACCCATCCACAATCTGGTCTCATTACCTCTCTGACCTCATCTCCCACGACTCTTAACCTCACTTCTTATATCACAGGAAAAAAAAGCCAAGCAAAAATCAATGCTCTAACAGGTTTTGAATTACCATTGTGAGAACAGGGCCACCTTATACATTTGTGCAGGGTGCACATTACACAAAGATAGCATGTAAAAAGTGTTGTAATCTATGTGAATGTTTCTACTGAAGCTGTGCAGTTCCCAACCTGCGTGGTCTTAGACCCTTGTCATTGGGGAGACAGAAATCAGTAGGAAAATCAGGAACATATAAAGTACGTAACACAGTGATGAGTGTTAAGGGGGAAAACAAAGAAAAGAAGAGACCTGGGGTGGGCAACCCAAGTCTGAATAGGACGAAGCTGTAAGATCTTCACAAACAGGATGATCTTTAAATAAATAACTGGAGGGAGTGAGAGAGTAAGTCCTATGGATAACTGGGAAATTGTAGTTTGGCAAAGAAACAGCATATGAGAGGAACAACATTTGAGATGAAAACACATTTGGCACATTCTAAGAAGAGGGAAGCCAGTGTGGCTACAGAAGAGAGCTAAGTGGATAGTTTCAAAAACTGAGGTCACAGACATAAAGGGAGCCATGATTGTATAGGGTCCTGAAAGGTCTTTGGCTTTTACTCTGCGTGAGAACGTAGCTATCAGAGGTTATGAACAAACCCAACTTCAGCTTTAAAAGATAACTCTGACTGGAAAAAAAAAAAAAAAAGATACTTCTGGCTGCTTTGTTGAAAGTGACTGCAGGGAAGAATCAGGGTGGAAGCAAAGAGACCACTGAAGACATAGATGATTGGAGGTTGGGTGACTAGAGTGACAACACTGGAGATGGGGTGAAATTTTACTGGGTTACTATTGTAAATTGCATCTGTTTTTGTTTATGTTTTATCATCACTTATTGGTCATATACATAATGGAATAAATATGTGTGTGTGTGTGTGTGTGTATCTGGAGCAGAGTGTAGAATGGTGGTTGCCAGGGACTGAAGCGTAGGGTAAATGGGCAAATATTGGTCAAAGGATACAAATTTTCAGTTATGCAGGATTAATAAATTCTGGAGATCTAGTGTACAGTGTAGTGACTATAGTTAATAATAACTGCATTATATATTTGAATTTCCTAAGAGAGTAGATCTTGAGTGTTCTCACCATACACACACACACACACACACACACACACACACACACACACACACACACAGATAAATATGTAAGGTGATGGAAATGAGCTTGATTGTGGTAACCATTTCACAATGTATACATATATCAAAACATCACATTGTATACTTTATACATATTTGTCAATTATACCTCAATAAATCTGGGAAAATACAAAGTAAATTAAAAATAATATTGTGTGACAAACATGTGTGTTGCCACTTTTGTTAGCTAATTAGAACTCCTCCATTTTGATACATGATGGGATTCACAGTAGATATTGATCATATAAACCAAAGTATCACAGGCATATTTAATCTTACAAAATGTATTGTGGGTCCAAATACTAGAGTAAAATGCAGTTCCAACCTTCAACTGGAAAGTTTACCAATTTAGTAGTAGAGTCTTAGCTTATGAATATGATATTCAAATATCTTATTTAGCATATAATTTACTTAAGCCACAAATTACTATTTCATGTTTAAAATATTATTTGGTTTTTACAGCATATACTTTTTTTTTTCTACACTAGCAAATAACATATAAAGTCAGAGGCCCTTCTATCTTGGAGGAATTTAATGATGATTTTGAATGCATATGATTGGAGGAGAAAAGAATGAATATGCTATGAGTATTCCTACAAGTCAGGAAATCCCTTCATACCTGGTTAACAGTGGAGAAAGGCAACTATTAAGTGTTTTATGGGAGACTACATCATTTTAATTCCTATAAATATATACTTCTTCATGGCAAGGAAAGTTCTGATAAATATACTGGGTAAGAAAAGAGCAATCAGACAATGTGGCAAAGACACCAATGTGGAGATGGAAGAGAAAATAAATTATTATTAGTTCAACACCTACTTTGTACTAGATAGTTACTGTGCTTCTCTATTTACCCAAGACCCACCAACTTTTAGTGCTGACTGTATTCAAGAATAGCTGGAGTGAGGAGATAGAATAATATCCAAGGTCAGGAATAGTGAAAATATTTTGTGATACTCTTACTGTGATAGTAAGAAAGATGATGATTTATAAAAGGAAGTTCAAAAGCTATGTATTTCTACTCTAGCTAAACTTCATGGGGAGATCTGATAAATTGATATCAGTAAAATTAGGGAATGCCTGGGAAGAGATAACGTATAGCCAATTTTAGACAGAGCTACAACTGTGTATAAATTATGCAGTTTTCTAGGCATAGAATGACTTTTCTGTGCATTTTTGGCATAGAATATTATGAGGTTCAAATTGAGTTTTCCTTAATATTTATATTATTGCTGCCATATCCAAAAAAATCCATCAATGTTAATAACTGATGATTCCACTCATGTAGAAAATAAGGAAAAGAAAAAAACAATTACCAGGAACAGAAAGTGTTTTTGTACTTTTTTCTTCCTTTTCCTATAGGTAGGAATCAACAGTCAATGAGCCACAAATTTCTATTTCAAAGTTGTTCATTTATTCATTCACAAACTCTGTGTCATGGAACAAGTTGGAACAAGATCCATGCAAAAGATATAAATGGCCCTTTCTCTCTTAGACTTCTAGAATAACCAAATTAAATTGGTAATTACAACGGAATCATTACTGCTATCTAAAAACTGGTGATTTTTCTGCGATAATGAAGAATGCACACCTAATTTAAAAGTAGGAAGTCAGAGAAAACCCTCAAGAGAGACACAAGATTCTTCCCTGTGTCAACAGATACCCTGGGATACTATTCCAAGAGTCTTAACATGGTTGTAGAAAAACTGTAATCCATCTCTAACTAAAATGAGCATTTCTTTAACTTTTCAAGGTAGCTGTTATATATCACCTTGATTGTGGTGATGGTTTCTCGGCTGTATGAATATGTCCAATCTTCTCAAACTACATACATTAAATATGTGCAGTTTTTTGTATATCAATTATACTTCAATAAAGCTGTTAAAATTAGCATTTCCTTAAATTATAAATGTAGACATACATCACGGCAGTATTAGCAGTGTCAGGGACATTAGTACCAGTCACTTAAAATTATGATAGTTAATAAATTTGCCTCTAGATCTTATTTGATAAGTTAATAAAAGACATATAATTATGTAACATAATTTTGAAAATTATATTTCAATATCACCAGCTTATTTGTAATCCTATGTCTCTTACTTTATGTATGCAAGAACATTATTCTGAGAAGGGGTCCATAGGCTTCACCAGACTATCGAAGATATCCTTGCATGAAAAAGCCTAAGAATCTCTGTATGACACCAGACAATTTCATAAGTAAATGTGGACGCGGACAGGAAAAGTGATCTAGGAAGAGACAGCATTGTATTAAAAACAAACAGAAAAACCAAATACGTGGCCTAGAGAAGAGAGAACATCATCCAACTGAAGAACAGAGAATAATTCAGGAAAGTCTGTAAGTTTCGACTGGGTGAGTAGATGTAATGATGGCTGGTAAGAGATACAACAGGCATGATAAACAGGGGCAAGACCATTTTGAATGATCTTGTAAGAAATGCTGAAATAATGATAAATCATTGATCGTTCATAAGCAGAGGAGAAATGTGCCCAGGCTTACATTAACTATATCCCGTGCTTATTTCTCACTTCATTAAAATTATAAAAAAGGAAGCCATAAGTGTTATTTACTGGGTTTCTTAAATCCCAATGTCTGGTTGTAAAAGAGTTGAGAGAGTTAGGGAATTATCAGACAAAAAATGTTGGAGGAGACACATTTATTGTTATTATTTTTAAAAATGAAAAGAATCAAATATATCTATAAACTGGGAGAAGATTGCCCCAGTGAGGAAGTGACTGAAAACAGATCAGAGAGATGGAGTAACCATCTCCACTGGATGTGGGAGCAGTTAAGCTCATGAACACAGATGGAGAAAGTGGTAGAAATCTTGAAGAGCTCTTAGCATTAGCAGAACCACTTACAACTATGGTCCTTGAATCTGGACACATAGCTTAATTCAGATGCAACAATGGCCAATCTGGAGAACTTGATCACCCAAGTAAGTGTGATTTATCATTATGATAAGGATACTGGGGTTCACTTCTCCTCTGCCCCTTTCAACTTATGTCACTACTTCTTTTCTAGTTCATGAAATAATTTTCTACAAAAATTATGCCAGATAAGAATAAACTGATTTATCTTGAACAGAGGTCTAATATTCTTTGTTAAAAACTGGATTGGCAAAAATGAGCAGAAGACCTAAACAGACATTTCTCCAAAGAAGACATACAGATGGCCAATAGGCACATGAAAAGATGCTCAACTTCACTAATTATTAGAGAAATGAAAATCAAAACTACAATGAGGTACCATCTCATACCAGTCAGAATGGCCATCATTAAAAAGTCTACAAACAATAAATGGTGGAGAGGGTGTGGAGAACAGGAAACCCTCCTACACTGTTGGTGGGAATTTAAGTTGGTGCAGCCACTGTGGAAAATAGTATGGAGGTTCCTCAGAAAACTAAAAACAGAATTACCATATGATCCAGCAGTCCCACTCCTGGGCATATATCCAGGGAAAACTATAATTCAAAAGATACATGCACCCCTATGTTCACAGCAGCACTATTCACAATAGCCAAGACATGGAAGCAACCTAGATGTCCATCAACAGATGAATGAATAAAGAAGATGTGGTATGTATATACAATGGAATACTACTCAGCCATAACAAAGAACGAAATAATGCCATTTGCAGCAACATGGATGCAACTAGAGATTATCATACTAAGTGAAGTAAGTCAAAAAGAGAAGGACAAATACCATATGATATGACTTATATGTGGAATCTAAAATATGACACAAATGAATCTATCTATGAAACAGAATCACAGACATAGAGAACAGACTGGTGGGTGCCAAGGGGGAGGGGGTTGTGGGAGGGATGGAGTGGGAGGTTGGGGTTAGCAGATGTAGGCTTTTATATATAGAATGGATAAACAGCAAGGTCCTACTGTATAGCACAGAGAACTATATTCAATATCCTATGATGAATCATAATGGAAAAGAACATTAAAAAAAGAATGTATATATAACTGAATCACTTTGCTGTACAGCGGTAGTTACCACGGCATTATGGATCAACTATATTTCAATAAAAATAAATAAATAAATAAAATGCAAACACACACACACACAAACTGGATTGGACAAGTAAGAATGGAACTCTTAAAAGGCTTAGAGCATGTACTCTTAATATGATGAATTCTGTGTATGATCCAAACATACTCTGAAATTTCTTGTAAAATGTGCATGTGTATTTTTCAAAACAAAGATTTTATAATGCACTGGATGTTGAAAGATATCTGTGACATTTAAGAACGTTAGAACCACCAGAACCTGAAACAAGCTTTTGGCATGTGGTCTAGCCATACCCTTTAAACCATACTAATACTTCTTACTTCTACAGAGTCAGGCAGAAGGCACTTTTGGCCCTCATGTAGATCATCAAGAAGTCTCTTTCCCACCCCTCAAAATTAAATCATCCTCTCCCTTCAAATACCCTAGGCAGAACACATATTTATTCCTGAATTCAGAGGTTATAATCCCAAATTTCATATGTTCAGAACTGGAGAGAAATGAATAAAACACCATTAGACAGTATTTCTGCCCATGTGGAGACACTTTGTTCAACCTCCATGTCTGCTCTTTTCTATGTTCCTGTCTTTTACTTTTAGTGTATCTGTTTCATACCTACTTTCTTACATCAGTAAGAATTTGGGATATGGGTAAGGGAAGAATGTGTGAAATCAATTAACATTATAAACACCTACTATTTTTCTTCCCTGGCTACCACAGCTAGATATTACTTAGGTATCACATCTACAACCTCTTATCCACCTCAATTAATGATCCAAGTCTTAATTGGGCAGAAATTATTTTGTTCAACATAATCTTATAATTTGGTGGAATATGTAATAAGTCTGATGACTCAACCAAACAATTTGTCCCTACTTCGTCTTTGCAAGTTTTTGCTGAAGACTAGAATCAGGATCTGACAAAGCGGTTTCTAATCCATGACTTCCACTTAGTCCTGTGGGACTTCCTAACTCCAAGCACTGAAAGTCTATTCCCTAAGCCTGAGTGTTAACCTGCATGCTTTTCTTCAGTGTTCCATCAGTGTCTCTGTTCCCAAGTCACCATAACCATGTGAAGCAAGGTGTTATTTACTATTTACTATTATTTATTCTACTTAAATTCTGGGATAGTCCTAAACATAAACTGGCATGAATGAAGAAAAAAAATCATCAGATATTAAATTCGGCAAACAATGAATATATCCAGTCCTGTGCTGGGAAATGTTTAACAATAGGCTCTAAAAACACAAGAAAAGCTCTGATCTGTAGCATACTCGTTCCATGGCTGATATCAAGTTATTAAGTGGGATCCTTGAACATGAATTGGGAAGAGATGTACAAAACCAGCTCTCCTGAGCTGCTACGGGCTGGCTCCAACGCACCACTGGATGCCTTATATACATCAGGCAAAACAGAACAAACCAGAAATAAAATTGTAAAAATTTTCCATTTATCTTGATAGCCTTCCCATCACCCCTTTTTCAATATACCTTTCTAAAATGTCAAAAACCCAGGTCCTATCTTAGAGATTTTATATATATGTATGTGGAAACATATTTATATATATACATCTATATATATATAAAGTTAAGAAAGGTACATATTTTATAAAATTACATGGAAATAAATATATTTCCTTGTTATAGAATTATATTAAACTACATTTTACCAAAGTTTACTTTCTATCAAGTATTAATGTACTTGTAGAAATATTCGTAAAATAGACACAATATGTGTTTTTGCCTTGAAAAGGAAGTAACTTGATTCATCTAGACATTTCAACTTTAATAAAGAGAGAAAAGTTAAATTATACTTTATGAGAAGGAATCATAGTGACATTATCCAAGAATTACGCTTGTCTTATTTGTTGGCATACTACTTTGTGGTAAAGCATAAATTAAGTGACTAACTGAATAGGTCAGAGCTAGCTGCTTTTGATATTATTCTGCTAACAATACCAATGATTTCAATATATGAGAAACATCACTGACATTGTCCCCATTAATTCCTCAAGGGTAGTGGGGAATGCATATTATGAACACAATTATGTACTATATCACTTACTCTTCAGTAAATGAGATATATTCCTTACCATTGATTTTGGAATTGTAAGCTACCTCTCAGTTTCAAGGCATCTACATTTTAACTTGAGGATAAAGAAAAAGCATGGATTTTTAAATTCCATACAATAATGTACACAATAATATGAGCCATTTGAAAGCAATTTTAATTAACATAGTTTTAGCATTTTTTCAAAGTTTTTAATTTTGTTTTGTTTTACTTATTTATTTATCCTCCAGAGAGGAGATAACTAGTTACAAGCCACATGATTTTGCTGTATAGTCCTTAACTGGGGATGTTGTGTATAGCATGCAAGCCTCAGAATTGTACTATTTCTGTTAGACTATTGAACAGTGATATGTATATTGATTTGTACTTTGGAGTGAGATTCCAAATAATTAGGAAAATGACAATGATTGTGGCACTAAAATAATAATTTTTAATTTGGAAAATAATTTAAAAGAATTCCCAGGCTCATAAACATAGTTGACGCACACACACTCATGCACATGCACGCGCGCACACACACACACACACACACACACACACACACACACACACACAGACACGCACAAGGCCAAGTCATTCTCTTTTTTAAATAATGAAGACATGTTTAATTTTGGTTAGAGCTAATTAAAATAGGTTTCAGGAAGAGCCCTTCCCCAAATTTCATTACATGGCTTAATAAGTTAAGACACAATACAATTTCAAAGCAGTGATGAGAGAGGAAGACCTGTTTCTAGTTTTGCCTTACTTTATTATTCTTGAAATCTCTAGATCTGTGCTGCCATTATTGTAGCCATTAGCCACATGTGGCTATCAGGCTTTGGAAAGATTCCTAGATCAAATTGAGATGTGTGCAGTAAGTGTAAAATATATACTAGATTTCAAAGACTTAGCATGAATAAAAGAATGTAAAATATTTCATTAATATTGTATATAGATTTATGATGAAATAATATATTGGCTATGTGGGGCTAAGTGAATATATGATGATTAATTTCACTTTTGTGGCAGAAACACATCAATGATTATAACAACATGTGAAAACAATGATGAGATATGCTTGGAAAAAACGGAAACTCTCCACTAGAAATTATCTACGTGCCATAACAATGAGACTGTCTCCGCTTACAGTTCATCCTCTACCCAAGGTCATAGAGGAAAGACTCCTCCTAATTGTCTTATTACTTCAGTCAACCTGAAATTCACATTCAGTTTTACATCCTCCCAACACAACAACCCTACTCTCAATGTCCCTCACTCCTACTATCACGTTCTTCCCTTAGTTTCCAGGACATCACAATTTCTTCATTTTTCTCTTACCTCACTGACCACAACTTAAAGTCTCCTTTTCTGACTCCTATTAACCTTACACTGTTAACACAGATGTACTCTAGGTGTCTGTTTCCAATCCTCTTCTCTTTTCCATATACACTCCCTTGTTGATCTCCTCTAGTCAAATGGCTTCCAAATTCATCTATATGCCCTTGGTTCTCAGATTGTTATCTTCAGCCTGAATTTCCTTTCTGAACTCTAGTAACATATCCAAATGCCAGTTTGTTATCTCCACTTGGATATCTAATAGATACCTCAAAACTTACATACCCCTAACTGAAAAATTCTATATCCCACATACCTCCAACTTTCTTCACTCGCAGTTTTCCCCTTTGCTCGTGTCAGCTGCATCCTTTTACCTACTCAGACCAGTAATCTTTGGGTCAGCCTCCACTCTATGTCTCTCACGACTCCCATACAATTAGTCAGAAAATTCTGTCGCTCTACCTCCAAAATATATAGTATCCACCATTTCTCATCATTCCCATTGGTATTATTTCATTCCAAGCTACCATCATCTGTTGCCTGGATGACTGAAGGAGCTTCCTAACCTGTCTCCCTGCTTCCACCCTTGCTCTCCTCCAGTCTAATTACATTACAAAAGCTGGAATAATCCATTACAAGTAAGTCAGATCAAATAATTAATTTTCCCCAAAGCCCTCAACTACCCATTTCACACAGTGTTCAAGTCAAAATCCTTAGCACGACCCAAAAAGACCCTTCATGATCTGGATACCCTCTCCCATGTTGCTCCTCTGACTTTATCTTCATTTCCTACTGTTCTCACTTAACTCAACACTCTAAGGCTAGGTACACCTGTGCAAATTCCTTGAAGTTCTGTGTTAAAATTTAAAAACTTTCCTCTCTTCTATTTCCCTCTTTGAAGGAAAAATCCTAGTTCTTAAACTGGCATTTAGAGATCTCAGTTTCATCATTTCAGCCTTATCTTCTTAAAATCTCCAGACCTATCTATCCATTGTCTCCAAAACACATCATGGTCTTCCCCACTCCTGTCCTAATACTCATGCTGTTCTCCAACTTCCTGTGCATCACTCTCTGTTTGCTGCAGTCTAGCCCTTTGTCAATGTTCAGGTGAACACGTGTCTCTTATCTCAGGATTTTTCTCATCAGCAAAGCACATGCCATTCTCACTTGTCCAAAGTCCAGTAATTATTAATATCTCTACTTATCATCAACTATGAATTATACTGCTTTTACTATTTGCTTCTTGCCTTGATATCTAGATTATAAATTCTCAAGAGTAAAGATTTGAACTACTCTAAAATCCCTAAAGTAATAAGCATTTTATATTGACTTACTCATTAAAGAGTTTCACGTTATATTTTTCATTGACTAATTAGCTTAGCTCTTGACACTCCATATCTTCAGAAATACTTTTCCATACAATAAAGCATATGTAATAAAACATACTACATTTTTTCTTTTATTTTTATGATCAAACTTGGAGCATGATTAAGAAAGGTGAACCAGAAGACTTTACATTCATATTGCAAATAGAAGGATTTATACTAAAATTAAACAAAAATAGTTAAGGCATTTTGATGGCTTGAAAAACTCTCATAATAATAGTCAAAATTTCAGAGATTTTATATATCATAAGCACTTTACATCCTTATTTTTGTTCAATCCTCATAACACATGCTTATTTATACCTGTTTTGGAAACGATGAAACTGCATCTTAGGCACAGTAAATAACTTGTGCAAGGTAAAAAGGTCACAAGTGATATAGGAGGGAATTAAATCAAGGCTGTCTTATTCACACAGTCACACGTAAACACATTCAGAGTGAAGACTCATTAAAATGTATGACATCCAAATCTGACTTTACAGATGTAGAAACTGACTCATAGGTTAAATGTCTTGACAAGGTCATACAGGTACTAAATGAACAACTAAGATGAGACTAGGAAGCTAGTAGCTCCAAGCATGCTCTATTTCAGTAGGCAGATACCAGTCTTTGAGTTTATGCCTGAAGGCTAGTTGTATTTGCTATAGGAAGCTTAAATAATATATTCGTATTTGCAAAATTCTTCAATGTTCACTAGTAAACCAACTCCACAGATGTAGGTAAATATACTAGTATCTAGTATACTAGATAACTCTTTTTTTAAGTGAGCAAAGAATCAAGGTGAGTTAAAATTTATATATATATATATACACACACACACACACACACACACACACACACACACACACACACACACACACATATACATCGAGACAGAGACAGATGTACTTCCTGTGTTACTGAAGAGGAGACTGCACCATTCTAGGTACTTTCCATTGCAGATCTACCAAAGAGTGTGTCTTCACTTTTTTCACTAACTCAGATATTCTCTTCTTTTCCCCTAATGCCTACATTAGAAATTCATTTGACATTTGCAGGTATTCATAAGGGAATTCTAGTTACTTCCTACACATACCTGTTCTGATATAGCCAAAAACCATTTGGTGACATTATCAACTCATTAAAGTGAGAGATGTGACAGAAAGAGCACATTTCACATGGAATAAATATAAAAGTGTCAACCATTTGAATGGAAAAAAAAATCCATCTGGCTGATTTCTCTTTGAAAAATGAGCTGTGTATTAAACTCCTTCCTTAATACGTGACAGTCAATTAATCTCAAAATGGGGAGTAGCATATAGTATTTAATTTAATTAAAACCAATATTGATTAAGCATCTACTATATGTAACACATGTGCTAGATTAGAGAAAAATTATTCAGAAGAATAAAAGATAGTCACTTCCTTTAAGGGTGCTTGTCTTCTAAAAGGAAGGGAGTAGTTAACGGGGAATTAGATAAAAATACATGCCAAAGAAATTCAAGAAAATATGAATAGCTTCCGTATTATAGAATGAGAATCAATCATTAGATCATTGAGGAGGAAATGAAAAAGATGCAAAGATGCTTTAGGTGACCCTTAAAGGAACAGACCAAAATATTTGGCATATTATCTACTATTATCATCTGCCTAGAACATACTTTGTTTTGCACGTTGTGAAAAAATGAATGTATCATATCTAACATAAAATACTGAGTACTTAATATTACCTATTCCACTGTTGTTGATTACATGCTTATAAAACAGAAACCATTTTATATTTTCTGGTAAAGAATACTATTGATACACATAGCAGCCTACTTGCAAGATATTTGTCAAACCCTGACAATGAATATTTATGAAACTTAACTTCCCCCCAAATATTTCAAGCATTTAGATATCAATCTGACCAATACTGCACCTCTAATGTATCTTCGTTTGTAAGACATCTCTTAATTCTCTTCACCAAAGAATTCTGAAAGAACTGAGGTAGTGATTCCAAACCAGATCATACAGATTACCTGGCTGAAAGATATATCACATAGCTCACTGAAAATTTTCTAATATTGCCCTAGCACGTTGGCCAAATATACTTAATGACTCTAGTAAATGGACGTTCAAAAATAAACTCATTCCTTCTCATGAATGTATTAACATGATATGCCACAAATGATTATTCTTTTAAAGCAGACAGTACATTTTCAGCAACAATTATTGAAGAGTAGATAAATTTTAAACTAATTTCTACCACCTACCATCATGTTTCATTTGATAATCTGTTCTCTTCAATTCTAAGATTCCCATCTTTTGTGAGTGGAGAACTTTCTTAATGTGTTTTAAAGAGATTCAAAGACTTTGCTATTATACCAACTCCATCTAAAATTTGCAAGTGTGAAGCTACTTCTTCAAATCACAAACAGAAATCCCCCATAATTCCTGGCCATTTGAGGGAGATTCCACAGGAGGAAAGGCACCAAAATTAAGATAAGTTACTTAATGGACCAAAATATGTGTTCAAATTCATCGCAGACACCATATATAGTAGTACAGGAGTTTTCAACAATAGATTAAATCATCTAAACAATTTGTTTATGTTTTCTGTGGGAAAAATATAATATTTTATTAGTATTTCAAGGTTTTTTTTACTCCTTTAAAGAAGCAATTAAAATGATAGTTGTTATGTTTATATTTATGACAGCCCTATATTTTTCAGGAGAATAAAAACTAAGGAAAGATGGGTTTCCAACTTCCTCTAAGAATCGTCAGGATTCTGGTTAGCACTGGCTACTCATATGTTAACCCTAATTTACTGCTTATTTGCCCAGAGTAAAGTTAATTCCATAATAACTGTACTTAAAAAGGGGGGGTATTTTTGACCTAACATCACCATTTCTAAGCCATTAACAATAGATTCACTGTCCTCATGAAAATATAAGTGAGCACTCTAGTGTCACATTAAATGGGAGCAAATCACAGGAATAGTATATTTAATGTTAAACGAGAGAAGTCTACTTAAATATTTTGTCTGTCTTAGTATACTAAAATTTCTTTGAGTAAATAAAAAACAGTATTTAAGATTCCTCTTAGAAAATTACTCCCTATTTTAATATTATTAAACTGACTTTAGGCTGTGATAGAGATATAGGTGATATAGCTCAATAGACTTGACACTGTAAGTGACAGAACTGATGGACTCAAATGGAGGTTGTACTATTGGGGTGGCCAAAAAGTTCGTTCGCGTTTTTCCGTAAGATAGCATGCGAAAACTCGAATGACTTTTTGGCCAACCCATACATTCCCCTGATATTCCTTCTGACTTTGTGACTAAAGATCATAAAAAGTGGTAATTTTCAAGATGAGATATAACATTAATATGAAAGCGTTAATCTTAATAAATCCTTGGATAAATTCCTTTGATAAATAGAAGAACACACTGGTCACACTTGGTGGCGCAACTCAGTATAGACATTATTATTTTTTTCTGTATGTAAGATATGGGTGAACAGTGGTAAAGGTGGGAATATAGGCAAGCTACCCTTAGTATAAGTAGCCACCAATTATAAGCAGCTATCCAGCACTTGAAATGTGGATAGTCTGAATTCAGAGGTACTGAGTGTATAATACACACTGGATTTCTCAAAGTATTTAATAATGTAAAATACCTTTCATATATTACATGTATGATAAAATGATAATATTTTAGGTGTATTAGGTTAAAAATACATTATTAAAAATCACATCATCTCTGTGGTATACACACACACACAGTGGAATATTACTCAGCCATAAAAAAGAATGAAATAATGCCATTTGCAGCAACATGGATGGACCTAGAGATTATCATAAAAGTGAAGTCAGACAGAGAAGGAGAAATATTTGATATCACTTATATGTGGAATCTTAAAAAATGATACAAATGAAGTTATTTACAAAACAGAAACAGACTCACAGACATAGAAAACAAAGGGGAAAGGGCAGGGAGGGATAAATCAGGAGTTTGGGATTAGCATATACAAACTACTATATATAAAATAAACAACAAGGTCCTACAGTATAACCCAGGGAACTACATTCAATATCTTGTAATAAACTATAATGGAAAAGAATCTGAAAAAGAAACTCTCTCTATATCTATCTCTATATCTATCTATACCTGAATCACTTTGCTGTATACCAGAAACTAACACAATGTTGTAAATCAACTACACTTCAATAAAAAAATAACTTCATCTGTTTCTTTTTTGTTCTTGAATGTGACTACTAGAAAATTGTAAATTGTATATATGGCTCTCATTTGTGACTCTTATTGTATTTCTATTGGGCAGCATTGCCCTACAGCAGGATTTCTTAACCCACAGTAAAGCAACACCGCTGACATTAGGATCTGGTAATTCTTTGATGTGGGAGGCTTTCCTGTGCCTTGTAGAATGTTTGAAAGCATCCCCGGCCTCTACCTGCTAGATGCAAGAGCACTTTCCCCCAAGTTGTAACTACCCAAAAGTCTCCAGACACTGTCAAATACCCTCTGAGGGCAAAATTCCTTCCACTTGAGAACCACTGGTCTGCAGTATCCAAACTACTCTCATATCACTATACCAAGACAAGTTGGCAATACCAAATTTGCAAAAGGAAAAACACAGTTATCAGAACTTCAAATGCACTGCATTTGCTGATTTGATATGCTTAGCATGAGAATTATTTTTCAAAATATTATTTTCTTTTGGAAACATGATGTCATTGTGACTGAGAATGTGTTCATAAAACTGAATTCAAACATGTATTTCCTTAATTTAGATATAAAATAAAGACGGTTCACAAAAAATGAAATTAAAATTTCAATATGTAATATTTGTTTTAAAAAAGATCATCTTGGGCTTCCCTGGTGGTGCAGTGGTTGAGAGTCCGCCTGCCAATGCAGGGGACACAGGTTCGTGCCCTGGTCCGGGAAGATCCCACATGCCGCAGAGCGGCTGGGCCTGTGAGCCATGGCCGCTGAGCCTGCGCGTCTGAAGCCTGTGCTCCGCAACAGGAGAGGCCACAACAGTGAGAGGCCCGCGTACCACAAAAAAAAAAAAAAAAAAATCATCTTTTCAAGACATCATGTTATTTTTCATAATGACAAATACATGCTCTAAATGACAATACCAGTTCAACTTTACATAAACAATATATTAATGTGAATATCTTCTTTCTCTGAATTCCCTGGTTACAACTGTGAATCACATCTGAAGAATGATGGTTTTAAATTTTTTCTAATATAAATTAAGGTTTATATTTGACTTCATAATCAGTGTTTTACCAGAAAAGGAGAATAATGAAACTGTACATGTTCAATAAAGCTCAAACTCCTTGTTTACTAATCATCCATGTAGCAATGTAAAAAGCAGCTCAAAATCCTAAAACCATAAGTAATATATGTTGATTATATTGTTAGGCAAAGAAATCTCTAGTATATTTAGCTCGTCAATAGTCCATAGGGATTTTTATCACAGTTCGGCTGTAAGCGCTTTCAAATAGTTACTATTTCTTTATTGTGTGGTACCACACAAATCAATTACCAACTGAATTAGAGCTTTTATATAATATTAATGACTGTGTTAATACTCAATGTTGTTTTCAACTGTGAAAAAGCAATGGGAGTTCTCATGCCTCATTTGTGTTCCATTTGAAGCAAAGGCAATAACCAAATCTTTTTAGCAAGAAAATAAATTTGCATAATGAAATATAATCATTTTGTATATTTCTCATTTTTATTTTTTTTAAAGTTTTATTTTTATTTATTTATTTCATTTGTTTTATTTGTTATTTTTGGCTGCATTGGGTTTTCGTTGCTGCGTACGGGCTTTCTCTAGTTGTGGTGAGTAGGGACTACTCTTCATTGTGGTGCGCAGGCTTCTCATTGTGGTGGCCTCTCTTGTTGCAGAGCACTGGCTCTAGGCGCACAGGCTTTAGTAGTTGTGGCGCACGGGCTTAGTTGCTCCGTGGCATGTGGGATCTTCCCAGGCCAGGGCTCAAACCTGTGTCCCCTGCATTGGCAGGTGGATTCTTAACCACTGCGCCACCAGGGAAGCCCCTCATTTTTATTTTAAATTAAAGAAATGTGCATTTGAATTAACAGTAACTGCTCCCAAGACACAGTAAATTAAAAATGTCAAAGTTTTGTTTTGTTTTTTTTCACTAAGGCTTCATTAAAAAAATGGGGGAAGAGAAGAAAAGGGATGTTCAGATAAAGTGGAATAGCTAAAAGCACAGCTAAGCATTGTGTTCAGTGGGCTTAAATAGCACAATTTTCATTGGGACAACAGAGAATAGAATATAATAGGATAATTTACATTAACATGCTTATTGTCAAGTACATCCTCTCTGAGGATTTTACAACACCTACTCTATCTCTTTTCCTACCACTATTGTCATTTTATACCCTAAGAGCCATCACTAGCTTGTGATCCATTGAGGGACAAGTCTGTTACTTTGGGTCAATGAATAGCCACAAGGTAGCACTGAACCTCTGTGACCCAAGGCTGTGACAGATATGTACAAATAAATCAATAAAATATTCCTCTGGTTAAAACTACTACCTTCCATTTCATAAGACTTATCCATTTCCTACAAATGTAATCTAACTCAATACAAATATTTAACAGTTATTTGAAGGGTGAGATAATTTCCTTCGTATAGACTGTCAAATCAGTTTTTAGACTAAAAATAAAAAACAAAGAAAAGTGTAGCTAACTGTTCACTGTCTCCCTGATTCTATGCTTTTTGTTACCATGCCAGATAACATTTCCTTTTGCATATTCATTGTGCAATGAGACGCTTCCAAGGGCCCAGAGCATTCTATTATATCTTGGTGAACACATTTTATATATGTTAATGGAAAATTTTGCAGCCATAACCCAATAATGATGAGAATTGTAATAATTCTGCCACTCTGCCAAAGTAATCTCATTTAGGAGAATACTCTTCTGAAAAAACTACTTAAATAATAGACACAAAGTAATATGGGATCCAGAAAGGCAAAAACACAAAGTCCCAGGATAGGAAAGAGTCATTTAGACCCTCTCATTAGAAATTCCTAAAGCAGCAAGCAACTACAGATAGGCAGAGTTTCTTTCTCTTCTCTTCTCTCATCCTCCTCCCCTCCATTACACCTCCTCCTCCTCCTCTCTGTTTCTCCCCCATACTCTCTCTCTGAAGGAAAATAATAGTCAGCATACTGAACTCCTGAGCAGCTCTGGCCCTAGGCAGAACTGTAAAACTGGAGAGGATTATGCGTCATTTCTACTGACATCTTCAGTTTTTCTGTGCTATCCATCCATCCTAGTACCCAGCATCCCCCTGCTACCCACCATACCCTGGGCTTAATCCTGCCATCTTACTCACTGTTGTTGAAACTACTGCTACAGCACCTACCAGTTCCTCAGGGTCTCTCATTTATATTAACTCATAGGAAGATATTATGGAGTCATCCCCACTAGTGGCACATTAATTTTTAGATGCTCTATTAAAGACAATGATTCAAATGAATAAATTTCTAAAGCTGAACTGAAACAAGAAATGATGCAGACTGGGGACAGAAAGGTTGGATCAGATTTCTAATCCAGTTGTTTACCGTGAACACTGTATATACATTTCCTTAATCACATGATGCAGGAAAGTTATCTACTCAAAATTTGATCTCTGAAAGTAAAAGTAGCTAGTGGAGAGAAAATTGATGTGAAAAAGATCATTCTTGTTTACTAACATAAAATAGCATAAAAAAGGGGCAGGATATTCATGCAAAGATATTTTGCCCTGGACAGAGATGCAAAGAAGTGGCATGTTCCAACTGCAAAAATAAATGTCCAGGTAAATTATTTGGGGGGACTCCTGTGAGAGATAAACTCTACTTTTAAAATAAAACAAGAGATCTACAAGATGGCGGAAGAGTAAGATGTGGAGATCACCTTCCTCTCCACAAATACATCAGAAATACATCTACATTTGGCACAACTCCTACAGGACACCTACTGAATGCTGGCAGAAGACCTCAGACTTCCCAAAAGGCAAAAAACTCCCCACCTACCTGGGTAGGGCAGAAGAAAAAAGAAAAAACAGACAAAAGAATAGGGATGGGACCTGCACCAGTGGGAGGCAGCTGTGAAGGAGGAAAGGTTTCCACACACTAGGAAGCCCCTTCGCGGGCGGAGATGGCAGGTGGCAGAGGGGAAGCTTTGGAGCCACGGAGGAGAGCGCAGCAACAGGGGCGCAGAGGGCGAAGCGGAGAGATTCCCGCACAAAGAATCGGTGCCGGCCAGCACTCACCAGCCCGAGAGGCTTGTCTGCTCACTTGCTGGGGCGGATGGCATCTGGGAGCTGAGGCTCCGGCTTCGGAGGTCATATCCCAGGGAGAGGACTGGGGTGGCTGCGGGAACACACCCTGAAGGGGGCTAGTGTGCCACAGCTGGCCAAGAGGGAGTCCGGGGAAAAGTCTGGACCTGCCTAAGAGGCAAGAGACCATTGTTTCGGGGTGCACAAGGAGAGAGAATTCAGAGCACTGCCTACACAAGCTTCAGAGACAGGCGCGAGCTGCAGCTATCAGTTCCGACCCCAGAGACGGGCATGAAATGCTAACGCTGCTGCTGCAGCCACCAAGAAACCTGTGTGCAAGCACAAGTCACTATCCACACCTCCCCTCCCGGGAGCCTGTGCAGCCCGCCACTGCCAGGGTCCCGTGATCTGGGGACAATATTCCCGGGAGGACACACGGCATACCTCACGCTGCTGCAATGTCACCAGCCTCTGCCGGCACAGGTTCGCCCCACATTCCATACGCCTCCCTCCCCCCGGCCTGAGTGAGCCAGAGCCCCGTTGCTCCTTTAACCCTGTCCTGTCTGAGCAAAAAAGAGGTGCCCACAGGTGACCTACACGCAGAGGTGGGGCCAAATCCAAAGCTGAACCCCGGGAGCGGTGGAAACAAAAAAGAGAAAGGGAAATCTCTCCCAGGAGCCTCAGGAGCAGCGGATTAAATCTCCACAATCAACGTGATGTACCCTGCATCTGTGGAATACCTGAATAGACAAAGAATCATCCCAAATTGAGGAGGTGGACTTTGTGAGCAACGATAGATATATATTTTTTCCCTTTCTCTCTTATTTGTGAGTGTGTATGTGTATGCTTATGTGTATGATTTTGTCTGTAGAGCTTTGCTTTTACCATTTGTCCTAGGGTTCTGTCTGTCTGTTTTTTTTCTTTTTATTACTTAAAGAATTTTTTTCTTAATAATTATTTTTTATTTTAATAACTTTATTTTATCTTCTTCTTTCTTTCTTTCTTTCTTTTCTCCCTTTTATTCTGAGCCGAGTGGAGGACAGGCTCGTGGTGCTCCAGCCAGGCATCAGGGCTGTGCCACTGAAGTGAGAGAGCCAAGTTCAGGACACTGGTCCACAAGAGACCTCCGAGCTCCACGTTATATCAAACGGCAAAAATCTCCCAGAGACCTCCATCTCAATGCCAAGACCCAGCTCCACTCAATGACCAGCAAGCTACAGTGCTGGACACCCCATGCCAAACAACTAGCAAGACAGGAACACAACCCCAACCATTAGCACAAACGCTGCCGAAAATTATAATAAGGCCACAGACACCCCAAAACACACCACCAGACGTGGACCTGCCCACAAGAAAGATAAGCCTCATCCACCAGAACACAGGCACTAGTCCCCTCCACCAGGAAGCCTACAAAACCCACTGAATCAACCTTAGCCACTGGGCACAGACACCAAAAACAACGGGAAGTACGAACCTGCAGCCTGTGAAAAGGAGACCCCAAACACAGTAAATTAAGCAAAATGAGAAGACAGAGAAACACACAGCAGATGAAGGAGCAAGGAAAAAACCCAGCAGACCTAACAAATGAAGAGGAAATAGGCAGCCTACCTGAAAAAAAATTCAGAATAATGATAGTAAAGATGATCCAAAAGCTTGGAAACAGAATGGAGAAAATACAAGAAACGTTTGACAAGGACATGTTTGTTTGACAAGAGCAAACAAACAGTGATGAACAACACAATAAATGAAATTAAAAATTCTCTAGAAGGGATCAATAGCAGAATAACTGAGGCAGAAGAACGGATAAGTGACCTGGAAGATAAAATAGTAGAAATAACTACTGCAGAGCCGAATAAAGAAAAAAGAATGAAAAGAATTGAGGACAGTCTCAGAGACCTCTGGGACAACATTCAACACACCAACATTCGAATTATAGGGGTCCCAGAAGAAGAAGAGGAAAAGCAAGGGACTGAGAAAATATTTCAAGAGATTATAATTGAAAGCTTCCCTAATATGGGAAGGGAAATAGATAATCAAGTCCAGGAAGCACAGAGAGTCCCATACAGGATAAATCCAAGGAGAAACACGCCAAGACACATACAAATCAAACTATCAAAAATTAAATACAAAGAACAAATACTAAAAGCAGCAAGAGAAAAACAACAAATAACACCTAAGGGAATCCCCAGAAGGTTAAGAGCTGATCTTTCAGCAGAAACTCTGCAAGCCAGAATGGAGTGGCAGGACATATTTAAAGTGATGAAGGAGAAAAACCTACAACCAAGATTACTCTACCCAGCAAGGATCTCATTCAGATTTGATGGAGAAATTAAAAACCTTACAGACAAGCAAAAGCTAAGAGAATTTAGCACCACCAAACCAGCTTTACAACAAATGCTAAAGGAACTACCCTACGCAGGAAACACAAGAGAAGGAAAAGGCCTGCAATAATAAACCCAAAACAATTAAGAAAATGGTAATAGGAACATACATATTGATAACTACCTTAAATGTAAATGGACTAAATGCTCCAACCAGAAGACATAGATTGGCTGAATGGATACAGAAACAAGACCCGTATATATGCTGTCTACAAGAGACCCACTTCGGACCTAGGGACACATACAGACTGAAAGTAAGGGGATGGAAAGAGATATTCCATGCAAATGGAAATCAAAAGAAAACTGGAGTAGCAATTCTCATATCAGACACAATGGACTTTAAAACAAAGACTATTAGAACAGACAAAGAAGGACACTACATAATGATCAAGGGATCAATCCAAGAAGAAGCTATAACAACTGTAAATATTTATGCACCCAACATGGGAGCACCTCAATACTAACTAACTAAGGCAAATACTAACAGCCATAAAAGGGGAAAGTGACAGTAACACAATCATACTAGGGGACTTTAACACCCCACTTTCACCAATGGACAGATCATCCAAAATGAAAATAAATAAGGAAACACAAGCTTTAAATGATACATTAAACAAGATGGACTTAATTGATATTGATAGGACATTCCATCCCAAAACAACAGAATACACATTCTTCTCAAGTGCTCATGGAACATTCTGGAGGATACATCATATCTTGGGTCACAAATCAAGCCTTGGTAAATTTAAGAAAATTGAAATCGTACCCAGTATCTTTTCCGACCACAACGCTATGAGACTAGGTATCAATTACAGGAAAAAATCTGTAAGAAGTACAAACACATGGAGGCTAAACAACACACTACTTAATAACCAACAGATCACTGAAGAAATCAAAGAGGAAATAAAAAAATACCTAGACACAAATGAGAATGAAACACGATGACCCAAACCCTATGGGATGCAGCAAAAGCAGTTCTAAGAGGGAAGTTTGCAGCAATACAATCCTACCTCAAGAAACAAGAGAAATCTCAAATAAACAACCTAACCTTACAGCTAAAGCAATTAGAGAAAGAAAACAAAAAAAGCCCAAAGTTAGCAGAAGGAAAGAAATCTCAAAGATCATATCAGAAATAAATGAAAAAGAAATGAAAGAAATGATAGCTAAGATCAATAAAATTAACAGTTGGTTCTTCAAGAAGATAAACAAAATTGATAAACCATTAGCCAGACTTTTCAAGAAAAAAAGCGAAAAGACGCAAATCAATAGAATGAGAAATGAAAAAGGGGAAGTAACAACTGACACTGCAGAAATACCAAGGATCATGAGAGATTACTACAAGGAACTCTATGCCAATAAAATGGACAAACTGGAAGAAATGGACAAATTCTTAGAAATGCACAAATTGCGAGACTGAACCAGGAAGAAACAGAAAATATGAACAGACCAATCACAAGCACTGAAATTGAAACTGTGATTAAAAATCTTCCAACAAACAAAAGCCCAGGACCAGATGGCTTCACAGGTGAATTCTATCAAACATTTAGAGAAGAGCTAACACCTATCCTTCTCAAACTCTTCCAAAATATAGCAGAGGGAGGAACACAGAGGGAGGGATTCAATGCAATCCCTATCAAACTACCACTGGCATTTTTCACAGAACGAGAACAAAAAATTTCACAATTTCTATGGAAACACAAAAGACCCCGAATAGCCAAAGTAATCTTGAGAAAGAAAAACGGAGCTGGAGGAATCACGTTCCCTGACTTTAGACTATACAACAAAGCTACAGTGATCAAGACAGTATGGTACTGGCACAGAATCACAAATATAGATCAATGAAACAGGACAGAAAGTCCAGAGATAAACACACGCACTTATGGTCACCTTATTTTTGATAAGGGAGGCAAGAATATACAGTGGAGAAAAGACAGCCCCTTCAATAAGTGGTGCTGGGAAAACTGAACAGCAACATATAAAAGAATGAAATTAGAACACTCCCTAACACCATACACAAAAATAAACTCAAAATGGATTACAGACCTAAATGTAAGGCCAGACACCATCAAACTCTTAGAGGAAAATATAGGAAAAACACTCTATGACATAAATCACAGCAAGATCCTTTTTCACCCACCTCCTAGAGAAATGGACATAAAAACAGAAATAAACAAATGGGACCTAATGAAACTTAAAATCTTTTGCACAGCAAAGGAAATGATAAACAAGACGAAAAGACAACCCTCAGAATGGGAGAAGTTATTTGCAAATGAAGCAACTGACAAAGGATTAATGTCCAGAACATACAAGCAACTCATGCAGCTCAATATGAAAAAAACAAACAAGCCTATCCAAACATGGGCAGAAAACCTAAATACACATTTCTCCAAAGAACTAAAACAGATTGCCAACAGACACATGAAAGAATGCTCAACATCATTAATCATTAGAGAAATGCAAATCAAAACTACAATGCGATATCATCTCACACTGGTCAGAATGGCCATCATCAAAAAGTCTACAAACAGTAAATGCTGGAGAGGGTGTGGAGAAAAGGGAACCCTCTTGCGCTGTTGGTGGGAATGTAAATTGATACAGCCACTATGGAGAACAGGATGGAGGTCCCTTAAAAAACTACAAATAGAACTACCATATGACCCAGCAATCCCACTATTGGGCATATACCCTGAGAAAACCATAATTCAAAAAGAGGCATGTACCACAATGTTCATTGCAGCTCTATTTACAATAGCCAAGACATGGAAGCAACCTAAGTGTCCATCAACAGATGAATGGATAAAGAAGTTGTGGCACATATATACAATGGAATATTACTCAGCCATAAAAAGGAACGAAACTGAGGTATTTGAAGCAAGGTGGATGGACCTAGAAACTGTCATACAGAGTGAAGTAAGTCAGAAAGAGGAAAACAAATACCATATGCTAACACATATATAAGGAATCTTAAAAAAAATTGGTCATGAAAAAACTAGGGGCAAGATGGGGATAAAAATGCAGACCTAGTAGAGAATGGACTTGAGGATACAGGGAGGAGCAAGGGTAAGCTGGGACAAAGTGAGAGAGTGGCATGGACATATATACACTACTAAACATAAAATCGATAGCTAGTGGGAAGCAGCTGCAAAGCACAGGGAGATCAGCTCGGTGCTTTGAGACCACCTAGAGGGGTGGGATAGCGAGGGAGGAAGGGAGGGAGACGCAAGAGGGAAGAGATATGGGGACATATGTATATGTATGACGGATTCACTTTGTTATACAGCAGAAACTAACACACCATTGTAAAGCAATTATACTCCAAAAATATGTTAAAAAAAAAAAGAAAATACACCATAGACAAAAGCAACAATATAAAAAATATACCTAGAAAGAAACCATACAAAAATGTATATAATCTACATGGAGGCCACAATAAGAATTTTCTGATTGACTTAGGAAAAAGAAGTCTCAACCAGAATAGTATGTTATGTGTATTCGTGAGACACAGATACTGTAACAATATCTATTTTCCTTAATTCATTTACACACTTAGTACCTTATCCACAGCAGCTGATTACAGTCTAACATGGGCTACTGTTTCCTGTACCCAAAATCAACCATGGAAACATTACAGAAGGAACAAAGAAAAAACATTAACAAAAGCAAAAATACAAAACTAAATAATCCCTGAAAGACAATAAGTCTCCACTGAACTGGAACCTGAGTGTGGGCAGGTAGGGGGATGCCCTGAATTCGAGACAGGTCTGTAGCCTGCAAGAGAGGCAGATGACAGGATTGATTAGAGAAAAGCCTATAACGTTGAGCCCTTGATTCTTCCACTGTGCTCTGGGACCATGAATCTCTACTGCTTCACTGAAGGAATCTGAGGCAGCATTTCAGAGCCCGCATGCCAGGAGCATGGGACACCAAAGATTGGGCTGGATGTGGCAGTATGGTCCACAGGCTGTGAAATAACCATCTGAAACTTTCTTAGTGCATGACAACTGGCCTTTTTAAGTGATCATCTTAATAGACCATCGCACACGGACTAAAAGAGAAAAGCAAGTAACACAGTAGTTGTACAAAAGGACAGAAATTCATTTCTGAACTTTTGGGCAATGCCCCTGCTGTCAACAAAGAGAGACCACAGTGGGAACTGTCAGGCTAAGGCGCCCCTTCACTAACTCCTCTGGGATTCTGCGGGGCATGGCTGGGGACAGGGATGGATTCATACCAGAGAAGGAAGGAATCGCAGGCCCCGCCAGCAGTCAATGTGAGGGCCTTGAGTGAGACCTGACGGGCTCCAAACCACAGAAGAGACTCTCGCCTCCTTTCCCCTCAGCTCATCTTACCTGCAGCAGCCATCTCTGGGAGGCTCCAGGCAGAAGAGTCCAGATGAGATGTGCCTGCACTTCACACCAGCAGTCTCAGGGAGCTGATGTCTTTGATGTGAGGCCTTGGCCTCAGGTCAGCAGACGGGAGGTACCCAGCACCTACAGGAAGTCAAGAGAAGACACTGAGAGAGGACTGATAGCAGCATCCACCACAGAAGAGGGGGCCCCAAAGAGCCCTCACTGTCAGTCTCGGGGGACCCAGGCATGGCTGTGAGGCTCAGGGCCCCAAATACTTCCGGCTGAGGGCGCTGACAGAAATGAGAGCCAAGGTGTGACGCCTGCTGACTCAGCTCAGCAGAGGGAAAAGTCCCAGAACCTGCCAAGAGTCAATGAAAGGCCCTCGTGCCAGGCCTGCGGGAAGCTCCCCCGGAACCCCTCCCTGATCCCCCGCCCCGCCCCACCCCGGCCCCAGTCCGCCCCGCCCCGGCCGCAGCCCGCCCCTGCTGTCCTCCTGGACCCCAGATGCGCATGACCGGATGTGACGTCCTCCTAAGCGCGCCGTGGGGGCGAGGACATTGTTCAGAGCTGCCGTCCAGCGAGGGTGAGCCGCGAGAGGAGTGCCACGTCTCGTCAGGTGTCAAGGTGTGAGGTGACCCCAGTTAGAAGTGCGGGGACACGCCCCCGACACCCCCAATCCGCATTCCCTCCAAAAAGAGGCGGCCACACAGGCCCCGCCCACCCCGCCCCTGCTCTCGGCCCCAGAGGCTCGGGCCTGGCTGTTAGGCCCAAAGTCCATCCGCTTCCCCACTGGGGTCTCGGGCAAGGAAGGCCTCGCTCTGAGGCTGGTGGACCCTGGCTCAGCTCAGTACAGGGAGCGCCCCAGGCCCTGTGGCGTGAAGGACGGGACCCTCGTGGGGACCGCAGGGCTCCACACCCCAGAATGGCGGCCACGCGGACCCCGCCCCTGATGTCGGCCTGGGAGCCTCCGGGCAGGTCTGAAGACTGAGGGGCTCCCTCAGTGCGAACGCGGACGGACGGACAGACGCGGGAGGCCCAGGGAGGAGGGGGCTTGTCCTGAGGGGCTGGCCGCAGGTCAGCAGAGGGAGGATTTCCAGGGCACGGGAGGAGTCAGGGCGAGGACCATCCTCCCCGTCGCAAGGGCACCTCAGAACCCCTCCCCTGTTGTCAGCCGCTTCCTTCTGGCCACACACGGAGGAGGGAGGGCTGCTGTCTGAGAGGGGAGGTGCAGGCCAGCAGAAGGCGCGTCCTAAGCACTCCCAAGAGTCAGCCCAAGCCCTTGAGTGAGGGCCAGTGGGGCCGCCAGCCGCAGGGCCTCGCCCTGTCTGCCGCACGCTGCAGGCCTGGTAAAACTCTGCCACGTGCGGCCGCGTGGTCACCCTCACCGCCTCCGAATGGGACGCAAGGAGGTGCCGGCACTGGTGCGAGCAGATGGCCCTCGGGGCAAGAGAGGAGCTCCAGGCTGCACCGGCCGTCCAGGGAGGACCCCGAGTGAGGACTGAGGGAGTCACCCACCCCGAAGAGAAGGGACAAGAGAGATTGTGGCCCGTCCCCTCCTGTCAACCCTTAGACTCCCAAGAAAGGACTGTCAGGCTGAGACTGCCCGTACTTTCCTCTGCCAGGTTCAGGCTGAGACCGCCCGTAATTTCCTCTGCCAGGTCCGAGGGAGGTTAGAGCTTTGTTCTGAAGGGGCAGCCACCAGGCAGCAGAAGGGAGGGTCCCAGGACCCTTCGGTGGTGGGCTGAACGCTCCCTCCTTTCCTCCTCCTGGGTGTCGTGGAAGATGGTGGTGTGAACTTCAGAGCAGCAGAGGGGAGGGGGTGGGGGTCTTGGCAACAACTGTCATCCTGACTCTGAATGGGAACCGTGGGGACCTACCTCCCCTGCCAGCCCCCACTGTCACCCCCGTACCGCCCAGGCAAGGCTGGCTGGCTGTGGCCCAAGGCTCACTCTACCGTCCTCCACAGGGGTCTCAGGGGACAGGCTGAGCAGGAGAACAGGAGCCCTGTGGGTCCTCGAGCAGTGCCCTCAAGAACCCTGCAGAGGCGGCCTTGGTTAAAGCCAGGGAGGAATCTCCCCGCTGAAGGTGCTCACAGCATCTCCTTGTCCCTCCCCCAGGTGCCCTCGTTGCCTGCCTTCCTGCGCACACTCCCGCCTGCTGGCCCTGACCTGTGTCATCATGCCTCGGCGCCGGAACAAGCGCCATGGCCGCAAGAAACGCCACCAGGCCCGGGGGGAGACTCAGAGTCTCAAGGGTGCCCAGGCCACTGAGGAGGCGGCGGCGGCAGAAGAGGTAGAAGAGTCGCCATCCTCCCCCGCTTCTGTTTCTCCGGGCACTCCCCCGAGCTCCCCTGCTGCTGGCACTCGCCAGGAGCCTCAGGGAGACCCAGCCACGAGCTCTCGTGATGCAGGGGTTTCATGCCCAGGATCTGAAGAGGGTGCCCAGAGCCAAGATGAGAAAAGTGCAGGTACCTCCCAGGCAGCACCTTTCATTCAGAGCAGTTGCAGAGTTTTTCTGATCAGGGAGTCCACAATGTTGGTGCACTTCCTGCTGGAGAAGTACAAGACGAAGGAGCCCATCCCGCAGGCAGCACTGCTGAAGGCTATCAACAGGAAGTACGATAAGCACTTCCCTGAGATCCTCAGCAGAGCCTCTGAGATCATGGAGCTGGTCTTTGGCCTCGAGCTGAAGGAAGTTGACCCCAGCAGTCACTCCTACGCCCTCATCAGCAAGATGGCCCTCCCCAGCGAGGGAAGTCCAAGTGATGAGTCGGGGCTGCCCACATCCGGTCTCCTGATGATTCTCCTGGGCCTGATCTTCACAAAGGGCAACCGTGCCACCGAAGAGGAGATCTGGAAATTCCTCAATGCGTTGGGTTTGTATGCTGGGAGGAGGCACTTGATCTTCGGGGATCCCGGGAGGCTCATCAGCAAAGATTTCGTGCAGCAAAAGTACCTGACATACCGCCAGGTGCCCAACAGCCATCCTCCACGCTATGAGTTCCTGTGGGGCCCGAGAGCCCACGCTGAAACCAGCAAGATGAAAGTGCTGGAGATTTTGGCCAAGATCATCGGTACCGTCCCCAGTGCCTTCGCAGATCGCTATGAGGAGGCTCTGAAAGATGAGGAAGAGAGCGCCGCGGCCAGGGCTGCAGCTGTTGCTGAGGGCAGAGCCCCTTCCAGGGCCAAGGCCCGCAGCTCCTCCCACACGTAGGTAGGGAAGCCGTGGGCAGTTTGCTCACTTTGTTTTGGAAGAGAGCAGTCAAGCTCCTAAATAGTGCAGAGTAGTAGGGATGGAGGGAACAAACTATAGATCTCATTTATCTTCTTGTTTTAAACTAGTAACTTCTATATATTATTGACTGATTTAGGTTTTTCAAATGTTTTTTCTTGTAATAGATAGTGTATTTTCTTAAGAATAGGAATTCGTGAATAACATTGCTTGCATATTTATTGCTGTTTAAAGAGTTCTAAAGTTACAGTTTTGGTATATGTAACAGAAAAACGAACCATCTATATTTTCTGTATGATCCAGAAGTAGAAAACATGGCACTGCAATAGAGATTTTCATGGAAATGTGAAAGGCGACCACAGAAAATATTTAGAAACAAAAAATGGAGAAAACAGAGAGTAAAAGCCATTTAACTCATGGTTTGCCTTACTTCGTTTAAACTTTCTTTTGGTAGAAATAAAAGATACTTTGATTTACCTCATTTGTGAGTATTTGTTTTTTGCCCTAGTGCACTGCATATTCTCTGCTACCTACTGGATTAAAAATAAACTCTGATGGGAGGGTGGTACTTTGGGGGTTCATAATAATATCATAACTGCCATTCATCAAAAACCCAATATTGCTTAATGAGTATGCCACTGCTTTACATGTAGTACATAACATTCCAACATTCACGCAGGATAGGTTTTAGCAGACTCCCTTTATAGGTGAATAACTTGCAGATGTCTCAAGTTCACAAGACTGATTAAGTGACCTTGCTGGGTCTAGTCCCCTGGTCTGGAATAGTCTAGAGCCTACACTCTTCCACTCCTCCCAGCTTAAGCCAGACCTTACGTCTTTTAATTCATTTTTCTTCTCACCACTCCAAAATGTATCTCATGGGATAAAAGGGGCCCTGTTCCCAAAGCACTGTTTTGGAATACAGTAACAGTAACGCTGAATAAGTGAATGGTATGAATAAAAAAAAAATTTTTTCGGTGACAATGGGGTCTTCTACATATGCAATGTCAGATACCCTGAAAAGATCAGCATCTCCTCATTCACTCTTCAAGTTTCTCAGGGACATAAAAGTCTTGGTTTAAGAGCTGTGTCCTCAGGTCAGGGGAGGGAGGAGTCCCAGCCTCTGATAGTTACTCAAGGTGAGGACCTTAGAACAGAAGGGGGCCCCACAAAGTCTACCCTGCTTTCTCCCTTGTGTGGCCATGCGCAGAGCTGCCTGTCTGAAGGTACCCCTTCTTTTCCTCCGGGGCAAGGGTGGAGAGGTTCTCAGGGAGGTGAGTTCCTTGGTCTTGTGGCAGCATCTCCAATTCTGCCCAAGTAGGAGATCCTAACAGGCCTTAGTTTGCTTCAGGGTGAGGACACTGGGTGCCGATGAGTGGACTCCCCAAAACAAAGGGGACCACACAGAGGCCCCCGGCAGAGGTAGCCAGGGAATAGGTCTCTTAGCTCCCCTTCTGGTGTCTCAGGAAGGTGAAAGCCTTGGCCTGAGGCTGGCAGACAGACAGTAGGGAGGGTGGAGTCCCATATGCTACCTGAAGTCAAGGTAAGAAAACAGAGTTAGGACTGAGGGGCCACTGACTCCAGAAGAGTGGGGCCTTGTAAAGTCCTGCTCCTCAGAAGACCCCAACAGCTTTGGACAGATCTGGTTCATCCTGACTTCCAATTCAGAATTCCCAAGAAGGTAATGCCTTTGTGCTGAGGAGCACAGCTTCAGGGGAGTGGAGGGTGGAGTCCTGGGTCTGGTCAGGCATCACGATGAGGACCCTGAATGAGGAGCAAGAGGACCACTCACTCCAGAACAGAGGAGAATGCAGAGTCCCGCCCCTGAGGTCAGCCCCAGGAGGCCCAGGACAAAGCTTTCTGGCTGACCTGCCCCCTCTTTCCACTGGGGGTGGTCTCGGGGAGGCGAGGGCCTTGGTCTATGGGGAACAGCCTCACTCAGTAGAGACTGGAAATCTAGTGACTCTAAATGAGGATAAAGGGACTCCACCTAGAGCAGAGCCCTGCCACTGGATACCTCCCCTTGGCAAATCCAGGAATGTTGGCATGGTGCGCCCCACGCCTTTCCTTTTAGAGCGTCTCAGGTAGATGAGGCACTTGGTCCCAGGGGCCAGCCTCAGGGGAGCACAGGGAGGAATTCCAGGTCATGCCAAGAGTCGAGCAGAGGACCATGAGGACTGAGGGAACCACCCAAGTCATAAAAGCGGGGACGCCACAGAATCCCTCCCTTACTGTCGGCCAGGAGTGACCACAGGCAGTCATGCCCACGTGAGGCAACCCTCACATCCTCCTAGGTGGTCTCGGGGAAGTAAAGGCTGTAGTATGAGAGCACAGGCCTCTCTAGGTCACGGGAAGAGCCAGCGTAAGGACTCCGAGTGAGGACCAAGGGGAACGCCCAACCGAAGAGAGAGAGGAACAAACACATAGCCCCACCACCCTTTCGGCCCGGGGAAGCCCCAGGCAGGGGTGGTTCCATGTGTCACCCACTTGCCTCCGGCTCGGGAGGACTCAGGTCGGTAGACGGAAGAGTCCCAGATCCTGACAGAGTGAGGACTATTGAGGTCACAAACCCCAGAAGAGCGGAGCCCGGGGAATCTTGCCCTCTGTGTTAGTCCTCAGAAGCCCCACAGAAATAGCTGTGGCTACACGTGGCCTACTCTGACTTCTGCTTCTGGGGACTCAGGGTGGTGAGGACTTTGCTCCGAGGCTGGTGACTCAGCACAGGGGAAATTTCCAGGTTGTGCTAGGAGTTGGCGTGAGGACCTAAGGCTGGAGTGGAGCATGAAAACCATAACAATGGGGGCAGCACATCATCTCTCCCCTGCTGTCAGTCCTGGGAGACGCCTGGAGAGATGTCAGGCCGAGCAGAGGCAACCCTTAACTCCTCCCAGGGTGACAGAGAAGTGGGGACGGTAATAGGTGAAGAGAGGGAGAAATATAGGTCTTCCCAGGAGTCAAACTGAGGAAGAGCCTGAGTGAGGACCGGCGCGGCCAAGCATAACAAGGCCTGGATCTGCGGGCCCCAGCTTCCTGCCTTCAGAGACCACAGGTAGACGTGGGACATCAGGCTACCCTCACTTTCTTCTGTTGGCTCTCAGAGAGCAGTGGGCCTTTCTATGAGCACATGTCCTCAGGTAAAGAGACAGGAGCCACAGGCCTTCCCAGGAGTCAAACTGAGAACCCTGAGTGACGACTAAGGGGAACATGCCCCACCCGCTGAGCTGTGGGGACGACAAAGAGTCTAGCCTTGCCCCTGCTTTCAGCACTTGAAGGCTCAGGACAGGGCAGTCGGGCCGAGGCTCCTTTACATCAGGTCTAAGGGAGGTGAGACCCTTAGCCTGAAGGTAAAGCCATCAGAGGGCAGAAGGGTGGGTCCCAGGCCCTACGTGAAGCCAGCTGAGCGCACTGAATAGGGACTGAGGACCCAGTGATCCCAGGATAGAAAGGACTCCACAGAGCTGTCAGCACTGTGCTCCCCCCGTCAGGCCGGTGAGCTGGGTCACCACTCACTTCCTCCTCATGGGTCCCCGGGACCACTGAGGTGTCAACTGCAGAGCAAAGGAGGGGAGGAAGCCCAGGCCCTGGCTGCCGTCCACCTAAAGATCCTGAAGATGAACTGAGCAGACTCCCCGCCCTAGGACACGGAAGGTCCCACTGGCAGCCCCTTCTGTCACCCCAGTGACACTCAGGTAGGCTGGCAGACTGTAGCCCAAGGCTCACTCTACCGTCCTCCACAGGGGTCTCAGGGGACAGGCTGAGCAGGAGAACAGGAGCCCTGTGGGTCCTCGGGCAGTGCCCTCAAGGACCCTGCAGAGGCGGCCTTGGTTAAAGCCAGGGAGGAATCTCCCCGCTGAGGGTGCTCACAGCATCTCCTTGTCCCTCCCCCAGGTGCCCTCGTTGCCTGCCTTCCTGCCCACACTCCCGCCTGCTGGCCCTGACCTGTGTCATCATGCCTCGGGGCCGGAAGAGCAAGCGCCGTGCCCGCGAGAAACGCCACCAGGCCCGGGGGGAGACTCAGAGTCTCAAGGGTGCCCAGGCCACTTAGGCGGCGGCGGCGGCAGAAGAGATAGAAGAGTCGCCCTCCTTCCCCGCTTCTGTTTCTCGGGGTACTCCCCCGAGCTCCCCTGCTGCTGGCACTCGCCAGGAGCCTCAGGGAGACCCAGCCACGAGCTCTCGTGATGCAGGGGTTTCATGCCCAGGATCTGAAGAGGGTGCCCAGAGCCAAGGTGAGGAGAGCGAGTCACACACGAGCGGGCCTGCCCCATCCTGGACGGTTCGCCTTTCCCTCCCCTACCTGGACACTGGTGGTTGCAGCATGCCCAGAGATCCTCCCTCTCGTGGTCAAGGACCACTGCTAGGTTTCCAGCCATACCAGGACCAAGCAAGACAAAACCGCCAGCACAGATTGACGCAGGCGCACCAAGACCTACAAGGTGACTCAAGGTACCCCAGGGTTCATTACGCCTCACTTGTAATAACTTAGCATTGCGGCTTTTGCTTCCCCGCCCCACCCCATGGGTTCTGCTTGGGTGCTTATGGGTAAGTGCCTGCATACTAGCAGGAAAGTTATATAGCCTAAAGCTGTCGATCGATTTGTCAGTCAAATAACACAGGACACAGGGAGGGACCACCACTCTACAAAACACAGCCCTACCCCATCGCGGGGCTGCTTCTGGTTTCCAGACAGCCCGCTCTCCTGCTTTCTCGGGAGCGTACCTTTGCTCTGCTTAACTGAACTCTTGCTGCTTAAAACTGCTCTACGCCTCTCGACTGAATTCTTCCTCTTTGGGAGGGCAAGAGCCCAGGAAATCGCCATTCTGCCGGTGACAGTATGGATCGCATATTCATTACTTTTATCAGGTACAAGTTAAAGTTTTCATATTTCATAAAACAAATTTAGAAACCTTCCATTTTTTTTTTATGACCTAGAACAAGAAAACACAGCAATGGAAGAGGGATTTCCATGGAACTGTGAATAGACTCGGCAGTAAAATCATGCGGGTCAAGTAAAAAAAAGAAAAGAAAAAGCGTACATGGTGGTACATTTTTGGTTTGTTTTATTCTTTTAGTGCTTCTTTTTGTAAACCTGAAAGATGTTTTCTTAGATTACTCAAGATTGTGAGAGAAATTAAACAATAATAGAGTAGACATCCTTATCGTTGCCACTCTTATTCCCAACCATTAATTGAGCAGCTGCTCTTTGGAAGGCTCCGTGGCAGAACTGGGGATGGTAAGAAAAAGAAGACTGAGCCACTGTCCATAGACCTTCGGAGCCTAGGAGCTGCTGCCACGTCAAGATGGTGAGACACACTCTGAGACCTAAATAAATGGCAAGTTACAACAAGGGGTGAGAAAGAGAGGAGGTTCCAGACGAGAGCAGTCAAGTGTAAATGCTCTGAAGCAAGGAAGTCTGGAGCTTTGGGACACTGCAGTTCCCTTGAGGAGGTGATTTTAAGTTAGGCGGGATGGTGGGCTAAATGAGGCCGAGTGAATTGTGGTGGGGGAGGGTGGGACCCTTAGATGGTGGGCCTCAGAGTTGACAGACTCAAGACTGGAATGGAAGCTTACCCTGAATTTTTACTTTGCGACTGTGGGTAAAACAGAGAGAATCTCCACTCGGGGCAGGAATAAAATGGCTTCCGTGTTCCTGTCCCAGTGCAGGTGAACACAGTGCACAAACTAGGTGTTTTAATCCCATCGCCTCCAGGGAGTTTCTGAGAAACAAGGATGATACTTCCTTGAAGTGAGATGTCAAGAAGCCACTGTGATAGCACTCTTTGCACTGGGGTCAAAGGGCCAGAGGCCACTCCCTTAAAGGGATGTTCTACTACTTACCTTAAGTGTAATCTGGGGAACTCCAAAGGAAGGCTACAATTTTTGGTGGTGGTGAAATTATAATGAAACTAGGGGTGGTTTGGATGAAAAGGCACCTGGGAGGGAAGTTGTTGGTCCTTGACGCAAATTCTAGAACCTCTGAGTAGCATCCAGCTGGGAGAGATTCCTCTACACTCAAATGACATATTTACAAATGGGGAAGTTTTACATAGTTTCAGTGTCTAACCAGTTTTGTTCGTTCCAAAGGTGCTGCGTATCGTATTTTCTGACATCTCATGAGATTAAAGAAAAAAATCCCAAAGAGTTGGTATTATGGTCTGGGGTCATAGTTATCGTAGTAATAAATGCCATGCTTGAAAGACCATTGTTGCAAGTGCTTTACAAACATCACGTATATTACAACAGCTCTACAAGATAGGGCTTATCAGACTCACTTTGCAGATGATGAACTTGCAATTTTCTCAAGTTCACAAGACTTGTGACAGAGCTGGGAATAGACCTTTGGTCTGAATTCGTCTAGAGGCCACACTGTTCCACTCTTCCCGGCCTGAGGGAGACCTAGTATCCTTTAATTCACTTGTCTCCTCACTACTTCAAACTGTATTTCAGGCAATTTAAAAAATAAAAAGCAAGCAAGCAAACAAAAAGCCCTGTAGCCAAAGGACTATAAACAGTCCTGATGAAGGAAGGTTAATACAAGAATAAACCGTAATTTGGGGATTGTCTGTGGGCTTCGTTTATCTAGAGTCCTCCTGCCCCTCGCGCCAGGGTTCCTTGAAAGCTCACTGCCCTGGTCCCAGCACGTGTGTTCAGCTCCAGCACTTTCCCACGTTAGAGCTCCTTTCTCCTGAGACTTCCCCAGTGTGCCCTCAAGTCCAACTCTGGAATCTGTTAATGGTGTGTTGAGACTGGCCTCTGAATAAATACACCAATGAGTGAGCTTACCTAGGAGGTCAATATCCAAAGCCTCCCTCATAAGTTGGAGATGAGGACCTGAATAGACATTTCTACAAAGAGGGTATACCAGTGGCCAAACAGTACATGAAAAGATGCTCAATATCATTAGTCACTAGGGAAACGTATACAAAAAAGACAGAGTGGGATACCATTTCACTAGGTTGGTTATAAAAATGGAAAATAACAAGTGTTTGCGAGGACATGAAGAAATTGGATCCCTCATACATTGCTGGTAAGAATGTCAAATGGTTCAGCCTCTTTGGAAAACAGTTTGGTAGGTCCTCAAATTTAAACCAAGAATTACCGTATGACCCAGCAATTCCATTCCTAGGTATATAACCAAAATAACTTAAAAACTGTATTCAAACAAATCTTTGTACCCAAATATTCAAAGAAGTATTCATAAAAGCCAAAAAATGCAAACAACCCAAAATTTCCATCACTGAATGAACGGACAAACAAAATGTGGTATATTCTTACAATGGAATATTATTCAGTCATGAAAAGGAATGAAGTACGGATAACTGAGAGACCATGAATGAACCTTAGAGACATTATGATAAATGATAAATGAAAGGAGTCAGAAACAAAAGGTCACATATTATATGACACCATTTACATGAATTGTCCAGGATAAGCAAATTCACAGAGACAGAAAGCAGATTGATGGTTGCCCGGGGCTAGGGAGAGGTATGAATGAGAAGGAACTTTTTGAAGGGTAAGAGATTATGTAAGCAGATAGGATAGGCGGTCCCTGGAGAAAGAGAACCAGGCATGGCTTTCTTGACATAAGAGAAGCCATTTTTGGCCTAAGCCATTTTGTGATCTAAGCCATTTTAAGATTATTTTGTGAACCTGGAAACAATGTTTGCCCTTCAACACACCTCCATAATAATGACCTTAAGGGAATAAAAGAATGCAGCGACAAAAGACTGTTATCAGACAGGAGTAGTAACAGAAACAAAGGTAATAAATCAGTTGTTAAGTCTCCCAGTCTTTTCAAGGGTAAATATATATATCAATGAGTTATATTTTTAATATTATATATAATACAATCAATAGATTGATTGATCCCACTATACACATAATATATATAACATATAGGTGTATGTATGTATGTAAAATCAACAGAATGATAGAATCAGATAGAATGAGAGAATTACCATTCTACAGCCCCTAATGGATTAGTGGATAAGGGTGAAGATCCTCACTACCTGTCAATACCACCAGGAAGCAGAAAACAGACACTATGTACCTCCTAATGGAAGCACACAGCTTGGTCTCAGGGGTGAACTTGCCAATAAACAAACTGGTAAATCAATAAGCCTTAATCTGAACAAGCTGTTTCCTACAATTATGGAGGATCCTTGATGCTGAGTTCCAGGTATATTGGGTTCATTATTTTATTCTCTGTAATGTTGTATATGATTGTTTTTATTATAAATATCATGCCTTTAAAGTTGAAAACCCAAGTAAAATGGAACAATTTTTAGCAAACTATAAATCACTAAAGTGAAAATGTAGTCCAAACCCAGAGCACCATCAAAATGTGCCAGGACAATCCAGGTTTGGAGCCCCCTCACACCAAATGATCAGGGAAAAACTAATCACCACCTTATTTGAATTCTTCCAAACCATACAAAAAGATAGAAAACGGATCAACCATTTTAATAGGGTAGCCCTCCTTGATACAAAGTCCAGATAAGAATGCCCCAAGAAAAGGATACTCACACATAACCATGTGATTAAATGAAGAAATGGGCTATGACTAAGGAACACAAAGATATCATATTAGAAAATACTGAAAGGGAAAGAATATTTGTCTCTACACTTCTATTCTCAAGCCTGTTGACACCAAACGTATGGGCTTTTTGTTTTGTTTTGTTTTGTTTTGCTCACACAAACCAATTCTCTACCACCAGCTGAGTATCCTACAATTCAATTCAATTCTGACAATACCTACCTGCAGTTAGCATCAGATCCCACAAGGTAAGGGCTCATTCCCACAAGATTGCCCTACACTTAATCCAAACCCAGGTCTCCCATAATTCTGACTGACTGGCTATAAATTGGGGGCTCCCACAACCCCCTCCCTGGGTTTGGTAATTTTCTAAAGTGGCTCAAAGAACTCAAGGCAACAGTGTACTTACTAGATTACTGGATTATTATAAAAGGATGTGACTCCCTAACAGCCAAACGGAAGAGATACTTAGAGTGAGGTGTGGGGAAGGGGTGTGGAGCTCTCATGCCCTCTCCAGCTGCATCACCCCCATAGCACCTACATGCGTTCGGCAAACTGGAAGCTCTCCAGACCATTTTGGTTAGGATTTGTATGCAGGCTTCATTACACAGGCATAATTAATTAAATCATTGGCCACTGTTAATTAAGTCAATCTCCAGCCCTTCTTCCCTCAGAGGGTAGGACTGAAAGTTCCTAGCCCCTGATCACATGGTGGGTCCCCCAGGCAGCCCCCCACCCTTAGGGGCTTTCCAAAAGTCACCTCATCAACATAAACTCAGGTGTGGTTGAAAGGGGCTTGTTACCAGTAACATGAAACACTCCTTTCACCTTTCTTGCTCTTTTCACTTAGGAAACCCCAACAGTTTTAGCAGCTCTGGGGACAAAGACCAAATATATATTTCTTAGTATAAATCACAATTTAATTATATGGGAAAGAAAGGGCCTTTGATAAAAATTTTACACCAGACCATGGTAATAACTTTTCACAAACTCACATCAGTAGGAAATTTCTCTTCTGTAAAATCTATACGTATTAAGCATACTTAAATATGGAATGTTATCAGAATTCCCAATAAAATAAGAAGCAAGACACGGATATATGGTACCACCTCTACTATTTGACAAGAATTTTCCTGCTCTGCCACGTGAACATCTTGGAAGTCATCACTCCCATCCTCACAATGACAAAAAGCTGAACAAACTGAAAATCAACAACTCTTCTTAGATCCATCAGAGAATTGAAGTAACAGGGAAAACCAATGCTTCAAAACTGAAGATGCAGGGAAATACAGGGAATCACAGCTCACTGGGAGCTGAAAGTCCTGGATCCAGGAAGGAGGAGAAAAATTTACATTGTACTTGATGCAACACTGGAAGCTATGTGTGACAAGCTTCAGAGCCCAAAACTCCTAGGAGCCTAGTCTTAGGGGAGCCCACACACTTCTGTGAGTTTTACCTTCTGGGGTCCTAACAGGTTCTCACCGTAAAGATCCAAGAAAAATATTCTCATGCTTCTGGCATGAGGGGGACATAAACCCTTTTGAAATACACCTAGGAAAAAGTAACCATTCTGAAACACAGGCCCAGATGTTTCTGTTCTGTGTACTTTCCTAAACCAACTACCTTGGATGAAGGAAAAATCCAAACTCTAGCCCCCTCCAAACTTCCTATGTCACATAACAGGGGGTATAAAAGCTGAGAAGCATTTGTGAAGGCAATAGCCCAGGGGCACAGAGCCACTAAAACACAGACAGCTAATCACAGGATTATAGAACACTTCCCGGACATCTTACCACGGCATCAACAAGGTTCCAATATAATACCAGAGGATTCCTGCTGAAAGAACTGCAAGGCTTAGACCACTTATGAAGGTGTTCCTAGGGAAAACCAAAGACAACAAGAACACTCAAGGAAATTGAAATCTCAGGCGCCTACAGTAAGAGCAAACAGTAAACACGACCTAACTCTTACGCTGATAAATACAAACTCTCATGCTAAAGGCCCTTTAAATCGGTTCCTATTATCCAATACATCAAGTCCAGCCTTCAACGAAAAATTATAAGATATGCTAAAAGGCAGAAAAACACAGTCTGATTAAACAAAGCAAGTAAATTAACCACACTCAGATATAGGAGATAATCTGGAATATCAGACTAGGATTTTAGAATACTTATGATTCATACGCTAGGCCTCTAATGGAAAAAGGGAACAACATGCAAGAATAGTAGGTAATGTACGTAGAGAGACGGAAACTGTAGGAAAGCATCAAAAGGAAATGTGAGAAATCAAAAACATCGAAACTGACATGAAGAATACCACTGATAGACTCACCGGCAGACTGCACATGGCCAAGGAAAGACTCAGTGAAATTAAAGATATACGTTGATAGAAACCCCTCAAACTAAAAAGCAAAGAGAAAACAAAATAATTTTTAAAAAGGAAAAGAGTAACCAAGGATTGTGGAACAATTACAAGAGATGTAACATATGCATAGTGGGAATAATCTGAGAAGAAACAGAAAAAGAAGCAGAATTTTCAAAGTAATAATGACTGAGAATTTCCCCAAATTAATGACAGACACTAAACCATAGATCTAGGAACCTCGGAGAACACCAAGCAGGATAAATAGAAAAAAAAATCTACACCTAGGCATATCATACTCAAACCACAGAAAACCAAACAGAAAGAGAATTCTTGAGACGAGCTAGAGGAAAAAAGAACTTACTATAGAGGATCAAGGGTAACAATTACCAAGATGTCTCTTCACAAACGATGCTATCAAGAAAAGGCTACAGTTAAATTTAGGCATTGAAATGAAAAAACCCAACAACAACAACAAAAACACTACCACCAACCTAGAATTCTGTAGCCAGGGGGAGAAAATCCTTCAACAATAATGAGAAATAAAGACTTTCTCTGACAGACAAAAAAACTGACAGAAATTTGTCACACAGATCTACTTTGCAAGAAATGTTAAAAGAAGTTCTTCTGGGAAAAGGAAAATGATACAGGTCAGAAGCTTTGGCTGACATAAAGAAAGGAAGAGAGTAACACAAGAAATAAATGAAGATTAAAAAAAGCTTTTTATTATTTTCAACTGCTCAAAAAAGATAACTATTTCTTCAAAATAATAATATAACAGCAATGCATCCAGTGATTATACATTATGGATAAGAGAAATAAATGGCAGAAATGGTATACTTGCACTGTTACGAGATACTTGCACTAACCGTGAAGCAGGATGGGGTTATTTGAAAGAGGACTTGAATACGTTGCAAATGTATAACGCAAACGCTACAGAAACCACTAGAAATTTTATAAATGTATAACTGATATGCGAAAGAGGAGAGAAAATGGAATAACATGAAATCTTGAATTACAACTAGAGAAGGCAGAAAGAGAGCACAAGATTAAAAAGGAAACAAAGAGTAAGCTCAAGGAGTAGAAAACAGTTACAAATATGGTCAATGTTAATCCAACTATATCAATAATCACTTTTAATGTGAATGGTCTAAATATACCAATTGAAAGGTAGAGATTGATAAAAAGAATGAAAACAAAGAAGATCTAACCCTATGCTGTTTACAAGAAACACACTTTGAATATAAAGACATGAAATTATTAAAAGTAAAGGGATGGATACAATAGCCAGGTCATGGAAGCAACCTAAATGCCCATCGACAGATGAATGGATAAAGCAGGTGTGGTACATATATACAATGGAGTATTACTCAGCCATAAATAGGAATGAAATTGGGTCATTTGTAGAGACGTGGATGGACCTAGAGACTATCATGCAGAGTGAAGTAAGCCAGAAAGAGAAAAACAAATATTGTATATTAATGCCTACATATGGAATCTAGAAAAATGGTACAGATGAACCGGTCTGCAAGGCAGAAATAGAGACACAGATGTAGAGAACAAACGTATGGACACCAAGGGGGGCAAAGCGGGGGTGGGATGAATGGGGAGATTGGGATAGACTTATATATACCAATATGTACAAAACAGATACCTAATAAGAACCTGCTGTGTAAAAAAATAAAATAAAATAAAATTCAAAACAAAAAAAGTAAAGGGATGGAGAAAACTCTACCATGCTAATATGAGTGAAAAAAAGAAAACAACTGCTCTAGCTATATTATTTCAGACAAAGCAGTATTCACAACAAGAAAGTCAGGAATAAAGATGGGCATTACTTAATGATTAAGTGGCCAATTCTCAAAGAAATCATGGCAACCCTTAATGTGTATGCGCCAAAAAATTCTGTTAAGATACATGAGGCAAACACTGATGAGACACATCTACTCTTATATAGGAGATGTCAACACATCTCTTTTCATAATTGACAAATCCACTAGGCAGAAAATCAGTAAGGTGCAGTTGAACTGAAAAGCAACATCAATTAACTAGATCTAAATGACATGCATAGAATACTTCACAACAGCAGAAAGCACATTTTCAAGTCCACATGGAACATACACCAAGATAGATCACATTCTATGCCATAAAACACACATCATCAAACTTAAAAGAATATAAATGATACAAAGAATGATCTCATTCTGCAATGGAAATAAACTAGAAACTGATAACAAACAATAGCAAGAAAATCAAGGGTATTTGGAGATTAAACAATATACTTCGAAATAACACATGGGCCAAAGAGTAAATCTAATGAGAAATTTTAAAATATGTTTAACTAAATGAAAACAAAATTACAACTTATCAAAAGTTGTGCAATATAGCAAAACCAGTACTTAAAGGGACATGTATAGCATTGAATGTCTATACTAGAAAAATCTAAAATCAATAATTTAAGCTTCTACCTTAGTAAACTGGTGAAAGAAGAGGAAAAAAGCAGAGGAAAAAGAAATAATAAATCAAAACAGAAATCAATGACACTGAAGAAAGGTAAAAAATAGAGAAAAACAACAAAACCAGAAGCTGTCTCTTTGAACATATCCAAAAGAAAAAAAAGAAAAAACAAGATAACAGTCTAACCAGGCTACTCAAGGAAAATAAAAAGAGAGAAAACACCAATGAAATCACTAATAGCAGAAATGAAGGAAGGGCAATCACTACTGATTCCACGGATATTAAAAGGATAATAAATGAATATTATAAACAACTCTAGGCCTACAAATTTGAAAAGTTAAATCGACAAATTACTTGAAGATACAATTTCCCAAAACTATACAAGGATAAACAGATAATCAGAATAGGTCTGCATCTATTAAAGAAATTTAATCTATAATTAATAAGCTTCCAATAAAGACAGCACCAGGCCCAGATGATTTCACTGATGAATTCTAACAAAAATTTAAGGAAGACATGAAAACAATTCTCTACAATCTCTTCCAGAAAACAGAAGCAGAGGGGACACTTCCTAATTCATTCTATGAGGCCAACATCACTCTAATGTCAAAACCAGAAAAAGAAATTAAAAGAAAGGAGAATTGACCACCAACATCTCTCATGAACATAGATGCAAATTCCCCAACAAAATATAAGCAAAACAAATCTAACAATGTATAAAAGGAATTATATACCACAACTAAGTGGACTTTATTTCAGGTGTGCAACATTTGAAAATCAGTAATGCTAACTCATCATATCACTAGGCTAAAGAAAATAATCACATGATCATATCAAAAGAAGAAAAAAATTTTAATAAAATCCAATACCCATTCATCATAAAATTTCCCAGCAAACTAGAAGTAGACAGGCATTGGCTCAGCTTCATATACTGAATAGAACATCTAAAAAAAAAAGAAAAAAACAGGTAAAACATCCTACTTCATACTGAGAAGATAGATGCTCTCACACTAAGATCAGGAACGAGGCTAAGATATCCCTTCTCACCATGCCTATTCAACACTGGACTGGAAGTCCTAGCCAATGCAATAAGATAGGAGAAGGAAGCAAAAGATCTACAGATTTGAAAGGAAAAAATAAACCTGTTTTTGCTCACAGATGACCTAATTGTCTATGTAGGAAATCTCAAATAATCAACAACAAGAAAACTCCTGGTATCAGTAAGCCAAGGTTAATATTCAACAGTCAATTGTTTTCCAATAAACAAACTGAACTTGCAATTGAAAAACCTAATGCCATTTACATTACCACCAAAAAAAGATCGATTATAAATAATTCTTAGAAAAATATGTATAAGATTCATATGAGAAATACAAATGTCACTGAAAAAAATTAAAGAAAATCTAAATAAATAAACACTCCATGTTCATGGATAGGAGGATGCAAGATTATTGAGATGTCAGTTACTCCCAACTTGATTTATATACTCAATACAATTCTGCTCAAAACTGCAGCAAGGTATTTTGTAGATAGCAACAAACAATCTAAAGTTTATATAAAAAATGAAAAGATCCATAATAACCAACTTAAATCAATACCGAAGAAGATAAAAGTCAGAGAACTGATATTACTGGATTTCAAAACAGACTTTAAAGCTACAATAAGCAAAACCACATACTATTAGCAAAAGAAGAGACAAATAGACCAAGGCACAGAATAGAAAACCTAGAAACAGACCCCTCATACAGTCAACTGATCTTTAACAAAGGAGCAAAGGCAATTCAATAGAGAAAGGAGTCTTTTAACTCACAGTGCTGGGACAACTAGACATCCACATACAACAAAAAAGAATGCTGATACAGACTTTACATGTTGCAAAACAATTAACTCAAAATGGATCACAGACCTAAATGGAAAACTCAAAATTAAAAAAATCCAGGGACTCCCCTCACAGTCCAGTGGTTAAGACTGCACTTCCACTGCAGGGGGCATGGGTTTCATCCCTGGTCAGGGAACTAAGATCCTGCCTGCCATGAGGAGTGGGAAAATAAACAAACAAAAAAAAGCAAGCAAAACAGAAGGTAATATAGGAGAAAGTCTTGGGTTTGGCAACGAGATTTTAGACACAACACCAAAAGCACAATCCATGAAAGAGAAAAATGATAAGCTGAACTTCATTAAAATTAAAAACTTCTACTCTGTAAAAGGTACTATTAAGAGAATGAAAAGACAAGCCACAGACTGGGAAAAAAATAATTGTAAGACACATATCTGATAATAAACATGAATCAAAAATATACAATGAACTCTTAAAAAACTCCACAATAAGAGAACAAAAAAGTCAATTTAACAGTGGTTAAAAGAGATGAACAGACGCCTCACCAAAAATATACACAGATGGGAAGTAGCATACGAAAAGATGATCAACATCACGGGTCTTCACGGAATTTGGGATTAAAATAACAATGAGATACCTATCAATATGGCTAAAACAAAAACAAACACCAGACAATACCAAATGCTGGCAAGGATGGGGACCAATAGCAACTCTCATTCAGTGCTAAAGGGAATGCAAAGTGATAGAGACACACTGGAAACTGTCTGGAAGTTTCTTTTAAGCTAAACATAATCTTATCACATGATCTAGCAATTAAACGCCTAGGTATTTACTCAAAAGAGTTGAAAACTTATGTCCATCCAAAAGCCTTCAAACAAATGTTAATAGTACACTAATTCATAGCTGCCAGAAACTGAAATCAACCAAGATGACCTTCAGCACATGAATGGGTACACAAACTGTGGTAGTCCACGTGATGGAATGCTATTCAGCCATGAAAAGAAATGACTTTCAAACCACAAACAGATATAGAGAAACTTAAATGTATATTGATTAGCAAAAGGAACTAGTTTAAAAAGCCTACATATTGAGTTATTTGTAGTGAGGTGGATGGACCTAGAGTCTGTCATACAGAGTGAAGTAAGTCAGAAAGAGGAAAACAAATACCGTATGCTAACACATACATATGGAATCTAAGAAAAAAAAATGGTCATGGAGAACCTAGGGGCAAGATGGGAATAAAGATGCAGACCTACTAGAGAATGGACCTGAGGATATGGGGAGGGGGAAGGGTAAGCTGGGACAAGGTGAGAGAGTGGCATGGACATATATACACTACCAAATGTAAAACAGAGAGCTAGTGGGAAGCAGCCGCATAGCACAGAGAGATCAGCTCGGTGCTTTGTGACCACCTAGAGGTGTGGAATAGGGAGGGTGGGAGGGAGGGAGACGCAAGAGGGAAGAGATATGGGGATATATGTATAACTGATTCACTTTGTTATAAAACAGAAACTAACACACCATTGTAAAGCAATTATACTCCAATAAAGATATTAAAAAATAAATAAATAAAAAGCCTACATACTGTAGGATTCCGTCAATATTATATTCTGGAAAAGGCAAAACTCTAGAGAGAGCAAAAAGTTCAGAGTTGTCAGGGGCTCAGAGTGAGGTTTTGAGGGATGGACAGGTGGAGCACGGGAGATTTTTAGGGCAGTGAAACTCTTCTGCATGATGCTCTGTTGGTGAGTAGATGACGTCATGCCTTTGTCAACCACTATAGAAGTGTAAAGCACAAAAAGTGAAGTGTGTTATAAACAGTTGGCAATAGTCAATAATAATGTATCACTATGAGTTGATCAATTATAACAAATGAACTTCCATCCATTGAAACAACACAAAATGTTAATAATAGGAGAATCTAACTGGAAGAAGTGAGTGGCTGTATGGAAACTCTTTGCACTATCTGCTTAATTTTCTGTAGTCTGAATCTGTTCTTTAAAAAAGTCTATTGATTTAAAAACTAGAAAAAAATCTGGACAAGAACACATAGCCAGTACAGAGCTATACACAACAATTCCAAATAAATAAGAGTCATGAGTGACGAAAAGCAAAAGATAGCAATGCTAATAATTTGATCCTCTAATTAAAACTCTAAGGGAATCGGCACAGAAAATAGTCAAACATATAAGGAACTTCAGAAACCTGGTGGAAAAAAGATCACTACAGCGAAATCAAGAGACTGGCCGGAAACAGTATCAACAATTCCTTAGATCATGTTGATAGAAAATACATCAGGAGCTTCAAGATGGCAAAAGAGTAAGACACAGAGATCACCTTCGTCCCGCAAATACATCAGAAATACAACTACACGTGGAACAACTCCTACAGAACATTTACTACTGAACGCCGGCAGAAGACCTCAGACCTCCCAAAAGGCAAGAAACTCCCCCACGTACCTGGGTAGGGCAAAAGAAGAAAGAAAAAACAGAGACCAAAGAATGGGGACGGCAACTGCACCAGTGGGAGGGAGCTGTGAAGGAGGAAAGGTTTCCACACACTAGGAAGCCCCTTCGCGGGCGGACACCGTGGGTGGCGGAGGGTGGAAGCTTCGGAGCCACGGAGGAGAGTGCAGCCACAGGGGTGCGGAGGGCAAGGCTCAGAGATTCCCGCACAGAGGATCGGTGCCGACCAGCACTCACCAGCCCGAGAGGCTTGTCTCCTCGCCCGCCGGGGCAGGTGGGGGTTGGGAGCTGAGGCTCGGGCTTCAGGGCTTCGGAGGTCGGATCCCAGGGAGAGGACTGGGGTTGGCTGGGTAAACACAGCCTGAAGGGGGATAGTGCGCCACAGCTAGCCGGGATGGAGTCCGGGAAAAAGTCTGGAGCTGCCGAAGAGACAAGAGACTTTTTCTCCTCTTTGTTTCCTGGTGTGTGAAGAGAGGGGATTCAGAGTGCCACTTAAAGGAGCTCCAAGGAGGGGGGCGAGGTGCGGCTGTCAAGGCGAACCCCAGAGACGGGCATGAGATGCTAAGGCCGCTGCTGCCGCCATCAAGAAGCCTGTGTGCGAGCACAGGTCACGCTCCACACCTCCCCCCTCCCGGGAGCCTGTGCAGCCCGCCACTGCCAGGGTCCCGTGATATAGGGACAATTTACCCGGGGGAACGCACGGCACGCCTCAGGCTGGTGCAACGTCACGCTGGCCTCCGCAGCCTCGCCCCACAATCCGTACCCCTCCCTCCCATCGGCCTGAGTGAGCCAGAGCCCCCGAATCAGCTGCTCCTTTCACCCCGTCCTCTCTGAGCGAAGAACAGATGCCCTCAGGCGACCTACACGCAGAGGGGGGTCCAAATCCAAAGCTGAACCCTGGGAGCTGTGCGAACAAAGAAGAGAAAGGGAAATCTCTCCCAGGAGCCTCAGGAGCAGCAGATTAAATCTCCACAATCAGCTTGATGTACCCTGCATCAGTGGAATACATGAATAGACAACGAATCATCCCAAATTGAGGAGGTGGACATTGGGAGCAACGATATATAAATATATGTTTTCTCTTTCTCTCTTTTTTGTAAGTGTGAATGTGTATGCTTCTGTGTATGATTTTGTTTGTAGAGCTTTGCTTTTACCGTTTGTCCTGGGGTTCTGTCTGTTCGCCTTTTTTTTTTTACTTAAAACATTTTTTTCTTAATCATTATTTTTTATTTTAATAACTTTATTTTAATTTATTTTATCTTCTTCTTTCTTTCTTTCTTTTTTTTCTCCCTTTTATCCTGAGCCGAGTGGAGGACAGGCTCGTGGTGCTCCAGCCAGGCATCATGGCTGTGCCACTGAAGTGAGAGAGCCAAGTTCAGGACACTGGTCCACAAGAGACCTCCGAGCTCCACGTTATATCAAACGGCAAAAATCTCCCAGAGACCTCCATCTCAATGCCAAGACCCAGCTCCACTCAATGACCAGCAAGCTACAGTGCTGGACACCCCATGCCAAACAACTAGCAAGACAGGAACACAACCCCAACCATTAGCACAAACGCTGCCGAAAATTATAATAAGGCCACAGACACCCCAAAACACACCACCAGACGTGGACCTGCCCACAAGAAAGATAAGCCTCATCCACCAGAACACAGGCACTAGTCCCCTCCACCAGGAAGCCTCATCCACCAGAACACAGGCACTAGTCCCCTGCACCAGGAAGCCTACACAACCCACTGAATCAACCTTAGCCACTGCGGACAGACACCAAAAACAACGGGAACTACGAACCTGCAGCCTGCGAAAAGGAGACCCCAAACACAGTAAATTAAGCAAAATGAGAAGACAGAGAAACACACAGCAGATGAAGGAGCAAGATAAAAACCCACCAGACCTAACAAATGAGGAGGAAATAGGCAGTCTACCTGAAAAAGAATTCAGAATAATGATAGTAAAGATAATCCAAAAGCTTGGAAACAGAATGGAGAAAATACAAGAAACATTTAACAAGGACTTGGAAGAACTAAAGAGTAAACAAACAGTGATGAACAACACAATAAATGAAATTAAAAATTCTCTAGAAGGGATCAATAGAAGAATAACTGAGGCAGAAAAACGGATAAGTGACCTGGAAGATAAAATAGCAGAAATAACTACTGCAGAGCCGAATAAAGAAAAAAGAATGAAAAGAATTGAGGACAGTCTCAGAGACCTCTGGGACAACATTAAACACACCAACATTTGAATAATAGGGGTCCCAGAAGAAGAAGAGGACAAGAAAGGGACTGAGAAAATATTTCAAGAGATTATAATTGAAAACTTCCCTAATATGGGAAGGGAAATAGTTAATCAAGTCCAGGAAGCACAGAGAGCCCCATACAGGATAAATCCAAGGAGAAACATGCCAAGACACATACTAACCAAGCTATCAAAAATTAAATACAAAGAACAAATACTAAAAGCAGCAAGAGAAAAACAACAAATAACACCTAAGGGAATCCCCAGAAGGTTAAGAGCTGATCTTTCAGCAGAAACTCTGCAAGCCAGAATGGAGTGGCAGGACATATTTAAAGTGATGAAGGAGAAAAACCTACAACCAAGATTACTCTACCCAGCAAGGATCTCATTCAGATTTGATGGAGAAATTAAAACCTTTACAGACAAGCAAAAGCTAAGAGAATTCAGCACCACCAAACCAGCTTTACAACAAATGCTAAAGGAACTACCCTACGCAGGAAACACAAGAGAAGGAAAAGGCCTGCAATAATAAACCCAAAACAATTAAGAAAATGGTAATAGGAACATACATATCAATAATAACCTTAAATGTAAATGGACTAAATGCTCCAACCAGAAGACATAGATTGGCTGAATGGATACAGACACAAGACCCATATGTATGCTGTCTACAAGAGACCCACTTCAGACCTAGGGACACATACAAACTGAAAGTTAGGGGATGGAAAAAGATATTCCATGCAAATGCAAACCAAAAAAAAAACCATAGTAGCAATTCTCATATCCGACACAATGGACTTTAAAACAAAGACTATTAGAACAGACAAAGAAGGACACTACATAGTGATCAAGGGATCAATCCAAGAAGAAGCTATAACAACTGTAAATATTTATGCACTCCAACATAGGAGCACCTCAATACGTAAGGCAAATACTAACAGCCATAAAAGGGGAAAGTGACAGTAACACGATCATAGTAGGGGACGTTAACACCCCACTTTCACCAATGGACAGATCATCCAAAATGAAAATAAATAAGGAAACACAAGCTTTAAATGACACATTAAACAAGATGGACTTAATTGATATTGATAGGACATTCCATCCAAAAACAACAGAATACACATTCTTCTCAAGTGCTCGTGGAACATTCTCCAGGATACATCATATCTTGGGTCACGAATCAAGCGTTGGTAAATTTAAGAAACTTGAACTCCTATCAAGTATATTTTCCCGACCACAACGCTATGAGACTAGATATCAATTACAGGAAAAAATCTGTAAGAAATACAAACACATGGAGGCTAAACAACACACTACTTAATAACCAAGAGATCACTGAAGAAATCAAAGAGGAAATGAAAAAATACCTAGACACAAATGACAATGAAACACGATGACCCAAAACCTATGGGATGCAGCAAAAGCAGTTCTAAGAGGGAAGTTTGCAGCAATACAATCCTACCTCAAGAAACAAGAGAAATCTCAAATAAACAACCTAACCTTACACCTAAAGCAATCAGAGAAAGAAAACAAAAAAAGCCCAAAGTTAGCAGAAGGAAAGAAATATTAAAGATCATATCAGAAATAAATGAAAAAGAAATGAAAGAAATGATAGCAGACATCAATAAAATTAAAAGCTGGTTCTTCGAAAAGATAAACAAAATTTTTTTTTAATTATTTAACTAATTCTTTTTTATTTTATTTTATTTTTTAACATTTTTATTGCGGTATAATTGCTTTACAATGGTGTGTTAGTTTCTGCTTTATAACAAAGTGAATCAGTTATACATATACATATGTCCCCATATCTCTTCCCTCTTGCGTCTCCCTCCCTCCCACCCTCCCTATCCCACCCCTCCAGGCTGTCACAAAGCACCGAGCCAATATCCCTGTGCCATGCGGCTGCTTCCCACTAGCTATCTACCTTACTACATTTGTTAGTGTGTATATGTCCATGACTCTCTCTCGCCCCGTCACAGCTCACCCCTCCCCCTCCCCCTAACCTCAAGTCCGTTCTCTAGGAGGTCTGCGTCTTTATTCCTGCCTTACCCCTAGGTTCTTCATGACATTTTTTTTTTCTTAAATTCCATATATATGTGTTAGCATACGGTATTTGTCTTTTTCTTTCTGACTTACTTCACTGTGTATGACAGACTCTAGGTCTATCGATAAACAAAATTGATAAACCATTAGCCAGACTTATCAAGAAAAAAAGCGAGAAAACTCAAATCAATAGAATTAGAAATGAAAAAGGGGAAGTAACAACTGACACTGCAGAAATACCAAGGATCATGAGAGATTACTACAAGGAACTCTATGCCAATAAAATGGACAAACTGGAAGAAATGGACAAATTCTTAGAAATGCACAACCTTGCGAGACAGAACCAGGAAGAAATACAAAATATGAACAGACCAATCACAAGCACTAAAATTGAAACTGTGATTAAAAATCTTCCAACAAACAAAAGCCCAGGACCAGATGGCTTCACAGGCGAATTCTATCAAACATTTAGAGAAGCGCTAACACCTATCCTTCTCAAACTCTTCCAAAATATAGCAGAGGGAGGAACACTCCCAAACTCATTCTACGAGGCCACCATCACTCTGATACCAAAACCAGACAAAGATGTCACAAAGAAAGAAAACTGCAGCCCAATACCACTGATGCACATAGATGCAAATCTCCTCAACAAAATACTAGCAAACAGAGTCCAGCAGCACATTACAAGGATCATACACCATGGTCCAGTGGGGTTTATCCCAGGAATGCAAGGATTCTTCAACAGATGGAAATCGATCAACATGATACACCATATTAACAAATGGAAGGAGAAAAACCAGATGATCATCTCAATAGATGCAGAGAAAGCTTTCGACAAAATTCAACACCCATTTATGATAAAAACCCTCCAGAAAGTAGACATAGATGGAAATTTCCTCAACATAATATAGGCCATATATGACATACCCACAGCCAACATCATCCTCAATGGTAAAAAACTGAAATCATTTCCACTAAGATCAGGAACAAGACAAGGTTGTCCACTCGCACCACTATTATTCAACACAGTATTGGAAGTTTTAACCACAGCAGCATTCAGAGGAGAAAAAGAAATAAAAGCAATCCAAATTGGAAAAGAAGAAGTAAAGCTGTCACTGTTTGCAGATGACATGATACTCTACATAGAGAATCTTACAGATGCTACCAGAAAACTACTAGAGCTAATCAATGAATTTGGTAAAGTAGCAGGATACAAAATTAATGCACAGAAATCTCTTGCATTCCTATACACTAATGATGAAAAATCTGAAAGTGAAGTTAAGAAAACACCCCCATTCACCATTGCAACAAAAAGAATAAAATATCTAAGAATAAACGTACCTAAGGAGACAAAAGACCTGTATGCAGAAAATTATAAGACACTGATGAAAGAAATTAAAGATGATACAAGTAGATGGAGAGATATACCATGTTCTTCAATCGGAAGAACCAACATTGTGAAAATCACTCTACTACCCAAAGCAATCTACAGATTCAATGCAATCCCTATCAAACTACCACTGGCATTTTTCACAGAACTAGAACAAAAAATTTTACAATTTGTATGGAAACACAAAAGACCCCGAATAGCCAAAGCAATCTTGAGAAAGAAAAACGGAGCTGGAAGAATCAGGCTCCCTGACTTTGCACTATACAACAAAGCTACAGTGATCAAGACAGTATGGTACTGGCAGAGAAACACAAATATAGATCAATGAAACAGGATAGAAAGTCCAGAGATAAACCCACGCACATACGGTCACCTTATCTTTGATAAAGGAGGCAAGAATATACAGTGGAGAAAAGACAGCCTCTTCAATAAGTAGTGCTGGGAAAACTGGACAGCTACATGTAAAAGAATGAAATCAGAACACTCCCTAACACCACACACAAAAATAAACTCAAAATGGATTGAAGACCTAAACGTAAGGCCAGACACCATCAACCTTTTAGAGGAAAACATAGGCAGAACACTCTGTGACATAAATGAAAGCAAGATCCTTTTTCACCCACCTCCTAGAGAAATGGAAATAAAAACAAAAATAAACAAATGGGACCCATTGAAACTTAAAAGCTTTTGCATAGCAAAGGAAACCATAAGTAAGACGAAAAGACTACCCTCAGAATGAGAGAAAATATTTGCAAATGAAGCAACTGACAAAGGATTAATGTCCAAAACATACAAGCAACTCATGCAGCTCAATATGAAAAAGATAAACAACCCAATCCAAACATGGGCAGAAGACCTAAATAGACATTTCTCCAAAGAAGACATACAGATTGCCAACAGACACTTGAAAGAATGCTCAACATCATTAATCATTAGAGAAATGCAAATCAAAACTACAATGAGATGTCATCTCACACTGGTCAGAATGGCCATCATCAAATAATCTACAAACAGTAAATGCTGGAGAGGGTGTGGAGAAAAGGGAACCCTCTTGCACTGTTGGTGGGAATGTAGATTGATATAGTCACTATGGAGAACAGTATGGAGGTTCCTTAAAAAACTACAAATAGAACTACCATATGACCCAGCAATCCCACTACTGGGCAAATACCCTGAGAAAACCATAATTCAAGAAGAGGCATGTATCAAAATGTTCATTGAAGCTCTATTTACAATAGCCAGGACATGGAAGCAACCTAAGTGCCCATCAACAGATGAATGGATAAAGAGGATGTGGCACATATATACAATGGAATATTACTCATCAATAAAAAGAAACGAAACTGAGGTATTTGTAGCGAGGTGGATGGACCTAGAGACTGTCATACAGAGTGAAGTAAGTCAGAAAGAGAAAAACAAATACCGTATGCTAACACATATAGATGGAATCTAAAAAAAATAATAAATGGTCATGAAGAACCTAGGGGCAACATGGGAATAAAAATGCAGACCTACTAGAGAATGGACATGAGGATATGGGGAGGGGCAAGGGTAAGCTGGGACAAAGTGAGAGAGTGGCATGGACATATATACACTACCAAACGTAAAACAGATAGCTAGTGGGAAGCAGCCGCATAGCACAGGGAGATCAGCTCGGTGCTTTGTGACCACCTAGAGTGGTGGGATAGGGAGGGTGGGAGGGAGGGAGATGCAAGAGGGAAGAGATATGGGGATATATGTATATGTATAACTGATTCACTTTGTTATAAAGCAGAAACTAACACACCATTGTAAAGCAATTATACTCCAATAAAGATGTTAAAAAAATCAAAAAAAAGAAAATACACCATAGACAAAAGCAACAATATAAAAACATACCTAGAAAGAAACCATACAAATATGTATATAATCTACATGGAGGCAACAATAAGAATTTCCTGATTGACTTAGGAAAAAGAAGTCTCAACCAGAATAGTATGTTATGTGTATTCATCAGGCACAGACATTGTAACAGTATCAATTTTCCTTCATTTATTTACAGATTTAGTACCTTATCCATAGCAGCTGATGACAATCAAACATGGGCTACTGTTTCCTGAACCCAAAATCAACCACGGAAAAATTAGAGAAGGAATAAAGAAAAAACATTAACAAGAAAATTTTAAAAAACTAAATAATCCCTGAGGGACAATAAGTCTCCATGAACTAGAACCTGAGTGTGGGCAGGAAGGGGGATGCCCTGAATTCGAGACAGGTCTATAGCCTGCAAGAGAGGCAGATGACAGGATTGATTAGAGAAAAGCCTATAACGTTGAGCCCTTGATTCTTCCACTGTGCTCTGGGACCATGAATCTCTACTGCTTCACTGAAGGAATCTGAGGCAGCATTTCAGAGCCCACATGCCAGGAGCATGGGACACCAAAGATTGGGCTGGATGTGGCAGTATGGTCCACAGGCTGTGAAATAACCATCTGAAACTTTCTTAGTGCATGACAATTGGCCTTTTTAAGTGATCATCTTAATAGACCATCGCACACGGACTAAAAGAGAAAAGCAAGTAACACAGTAGTTGTACAAAAGGACAGAAATTCATTTCTGAACTTTTGGGCAATGCCCCTGCTGTCAACAAAGAGAGACCACAGTGGGAACTGTCAGGCTAAGGCGCCCCTTCACTAACTCCTCTGGGATTCTGTGGGGCATGGCTGGGGACAGGGATGGATTCATACCAGAGAAGGAAGGAATCGCAGGCCCCGCCAGCAGTCAATGTGAGGACCTTGAGTGAGACCTGACGGGCTCCAAACCACAGAAGAGACTCTCGCCTCCTTTCCCCTCAGCTCATCTTACCTGCAGCAGCCATCTCTGGGAGGCTCCAGGCAGAAGAGTCCAGATGAGATGTGCCTGCACTTCACACCAGCAGTCTCAGGGAGCTGATGTCTTTGATGTGAGGCCTTGGCCTCAGGTCAGCAGACGGGAGGTAGCCCAGCACCTACAGGGAGTCAAGAGAAGACACTGAGAGAGGATTGAGAGCAGCATCCACCACAGAAGAGGGGGCCCCAAAGAGCCCTCACTGTCAGTCTCGGGGGACCCAGGCATGGCTGTGAGGCTCAAGGCCCCAGATACTTCCGGCTGGAGGCGCCGACAGAAATGAGAGCCAAGCTGTGACGCCTGCTGACTCAGCTCAGCAGACGGAAATGTCCCAGGACCCGCCAAGAGTCAATGAAAGGCCCTCGTGCCAGGCCTGCGGGAAGCTCCCCCAGAAACACCCCCCCCACCTCCGTCCCGCCCTGTCCCGCCCTGCCCCGGCCCCGCCCCGCCCCTGCTGGCCTCCTGGACCCCAGATGCGCATGACCGGATGTGACGTCCTCCTAAGCGCGCCGTGGGGGCGAGGACATTGTTCAGAGCTGCCGTCCAGCGAGGGTGAGCCGCGAGAGGAGTGCCACGTCTCGTCAGGTGTCAAGGTGTGAGGTGACCCCAGTTAGAAGTGCGGGGACACGCCCCCGACACCCCCAATCCGCATTCCCTCCAAAAAGAGGCGGCCACACAGGCCCCGCCCACCCCGCCCCTGCTCTCGGCCCCAGAGGCTCGGGCCTGGCTGTTAGGCCCAAAGTCCATCCGCTTCCCCAGCGGGGTCTCGGGCAAGGAAGGCCTCGCTCTGAGGCTGGTGGACCCTGGCTCAGCTCAGTACAGGGAGCGCCCCAGGCCCTGTGGAGTGAAGGACGGGACCCTCGTGGGGACCGAGGGGCTCCACACCCCAGAATGGCGGCCACGCGGACCCCGCCCCTGACGTCGGCCCGGGAGCCTCCGGGCAGGTCTAAAGACTGAGGGGCTCCCTCAGTGCGAACGCGGACGGACGGACAGACGCGGGAGGCCCAGGGAGGAGGGGGCCTTGTCCTGAGGGGCTGGCCGCAGGTCAGCAGAGGGAGGATTTCCAGGGCACGGGAGGAGTCAGGGCGAGGACCGTCCTCCCCGTCGCAAGGGCACCTCAGAACCCCTCCCCTGTTGTCAGCCGCTTCCTTCTGGCCACACACGGAGGAGGGAGGGCTGCTGTCTGAGAGGGGAGGTGCAGGCCAGCAGAAGGCGCGTCCTAAGCACTCCCAAGAGTCAGCCCAAGCCCTTGAGTGAGGGCCAGTGGGGCCGCCAGCCACAGGGCCTCGCCCTGTCTGCCGCACGCTGCAGGCCTGGTAAAACTCTGCCACGTGCGGCCGCGTGGTCACCCTCACCGCCTCCGAATGGGACGCAAGGAGGTGCCGGCACTGGTGCGAGCAGATGGCCCTCGGGGCAAGAGAGGAGCTCCAGGCTGCACCGGCCGTCCAGGGAGGACCCCGAGTGAGGACTGAGGGAGTCACCCACCCCGAAGAGAAGGGACAAGAGAGATTGTGGCCCGTCCCCTCCTGTCAACCCTTAGACTCCCAAGAAAGGACTGTCAGGCTGAGACTGCCCGTACTTTCCTCTGCCAGGTTCAGGCTGAGACCGCCCGTAATTTCCTCTGCCAGGTCCGAGGGAGGTTAGAGCTTTGTTCTGAAGGGGCAGCCACCAGGCAGCAGAAGGGAGGGTCCCAGGACCCTTCGGTGGTGGGCTGAACGCTCCCTCCTTTCCTCCTCCTGGGTGTCGTGGAAGATGGTGGTGTGAACTTCAGAGCAGCAGAGGGGAGGGGGTGGGGGTGGGGGTCTTGGCAACAACTGTCATCCTGACTCTGAATGGGAACCGTGGGGACCTACCTCCCCTGCCAGCCCCCACTGTCACCCCCGTACCGCCCAGGCAAGGCTGGCTGGCTGTGGCCCAAGGCTCACTCTACCGTCCTCCACAGGGGTCTCAGGGGACAGGCTGAGCAGGAGAACAGGAGCCCTGTGGGTCCTCGAGCAGTGCCCTCAAGAACCCTGCAGAGGCGGCCTTGGTTAAAGCCAGGGAGGAATCTCCCCGCTGAAGGTGCTCACAGCATCTCCTTGTCCCTCCCCCAGGTGCCCTCGTTGCCTGCCTTCCTGCGCACACTCCCGCCTGCTGGCCCTGACCTGTGTCATCATGCCTCGGCGCCGGAGGAACAAGCGCCATGGCCGCAAGGAACGCCACCAGGCCCGGGGGGAGACTCAGAGTCTCAAGGGTGCCCAGGCCACTGAGGAGGCGGCGGCGGCGGCGGCGGCGGCGGCGGCGGCAGAAGAGATACAAGAGTCGCCGTCTTCCCCCGCTTCTGTTTCTCGGGATACTTCCCCGAGCTCCCCTGCTGCTGACACTCACCAGGAGCCTCAGGGAGCCCCAACCACTACCTCTCGTGATGAAGGGGTTTCATGCCCAGGATCTGAAGAGGGTGCCCAGAGCCAAGATGAGAAAAGTGCAGGTACCTCCCAGGCAGCACCTTCCGTTCGCAGCAGTTGCAGAGATCCTCTGAGAAGGAAGTCCACAATGTTCGTGGAGATCCTGCTGGAGAAGTACAAGACGAAGGAGCCCATCCTGCAGGCAGCACTGCTGAAGACTCTCAACAAGAAGTACAAGAAGCGCTTCCCTCAGATCCTCAGCAGAGCCTCTAATATCATGGAGGCTGTCTTTGGCCTCGAGCTGAAGGAAGTCGACCCCAGCAGTCACTCCTACACCCTCATCAGGAAGATGGTCCTCCCCAGCGACGCAAGTCCGAGTGATGAGTTCAAGATGCCCACGTCCGGCCTCCTGATGACTGTCCTGGGCGCGATCTTCATGAAGGGCAACTGTGCCACCGAAGAGGAGCTCTGGAAATTCCTCAATGCGTTGGGTTTGTATGCTGGGAGGAGGCACTTGATCTTCGGGGATCCCGGGAGGCTCATCAGCAAAGATTTCGTGCAGCAAAAGTACCTGACATACCGCCAGGTGCCCAACAGCCATCCTCCACGCTATGAGTTCCTGTGGGGCCCGAGAGCCCACGCTGAAACCAGCAAGATGAAAGTGCTGGAGATTTTGGCCAAGATCATCGGTACCGTCCCCAGTGCCTTACCAGATCTCTATGAGGAGGCTCTGAAAGATGCGGAAGAGAGAGCAAGAGTGAGAGCCGCGGCCAGGGCTGCAGCTGTTGCTGAGGGCAGAGCCCCTTCCAAGGCCAAGGATCGCAGCTCCTCCCACATGTAGCGAGGGAGGCCGCGGGCAGTTAGTTCACTTTGTTTTGGAAGAAAGCAGTCAGGCTCCTAAATAGTGCAGAGTAGTAGGGATGGAGGGAACAAAGTATAGATCTTATTTATCTTCCTGTTTTAAACTAGTAACTTCTATATATTATTGATTGATTGATTTAGGTTTTTTCAAAATTTTTTTCTTGTAATAGATAGTGTGTTTTCTTAAGAATAAGAATTCGTGAATGACATTGCTTGCATATTTATTGCTGTTTAAAGAGTTCTAAAGTTACAGTTTTGGTATATGTAACAGAAAAACGAACCATCTATATTTTCTGTATGATCCAGAAGTAGAAAACATGGCACTGCAATAGAGATTTTCATGGAAATGTGAAAGGCGACCACAGAAAATATTTAGAAACAAAAAATGGAGAAAACAGAGAGTAAAAGCCATTTAACTCATGGTTTGCCTTACTTCGTTTAAACTTTCTTTTGGTAGAAATAAAAGATACTTTGATTTACCTCATTTGTGAGTATTTGTTTCTTTTGCCCTAGTGCACTGCATATTCTCTGCTACCTACTGGATTAAAAATAAACTCTGATGGGAGGGTGGCACTTCGGGGTTCATAATAATCATATCATAACTGCCATTCATCAAAAACCCAATATTGCTTAATGAGTATGCCACTGCTTTACATGTAGTACATAACATTCCAACATTCACGCAGGATAGGATTTAGCAGACTCCCTTTACAGGTGAATAACTTGCAGATGTCTCAAGTTCACAAGACTGATTAAGTGACCTTGCTGGGTCTAGTCCCCTGGTCTGGAATAGTCTAGAGCCTACACTCTTCCACTCCTCCCAGCCTAAGCCAGACCTTACGTCTTTTAATTCATTTTTCTTCTCACCACTCCAAAATGTATCTCATGGGATAAAAGGGGCCCTGTTCCCAAAGCACTGTTTTGGAATACAGTAACAGTAACGCTGAATAAGTGAATGGTATGAATAAAAAAAAAATTTTTTCGGTGACAATGGGGTCTTCTACATATGCAATGTCAGATACCCTGAAAAGATCAGCATCTCCTCATTCACTCTTCAAGTTTCTCAGGGACATAAAAGTCTTGGTTTAAGAGCTGTGTCCTCAGGTCAGGGGAGGGAGGAGTCCCAGCCTCTGATAGTTACTCAAGGCGAGGACCTTAGAACAGAAGGGGGCCCCACAAAGTCTACCCTGCTTTCTCCCTTGTGTGGCCATGCGCAGAGCTGCCTGTCTGAAGGTACCCCTTCTTTTCCTCCGGGGCAAGGGTGGAGAGGTTCTCAGGGAGGTGAGTTCCTTGGTCTTGTGGCAGCATCTCCAATTCTGCCCAAGTAGGAGATCCTAACAGGCCTTAATTTGCTTCAGGGTGAGGACACTGGGTGCCGATGAGTGGACTCCCCATAACAAAGGGGACCACACAGAGGCCCCCGACAGGAGTAGCCAGGGAATAGGTCTCTTATCTCCCCTTCTGGTGTCTCAGGAAGGTGAAAGCCTTGGCCTGAGGCTGGCAGACAGACAGTAGGGAGGGTGGAGTCCCATATGCTACCTGAAGTCAAGGTAAGAAACCTGAGTTAGGACTGAGGGGCCACTGACTCCAGAAGAGTGGGGCCTTGTAAAGTCCTGCTCCTCAGAAGACCCCAACAGCTTTGGACAGATCTGGTTCATCCTGACTTCCAATTCAGAATTCCCAAGAAGGTAATGCCTTTGTGCTGAGGAGCACAGCTTCAGGGGAGTGGAGGGTGGAGTCCTGGGTCTGGTCAGGCATCACGATGAGGACCCTGAATGAGGAGCAAGAGGACCACTCACTCCAGAACAGAGGAGAATGCAGAGTCCCGCCCCTGAGGTCAGCCCCAGGAGGCCCAGGACAAAGCTTTCTGGCTGACCTGCCCCCTCTTTCCACTGGGGGTGGTCTCGGGGAGGCGAGGGCCTTGGTCTATGGGGAACAGCCTCACTCAGTAGAGACTGGAAATCTAGTGACTCTAAATGAGGATAAAGGGACTCCACCTAGAGCAGAGCCCTGCCACTGGATACCTCCCCTTGGCAAATCCAGGAATGTTGGCATGGTGCGCCCCACGCCTTTCCTTTTAGAGCGTCTCAGGTAGATGAGGCACTTGGTCCCAGGGGCCAGCCTCAGGGGAGCACAGGGAGGAATTCCAGGTCATGCCAAGAGTCGAGCAGAGGACCATGAGGACTGAGGGAACCACCCAAGTCATAAAAGCGGGGACGCCACAGAATCCCTCCCTTACTGTCGGCCAGGAGTGACCACAGGCAGTCATGCCCACGTGAGGCAACCCTCACATCCTCCTAGGTGGTCTCGGGGAAGTAAAGGCTGTAGTATGAGAGCACAGGCCTCTCTAGGTCACGGGAAGAGCCAGCGTAAGGACTCCGAGTGAGGACCAAGGGGAACGCCCAACCGAAGAGAGAGAGGAACAAACACATAGCCCCACCACCCTTTCGGCCCGGGGAAGCCCCAGGCAGGGGTGGTTCCATGTGTCACCCACTTGCCTCCGGCTCGGGAGGACTCAGGTCGGTAGACGGAAGAGTCCCAGATCCTGACAGAGTGAGGACTATTGAGGTCACAAACCCCAGAAGAGCGGAGCCCGGGGAATCTTGCCCTCTGTGTTAGTCCTCAGAAGCCCCACAGAAATAGCTGTGGCTACACGTGGCCTACTCTGACTTCTACTTCTGGGGACTCAGGGTGGTGAGGACTTTGCTCCGAGGCTGGTGACTCAGCACAGGGGAAATTTCCAGGTTGTGCTAGGAGCTGGGGTGAGGACCTAAGGCTGGAGTGGAGCATGAAAACCATAACAATGGGGGCAGCACATCATCTCTCCCCTGCTGTCAGTCCTGGGAGACGCCTGGAGAGATGTCAGGCCGAGCAGAGGCAACCCTTAACTCCTCCCAGGGTGACAGAGAAGTGGGGACGGTAATAGGTGAAGAGAGGGAGAAATATAGGTCTTCCCAGGAGTCAAACTGAGGAAGGGCCTGAGTGAGGACCGGCGCGGCCAAGCATAATAAGGCCTGGATCTGCCGGCCCCGGCTTCCTGCCTTCAGAGACCACAGGTAGACGTGGGACATCAGGCTACCCTCACTTTCTTCTGTTGGCTCTCAGAGAGCAGTGGGCCTTTCTATGAGCACATGTCCTCAGGTAAAGAGACAGGAGCCACAGGCCTTCCCAGGAGTCAAACTGAGAACCCTGAGTGACGACTAAGGGGAACATGCCCCACCCGCTGAGCTGTGGGGATGACAAAGAGTCTAGCCTTGCCCCTGCTTTCAGCACTTGAAGGCTCAGGACAGGGCAGTCGGGCCGAGGCTCCTTTACATCAGGTCTAAGGGAGGTGAGACCCTTAGCCTGAAGGTAAAGCCATCAGAGGGCAGAAGGGTGGGTCCCAGGCCCTACGTGAAGCCAGCTGAGAGCACTGAATAGGGACTGAGGACCCAGTGATCCCAGGATAGAAAGGACTCCACAGAGCTGTCAGCACGGTGTTCCCCGTCAGGCCGGTGAGCTGGGCCACCACTCACTTCCTCCTCATGGGTCCCCGGGACCACTGAGGTGTCAACTGCAGAGCAAAAGAGGGGAGGAAGCCCAGGCCCTGGCTGCCGTCCACCTAAAGATCCTGAAGATGAACTGAGCAGACTCCCCGCCCTAGGACACGGAAGGTCCCACTGGCAGCCCCTTCTGTCACCCCAGTGACACTCAGGTAGGCTGGCAGCCTGTAGCCCAAGGCTCACTCTACCGTCCTCCACAGGGGTCTCAGGGGACAGGCTGAGCAGGAGAACAGGAGCCCTGTGGGTCCTCGGGCAGTGCCCTCAAGAACCCTGCAGAGGCGGCCTTGTTTAAAGCCAGGGAGGAATCTCCCCGCTGAAGGTGCTCACAGCATCTCCTTGTCCCTCCCCCAGGTGCCCTCGTTGCCTGCATTCCTGCTCACACTCCCGCCTGCTGGCCCTGACCTGTGTCATCATGCCTCGGGGCCGGAAGAGCAAGCGCCGTGCCCGCGAGAAACGCCACCAGGCCCGGGGGCAGACTCAGAGTCTCAAGGGTTCCCAGGTCACTGAGGCGGCGGCGGCAGCAGAAGAGATAGAAGAGTCGCCCCCCTCCCCCGCTTCTGTTTCTCGGGGTACTCCCCCGAGCTCCCCTGCTGCTGGCACTCGCCAGGAGCCTCAGGGAGACCCAGCCACGAGCTCTCGTGATGCAGGGGTTTCATGCCCAGGATCTGAAGAGGGTGCCCAGAGCCAAGGTGAGGAGAGCGAGTCACACACGAGCGGGCCTGCCCCATCCTGGACGGTTCGCCTTTCCCTCCCCTACCTGGACACTGGTGGTTGCAGCATGCCCAGAGATCCTCCCTCTCGTGGTCAAGGACCACTGCTAGGTTTCCAGCCATACCAGGACCAAGCAAGACAAAACCGCCAGCACAGGTTGACGCAGGCGCACCAAGACCTACAAGGTGACTCAAGGTAACCCAGGGTTCATTACGCCTCACTTGTAATAACTTAGCATTGCGGCTTTTGCTTCCCCGCCCCACCCCATGGGTTCTGCTTGGGTGCTTATGGGTAAGTGCCTGCATACTAGCAGGAAAGTTATATAGCCTAAAGCTGTCGATCGATTTGTCAGTCAAATAACACAGGACACAGGGAGGGACCACCACTCTACAAAACACAGCCCTACCCCATCGCGGGGCTGCTTCTGGTTTCCAGACAGCCCGCTCTCCTGCTTTCTCGGGAGCGTACCTTTGCTCTGCTTAACTGAACTCTTGCTGCTTAAAACTGCTCTACGCCTCTCGACTGAACTCTTCCTCTTTGGGAGGGCAAGAGCCCAGGAAATCGCCATTCTGCCGGTGACAGTATGGATCGCATATTCATTACTTTTATCAGGTACAAGTTAAAGTTTTCATATTTCATAAAACAAATTTAGAAACCTTCCATTTTTTTTTTATGACCTAGAACAAGAAAACACAGCAATGGAAGAGGGATTTCCATGGAACTGTGAATAGACTCGGCAGTAAAATCATGCGGGTCAAGTAAAAAAAAGAAAAGAAAAAGCGTACATGGTGGTACATTTTTGGTTTGTTTTATTCTTTTAGTGCTTCTTTTTGTAAACCTGAAAGATGTTTTCTTAGATTACTCAAGATTGTGAGAGAAATTAAATAATAAAGTAGACATCCTTATCGTTGCCACTCTTATTCCCAACCATTAATTGAGCAGCTGCTCTTTGGAAGGCTCCGTGGCAGAACTGGGGATGGTAAGAAAAAGAAGACTGAGCCACTGTCCATAGACCTTCGGAGCCTAGGAGCTGCTGCCACGTCAAGATGGTGAGACACACTCTGAGACCTAAATAAATGGCAAGTTACAACAAGGGGTGAGAAAGAGAGGAGGTTCCAGACGAGAGCAGTCAAGTGTAAATGCTCTGAAGCAAGGAAGTCTGGAGCTTTGGGACACTGCAGTTCCCTTGAGGAGGTGATTTTAAGTTAGGCGGGATGGTGGGCTAAATGAGGCCGAGTGAATTGTGGTGGGGGAGGGTGGGACCCTTAGATGGTGGGCCTCAGAGTTGACAGACTCAAGACTGGAATGGAAGCTTACCCTGAATTTTTACTTTGCGACTGTGGGTAAAACAGAGAGAATCTCCACTCGGGGCAGGAATAAAATGGCTTCCGTGTTCCTGTCCCAGTGCAGGTGAACACAGTGCACAAACTAGGTGTTTTAATCCCATCGCCTCCAGGGAGTTTCTGAGAAACAAGGATGATACTTCCTTGAAGTGAGATGTCAAGAAGCCACTGTGATAGCACTCTTTGCACTGGGGTCAAAGGGCCAGAGGCCACTCCCTTAAAGGGATGTTCTACTACTTACCTTAAGTGTAATCTGGGGAACTCCAAAGGAAGGCTACAATTTTTGGTGGTGGTGAAATTATAATGAAACTAGGGGTGGTTTGGATGAAAAGGCACCTGGGAGGGAAGTTGTTGGTCCTTGACGCAAATTCTAGAACCTCTGAGTAGCATCCAGCTGGGAGAGATTCCTCTACACTCAAATGACATATTTACAAATGGGGAAGTTTTACATAGTTTCAGTGTCTAACCAGTTTTGTTCGTTCCAAAGGTGCTGCGTATCGTATTTTCTGACATCTCATGAGATTAAAGAAAAAAATCCCAAAGAGTTGGTATTATGGTCTGGGGTCATAGTTATCGTAGTAATAAATGCCATGCTTGAAAGACCATTGTTGCAAGTGCTTTACAAACATCACGTATATTACAACAGCTCTACAAGATAGGGCTTATCAGACTCACTTTGCAGATGATGAACTTGCAATTTTCTCAAGTTCACAAGACTTGTGACAGAGCTGGGAATAGACCTTTGGTCTGAATTCGTCTAGAGGCCACACTGTTCCACTCTTCCCGGCCTGAGGGAGACCTAGTATCCTTTAATTCACTTGTCTCCTCACTACTTCAAACTGTATTTCAGGCAATTTAAAAAATAAAAAGCAAGCAAGCAAACAAAAAGCCCTGTAGCCAAAGGACTATAAACAGTCCTGATGAAGGAAGGTTAATACAAGAATAAACCGTAATTTGGGGATTGTCTGTGGGCTTCGTTTATCTAGAGTCCTCCTGCCCCTCGCGCCAGGGTTCCTTGAAAGCTCACTGCCCTGGTCCCAGCACGTGTGTTCAGCTCCAGCACTTTCCCACGTTAGAGCTCCTTTCTCCTGAGACTTCCCCAGTGTGCCCTCAAGTCCAACTCTGGAATCTGTTAATGGTGTGTTGAGACTGGCCTCTGAATAAATACACCAATGAGTGAGCTTACCTAGGAGGTCAATATCCAAAGCCTCCCTCATAAGTTGGAGATGAGGACCTGAATAGACATTTCTACAAAGAGGGTATACCAGTGGCCAAACAGTACATGAAAAGATGCTCAATATCATTAGTCACTAGGGAAACGTATACAAAAAAGACAGAGTGGGATACCATTTCACTAGGTTGGTTATAAAAATGGAAAATAACAAGTGTTTGCGAGGACATGAAGAAATTGGATCCCTCATACATTGCTGGTAAGAATGTCAAATGGTTCAGCCTCTTTGGAAAACAGTTTGGTAGGTCCTCAAATTTAAACCAAGAATTACCGTATGACCCAGCAATTCCATTCCTAGGTATATAACCAAAATAACTTAAAAACTGTATTCAAACAAATCTTTGTACCCAAATATTCAAAGAAGTATTCATAAAAGCCAAAAAATGCAAACAACCCAAAATTTCCATCACTGAATGAACGGACAAACAAAATGTGGTATATTCTTACAATGGAATATTATTCAGTCATGAAAAGGAATGAAGTACGGATAACTGAGAGACCATGAATGAACCTTAGAGACATTATGATAAATGATAAATGAAAGGAGTCAGAAACAAAAGGTCACATATTATATGACACCATTTACATGAATTGTCCAGGATAAGCAAATTCACAGAGACAGAAAGCAGATTGATGGTTGCCCGGGGCTAGGGAGAGGTATGAATGAGAAGGAACTTTTTGAAGGGTAAGAGATTATGTAAGCAGATAGGATAGGCGGTCCCTGGAGAAAGAGAACCAGGCATGGCTTTCTTGACATAAGAGAAGCCATTTTTGGCCTAAGCCATTTTGTGATCTAAGCCATTTTAAGATTATTTTGTGAACCTGGAAACAATGTTTGCCCTTCAACACACCTCCATAATAATGACCTTAAGGGAATAAAAGAATGCAGCGACAAAAGACTGTTATCAGACAGGAGTAGTAACAGAAACAAAGGTAATAAATCAGTTGTTAAGTCTCCCAGTCTTTTCAAGGGTAAATATATATATCAATGAGTTATATTTTTAATATTATATATAATACAATCAATAGATTGATTGATCCCACTATACACATAATATATATAACATATAGGTGTATGTATGTATGTAAAATCAACAGAATGATAGAATCAGATAGAATGAGAGAATTACCATTCTACAGCCCCTAATGGATTAGTGGATAAGGGTGAAGATCCTCACTACCTGTCAATACCACCAGGAAGCAGAAAACAGACACTATGTACCTCCTAATGGAAGCACACAGCTTGGTCTCAGGGGTGAACTTGCCAATAAACAAACTGGTAAATCAATAAGCCTTAATCTGAACAAGCTGTTTCCTACAATTATGGAGGATCCTTGATGCTGAGTTCCAGGTATATTGGGTTCATTATTTTATTCTCTGTAATGTTGTATATGATTGTTTTTATTATAAATATCATGCCTTTAAAGTTGAAAACCCAAGTAAAATGGAACAATTTTTAGCAAACTATAAATCACTAAAGTGAAAATGTAGTCCAAACCCAGAGCACCATCAAAATGTGCCAGGACAATCCAGGTTTGGAGCCCCCTCACACCAAATGATCAGGGAAAAACTAATCACCACCTTATTTGAATTCTTCCAAACCATACAAAAAGATAGAAAACGGATCAACCATTTTAATAGGGTAGCCCTCCTTGATACAAAGTCCAGATAAGAATGCCCCAAGAAAAGGATACTCACACATAACCATGTGATTAAATGAAGAAATGGGCTATGACTAAGGAACACAAAGATATCATATTAGAAAATACTGAAAGGGAAAGAATATTTGTCTCTACACTTCTATTCTCAAGCCTGTTGACACCAAATGTATGGGCTTTTTGTTTTGTTTTGTTTTGCTCACACAAACCAATTCTCTACCACCAGCTGAGTATCCTACAATTCAATTCAAGTCTGACAATACCTACCTGCAGTTAGCATCAGATCCCACAAGGTAAGGGCTCATTCCCACAAGATTGCCCTACACTTAATCCAAACCCAGGTCTCCCATAATTCTGACTGACTGGCTATAAATTGGGGGCTCCCACAACCCCCTCCCTGGGTTTGGTAATTTTCTAAAGTGGCTCAAAGAACTCAAGGCAACAGTGTACTTACTAGATTACTGGATTATTATAAAAGGATGTGACTCCCTAACAGCCAAACGGAAGAGATACTTAGAGTGAGGTGTGGGGAAGGGGTGTGGAGCTCTCATGCCCTCTCCAGCTGCATCACCCCCATAGCACCTACATGCGTTCGGCAAACTGGAAGCTCTCCAGACCATTTTGGTTAGGATTTGTATGCAGGCTTCATTACACAGGCATAATTAATTAAATCATTGGCCACTGTTAATTAAGTCAATCTCCAGCCCTTCTTCCCTCAGAGGGTAGGACTGAAAGTTCCTAGCCCCTGATCACATGGTGGGTCCCCCAGGCAGCCCCCCACCCTTAGGGGCTTTCCAAAAGTCACCTCATCAACATAAACTCAGGTGTGGTTGAAAGGGGCTTGTTACCAGTAACATGAAACACTCCTTTCACCTTTCTTGCTCTTTTCACTTAGGAAACCCCAACAGTTTTAGCAGCTCTGGGGACAAAGACCAAATATATATTTCTTAGTATAAATCACAATTTAATTATATGGGAAAGAAAGGGCCTTTGATAAAAATTTTACACCAGACCATGGTAATAACTTTTCACAAACTCACATCAGTAGGAAATTTCTCTTCTGTAAAATCTATACGTATTAAGCATACTTAAATATGGAATGTTATCAGAATTCCCAATAAAATAAGAAGCAAGACACGGATATATGGTACCACCTCTACTATTTGACAAGAATTTTCCTGCTCTGCCACGTGAACATCTTGGAAGTCATCACTCCCATCCTCACAATGACAAAAAGCTGAACAAACTGAAAATCAACAACTCTTCTTAGATCCATCAGAGAATTGAAGTAACAGGGAAAACCAATGCTTCAAAACTGAAGATGCAGGGAAATACAGGGAATCACAGCTCACTGGGAGCTGAAAGTCCTGGATCCAGGAAGGAGGAGAAAAATTTACATTGTACTTGATGCAACACTGGAAGCTATGTGTGACAAGCTTCAGAGCCCAAAACTCCTAGGAGCCTAGTCTTAGGGGAGCCCACACACTTCTGTGAGTTTTACCTTCTGGGGTCCTAACAGGTTCTCACCGTAAAGATCCAAGAAAAATATTCTCATGCTTCTGGCATGAGGGGGACATAAATCCTTTTGAAATACACCTAGGAAAAAGTAACCATTCTGAAACACAGGCCCAGATGTTTCTGTTCTGTGTACTTTCCTAAACCAACTACCTTGGATGAAGGAAAAATCCAAACTCTAGCCCCCTCCAAACTTCCTATGTCACATAACAGGGGGTATAAAAGCTGAGAAGCATTTGTGAAGGCAATAGCCCAGGGGCACAGAGCCACTAAAACACAGACAGCTAATCACAGGATTATAGAACACTTCCTGGACATCTTACCACGGCATCAACAAGGTTCCAATATAATACCAGAGGATTCCTGCTGAAAGAACTGCAAGGCTTAGACCACTTATGAAGGTGTTCCTAGGGAAAACCAAAGACAACAAGAACACTCAAGGAAATTGAAATCTCAGGCGCCTACAGTAAGAGCAAACAGTAAACACGACCTAACTCTTACGCTGATAAATACAAACTCTCATGCTAAAGGCCCTTTAAATCGGTTCCTATTATCCAATACATCAAGTCCAGCCTTCAACGAAAAATTATAAGATATGCTAAAAGGCAGAAAAACACAGTCTGATTAAACAAAGCAAGTAAATTAACCACACTCAGATATAGGAGATAATCTGGAATATCAGACTAGGATTTTAGAATACTTATGATTCATACGCTAGGCCTCTAATGGAAAAAGGGAACAACATGCAAGAATAGTAGGTAATGTACGTAGAGAGACGGAAACTGTAGGAAAGCATCAAAAGGAAATGTGAGAAATCAAAAACATCGAAACTGACATGAAGAATACCACTGATAGACTCACCGGTAGACTGCACATGGCCAAGGAAAGACTCAGTGAAATTAAAGATATACGTTGATAGAAACCCCTCAAACTAAAAAGCAAAGAGAAAACAAAATAATTTTTAAAAAGGAAAAGAGTAACCAAGGATTGTGGAACAATTACAAGAGATGTAACATATGCATAGTGGGAATAATCTGAGAAGAAACAGAAAAAGAAGCAGAATTTTCAAAGTAATAATGACTGAGAATTTCCCCAAATTAATGACAGACACTAAACCATAGATCTAGGAACCTCGGAGAACACCAAGCAGGATAAATAGAAAAAAAAATCTACACCTAGGCATATCATACTCAAACCACAGAAAACCAAACAGAAAGAGAATTCTTGAGACGAGCTAGAGGAAAAGAGAACTTACTATAGAGGATCAAGGGTAACAATTACCAAGATGTCTCTTCACAAACGATGCTATCAAGAAAAGGCTACAGTTAAATTTAGGCATTGAAATGAAAAAACCCAACAACAACAACAAAAACACTACCACCAACCTAGAATTCTGTAGCCAGGGGGAGAAAATCCTTCAACAATAATGAGAAATAAAGACTTTCTCTGACAGACAAAAAAACTGACAGAAATTTGTCACACAGATCTACTTTGCAAGAAATGTTAAAAGAAGTTCTTCTGGGAAAAGGAAAATGATACAGGTCAGAAGCTTTGGCTGACATAAAGAAAGGAAGAGAGTAACACAAGAAATAAATGAAGATTAAAAAAAGCTTTTTATTATTTTCAACTGCTCAAAAAAGATAACTATTTCTTCAAAATAATAATATAACAGCAATGCATCCAGTGATTATACATTATGGATAAGAGAAATAAATGGCAGAAATGGTATACTTGCACTGTTACGAGATACTTGCACTAACCGTGAAGCAGGATGGGGTTATTTGAAAGAGGACTTGAATACGTTGCAAATGTATAACGCAAACGCTACAGAAACCACTAGAAATTTTATAAATGTATAACTGATATGCGAAAGAGGAGAGAAAATGGAATAACATGAAATCTTGAATTACAACTAGAGAAGGCAGAAAGAGAGCACAAGATTAAAAAGGAAACAAAGAGTAAGCTCAAGGAGTAGAAAACAGTTACAAATATGGTCAATGTTAATCCAACTATATCAATAATCACTTTTAATGTGAATGGTCTAAATATACCAATTGAAAGGTAGAGATTGATAAAAAGAATGAAAACAAAGAAGATCTAACCCTATGCTGTTTACAAGAAACACACTTTGAATATAAAGACATGAAATTATTAAAAGTAAAGGGATGGATACAATAGCCAGGTCATGGAAGCAACCTAAATGCCCATCGACAGATGAATGGATAAAGCAGGTGTGGTACATATATACAATGGAGTATTACTCAGCCATAAATAGGAATGAAATTGGGTCATTTGTAGAGACGTGGATGGACCTAGAGACTATCATGCAGAGTGAAGTAAGCCAGAAAGAGAAAAACAACTATTGTATATTAATGCCTACATATGGAATCTAGAAAAATGGTACAGATGAACCGGTCTGCAAGGCAGAAATAGAGACACAGATGTAGAGAACAAACGTATGGACACCAAGGGGGGCAAAGCGGGGGTGGGATGAATGGGGAGATTGGGATAGACTTATATATACCAATATGTACAAAACAGATACCTAATAAGAACCTGCTGTGTAAAAAAATAAAATAAAATAAAATTCAAAACAAAAAAAGTAAAGGGATGGAGAAAACTCTACCATGCTAATATGAGTGAAAAAAAGAAAACAACTGCTCTAGCTATATTATTTCAGACAAAGCAGTATTCACAACAAGAAAGTCAGGAATAAAGATGGGCATTACTTAATGATTAAGTGGCCAATTCTCAAAGAAATCATGGCAACCCTTAATGTGTATGCACCAAAAAATTCTGTTAAGATACATGAGGCAAACACTGATGAGACACATCTACTCTTATATAGGAGATGTCAACACATCTCTTTTCATAATTGACAAATCCACTAGGCAGAAAATCAGTAAGGTGCAGTTGAACTGAAAAGCAACATCAATTAACTAGATCTAAATGACATGCATAGAATACTTCACAACAGCAGAAAGCACATTTTCAAGTCCACATGGAACATACACCAAGATAGATCACATTCTATGCCATAAAACACACATCATCAAACTTAAAAGAATATAAATGATACAAAGAATGATCTCATTCTGCAATGGAAATAAACTAGAAACTGATAACAAACAATAGCAAGAAAATCAAGGGTATTTGGAGATTAAACAATATACTTCGAAATAACACATGGGCCAAAGAGTAAATCTAATGAGAAATTTTAAAATATGTTTAACTAAATGAAAACAAAATTACAACTTATCAAAAGTTGTGCAATATAGCAAAACCAGTACTTAAAGGGACATGTATAGCATTGAATGTCTATACTAGAAAAATCTAAAATCAATAATTTAAGCTTCTACCTTAGTAAACTGGTGAAAGAAGAGGAAAAAAGCAGAGGAAAAAGAAATAATAAATCAAAACAGAAATCAATGACACTGAAGAAAGGTAAAAAATAGAGAAAAACAACAAAACCAGAAGCTGTCTCTTTGAACATATCCAAAAGAAAAAAAAGAAAAAACAAGATAACAGTCTAACCAGGCTACTCAAGGAAAATAAAAAGAGAGAAAACACCAATGAAATCACTAATAGCAGAAATGAAGGAAGGGCAATCACTACTGATTCCACGGATATTAAAAGGATAATAAATGAATATTATAAACAACTCTAGGCCTACAAATTTGAAAAGTTAAATCGACAAATTACTTGAAGATACAATTTCCCAAAACTATACAAGGATAAACAGATAATCAGAATAGGTCTGCATCTATTAAAGAAATTTAATCTATAATTAATAAGCTTCCAATAAAGACAGCACCAGGCCCAGATGATTTCACTGATGAATTCTAACAAAAATTTAAGGAAGACATGAAAACAATTCTCTACAATCTCTTCCAGAAAACAGAAGCAGAGGGGACACTTCCTAATTCATTCTATGAGGCCAACATCACTCTAATGTCAAAACCAGAAAAAGAAATTAAAAGAAAGGAGAATTGACCACCAACATCTCTCATGAACATAGATGCAAATTCCCCAACAAAATATAAGCAAAACAAATCTAACAATGTATAAAAGGAATTATATACCACAACTAAGTGGACTTTATTTCAGGTGTGCAACATTTGAAAATCAGTAATGCTAACTCATCATATCACTAGGCTAAAGAAAATAATCACATGATCATATCAAAAGAAGAAAAAAATTTTAATAAAATCCAATACCCATTCATCATAAAATTTCCCAGCAAACTAGAAGTAGACAGGCATTGGCTCAGCTTCATATACTGAATAGAACATCTAAAAAAAAAAGAAAAAAACAGGTAAAACATCCTACTTCATACTGAGAAGATAGATGCTCTCACACTAAGATCAGGAACGAGGCTAAGATATCCCTTCTCACCATGCCTATTCAACACTGGACTGGAAGTCCTAGCCAATGCAATAAGATAGGAGAAGGAAGCAAAAGATCTACAGATTTGAAAGGAAAAAATAAACCTGTTTTTGCTCACAGATGACCTAATTGTCTATGTAGGAAATCTCAAATAATCAACAACAAGAAAACTCCTGGTATCAGTAAGCCAAGGTTAATATTCAACAGTCAATTGTTTTCCAATAAACAAACTGAACTTGCAATTGAAAAACCTAATGCCATTTACATTACCACCAAAAAAAGATCGATTATAAATAATTCTTAGAAAAATATGTATAAGATTCATATGAGAAATACAAATGTCACTGAAAAAAATTAAAGAAAATCTAAATAAATAAACACTCCATGTTCATGGATAGGAGGATGCAAGATTATTGAGATGTCAGTTACTCCCAACTTGATTTATATACTCAATACAATTCTGCTCAAAACTGCAGCAAGGTATTTTGTAGATAGCAACAAACAATCTAAAGTTTATATAAAAAATGAAAAGATCCATAATAACCAACTTAAATCAATACCGAAGAAGATAAAAGTCAGAGAACTGATATTACTGGATTTCAAAACAGACTTTAAAGCTACAATAAGCAAAACCACATACTATTAGCAAAAGAAGAGACAAATAGACCAAGGCACAGAATAGAAAACCTAGAAACAGACCCCTCATACAGTCAACTGATCTTTAACAAAGGAGCAAAGGCAATTCAATAGAGAAAGGAGTCTTTTAACTCACAGTGCTGGGACAACTAGACATCCACATACAACAAAAAAGAATGCTGATACAGACTTTACATGTTGCAAAACAATTAACTCAAAATGGATCACAGACCTAAATGGAAAACTCAAAATTAAAAAAATCCAGGGACTCCCCTCACAGTCCAGTGGTTAAGACTGCACTTCCACTGCAGGGGGCATGGGTTTCATCCCTGGTCAGGGAACTAAGATCCTGCCTGCCATGAGGAGTGGGAAAATAAACAAACAAAAAAAAGCAAGCAAAACAGAAGGTAATATAGGAGAAAGTCTTGGGTTTGGCAACGAGATTTTAGACACAACACCAAAAGCACAATCCATGAAAGAGAAAAATGATAAGCTGAACTTCATTAAAATTAAAAACTTCTACTCTGTAAAAGGTACTATTAAGAGAATGAAAAGACAAGCCACAGACTGGGAAAAAAATAATTGTAAGACACATATCTGATAATAAACATGAATCAAAAATATACAATGAACTCTTAAAAAACTCCACAATAAGAGAACAAAAAAGTCAATTTAACAGTGGTTAAAAGAGATGAACAGACGCCTCACCAAAAATATACACAGATGGGAAGTAGCATACGAAAAGATGATCAACATCACGGGTCTTCACGGAATTTGGGATTAAAATAACAATGAGATACCTATCAATATGGCTAAAACAAAAACAAACACCAGACAATACCAAATGCTGGCAAGGATGGGGACCAATAGCAACTCTCATTCAGTGCTAAAGGGAATGCAAAGTGATAGAGACACACTGGAAACTGTCTGGAAGTTTCTTTTAAGCTAAACATAATCTTATCACATGATCTAGCAATTAAACGCCTAGGTATTTACTCAAAAGAGTTGAAAACTTATGTCCATCCAAAAGCCTTCAAACAAATGTTAATAGTACACTAATTCATAGCTGCCAGAAACTGAAATCAACCAAGATGACCTTCAGCACATGAATGGGTACACAAACTGTGGTAGTCCACGTGATGGAATGCTATTCAGCCATGAAAAGAAATGACTTTCAAACCACAAACAGATATAGAGAAACTTAAATGTATATTGATTAGCAAAAGGAACTAGTTTAAAAAGCCTACATATTGAGTTATTTGTAGTGAGGTGGATGGACCTAGAGTCTGTCATACAGAGTGAAGTAAGTCAGAAAGAGGAAAACAAATACCGTATGCTAACACATACATATGGAATCTAAGAAAAAAAAATGGTCATGGAGAACCTAGGGGCAAGATGGGAATAAAGATGCAGACCTACTAGAGAATGGACCTGAGGATATGGGGAGGGGGAAGGGTAAGCTGGGACAAGGTGAGAGAGTGGCATGGACATATATACACTACCAAATGTAAAACAGAGAGCTAGTGGGAAGCAGCCGCATAGCACAGAGAGATCAGCTCGGTGCTTTGTGACCACCTAGAGGTGTGGAATAGGGAGGGTGGGAGGGAGGGAGACGCAAGAGGGAAGAGATATGGGGATATATGTATAACTGATTCACTTTGTTATAAAACAGAAACTAACACACCATTGTAAAGCAATTATACTCCAATAAAGATATTAAAAAATAAATAAATAAAAAGCCTACATACTGTAGGATTCCGTCAATATTATATTCTGGAAAAGGCAAAACTCTAGAGAGAGCAAAAAGTTCAGAGTTGTCAGGGGCTCAGAGTGAGGTTTTGAGGGATGGACAGGTGGAGCACGGGAGATTTTTAGGGCAGTGAAACTCTTCTGCATGATGCTCTGTTGGTGAGTAGATGACGTCATGCCTTTGTCAACCACTATAGAAGTGTAAAGCACAAAAAGTGAAGTGTGTTATAAACAGTTGGCAATAGTCAATAATAATGTATCACTATGAGTTGATCAATTATAACAAATGAACTTCCATCCATTGAAACAACACAAAATGTTAATAATAGGAGAATCTAACTGGAAGAAGTGAGTGGCTGTATGGAAACTCTTTGCACTATCTGCTTAATTTTCTGTAGTCTGAATCTGTTCTTTAAAAAAGTCTATTGATTTAAAAACTAGAAAAAAATCTGGACAAGAACACATAGCCAGTACAGAGCTATACACAACAATACCAAATAAATAAGAGTCATGAGTGACGAAAAGCAAAAGATAGCAATGCTAATAATTTGATCCTCTAATTAAAACTCTAAGGGAATCGGCACAGAAAATAGTCAAACATATAAGGAACTTCAGAAACCTGGTGGAAAAAAGATCACTACAGCGAAATCAAGAGACTGGCCGGAAACAGTATCAACAATTCCTTAGATCATGTTGATAGAAAATACATCAGGAGCTTCAAGATGGCAAAAGAGTAAGACACAGAGATCACCTTCGTCCCGCAAATACATCAGAAATACAACTACACGTGGAACAACTCCTACAGAACATTTACTACTGAACGCCGGCAGAAGACCTCAGACCTCCCAAAAGGCAAGAAACTCCCCCACGTACCTGGGTAGGGCAAAAGAAGAAAGAAAAAACAGAGACCAAAGAATGGGGACGGCAACTGCACCAGTGGGAGGGAGCTGTGAAGGAGGAAAGGTTTCCACACACTAGGAAGCCCCTTCGCGGGCGGACACCGTGGGTGGCGGAGGGTGGAAGCTTCGGAGCCACGGAGGAGAGTGCAGCCACAGGGGTGCGGAGGGCAAGGCTCAGAGATTCCCGCACAGAGGATCGGTGCCGACCAGCACTCACCAGCCCGAGAGGCTTGTCTCCTCGCCCGCCGGGGCAGGTGGGGGTTGGGAGCTGAGGCTCGGGCTTCAGGGCTTCGGAGGTCGGATCCCAGGGAGAGGACTGGGGTTGGCTGGGTAAACACAGCCTGAAGGGGGATAGTGCGCCACAGCTAGCCGGGATGGAGTCCGGGAAAAAGTCTGGAGCTGCCGAAGAGACAAGAGACTTTTTCTCCTCTTTGTTTCCTGGTGTGTGAAGAGAGGGGATTCAGAGTGCCACTTAAAGGAGCTCCAAGGAGGGGGGCGAGGTGCGGCTGTCAAGGCGAACCCCAGAGACGGGCATGAGATGCTAAGGCCGCTGCTGCCGCCATCAAGAAGCCTGTGTGCGAGCACAGGTCACGCTCCACACCTCCCCCCTCCCGGGAGCCTGTGCAGCCCGCCACTGCCAGGGTCCCGTGATATAGGGACAATTTACCCGGGGGAACGCACGGCACGCCTCAGGCTGGTGCAACGTCACGCTGGCCTCCGCAGCCTCGCCCCACAATCCGTACCCCTCCCTCCCATCGGCCTGAGTGAGCCAGAGCCCCCGAATCAGCTGCTCCTTTCACCCCGTCCTCTCTGAGCGAAGAACAGATGCCCTCAGGCGACCTACACGCAGAGGGGGGTCCAAATCCAAAGCTGAACCCTGGGAGCTGTGCGAACAAAGAAGAGAAAGGGAAATCTCTCCCAGGAGCCTCAGGAGCAGCAGATTAAATCTCCACAATCAGCTTGATGTACCCTGCATCAGTGGAATACATGAATAGACAACGAATCATCCCAAATTGAGGAGGTGGACATTGGGAGCAACGATATATAAATATATGTTTTCTCTTTCTCTCTTTTTTGTAAGTGTGAATGTGTATGCTTCTGTGTATGATTTTGTTTGTAGAGCTTTGCTTTTACCGTTTGTCCTGGGGTTCTGTCTGTTCGCCTTTTTTTTTTTACTTAAAACATTTTTTTCTTAATCATTATTTTTTATTTTAATAACTTTATTTTAATTTATTTTATCTTCTTCTTTCTTTCTTTCTTTTTTTTCTCCCTTTTATCCTGAGCCGAGTGGAGGACAGGCTCGTGGTGCTCCAGCCAGGCATCATGGCTGTGCCACTGAAGTGAGAGAGCCAAGTTCAGGACACTGGTCCACAAGAGACCTCCGAGCTCCACGTTATATCAAACGGCAAAAATCTCCCAGAGACCTCCATCTCAATGCCAAGACCCAGCTCCACTCAATGACCAGCAAGCTACAGTGCTGGACACCCCATGCCAAACAACTAGCAAGACAGGAACACAACCCCAACCATTAGCACAAACGCTGCCGAAAATTATAATAAGGCCACAGACACCCCAAAACACACCACCAGACGTGGACCTGCCCACAAGAAAGATAAGCCTCATCCACCAGAACACAGGCACTAGTCCCCTCCACCAGGAAGCCTCATCCACCAGAACACAGGCACTAGTCCCCTGCACCAGGAAGCCTACACAACCCACTGAATCAACCTTAGCCACTGCGGACAGACACCAAAAACAACGGGAACTACGAACCTGCAGCCTGCGAAAAGGAGACCCCAAACACAGTAAATTAAGCAAAATGAGAAGACAGAGAAACACACAGCAGATGAAGGAGCAAGATAAAAACCCACCAGGCCTAACAAATGAGGAGGAAATAGGCAGTCTACCTGAAAAAGAATTCAGAACAATGATAGTAAAGATAATCCAAAAGCTTGGAAACAGAATGGAGAAAATACAAGAAACATTTAACAAGGACTTGGAAGAACTAAAGAGTAAACAAACAGTGATGAACAACACAATAAATGAAATTAAAAATTCTCTAGAAGGGATCAATAGAAGAATAACTGAGGCAGAAAAACGGATAAGTGACCTGGAAGATAAAATAGCAGAAATAACTACTGCAGAGCCGAATAAAGAAAAAAGAATGAAAAGAATTGAGGACAGTCTCAGAGATCTCTGGGACAACATTAAACACACCAACATTTGAATAATAGGGGTCCCAGAAGAAGAAGAGGACAAGAAAGGGACTGAGAAAATATTTCAAGAGATTATAATTGAAAACTTCCCTAATATGGGAAGGGAAATAGTTAATCAAGTCCAGGAAGCACAGAGAGCCCCATACAGGATAAATCCAAGGAGAAACATGCCAAGACACATACTAACCAAGCTATCAAAAATTAAATACAAAGAACAAATACTAAAAGCAGCAAGAGAAAAACAACAAATAACACCTAAGGGAATCCCCAGAAGGTTAAGAGCTGATCTTTCAGCAGAAACTCTGCAAGCCAGAATGGAGTGGCAGGACATATTTAAAGTGATGAAGGAGAAAAACCTACAACCAAGATTACTCTACCCAGCAAGGATCTCATTCAGATTTGATGGAGAAATTAAAACCTTTACAGACAAGCAAAAGCTAAGAGAATTCAGCACCACCAAACCAGCTTTACAACAAATGCTAAAGGAACTACCCTACGCAGGAAACACAAGAGAAGGAAAAGGCCTGCAATAATAAACCCAAAACAATTAAGAAAATGGTAATAGGAACATACATATCAATAATAACCTTAAATGTAAATGGACTAAATGCTCCAACCAGAAGACATAGATTGGCTGAATGGATACAGACACAAGACCCATATGTATGCTGTCTACAAGAGACCCACTTCAGACCTAGGGACACATACAAACTGAAAGTTAGGGGATGGAAAAAGATATTCCATGCAAATGCAAACCAAAAAAAAACCATAGTAGCAATTCTCATATCCGACACAATGGACTTTAAAACAAAGACTATTAGAACAGACAAAGAAGGACACTACATAGTGATCAAGGGATCAATCCAAGAAGAAGCTATAACAACTGTAAATATTTATGCACTCCAACATAGGAGCACCTCAATACGTAAGGCAAATACTAACAGCCATAAAAGGGGAAAGTGACAGTAACACGATCATAGTAGGGGACGTTAACACCCCACTTTCACCAATGGACAGATCATCCAAAATGAAAATAAATAAGGAAACACAAGCTTTAAATGACACATTAAACAAGATGGACTTATTGATATTGATAGGACATTCCATCCAAAAACAACAGAATACACATTCTTCTCAAGTGCTCGTGGAACATTCTCCAGGATACATCATATCTTGGGTCACGAATCAAGCGTTGGTAAATTTAAGAAACTTGAACTCCTATCAAGTATATTTTCCCGACCACAACGCTATGAGACTAGATATCAATTACAGGAAAAAATCTGTAAGAAATACAAACACATGGAGGCTAAACAACACACTACTTAATAACCAAGAGATCACTGAAGAAATCAAAGAGGAAATGAAAAAATACCTAGACACAAATGACAATGAAACACGATGACCCAAAACCTATGGGATGCAGCAAAAGCAGTTCTAAGAGGGAAGTTTGCAGCAATACAATCCTACCTCAAGAAACAAGAGAAATCTCAAATAAACAACCTAACCTTACACCTAAAGCAATCAGAGAAAGAAAACAAAAAAAAGCCCAAAGTTAGCAGAAGGAAAGAAATATTAAAGATCATATCAGAAATAAATGAAAAAGAAATGAAAGAAATGATAGCAGACATCAATAAAATTAAAAGCTGGTTCTTCGAAAAGATAAACAAAATTTTTTTTTAATTATTTAACTAATTCTTTTTTATTTTATTTTATTTTTTAACATTTTTATTGCGGTATAATTGCTTTACAATGGTGTGTTAGTTTCTGCTTTATAACAAAGTGAATCAGTTATACATATACATATGTCCCCATATCTCTTCCCTCTTGCGTCTCCCTCCCTCCCACCCTCCCTATCCCACCCCTCCAGGCTGTCACAAAGCACCGAGCCAATATCCCTGTGCCATGCGGCTGCTTCCCACTAGCTATCTACCTTACTACATTTGTTAGTGTGTATATGTCCATGACTCTCTCTCGCCCCGTCACAGGCTCACCCCTCCCCCTCCCCCTAACCTCAAGTCCGTTCTCTAGGAGGTCTGCGTCTTTATTCCTGCCTTACCCCTAGGTTCTTCATGACATTTTTTTTTTCTTAAATTCCATATATATGTGTTAGCATACGGTATTTGTCTTTTTCTTTCTGACTTACTTCACTGTGTATGACAGACTCTAGGTCTATCGATAAACAAAATTGATAAACCATTAGCCAGACTTATCAAGAAAAAAAGCGAGAAAACTCAAATCAATAGAATTAGAAATGAAAAAGGGGAAGTAACAACTGACACTGCAGAAATACCAAGGATCATGAGAGATTACTACAAGGAACTCTATGCCAATAAAATGGACAAACTGGAAGAAATGGACAAATTCTTAGAAATGCACAACCTTGCGAGACAGAACCAGGAAGAAATACAAAATATGAACAGACCAATCACAAGCACTAAAATTGAAACTGTGATTAAAAATCTTCCAACAAACAAAAGCCCAGGACCAGATGGCTTCACAGGCGAATTCTATCAAACATTTAGAGAAGCGCTAACACCTATCCTTCTCAAACTCTTCCAAAATATAGCAGAGGGAGGAACACTCCCAAACTCATTCTACGAGGCCACCATCACTCTGATACCAAAACCAGACAAAGATGTCACAAAGAAAGAAAACTGCAGCCCAATACCACTGATGCACATAGATGCAAATCTCCTCAACAAAATACTAGCAAACAGAGTCCAGCAGCACATTACAAGGATCATACACCATGGTCCAGTGGGGTTTATCCCAGGAATGCAAGGATTCTTCAACAGATGGAAATCGATCAACATGATACACCATATTAACAAATGGAAGGAGAAAAACCAGATGATCATCTCAATAGATGCAGAGAAAGCTTTCGACAAAATTCAACACCCATTTATGATAAAAACCCTCCAGAAAGTAGACATAGATGGAAATTTCCTCAACATAATATAGGCCATATATGACATACCCACAGCCAACATCATCCTCAATGGTAAAAAACTGAAATCATTTCCACTAAGATCAGGAACAAGACAAGGTTGTCCACTCGCACCACTATTATTCAACACAGTATTGGAAGTTTTAACCACAGCAGCATTCAGAGGAGAAAAAGAAATAAAAGCAATCCAAATTGGAAAAGAAGAAGTAAAGCTGTCACTGTTTGCAGATGACATGATACTCTACATAGAGAATCTTACAGATGCTACCAGAAAACTACTAGAGCTAATCAATGAATTTGGTAAAGTAGCAGGATACAAAATTAATGCACAGAAATCTCTTGCATTCCTATACACTAATGATGAAAAATCTGAAAGTGAAGTTAAGAAAACACCCCCATTCACCATTGCAACAAAAAGAATAAAATATCTAAGAATAAACGTACCTAAGGAGACAAAAGACCTGTATGCAGAAAATTATAAGACACTGATGAAAGAAATTAAAGATGATACAAGTAGATGGAGAGATATACCATGTTCTTCAATCGGAAGAACCAACATTGTGAAAATCACTCTACTACCCAAAGCAATCTACAGATTCAATGCAATCCCTATCAAACTACCACTGGCATTTTTCACAGAACTAGAACAAAAAATTTTACAATTTGTATGGAAACACAAAAGACCCCGAATAGCCAAAGCAATCTTGAGAAAGAAAAACGGAGCTGGAAGAATCAGGCTCCCTGACTTTGCACTATACAACAAAGCTACAGTGATCAAGACAGTATGGTACTGGCAGAGAAACACAAATATAGATCAATGAAACAGGATAGAAAGTCCAGAGATAAACCCACGCACATACGGTCACCTTATCTTTGATAAAGGAGGCAAGAATATACAGTGGAGAAAAGACAGCCTCTTCAATAAGTAGTGCTGGGAAAACTGGACAGCTACATGTAAAAGAATGAAATCAGAACACTCCCTAACACCACACACAAAAATAAACTCAAAATGGATTGAAGACCTAAACGTAAGGCCAGACACCATCAACCTTTTAGAGGAAAACATAGGCAGAACACTCTGTGACATAAATGAAAGCAAGATCCTTTTTCACCCACCTCCTAGAGAAATGGAAATAAAAACAAAAATAAACAAATGGGACCCATTGAAACTTAAAAGCTTTTGCATAGCAAAGGAAACCATAAGTAAGACGAAAAGACTACCCTCAGAATGAGAGAAAATATTTGCAAATGAAGCAACTGACAAAGGATTAATGTCCAAAACATACAAGCAACTCATGCAGCTCAATATGAAAAAGATAAACAACCCAATCCAAACATGGGCAGAAGACCTAAATAGACATTTCTCCAAAGAAGACATACAGATTGCCAACAGACACTTGAAAGAATGCTCAACATCATTAATCATTAGAGAAATGCAAATCAAAACTACAATGAGATGTCATCTCACACTGGTCAGAATGGCCATCATCAAATAATCTACAAACAGTAAATGCTGGAGAGGGTGTGGAGAAAAGGGAACCCTCTTGCACTGTTGGTGGGAATGTAGATTGATATAGTCACTATGGAGAACAGTATGGAGGTTCCTTAAAAAACTACAAATAGAACTACCATATGACCCAGCAATCCCACTACTGGGCAAATACCCTGAGAAAACCATAATTCAAGAAGAGGCATGTATCAAAATGTTCATTGAGGCTCTATTTACAATAGCCAGGACATGGAAGCAACCTAAGTGCCCATCAACAGATGAATGGATAAAGAGGATGTGGCACATATATACAATGGAATATTACTCATCAATAAAAAGAAACGAAACTGAGGTATTTGTAGCGAGGTGGATGGACCTAGAGACTGTCATACAGAGTGAAGTAAGTCAGAAAGAGAAAAACAAATACCGTATGCTAACACATATAGATGGAATCTAAAAAAAATAATAAATGGTCATGAAGAACCTAGGGGCAACATGGGAATAAAAATGCAGACCTACTAGAGAATGGACATGAGGATATGGGGAGGGGCAAGGGTAAGCTGGGACAAAGTGAGAGAGTGGCATGGACATATATACACTACCAAACGTAAGACAGATAGCTAGTGGGAAGCAGCCGCATAGCACAGGGAGATCAGCTCGGTGCTTTGTGACCACCTAGAGTGGTGGGATAGGGAGGGTGGGAGGGAGGGAGATGCAAGAGGGAAGAGATATGGGGATATATGTATATGTATAACTGATTCACTTTGTTATAAAGCAGAAACTAACACACCATTGTAAAGCAATTATACTCCAATAAAGATGTTAAAAAAAAATCAAAAAAAAGAAAATACACCATAGACAAAAGCAACAATATAAAAACATACCTAGAAAGAAACCATACAAATATGTATATAATCTACATGGAGGCAACAATAAGAATTTCCTGATTGACTTAGGAAAAAGAAGTCTCAACCAGAATAGTATATTATGTGTATTCATCAGGCACAGACATTGTAACAGTATCAATTTTCCTTCATTTATTTACAGATTTAGTACCTTATCCATAGCAGCTGATGACAATCAAACATGGGCTACTGTTTCCTGAACCCAAAATCAACCACGGAAAAATTAGAGAAGGAATAAAGAAAAAACATTAACAAGAAAATTTTAAAAAACTAAATAATCCCTGAGGGACAATAAGTCTCCATGAACTAGAACCTGAGTGTGGGCAGGAAGGGGGATGCCCTGAATTCGAGACAGGTCTATAGCCTGCAAGAGAGGCAGATGACAGGATTGATTAGAGAAAAGCCTATAACGTTGAGCCCTTGATTCTTCCACTGTGCTCTGGGACCATGAATCTCTACTGCTTCACTGAAGGAATCTGAGGCAGCATTTCAGAGCCCACATGCCAGGAGCATGGGACACCAAAGATTGGGCTGGATGTGGCAGTATGGTCCACAGGCTGTGAAATAACCATCTGAAACTTTCTTAGTGCATGACAATTGGCCTTTTTAAGTGATCATCTTAATAGACCATCGCACACGGACTAAAAGAGAAAAGCAAGTAACACAGTAGTTGTACAAAAGGACAGAAATTCATTTCTGAACTTTTGGGCAATGCCCCTGCTGTCAACAAAGAGAGACCACAGTGGGAACTGTCAGGCTAAGGCGCCCCTTCACTAACTCCTCTGGGATTCTGTGGGGCATGGCTGGGGACAGGGATGGATTCATACCAGAGAAGGAAGGAATCGCAGGCCCCGCCAGCAGTCAATGTGAGGACCTTGAGTGAGACCTGACGGGCTCCAAACCACAGAAGAGACTCTCGCCTCCTTTCCCCTCAGCTCATCTTACCTGCAGCAGCCATCTCTGGGAGGCTCCAGGCAGAAGAGTCCAGATGAGATGTGCCTGCACTTCACACCAGCAGTCTCAGGGAGCTGATGTCTTTGATGTGAGGCCTTGGCCTCAGGTCAGCAGACGGGAGGTAGCCCAGCACCTACAGGGAGTCAAGAGAAGACACTGAGAGAGGATTGAGAGCAGCATCCACCACAGAAGAAGGGGCCCCAAAGAGCCCTCACTGTCAGTCTCGGGGGACCCAGGCATGGCTGTGAGGCTCAAGGCCCCAGATACTTCCGGCTGGAGGCGCCGACAGAAATGAGAGCCAAGCTGTGACGCCTGCTGACTCAGCTCAGCAGACGGAAATGTCCCAGGACCCGCCAAGAGTCAATGAAAGGCCCTCGTGCCAGGCCTGCGGGAAGCTCCCCCAGAAACACCCCCCCCACCTCCGTCCCGCCCTGTCCCGCCCTGCCCCGGCCCCGCCCCGCCCCTGCTGGCCTCCTGGACCCCAGATGCGCATGACCGGATGTGACGTCCTCCTAACCGCGCTGTGAGGACGCGCCATTTTTGAGATCTGCCGACCAGCGAGGGTAAGCCGCGGGAGGAGTGCCAGGTCTCGTCAGGTGTCAAGGTGTGAGGTGACCCCAGTTAGAAGTGCAGGGACACGCCCCCGACACCCCCAATCCGCATTCCCTCCAAAAAGAGGCGGCCACACAGGCCCCGCCCACCCCGCCCCTGCTCTCGGCCCCAGAGGCTCGGGCCTGGCTGTTAGGCCCAAAGTCCATCCGCTTCCCCAGCGGGGTCTCGGGCAAGGAAGGCCTCGCTCTGAGGCTGGTGGACCCTGGCTCAGCTCAGTACAGGGAGCGCCCCAGGCCCTGTGGCGTGAAGGACGGGACCCTCGTGGGGACCGCGGGGCTCCACACCCCAGAATGGCGGCCACGCGGACCCCGCCCCTGACGTCGGCCCGGGAGCCTCCGGGCAGGTCTAAAGACTGAGGGGCTCCCTCAGTGCGAACGCGGACGGACGGACAGACGCGGGAGGCCCAGGGAGGAGGGGGCCTTGTCCTGAGGGGCTGGCCGCAGGTCAGCAGAGGGAGGCTTTCCAGGGCACGGGAGGAGTCAGGGCGAGGACCGTCCTCCCCGTCGCAAGGGCACCTCAGAACCCCTCCCCTGTTGTCAGCCGCTTCCTTCTGGCCACACACGGAGGAGGGAGGGCTGCTGTCTGAGAGGGGAGGTGCAGGCCAGCAGAAGGCGCGTCCCTAAGCACTCCCAAGAGTCAGCCCAAGCCCTTGAGTGAGGGCCAGTGGGGCCGCCAGCCACAGGGCCTCGCCCTGTCTGCCGCACGCTGCAGGCCTGGTAAAACTCTGCCACGTGCGGCCGCGTGGTCACCCTCACCGCCTCCGAATGGGACGCAAGGAGGTGTCGGCACTGGTGCGAGCAGATGGCCCTCGGGGCAAGAGAGGAGCTCCAGGCTGCACCGGCCGTCCAGGGAGGACCCCGAGTGAGGACTGAGGGAGTCACCCACCCCGAAGAGAAGGGACAAGAGAGATTGTGGCCCGTCCCCTCCTGTCAACCCTTAGACTCCCAAGAAAGGACTGTCAGGCTGAGACTGCCCGTACTTTCCTCTGCCAGGTTCAGGCTGAGACCGCCCGTAATTTCCTCTGCCAGGTCCGAGGGAGGTTAGAGCTTTGTTCTGAAGGGGCAGCCACCAGGCAGCAGAAGGGAGGGTCCCAGGACCCTTCGGTGGTGGGCTGAACGCTCCCTCCTTTCCTCCTCCTGGGTGTCGTGGAAGATGGTGGTGTGAACTTCAGAGCAGCAGAGGGGAGGGGGTGGGGGTGGGGGTCTTGGCAACAACTGTCATCCTGACTCTGAATGGGAACCGTGGGGACCTACCTCCCCTGCCAGCCCCCACTGTCACCCCCGTACCGCCCAGGCAAGGCTGGCTGGCTGTGGCCCAAGGCTCACTCTACCGTCCTCCACAGGGGTCTCAGGGGACAGGCTGAGCAGGAGAACAGGAGCCCTGTGGGTCCTCGAGCAGTGCCCTCAAGAACCCTGCAGAGGCGGCCTTGGTTAAAGCCAGGGAGGAATCTCCCCGCTGAAGGTGCTCACAGCAGCTCCTTGTCCCTCCCCCAGGTGCCCTCGTTGCCTGCCTTCCTGCGCACACTCCCGCCTGCTGGCCCTGACCTGTGTCATCATGCCTCGGCGCCGGAGGAACAAGCGCCATGGCCGCAAGGAACGCCACCAGGCCCGGGGGGAGACTCAGAGTCTCAAGGGTGCCCAGGCCACTGAGGAGGCGGCGGCGGCGGCGGCGGCGGCAGAAGAGATACAAGAGTCGCCGTCTTCCCCCGCTTCTGTTTCTCGGGATACTTCCCCGAGCTCCCCTGCTGCTGACACTCACCAGGAGCCTCAGGGAGCCCCAACCACTACCTCTCGTGATGAAGGGGTTTCATGCCCAGGATCTGAAGAGGGTGCCCAGAGCCAAGATGAGAAAAGTGCAGGTACCTCCCAGGCAGCACCTTCCATTCGCAGCAGTCGCAGAGATCCTCTGAGAAGGAAGTCCACAATGTTCGTGGAGATCCTGCTGGAGAAGTACATAACGAAGGAGCCCATACCGCAGGCAGCACTGCTGAAGACTCTCAACAAGAAGTACAAGAAGCGCTTCCCTCAGATCCTCAGCAGAGCCTCTAATATCATGGAGGCTGTCTTTGGCCTCGAGCTGAAGGAAGTCGACCCCAGCAGTCACTCCTACACCCTCATCAGGAAGATGGTCCTCCCCAGCGACGCAAGTCCGAGTGATGAGTTCAAGATGCCCACGTCCGGCCTCCTGATGACTGTCCTGGGCGCGATCTTCATGAAGGGCAACTGTGCCACCGAAGAGGAGCTCTGGAAATTCCTCAATGCGTTGGGTTTGTATGCTGGGAGGAGGCACTTGATCTTCGGGGATCCCGGGAGGCTCATCAGCAAAGATTTCGTGCAGCAAAAGTACCTGACATACCGCCAGGTGCCCAACAGCCATCCTCCACGCTATGAGTTCCTGTGGGGCCCGAGAGCCCACGCTGAAACCAGCAAGATGAAAGTGCTGGAGATTTTGGCCAAGATCATCGGTACCGTCCCCAGTGCCTTACCAGATCTCTATGAGGAGGCTCTGAAAGATGCGGAAGAGAGAGCAAGAGTGAGAGCCGCGGCCAGGGCTGCAGCTGTTGCTGAGGGCAGAGCCCCTTCCAAGGCCAAGGATCGCAGCTCCTCCCACATGTAGCGAGGGAGGCCGCGGGCAGTTAGTTCACTTTGTTTTGGAAGAAAGCAGTCAGGCTCCTAAATAGTGCAGAGTAGTAGGGATGGAGGGAACAAAGTATAGATCTTATTTATCTTCCTGTTTTAAACTAGTAACTTCTATATATTATTGATTGATTTAGGTTTTTTCAAAATTTTTTTCTTGTAATAGATAGTGTGTTTTCTTAAGAATAAGAATTCGTGAATGACATTGCTTGCATATTTATTGCTGTTTAAAGAGTTCTAAAGTTACAGTTTTGGTATATGTAACAGAAAAACGAACCATCTATATTTTCTGTATGATCCAGAAGTAGAAAACATGGCACTGCAATAGAGATTTTCATGGAAATGTGAAAGGCGACCACAGAAAATATTTAGAAACAAAAAATGGAGAAAACAGAGAGTAAAAGCCATTTAACTCATGGTTTGCCTTACTTCGTTTAAACTTTCTTTTGGTAGAAATAAAAGATACTTTGATTTACCTCATTTGTGAGTATTTGTTTCTTTTGCCCTAGTGCACTGCATATTCTCTGCTACCTACTGGATTAAAAATAAACTCTGATGGGAGGGTGGCACTTCGGGGTTCATAATAATCATATCATAACTGCCATTCATCAAAAACCCAATATTGCTTAATGAGTATGCCACTGCTTTACATGTAGTACATAACATTCCAACATTCACGCAGGATAGGATTTAGCAGACTCCCTTTACAGGTGAATAACTTGCAGATGTCTCAAGTTCACAAGACTGATTAAGTGACCTTGCTGGGTCTAGTCCCCTGGTCTGGAATAGTCTAGAGCCTACACTCTTCCACTCCTCCCAGCCTAAGCCAGACCTTACGTCTTTTAATTCATTTTTCTTCTCACCACTCCAAAATGTATCTCATGGGATAAAAGGGGCCCTGTTCCCAAAGCACTGTTTTGGAATACAGTAACAGTAACGCTGAATAAGTGAATGGTATGAATAAAAAAAAAATTTTTGGTGACAATGGGGTCTTCTACATATGCAATGTCAGATACCCTGAAAAGATCAGCATCTCCTCATTTACTCTTCAAGTTTCTCAGGGACATAAAAGTCTTGGTTTAAGAGCTGTGTCCTCAGGTCAGGGGAGGGAGGAGTCCCAGCCTCTGATAGTTACTCAAGGTGAGGACCTTAGAACAGAAGGGGGCCCCACAAAGTCTACCCTGCTTTCTCCCTTGTGTGGCCATGCGCAGAGCTGCCTGTCTGAAGGTACCCCTTCTTTTCCTCCGGGGCAAGGGTGGAGAGGTTCTCAGGGAGGTGAGTTCCTTGGTCTTGTGGCAGCATCTCCAATTCTGCCCAAGTAGGAGATCCTAACAGGCCTTAATTTGCTTCAGGGTGAGGACACTGGGTGCCGATGAGTGGACTCCCCATAACAAAGGGGACCACACAGAGGCCCCCGACAGGAGTAGCCAGGGAATAGGTCTCTTATCTCCCCTTCTGGTGTCTCAGGAAGGTGAAAGCCTTGGCCTGAGGCTGGCAGACAGACAGTAGGGAGGGTGGAGTCCCATATGCTACCTGAAGTCAAGGTAAGAAACCTGAGTTAGGACTGAGGGGCCACTGACTCCAGAAGAGTGGGGCCTTGTAAAGTCCTGCTCCTCAGAAGACCCCAACAGCTTTGGACAGATCTGGTTCATCCTGACTTCCAATTCAGAATTCCCAAGAAGGTAATGCCTTTGTGCTGAGGAGCACAGCTTCAGGGGAGTGGAGGGTGGAGTCCTGGGTCTGGTCAGGCATCACGATGAGGACCCTGAATGAGGAGCAAGAGGACCACTCACTCCAGAACAGAGGAGAATGCAGAGTCCCGCCCCTGAGGTCAGCCCCAGGAGGCCCAGGACAAAGCTTTCTGGCTGACCTGCCCCCTCTTTCCACTGGGGGTGGTCTCGGGGAGGCGAGGACCTTGGTCTATGGGGAACAGCCTCACTCAGTAGAGACTGGAAATCTAGTGACTCTAAATGAGGATAAAGGGACTCCACCTAGAGCAGAGCCCTGCCACTGGATACCTCCCCTTGGCAAATCCAGGAATGTTGGCATGGTGCGCCCCACGCCTTTCCTTTTAGAGCGTCTCAGGTAGATGAGGCACTTGGTCCCAGGGGCCAGCCTCAGGGGAGCACAGGGAGGAATTCCAGGTCATGCCAAGAGTCGAGCAGAGGACCATGAGGACTGAGGGAACCACCCAAGTCATAAAAGCGGGGACGCCACAGAATCCCTCCCTTACTGTCGGCCAGGAGTGACCACAGGCAGTCATGCCCACGTGAGGCAACCCTCACATCCTCCTAGGTGGTCTCGGGGAAGTAAAGGCTGTAGTATGAGAGCACAGGCCTCTCTAGGTCACGGGAAGAGCCAGCGTAAGGACTCCGAGTGAGGACCAAGGGGAACGCCCAACCGAAGAGAGACAGGAACAAACGCATAGCCCCACCACCCTTTCGGCCCGGGGAAGCCCCAGGCAGGGGTAGTTCCATGTGTCACCCACTTGCCTCCGGCTCGGGAGGACTCAGGTCGGTAGAGGGGAGAGTCCCAGATCCTGACAGAGTGAGGACTATTGAGGTCACAAACCCCAGAAGAGCAGAGCCCGGGGAATCTTGCCCTCTGTGTTAGTCCTCAGAAGCCCCTCAGAAATAGCTGTGGCTGCACGTGGCCTACTCTGACTTCTGCTTCTGGGGACTCAGGGTGGTGAGGACTTTGCTCCGAGGCTGGTGACTCAGCACAGGGGAAATTTCCAGGTTGTGCTAGGAGTTGGCGTGAGGACCTAAGGCTGGAGTGGAGCATGAAAACCATAACAATGGGGGCAGCACATCATCTCTCCCCTGCTGTCAGTCCTGGGAGACGCCTGGAGAGATGTCAGGCCGAGCAGAGGCAACCCTTAACTCCTCCCAGGGTGACAGAGAAGTGGGGACGGTAATAGGTGAAGAGAGGGAGAAATATAGGTCTTCCCAGGAGTCAAACTGAGGAAGGGCCTGAGTGAGGACCGGCGCGGCCAAGCATAATAAGGCCTGGATCTGCCGGCCCCGGCTTCCTGCCTTCAGAGACCACAGGTAGACGTGGGACATCAGGCTACCCTCACTTTCTTCTGTTGGCTCTCAGAGAGCAGTGGGCCTTTCTATGAGCACATGTCCTCAGGTAAAGAGACAGGAGCCACGGGCCTTCCCAGGAGTCAAACTGAGAACCCTGAGTGACGACTAAGGGGAACATGCCCCACCCGCTGAGCTGTGGGGATGACAAAGAGTCTAGCCTTGCCCCTGCTTTCAGCACTTGAAGGCTCAGGACAGGGCAGTCGGGCCGAGGCTCCTTTACATCAGGTCTAAGGGAGGTGAGACCCTTAGCCTGAAGGTAAAGCCATCAGAGGGCAGAAGGGTGGGTCCCAGGCCCTACGTGAAGCCAGCTGAGAGCACTGAATAGGGACTGAGGACCCAGTGATCCCAGGATAGAAAGGACTCCACAGAGCTGTCAGCACGGTGTTCCCCGTCAGGCCGGTGAGCTGGGCCACCACTCACTTCCTCCTCATGGGTCCCCGGGACCACTGAGGTGTCAACTGCAGAGCAAAAGAGGGGAGGAAGCCCAGGCCCTGGCTGCCGTCCACCTAAAGATCCTGAAGATGAACTGAGCAGACTCCCCGCCCTAGGACACGGAAGGTCCCACTGGCAGCCCCTTCTGTCACCCCAGTGACACTCAGGTAGGCTGGCAGCCTGTAGCCCAAGGCTCACTCTACCGTCCTCCACAGGGGTCTCAGGGGACAGGCTGAGCAGGAGAACAGGAGCCCTGTGGGTCCTCGGGCAGTGCCCTCAAGAACCCTGCAGAGGCGGCCTTGTTTAAAGCCAGGGAGGAATCTCCCCACTGAAGGTGCTCACAGCATCTCCTTGTCCCTCCCCCAGGTGCCCTCGTTGCCTGCATTCCTGCTCACACTCCCGCCTGCTGGCCCTGACCTGTGTCATCATGCCTCGGGGCCGGAAGAGCAAGCGCCGTGCCCGCGAGAAACGCCACCAGGCCCGGGGGCAGACTCAGAGTCTCAAGGGTTCCCAGGTCACTGAGGCGGCGGCGGCAGCAGAAGAAATAGAAGAGTCGCCCCCCTCCCCCGCTTCTGTTTCTCGGGGTACTCCCCCGAGCTCCCCTGCTGCTGGCACTCGCCAGGAGCCTCAGGGAGACCCAGCCACGAGCTCTCGTGATGCAGGGGTTTCATGCCCAGGATCTGAAGAGGGTGCCCAGAGCCAAGGTGAGGAGAGCGAGTCACACACGAGCGGGCCTGCCCCATCCTGGACGGTTCGCCTTTCCCTCCCCTACCTGGACACTGGTGGTTGCAGCATGCCCAGAGATCCTCCCTCTCGGGGTCAAGGACCACTGCTAGGTTTCCAGCCATACCAGGACCAAGCAAGACAAAACCGCCAGCACAGGTTGACGCAGGCGCACCAAGACCTACAAGGTGACTCAAGGTACCCCAGGGTTCATTACGCCTCACTTGTAATAACTTAGCATCGCGGCTTTTGCTTCCCCGCCCCACCCCATGGGTTCTGCTTGGGTGCTTATGGGTAAGTGCCTGCATACTAGCAGGAAAGTTATATAGCCTAAAGCTGTCGATCGATTTGTCAGTCAAATAACACAGGACACAGGGAGGGACCACCACTCTACAAAACACAGCCCTACCCCATCGCGGGGCTGCTTCTGGTTTCCAGACAGCCCGCTCTCCTGCTTTCTCGGGAGCGTACCTTTGCTCTGCTTAACTGAACTCTTGCTGCTTAAAACTGCTCTACGCCTCTCGACTGAACTCTTCCTCTTTGGGAGGGCAAGAGCCCAGGAAATCGCCATTCTGCCGGTGACAGTATGGATCGCATATTCATTACTTTTATCAGGTACAAGTTAAAGTTTTCATATTTCATAAAACAAATTTAGAAACCTTCCATTTTTTTTTTATGACCTAGAACAAGAAAACACAGCAATGGAAGAGGGATTTCCATGGAACTGTGAATAGACTCGGCAGTAAAATCATGCGGGTCAAGTAAAAAAAAGAAAAGAAAAAGCGTACATGGTGGTACATTTTTGGTTTGTTTTATTCTTTTAGTGCTTCTTTTTGTAAACCTGAAAGATGTTTTCTTAGATTACTCAAGATTGTGAGAGAAATTAAACAATAATAAAGTAGACATCCTTATCGTTGCCACTCTTATTCCCAACCATTAATTGAGCAGCTGCTCTTTGGAAGGCTCCGTGGCAGAACTGGGGATGGTAAGAAAAAGAAGACTGAGCCACTGTCCATAGACCTTCGGAGCCTAGGAGCTGCTGCCACGTCAAGATGGTGAGACACACTCTGAGACCTAAATAAATGGCAAGTTACAACAAGGGGTGAGAAAGAGAGGAGGTTCCAGACGAGAGCAGTCAAGTGTAAATGCTCTGAAGCAAGGAAGTCTGGAGCTTTGGGACACTGCAGTTCCCTTGAGGAGGTGATTTTAAGTTAGGCGGGATGGTGGGCTAAATGAGGCCGAGTGAATTGTGGTGGGGGAGGGTGGGACCCTTAGATGGTGGGCCTCAGAGTTGACAGACTCAAGACTGGAATGGAAGCTTACCCTGAATTTTTACTTTGCGACTGTGGGTAAAACAGAGAGAATCTCCACTCGGGGCAGGAATAAAATGGCTTCCGTGTTCCTGTCCCAGTGCAGGTGAACACAGTGCACAAACTAGGTGTTTTAATCCCATCGCCTCCAGGGAGTTTCTGAGAAACAAGGATGATACTTCCTTGAAGTGAGATGTCAAGAAGCCACTGTGATAGCACTCTTTGCACTGGGGTCAAAGGGCCAGAGGCCACTCCCTTAAAGGGATGTTCTACTACTTACCTTAAGTGTAATCTGGGGAACTCCAAAGGAAGGCTACAATTTTTGGTGGTGGTGAAATTATAATGAAACTAGGGGTGGTTTGGATGAAAAGGCACCTGGGAGGGAAGTTGTTGGTCCTTGACGCAAATTCTAGAACCTCTGAGTAGCATCCAGCTGGGAGAGATTCCTCTACACTCAAATGACATATTTACAAATGGGGAAGTTTTACATAGTTTCAGTGTCTAACCAGTTTTGTTCGTTCCAAAGGTGCTGCGTATCGTATTTTCTGACATCTCATGAGATTAAAGAAAAAAATCCCAAAGAGTTGGTATTATGGTCTGGGGTCATAGTTATCGTAGTAATAAATGCCATGCTTGAAAGACCATTGTTGCAAGTGCTTTACAAACATCACGTATATTACAACAGCTCTACAAGATAGGGCTTATCAGACTCACTTTGCAGATGATGAACTTGCAATTTTCTCAAGTTCACAAGACTTGTGACAGAGCTGGGAATAGACCTTTGGTCTGAATTCGTCTAGAGGCCACACTGTTCCACTCTTCCCGGCCTGAGGGAGACCTAGTATCCTTTAATTCACTTGTCTCCTCACTACTTCAAACTGTATTTCAGGCAATTTAAAAAATAAAAAGCAAGCAAGCAAACAAAAAGCCCTGTAGCCAAAGGACTATAAACAGTCCTGATGAAGGAAGGTTAATACAAGAATAAACCGTAATTTGGGGATTGTCTGTGGGCTTCGTTTATCTAGAGTCCTCCTGCCCCTCGCGCCAGGGTTCCTTGAAAGCTCACTGCCCTGGTCCCAGCACGTGTGTTCAGCTCCAGCACTTTCCCACGTTAGAGCTCCTTTCTCCTGAGACTTCCCCAGTGTGCCCTCAAGTCCAACTCTGGAATCTGTTAATGGTGTGTTGAGACTGGCCTCTGAATAAATACACCAATGAGTGAGCTTACCTAGGAGGTCAATATCCAAAGCCTCCCTCATAAGTTGGAGATGAGGACCTGAATAGACATTTCTACAAAGAGGGTATACCAGTGGCCAAACAGTACATGAAAAGATGCTCAATATCATTAGTCACTAGGGAAACGTATACAAAAAAGACAGAGTGGGATACCATTTCACTAGGTTGGTTATAAAAATGGAAAATAACAAGTGTTTGCGAGGACATGAAGAAATTGGATCCCTCATACATTGCTGGTAAGAATGTCAAATGGTTCAGCCTCTTTGGAAAACAGTTTGGTAGGTCCTCAAATTTAAACCAAGAATTACCGTATGACCCAGCAATTCCATTCCTAGGTATATAACCAAAATAACTTAAAAACTGTATTCAAACAAATCTTTGTACCCAAATATTCAAAGAAGTATTCATAAAAGCCAAAAAATGCAAACAACCCAAAATTTCCATCACTGAATGAACGGACAAACAAAATGTGGTATATTCTTACAATGGAATATTATTCAGTCATGAAAAGGAATGAAGTACGGATAACTGAGAGACCATGAATGAACCTTAGAGACATTATGATAAATGATAAATGAAAGGAGTCAGAAACAAAAGGTCACATATTATATGACACCATTTACATGAATTGTCCAGGATAAGCAAATTCACAGAGACAGAAAGCAGATTGATGGTTGCCCGGGGCTAGGGAGAGGTATGAATGAGAAGGAACTTTTTGAAGGGTAAGAGATTATGTAAGCAGATAGGATAGGCGGTCCCTGGAGAAAGAGAACCAGGCATGGCTTTCTTGACATAAGAGAAGCCATTTTTGGCCTAAGCCATTTTGTGATCTAAGCCATTTTAAGATTATTTTGTGAACCTGGAAACAATGTTTGCCCTTCAACACACCTCCATAATAATGACCTTAAGGGAATAAAAGAATGCAGCGACAAAAGACTGTTATCAGACAGGAGTAGTAACAGAAACAAAGGTAATAAATCAGTTGTTAAGTCTCCCAGTCTTTTCAAGGGTAAATATATATATCAATGAGTTATATTTTTAATATTATATATAATACAATCAATAGATTGATTGATCCCACTATACACATAATATATATAACATATAGGTGTATGTATGTATGTAAAATCAACAGAATGATAGAATCAGATAGAATGAGAGAATTACCATTCTACAGCCCCTAATGGATTAGTGGATAAGGGTGAAGATCCTCACTACCTGTCAATACCACCAGGAAGCAGAAAACAGACACTATGTACCTCCTAATGGAAGCACACAGCTTGGTCTCAGGGGTGAACTTGCCAATAAACAAACTGGTAAATCAATAAGCCTTAATCTGAACAAGCTGTTTCCTACAATTATGGAGGATCCTTGATGCTGAGTTCCAGGTATATTGGGTTCATTATTTTATTCTCTGTAATGTTGTATATGATTGTTTTTATTATAAATATCATGCCTTTAAAGTTGAAAACCCAAGCAAAATGGAACAATTTTTAGCAAACTATAAATCACTAAAGTGAAAATGTAGTCCAAACCCAGAGCACCATCAAAATGTGCCAGGACAATCCAGGTTTGGAGCCCCCTCACACCAAATGATCAGGGAAAAACTAATCACCACCTTATTTGAATTCTTCCAAACCATACAAAAAGATAGAAAACGGATCAACCATTTTAATAGGGTAGCCCTCCTTGATACAAAGTCCAGATAAGAATGCCCCAAGAAAAGGATACTCACACATAACCATGTGATTAAATGAAGAAATGGGCTATGACTAAGGAACACAAAGATATCATATTAGAAAATACTGAAAGGGAAAGAATATTTGTCTCTACACTTCTATTCTCAAGCCTGTTGACACCAAATGTATGGGCTTTTTGTTTTGTTTTGTTTTGTTTTGCTCACACAAACCAATTCTCTACCACCAGCTGAGTATCCTACAATTCAATTCAATTCTGACAATACCTACCTGCAGTTAGCATCAGATCCCACAAGGTAAGGGCTCATTCCCACAAGATTGCCCTACACTTAATCCAAACCCAGGTCTCCCATAATTCTGACTGACTGGCTATAAATTGGGGGCTCCCACAACCCCCTCCCTGGGTTTGGTAATTTTCTAAAGTGGCTCAAAGAACTCAAGGCAACAGTGTACTTACTAGATTACTGGATTATTATAAAAGGATGTGACTCCCTAACAGCCAAACGGAAGAGATACTTAGAGTGAGGTGTGGGGAAGAGGTGTGGAGCTCTCATGCCCTCTCCAGCTGCATCACCCCCATAGCACCTACATGCGTTCGGCAAACTGGAAGCTCTCCAGACCATTTTGGTTAGGATTTGTATGCAGGCTTCATTACACAGGCATAATTAATTAAATCATTGGCCACTGTTAATTAAGTCAATCTCCAGCCCTTCTTCCCTCAGAGGGTAGGACTGAAAGTTCCTAGCCCCTGATCACATGGTGGGTCCCCCAGGCAGCCCCCCACCCTTAGGGGCTTTCCAAAAGTCACCTCATCAACATAAACTCAGGTGTGGTTGAAAGGGGCTTGTTACCAGTAACATGAAACACTCCTTTCACCTTTCTTGCTCTTTTCACTTAGGAAACCCCAACAGTTTTAGCAGCTCTGGGGACAAAGACCAAATATATATTTCTTAGTATAAATCACAATTTAATTATATGGGAAAGAAAGGGCCTTTGATAAAAATTTTACACCAGACCATGGTAATAACTTTTCACAAACTCACATCAGTAGGAAATTTCTCTTCTGTAAAATCTATACGTATTAAGCATACTTAAATATGGAATGTTATCAGAATTCCCAATAAAATAAGAAGCAAGACACGGATATATGGTACCACCTCTACTATTTGACAAGAATTTTCCTGCTCTGCCACGTGAACATCTTGGAAGTCATCACTCCCATCCTCACAATGACAAAAAGCTGAACAAACTGAAAATCAACAACTCTTCTTAGATCCATCAGAGAATTGAAGTAACAGGGAAAACCAATGCTTCAAAACTGAAGATGCAGGGAAATACAGGGAATCACAGCTCACTGGGAGCTGAAAGTCCTGGATCCAGGAAGGAGGAGAAAAATTTACATTGTACTTGATGCAACACTGGAAGCTATGTGTGACAAGCTTCAGAGCCCAAAACTCCTAGGAGCCTAGTCTTAGGGGAGCCCACACACTTCTGTGAGTTTTACCTTCTGGGGTCCTAACAGGTTCTCACCGTAAAGATCCAAGAAAAATATTCTCATGCTTCTGGCATGAGGGGGACATAAACCCTTTTGAAATACACCTAGGAAAAAGTAACCATTCTGAAACACAGGCCCAGATGTTTCTGTTCTGTGTACTTTCCTAAACCAACTACCTTGGATGAAGGAAAAATCCAAACTCTAGCCCCCTCCAAACTTCCTATGTCACATAACAGGGGGTATAAAAGCTGAGAAGCATTTGTGAAGGCAATAGCCCAGGGGCACAGAGCCACTAAAACACAGACAGCTAATCACAGGATTATAGAACACTTCCTGGACATCTTACCACGGCATCAACAAGGTTCCAATATAGTACCAGAGGATTCCTGCTGAAAGAACTGCAAGGCTTAGACCACTTATGAAGGTGTTCCTAGGGAAAACCAAAGACAACAAGAACACTCAAGGAAATTGAAATCTCAGGCGCCTACAGTAAGAGCAAACAGTAAACACGACCTAACTCTTACGCTGATAAATACAAACTCTCATGCTAAAGGCCCTTTAAATCGGTTCCTATTATCCAATACATCAAGTCCAGCCTTCAACGAAAAATTATAAGATATGCTAAAAGGCAGAAAAACACAGTCTGATTAAACAAAGCAAGTAAATTAACCACACTCAGATATAGGAGATAATCTGGAATATCAGACTAGGATTTTAGAATACTTATGATTCATACGCTAGGCCTCTAATGGAAAAAGGGAACAACATGCAAGAATAGTAGGTAATGTACGTAGAGAGACGGAAACTGTAGGAAAGCATCAAAAGGAAATGTGAGAAATCAAAAACATCGAAACTGACATGAAGAATACCACTGATAGACTCACCGGCAGACTGCACATGGCCAAGGAAAGACTCAGTGAAATTAAAGATATACGTTGATAGAAACCCCTCAAACTAAAAAGCAAAGAGAAAACAAAATAATTTTTAAAAAGGAAAAGAGTAACCAAGGATTGTGGAACAATTACAAGAGATGTAACATATGCATAGTGGGAATAATCTGAGAAGAAACAGAAAAAGAAGCAGAATTTTCAAAGTAATAATGACTGAGAATTTCCCCAAATTAATGACAGACACTAAACTACAGATCTAGGAACCTCGGAGAACACCAAGCAGGATAAAGAGAAAAAAAAAATCTACACCTAGGCATATCATACTCAAACTGCAGAAAACCAAACAGAAAGAGAATTCTTGAGACGAGCTAGAGAAAAAAGAACTTACTATCGAGGAACAAGGGTAACAATTACCAAGATTTCTCTTCACAAACGATGCTATCAAGAAAAGACTACAGTTAAATTTTTAAAGCATTGAAATGAAAAAACCCAACAACAACAACAAAAACACTACCACCAACCTAGAATTCTGTAGCCAGGGGGAGAAAATCCTTCAACAGTAATGAGAAATAAAGACTTTCTCTGACAGACAAAAAAACTGACAGAAATTTGTCACACAGATCTACTTTGCAAGAAATGTTAAAAGAAGTTCTTCTGGGAAAAGGAAAATGATACAGGTCAGAAGCTTTGGCTGACATAAAGAAAGGAAGAGAGTAACACAAGAAATAAATGAAGATTAAAAAAAGCTTTTTATTATTTTCAACTGCTCAAAAAAGATAACTATTTCTTCAAAATAATAATATAACAGCAATGCATCCAGTGATTATACATTATGGATAAGAGAAATAAATGGCAGAAATAGTATACTTGCACTGTTACGAGATACTTGCACTAACCGTGAAGCAGGATGGGGTTATTTGAAAGAGGACTTGAATACGTTGCAAATGTATAACGCAAATGCTACAGAAACCACTACAAATTTTATAAATGTATAACTGATATGCGAAAGAGGAGAGAAAATGGAATAACATGAAATCTTGAATTACAACTAGAGAAGGCAGAAAAAGAGCACGAGATTGAAGAGGAAACAAAGAGTAAGCTCAAGGAGTAGAAAACAGTTACAAATATGGTCAATGTTAATCCAACTATATCAATAATCACTTTTAATGTGAATGGTCTAAATATACCAATTAAAAGGTAGAGATTGATAAAAAAAGAATGAAAACAAAGGAGATCTAACCCTATGCTGTTTACAAGAAACACACTTTAAATATAAAGACATGAAATGATTAAAAGCACAGGGATGGATACAATAGCCAGGTCACGGAAGCAACCTAAATGCCCATTGACAGATGAATGGATAAAGCAGGTGTGGTACATATATACAATGGAGTATTACTCAGCCATAAATAGGAATGAAATTGGGTCATTTGTAGAGACGTGGATGGACCTAGAGACTATCATGCAGAGTGAAGTAAGCCAGAAAGAGAAAAACAAATATTGTATATTAATGCCTACATATGGAATCTAGAAAAATGGTACAGATGAACCGGTCTGCAAGGCAGAAATAGAGACACAGATGTAGAGAACAAACGTATGGACACCAAGGGGGGCAAAGCGGGGGTGGGATGAATGGGGAGATTGGGATAGACGTATATATACCAATATGTACAAAGCAGATACCTAATAAGAACCTGCTGTGTAAAAAAATAAAATAAAATAAAATTCAAAACAAAAAAAGTAAAGGGATGGAGAAAACTCTACCATGCTAATATGAGTGAAAAAAAAAATCTGCTCTAGCTATATTATTTCAGACAAAGCAGTATTCACAACAAGAAAGTCAGGAATAAAGATGGGCATTACTTAATGATTAAGTGGCCAATTCTCAAAGAAATCATGGCAACCCTTAATGTGTATGCACCAAAAAATTCTGTTAAGATACACGAGGCAAACACTGATGAGACACATCTACTCTTATAGAAGGAGATGTCAACATATCTCTTTTCATAATTGACAAATCCACTAGGCAGAAAATCAGTAAGGTGCAGTTGAACTGAAAAGCAACATCAATTAACTAGATCTAAATGACATTCATAGAATACTTGACAAAAGCAGAAAGCACATTATCTTCAAGTCCACATGGAACATACACCAAGATAGATCACATTCTATGCCATAAAACACACATCATCAAACTTAAAAGAATATAAATGATACAAAGAATGATCTCATTCTGCGATGGAAATAAACTAGAACTGATAACAAAAAAGTAGCAAGAAAATCAAGGGTATTTGGAGATTAAACAATATACTTCTAAATAACACATGGGCCAAAGAGTAAATCTAATGAGAAATTTTAAAATATGTTTAACTAAATGAAAACAAAATTACAACTTATCAAAAGTTGTGCAATATAGCAAAACCAGTACTTAAAGGGACATGTATAGCATTGAATGTCTATACTAGAAAAATCTAAAGTCAATAATTTAAGCTTCTACCTTAGTAAACTGGTGAAAGAAGAGAAAAAAAGCAGAGGAAAAAGAAATAATAAATCAAAGCAGAAATCAATGACACTGAAGAAAGGGGAAAAAAATAGTGAAAAGCAACAAACCCAGAAGCTGTTTCTTTGCACATATCCAAAAGAAAAAAAGATAAAACAAGACAACAGTCTAACCAGGCTACTCAAGGAAAATAAAAAGAGAGAAAACACCAATTAAATCGCTAATAGCAGAAATGAAAGAAGGGCCATCACTACTGATTCCACGGACATTAAAAGGATAATAAATGAATATTATAAACAACTCTATGCCTACAAATTTGAAAAGTTAAATCGACAAATTGCTTGAAGATACAATTTCCCAAAACTATACAAGGATAAATAGATAATCAGAATAGGTCTGTATCTATTAAAGAAATTTAATCTATAATTAATAAGCTTCCAGTAAAGACAGCACCAGGCCCAGATGATTCCACTGATGAATTCTAACAAAAATTTAAGGAAGACATGAAAACAATTCTCTACAATCTCTTCCAGAAAACAGAAGCAGAGGGGACACTTCCTAATTCATTCTATGAGGCCAGCATCACTCTAAGGTCAAAACCAGAAAAAGAAATTAAAAGAAAGGAGAATTGACCACCAATATCTCTCATGAACATAGATGCAAATTCCCCAGCAAAGTATAAGCAAAACAAATCTAACAATGTATAAAAGGAATTATATACCACAACTAAGTGGACTTTATTTCAGGTGTGCAACATTTGAAAATCAGTAATGCTAACTCATCATATCACTAGGCTAAAGAAAATAATCACATGATCATATCAATAGGTGAAGAAAAGAATTTGATAAAATCCAATACCCATTCATCATAAAATTTCCCAGCAAACTAGAAGTAGACAGGCATTGGCTCAGCTTCATATACTGAATAGAACATCTAAAAATAAAAAATTAAAAAACAGGTAAAACATCCTACTTCATACTGAGAAGATAGATGCTCTCACACTATAAGATCAGGAATGAGGCTAAGATATCCCTTCTCACCATGCCTATTCAACACTGGACTGGAAGTCCTAGCCAATGCAATAAGGTAAGAGAAGGAAGAAAAAGACATACAGATTTGAAAGGAAAAAATAAACCTGTTTTTGCTCACAGATGACCTAATTGTCTATGTAGGAAATCTCAAATAATCAACAACAAGAAAACTCCTGGTATCAGTAAGCCAAGGTTAATATTCAACAGTCAATTGTTTTCCAATAAACAAACTGAACTTGCAATTGAGAAACCTAATGCCATTTACATTACCACCAAAAAAAGATCGATTATAAATAATTCTTAGAAAAATATGTATAAGATTCATATGAGAAATACAAATGTCACTGAAAAAAATTAAAGAAAATCTAAATAAATAAACACTCCATGTTCATGGATAGGAGGATGCAAGATTATTGAGATGTCAGTTACTCCCAACTTGATTTATATACTCAATACAATTCTGCTCAAAACTGCAGCAAGGTATTTTGTAGATAGCAACAAACAATCTAAAGTTTATATAAAAAATGAAAAGATCCATAATAACCAACTCAAATCAATACCGAAGAAGATAAAAGTCAGAGAACTGATATTACTGGATTTCAAAACAGACTTTAAAGCTACAATAAGCAAAACCACATACTATTAGCAAAAGAAGAGACAAATAGACCAAGGCACAGAATAGAAAACCTAGAAACAGACCCCTCATACAGTCAACTGATCTTTAACAAAGGAGCAAAGGCAATTCAATAGAGAAAGGAGTCTTTTAACTCACAGTGCTGGGACAACTAGACATCCACATACAACAAAAAAGAATGCTGATACAGACTTTACATGTTGCAAAACAATTAACTCAAAATGGATCACAGACCTAAATGGAAAACTCAAAATTAAAAAAATCCAGGGACTCCCCTCACAGTCCAGTGGTTAAGACTGCACTTCCACTGCAGGGGGCATGGGTTTCATCCCTGGTCAGGGAACTAAGATCCTGCCTGCCATGAGGAGTGGGAAAATAAACAAACAAAAAAAAGCAAGCAAAACAGAAGGTAATATAGGAGAAAGTCTTGGGTTTGGCAACGAGATTTTAGACACAACACCAAAAGCACAATCCATGAAAGAGAAAAATGATAAGCTGAACTTCATTAAAATTAAAAACTTCTACTCTGTAAAAGGTACTATTAAGAGAATGAAAAGACAAGCCACAGACTGGGAAAAAAATAATTGTAAGACACATATCTGATAATAAACATGAATCAAAAATATACAATGAACTCTTAAAAAACTCCACAATAAGAGAACAAAAAAGTCAATTTAACAGTGGTTAAAAGAGATGAACAGACGCCTCACCAAAAATATACACAGATGGGAAGTAGCATACGAAAAGATGATCAACATCACGGGTCTTCACGGAATTTGGGATTAAAATAACAATGAGATACCTATCAATATGGCTAAAACAAAAACAAACACCAGACAATACCAAATGCTGGCAGGGATGGGGACCAATAGCAACTCTCATTCAGTGCTAAAGGGAATGCAAAGTGATAGAGACACACTGGAAACTGTCTGGAAGTTTCTTTTAAGCTAAACATAATCTTATCACATGATCTAGCAATTAAACGCCTAGGTATTTACTCAAAAGAGTTGAAAACTTATGTCCATCCAAAAGCCTTCAAACAAATGTTAATAGTACACTAATTCATAGCTGCCAGAAACTGAAATCAACCAAGATGACCTTCAGCACATGAATGGGTACACAAACTGTGGTAGTCCACGTGATGGAATGCTATTCAGCCATGAAAAGAAATGACATTTCAAACCACAAACAGATATAGAGAAACTTAAATGTATATTGATTAGCAAAAGGAACTAGTTTAAAAAGCCTACATATTGAGTTATTTGTAGTGAGGTGGATGGACCTAGAGTCTGTCATATAGAGTGAAGTAAGTCAGAAAGAGAAAAACAAATACTGTATGCTAACACATACATCTGGAATCTAAGGGAAAAAAGTGGTCAAGAAGAACCTAGGGGCAAGACAGGAATAAAGATGCAGACCTACTAGAGAATGGACCTGAGGATATGGGGAGGGGGAAGGGTAAGCTGGGATGAAGTGAGAGAGTGGCATGGACATATATAAACTACCAAACGTAAAACAGATAGCTTGTGGGAAGCAGTCGCATAACACAGGGAGATCAGCTCGGTGCTTTGAGACCACCTAGAGGGGTGGGATAGGGAGGGTGGGAGGGAGGGAGACGCAAGAGGGAAGAGATATGGGGATATATGTATAACGGATTCACTTTGTTATAAAGCAGAAACTAACACACCACTGTAAAGCAATTATACTCCAATAAAGATGTGAAATAAATAAATAAATAAAAAGCCTACATACTGTAGAATTCCATCAACATTATATTCTGGAAAAGGCAAAACTCTAGAGAGAGTAAAAAGTTCAGAGTTGTCAGGGGCTCAAAGTGAGGTTTTGAGGGATGGACAGGTGGAGCACGGGAGATTTTTAGGGCAGTGAAACTCTTCTGCATGATGCTCTGTTGGTGAGTAGATGACGTCATGCCTCTATCAACCACTATAGAAGTGTAAAGCACAAAAAGTGAAATGTGTTATAATCAGTGGACAATAGTCAATAATAATGTATCACTATTAGTTGATCAATTATAACAAATGAACTTGTATCCATTGAACCAATATAAGATGTTAATAATAGGAGAATCTAACTGGAAGAAGTGAGTGGCTGTATGGGAACTCTTTGCACTATCTGCTTAATTTTCTGTAGTCCTGAATCTGTTCTTTCAAAAAGTCTATTGATTTAAAAACTAGAAAAAAATCTGGACAAGAACACATAGCCAGTACAAAGCTATATACAACAATACCAAATAAATAAGAGTCATGAGTAACGAAAAGCAAAAGATAACAATGCCAATAATTCGATCCTCTAATTAAAACTCTAAGGGAATCGGCACAGAAAATAGTCAAACATATAAGGAACTTCAGAAACCTGGTGGAAAAAAAGATCACAGCGAAATCAGGAGACTGGCAGGAAACAAAATCAACAATTCCTTAGATCATGTTAATAGAAAATACATCAGGAGCTTCAAGATGATGAAGGAGTAAGACACAGAGATCACCTTCCTCCCGCAAATACATCAGAAATACAACTACATGTGGAACAACTCCTACAGAACATTTACTACTGAACGCCGGCAGAAGACCTCAGACCTCCCAAAAGGCAAGAAACTCCCCCACGTACCTGGGTAGGGCAAAAGAAGGAAGAAAAAACAGAGACCAAAGAACAGGGATGGCACCTGCACCAGTAGGAGGGAGCTGTGAAGGAGGAAAGGTTTCCACACACTAGGAAGCCCCTTCGCGGGCGGAGACTGCGGGTGGCAGAGGGGAGAAGCTTCGGCGCCACAGAGGAGACCACAGCCACAGGGGTGCGGAGGGCAAAGCGGAGAGATTCCCGCACAGAGGATCCATGCCGACCAGCACTCACCAGCCGGGGCAGGTGGGGGCTGGGAGCTGAGCCTCGGGCTTCAGAGGTCGGATCCCACGGAGAGGACTGGGGTTGGCTGCGTGAACACAGCCTGAAGGGGTTAGTGCGCCACGGCTAGCCGGGATGGAGTCCGGGAACGAGTATGGAGCTGCCGAAGAGGCAAGAGACTTTCTTCCCTCTTTGTTTACTGGTGCGCGAGGAGAGGGGATTCAGAGCGCCGCTTAGAGGAGCTCCAGCGATGGGCGCGAGCCACGGCTGTCTGCGCGGACACCAGAGACGGGCATGAGACGCTAAGGCCGCTGCTGCCACCACCAAGAAGCCTGTGTGCAAGCACAGGTCACTCTCCACACCTCCCCTCCCAGGAGCCTGTGCAGCCCGCCACTGCCAGGGTCCCGTGATATAGGGACAATTTACCCGGGGGAACGCACGGCACGCCTCAGGCTGGTGCAACATCATGGCGGCTTCTGCCGCTGAAGGCCCTCCCCTCACTCCGTGCCCCTCCCTCCCCCCGGCCTGAGTGAGCCAGAGCCGCCGAAGCAGCTGCTCCTTTAACCCCGTCCTGTCTGAGCGAAGTACAGACGCCCTCAGGCGACCTACACGCAGAGGCGGGTCCAAATCCAAAGCTGAACCCCGGGAGCTGTGCAAACAAAGAAGAGAAAGGGAAATCTCTCCCAGGAGCCTCAGGAGCAGCGGATTAAATCTCCACAATCAACGTGATATACCCTGCATCTGTGGAATACATGAATAGACAAGGAATCATCCCAAATTGAGGAGGTGGACTTTGGGAGCAACGATAGATATATATTTTTTTCCCTCTCTTATTTGTGAGTGTGTATGTGTATGCTTCTGTGTATGATTTTGTCTGTAGAGCTTTGCTTTTACCATTTGTCCTAGGGTGCTGTCTGTTTTTTTTTCTTTTTATTAAAGATTTTTTTTCTTAAAAAATATTTTTTATTTTAATAACTTTATTTTATCTTCTTTTTTTCCTCCCTTTTATTCTGAGCCATGTGGAGGACATGCTCTTGGTGCTCCAGCCAGGCATCAGGGCTGTGCCACTGAAGTGAGAGAGCCAAGTTCAGGACACTGGTCCACAAGAGACCTCCCAGCTCCACGTTTTATCAAACGGCAAAAATCTCCCAGAGATCTCCATCTCAATGCCAAGACCCAGCTCCACTCAATGACCAGCAAGCTACAGTGCTGGACACCCTATGCCAAACAACTAGCAGGACAGGAACACAACCCCATCCATTAGCACAGAGGCTGCTGAAAATCATAGTAAGGCCACAGACACCCCAAAACACACCACCGGACGCGGTCCTGCCCACCAGAAAGACAAGAGCTAGCCTCATCCACCAGAACACAGGCACTAGTCCCCTCCACCAGGAAGCCTACACAACCCACTGAATCAACCTTAGCCACTGGGCACAGACACCAAAAACAACGGGAAGTACGAACCTGCAGCCTGTGAAAAGGAGACCCCAAACACAGTAAATTAAGCAAAATGAGAAGACAGAGAAACACACAGCAGATGAAGGAGCAAGGAAAAAACCCAGCAGACCTAACAAATGAAGGGGAAATAGGCAGCCTACCTGAAAAAAAATTCAGAATAATGATAGTAAAGATGATCCAAAAGCTTGGAAACAGAATGGAGAAAATACAAGAAACGTTTGACAAGGACATGTTTGTTTGACAAGAGCAAACAAACAGTGATGAACAACACAATAAATGAAATTAAAAATTTTCTAGAAGGGATCAATAGCAGAATAACTGAGGCAGAAGAACGGATAAGTGACCTGGAAGATAAAATAGTAGAAATAACTACTGCAGAGCCGAATAAAGAAAAAAGAATGAAAAGAATTGAGGACAGTCTCAGAGACCTCTGGGACAACATTCAACACACCAACATTCGAATTATAGGGGTCCCAGAAGAAGAAGAGGAAAAGCAAGGGACTGAGAAAATATTTCAAGAGATTATAATTGAAAACTTCCCTAATATGGGAAGGGAAATAGATAATCAAGTCCAGGAAGCACAGAGAGCCCCATACAGGATAAATCCAAGGAGAAACACACCAAGACACATACAAATCAAACTATCAAAAATTAAATACAAAGAACAAATACTAAAAGCAGCAAGGGAAAAACAACAAATAACACCTAAGGGAATCCCCAGAAGGTTAAGAGCTTATCTTTCAGCAGAAACTCTGCAAGCCAGAATGGAGTGGCAGGACATATTTAAAGTGATGAAGGAGAAAAACCTACAACCAAGATTACTCTACCCAGCAAGGATCTCATTCAGATTTGATGGAGAAATTAAAACCTTTACAGACAAGCAAAAGCTAAGAGAATTCAGCACCACCAAACCAGCTTTACAACAAATGCTAAAGGAACTACCCTACGCAGGAAACACAAGAGAAGGAAAAGGCCTGCAATAATAAACCCAAAACAATTAAGAAAATGGTAATAGGAACATACATATTGATAATTACCTTAAATGTAAATGGACTAAATGCTCCAACCAGAAGACATAGATTGGCTGAATGGATACAGAAACAAGACCCGTATATATGCTGTCTACAAGAGACCCACTTCGGACCTAGGGACACATACAAACTGAAAGTAAGGGGATGGAAAGAGATATTCCATGCAAATGGAAATCAAAAGAAAACTGGAGTAGCAATTCTCATATCAGACACAATGGACTTTAAAACAAAGACTATTAGAACAGACAAAGAAGGAAACTACATAATGGTCAAGGGATCAATCCAAGAAGAAGCTATAACAACTGTAAATATTTATGCACCCAACATAGGAGCACCTCAATACTAACTAACTAAGGCAAATACTAACAGCCATAAAAGGGGAAAGTGACAGTAACACAATCATAGTAGGGGACTTTCACACCCCACTTTCACCATTGGACAGATCATCCAAAATGAAAATAAATAAGGAAACACAAGCTTTAAATGATACATTAAACATATCACTTTTAATTGATATTTATAGGACATTCCAACCAAAAACAACAGAAGACAGTTTCTTCTCAAGTGCTCATGGAATATTCTCCAGAATAGATCATACCTTGGGTCACAAATCAATACTTGGTAAATTTAAGAAAACTATAATCCTATCAAGTATCCTATCTGACCACAACGCTATGAGACTAGATATCAATTACAGAAAAAAAAACCAGAAAAAATACAAACACATGGAGGCTAAACAACATGCTACTCAATAACTAAGAGATCACTGAAGAAATCAAAGAGGAAATCAAAAAATACCTAGAAACAAATGACAATGAAAACACGAAGACCCAAACCTACGGGATGCAGCAAAAGCAGTTCTAAGAGGGAAGTTTATAGCAATACAATCCTACCTCGAGAAACAAGAAACATCTCAAATAAACAACCTAACCTTATACCTAAAGCAATTACAGAAAGAAGAACAAAAAACCCCTCAAAGTTAGCAGTAGGAAAGAAATCATAAAGATCAGATCAGAAATAAATGAAAAAGGAATGAAGGAAACAATAGCAAAGATCAGTAAGACTAAAAGCTGGTTTTTTTGAGAAGATAAACCAAATTGATAAACCATTAGCCAGACTCATCAAGAAAAGAAGGGAGGGGCTTCTCTGGGGGTGCAGTGGTTGATAGTCTGCCTGCTGATGCAGGGGACATGGGTTCGTGCCCCGGTCCGGGAAGATCCCACATGCCACGGAGTGGCTGGGCCCGTGAGCCATGGCCCTTGAGCCTGCGTGTCCGGAGCCTGCTGCTCTGCAATGGGGGAGAGGCCACAACAGTGAGAGGCCCGCGTACTGCAAAAAAAAAAAAAAAAAAAAAAAGAAAAGAAGGGAGAAGACTCAAATCAATAGAATTAGAAATGAAAAAGGAGAAGTAACAACTGACACTACAGAAATACAAAGGATGATGAGAGATTACTACAAGGAACTATATGTCAAAAAATTTGACAACCTGGAAGAAATGGACAAATTCTTAGAAAAGCACAACCTTTCGAGACTGAACAGGAAGAAACAGAAAATATGAAGAGACGAATCACAAGTAATGAAATTGAAAGTGTGATTAAAAATCTTTCAACAAACAAAAGTCCAGGACCAGATGGCTTCACAGCAAAATTCTATTAAACATTTAGAGAAGAGCTAACACCTATCCTTCTCAAACTCTTCCAAAATATAGCAGAGGGAGGAACACTCCCAAACTCATTCTACGAGACCACCATCACCCTGATACCAAAACCAGACAAAGATGTCACAAAGAAAGAATAGTACAGGCCAATATTACTGATGAACACAGATGCAAAAATACTCAACAAAATACTAGCAAACATAATTCAACAGCACATCAAAAGGATCATACACCCTGATCAAGTGGGGTTTATCCCAGGAATGCAAGGATTCTTCAATATATGCAAATCAATCAATGTGATACAACATATTAACAAACTGAAGGATAAAAACCATATGATCTGACCCACCTCCTAGAGAAATGGAAATAAAAACAAACAAATGGGACCTAATGAAACTTACAAGCTTTTGCACAGCAAAGGAAATCATAAACAAGACGAAAAGACAACCCTCAGAATGGTAGAAAATATTTGCAAATGAAGCAACCGACAAAGGATTAATTTCCAAATATACAAACAGGTCATGCAACTCAATATCAAAAAAACAAACAACCCAATCCAAAAATGGGCAGAAGACCTAAATAGACATTCCTCCAAAGAAGATATACAGACTGCCAACAAACACACGAAAGAATGCTCAACATCACTAATCTTAGAGAAATGCACATCAAAACCACAATGAGATATCATCTCACACCAGTCAGAATGGCCATCATCAAAAAATCTAGAAACAATAAATGCTGGAGAGGGTGTGGAGAAAAGGGAACCCTCTTGCACTGTTGGTGGGAATGTAAATTGATACAGCCACTATGGAGAACAGTGTGGAGGTTCCTTAAAAAACTAAAAATAGAACTGTGTTCACGGCGCCAGCCCCAGTCCTCTCCCTGCATCCGACCGAAGCCCGAGCTGGGAATCTCTCCGCTTTGGCTTCCGCACCCCTGTTGCTGTGCTCTCCTCCACGGCTCCCAAGCTTTCCCCTCCGACACCCGCAGACTCCGCGCTCGAAGGGGCTTCCTAGTGTGTGGAAAGCTTTCCTCCTTCACAGCTCCCTCCCACTGGTGCAGGTCCCATCCCTATTCTTTTGTCTCTGTTTTTTCTTTATTCTTTTGCCCTGCCCAGGCACGTGGGAAGTTTCTTGCCTTTTGGGAGGTCTGAGGTGTTCTGCCAGCATTCAGTAGGTGTTCTGTAGGAGTTGTTCCACATGTAGATGTATTTCTGATGTATTTCTGGGGAGGAAGGTGATCTCAATGTCTTACTCTTCTGCCATCTTGAAGCTCCTCCCATATTATTTTTCAGTTATGAAAAACTAAGTCATTTCAAAAGTGTTATTTTACATTAATCAAATTATATAATTTAAACATCTTCCAGATTTAAATTTTTTTCTTAAATACATACTGTAAAATATTGGAAGGAAAGAGATTATATTGGTTATCTGGTTATCTTTGACTTCATTTTTTTCTCAGAAGCTCTAGCTGCTCCAAAGTGTCTATAATAATCATGTAGCACTCATAAAATGAGAACAATGCATTTTTTTTTAAATATAGTAAACGTCCTTTCTTATCTATACAGCTATCAACCAGAAAGTGGATCTTGTTTGAACGTTAAAGAAATTGGTCAAAGAGAATAAACTTTCAGTTGCATGTAAGATGTATAAGTCCTGGGGTTTCAATGTGCAGCATGGTGACTACAGTTAATCATACTGTATCATGTACTCGAAATCTGCTAAGAAAGTAGATCCTGTATTCTCACCACAGATGCCAAAAATGAAAAAAGTAGCTAAAAAAAAGAAGCAAAAAAAAAAAAAAAAAAGAAGAAGCCTCTGTGAAGGGAGCTTTGAGTAGAAATCACTCTGAAATCTCACTGTTTTAAGTTCAGTGGGGAGCAGGTATGGTATAACATGTATATGTTTGAGTTATTGGGTTTTATCTCTTTCTGTCCTTTAAAAAATTAAAAAAAATTAATCTCATTTCAAGAGCTATACTTTTGATTAACAATGATGTTACCATTTATTGAGTATTTGTGACAAATCAAGCACTATATTAACAGTTAAATCAGTACTGCATTTAATGATCTAAAACAACCCTATGAAGTCATTATCCTTATCCGTATTTCACAGATGTGAACACTTATCCAACGTAACACAATAAGTAGAGCCAGCACTTCAACTCAGGTTTGTCTAATTCAAATCCTTAGCTCTAAACTATTACAGAGGCAGACCTTGGAGATATTGTTGGTTCCAGACCACTGCAATAAATCGAGTATCACAATAAAGTTACACACATTTTTTGGTTTCCCAATGCATATAAAAATTATGTTTACACTGTACTGTCGTCTACTAAATGTGCAACAGCACTGTCTTAAAAAATGTACACACCTTAACTAAGAAGTACTTTCTTTAAAAAGTGCTAACCAATATCTGACTCTTCACCAAGTCACAGTAACATCAAAGATCACTGATCACAGATCACCATAACAAACACTAATGAAAAAGTTTGAAATATCGTGAGAATTACCAAAATGTGATACAGAGACACGGAGTGAGCAAATGCTGTTGGAAAAATGGCACCAAAAGACACTGCATGCAGGGTTGCCACAAACCTCCAGCATGTTTAAAAAAGAAAAAAAAAAAAGCAGTATCTGTGAAGCGCCATAAAGCAAAGCACAATTAAATGAGGTATGCCTGTATTATAGTTTCTTTAGAGAAGGCAAAACAAAGCAAAACTGTAGACACTGTAGACAATATAGAAAAGAATAAGGAGGAAAATATACGTTACTCAAATCAACAACTCAGAGCAACCCTTTGGTGAATTTCCTTGCTGCTTTACATTTTATTTCAAGATGATATATCATTTTATAGATCACGGGTCACATAATACAGAGAGTTATGTTCGGCTCATTTTGTAAGCATTCCCCCATATCATTAAACATTCCCTTGCTGCTTTCTAACAGTTATGGGAAACTCGTTTGTTTGATTTTATCTTGCCTAACGATGAAAAAGTACAAATTGTTTTGAATTCTACTAGTGTTCATGTTAAGCTTTGCTAACACTTTAATATATATTTCTTCAATTATCTCTGCATCACTTATTAGTCTTCCCTGTTCTTCAAACGTGCCTGGCACGTTCCCTCCCCAAGGTGTAGACACGCTTTCTCTTTTCTCAGTCTTGATTGTTCTGACCCCAGATACCTGCAGAGCTCACTCTCTTACCTCCTTCAGGTCTTCAATGAAATGTCACCTTCACAGTAAGGATATACCTGGCCAACCTATTCAAAACTGCAATTATACAATCACAAACTCTCCACTCTCACCATCTCTATTTCCCTTTTATATTTTAGTTTCCTTTGTATTGTTACCATCTCACATACAATATATATTACCTATTTATCTTGGTTATTGTTGTCTTCACCCACTAGTATGCAAGCTGCATATGAGGGCAAGGATATTTTTCCTGATTTACTCACTGCTTTATCTACAGTACCTAGAACAATGTCTAATAGGTAGATGTTCAATAAATATTTGTCAAATGAATAGTCATCAATAAAATGATCGCAGGGTGGTCCTTCCCCCTCCTTCCAATTAAAATCATGGAATTGAACCATAAAAGTATGTAATGCAGTGTTTCACACACCTGAGATATCTAGTAATTAGTAGATTTAAGAAGAAGGACACTCTCAGGTTTCCCAAATAAAGATAAAACACTACTGGAGCCTAAATTTTGCTAGAATGGTTAAGCGGAATGTTGTTTTAGGCTAACCTTCTGGTAATATTTCAGGTTCTTGGTAGAGTGAGCAGAAGCCTGATATATCACCAAAGTGGGTAAATTTACCCAGTTCCTACACTCAAGTCAGTTCAGAGACCCACAGCACCTTGACTCCTGGGGAGGCTACGTCATATTGAACGTTGTCCCTGCAATGCAGCCAGAATTCATTGCAGTGACTCCTCTGAGCCTTTTCCTAGAGGGAATGACAGCCATTTACTAGGATGTAAGGGTACTGGGGAAAATAAAACACCCTAAGCTTTGGGGAATTATTGATGCTAGGTATGAATTGTCTCTAACCGCTGGGGAGTTTTAATGCCACCTTGATCCGCTGACCAAAGTGGGGGCTTAGGGAAATCAGATATACAATGAGTCTTGGGCTAAGTCCATCTAACAGTGGGTTCGGACAGGCCACAGACTTATCCTGTGCTTATTTCCTCAGTTACTGAATAGATATTGGCAAAGATTTATGAAGTATCTAGCAGAAACCTCACATTGGTTCCTGGATCCCTGGAGTGAGAGCTATGAAGAAAAGAAGCGCCAATTTGAAGACTGTGGAACTGTGCCCATCTTCCAAAATAGTAAGCCAACATGCTACCACATCACTAGAGGATTTCAGAGATTAGTACCACCTGCAAAAACTTAAAAGGTGTGGCATCAGGGATTCTCATTTAACTCACTTATTTCACAGTGCCGAAGGCCTATGTGTGTGGGGGGGGGGTCTCAAGGAACAGCTGTAGATTATTATAAATTTAGTCACATAGTGATTCCAGCTCTTCCAAAAAAGGTATCTTTACTGGGGTATCTTGACACTGACAGTGGCACCTGATACAGAGCTAACCTATCAAACACTTTCTTTTCAATATAAATCAGTAAAGCAAATCAGAAGTTGTTTGCTTTCTCCTGCCAAGGGCAGCAGTACACGTTCCTTGTCTTATCTAAGGACTGTATCACCACCTTGTTTAAAATACAAGGCTCAGTGACTTTGGTTTTACTCCTGTCCCACAGAGCATCTCTCTGGTCCACTACATTGATCATGCTAATTGAATCTTTTCACAAAGAAGTAGCCAGCACCCTTGATGCCAAAATACAGACATATCATCCTTGGAAAGTTCATGCGCCTCATCACTGAAGTTACTAGGAATACACTAATCTATTGCAAACCGGGATATTCCCTCTAAAGTGAGAAAACAAGTTCCTCTAACTCAAACTTTCCACAATGAAGAAAGCAGCACAGTACTTAAAACTTTGAAGCAATACATACCACATTCACGAGCGCTTCTCTGATCAATTTAGGTAACTCAGGAGCTAGCCGCTTTTCAATAAGGCCTAAAATAAGAGAGAGTTATACAGCCAGCTCAGGCTGGCATTACAAAATGCCTTAGCAAGTGACCTCATGACCTAGTAGTGGCAATGATACTTAAAGCGTCTGTAGCATGTAGGCAAACCACAACAAAAAAGAGCAGAGAGCCCTAGTGTTTTGAAGGAGGGCTACACTATATTCTGCTAAAAATTTGTCCTCATTTGTTGGTTTGCAAACCGGCCCCGGTACCGGCAGGGAAGGGAGAGACCGAAGAAAGAGGCAGCTACTCCAGATTGGTAGACGGCAGGTTTAAGCACCAAAGAAACTTACCCACAAGGCGTGTCTTGGGCACCGCAAGATGAGAAGGTCTCCACTCCTGCCCGCCAGAATCTTAAAAGTTTATATGGAGGCCTTAACGAGGTTCAGTCGCATATCTGGATGGTCTCAATACACTTTACTCTCTCAAAGCTGAGCCCTTAAAATGGCTCTGGCCGTGGGAGCTGTAGGCGGAGCGTACCTTCTAAGGCCGGGGCGTGGCGAGAACCCTCCGGGTCCACCTGGAGGGTCAATCAGAGGTCATGTCCTCTTGATGACCTCCTCCAGCAGCATTTGAAGATCAAGCCCTAATTGGCTCTAGACCTCAGTAGAGAATGAATGTCTGAGTATGGAAAATCAAGTGCCCATGTAAGCTCGGCTTCCCATTGTAGATTATGTACTGACACACATCCTCATACATCTGAATTTATGTCAGTATTCCATTTCTTTAAATGAAAATGAAACATAGGATATCAGTGCCAAGCAGCTTTAATAGCATAAGTAAATATGATGAGCATGTAGCTGTTACTGTACCCACTTCTCTGGCTTAGCTACCTATCCCTCTAGCCCACACCTCTGGCTTCAAAGGCAAGTTCCCTAAGACAAGTTAAGAGTCAGAAAAAGCATGGACCTGACTCATGAATGAGTCTGCATATGTGCTGGAAGCAGCTGGAAGCACCAGGTTCCCGCATTACAGCCTCACTGATGGAGAGCCTTGCTAAACCATGGGGAAGGGAATTCTTCTCAGGGGGCAGAACCTGGAGGGGCTCATTTTGTCCTCTTTCTATAGAAAGAGAGCTTGTGAAACCGTTCTACAGTGACTTACGGGCAGTGTAGGTGAAACATGCTATTGCAGTTTTGGTATTAGCTACTTTTATTCCCCTAAAGCCCTACAGCTCCTCCTAGGCATCTCTCCTTCCTGACCCCATGAAGGACTCCGGTAACACCTTTTCGTCCCCCTGCCTCCCAGTATTAGGGGAGGTTAAAAGGATTCTCACTGTGGCTTGTGGCTTTCTCAGTGTTCCAGCATTCCTATTTGGTTCCCTTAACCCTGTCCTTACCTCTTATATAAACCCTTCAGTAAATTCAATCAGACATTTTGAAGTTAACTTTCTGTTTTCTGAGGTGATCCTGATTAATGTAGATATGATAAGAGGCCACCAAAATCGATCTTATCTTTATGAGAAAAGTCTAGAGATCCATTGAAATAGAAAGTTCTTAAAAGAGTTGTTGCTGTATTAGACTCTAATAATTAGATCATTCTATAAATATTGTTCACCAGTGAGATGTAGTCTATGTGAAAAATAATTGAACCACCTCAACACACCTGAAATACGATGGTAGGGAAAAAATGGCCTAACAGCGATTTTTCAAAGTATATTTTATTTAGAAAAACAGAAAAGAGGAATTTGCACATAGTGGTTACTAGCTCCAAGCATATACCATTTTGTTTTTTTAACATCTTTACTGGAGTATAATTGCTTTACAATGGTGTGTGTATACCATTTCTTTATGGACAAGAATGGTAATGGTTGTAAGTGGACAGAATTTTTAGTACATACCACCCTTATGCCCATCAAGGGACTTTTTCTTGTCCACTTCTCTCCATGAGTGTACCTGAAAGAGTGGCAAATGAGTATGGACTGGTGGGGATAGAAAAATCACTATGGTAGTTAGATAATTACAGGCCCCTGTTTGCCAGATGTTGGCTTTCCCTGGCATAAGAACAACCAGTAAAAACTAAAATCAGTTTTTAAAAAAAATCTACTTCAGTTTAGGCACTGTCTTAAATGGTAATCATTGAAAGAGATTTAATAGAGTATGACACTTGAATGTGAACAAAAACTTTTTTTCTTCTGAATCTTCACAACCAATCTGGAGTAGCTTTCCATTTCCCTTGGTCTTTGTTATAGAGCAAAGGGAAAAAGAAAGTCAGGATAAGCTCATGCATTGATCAGTATTATCTTAAGACAGTGAAACTGCAAACGTACTATCATCTGAGAAAAGTGCCACATCACATCACATCAAAGTGTATTTGAATTCTTTTTTAAGATTCTTAGGACTGAGTTCATTTGGTAAACAAAAAATTATTGAGCACCTATTATGTCAGGCACTCCTTGCACCATTGGAGATCCAGCAATAACAAATGTTGCTTAAATCATAATGAGGCTGTGCAAAAAATAAAATAAATAAGCAAAGCATATGCCACGTGTTAGAAAGTATATGGAGTAAAATAAGGCAAGGGAGATGGATAAGGATTTTTGAGGAATGAGATAAAGATCCCAAAAGTAATAAATTGGTCAAACAAAGTCTCACTGAGAAGGTCTCACTTGACTTAAAACCTAAAAGGAGAGAGGAGAAAACCATGGGGATATCTTTAGAAGAGCAGTCCAGGAAAGGTCAAAGGAGTGGAAGGTTGCCACTCAGGGTGTGTGAGCCCTACAGAACATTTGATTTACTTAACCTTTTAGTTTAGGGAACGGGTTTTCAACTCCATCACTACTGATATATTTGGACAGAGAATTGTTTTTTTATGGTGGCTGTCCTGTGTGTTACAGGATATTTACCAGCATTCTGGGTTCTACCCATTAGAAGCCAGCTTGCTGAGACAACTAAAAATGTCTTCGGATATTACCAAATGTCTCTTGGGGAGCAAAACTGTCCCGATTGACAACCACTGAGTAGAAGTCAACATAAATAACAAAGGCCAAATATATTTTTCTTTAATTGCATAGCCATCATCTGCTTGGCCTGTAAAAAGAATAAATTCTTTGAATAGATTCTTTTGCCTCACTACATACTCAGTTTGGTTAGGTCAAGTGGAAAGAACTTCATGACAGATGGCTCTTCTGGTCCCAAGATGGTACTTATTTTTCTAGCCATTCCACCTGTGTTTCACTACATATGTTTTCTCTAGCCATGACAAGGATTCAGAGTTCAGCTGTAGCCATTACGGTGCCTTAGGCTGGACCTCGTTAATGTATATTCTTCCAACCATATGTGCCTTTGTAGGTCAGGGAAGCAGTGTCAGAAAAAGGTTCTGAGCAGAGGCAGAACTCTTCACTCCACCACGCAACCCTGTCACCCCCTAGCATCTTGGAAAGCTCAAGGTGCTTGGAAAGCTCAGAGGCAAAATCTGGACTGACAAACTGAATACTTAAAACAGCAGTAACCATTCACAAGAGATTATTTTCAAAATTTGGGGTGATAGACCTCTGTAAAGCCCAGAATCTAAGAGACATGTTGATTTTTTCAAAGAACCAAAAAATTGTCCCCTGGGTAACAATAATCACAAAGAAGATAAGGGATATATATGTATGCCTACCTACACACAAACACAATTTCCATTAAAATCCTGATTCATTTTGGATACATAGAGACAAAAGGTGACATAATTTTGATAGTCTCATGTTAAACATATTCATTTGAAAGTTGTATTCAGTAAACTTTAAAAAAAAAAAATTCCCTTATATCCCCAAACCTGTATCTTATCCTTCCTTTCCTCATTATATTTGATGTTTAACTTTTTACTTAAACATACTATTGCAAAATAAGTATTATTATTTTAAGATTATGTATTTTTAATTTATGTAAATGGTATTTTTCACTGAGCCTTATTTTTAGGATTCATCTGCATTGCTACATGCATTTCTAATCACTTGTTTCTAAATATCGCGTAACGGTCATTCTGAAAGTTTTTTTTACTATACACTCTCCCAGTGAGGCACGCAGTGGTAGCCTCCAATGTTGTACAAATAATAAAGCAATGTACATCACCCTGCATGTCTCCTCATGGACCTACAGAAGGATTTTCCTGGGAAATATGCATAGAAGAATGGCTGGATCATAGGTCACATATGTTTAGTTTGATAATGTAGTGCCTGATTGCTCTCCAGAATTTGTACCATTAGGACAATAACTCCACACCCTCACTCAAACCTGGCATTATCTAGCTGTCTAAATGTTGCCAATCTGTTATTATTACAAATTCCTATTAATTCACTGTTGTTTTAATTAACATTTTTGTGATTAACTGTGAGCAGCTCTACCAATGCTAATTTCACTTTTTGGATTTCCTGTTCTGGAAATTGTTCACTTATCTATTAGAGATTACGTGTTTATATTTGTAGCAGTTTCTTGCATAATTTAGATACTAATTACTTGTCCGTTTTAGACATTGTAAATATCATGTGTTAAATCACTCCTCAAAAACCATGTCCATGGTAATTGAAACAGAAATCTTTAGCTGTGATGTAATACAAATGATCAAAAATGTCACTTTCTGTGCTTTCTATTCAGTAAACATGCAATAATCATCTATTAAGTGTTGAACTCTAGGGAAGAGATTTAGTCCCACTTAGTCTCACTCACCAAAGGGTTATTATTTGAGGAAAGAGAACCGTAATTGTAATTACAGGCAGAAATAAGTGAAAGAAATTTCAAAACACTAAAATGCGAATATAGGAATTGAAAAAATATGTATTCATGAAGATCAGCTTTGCTGAAGTTATGAGTCTAGGAAGAACAACTCTTCATTCTTCTGTGAGAGATGGAATCAGCCTTTTCACCCCCTGAGCTCTACTGTTGAATTTTCTAGGTGTTTTCCTAGTAGAGATGTCAGCTCCTTAATCTTTATTAATAAGAGCCTTTATTGAGACAGACACCGTCTTAGAAGCCAGTGATGTGGATATGACTAAGAAACATATCCTGCCTTGGGGGCTTCCCTGGTGGCGCAGTGGTTGAGAGTCCGCCTGCCAATGCAGGTTCCTGCCCCGGTCCGGGAAGATCCCACATGCCGCGGAGCGGCTGGGCCCGTGAGCCATGGCCGCTGAGCCTGCACATCCGGAGCCTGTGCTCCACGACGGGAGAGGCCGCAACAGTGAGAGGCCCGCGTACCGCAAAAAAAAAAAAAAAAAAAAAGAAAAAAGAAACATATCCTGCCTGAAGAAGGTTACAGCAAAAAAAATCTAGACACCCTTCTTTTCACGTACTGTGTATGAACATCCTGAGCTTTCTTTTATTCAAACTATTTAACTCCGAAATTCCATAGCTGTTCTTTCTGATTTGTATTCTGCATATCTTAGCGTCACCCGTTATAGCATTAACAATTGTTCATTTAAATTCTGTACTTGTTTCATTTAATATAGCTAAGTCCCATAAGGCGATGGTATAGATATATTTAGAGAGTTGAGAAAAGGTAGATAATAAATATAAACTGGATGGCTCTATCACGACCTGGAAACAGTGTATTGATGCAATCAGATTTTCGTTTAAAACTGATTACTCAAACTACAGTGTGAGAAATGTGTTTGGCTTATTTGGGTGGAGCAGTGGTAAGATCAGTGTAGGAGAGCAGATATGAATATCTTAGTAAGGCAGAGGAGTAAAAGTGGCCTTTACTATGGAAATACTAGCATGGTGGAGCAAAGTTCTCACAAAGTCTATGATTAGGAGGAAGAATTCACAAGAATTTTAAAAATTCATTTATAGTTTGTCTAGGTTAGGGTGGGCTATCATTGATGACTTGCAATTTTGTCAGCTGATGTCAAGCGTTATACCATGCATAGTTTGCTCAGGCTGCCATAACAAAATACTACAGACCGGGTAAATTAAATAAGAGAAATTTATTTTCTCACCGTTCTGGAGGCTGGAAGTCCAAAATCAAGCTGCCAGCAGGGTTGGTTTCTGGTCAAGCATCTCTTCCTGGCTTGCAGACTTCTGCCTTCTCACTGTCTCTTCACATGGCCTTTCCTCTGTGCAAATGTGGAGAGAGAGATCTCTGGCATCTCTTCATCTTCTTTTAAGCACAACAGTTCTATCAGATTGTGGCCCCACCCTTATGATCTCATTTAACCTTAATTATCTCCTTAAAAGCCGTCTCCAGGGCTTCCCTGGTGGCGCAGTTAGTTGAGAGTCCGCCTGCCGATGCAGGAGCCTGTGCTCCGCAACGGGAGAGGCCACAACAGAGAGAGGCCCCCATACCGCAAAAAAAAAAAAAAAAAAAAAAGCCCTGTCTCCAAATGCAGTCACCTTGAAGGTGAGGTCTTCAACATATGAATTTTGTGGGAATACAGTTCAGTCCATAACATCCCAGGATCAACATATCTTTTATGACTGGAAAAAGCAAGTTAAAAGTGTGGATTATTGCAAAAGCAAGTTAAAGTGTGGATATTTTCCCCTAGTCTGTGAGTTTTCTTTTCACTTTCTTGATGGTGTCTTTGAAATATTTTCATTTTATTAAGTCCCATATATTAACTTCTTTTATCACTTGTAACATTTGGTTTTACATAAAACAGAATTTGCTAATATAAATAGTAGTTTATGACTGTATAGTCAGAAAACCACATAAGTGATTCAAATTAGTTTTACTTATATTAAAGGTTCTATCGGCCAAAATTTTGTTCAGCTATATAAAATAGAAAACATAAATAACAGTATATCAAATATAATATTTTATTTGTTCCAGGTTTCTGATGGGTTCAGAACATTTCCAAATTTTTTTTTTTTTTTTTTTTTGCGGTACGCGGGCCTCTCACTGTTGTGACCTCTCCCGTTGCGGAGCACAGGCTCCGGATGCGCAGGCTCAGCGGCCATGGCTCACGGGCCCAGCCGCTGCGCGGCACGTGGGATCCTCCCGGACTGGGGCACGAACCCGCGTCCCCTGCATCGGCAGGCAGACTCTCAACCACTGCGCCACCAGGGAAGCCCCAAAAATATTTTTTAACCAACTCAGACAACAGAATTGCTGATTGGTTGTTGGAAGGGATCTTGCCTACATTCCCCAGTCACCTAGAGCCCAGAACAAAGATCTGGCCAAATCCCTGCCCAAACGCATTACACCAGGGAACCTTGACCCCATGTTTCTGTTTCAACATGCCACTTAAGAAAAATAGCATCAGAAATACCACTGATGAGAGCAGTAGTAGGGTATCAACCTGCCAGCAGAAAGCAAGACAGCAGGTTTAGTTACTATATAGCAACTCTATTAATAGAGTTAAGATTCCAAAGAACACAGGGTTATATATCAACAAGGCCAATAACAGCATGCGCTCTTTTTGACCAGTTTGGTTTATGCAACCACAGTGGAGCTGGGGATGGGATTATCTGCACTAAAACATGCACATGTTTGCACACATCATTGCTGGGAGAATTAAGTGATGTCTATGTGACTTCACTGAAAGCACCGGAATGTCCACAGAGCAGGTCAGTAGCAAAGAATTCACCTTCTGGAAGAAAGTAAAGCAACAGATTTAGAAGAGATATTTCTACTATATTAAGAGTCAGAATTCCCTTTTTTTTTTTTTTTTTTTTGCGGTACGCGGGCCTCTCACTGTTGTGGCCTGTCCCGTTGCAGAGCACAGGCTCCGGACGTGCAGGCTCATCGGCCATGGCTCACGGGCCCAGCCGCTCTGCGGCATGTGGGATCTTCCCAAACTGGGGCACGAACCCGTGTCCCCTGCATCGGCAGGCAGACTCTCAACCACTGCACCACCAGGGAAGCCCAGAATTCCCATTTTTAAAAATATAGAGCTTGTTAATCAATGAAGCCAATATCAATCCATCCATCGGGTACTTGAATATGGTAACCTTTCATTAGCTTAGTTTATACAAACCCAGTGTAGCTGAGGAAAGAATTAATTTCACATGAACTTCACCAATTCAGATTATATGAAGGGCAGTTCTCCAAAGGAAAGCTGCAATGCAGTTCATTAAAACAATGGGAATGATTCTGAGCAGTTAAAGCTAATGATGTCCACTAGAGTCCAGCTTTAGCTCAACTTACTGAAAACCAACCTACTGAAAGTGAATTTTCCAAATGAGTCATTAAATGAATGGCCAATTTGCAAATGCCTACATTGCAAAATTATCAAGTTTCCTAAAACCAATGACCAAATAAAAAGGCATACCAAAAATGGTTATAAGAACAATGTTAATGTCCATTATCAGTGTATGAAGATGAAAAACATTATTCTGAACACTAAATACATTCAGAAAGAATTTCACCATGATAAAAAGTTCAACATATTATGTAAATATGAGTCTATGAGTCTATTTTAACTGTTAGTGTTCAAATGCTATTTCATATTTTTAAAATCTTTAAACATTTCAGCATTCAAATATAGTATTTTATTTATTTATTTTTAATTTCTTTTTGGCTGCATTGGGTCTTTGTTGCTGCGCACGGGTCTCCTCTAGTTGTGGCAAGCAGGGGGGCTACTCTTTGTTGCGGTGCACGGGTTTCTCATTGCAGTGGCTTCTCTTGTTGTGGAGCACGGGCTCTAGGCGTGCGGGCTTCAGCAGTTGTGGCTCATGGGCTCTAGAGCAGATTCAGTAGTTGTGGCGCACGGGCTTAGTTGCTCCGCGGCACGTGGGATCTTCCCGGACCAGGGCTCGAACCCATGTCCCCTGCACTGGAAGGCAGATTCTTAACCACTTCGCCACCAGGGAAGTCCCTAGTATTTTAATTTAATCAATTTACTTTAAATCTGTCTTGCAAATTCACATATGTATCACCGATAAATATTGGCTTTGAGGAATTAATTACATGATTCAATAAGAATCATCCTTAATAGGCAAATTCATTTCTCTTCTGCAAACCTTTGAAACTTACATTAATTTTGCATCAGTTTGCAGTATTTCGAACATTTTTTATTCACAAAACAAAATTACAGCATTTCCTAAGTGACTCCATAGTTGCAACGAGTTTTAGACTTGGGGGGTATCTTTTGGTTAAATGATCCATTTATTAACTAAATGACAAATTTAATTTAGCTAAATGAATATACACGTTTAAACTAGTTATTTAAAATTCTACTTCACTTTAGATGCTTTCGTTGAAACTGAGTTATTTTATTTTATTTAAATTAAAAGAAAAATGGTGAGATTCCTGCTATTCTGGCATTCTTGACAGTAGGCACTCAGACCACATCATCAAGAATCTTTAGGTTCCCAATTTATCTATGTTGGTTTAATTCTCAGAATATCTCCGTTCAAATAGTAGCCCTAGATGTGAAACCACTGGTTCCCCAAACCAGCAGCACCAACATCACCTATGCACTTGTTAGAAATGCAGAATCCCAGACCCCACTCCAGATGTACTGAATCAGAAACTCTGGGGACAGAGGAGGGGCTCAGTGTCTAAGTTTTAACAAGCCTCCCAGGTGATTATAATGCATGCTAACATCTGACAGTCACCATAACTGCATGTGAAATAACACTTACTGTGCATTTTAACACAAGAGGATCCTTTTTTGACCACTGAAGTTTCAGAGCTTCCAGAGCGGCCAATATCACTTCCTCCTATCATTCTAGGAGCCTAAAGTGTGCATGCAGAAACCGCCACATGTATTAGTTCCTTCAGCTCTCTTTTGCTTTGTGAGCTCCTTGTTATTCTCAGAGAATATTTTTACTAATGGATCATCTCCTGTCATATCTTGGACCAATCATCCAAACAGCTATCTTGGGATGAGTAGACTTTCTCGGGGAGCCTCTTTTCTTTTAGAGGTTTGAAGACCACTCATTGTGTCTGTAATGAATTTACTGCTGAGCTGGCCTGGATGGGGGAAAAATTCCTGAGGCCCCTTGCACTTGGCTTGAAACATGGGAAAAGCAACCTTTTTCCTCTTACAAGTGTGGAGGAAATGCCTGTCAGGGTGGCAAGTCTTTCAGCCATCTTTCACCTCAACTCTTTTATATTGCTTAGTTGAGTGACGGGTTAATGTCTGCAGAACCAGTTTTGGTCCAGTTACTTTGCAAGGTCATCCACCACTCACTTTAGAATACAGGGGTACTTGGCAGGTACAGATTCAGCCTTTGGAATCTCCAACAAACTCTCATGTAAGAAAAACTGCTGCTTTCAACATCCAGTTCAATGCAGGTTTTCAGGGATATGTTTGACCCACAATGTCTTCACTCATAACACCTTTACCTATAGGCAATACAGGTAGATGCATCCTCTCCAAGAGTGAGGAAACGGGCCTAGGGCAAGCACAAAGCAGTAGTGGCTACATACTGCTGTGGCCTAAGATTTACCGTCAAGAAAGGGTTTACCTGCCAAGAAGGACATGGGGTAGGCACCTTCATCTGGTGTGAAACCTCCTCCTTGCAGTTAAGAGTACAGACTTGGGGTCCTGCTTTTCTAGGTTCCAATCTGAGCTCTGCCACCTAATGGCCCTGAGGCTTCAGAAAGCAATTTAATTCTGATCGCCACTACTGAATTTTGGTAGACGGCGGATACTTCAATGTTCTCCATGCAGTGAGCTGAAATGAGATGAAAAACATAAAGCCTTAGTATAACTCTTGGTACATAACATAGTAGTTCTCATTAATAGTTATATTAAACAAACAGCAGCCTCAGGTGGGTGGACTAGAGCAGTAGTTCTCAAGAGGTGATCCTGAAACCAGCAGTGGCATAGCCTAGAATCTTCTTAGAAAGCAAATCCTCAGGGGTCCCACTCAATCAGACAATCCAGTAGGGATCAGTAACCTGAAAATTCTAGCCTAAAAAACTATTTTTTCATACTTCTCTCTCTTTAGAAGTAGAGCACCCTTCTCAATGGCATACTCAGATCTTTCCATAGAGTAGTGATTCTCAAAGTGTGGTCCCTGATCAGCATCAGCTAAACAGTGGTTAGAGATGCAAATTCTCAACCTCACCTACAGAGACCTACCTCAACAAACTCAGAGGGTGAGGTTGGGACAACCAATCAGATTTAACAAACCTGCCAGGGATTGAATGCCTGCCCAAGTTTGAGAACACTTCCCTGGATCACTGGTTCTCAATACTTTTTGCAAAATGGAATCCCCAGATGATTCTGATTAATTTGACATGAGATAGGAACTGGGAAACAAAAATTTTGAAAGCTACCTTGAGGATTCTAATATGCAGGAAGTTTGAGAACCACTGCTCTAGCCTGCGCTGCCCAACTTTACCAAAGGGGGCAGGAGCAGACCTCACCTCTTCAGAAATCTCAAGAGGAGACCTCACACTGACCCCAAATGGGTTATGTGCTCACCTCTACTTCAAATATTTTGGTAAGGGGGATAGAGGATTGATCGATGGAACCTCTGCATTCTCACCCTTAGTGTGTGGGGAAGGGTGAACTACATTAAAATAACTTAGAATTAAATTCACGGTGATTGGTTCCTAAAAGTGGAATTGTAAATTTGGGGACAGGGTAGTTCTAATAGCAAACAACAAATATGCAGTTAAATAAATGTTTGGGCGGAATTTTTATTGCCAAATGTTTTGTTAGTATTTTCTACTTGTCTGTTCAACTTATGCTTTCAATGATTATCATGGTTGTATTCATCTTTTCTTCCTGATTGTGAAGTAAAGTTCAAAGTTACTTTTTCTAGAAAAATATTTGTTTTCCGAATTATTAATATAGAATTGCATAAGGACTTGTCACATTTTTTCAATTTCTCATATATTCTGGTCACAATAATTTTGTAATTCATACACTCATTCCATCTTCTGTCAGGTTAAATTTGTTGTACATGCTGAAGTCTTGACTGTATTCTCATATATGTTACCAATATAAAAATTATCACCAGAAATATTTAAAAGTATTCTTAGAAGTTGAAATCAATTGAAGTAGACAAAAGTAGGTATTTAGGCATAAAAAATTTAGAAAGTAATCAAGATAACTATTTTATAGGTGTGTTGATAATCGTGACTGTATATATTAGTAAGCACTGCAAGGTAACTGAAACATTAGGTACAAAGAATTGATACAATGGCAAAATTTTAAAATTATCCAGAGTTATAAAACTATACACATATAACAAAAATATAAATTATATATGAAAAAAGGTACCACACATAAGAATATGAATTTATAAATTCTGCTGTAAAAATTCAAAATTGGCAGGCCTGAGTTGCTAAAAACCAGTACCTGGCAGAGGTCTTCAGTACTAAGGATGGATCTGCTCCACTCAGCCCTTAGATGTCCACTGGGACAGGAATCTTTGTATGCCTGAGGCTTTGGACCACACCACACAGTTGATCCAGGTATCAATGTGATTTGGGGGCAGTGTCTGCTTGTATAGGCCTGGGGCTATACACCACACTGTATCATTTTGACCTCTGTCACGCTGGGGCTAGAGAAGGAGGAGCTAAGGTCAGTCATGGGGACTCTCCACGCCTAAGTGACCAAGGTTAGGGGGATCTTACCTGGTTGGCAACACTTGCACACGTGGTCACACATCAGCTCTGGGAGGATTCAGCTCAGTGAATGGGACTCCACTGAACAGGATGACTGGAGGGTTCTGTCTAGTTTCTCCTGGATTCCTCTTTAACGCCCCATTTCACTTTGCTACTTTTAATAAGTATTCTTTTGCTGCCATAAACTGGAAGCATAAGCTTAACAGCTTTTCTGAGGTCTGTGAGTCCTTTCAAAGAAACACTGAACCTGAGGGTGGTCTTGGAGACTCCAGACAGTCCGATGAGTAAATGATGTCCTACATGGACAAGCTTTCCCCAACTCTAATTACATGAGAATAAGCATTTTGATGTGAAGTTACCCTCACTGAAATCCCTCAGGCCGTCGTCTAAATCCAGGAGAAAGATACGCTGAAGGAGGCCTGACTCCATGCTCCTGATTCAACAGGCCATCATCTTGTAGGAGGACAGCACTGGAATTCCCACAGGGCCTGACAGGACTTAGGAGTCAACTCTCTGGAAGAAAGCAGAGTAGCAGATTCAGAAGACAGAGTTCTACAATATATATTAAGTTTTGATGCCAAAGTTTAAAATAGAGATGTTTATATAGTATCAGGGTATCCAGCATCAATCCATTGGATAGGTGAACATGGCCCAATCTGGATCTGTTTGGTTTCTCCAGCACCAGCGGTGTTGGGGATGGCACTGACTCTACTTAAAGCTCATAAATGGAGATTTTTAGGAAATGCAATTGCCCAAAGTAAACCTGCAATGCAATTTTTCAACCCACTGGCAGTTTTCTGAGCAAGTAAACCTACTGATGTCCACTAGAATCCATCTTTAGCTCAACTTACAAAAAGTAAAGGTGCTTAAATTTAATTTTCCAAATGAGTAATTCTCTAAATAAGCAATCTGACAAATAACCAAATAAAACATATCAAAAAGAGATATAATAACTTTGTTAATGTCATTACTATCTAGGGATCAAAACTGGTTTTCATGTATTAAATATCTTCAGAAAAGCATATTTCAACATAACACAAGCTTCAGCATGTTAAAAATGAATCCGTCTGTTTTAATAAAATTTTTTAAATTCCATTTATGACAATTTTGTAAACCTTCTAATCAAATATAGTATATTAAATTTTTTGAATTTCCTTTTAATGTGCCTCTTACAATGTCATATTTGACTTCAATAAATATTCATTTCTAGGAGCTAAACATGGGAATCAGGAAGATCATAAAAAGATGGATTCACTTTTCTTCTGGAACTTTGAATATAGCTAAAATCAGTTAGTTGACGAAGGTGGGTAGATCATTTTTGAAGAAAACTGAAAGTTTTAGTATTTACTGACTGACAGGAGATTTACACATAATTATGTACAACTGTATGATTTTGATTTTATGAGGAAGTTTTAATCTGAATGACAAATTTAATTTATATATAAATACACACACACACACATACATTGTAACTTAATTTAAATTCCCCTTTCCTTTTGAGGCTTGAATTCAGATGTCATTATTTCTAACCATATAAACTAAAAAGTACCTCAGTGATATTCCGGCTACTCTGGCATTCCTGAAACTCAACTTCAGACCATGACATGGAATGTCTGGGTTTCAATTTCTCTGCGTTGCTCTTCTCAGGAATTCTTCCTTCTCTCAGTAGCCTCACATGTGGCATCACTGATTTTCACAGCGTGTAATGCAAAACAGCACCATTAACATCATCTTATACTTGTTGCAGTGCAAAACCAGGTTCTACCTCACACTCACATATATGTGATCATAAATTCTAGGAGTACAAGAGGGCCCAGCACTCCTGTTGCCACAGCAGCGTGCACACTGCTCTATGAGAAGCAACCAGACTCCAAATGGGAAACGCTCACTGTGTTCTGTGGAACCCAAGGGTCTCCTCATTTTTTTTTGCGGTACGCAGGCCTCTCACTGTTGTGGCCTCTCCCATTGCGGAGCACAGGCTCCGGACGCGCAGGCTCAGCGGCCGTGGCTCACCGGCCCAGCCGCTCCGCGGCATGTGGGATCTTCCTGGACCGGGGCACGAACCCTTGTCCCCTGCATCGGCAGGCGGACTCTCAACCACTGCACCACCAGGGAAGCCCCCAAGGGTCTCCTCTTGATCCTGTACTTTCGGAATCTCGCAGGCAGCCACCACCACTGCTTCCCAGCACTCCTGAGCCTTCGCATGCGGAAGCTGCTAAGGATTGGACTTCCTTCACCTGTCTCTGGGTTTGTAACCTCCTGGTTCTTCTCACAGAAAAACGTTAATGAAGGATTATCGCCACTGCTAAGGGAGAGCCCAACGTTGAGCAGAGACCTTTGGACTAGTGAACTTCCTGGGGGAACTGCTTGTCCTCAAAAGTTTAAAGGCCACTCACTTCCTCTGCAGTGAGTGTACCGCTGAGCTGCCCTCATTGGGGCAAAGTTTCCGAAGCCTCATGAATTTGGCTTAAAACAAGGAAAAAGCACACTCTCCCCCCCTACCATGAGGATGGAGAACATTCTTGCCATGAAAAACCCTCTCCCAATATTCTTTCCACTTTTTCCACCTCAACTCATGTCTCTGGATTGTGAGGTATACTAATGCCGGCAGAACAAGTTTCGGTCAGGCCCCTGGCATATACTCCTGCACCTCACTTTAGAATGGGAGGGTACTGTGGAATCTGGGGCCAGATTCTCCTCTGAGAGGACCTGTTGCTTGCAGCATCCAAAACCATGCAGGTATTCGGGGGGTGTCTGACCCATGGAACCTTCGCTCCCAACACTTCTAATTATTGGCATGCTCTAGCAGTTTACCATCGTCCCCAAGACGTGTCGAGACACACCTGAAATTTCCAAAAAGCAGTAGTGGCTGCATACTGCTGTGGCTCACGTTTACCACGGGGAAGACGTTTACTGGCCCAGAAGGGCAGAGGACAGGCAACTCCACCTGGTGTGAAACCTGCACCTCGTCGACTTCCCAAGGGCCGGTCTGGTGCCCTGCTTGGCCAGCGTCCGGTCGGAGTGCACCCAGTTATTTCACCTGTGGCCTGAGGAAACTTATTTTTGCCTGGTCCTCAGTTTCTGTATTGTTAGATGGGTAATGTTTCCACGCCTTCCGCACGCAATGAAACTGACATGAGATGAGAAACAAAACCCTTAGTATCACTCCTGGTCCGCAATATAATACATGTCATAATTAGTCCTTTACCCAAATGTGAGACTCAGTCTAAAATGGTCAACAGAGAGTGAGAAAACACAGTAGATATTCTCAAAATGCAATCCTCCCCCAAACCGTCACGAAAACAGCTTGAAACCACGGCATGGGGACGCTGCACACATCTGAAGGCTCCTCATACACAGACTTATCTGCAAGGCCACAGTTAGCTCAGAATTCTACGGGGTTTTTTCTTGTTTTGTTTTGTTTCGTCTTCATGTTTTAAAAAATTCTTGCGCTACTCTCCATTCAGAAGAAAAGCAACCTTTTCACTGGTATATTCAGACGTAAACTCATAGAGTAAAGCAGTTCTTCTCAAACTGTGTGGTCTCCCAATCAGCAAGACCTGGGCAACTATTAGAGATGCAGGTTCTCACCCCAGCCACCCAGACCTACCTAGTCAGAACTTCTGAGGGAGGCCTGGGGCACCCAAGGTGGATTTCCGCAAGCACTCCAGGGCTTCCCATGAGTGCCAGAGTTTGAGACAACGATTCGCTTCATCGAATGTCTTTAATATGATCAGAAAATAAGAAAATTTTGGACATATTGTAAAAACCACGGAAGCATGGCTTTCATTCCTAGAGAACCGATTAATTTGAATGTGATACAGCCTGAACAACAGGTGTTTTAAACTTTGGGGATAATGTGGAGTAAATCAGGGCATCGTGAGTCAAGAAGTGTCATGCCCACCTTTAGTACAGGGCATGAGCAAAAGCCTTATCTTCCTAGATACGCACAAACATCATGTAACTTATGTCCTCTCTCCTACCGCACGTACTTTGGCCTTGAGAATACAGGATTGACTCGGGCGAGCCTTGGCATCTCAACCATGCTGCTGGGGAACGGAGGGCTATCAGTGAAATTAACCAAATTACTATGTACATTACACACTCTGTAATTAATAGGTATATATTAATTAAATTTATGCTAAAATTCTATTCTGCATTTTATTACTTGACTTCAAATTTCATTTATTTTGGTCAAATTATTTTTTAATATTTGAGCTGTGTGCTCTTCTGGTAACCTGACAGCAGGCTCACAGACATAGATCTCTAGTTTCCCAATTTGTCTCTTTAACATCCAGATTTATAGAGTTGAAACTGGGTAAAGCCTTATATAAGTTTAAGTTGTACAAAATAATGATGTGATGTATGTATATATTGTGACATGATTACCTCAGTAAGTTTACTTATTACACATCTGTGTTGATGTTATACTCACATATTCTCCTTCAAATAGCAGCTTTACATGCTGCCTCAGTGGTTATCAGAACGTGTTACTCAAATAAGCAGCTCTGACATCACCTTTGACCATTTGTGTGGACATGCACCACCAAGCCCCACCTCAGACATACGGTATCTCTAACTCGGGGAGGAGAGCCGGGTCCAACGATCCTGCTTCCACAAACATCATGCACACTAATGTATGACAACAAAGCCACTACTCCATATGAGGTAACACTTACAAGTGTTTTCTGGAATCCAAAGGGACTTTTCTTCATGGTGTATTTTCTTAGACTATAGACCAACCCATAGCACTTCTTCAAAGCACTCCATGAGCCTTCAGACTGCTGAGCATGGGACTTCCTTCAGCTGTCTCTGGGTTTGAAACCTCCTGGTTGTTCTCAGAGAAACATTCATGAAGGATTATCTCTAAGGCTAAGTTGGAGCCCGACTTTAAACAGGCAACTTTGAACTTGTGAACTCTGTGGGGGAGCTACTTTTTCTTAGCACTTTAAAGGCCACTCACTGTGTCTGCAATGGGTGTTCCGCTGAGCTGGCCTCACTGGGGCAAACTTCCCGACGCCTCTTGCACTTGGCTTGAAACAAGGAAAGGGCAGACTCTCTCCCCCTCCCACGACGCTGGAGAACATTGCTGCCATGAACAACCCTCTCCCGAACTCTGAGAACAACTTTTGGGCAGGTCCGTGCAAGCTAAAGGAGCACTCACTTGACAATACGAGGGTACTTTGGAGTCTGGGGTCAGACTCTCCCATGAGCGGAGCTGTTGCTTTCAACGTCCAAAGCCATGCAGGTATTGGCATATGTCTGACCCATGGCACCTGCGCTCCCGACGCTTTTAATTGTTGGCACGCTCAGTGCAAATTTCCATCTTCCCCAAGAGGTACAGAGGCATACCTGAAGCTACCACAAAGCAGTAGTGGCTGCACACTGCTGTGGCTCAGATTTCCCATGGGGAAGACGCTTACCTTCCAAAATAGCACAGGCCTTGCACTTCCATCTGCTGTGAAACATCCTCTTTTTTGCCTCCAAAAGCACAGGTTTTGTGTCCTGCTTTTCCAGAATCCAAGAGGAGCTCTCCCCATTTTTTCCTTTTTTCTGAAATAAATTATTTATATCTTATCCTCAGCTTCTATATTCTTAATAGCGTTTTATTTCTGTATCTTCCTAATGCAGTGAAACTGAAATGAGATCACAAATGAAAGCCTTAGTACAATTCCTGCTAAACAACACAGTAGCTTTGTTTACTTCTTTACCCAAATTTCAGACTCAGTCTAAAATGTTCAAAGGAGAGTTAGAAAATACAGTAGACATTCTCAAAATGTAATCCTCCCCGAAACAGTAGTCACATGAACAGGAGTCCTTTGAACTGCAAATTGCTAGAAGTTCCACATACACATACTTGTCTGTAAGACCTAAGTAAGCTAAGAATCCTATGTTTTTGTTTTTAAACTTTTTACGTTATTCTCTGATCAGAAAAAGAGAAACTTTTTTACTGGCATTTTCAGACCTTAACTCATAGAATAGAGGAGTTGTTCTCAAAGTGGGTGGTCTCCTGATCAGCAAGATCTGGGCACCTGTTAGAGATGCAGATTCTTACCCCACCCTCCCAGACCTACCTAGTCAGACACTCTGAGCACCCAAGGTTGATTTTAACAAGTACTTCATTGTTTCCCAGGAGTGCCAGAGTTTGAGAAAGCTATTTCCCTGGATCAAATGTTTTTAATGTTATCAGCAAATAGGAATCCCTTAGACATTGTCTAAAAAAGCAATTGAAGCATGGTTTTTACACCTGGAGAACCTGATTAATTTAATTGTGCAGCCTGAGCAACAGGCGTTTTAAACTTTGGTGATTCTAATGGCCAGTAAGTTAGAGAATCACGACTCAAGAATTATCATGCCCATCTTTATGGAAAGCACGAGGAAAGACCTTGTCTTCCAAGAATTCTCAGTTAAAGGCCTCACACTGATACAACCTAAGTTATGTCCTCACACTAACTCCAAGCATTTGGCCTTGGGAAGAGAGGACTGACCAGGGGAGACTTGGCATCTCACAGATGGTCTTTGAGGAAGGGTCAGCTATCAATGAAATTAATCTAGTTACTGTATATGTTACATATGTTTTAATTAATATGCATATATCAATTAGTGCTAAAATTCTATTTTCCATTTTAAGCTTTGACTTTAAATTTATTTTTTTCCATTTGACTTCCTTTTTAATGTTGAGATGTGTGCTATTGTGGTAATCTGACACCAGGCTAGCAGATCACTTATCCCTAGGTTCCCAATTTGTCTGCCTTTTTTTTCCTTCCAGTTTGATTGAGATGTAATTACCTAAAGGATTGTATAACTTTAGGTGTGCAAAATAATGATTATATATATAGTCTGTGCTGATATTATCTTCAGATATTTTCCTACAAACGGCACGCTTACATGCTGCATCTGTGGTTACCAGAGGATTACTCAAAACAGCAACTGTAACGTCACCTTTGCACTTGTGAACATGCATAACCAAACCCCACATCAGACATGTAGAATCATAAACTCTGGAAGTAGAGGAGGGTCCAGCAATCCTGTTTCCACAAACGTGATGCATAATGATGTATGAGAACCAACCACACTTGACATAACACTTACTGTGTTCTTTGGAATCCAGAGGATCTCTTCTTGATCCTTTATTTTCTTAGACTCTAGACCAGCCCACACCACTTCTTCCCAGCACACTATGAAGCTCCAGTGCGCATGCGGAAACTGCCCAAGATGGGACTTCCTTCAGGTGTCTCTGAGTTGGTAACCTCCTGGTTGCTCTCAGAGAAAACATTAATGAAGGATTATCTCCAATGATAAGGTAGATCCCAGCTTTGAACAGGGATCTTTGGACTAATGAACTTTCTGGGAAAACTCCTTTTTGTTAGAAGTTTAAGGCCACTCACTGTGTCTGCAATGAGTATACTGCTGAGCTGGCCTCACTGGGGTAAATTTTTGAAAGCCGCTTGCACTTGGCTTGAAACAAGTGGAAAGCAGACTCTCTCCTCCTCGCATGAGGTTGGAGAACATTCCTGCCATGAACTCTCTCCTGATAGTCTTTCCGCTTTTTCCACCTCAACTCTTTATGTCTCTGGGTTGAGAGATAAGCAAATACCTGCAGAACCACTTTTCGTCAGGTCCTTGGCAAGATAAAGGAGCACCTCACTTTAGAATAGGAGGGCGCTCGGCATAGATCGTTTTGGCCTTTGGAATTTAGGGCCAAGCTCTCCTATGAACAGAGCTGTTGCTTTCAACATCCAGAGCCATGGAGGTATTCAGGGGTGTCTGAGTACATCCACTCCAACACTTTTAATTACTGGCACACTTGGTGCATTTTTACATCTTCCCCAAGAGGCTACCACAAAGCAGTAGTGGCTGCATACCACTGCGGCTCAGCTTTTCCATGGAGAAGACATTGACCTGCCCAGAAGGGCAGGGGCCAGTCACCTTCATTAGGTGTGAAATGTCGTTCTCATCATCTTCAAGAGCACAGGTTTTGGGACTTACTTTTCTAGTTTTCAACTGGAGCTCAGCCACTTTTCTCCTGAGGCCTGAGGGACTTTATTTCTGACCTTCAGTTTCTTTTTTGCCAGAAGGGAAATATTTCAGTATCTTCCACATGCAGTGGAGCTGAAATGAGATGAGAATTATAAAGCCTTAGTACATCTCCAGGTACACAATACAGAAGCTGTTAGTAGTCATGTTAATATCACCCAGTCTAAAATTTTCAAAGGAGAGTGTATAATTTACCTCAGTAGTTCTACAAATGTGATCCACCCAACATCAGCACTGGCATAACCTGTAATCTTTTTAGAAATCAAATTCCCAGGTGGCCCTTATGTGCAGGCCTACCTGGAAGACCTCAGTAGCCTAAAATTCTATTCTTTAAAAACAAAACAAAAAAGCCTCTTATGTTACACTGTCATCATTAGCAGTGCAACTTTTTCACTGGCATATTCAGATTTTACCTTGTAAGAGTGGAGCAGTGGTTCTCAAAACATGGCCCCCAGAGCAGCAACACCTGGGCACTTGGTAAATATTCCAATACTCAACCCCACTCACCCAGACCTATACAGTCAGTGAGTCCAAGGGAGTAGTATGGTCGACCAATGTGGATTATAACAAGCACTCCATTAATTCCAATGAATGCCATACTTTGAGAAACCTATTCCACTGATGACTTGTTTTCAATATTATGTACAAACACGAATTCCCTGGGGATTCTTTTAGAACTGATACAGTGGTTTTCACAGTTGGAAATTCTCATTAATTTGAGGTGTGGTGTGCCCTCATTGGCAGGTGTTTTAACCTTTTACCTGGACATTATCATGTGCAGTTAGTTTGTGAACCACTGCCTTAGGCCTAACCTGTACAACTTTACCAAGTAACGTGGGAAAAGACTTAGTCTTCCTAGAAATCTCAGGAAAAGACCTCATATCACCCTAACATGGTTATGTGCTCAGCCCAACTCCAAGCTCTTTGGTCTGGGGGACAGAGGATTGTTTGATGGACTCTATGCATCCTCATTTATAGCACGTGGGGTAGTGTCAGCTCCTCTTAAGCAACTCGTCCTGAAAATCAGGATGAATAGTCCCTAAAGGGGATTTATAAACTGAACAGAGAGGGAGAGTCAACAGTAAGTGTCTAATTAAATAACTGCTTCATAAGAATGCTTATTGCCATGTTTTTGTTAGTATGTTCTAGCTTGCCTACCTGTTTGCATTTTGTTTATGCTTTCAGTGGATAAACCTGACTTATCATGACTACATTATCTTTAGTTCTCAACTGTGAAGCAAAACCTAAATTCCCTTTTTTCTTTTTTAAGTTAATGATACAGAATTACAAAAACATAATATTTTTCAATTTCTTGCATATTACTATCGCTATAATTTTTAAATTTATATAAATGCTTATTCTCTTTCTCTCATGTTAATTTTGTTGAACATGCTGAAGGCTTCCTTATTTTCTCATTTAACAGTGTGAATATTATCACCCCTAATATTTAAAAGCTTTCTCACAAGTTCAAATCGATTTCAGCAGACAAATTAAGAATTAAGGCTTAGCAATATTAGAAGGTAATCAGGATAAATCTTTTGTATACATATAAATAATTATGATTTTAATTATTTGTAAACAAAACCAGACAAGAAAACTTTACTATAATTAATACAAATATTTTATAAGGAGGCAAAATTAAAAATACAGTTTTATAACAGTTTTTTTATAACAGTTTTATAACGTTTTCATTCACAACAAAACTGTTGAAGAAATTATATATGATAAAAGATACCATACATAAAATAACAATAATTTACAAACTGTGCTGTAACGGGTTCCAACTCAGCATGCCTGGGTTGCGTAAAGCGCCCACACACCGAAGCTCTTTAGGACTAGCCCTCCTATGGCTCCTTGGAGATAAATCTGAGTCCTGGGACTCTCCTGCCTGATAAGAGTGTCCGTGTACACCTGAGACTTTGGGCCACCCCAGATAGTTTATGCTAACGATGTGATTTATGATGAATGTCTGTTTTTGTTTCCCTGAGGCTTTGGGTCTTGCTGTGTCAGTCTGATCTCTGGATGGGGCTGGAGACTGAGCAGTAAGAGCTTTCATGGAGATGATCCATGCTATGTACCAAGGACTGAGTCAGCTCATCTTATTGGCAATAACTTGTATGTGTGGCCACACATCAGTCTGGGAGAACTGATCACTTTGTGATTCCACTTGAATAGGACAATGGGAAGCTTGCAGCTGCTCTCTCCTGGATTCCTCTCTATATGACCTTTTCCTTTTTTGTTCATTATAATTTGTATTCCTTTGCTGTAATATACTGTAACCATGAGTATAACAGCTTGTCTTGGTTCTGTGAGTTATGGTAATGAATAGTCAAACCTGAAGGTGGTCACAGACTCCCAACATAACAATGAATAAATGACATCTGAAGTGGACATGCTTTATCTACTCAAAAAGGCATGGAAATTACTAATTGTGTATCAGTCCTCACTTAAACTCCCCATACAGTCTCCTGAAATACAGAACAAACATATGCTGAGGTAGCAATGACCTCATGCTCCTGCTTCAATATACCATCTTATTCTACACAAGCAGCATTTGATTCTCCAGAGGTCAGGACGGTAGCAACAAACTGACCTCCTGGAAGAATCAAGGGAGCAGATTTAGAAGAGCTATTTCTAGTATGTTAATAACATTAGGAATACAAAATTTTTTTTAAAAAAATTCATTTTATACATTATGGTAGCCAATATCAATCAATCCTTCAGGTAGTTGAATAGAGCACTCCTTTCAGTCAGCTTAGTTTATACAGTCCCAGTGGATCAAGGCATAGGATTATCTTCACATAAACTTCATCAATTGAGATTTCTGAAGGACAAATGCTAAAAGGAAACCTACAATGCAATTTTCCAACGCACTGGAAAATTATTCTGGGCAGTTAAAGCTACTGATGTCCACAAGAGTCCATCTTTAAATCAATTTACTGAAATTCAATTGTACTGAAATTGAATTTTCTAAATGAGTATTTCCCAAATTGCCAAAATTCACTTTGCTAAATATTCAAGTTCCCTAATAACCAATGATCAAATATAAAGACACACCAAAAATGGTTATAAGAGCACATCAAAAATATCTGAAGCCAGCAAAAAAAAAAATCTGAAGACAAGAAATATTTTTCTGAATATTAAATATAATCAGAAAGCATATTCCACCATGAAACCAATTTTAGCATTTTTATGTATTAATGATTCAATTTTAACTGTTTATTTTTAAAATTTCATTTCCTTTTCTTGTTTTTTTAAAACCTGTTATTATTCAAATATAGTTTTTAATTTAATCAATTTCCTTTTTTATCTACCTTGCAAAATCTCATATGCATCACTAATATATAGTACTGATTTTAAGGAACTAATCACATGATTCAGAAAGACTCATCTTTCCCAGGCAGATTCATTTCTCTTCCACAAACTTATGAAACTTTCTGCAAACTGCTAATGAATGCATCTCTGTCATTTTTATACAAAAAAATTAAAATTTAGCTTTTCCTCAGTGACAGGATAATTGGCACTGATTATGAATTTTTGTATGTTTTGTTATATAATTATTTTATTAATGAAAATGTTCATTTAGTTTAAAGTCCATGTTCATTTTAATTAACTTTCATTTAGAATTCTGCTTTGCTTTGGATGCTTTCACTTGAAATTCAATTATTTAATTTAATTTAAATTAAAAGAAAGCACATGGTGAGATTCCTGCTATTCTGGCATTCCTGACCTAACTGCTCAGATTCTATCATCAGGAATCTCTAAGTTCCTGTATTATCTGTGTTGCTTTTATTCTCAGATGATCTTACTTCAAATAGTAGTCCTTAATGCTCAACTAGTAGTTCTCAGAGTGTGGTCTCCAAACCAACAGCATCAACATAATCTATGCCCTCGTCAGAAGTGCAAATCCTCAGCCTCAACTCCAGATCTATTCAATCAGAAATTCTAAGGGTAGAAGGGGTTGGGGGGGGGGGGGCGGTCCAGCCATGTGAGTTTCAACAGCCTTCTATGTGATTACGATGTATGGTAATGTTTGAGAACCAACCAAAATCCCATATAACACTTGGTGTGCTGTTTTGACACGAGAGCATCCTGTCTTGACCCCTGACATTTTGGAGACTCCAGAGCAGCCAATATTACTTCATCCCATCATTCTATGAGCCTTAAGTGTGCATGCAGAAACCAGCACATGTATGACTGCCTTCAGCTGTTTCTTGAGTGGTAACCTTCTGCTTGTACTCAGAGAAAAATTTAATAATTCAAATAAAAATCTCCTAAAATTCAAGTAAGTTTCCTAAATTTCATGCAGGGATCTTTGGACTAGTGGATTTTCTCTTGGAGCCTCTTTTCTGTAGACGTTCAAAGGTCATTCACTGTATCTGCAACGAGTTTACTACCAAGCTGGCTTCACTGGGGGCAAGCTTTCTGAAGCCTCTTGCACTTGGCTTGAAACAAGGGGAAAGCAGACTTTCTCCCCCTCACATGAGGCTGGAGAACACTGCTGCCATGAAGAACCCCCTAGCAATATTCTTTCCACTTTTTCCACCTCATCTCTTTTATGTCTCTGGGTTGATAGATAAGCAAATGAATGCAGGACCACTTTTGGTCAGGCCCTTGGCACGATAAAGGAGCACCTCACTTTAGAATAGGAGGATACTTGGCATGAATGGCTTTGGTCTTTGGAATGTGGGGTCAGACTCTCCTATGAGCAGAGCTGTTGCTTTCAACATCCAGAGCCATGCAGGTATTCAGGGTGTGTCTGACTACATCCACTCCCAACACTTCTAATTACTGGCACACTTGGTGCATTTTTCCATCTTTCTCAAGAGGTGTGGAGACATGCCTGAAGGTACCACAAAGCAGTAGTGGCTACATACTGCTGTGGCTCAGATTTACCTTATAGAAGAGGTTTGCCCACTCAGAAGGACATGGGGTAGGCGCTTCCATGTGATGTGAAACCTCCTCCTCATTGTGTTTAGAAGCACAGGTTTTTCTAGTTTCCCATCTGAGTTCTGCTACTTATTTGCCCAGGGGCCTCAAGCAAAATATTTAATTCTGACCCTCAGTTTCTTTATTGTTAGACTAGAAATATCTGAATACCTTCCTCATGTAGTGAAGCTGAAATGAGATGAAAATACTAAGTTTCAGTACAGCTTTAGTATGAGCACACAACACAGTAGACAACATGACTATTCATACTGACCAAATGTCATCTCAAAATGTGATCAATAAAAAGCAATAGTGACATAAACTGTAATCTTCTAAGAAATTCTAGTTCTCATGAGGCCCACCACCCAGATCTACCTGTGATATTTCAGTTACCTGAGATTTCTGTCCTTTTTTTAACTTTAAATTTCTCTCTTCAGGAGCAAAGCATCCTTCTCACTCTCATACTCAGATCCTCATAGAGCAGAGCGGTGACTCTCAGAGTTTGCTTCCAGGGTCAGCATCATCTAGGCAATTAAGAGAATGACAAATTCCCAATCCCACCCAACCATCCCTAATGAAAAGGAAACTCAGATGGTGTGGTTGGGCCAAACAATCTGGATTTTACCAAAGCCGCCAAATTAGAGAATCACTATTCGCTGGACCACAGTTTTTTAACACTGACTGCCAACTGGAATTCCCTGAGGAGTCTGTAAATACAACTGAAGGACAGATTTTGTAAACCAGAAATTCTGATTTACTTGATACAGGTTGTCACCTGAGTAACAGGTGTTTTAAAAATTCCCCTTCGGATTTACTGTGCAGTAAGTTTGTGAGCCACTGCTCTTGGCTTATCCTGTCCAACTTTACCAAACGCAGAAAGAAAAAACCTGTCTTTTCATCAATGTCAAGAAAAGACCTCACATGAACCTAATGAGGATTAGGGACTCACCCCTAGACCAAGCACTTTGGCCAGGAGGATGGAGTAATGATTGATGGAGTCATATTTTCTCCCCTGGAGTGTAGGGAAGTGTCAGCTTTAACTTGGACTGAAATTTGAGGTTGTTTCTTAAAGAGGCACAAGAAAATTGGTGACTGGACAGTGGGAAAAGCAAAACACAGATGTGTAATTAATCAATTACTTGCACTTAATTTTTATTGCCATGTCTTTGTTAGTGTTTTCTAGTTTGTCTACTGTTTGTTTTTTACTATTTCAGTGCTTATCATGTTGCATTAATTTTTCTTCTCATTTCTGAAGCACCTTCTAATTTTTCCCTAGAATATATTACTTTTTTTTTGTTTTCTGAATTATTGAAATAGAACTGCATAAGAACTTGGCACATTTTTCAGTCTCATTTATAACTGATCACAATAACCATTTAACTCATAAAAATGTTTATTCTGTTTTCTCTCTAAATTTGTTGCATATGCTGAAGGGTAGTCTATTTTCTCATTTTAAGTAATCAATGAGAAAATTATCTCCCCAGTCATCTAAAAGTCTTCCCAGAAGTTCCAATCAATTTAACTAGACAAAAATAAGAAATAAGGCCTAGCAGTATCAGAAAGTACTCAAAGATAACTATTTAGGAGATGTGTAAATAGTTGTGATTACAGACATTTATAGGCAAAGCTAGACAGCTAAAAGTTATTAGAATTGAAACAAGTATTTTATAAAATAGAAACATAAATACATAGTTGGAAATCATTTTAATATAAACAAAAATTACAAAGAAAATATACAGGACAAAAACTCTATACACATATATATATATATATATATATATATATATATATATATATATATATATACTGTGCAGTCAAGGTTAACTCCAAGGCCTAGATTGCCCAAAACCTATACTTGCCTAAGGTCTTACGGACTGGCCCTTGTCCAGCTCCTGGGATGTAACCTCTGAGGCTTTGAAATATCCTGCCTGATAAGTGTCTTTGTATATCTGATGCTTTGGGCCACACCAGATAGTTGATGGTAACAACACCATTTATGGTGAATGTCTGTTTGTGTATGCCTGGAGCTCTGAGGTGTGCTGTCTCAGTTTGACCTCTGAATTCCACATCTCAACATACAATGGCACTCTTGCCATTTCTCCCCAGTTGGATAAACAATATTTCAAAATTGTACATAAAAGGCCAAACTGAGATTTTTATCTCCCAGCCCTGTTTTTTTCTTATACACTCTACTATCTCTGTAAACAGTAGCTGTTATGGACTGAATGTTGTGTCCTCCCAAAATTCATGCTGAAATCCTACCCTAATGGAGGTGGGGCCTTTGGCAGATAACTGGATCATGAGGGTGGAGTCCTCATGAATGGGATTAGTGCCTTTATAATAGGGGCCCCAGAGAGCTCGCTTGCCCTTTTTCTGCCACATGAGGATATAAGAAGACAGCAGCAGTTTGCAACCTGGATGAGGGCCCTCATCAGAACCTGATCATGCTAGCACTTTGATCTCAGACTTTCAGGCTCCAGAACTGTGAGAACTAAATTTCTGCTTTTTATAAGCCACCTAATCTATGGTACTTTGATTAGCAGCCCTAACTGACTTAAGACAGCAGCCACTAAGCCATTCTGTTATACTAGCCAAAATCTAAGGGGTCAATCTTAACTCTTTTCTTTTACCTACTGTATCCAATCCATTATCAAGTCCTGTATAGCTCCCATATGTTAGCATCTCAACTGAAAAGATACCAAAGGTCAAGTATACCATAGCAACTGCAATTTCACACATGCAAAACTGATAAACATTAAAATTGAAAATCTCATCACTTCCTAAGAATTACAAAGCCTGATTGCTGTCAGTTTCCAAAATTCCTATGCTACAGGCTTTTATACAGCATTAATGTTAGTTCCTAAATAAAATGAATAATTAAGCTGTTATAGATATTTGGCTTTTAATAAAAGTTATCCATTAGCTATTGCAATATAACAGGATTATGTGTCACTAAGAACTGATTTGGTTTCCACTAATGGACCACCAGCAGTTACAACGAGATTTTTCTACTTCTTTAGTCATTTTTTTAATGCATGAGCACTCATGTTAGTTATTGAGTTTACTTAACTTACATTTTTAGTATTTATCAAAATTAATATCAATTGCATGACTCAATAATTCAATAAATAATGCATATGATAAATAAAATGAAGTTTTTCATGAGTATGGATTTACTTAAAAATTAAATAATCTCATATGAAACACTAAATTAGCCTGTAGTGAATTTCCAATTCCTTAATATGAGATTAGAAGAGGTATCTTGAAGGTGTACTGACTTGTAACTATACTGAGAAAAAAAGTTAGTTATATTTGAAGCAAATTTAACACAAATTTATGTTCAAATAATATTTTATAATTATTGTAATGCACTAAAAAATCTTTACTATTTTATATTACAGTTGTTATTCTAGAAATTTAGAAGGAATGAATTATATACTTCAGTTAACTACTTTAAAAATATTAAAATCTTTAAATAAAGGTAAGACAAGAAAAAAAATTAATTTGACATCAAACATTACAGCACAAAAGTAGAAGTAGCTTAGTGGATGAACTTTCTTGATCATTGGTTAAGTAAGATAACGTTATCTAAATCTTTCTGAACCTGGTGATAAAGGATTTTAGAATCTTAAGACTCTCATTGGTACTACAAATACCCAGCCTAGGGATTTCCCTGGTGTTCCAGTGGTTAAGACGCTGCACTTCCAATGCAGAGGACATGAGTTTGATCCCAGGTCAGGGAACTGAGATACCACATGCTGCCCAGCTAAGAAAAAAAAAAAAAAAAAACAGCCTAAGTGCTTATCTAGATAATCTATTTTGTAACCTTTGTAAAGCATAGCATTGCTCATACCAATGCCTTTAAAAAAAAATACTTTGTAAGCCACAAATTACCAACAAAATAAAATCTACAATGCAATAGCCGACATTCAAGATATTCTGCCATCTGGTTCCAATTGTCTTCCCAAAATTCTCTCTCACTGTTTTTTCTCACACACTTATGTTCCAGCCAAAATAAATTACCTAGTTTTCCCTGAATATATACTGAGTCTCTGCACCTCAGTGGCTTTATCTCAACTCTTCCAGTGATGTCATCTCATCAACCCCAAATCTAAACCAGCTGTCAAGGTGTAGCTCAGATACCAAGTCAACTATGAAGTCATACCAGATTGCTGTATATGACAGTAATTTCTCCCTCCTCTAAAGTTCCATCATACCCAGTGACATTCACCGCATTCTAGTATGCATTAAAAGTATTTATGCAGATATCTTACAATGTAAAGTATTCTTTAAGCAGAATCCTCTCTTGATTTATCATTTTTCTTTTCTTCCCCATTAATACTGCCTTACTCACTGAATATTAATTGAGTGAATAATTGTCTCACTAAAAGAGAGAAAAGGTAACATTTATGTGAACACTTGAAGGGAAATATCACTCACTGATTTCTTTTCATTTTAATGAGTGTCAGTGTTTCTTGGCTGAATATAAAAATATGACCATTACATAGCCAGAAATCTTTATGCACCAGTCTCAGAATGGTTAAACTGGTATGAGCTACAATTTAACTGCCAGAAACAAGAACATAGTTTAATTCTTTGTCCTTATTCCTAAAAAAACACTTAAAGGAATACAATTATAATGATCTAAGTAAAGGTAGTATTATACTTAGATTGTTATATTTCAGTCACTCATGTTTTTTGAGGAAAAAAACCTGTATTATTTAAGTTGTACATTATTTCCCCAATGGAAGAAGATCAAGTACTGAGGAACAGAATTTTTCCAAAAAGTGGTGATTCACTCTTCCTTTCCTACTCCTGCTGCCCAATTTGCTCTACAAATATCTCTTTTGAAAAGTGTGCAATTTGGTCCCAGTAAGATTACTTTGTCATTAACCCAAATGAATCCAAAATGAATGGGAAAGAATAAAGGGCAAAGCAAACATAACAGAACTTTGGAAATTGAGACTGCAAGGAACCTCGGCTAACAGATACTAAAATTATTATCTAATACAAATAAAAGTATGGAAATGGCAGGTAAATAAATTAATAAAGTGAATTAGCCTAGAACTAAACTCTAGTATATATGAAATTTTAAGATATACATGTAAAACTTCCAGGTCAGTTGGTTAAAAATATTACTTATTAAATAGTGCTGGGACAAATAATTAACTACTGGAAAAAAATACTATCCACTCTTAACATAAGATACCAAAATATAATTTTGAGTAACTTAAAAGATAAATATAATAAAAACATAAATATGACTGATTGTTTATCATATTTTAGATATTTGAGCAACAGAAGACAAAATGGTAAAAATCTGAATTTACCAAAATAAATTTCCTACCCCTAAAATTCTAAATTCGTTTTAGGTCTTAAAGACTTTCATTGGACAAATAACAAAGATAGAAACACAGTGACTTGATCTCTGATGCAAAGAAAGCATGATAACAACATCTACAGAAGGATAACTTTTTAAAATATGTACTTCAGGTCCTACTTAGTAAAAAAAACCTAAATAAACACAGAGGGAAGTGAAATATTTTCTTATCGTGAAATAGTTATGACTATATAAGACTTGAGAGCAGCACAGAAAAAATACTGTTAGAAATATTTAAAGAAGGGGGAAAGGTGAAATGATGTTTCCTTGTTCTAGGAAGGAGACTTTGAATTGATCATACTATTTTGGCTGATGATATAACAACAAATTGTTTTGGAGGACTGCATATATTTGTATATTTTCTCAGGATGATGAGGAAATAATCATTATCTTCACTTTGCCAATGAAGTTAGTTGGGGTGTGCAGAAATTTAATTATTTGCTTAAGGACTCATTAAGCCTCAATCCAAGGTTTGGACTCTTGTACTGTGACTGCAGGTATCATTACCACTACCCCAACAAGTCTGGATGGTTTAGTTGATTCATAGAAAAATAAACTATAACAAGTTTATAAAACAGAAAATGAAACTACAAATAAGATTATAAAATGCTTTACTAGTGTTCATAATTGGTCTTTTAGCGCATTCAAAACAAGTAGAAAAGATCCAGTTCCCAGTAGGCATCTCTTCCAGGGAAATGAGCTGAATCAAAACAGGTGAACCATATGTTATAGAAGTGATATGGTCTGCTTTTCTTTTATAGATCCTGTTCAGTTGTGTGTGTGTGTGTGTGTGTGTGTGTGTGTGTGTGTGTGTGTGTGTATGTGTACTGAAAAAGTGATTATAATTTGAACAAATCATATAAGATTCAATGACCCAGCAAATTTAATTCTGTCACCCTAAAGACTGTATTTTAAAGAAAAAAAATATATTAAATTCTACATGAGATAAGCATACTTCATTAATTGTTAGAACAAAAAGCAATATTTTGGCAAAAAATTATGCAAGGAATTCTGTGTAGCAAATGGTAAACTGAGAAGATACAAGCTTGTAGTCATTGCTTAGCAACAGTCTAGGATGAGTGTCCGGGAAATATTGCTAACTATTAGAGACAAGTAAAATTTAGAGGGGATAAAATGTATTATTGTTGAAGCCTCTGAAGGAAATAATGTTTTGCTTCTGAGCTCAGATACCACTGTTGGATACTATATAATGGCATTTTTTCTCCCCCTTGATGTGTTCCTATTCCAAGACCTGTTTATTTCTACTGATAATGTTTCAGTAACATTGTGCAAATCATTTTTTGACAACTAAAGTTTTTTTATTCCCAAATTGCTATCAACTTGCATAAATACTAAGACTAACAATAAAATCAAAATCTTAACTATGTTCAGAAATATCAGATATACATAAATATATAAATTTCTGAATAGAAAGAATAATTTAATGATTCCATGATTCCTCAAAGTTTATAAAATACTTTCCTAAACAACATATCATTTAGTTGTAACAATAACTTAGAGTGGACACTTGTGTGTTTTCCTATTTTACGTATGTGCACATATACAAATGGGCAGGGATGGAAGACACATTAGATAAATATGATAAAATAGTCAATATTCTGTGGTTTTTAACTACCTAAAGAACAGGCCCAGTAAGTATTTACGGTGACCTTCCTGTTTTAAATCTGCTGTTGAGGGATAATTTACATTCATCTAAAATCATCAATCATTAAGTAGGCAGTTTGATAAAATTTGACAAACTAGCAACAGAAAGGAATTTCCTCATCTTAAGTGAATCAATAAAAAATCTACAGTTAGCATAATAAAGTAAAAGAGTGTTACCATACAAATTTTAAAATTATTTGTTCTAGTTTGTGGAAACTGTCATTGGTATTTGACTCTACTACAAAGCTACACTAAGCAAAACAGTATAGTACTGACACAAAAACAGACACATAGATCAATGGAACAGAGAGCCTAAAAATACACCATGCAGGGAGATTGGTTCAAGATGGCAGAGTAGAAGCATGTGCTCTCACTCCCTCTTGGGAGAGCACCGGAATCACAACTAACTGCTGAACAATCATTGACAGGAAGACACTAGAACTCACCAAAAAAGATACCCTACATCCAAAGACAAAGGAGAAGCCACAGTGAGATGGTAGGAGGGGTGCAATCACAATAAAATCAAATCCCATAACTGCTGGGTGGGTGACTTACAACTTGGAGAACACTTATACCACAGAAGTCCACCCACTGGAGTGAAGGTTCTGAGCCCCACGTCAGGTTTCCCAACCTGGGGGTCCAGCAACGGGAGGAGGCATTCCTAGAGAATCAGACTTTGAAGGCTAGCGGGATTTGATTACAGGACTTCGATAGGGCTGGGGGAAACAGAGACTCCACACTTGGAGGGCACACAAAAAGTAGTGTGCACATCAGGACCCAGGGGAAGGAGCAGTGACCCCATAAGAGACTGAACCAGACCTACCTGTTAGAGTTGGAGGGTCTCCTGCAGAGGCAGGGGGTGGCTGCATCTCACTGTGAGGACAAGGACACTGGCAACAGAGACTCTGGGAAGTATTCCTTGGTGTGATCTCTCCCAGAGTCCGCCATTAGCCCCACCAAAGAGCCCAGGTAGGCTTCAGTGTTGGGTTCCTATTACCCAGTGTTGGGTAATAGGAACAATAAACAAAATTGATAAATCATTAGCCAAACTCATCAAGAAAAAGAGGGAGAGGACTCAAATCAATAAAATTAGAAATCAAAAAGGAGGAGTTACAACAGACACCACAGAATACAAAGCATCATAAGGGACTACTACAAGCAACTCTATGCCAATAAAATGGAAAACCTGGAAGAAATGGACAAATTCTTAGAAAGGTATAACCTTCCAAGACTGAACCAGGAAGAAATGGAAAATATGAACAGACCAATCACAAGTAACGAAACTGTGATTTAAAATCTTCCAACAAACAGAAGTCCAGGACCAGATGGCTTCACAGGTGAATTCTATCAAACATTTAGAGAAGAGCTAACACCCATCCTTCTCAAACTCTTCCAAAAAATTGCAGAGGAAGGAACACTGACAAACACATTCAATGAAGCCACCATCAACCTGATACCAAAATCAGACAAAGATACTACAAAAAAAGAAAATTACAGACCAATATCACTGATGAATGTAGATGCAAAAATCCTCAACAAAATACTAGCAAACAGAATCCAGCAACACATTAAAAGGATCATACACCATGATCAAGTGGGATTCATCCCCGGGATGCAATGATTCTTCAATATATGCAAATCAATCAATGTGATACTCCATATTAACAAATTGAAGAATAAAAACCATATGATCATCTCAATAGATGCAGCAAAAGCTTTTGACAAAATTCAACACCTATTTATGATAAAAACTCTGTAGAAAGTGGGTATAGAGGGAACCTAACTCAACATAATAAAGGCCATATATGACAAACCCACAGCAAACATCATTCTCAATGGTGAAAAACTGAAAGCATTTCCTCTAACATCAGGAACAAGACAAGGATGTCCACTCTCACCACCATTATTCAACATAGTTTTGCAAGTCCTGGTCATGGCAATCAGAGAAGAAAAAGAAATAAAAGGAATACAAATAGGAAAAGAAGTACAATTGTCACTGTTTGCAGATGACATGATACTATACATAGAGAATCATAAAGATGCCACCAGAAAACTACTAGAGCTAATCTATGAATTTGGTAAAGTTGCAGGATACAAAATTAATGCACAGAAATCTGTTGCATTCCTATACACTAATGATGAAAAATCCGAAAGAGAAATTAAGGACACTCCCATTTACCATTGTAACAAGAAGAATAAAATACCTAGGAATAAACCTACCTAGGGAGACAAAAGACCTGTGTGCAGAAAATTATCAGAAACTGATGAAAGGAATTAAAGAGGATACCAACAGATGGAGAGATATACCATGTTCTTGGATTGGAAGACTCAATATTGTGCAAATGACTACACTAACCAAAGTAATCTACAGATTCAATGCAATCCCTATCAAATTACCAATGGCATTTTTTTTACAGAACTAGATCAAAAAATCTTAAAATTTGTATGGAGACACAAAAGACCCCGAATAGCCAAAGCAGTCTTGAGGGAAAAAAATGGAGCTGGAGGAATCAGACTCCCTAACTTCAGACTATACTACAAAACTACAGTAATCAAGACAATATGGTACTGGCACAAAAACAGAAATATAAATCAATGGATCAGGATAGAAAGCCCAGAGATAAATCCACGCACCTATGGTCATCTAATCTATGACAAAGGAGGAAGGATATACAATGGAGAAAAGACAGTCTCTTCAATAAGTCGTGCTGGGAATACTGGACAGCTACATGTAAAAGAATGAAACTAGAACACTCCCTAACACCGTACACAAAACTAAACTGAAAATGGATTAGAGACCCAAATATAAGACTGGACACTCTAAAACTCTTAGAGGAAAACATAGGAAGAACACTCTATGACATAAATCACAGCAAGATCTTTTTTGATCCACCTCCTAGAGTAATGGAAATAAAAACAAAAATAAAAAAATGGGACCTAATGAAACTTAAAAGCTTTTGCACAGCAAAGGAAACCATAAATAAGACAAAAAGACAACCCTCTGAATGGGAGAAAATATTTGCAAATGAATCAATAGACAAAGGATTAATCTCCAAAATATATAAACAGCTCATGCAGCTCAATATTAAAAAAACAAACAGCCCAATCCAAAAATGGGCAGAAGACCTAAATAGACATTTCTCCAAAGAAGACATACAGATGGCCAAAAGCACATGAAAAGCTGCTCAACATCACTAATTATTAGAGAATTGCAAATCAAAACTACAGTGAGGTGTCACCTCACACCAGTTAGAATGGGCATCATCAGAAAATCTACAAACAACAAATGCTGGAGAGGGTGTGGAGAAAAGGGAACCCTCTTGCACTGTTGGTGGGAATGTAAATTGATACAGCCACTATGGAGAACAGTATGGTGGTTCCTTAAAAAATTAAAAATAGAATTACTATATGACCCAGCAATCCCACTATTGGGCATATACCCAGAGAAAACCATAACTCAAAAAGACACACGCATCCCAATGTTCATTGCAGCACTGTTTACAATAGCCAGGTCATAGAAGCAACCCAAATGCCCATCGAGAGACGAATGGATAAAGAAGATATGGTACATATTTACAATGCAATATTACTCAGCCATAAAAAGGAATGAAATTGGGTCATTTGTAGAGACGTGGATGGATCTAGAGACTGTTATACAGAGTGAAATAAGTCAGAAAGAGAATAACAAATATTGTATACTAATGCATATATGTGGAACCTAGAAAAATGGTAGAGATGAACCAGTTTGCAAGGCAGAAATAGAGACGCAGATGTAGAGAACAAACGTATGGACACCAAGGGGGCAAGTGGCAGGGGGTGGTGGTGGTGGTATGATATTATTTTTGTGGTGCTTTTTTGGATTGATGAGTTTCTCACTTTGTGCCCATGTTTTGCATGTAGTGACTCATGCATGGTTTTCTTAACTAGCTAATATTCATAAATTGTTCCATACCAAAAAAAATTAAAAATACACCATGCACTTATGGTTAATTAATCTATGACAAAGGAGGCAAGAATATTCAATGGAAAAAATGACAGTCTTTCCAATAAGTGGTGCTTGGAAAAGTGGACAGCTACATGTAAAGGAATGAAAGTAGAACATTCTCTAACACCATATACAAAAATAAACTGAAAATGGATTAAAGACCTAAATATAAGATCAAATATTATAAATCTCCTAGAGGAAAACATAGGCAGAACACTCTTTGAAATAAATCACAGCAATATTTTTTTGGAACCATCTCCTAAAGTAAAGGAAATAAAATCAAAAATAAACAAATGGGACCTAATTAAATTTAAAAGCTTTTGCACAGTAAAGGAAACCATTGACAAAACGAAAAGACAACCTACTGAATGGGAGAAAACATTTGCAAATGATATGACCAATAAGGGGCTAATATCCAACATATATAAACAGCTCATACAACTCAACACCAAAAAAAAAAAAAAAAAGAAAAGACAAAAATCCCGATTGAAAAATGGGCAGAAGACCTAAATAGACATTTTTCCAAAGAGGACATACAGATGGCCAAAACATGCACATGAAATGATGCTCAACACTGCTAACCATAGAAATGCATATCAAAACCACAATGAGATAGTGCTTCACACCTTTCAGAATGGCTACAAAAGACAAGAAATAACAAATGTTGGTGAGGATGTGGAGAAAAGGAAGCCCCTGTACACTGTTGGGGGGAATGTAAATTGGTGGAGCCACTGTGGAAAACAGTGGAGCTTCCTCAGAAAACTAAAAATAGAGCTACTGTATGATCCAGCAATTCCAGTCCTGGGTATATATCCAAAGAAAAGTGAAACACTAATTTGAAAAGCTACCCATACCCCGATGTTCAGAGCAGCATTATTTACAATAGCCAAAACATAGAAGCAACCTAAGCATCCATCAACAGAAGAATGGATAAAGAAGATGTGGCATATATCTCTTTATCTATCCATATATATGATGGAATACTACTCAGCCATAAAAAAGAATGAAATTTTACTATTTGCAACAACATGGATGGACCTGGAGGGTATAATGCTTAGTGAAATAAGTCAGGCAGAGAAAGACAAATACTGTTTGTTATCACTTATATGTGGAATTTAAAAAAATAAAACAAACTAGTGAATATAATTAGTTTATATTCCCTAGTATAAAGAAACAGAATCATAGACATAGAAACAAACTAGTGGTTACCAGTGGCAGGGGAGGGGCAAAATAGTAGTAACGGATTAAGAGGTACAAACTGCTATGTGTAAAATAAGTACACTACAATGATATATTGTACAGCACAGGGAATGTAGCCAGTACTTTATAACAACTATAAATGGAGTATAATCTATAAAAATTTGGATTCACTATATTGTATACCTGAAACTAATATAATATTGTAAATCAACTATATCTCAATTTAAAGAAAGGCATATCCTTTAACCCAGTAATTCTGGCAATGTATCCTAAGAAAACAAAAACCTTTATGCACATACACACAGAAATAAATAAAGTAAAACCTGAATGATTTTCCACAGGTTTGGAAACAAGGCAAGGGTATTGGTTCTTATCATTTCTAGTCAAAGTTGAAATGCAGGTCCTAGCTAGCTTAACAAGATAAAAAAAGAAAAGAAAATATACACAGATAGGAAAATATTACTTGTAATTTTTTTTCTTTCAGAAATGGAATTACCATGTATATAGAAAACCTGAAGGAATGTACAAAAAAGTAAACAGAACAGTAAGTGAATTTATCAAGTTTGTGGTACACAAGATCAGTACACAAAAAAATCAATTGCACATATGTCTATCAGCAAATAACCATCAAAAACCAAATTAAAATATTATCATGTACAATAGCATCAAGAAACATGAAATAACTAGAGAAACATTAGCAAAATATATGCAAAACCTGTGAGTGAAAACTACATACATTGCTGAGAAGAACAAAAGAAGATATAAAGAATTGTGATACCCTAATTTTCTTGGATTGGAAAACTTTAAGTGTTAAGATATCATTCCTTTCCAAATTGATCCACAGATTCACCCTCAATAAAAATGTCAGCAGGCTTTTCATGTAAAAATTTACAAACCTATTCTAAGATTAATATGGAAATATAAAGGATCTATTAAGAACAACAAAAACAACTAGTTGAAGGATCTTTAATACCTGATTTCAGGACTTCCTACAAAGGTCCAATATTCAAGAGAGTATAGTATTAGCATAAGGAGAGAATGAAATAAAATAGGAAGTCTAGAAATATGGCCAATTAATTTTTTTTTTTTTTTTTTTTTTTTGCGGTACGCGGGCCCCTGTTGTGGCCTCTCCCGTTGCGGAGCACAGGCTCCGGATGCGCAGGCTCAGCGGCCATGGCTCACGGGCCCAGCTGCTCCGCGGCATGTGGTATCTTCCCAGACCAGGGCACGAACCCGTGTTCCCTGCATCGGCAGGCGGACTCTCAACCACTGCGCCACCAGGGAAGCCCTGGCCAATTAATTTTTGACAAGGTTGTCAAGCTAATCTAATGGAATAAAGACGAGTCATTTCAATAAATTCTGTCGCAACTGAATAATCATATGGAAAAATGTATTTGGACATGAATTCCACACTACACAAATAAACCTGAAATAGATCTTGGAACTTAATATAAAAGTACAAACTGTAAAACATATAGAAAAAAAAATCTTTCAATCCTTACCATAGAAAAAAAATTCTTAGACACTATACCAAAAATAAACAAAATAAACTGTATTTCATCAAATACATAAACTTTAAATATATACACAACTTTAAATATATGCACAATTTCATTAAATATATAAAATTTAAATATATGACAACTTTAAATATATGCACAATTGTCTTTAGTAAATACTTCACTAATGAATATCCAATTAGCACATGAACAAATTCCCGACATCCTTGGTCCTCAGGGAAATACAAATAAAATCCACAATCAGATACCAATTCCCACCTTCTATAATGGCTAAGTTTTAAAAGTGTCACAAAACCAAAAGTTGACGAGAATGTGGAAAAACTGGAACTTCATACACTGATGGTGGGACTCAAAATGGTACAGCAACTTTGAAAAACATGTAGGCAGTTTCTTTCAAAATTAACCATACCACACCATGTGATCCAACCCCACTACTTCTAGGTATTTACACAAGAGAACTGAAAGCTTATGTCCATACAAAGACTTCCACAAAAATGTTCATAGTCACTTTACTCATAATAGCCAAAATATGGAAAGAATTGTAATCTCCGTCAACTCATAAATGGGTAAACAATAAGTGATATAACCATACAAAGGAATTCTGACTCAGCAATGAAAAGAAAGTACTTTCTCATGCATGTTAGCACATGGATGAACCTCAAAAACATTATGCCAAGTGAAGGAAGTGAGACAAATCAGACCACATATTATACAAATCCATCAACACGAAATTACCCAAAAAGGCACTTGTATAGAGACATAAAGCAGGGTCATAGACATTTCAAAGTAACTTTTAGCAATATGCCATCATGTGACTATTTATTTCACTTTTATATTATTAATTACAAATATGGCATGTATTCAATGTAAAACTTCCAAAAAATACAAATGCATATCCCTTTGCAGAAAGAAACCATGATTATCCATCAAACATGTATATTAGCAAAGGCAAACATATATACACATTTATACAAATAATACATTTATATATTTGTGTACTTCTCTGAAAGTCTACAATTTAACTTTTTTATTGGCAATGTGTATTGGAGATGTTTTCTGTAAGTGTATACAGATTTACCAGACTGACTGTAACAGCTGTAGAGTATTCACAGTATAGACACACTGTAATTTATTTCATAACTGTTTTTCCTGTTATGTTTCCATACTTTTTTGTCTGTTGTTGTTTATTTGAGGGTGTGGAGTTTGCTACACTGCAGCTCAGAGGGCCTCACAACAGGCAGCCTGGGCCCCACATGGAACATTTGCTTTTTGCAAATGATTAGAGGAGCATGGCACAACCAGAAGTAAATTAAGGCCCTCCTGGTCCCATCCTGAACCTTTGGGGAAACTCAGAGGTCCCAGCTTAGCAGGCCTTCTCTTGGACAGGTCACCTCCTCTCCCTGGGTCTGGGACACCCACCACCACTCCCGCCACTCTAGCTGCCCACCTGAGGTCAATTTCTAAAACCGGAGGGGAGTCTGACAAGGACAGCCCCAGCTGGGGCAGGCAGGGAGCAGGAACCCCAGAACCCGCCCCTCCCCCCCCACACGTTTAAGTAGCTGTGTCAAATACAGTTCTAGAAACAGAATTACTGTGCAAGGTAATGCAAAATAAATTTGTGGAACAGTGTCAAATTTCTTTCCAAGATGGGTGTAACGTTTTAAAATCCTTCATAATCTAATACTAGGGTAAAAATATAAAAATTATCTTATTTAGTTTATAATAATAATATTATATTTATTAATATATTATATTAATATTATATATTATATATATTTAATATACTTATCAGTCTTTTATACTTTTTCATATTTATTCTTTGATGTTTTTTACAAATACTACTTGTTTAAATAGGCTATCATTTCATTATTATTTGAAATACCAGAATTATTACATATTAAGCATATGTATATATGCATATTTTCACTTTACTTTCACTTTTGTTCTATAAATTGTGTTACTGCATTGATTATGATTTGAACTATTTTATATAAATTACTGTATATAAAATGCTTTGCAAAAACTGAATGTTATTGGATATTATATAATTAGTGCAGATATAAAACTTTTTGCCATAGGTAATACAAGTGTCACTTCATTTTCTTTATTAACAGATTTGGCTGTTGTTATATAATTTTTCATCCAGGTCAACATTACCATCAGATCACCAATTATAACAAAAAAAGCTTTAATATTTGGAGATTTTGCTTGGAAATATGCCTAAATTACTTTAACCTGTATACAAATTATTCAAACAAATATTTTAATAAGAAAAAAAGAAAATTTAATTTTTTTGGTTTTTGTTATTTTTATGCTAGCTTTTCTTTTTTGCTTTGTTTTGTTGTTCCTGCCAGGGAAATCAGTTTATTTATATAAATTAATCTGTTTACCTATAGAACTTAAATAATTTTGATTAAAAAATAGCTATAAATTTGTTGAAATATTTTACCATACTATATATTAGTCATATACATGAAATATGAAGAATATTATGAAAATATGAAGTGATCAAATGTATTTCCACCAATATTGTCAGAGAAATAAGGACATATTGCCAAGAAGGGAACAATGATTTAAATGATGACTAACGTCTTGTTAGAAACCAAGCAGCATTCAGTGGGGAGATGTCTTCATGGGCTTTGAGAAGATGGCTGCCTTCTCAATAGTGTCCATGGAAAACTACAACCAGGGTGAAAGAACAAATAAAACCGTCAAGGCAGAATTCTATACTCAGCAAAATTATCCTTCCAAACTGAGACTGAAATAAGATACATCCACATAAACGAATCCGAGATAATTTGTCTCTTAAGGGCCTGTGATTCACCAAGCTACCAGAAGTTCTACTGGCCAAAGGGAAGTGACACGTGATGAGAACTGAGAACCAATGAAATATGAGGAAAGAATACTGGGAGGTGGGCCAAGATGGCGCCCTCCATTGGCGGCACTTGGTAATGGCAGTTGTTTGGAACCTCAGCCTAGGAATTTATGCAGCATCGGAAGTGCTGCAATCTGTCAATTAAAAAGAGTCATGAGGTTGATCCAGAATACTAAGAAGAGCCATAAATCTCATCTATTAACAGGAAAGCACATGAAAGAATGTGTGGAAGTGTTTTTTAAAAGCCTCAGATAAAAATGCAATAGAATAACTTAATTTGAATAATAAAAAATGTTTAAAAAACACAAATGTAGGCACAAAAGCAGGAAAAGAGAAATAAAGAGATTGGAAAACAGAAAATGAAGGGCAAGATGATCAACTTTTAAACAAACTGTATTCATAATAACTAAATTTTAAAAGAACTAAACATTCCAGTTAAAAGTGGAGACTGTCAGACTAGATAAAAACAACAACAGCAACAACAACTAAATCTCAATTACATGCTGTTTATGTGAGACACAACTTATAAAGAAATGGCTAGGTGTAAAATAACAGTGTTAAAAAAGATACAGCAAACAAAAGTAAGCATAAGAAAACTGGAATAGGTACATTAATGCTAGACAAAATAAAATTTAAGAAAAGGAGTATAACTAGAGATAAAAAGGGATGTTTCATTATGATTAAAGGATCCATTTAACAGACATACTACAAACTTAAATATTTGGATGCCTAATAACAGAACTTCAAATACATAATTGTTTAAACTTCCAGTTCTCCACTAAATTCTTAATTTTGTATTTTCTTCTTTGGACATATTAGGCATTTTAAATTGCATATCTGATAGCTATGAGATGATCTGCCAGTGTCCATAACAAGTGCCTCTCCCACCCCACCTCCCACACACACACTCACACACACATCATATGTATTATACACAAGCAAAGTTCCAATGAAATGTTATTAACAAAAACAGAGTAGGCTGGATTTGGCGAGCAGAGCCATAGTTTACTGATCCTTGATTGGACCACTTAGAGCAGGATTTCTCAACCTCGGCACTATTCATATTTGGGGCCAGATAATTTTCATGTTTGATGTTCTTTGTTCTGACAAGATATAAAACTGTGCTGAAAATCATGCTTCTCTAGAACAGTTACTCAGAGCTCTCTATCTTAGAGGCGGTATCGGGGCTACAGTCTTCAGTTTGGCTTGAATAAAACCCTTTTCTATTCCTATTATAGACTGCTTATTGATTCTTTCCATCAACCCAGTAGAACTCTCGAACCCTGGAAGTGACCACCACAAATGTCTCCAGACATTGCCAAACATACCCTGGGGAACAAAATCATCCCTGATTGAGAAACACTGCCCTCGCAGTCTCCTGGCCAAAGAGAGCAGACTTAAGCTGATTTTTTCCATTGTTCTTTGGGTCTTTTTCAACACCTGTTGGCATTTCTGGGTTGAGAATTTCTCTGGCACTCAGGTTGGGGATATATAGGAGACGAAAAAAAGAACCCTAAAAGACTCAACTCTGAGTCTTTCCTGGAATCCCAGTGTCCCTAGCTGGGTCTGACTTCTTTTCTCTCCCTTTCATAGTCTTCTGCTGTTTGCTTTCATTTGTCTTATCCAGGTTTTAGGTGTAACAAGTAGGAAGACTAGAGTGAAATTTCTTATCCTTCCAGGTATATATTCTTAAAAGATGACTCCTGTCTGAGAATGTGTATTGTCACGGTTAAGAGTGGTTAAGAGTTCAGAAACCAAGTATCGTGAATTATGAACTCAACTCATGGCTATACTATTCAAGGCATGTGAACCCCTGGACAGGATACATAGCCTCCTGCTAACCAATTTTTTCAGATGTAAATTTGTAGTGGTATTAATATACAACTCATAGTTGTATGCAATGTAATCCAAATTTAACTCATGAGGATTAAATGAATTACTACACATAAAAAATATGGACCAGTGTTACATAGTAAATTCTATGTATTAGATATCATTATATCATTTTTATTATAATTATCTGGACCTAGAGGGGTGGGATAGGGAGGGTGGGAGGGAGGCTCAAGGGGGAGGGGATATGGGGATATATGTATACATATAGCTGATTGACTTTGTTGTACAGCAGAAACTAACACAACATTGTAAAGCAATTATACTCCAATAAAGATATTTTTTTAATTAAAAAAATAATTATCTGGAAAAGTACTGACAAATGACTTTACAAACATCATGCCAATGATTATTAATGCTCCACACCCCCATCCCAAAGTGAAAGCAAGAATCATCAAAAAGGAAAGCTTTAGCAGATTTTTTAAAACTGGAAGAGATTCGCTTGAATTTGAACTAATTTAATGCACTGTTTTAAAGGGTTGGAAAACTAGGATATTTGATATCTTAAGGTACTTCAAATCATGAAGAATTTAAATGCCTGAATTACAAGGACCACACTACAGTGCTTTTCTTTTAAGTAATTCTTTTCCCCACTCAGGGACAATAACAGAGAAAGGGCCAGTGTTTCATTAAGGCTATACGTACTCTCATTCTCTCTAGAACAATATTCGCCTCCTGAGCAAGGGCACATATTAATCTCTCTTCAAGGAAGGTCTTTCACCCTTTGGCAACCTGAAGAATAGAGGTTCCTTCCATTCAGAATTCATCATATTGTCATCTAAGGTTATAAAGCTAAACACTAGAACAAAGAAGCCCACACTCACACAATTCCCACAGCAGACAAGAGAAAACAAAGGAAGCATTGAATATAAAATAACATAAAGTAAAATGAAAGAATTAAGACCAAGTATTTGTATATCAATAAGTAGAAACAGGATACGGTACATATTAGAAGTAAAAGGTTAAGCAGATAAAATAACAGTAGCAAATATATACTGCATCTAATAGGTGTATCTAAAATGACTTAAAAGTGAAAGTATGAACTGAGTTGTGCCATGATATTAATCCTAGACAATGGAGACTTCTTAAAGAAGAAAAAGAAGGGCATGTGATAATGATAAAGAGCACTGTCCACATTGATAATAAAACTTTGTGATTAATATTTATATAGTGAAAAACCAAATGTCCAAAATATGAAACACAGACTGCAAGAACAAAATTAAGGGAAACAATGAATGAGAAACCGACTTTAAACCACCATGAATACCTAATGAAGAAGTCACATAATCTTTTTGAGCAGTTAACCATGTAACCTATCAGGAAAAATGTATTAATAAGATTGGTATTGTCTTATTTTGAATTCTCCCAGAAGCAGGTCTTAAGATAAGAATCCCACTGAAATGTGTTCATTAGGGAAGACTAGGGACACAAGTAGGGAACAGAGAAGCTATCTAGTTAAGGGAAAGCATCCAATAGAACATGCATAATTAAACTACCTGCCACAGATTAATCACATGGAAAAACTCTAAGAAATAGTATAAAATATGACCACATTTTCGTACACAAGTGGGGAGGCAACTAGGGTATTTATATACCATATCACAGCAGACATGGGTTGAGGGTTGCAGGGCATGTATTAACTCACCAGAACTTCTGGCCTGCTGCATGGGAACAGAACAGCCTTTTTTTTTTTTTTTTTTCGGTACGCAGGCCTCTCACTGTTGTGGCCTCTCCCATTGCGGGGCACAGGCTCCGGATGCGCAGGCTCAGCGGCCAGGGCTCACGGGCCCAGCCGCTCCGTGGCATGTGGGATCTTCCCGGACCGGGGCACGAACCCGCGTCCCCTGCATCGGCAGGCGGACTCTCAACCACTGTGCCACCAGGGAAGCCCCAAAACAGCCTTTTAAAAGTTCAGAAAAAGCTTTGTGGCAGAGAGATACAGATACTGGCAGCTGAAAGTTCAAAGGCACACACTGAAAACTGTAGGGTCTGAGAGATATGGGCAGGGGACTACTAGTATTTGCTATAGCCATATATTATTCTCTATAACCTGGTAACACAAAACTTTATGTGATGATAAGGCAAGTATTAAAATTGAGCATATGTTAGACCACAAGGAAAATCACAATTCATTTAAGAAAGTAAAAAAGAAAGAGCCATATTTTCTGACCACAATGGTGTAATATTTAAAATTAAGGCAGAAAAAAACCCTGAAATTATCTCAAAATATTTTTAAATTACAAAGAAAACACTGTCATACAACTCTTAAAGATGAAACCCAAATCAACACTGCATAGTATAGACACAATCATGATTAAGGATACACATGTTTTAAAAATAGATAACACTAAAGCTATTTTCAGTGAAAAACAATTCATGCCCTTTGACTCATATATCCCTAAATAAGAAATAATATTTTAAAATTGTTACATTTTCCATGTTAAATTAAAAAAATATAGCCATGGAAAAAAGAAAAATTTTAAAGGATTAAATCAATAATAGTATTCAAAATCCTAAACTAGTTAGTTTATATATATTTTAATGATATTATAATGCTACTAGATTAATATATGAAAAAGGATAAAATGCTATGATAGCAAAATTAGAAATGAGGAAAGGAAAAAAGATAGGAAATTAAAAGATATATCTCAAAATTCTTTAGAATAATTTGCACAAAATTCTTTGAAAATCAGGATTAAGTAAATAACATCGATTACCAAAATTAACCCCAGAAGAGATGGAAAATCTATACAAGCCAATCACTGCATGAAAATTAATTTGAAAATATTGATAAAATACCTCACTAAAAATTAAAAGGTCAAGATGATTTCATAATAATTTCAAACCAAGAAGTTAATTCCAATGTAATTTAAAATTTTCCAGAGCAGTAATTAAGGTAATGCTTAAAATATTGTTTTCATGTCAGAATAATATTGACAACAAAATTCAAATCAGTATAATTTATTAATATCAATACCCAGGTAAGAAATCAAGTGTTAGAAAAGAGGAAATACTGATACATTAAAATAACTATATACCTTTAGGGCAAGGATTTTACATGTTTTGTTTAGTTCTGAATCTCTAGCTTCTGAGAAAATGCCTGCCACGTTTTAGGCACACACTAAGTACATGTAGTATGAATGAATAATGACAGGACAAGAATACAAGGGTGGTTCAAAATTGCCAGTTATATATGTATGTATGTGTATATATATACATTTATATTTTAAGTATATCAGAGTAAAAATTTATGATTACCTTGTGGCATTAAAAACAAAAAAAAATAATATTCAGTCTTGATTTTTTTAACTGAGATATAATTGACACAAAACATTGTATAAATTTAAGGTATACAACGTGTTGACTTGACACATTTATGTACTGCAACATTATCGCCACCATGGCGTTAGCTCACACCTCTATTATGTCACATAATTACCATTTCTTTTTTCTGGTGGGGACAATTAAAAGCTAGTCTCTTAGCAACTTTGAAGTTTGTAATACAATATCATTGACTATAACCACTATGCTCTGCATTAGATCCCAGGACTTCTTTATGTTGTTTAAGGGTACAAACTTGTAGCTAGTAGATAAATAAGTCCTGCAGTCCTAATTTTTAAAAATAATTGTCTTTATTTATCTATATCTATAAAATCAAGGAAAGCATCATGCTTAATGAAAAGACACTAGAAAAATTCCATGAAAATTTAGAAAAACTAAAGAGCCCTGAATAACAACACTATTATTTAGATTTGTTCTAAAATTCCAAGTAATATCAAATGTAAGCAGTGTGTGTGTGTGTGTGTGTGTGTGTGTGTGTGTGTGTGTGTGTAAGACAAGATATAAAATAGAAAAAATGTGAAAGGTTTATGATCAGGCAGTTAAAAGAAATACAAATGGCTAAAAATATAAAAGGATGTTTAATAGTGAAATGTAAAAAACATTTTTCAACTGTAAGATAGGTAAAATTTATAAAATTAAGTAAAATTACAATTTGGCACAGATGTGGAAACAGTTAAAACCACATGAGAAGATGCTGAATATCACTAATTACTAGAGAAATGCAAATAAAAACTACAATGAGGTATCACCTCACACCAGTCAGAATGGCCATCATCGAAAAACCGACAAGCAATAAATGCTGGAGAGGGTGTGCAGAAAAGGGGATCCTCTTACACTGTTGTTGGGAATGTAAATTGATACAGCCACTATGGAGAACAGTATAGAGGTTCCTTAAAAAACTAAAAATAGAACTACCATATGACCCAGCAATCCCACTCCTGGGCACATACCTGGAGAAAACCATAATTTGAAAAGATACATGCATCCCAAAGTTCATTACAGCACTAGTTACAATAGCCAGGACATGGAAGCAACCTAAATGTCCATCAACAGAGGAATGGATAAAGAAGATATGGTACATATATACAATGGAATATTACTCAGCCATAAGAAGGAACAAAATTGTGCCATTTGCAGAGAGATGGACAGACCTAGAGACTGTCATACAAAGTGAAGTAAGTCAGAAAGAGAAAAACAAATACCATATATTAACGTATATATGTGGAATCTAGAAAAATGGTACAGATGAACCTATTTGCAAAGCAGCAATAGAGACACAGATGTAGAGAACAAACATATGGACACCAAGGGGGAACGGGGGGGTGGGATGAATTGGGAGATTGGGATTGACATATATACACTACTATGTATAAAATAGATAACTAATGAGAACCTACTGTATAGCACAAGGAACTCTACTCAGTGCTCTATGGTGACCTAAATGCGAAGGAAATCCAAAAAGGAGGGCATATATGTATACGCATAGCTGATTCACTTTGCTGTACAGCAGAAACTAACACAACATTGTAAAGCAACTATACTCCAATAAAAAACAAAACAAAACAAACAAACAAAACTACTCGTGAGCATCTAAATAAGTTCAACAATTTTGGAGGCCAATTTTTCCATGTACAAGAAAATTTAAACTCCAGAAACTGGCTGACTTACCAATTATTTTTTTTTTGGGGGGGTGCTGGGAAACTACCCCAAATCCCTCTTCAAAAACTATGACAAGAACTAATTATAATGTTATTTAATTTTGTATTGATTTTAAAAGCAAAACCTAACCCATATGTTCAATACCTTGGGAATGATAAAAAGCTAATTTTAATAAAAATATTAATAACATCTTTTAGGAAGGGAGCTAAGGATCCTTGTAGTGAGGTATGATAGAGAACCTTAAAGTTTTTAATTTATAATTTCATAAACTTTTTATCCTTAACATATATCATATATGCTTATACTCACATGTGTGTGTACATATCCACCTACATATGTATGTAATGTTTTTAGAGACTGGGAAAGAGTTTACTATGACAGATTAGAAGAAAAAGATTAACTGAGCATTCTATTTAAAATATTTACATTACTTGATATTGAGAATAAAATAAATATGACACACCATCCTCAGGATCTACTCTATATATGTAATCGTATTGCCACAACACAAGCAATCTCAAATTATTCAAGTCTAGAAAATCGCAGTTAAATTCCTCAGTAACTCTTCTAGGGGATGGAAACTATGTGTTGTGATGTTGATGGGAAATTAATTATCTAACAAGAGCCACTTACTTTTAAACTTCACAATCTGAAGTTTCAGAGGTTGTTAAATGTGCGGTAAGGTCTTCTAAATGAATATATGCCAATGGGTTTTTCAGATATTTTGGAAAAGTACACAAAAATGCACTTAGCATTTTTTAGTAAAGCCATGGAAATGTCATTGCTTTTGGGGGAAGATTATCTAGATTAAATTGAGAAATAAAATTCCTCAGCGATAGATATAAATGAGGCCCTAAAGTTAGCACAAAAGATTTAGGGATTTGATTGTGCATTTGCAGAGGTAACTTAGAGTAGGGAAGCTCTGGACTTCAGTGATGTTTCTGACTTATTATTCCATTCTCTATTCTTATTATTGCATCAGAAATCCAAGTATTAGGAAGAATGAAGAATATAATGAACAAATTACAATATCATTTATTTTACAAAAATGTATTTAATTTCCATTAATATCATCAATATTATAGTCATTATCTGCCCTTAAAATATTGCTACATAGTTTCATCTAACTATAGCTAAAAACAATAACTGGAAAATCTGTCCCCAGACAAAATGTTCAAAACAGGTATTTGCCACTTATGAATATAGCTATAGCAAGATGTAGAACTGAGTGATACCTTAAAGAAGAATTAAATGATACATCCCAGAAGGTATGAAATATGAAAGGTGGCTATGACTATACCCTAGAACATACAGTTCTAAGTAAACAACAGATGGATAAAATGTAAAACAAAACCAATATAATTACAACAAAACATGTATACTACTAATAGGCCAGGAAGAAAAAAGGAATGCATTTCTAATATCCTATAATATAAAATACTAGTTGGACAGTACTATGGTATTTTGTCTCCTATAAGTATTTCCATGCAGTAAATTTAAGAGGTTGACTTGAAGATGATTCTGCTCTCCCACGTTCAATGCAAATAGCCTTGTGTAGTTGAAATGATAAGTAATACTAAGACATCAGCATATTTTGATTAGTCTTCCAATTAGAGAATAATTTTAGCTATAGTTAAAACCATTTTGTGGTTTTATCGATCTTTTCTGCTATCACTTGATTAAAATACTCTCAAGAATGAATCTTAAAATATCAAAAGTTTAGAAATTACATTCTAAAACTGCAAAATATATGAGGCTCAAAATTATTTTCTATGATAAATGTAAGTCCACATTTTTTAATATTCACTATGATGAAAAATAATATAAAATAAGGTAAGCATATTTTTCACTCAAATTTCTCACACAAATGAAGTCATCTGAGGCACAACATGGGTTTGGGGGGCAGCTGTACTATTAAAACTATGTTTGTCCAGATATGAAAATATGTTTAAAGCATTCTTCATATAACATTTATTGTTTGTGTCTGTCAAAGACAAAAAAAAATTCTTGAAAATCTAGTCAGTATCATATATTAACCTCCATGAGAACACAAACCAGATAAATGTTTTTTCAATGCATTTCAAAAAGCATGGTACATAGTAGCTTATATCTGTCAATTACTTTCACATTGCATTGCCCTTAATTATGTGAAACAAAAAAAATTAAGAATTTGCTACATTTTTAAGGAAATAAGACCAAAAATGAAAATAAATTTCTTATTACCCTCAAACCAATATGTGGATTAGAGAAGAGTGAGGAATTTAAGAAGTGTGTTACAAATGATTGTACACACATTGAGTAGCACAACGCCTGCAAAGAGAAGACATTTATTGAATGAATGGATGAATGAAACCTGAATCAGGAGTCAGAAAAAAATAGCCAAAGGTTGTTTTACCAAAAGAGTCAAAGAAGTCAACACAATGAGTTAAATTTAATAGTAGGTAAGTCAAACGTGCTATGGGAACACCTATGAGACAGGTTTAAATGAAAATGAGGTTCAGGAAACCCTACCAGAGGGATATTAGCATGAGCTAAATTTTGGTGGATGAAATTAAAGAAGATATATGGAGAAAACAGAACAGTGCATTTGAGAAACTACAATTGTTCACCATGGCTGAAGCAGATAATTTAATAATCATCACACAGAAGTTAATTTTTTTAAAAACCTGAAAAAGATCCATTAGATATGGTAATATGGAGAGCACTGGATAAACAATGTCTCTGGGTGTTTTGTTTTGTTGCTTTTATTATTATTATTCTTTTAACATCTTTATTGGAGTATAATTGCTTTACAAGGTTGTGTTAGTTTCTGCTGTATAACAAAGTGAATCAGTTATATGCATACATATATCCCTATATCTCTTCCCTCTTGTGCCTCCCTCCCACACTCCCTATCCCACACAAAGCACCAAGTTGATCTTCCTGTGCTGTGCAGCTGCTTCCCACTAGCTATCTATTTTACATCTGGTAGTGTATATATGTCAATGCTCCTCTTTCACTTTGTCCCACCTTACCCTTCCCAATCCCCATGTCCTCAAGTCCATTCTGTACATCAGCATCTTTATTTCTGTCCTTCCCCTAGGTTCATAAGAACCATTCGTTTTTTTCAGATTCCATATATATGTGTTAGCATACAGTATTTGTTTTTCTCTTTCTGACTTACTTCACTCTGTATGACAGACTCTAGGTCCATCCACCTCACTACAAATAACTCAATTTTATTTCTTTTTATGGTCAAGTAATATTCCGTTGTATATATGTGCCACATCTTCTTTATCCATTCATCTGTCAATGGATCCTCAGGTTGCTTCCATGTCCTGGCTATTGTAAATAGTGCTGCAATGAACACTGGGGTACGTGACTTTTTTTTTTCATTTAATTTTATTTATTTTTTTATACAGCAGGTTCTTATTAGTTATCCATTTTATACATATTAGTGTATATATGTCAATCACAATCTCCCAATTCATCACACAACCACTGCCGTGCCCCCCACTCCCGGACACTTTCCCCCCTTGGTGTCCATACGTTTGTTCTCTACGTCTGTGTCTCTATTTCTGCCCCGCAAACTGGTTCATCTGCACAATTTTTCTAGGTTCCACATATATGCGTTAATGTACAATATTTGTTTTTCTCTTTCTGACTTACTTCACTCTGTATGACACCCTCTAGATCCATCCACGTCTCTACAAATGACCCAATTTCGTTCCTTTTTATGGTTGAGTAGTATTCCACTGTATATGTGTACCACTTCTTCTTTATCCATTCATCTGTCAATGGGCACTTAGGTTGCTTCCATGACCTGGCTATTGTAAATAGTGCTGCAATGAACATTGGGGTGCATGTGTCTTTTTGAATTATGGTTTTCTCTGGGTATATGCCCAGTAGTGGGATTGCTGGGTCGTATGGTAGTTCTCTTTTTAGTTTTTTAAGGAACCTCCATAGGGGCTGTATCAATTTACATTCCCACCAAGAGTGCAAGAGGGTTCCCTTTTCTCCACACCCTCTCCAGTATTTATTGTTTCTAGATTTTTTGATGATGGCCATTCTGACCAGTGTGAGGTGATACCTAACTGCGGTCTTGATTTGCATTTCTCTAATGATTAGTGATGTTGAACATCCTTTCAGGTATTTGTTGGCCATCTCTATATCTTCTTTGGAGAAATGTCTATTTAGGTCTTCTGCCCACTTTTGGATTGGGTCCTTTGTTTTTTTGATATTGAGATGCATGACCTGCTTGTATATTTTGGAGATTAATCCTTTGTTAGTTGCTTCATTTGCAAACATTTTCTCCCATTGTGAGGGTTGTCTTATCATCTTGTTTAAGGTTTCCTTTGTTGTGGAAAAGCTTTATGTTTCATTAGGTCCCATTTGTTTATTTTTGTTTTTATTTCCATTTCTCTAGGATGCGTGTCAAAAAGGATCTTGCTGTGATTTATGTCATAGAGTGTTCTTCCTATGTTTTCCTCTAAGAGTTTTATCGTGTCTGGCCTTGCATTTAAGTCTTTAATCCATTTTGAGTTTATTTTTGTGTATGGTGTTAGGAAGTGTTCTAATTTCATTCTTTTACATGTAGCTGTCCAGTTTTCCCAGCACAACTTATTGAAGAGGCTGTCTTTTCTCCATTGTATATTCTTGCCTCCTTTGTCAAAGATAAGGTGATCATATGTGTGTGGGCTTATCTATGGGCTTTCTATCTTGTTCCATTGATCTATATTTGTTTTTGTGCCACTACCATACTGTCTTGATTACTGTAGCTTTGTAGTACAGTCTGAAGTCAGGGAGTCTGATTCCTCCAGCTCTGTGTTTTTCCCTCAAGATTGCTTTGGCTACTCGGGGTCTTTTGTGTCTCCATACAAATTTTAAGATTTTTTGTTCTACTTCTGGAAAAATGCCATTGGTAATTTGATAGGGATTGCATTGAATCTGTAGATTGCTTTGGGTAGTAGAGTCATTTTCACAATATTGATTCTTCCAATCCAAGAACATGGTATATCTCTCCATCTGTTTGTATCATCTTTAATTTCTTTCATCAGTGTCTTATAATTTTCTGAATACAGGTCTTTTGTCTCCTTAGGTAGGTTTATTCTTAGATATTTTATTCTTTTTGATGCAATGGTAAATAGGAGTGTTTTCTTAATTTCACTTTCACATTTTTCATCATTAGTGTATAGGAATGCAAGAGATTTCTGTGCATTAATTTTGTATGCTGCTACTTTACCAAATTCATTGATTAGCTCTAGTAGTTTTCTGGTAGCATCTTTAGGAATCTCTATGTGTAGTATCATGTCATCTGCAAACAGTGACAGTTTTACTTCTTCTTTTCTGATTTGGATTCCTTTTATTGGAATCCTTTATTGGATTCCTTTTCTTCTCAGATTGCTGTGGTTAAAACTTCGAAAACTATGTTGAATAATAGTGGTGAGAGTGGGCAACCTTGTCTTGTTCCTGGTCTTAGAGGAAATGCTTTCAGTTTTTCACCAATGAGAATGATGTTGGCTGTGGGTTTGTCATATATGGCCTTTATTATGTTCAGGTAAGTTCACTCTACTCCTACTTTCTGGAGAGTTTTTATCATAAATAGGTGTGGAATTTTATCAAAAAATTTTTCTGCATCTATTGAGATCATATGGTTTTTATCCTTCAGTTTGTTAATATGGTGTATCACATTGATTGATTTGCATATATTGAAGAATCCTTGAATTCCTGGGATAAACCACACTTGATCATGGTGTATGATCCTTTTAATGTGCTGTTGGATTTTTTTTGCTGGTATTTTGTTGAGGATTTTTGCATCTATGTTCATCAATGATATTGGCCTGTAGTTGTCTTTTTTTTTGACGTCTTTGTCTGGTTTTGGTATCAGGGTGATGGTGGCCTTGTAGAATGAGTTTGGGAGTGTTCCTCCCTCTTCTGTATTTTGGAAGAGTTTGAGAAGCATAGGTGTTAGCTTTTCTCTAAAAGTTTGATAGAATTCACCTGTGAAGCCATCTGGTCCTGGGCTTTTGTTTGTTGGAAGATTTTTAATCACAGTTTCAATTTCAGTGCTTGTGATTGTTCTGTTCATGTTTTCTATTTCTTCCTGGTTCAGTCTTGGAAAATTGTACCTTTCCAAGAATTTGTCTATTTCTTCGTGCTTGTTCATTTTATTGGCATAGAGTTGCTTGTAGTAATCTCTCATGATCCTTTGTATTTCTCCAGTGTCAGTTCTCACTTCTCCTTTTTCATTTCTAATTCTGTTGATCTGAGTCTTCCTTTTTTTCCTGATGTGTCTGGCTAATGGTTTATCAATTTTGTTTATCTTCTCAAAGAACCAGCTTTTAGTTTTATTGGTCTATGCTATTGCTTCCTTCCTTTCTTTTTCATTTATTTCTCATCAGATCTTTATGATTTCTTTCCTACTGCTAACTTTGAGGGGTTTTTTGTTCTTCTTTCTCTAATTGCTTTAGGTGTAAGGTTAGGTTGTTTATTTGAGATTTTTCTTGTTTCTTGAGGTAGGACTGTATTGCTATAAACTTCCTTCTTAGAACTGCTTTTGCTGCATCCCATGGGTTTTGGATCATCGTGTTTCCAGTGTCATTTGTTTCTAGGTATTTTTTGATTTCCTCTTTGATTTCTTCAGTGATCTCTTGGTTACTGAGTAGCATATTGTTTAGCCTCCATGTGTTTGTATTTTTTTACAGTTTTTTTCCTGTAATTGATATCTAGTCTCATAGCGTTGTGGTCAGAAAAGATACTTGATATGATTTCAATTTTCTTAAATTTACCAAGGCTTGATTTGTGACCCAAGATATGAGCTATCCTGGAGAATGTTCCATGAGCACTTGAGAAGAAAGTGTATTCTGTTGTTTTTGGATGGAATGTCCTATAAATATCAATTAAGTCCATCTTGTTCAATGTGTAATTAAAAGCTTGTGTTTCCTTATTTATTTTCATTTTGGATGATCTGTCCATTGGTGAAAGTGGGGGGTTAAAGTCCCCTACTATGATTGTGTTACTATCGATTTCCCCTTTTATGGCTCTTAGCATTTGCCTTATGTACTGAAGTGCTCCTATGTTGGGTGCATAAATATTTACAGTTGTTATATCTTCTTCTTGGATTGATCCCTTGGTCATTATGTAGTGTCCTTCTTTGTCTCTTGTTATAGTCTTTATTTTAAAGTCTATTTTGTCTGACATGAGTATTGCTACTCCAGCTTTCTTTTCATTGCCATTTGCATGGGATATCTTTTTCCATCCCCTCACTTTCAGTCTGTATGTGTCCCTAGGTCTGAAGTGGGTCTCTTGTAGACAGCATATATATGGGTCTTGTTTTTTTATCCATTCAGCCCGTCTGTGTCTTTAGGTTGGAGCATTTAATCCATTTACATTTAAGGCAATTATCGATATGTATGTTCCTATTACCATTTTCTTAATTGTTTTGGGTTCATTATTGTAGGTCTTTCCCTTCTCTTGTGTTTCCTGCCTAGAGAAGTTCCTTTAGCATTTGTTGTAAAGCTGGTTTGGTGGTGCCGAAGTCTCTTAACTTTTGCTTGTCTATAAAGGTTTTAATTTCTCCGTCGAATCTGAATGTGATCCTTACTGCGTACAGTAATCTTGGTTGTAGGCTTTTCCCTTTCATCACTTTAAATATGTCCTGCCACTCCCTTCTGGCTTGCAGAGTTTCTGCTGAAATATCAGTTGTTAACCTTATGAGGCTTCCCTTGTATGTTATTTGTTGCTTTTCCCTTGCTGCTTTTAATATGTTTTCTTTGTATTTAATTTTTGATAGTTTGATTAGTATGTGTCTTGGAATGTTTCTCCTTGTATTTATCCTGTATGAGACTCTCTGAACTTCCCGGACTTGACTATTTCCTTTCCCATGTTAGGGAAGTTTTCAACTATAATCTCTTCAAAATTTTCTCAGACCCTTTCTTTTGCTCTTCTTCTTCTGGGGACCCCTGTTATTCGAATGTTGGTGCATTTAATGTTGTCCCAGAGGTCTGTGAGACTGTCCTCAATTCTTTTCATTCTTTTTTCTTTATTCTGCTCCGTGGCAGTTATTTCCACTACTTTATCTTCCAGGTCCCTCATCCATTCTTCTGCCTCAGTTATTCTGCTATTGATTCCTCCTAGAGAATTTTTAATTTCATTTATTGTGTTGTTCATCATTGTTTGTTTGCTCTTTAGTTCTTCTAGGTCCTTGTTAAATGTTTCTTGTATTTTTCTCCATTCTATTTCCAAGATTTTGGATCATCTTTACTATCATTACTCTGAATTCTTTTTCAGGTAGACTGCCTATTTCCCCTTCATTTGTTTGGTGTGGTTCGTTTTTACCTTGCTCCTTTATCTGCTGCATTTCTGTCTTTTCTCATTTTGTTTTACTTACTATGTGTGGGGTCTCCTTTTCACAGGCTGCTGGTTCATAGTTCCAATTGTTTTTGGTGTCTGCCCCCAGTGGGTGATGTTGGGTCAGTTGCTTGTGTAGGCTTCCTGGTGGAGGGGACTGGTGCCTGTGTTCTGGTGGGTGGTTCTGTATCTTGTCCTTCTGGTGGGTAGGGTCACATCCAGTGGTGTGTTTTGGAGTGTCTGTGAACTTATTATGATTTTAGGCAGCTTCTCTGCTAATGGCTGTGATTGTGTTCCTGTCTTGCTAGTTGTCTGGCATGGGGCTTCATACTGGAGCTTGCTGGCCGTTGGTTGGAGCTGGGTCTTAGTGTTGAGACTAAGATCTCTGGGAGAGCTCTCGCCAATTGATATTACATGGGGCCGTGAGGTTCCTGGTGGTCCAATGTCCTGGACTCGTCCCTCCCACCTTGTAGGCTCAGCCCAACACCTGGCTGGAGCACCAAGACCCTGCTAGCCACACAGCTCACAAGAAAAGGAAGGAAGAAAAACAAAACAACCATCAAAAAACAACAGAAAGTAAAGGAAACAAAACAAAACAAAAAAACAAAAAAACGGATAGTCAGAACCCTAGGACAAATGGTAAAAACAAACCTACACAGACAAAATCACACAAAGAAGCATACACATACACAGGCATGAAAAAAGAAAAAGGAAAAAATATATATATAAAAGAAAAAGAAAAGGAAGAGAGCAACCAAACCAATAAACAAATCCACCAATGATAATAAGCTCTAAATACTAAACTAAGATAAACATAAAACCAGAAACAAATTAGACTCAAAAAGCAAGCTCTAAGTCTACAGTTGCTCCCAAAGTCCACTGCCTCAATTTTGGGAACATTCGTTGTCTTTTCAGGTATTCTTCAGATGAAGAGTTTACCAAGTTGATTGTGGGGATTTAATGTGCTGCTCCTGAGGCTTCACAGCGAAATTTACCTTTCTCTTCTTTGTTCGCACAGCTCCTGGGGTTCCGCTTTGGTTTTGGCCCCACCTCTGCATGTAGGCTGCCCTCAGGAGTCTGTTTCCGCCCAGACAGGAGAGGGTTAAAGCAATAGTTGATTAGGGCTTCCTTGCTCACTCAGGCCAGGGGGGAGGGATGGGTACGGTAGTCATAATTGGAATGTGGGGCAAGCTTGAGGCTGCAGAGGCTGGCGTGATGTTGCAACAGCCTGAGGTGGGTCATGCGTTCTCCCGGGGAAGTTGTCCCTGGATCACGGGACCCTGGCAGTGGCATGCTGCACAGGCTCCCAGAGGGGTGTGGATAGTGGTCTGTGCTTGCACACAGGATTTTTGGTGGCAGCAGTAGCAGCCTTAGCACTTCATGCCCATCTCTGGGGTCCGAGCTGATAGCCATGGCTTGCACCCATCTCTGGAGCTCATTTAGGTGGTGCTCTGCCTTCTGTGGGCACATGGGGAAGGAATTCCCTCTCCTTGCACATCCTGAAACAAAGGTCTCTCGCCTCTCCAGCAGGTCCAGACTTTTCCCCGACCCCGTCCCAGCTAGCTGTGGTGCACTAGCTCCCTTCAGGCTGTGCTCACGCAGCCAGCCCCAGTCCTCTCCCTCTAATCTGACCAAAGCCCGAGTCTCAGGTCCCAGCCCCCGCCCACCCCAGCGGGTGAGCAGACGAGCCTCTCAGGCTGGTGAGTGCTGGTCAGCAATGGTCCTCTGTGTGGGAATTTCTCCGCTTTGCCCTCTGCACCCCTGTGGCTGTGCTCTCCTCTGTGGCTCCAAAGCTTCCCCCCTCCGCCACCCGCAGTCTCCGCCCACGAAGGGGCTTCCTAGTGTGTGGAAACCTTTCCTCCTTCACAGCTCCCTCCCACTGGTGCAGGTCCCATCCCTATTCTTTTGTCTCTGTTTATTCTTTTTTCTTTGGCCCTACCCAGGTACGTGGGGATTTTCTTGCATTTTGTGAGGTCTGAGGTCTTCTGCCAGTATTCAGTAGGTGCTCTGTAGGAGTTGTTCCACAAGTAGATGCATTTTTGATGTATTTATGGGGAGGAAGGTGATCTCCACGTCTTTCTCCTCTGCCATCTTGAAGCTCTCCTCCTGTTTTGTTTTTTAAATAACGATAGACTCAATTGTGTTTAGCCTATAGACCAATCTGGGGAGAACTGACATCTTTACTATGGTCAGTCAGTCTTCCAAGAACATGGCATGTTTGTCCATTTACTCAGATTCTCTTTATTTCATTAGGATTTTGTAGTTTCCTGCATACAGACCCTGCACAGATTTTGTTAGTTGCACATAGTATCCCCTTATTCATCTGTAATGATATCTACTGTTTCATTCCTGATACTAGTAAAATATTTTCCTCTCCATTTTATGGTTGTTATAAATTTTATTGATGTTTTCAATGAACCAGCAATTGCTTTTGTTGTTTTCCTGTATTGTTCTGTGTTTCCAATTTAATTGATTTCTGGTCTTATCTTTATTATCACTTTCTGCTTGTTTTGGATATATTTTGTTATTTTCTAGTTGCTTGAAATGGGTGCATGGATTATTGATAAGACTTTTCCTCTTTTGTAATGCAAACATTTAGTGCTATAAACTTCACTCTCAGTACTGCTTTATCTGTGTCCCACAAATTTTGATATCTTGCATTTTCATTTTCATTCAGTTTGATTTTTTTTTTTTTTTTCTGTATGCGCACCTCTCACTGTTGTGGCCTCTCCCATTGTGGAGCACAGGCTCCGGACGTGCAGGCTCAGTGGCCATGGCTCACGGGCCCAGCCGCTCCGCGGCACGTGGGATCCTCCCGGACCAGGGCACGAACCCGTGTCCCCTGCATCGGCAGGCGGATTCTCAACCACTGTGCCACCAGGGAAGCCCTAGTTTGATGTATTTTTTACTTCTCTTGAGCTTTCTTCTTTGACCTATAAAATACTTAGAAGTGTGCTATTTAATTTTAAGTGTTTGAAGATTTTCCTGTTTCTGTTATTGATTTCTAGTTTGATTCCCTGATGGTCAAAGAGCATAAGTTATATTTTAATTCCTTTACATTTTTTGAGGTTAGTTTTGTGGCTTAGGATATGGCCTGTCTGGGAATATGTTCTGTGGACTTGGAAAAAAGGTGTATTCTGCTGTGGGCTGAAGTCTTCTAAAAATATTGATTATATTCTCTTGTTTAATGGTATTGCTCAATGAAGTAGACAGACCTGAATCATGACATTCAGTAGGAGTCATAGCAATGCAGAATGATTGAGTTAAGAAAGTTTATTTTGTGTGCCCTGTAGTGTTTTACAATTCGAAGTTGGATATATAGTTTACGACAGCAAGGCAATTTACCATGATTGTCAAAATAAGGCTGTAGTTTAAAATATTTAAAACCAATATACACTTTATTTGCTGCTGGATATTTTCCATATCCTATCCCTACTTTTGTATTTAACACAGTTTATGGGAGATAAAATAAGAAGCAACAGTCAAGGTTGCACAGGGTAACAAAATCATTTTTCCGTTAAGTTTTTCTACTATTGCAGTGGACACTGTCAGTGGAGACTAGGAAAATCATAAAGGAGTTCATCTTTATCTCCATCTAGTGGCTAGTATATCTCCCCCCCAAAAAAAAACGTGTTTACACTAAATTAATTTTGTTTGTAGCCAAGAATGGTTAATTTAGCATACCTAAGTAAACTGAATTATACCCAGTTTGCTCATAATAATCAATACACAGGAAAAATTAACTAAGCTAATATTAAACAAAATGTGGGGATAAGGAATATTGAAGAGAAATGTAATAGTTTTTGAGCCTTCAATATCTTGAGTGGGATAAAAAAATTTCAACTTAACCAAGATATTACATTTTTAGAAAAATATTTAACGAAAGGCATCATTTATAACTTAGTCATAAATATATCTGGTAGCGTTCTTTGCCTTCTGTAGTTTTCAATGCAGTCAGCAAAAATCAAAGGATTCGAGGAACTGCATTGTATTGTCATGCCTCTTCCCAATTAAACATAAGCTTAATTATAAAGCTCCTCACGAAGTACTATAAAATACACTGAAGGTTTTATTTGGGCTAAGGCAGGCCTATAAAACATATAAGTCTGTAATAACTGTTTGTACATTAGTAGTACTGTTTATTAATATATGTAGTTGCAATCAACCATCACTGAAGAAGCTTATTAAAATAAATTTGCAGTAATATACAAACTAAAGGACAGTACATAAGCCTTCTTAATCAATTAGAGTTTATTTGGTCAATAAAGCACACAGGACCACAACAGCACATTTCATTTTTTTCCCTAGGAAATCAATATCCACAACAGAAAATAAATGTCAGATTGAAGCCTTGGATTTTGTGGTCATGAGGAATATTGGAAATAGCTCTGCACTGGTACACAAGGCACCAGGGTTCTATTCCAAATAGTCACTATCGTTGACTTTGAAAAAGCAACACCTTTTTAAAGACTTAGTTTCTCTTCCTAATTTAATTCATGGTCTTGTTATTGAAGTGTCATTGAATTGAGTATTTCTAAGAGAGGACCATAGGATTTAACCTGTAGGAACATATTCACCATAATTATTGCCTGTAATTTTTCAAAGTCCTAGATCTGCCTACCAAGCTGTGGAATTTTGTTATTGATGCTAAGCTCAACAGTAGAAATATGAATGAAAGCGTAGTCAGCATATAAAACTCCTTATTACCTGGCTAGCGTAAGAGTAAAGAATTTCTGTGAACCTAAAGCCAGATATATATTTATATAATATATATGTGAAATGTATTATATATATCTGGAATTAAGTATAAAAATAGGTCCGTTTCTGCCCATATCCTCACTCTGACTTCACATTTCCTTGTACATAACCTGTGATATTATTATTTAGGACTTACTATTCTTTGCTACTTGTATTCCTTACCACTATCTATGTGATAAACCTCTATTCATCTTTAATACACAAATTAAAAATTCTAGGTTGATATTAAGATATTTGAGTGACTGAAAGATTTACTAGTCTTATTCCTAACTGCCCAACAAGAGTAGTGTTTGAAACCAAAAAATAAGAAAAGAACATATTCTAAGGCCAGAAGTATTTTATATGACTTCTTGTAACAACAGAGATAAGACAAAAATGTTAACAGCTGATTTGATATTAACCATCCTAAATAAATCTGTATAATTGGGACAAAATATTAACCAAGAATACTATTGAGCTTTTTAAATATCAGCAGATGCCCCATCTTAATAAGTAAGTTCTTATTGGCCTCAGTGATTGAGAAAAAGCCAAAATCAATCAACACATTCTGAGCGTCTTAAAACACAGGGTGTAGGTAGATTTTTGCTGTTGATTATGTTCGAGCATGAATCTACAAACAATAACTAAAGCATGGGTTCTATGACAATACACTATAGCTGAAGTGAAGAGAAATAGTCTAGAAATAGTCATAAATACCTATGCATGAAAAAAGTAATAAGGGCATTTTCGCATTCCACAGGAATTAATATGTACTCAAGTTGCCATTCAAGTGTGAAAATATAAAAAAAGTTATGCTTAGATGTCCAAGATTTCAGTAAATGGAACAACCAGGTACTTGTACTAAGGAAGTTGATTGAAAATATTTTCAAAGGTCACCAGAAAACAAAACAACAACACAAGAACGGGAAAGTGCAGTTGAAAAATACTGGCAGCTATTCATAAAATCATCCTGAGTCTTTGACAGTCTTATATATCCAACTGTCAACGTAACATATCTACTTGGATGTTTAATTGACATGTCACACACAACATGGCCTAAACTAAATTCCTGAAATCCCCCTCAGAAAACTTCACTTATTGCCTTTGCCGTCTCAGTTAACAACAACTCCATCCTTCTAGTTGCTCAGGCCAAAAACCTTGGATTCATGCCTCAATTTACCTTATGCCCTTCATGTCATCAGTGAGAAAATCCTTTTGATTCTATGATGCTGTGATATACCATCTGGATTCCCCTTCAGGACAGAAGCATTTATTCCCCCAGCTGCAATGAGCAGTGTTAATAGACAACCCTAATCTCTCACTCTTAGAAGAGGAGCCCTCCTTAAGAATTGTCTCCACTGATGGCGTTATCTTGCTCAAAGTCATTCTCACCGATCAATACAAGGGTATGCTTCCCTTGCTTCAACTCTGGACAACTTTACAGGGCCATCCCTCTCAGCTTCAGAGCTCCATTCAGTTGTATGAAGCTTTCATTGACAGCATCACAGCCCAACCTCCCCTTCTGACAAATCCTGCTTCCTCTACTTCCTTCTGACAGATGTTGATGCAAAGAGCACTCCCTAAGAAAATTTTTGCACAATAATCTTCATCTTAGAGTCTGCTTCTTGGAGAACCCCACCATTGATAGTTGGGCCAGGAGTGGTCCGAGAGACCAAATACTAAGATAGGATCTTCAACTGTTCAGCTGGCAATGACGACTCCGTCACTATTGGTATGTAGAGCACACATATTCCCTGGAACAGGTAACAGTGAAATTAAAAAAACTTTAACTATGGTTAACTGGGGTGGTATTCTAGTGAAAGGAAATGAATGAGTAGGTGTGATTGTGTATCAGGCATTTGAGAAAAGTGAAGGGAGTAGTTTCTATAAAGACAGTGGAGGGACTTCCCTGATGGCGGAGTGGTTAAGAATCCACCTGCCAATGCAGGGGACAAGGGTTCAAGCCCTGGTCCAGGAAGATCCCACATGCCGCGGAGCAACTAAGCCCTTGCACCACAACTAGTGAAGCCCGCGCACCCTAGAGCCTGTGCACTACAACTACTGAGCCCATGTGCTGCAACTACTGAAGCCCACACGCCTAGAGCCCGTGCTCTGCAACAAGAGAAGCCACTGCAATGAGAAGCTCATGCACCACAGCGAAGAGTAACCCCCACTCACCACAACTAGAGAAAGCCCACACGCAGCAATGAAGACCCAATGCAGCCATAAAATAATAATAATAAATAATAATAATAAATTTTTAAAAAGACAGTGGAAATAGATAATGTTAAATATAATTGACACTCGGAGAAAAGTTTTTAAAAGAGGCGTAGAGTGATTAATTGACAATTAAAAGCTAAGTGTGAAAACCAGAAAGCCTCTTGGGAAGCTTATAAAAAGGCTCCTTCCAGGAGCTGGGGCCAGCCAGACTCAGGAACTACTCCTAAAACTATCAGAGCTCAAAGAAAGATTAAATCCAAAAAAGGGTAGGTCTGCAAAACCAAGATGAAGGGATGAACAAAAGGTGATATATACATACAATGGAATACATTTGAGCAAAAGAAGAATGAAATCCTGATACATGTTACAACATGGATGAATCTTGAAAACATTATGCTAAGTGATAGAAGACAGTCACTAAGGACTATAGCTTGTTTTTTCAATTTATATGAGATTTTTGGGCAAAAAAAAAAAAAAAAAAAAAAAGACACTATAGATACAGAAAGTAGATGAGTAGTTAGTTGCCTGAGGCTGGGAGTGGGAGTGAGGATTGGCTGCAAAAGGGAAAATGGAAACTTTTTGATGTGATGGAAATGTTCTAAAAGTGGATTGTAGTGATAGATTCACAACTGCACAGATTTACCAAAAATGATTGAATTGAACACTTACAATAGGTGGCATCAATGATATGTTAATTATTCCTAAATGAATTTGTAAACAATAGAAAATAAAATCCAAATAACAAAAAATCAAAATGAGAGAGAGACATTAAGTGTTAATACTATACGTGAATTTTTCTCTCACTACTTTTGGCTGTATTTAGTCATCCCTCCTCTTTGCTCTCATCTTTGATTCATCCATTCAAAAACATTTATTGAGAACTACTAAATATCAGTCTTATGCTAGTATCTGGAATGCAAGGAGAACGGGATGTGATTTGCACTCTAAAGGCATTTACAGATTAGTGTGGGAGACATTCAAGAAAATCATCCTGTATGGGGCACTGTATTACATTCTCTGACACTGCTATCCACAGGAGCCAAAGGAGACAATGGAAGGGGTTTTCAGAAATACATATATTACACTATTTACCTGATTGAATATTTATTAAACATCTTGTACATTTCAGTCTATTATTGATGACACAAATATTATACTGGAACTTTAGTGTGGCAGTATCTGGGAATTATTTTAGAAGTAAAATTTGCTTTATTTTTCTTGAGACCATTCAGATGTGAGAATGACATGAGATTAGGCATTAGATTTGAGAAACAGTAAGCAAACTCCACATGGACATACTGTTACCTAGGGAAGAGCTGTGTCATTTTATATATCCCAAAATATATTTATATATTCATATATAATATCCACATAACCACAATACTATAACATTTCATTTATTCTTATTTCACACTTCTTAGATTTCATCTTTCTGGAACTCAGCAGGAACCAGGAGATAAATAAATAGTAGATGATCCAGATCATTCCAAACAAGGCCACCAGTTTACTTCACAATTATTGCCTTCTGTTTTACACCAGAGTCTTTAAATTACAGTCTTATTTATTTAATGCAAAAATTCCAACAAGCAACTCAGATAGTTTGCTTTTTGTTTAACTTTGATTCTCAGTGCCCAGCATATCAGAAACAGCAGACTGTAAGTAGGCTATAAGTGCAGGAACTGTTTAGATACTAGTCCTATGACAGCAGCAGTGACAGAGGCACAAAATGGTAGAAAGGAAGGAAAATAAAGCAGAAAAGGAGAAAAACTGTTTTCCAGTATAGGTTGGAGATATGTGTTAATAACCAACATTTGCATAGTACTTTTCAAGTTCCAAATTATTTGCAAATGTGTTGCTCATTTAACTCTCACAACTGTCCTTTGAGGCAAGCCTCATTACCTTCATTTCACAATTGTTGATTTGAGCCTCAGATCACCAGATACTGCACAGCCAAAAATAGGAGCTCCAGGTCTAGGTCAAGTCCGAGATCAGTATTCTGCCCCCATACCCTAACGATGACCCACAAACTGTTATGAAAAGTTGAAAGTGGAGTCAATATTATATGCTTATAGAGCATAAAATCAACACTATATACTGATTTCTAAAACCAGCTGTTCTGATTTCCACCTAAACAGGTATATGTTAGATATCTTAAAATTTCTGTTTTATTGAATAGCTCTTCTGCCATTATTGACAGCCAAGATACCATTACAGAAATTTGAAGTAGTTATTCATTATACCAAATAAAAACCATGATGCTGCCTTTTTTATCATCCAGTATTTTTACCTAATCTGGACATCTTCAATGGTCATTTCCATTTTAATAGAACTCCCTTTGGGGAATATCAATATGAGCTATAATTCATTTTCTTCATCTGCCATGAGAGTTTTTCTAATACAGAGTTTTGGTAATTGCTCTAGAAAACATGAAAATGAACTCTGTCACAATAGAAAGATAAGCATATATATGTTTTACTGTTAACTGTGTGATTAAAGATCATACACACCACACGTCCATAATAATAAGGATGTGGGATCTATATGTAAGCTGAAAAAAAATTGTGACATTTAAAATAGAACAAAATCTATTTTCCAATTTTCTTGCCTTTCTCTCCTCAGATTCTGAATTCTTCCTTCTGTCTCTATCAATTAGAGATGCCATTAACTTAATCTATGTTAGAAATGCACCTCTATTTTCTCCAAGTTCCAGAAATTATAATATATACTGTTTTCCTTTTATATTCCTTAATATTCAACCCACCTCTTTTTTTCTCAATTGGTGAGCCACGTACATGGGAATTATTTTTATAGTTATGTTCTTCCAACTCCTACTTTTTTTTTTTGGCAAATATTGAATATATGGCTAAAAATGGGAGCCCTAGTGTACATTCATGAGAATCAAGGTATGACCACAATTTTTATGTTTTTTTTTTAAACAAGCAGTAAAAATTAAAATTTTACCCATATGGCTTTCTTTTGGATCCTCTTTACAGTGGGCAAAATGACTTAAAGATTATTATAATGACATTTTATGCAAGTTACATTTTTACATTATCTTAATGTGCCTATAATGATAGCTACTAAGTACTCAGCTTGAAACAATTATACCACCTGCCCCTCAACACTAACTGAAATAAAAGAAGATCTTACCATTTCAAGTCAAAGATACACAGAAAGGACATTTTCTCTTTTCTCTCTTGATACAACTTGAAAATAACACATATTACAATAGTATATCATTTTCTCTTTCACTGAAACATCCTGTTACCCACCTTTTCCCTTGATACATAGTGTTTTTAAAAGAGTATTTCCTTCCAGTTGTAATGAGACCCACAGATTTGCTTTTTTTTGACCCATACAGTATTCTAAAAAGTATAAAAAGAATTACTTGAGTAGGGCATTCACTCACCAGTTCATCTCAAGCCTCCCCATTCTCTATTGTGTTTGTGGTAGCTACAGGGATGCTCAGATATTCTCCAGGGATCCCCTTCTCCCAGTATTCATGCCCACACTGTATGAGAGTTGCCTTGTATGACCAGTAGAATACAGAAGTAATGGTACAGCATTTCTGAGATTCAATTATAAAAGACTGTGGCATTTTCTCTCTTGAATCATTTGTTATGGGAGTAGCTAGCTGCCTTGTCGTGAAGGCTCTCCATAGAAGCTCATGGAGTGACACACACACGGCAAGGAAGTGGAGTTGGCCAACAACCACACGAGTGAGCTTGGAAGCATATCTTCCAGCTTCGAATGACTGCAGCCCCAACCAACCTGATGAATGCAATCTCATGAGAGATCTTAAGACAAAACCACCTACTGAGGCCACTCCTGAATTCCTGACCCACAGAAACTATGAAATAATCCATACTGTTGTTTCAAGTTACTAAGTTTTGGGGTAAATATATTATGCAGCAGTAGATAATGAGTACAATTTTACACCTAGAACATTCACCTGCATAGTATTTAAAGGATTTTGAGAATGTAACCTTGTATTATTTAGGATAATTAATGTTAGTGGCCACAATACACAAATAGACCAAAGTCTACTTCTTGCTCATGTCATAGTCCAATTCAGATCCATTGGTTCTGCCTGGTGACTTTCCCTCAAAAGTGCATTGTGGATCTGGATTTCTTTTTGAAAAAACCCACTACTAAAATTTATTCACTTTCAGCTGTACATGAGGGAGAGAGAGTGAACATGGAGAACCCATACCCATCCTTAATTGCCTTGAACCACAAATAACACATCACTTCTCTCATATCGTTATAGGTAAAAACTCAAGTATACAAGTCTAGCCAAACTGCAAAAGAGGAAGGTAAATGAAGTCACCTGGATTCAGGAAGAGGAAATATTTTACAGGTAACATTGTTTCTGCCACCTGGCTCCTGCTTTAGAGCCAAAGTAATGAAAAAGGGATGTTCAATACATTCAAAGAGAGATTTTGTACTATTAAATACTCCTTCAATTTCTATTGTTTATGGTTTATTGACAGGGTCAGAATATTTTTTATCACTTTGTTCAATTATTTAAAGAAATTGATTTCAAGTTTGCCACTTACATAAGAGTAACTTTTTAATGTTTCTTCAGAAACTACTCTGAATGAACTTTGAATATAGAAATGATTGCAATGTACCAGTTATCTTTTTCTGCACAACAAACAACTACAAAACCTCAGTGGCATACAGCAGTAAACACTCATTGTGCACACACTCCACTGGAAGTCAGCTAAGCAGCTCTGCCCATCTTGACAGGCCTCACTCACATGTTCTGAGGTGATCTGGTGGTCAACTGATCTAGGCTGACTTTGGCTGGGGTGTATTGGGTGACTTGGCTGTGCCCAAATGTCTCTCATCCTCCAGTAGACTAGGTCAGGAATGTTTTCATGGTAATAACAGAGGCACAAGAGAGTGCATAACCTAATGTGCAAGCTCATTTCAAGTCTCTGCTTAACATCACATATGCTAATATCCCTTAGGCCAAAGCAAGCTAAGAGCCAGGAGGCTACAAAAAACACAGAAAAGTGCATGGATATAGGCAGAGGTGAGGGATCAGGACGTTAATGTAATCAACCACAATATACGCATACTCTGAAATATGAATAAATAAATAAATATAAGGAGCACACAATCTTCAGTAAAGGCAATCACTGTCTATTCCTAAAGATGGCACCTGGAATGAATTGGATTTCTTCACATTCAATTGCATACGTAATGAAACTCAGTATCTCAATTTGCCAAAATTGACCGTGAGTATGCTCTCATTTAAATCTAAGTGATAGGTCTGGTCAAAAAGACTACATTGATATTAAATTTGCCTTAATTAGAAGATAAATAATGAAAATTTTGTATGGACTTATGACTAAACAAAAATAAAATTTAAAGACATATTGGCTACTAGATTTCCCAATAATATTAAGAATTTCTCCTCTTCATTTTTTGAAGTTTTTTCCCCCAGGAGAATTTTTTAAAGGAAATATAATATGTTCTGTCTCTTTTGGACTATGATAATCATAGAGCAACCTAAGCCAGACACGAAGAAAATTTTCAAGAAGAGATTTAAATCTCAGTTTGAATCTGGTCATGAGTAGTCAGCTCATGAGAAGGATGTTGGTTTCTTCTGGGCAGTAAATATTGAGAAAAGAAAGATTTATAAAGATATTTAAAATGTATAATCAACAGACTAGGTGATTTATTGGAAACTGGGCATAAGGTAGAGAAAACAGTTAAGAAAAATGCATAATTTTATTATTAGGGTAACTGAATTTATCATTCAATAAGATAGAGAGACTTGTGAGGAACAGTTCTGATAGTAGCTGGATACAATCAGTTTGAGGCTTCTATAAGAAATACAAGTGGAAATATCTATAAGGCTATTAGCTTCTTGCCCCTGAAGATGAAGGCAAAGGCTGGAGGTAAAAATTTGGAAATGTTAGTTTATATGTTAGCTATATGACAGATGGCCTATAAAGTCCTGGGAGTAGTGGAACTGCCAAAGAGAGGGTTGTCCACTTAAGCAAAGGAGATAGCCTAGAACTGAAACCCAAAGAACTCCGACATTCGAGGAATGGGCAGAATAAAATTCATCCACAAAAAAACCCCAAAAGGGAGCAACGAGAATTTATAGAAAGAAAACAGAATAATATGTTGTGATAAAAAACTGAAGGAAGAGTTTTTTAAAAGGAAAAGAAAATGATCAACATTTTGGAATACTTATGTTTTATCAAATAAAATAAAGTTTGAAAAGTTGGCTTTATCAACAAGATAGCTGTTGATGTTCTTGACAAGAGTATTGGCAGGAGTGTGAATAGAGACTAGAATGTAGTTGACTGAAAATAGATGGATTTTTTGAAGCAGATACTGCAAGTGTGTTTAACATGTTCAATAAAGAGAGACATGAAGAACATCTTGAGAACAAGGAGCTTTTTTAAAAAAAATTAATATGAGGAACTCAAATGTTTAAAAACACTACTGGTTTGTAGAGGAAAAGGTTAAAGACCCAAATGCTGAACTAAGTAAATCAGACAGCATCTTGAAGAGAAATGAGAGCAGATAGGAGGCAGGGCATGAATGTAGAAATTAACCATATTAAAGAGGATCACCAATTACATGGCATCAATGGTGAAATAGGAAAGCATTTGTGTGAGGACAAAGTTGATTTTATGATTAATGTGATTAATGGGGACACCTGAAAGCATTCCACTAAGAGTTATGTTGAAGAAAAAAGGTTTTCATGGTCTGTACTACTAATTAATATTGCTTTGGAGGTAATAACCAAAACAATTGGATAAGAGAAATGAATATGGCTTATAGAAAATACTCATAATGCTTTCGAGTGAAAAAAAGGGACCTTTTCCTATAGGATGGCAATGAACTTCTCAATAGCAACAAAGAAACTAGAAGAAAATGAAACAAAAAGTTTGAGGGACAGTTGTTGCAAACTATATTCAGCCCAACCTGTCAATCAAGGATAAAGAAAACAAAGATATTTTGACATACAATAACTCATACCACTTTTCTCTCATGCTGTTTTTTTTTTTTTTTTTTTTTTTGCGGTACATGGGCCTCTCACTGTTGTGAGCTCTCCCATTACGGAGCACAGGCTCCAGACACGCAGGCTCAGCAGCCATGGCTCACGGGCCCAGCCGCTCTTCGGCATGTGGGATCTTCCCAGACCAGGGCACGAACCCATGTCCCCTGCATCAGCAGGTGGACTCTCAACCACTGTGCCACCAGGGAAGCCCTCTCATGTTCTATTTTTCAGGAAAGTATGTAAGTAAACTAAGTAAGAAAGAAACCAGTAAACAGAAAGCACAATAAATAATAATAATAATAATTCAAGAGAGAGAGACTAGGAAGTTATCTAACACTTTTGCCTATATAGAAAATAATATTGAAAAACATTTTACTGAGCTCATGGAGTACTGAAGAAGGATTAGCAAAAGGTACTTTGAAAAATAAGCAAACGAAAAAATACTATGATAATATTATTAAAATGGTTCTGAGACTCAATTTCCAATGTGTGGAGGGGAGTTTTCTCACACAGCACCAGGTAATTCTCCAGATACCAGGTGGGTGTCCTACACTTCAACTTCAATTCCGACACTACCTACCCAGAGATAGCATGAGATTTCACAGGTTAAGGGTTCAGCCCTACAAGACTCCACCCTTCCTGACTTCACGTGCCACTCACAAACTGAGGTTGTTACCTGTTCTTGGGACCAACTGGCTATAGATAGAGGTTCCCAAGACTCCCTCCTCAGGTTCGACTAATTGTGAGAGCAGCTCACAAAACTCAAGAGAAACATTTTACTTACTAGATCACTGGTTTATTATAAAAGGATATAACTCAGGAATGACCAGATGGAAGAGATACATAGGGTAAGGCATGGGGAGGGGGCATAGCTCTTCCATGCTCTTGCCAGGCCTACCTCTCTCCCTGAATTTTCATGTGTTCACCAACCCATAAGCTCCCTAAACCCCATCGTTTGGGGGTTTTATGGAGGCTTCACTACATAGGCATGATTGATTAAATCATTGGACGTTGGCAATTATCACTAATATTAGAGAAATGCAAGACAAAACTACAATGAGGTATCACCTCACACCAGTCAGAATGGCCATCATTAAAAAGTCTACAAATAATAAATGCTGGACAGGGTGTGGAGAAAAAGGAAACCTCCTACACTGTTGGCAGGAATATAAATTGGTACAGCCACTATGGAGAATGGTATAGAGGTTCCTTAAAAAACTAAAACCAGAGCTACCATGATTCAGCAATCCCACTCCTGAGCATATACCCAGAGAAAACTCTAATTCGAAATGATACATGCACCCCAATGTTCATAGCAGCACTATTTACAATAGCCAAGACATGGAAGCAACCTAAATGTCCATGAACAGATGAATAAAGAAGAGATGGTATATATATATACAATGGAATATCCCTCAGCCATAAAAAGGAATGAAATAATGCCATTTGCAGCAACATGGATGGACCTAGAGGTTATCATACTAAGTGAAGTAAGTCAGATTGAGATAGACAAATATCATATGATATCACTTATATGTGGAATCTTTTAAAATGATACAAATGAACTTATTTACAAAACAGAAATAGACTCACAGGCATAGAAAACAAACTTATGGTTACCAAAGGGGATAGGAGGGGTGGCGGGAGAGATAAATTAGGAGATTGGGATTAACAGGGACACACTACTATATTTAAATAGGTAAACAACAAGGACCTACTGTATAGCACATGGAACTATGCTCACTATCTTGTAATAACCTATAATGGAAAAGAATCTGAAAAAGAATATATACATATATGTGTAACTGAATCACTTTGCTGTACACTTGAAACCAACACAACATTGTAAATTAACTATACTTCAATAAAAAAAAGAATAAAGAAAAAATAATCATTGGACTTTGGCAACTGATTCAATGTCTAGCCCCTCTCCCATTCTGGAGGTTGAAGAGAGGGACTGAAAGTTCCAACCCTCTAATCTTCCCTCCCTCGCCCCTCCCCACCATGTTGGTTCCCCTAGCAACCAGCCCCCATCCTTAAGTTACCTCAAGGCTTTTCAAAAGTCACCTTATTAACATAACAAAAGACATTTAAATCAATATTATCCCAGGGAATTCCAAGGGATTTAAGGGGTCTGTGCCAGGAGTGGGGTCAAAGACCAAATATATTTCTTACAATAAATCACAATTATAAAATGAGATAATGGAGGCACAGGAGGCTGCCCTGAAAGACAACCAAGATAGAGGACTGAAGCTTGGTATTAATGGACAAAAGGGGTAATTGAAATGATCAATTAGAAACAAAAAGACTGTTCTTGGTTATTGTGCTCTGAGGGTTAATTCCAACAGGCCTGGAACTGGCCTGAGATGTTTTGCTCAAGTATGGGATGCATCTGCATGGTACTGACCCAGGATCAAAGAAATATAATAATTAATAGTACTGTTTTGTAACATGGGTCCAAGGCAAGTTTCAGCATGTTTTGTGCCAGCTTGCCAGCACTGTTTATAAAGTGAGATTGATGGTTTGCCCCTGATAGATGGTTTACACCTGATAACAGCAGCAGTATTGATGGTTTGCACAAGGGCTCTGCCACTGGGGCTGGTCAGCTAGGATTAATATGACCAGAAAGCTGTAAGGAGCTCTGGCCAAGACTCCATCCTGAGATCACTGGTTGTATGCAAATGTTGATGATTCCTGGTCCAAAAAAAAAGCAGGACAATTGGAGCCTGCTTCCAACCTTTCAAAACTCTTGCTGTGAGGTAGCCTGTGGCTGTGATGCATATCCTAACTAAAACTTTGACTTATTGTTTCCTTTCCCTGCAATAAATGGTAGACTTGTAAATCTTGTCTTTTGGGGGTCTTGTGAGTCTTAAAAATCCAAACTTGTTTGACTGCCACCATTGACACAGTTATGGAGAAGTATATAATTAAACCTAATTCTGTGCATGTCTATTTGAGACATCCTATGGGGAGGATGGTAGTGATGGGGTAACTCCAAAACTGCAGTTCCTTTTTCTGACACAACTGCAGGGGTACTGTCTTGAATTGGAATAAAATCTCATTTTCTCAGTTTTCAAAAGATTTTCTCTCTGAACTCAGGGTGGGAATTGAAAATATCAACTATGTCCATCCATTGTAATTGAAGGTGTCCTGGACTGGCTGTTGTATTTGAGTATCATGTTAGTTTTCTGGTTCAACTGATCTGCATCTGCAGATATTGGTACAATTTACTTCTTTGTATCTTTGTATACATCTCAGGTCTCTTTTGAACGTCTCAACTTATGTCTTTCTTATGGTCTCAAATATCTGTCGCCCCTCAGTATCCACAGGGGATTGACTCCAGGACCCTCCCGAGGATACCAAAATCTTCGAATGCTCAAGTACCTTATATAATATGGCATAGTATTGGCATATAACTTATACACATCTTCCCATATACTTTAAATAATCTCTAGATTACTTATAATACCTAACACAATGTAAATGCTATGTAAATCGTTGTAAATACTATGTAAATAGTTGCCAGCACACAGCAAATTCAAGTTTTGCTTTTTGGAAATTTCTGGAATTTTTTCCCTCAATATTTTTGACTTTGGTTGAATACGCAGATACGCAGGACCAACTGCATCTTTTTCATCACCCTCAACATGTCCAAAGCCCCGCTGCAATACATTATGCTTTCAAGCGTGTGGGTGCTCACCCAGTCTGTTCTTCCCTAGAGATCCAGTTCATCTGCACCTAGGCCATCTCTCAAAGACCCTAGTCTCAAATTACCAATGATTCTCCTTTTTCCACGAGAGTATCTCTTCTTTTAGCTGGGTCCATTCTTTCAGGAGGTGGATATAAAGTGTCCAAATTTCTATCTCTTTGCTAATGCCTCACACCCTGAAATGTATGGGTATACTTGTCCTTGATATTTATTTTTTATAGAAAAAAATCCTCATATTCTAACCCAGCACTAATCAACAAGTAAAATCATACAGTTATTTATAAACCTAGTGTGTAGACTTCAAGTTAGACATTCCTTGTCTGAAGACTTGCATAGTAGCACTGTTTAAACTGTGCACATTGGGAATTCCCTGGAGATCCAGTGGTTAGGACTCTGCGCTTCCACTGCAGCAGGCACGGGTTTGATCCCTGGTCCGGGAAACTAAGATACCACAAGTTGTGTGCCTCGGCCAAAAATAAAAAATTAAAATAAAAAATTAAATTCAATTAAATTTAAAAATAAAATAAACCGTGCACATCAGACAGCTTTTCTAGTGATGGTATGATAGAAAGCAAACAGAGACCATTAAATAAAAGGATGCAATCAGATTAAATTTTATATATAAATTATTTTTCAGCAGTTTCCAGATTTTTTTTTTTTTAATGTGTAAGCATTTCGTTTTAATTATCACTATTTGAAAGTTTTTATTTTGGAGAGCAGAAAACCATTTCATTATACATTCACTGCATTTCTCAAGGGCTTCCACAAGTATTATCAAATTTATGTTTCAGTTACTCCAGGTGTATTGGTAGATGCATCATCAATCTAGCTCACCTATTCTCCAAATCGTTCTACAATATTGACATGAATAGCACACTGTAACTTATTTAAGTAGATGGGGCAAATGTCTAGAAGCCCATGGTCTGGTTCTTCCAGGTGGCTAGAGCCTTGCATTAGACTCACCAGCCAATGGTAACGTCAGAGTCCAAATTTGTGTCCAATTTCATGGATTCAACACTTACAGGATTGAAGTAGCAAAATACCCAAGATTTCAGGAGTATAATAGTTATTAAAAATTGAAGAGTCACTTGAAGATTTCTTTTCAAGTTTTTAACTTTGCATTCACAGTATGAAAAATAAATATCACTGCCATATCTGGCAAAGCTGACTATTCCTGTGCCATCTGCCAAAAAGCCTTGTCCAAAGACAAAATTTCAGGAGTCTCTCGGGGAAAGACAAATCATTGTTATGCCCATGATACAGAAGACATTTGAAGATTTCTTTGTTTTTAAGCACTTAAGAAAGCCCCTGTGGACTTCCCTGGTGGTCCAGTGGTTAAGACTCCGTGCTTCCACTGCAGGAGGCATGGGTTCAATCACTGGTCAGGGAAGTTCCGCATGTCGTGTGGTGTGGCCAAAAAAAAAATGCCCCATATGAATTTGTAGGTTTTGTGTGTTGTCACGGAATCTAAAGGAACACTAAGTTTGCAGAAACAGGAAACTTTTCTACAAGTTTTACTGGCAGGCCACAGAAAAATATTTCACGGTAGCCCTTGAGCTCTTTAACATGTTCTTCTCTGATAATTCTGGTGTTCCCTAGAGTTCCAATGGGCTGCATATAAATATTACATTTCTTCATAGAGATTATTGATAAACTGTTCAAAGGCTTCAGGAGAGGTGCTCAGAATGGGAGGCAATCCAATCTGAGTGTGAATGCAAGGTAATGGGTCCAAAGAGATCATTCTCTGGCTGAAAGTCTTTCTTCATAGCTGTTCCCCACCTTCTCAGTTCTTATACTACAACATAAGCACTGGAATCTTTGAGATGAAGGCTGTTTGTAATGTCTGTTCAGAGTTATGCATTGTTTGCATAATGACAGGAATGTTCCATTTATACTGTGTTCCTATGCAGAGGTTTCTCTTTTTTTTTCCAATTTTTTTTAATAATTGTGCTAAAATTCACATAACAGAAAATTTACTATCTGAACCACTTTTAAGCGTATAGTTCCGTGGTATTAAGTATATTCATGTAGTTGTACGATGATCACCAACATCCATCTTTGGAACTCTTCTTGTCTTGTAAAACTGAAACTCTGTACCCATTAAACAATGTTTTCAACCCTTCAGTTTGGAGAGACTGAATATACAAATAGACAATGGCCAGGGCATACATAAAAATAAAGCTCTGACCCCCAACCTGCAGCAACCAGCCCAGGAAATCAACTCATTATCTATAGTAACCAGCCCAGGAAGCCAGCCTGCTGTCTATTTGTCAGACTTGTAGGCATTCAGACCATTATCTCTGTCCAGTCAGGGAGGGCATACCTGAAGCCTTCCCCTTTTTCTACTATAAAGTGTTCCCACTCATCTGCCTGCTTTTGAATCTTTGCCAAAACTCTAGTGACAGTGGCTGACTCCCCTGCTATAGCAAGCTCTGACTAAATAGCCTTTGAATGTTCTCATTTGGTTGGTATTTGTTATTTCTACAGCTTGAATGGGTTAAACAGCTGCCCTACCACAAGGTTTACAAGGACCAGCGCATTGAAATGTGTTCATAGAAGTGATATGGAGGGTGCCTTCACCTGCCACTAGGCCAGAAGAGAGCCCATCCACTGCCAGATTTTTTTTTTTAAATCAAGTTGTTACCTTTGAACATCATTAGAGTTCCTCCAGGGCCTACATGTGGAAGCGAGCCATAAAAAAATAAAAAGAGAGAGGAAAATAGGAAGAAAAGAAGAAAGAATATATGAAAGACAGAGAGAGAGAGAAAGGGAGGGAGGGAGAAAAAAAGGAGGGAGGAAGGAAGGGGTGGAGGAAGGAAGGAAGGAAGGAAGGAAGGAGGAAGGAAGGAAAGGAGGAAGGAAGGAAAGGAGGGAGGGAGGGAGGAAGGAAGGGAGGAGAAGCTTGTTGGATCCTGAATGGTGTTTTTTCAGAACAAGCATTGACAGCCAGTTGGCCTTTTGAATTAGAAAACTGCCTAGGTATCAGAATTTTTAGTAACAGAACATTAACTTTTAGACATAAACTCTAATCTGTGCCTTGAAAAATGAAAAGTTAGTATCATAATGCACATTTACTTAGTTTTTTTCCCAGGCTAGCAAGTTACTTCAATTGTATTTTCAGTGTATTGGAATTGGTAGGAACTTTTGTCATGTCAGCTTAGAAACTGACTGTTCTTGTTTCCAAAAAAAAAAGAAGGAAAAAAATATTAAAAAGCCTTGAAACCAATCTGCCAACTACATGGAAAGTCTCATTATAATTTTCAATAATAAAACCCTGCTTGGGGTGAAATTTCAATTAGAGATTAAAATAAAACAAAATCATCCAAAACTCAATAATATAGTGATGGAAAATGAATTGCAGATAGGTCCATTCTCACTACTAGAATATGAAGATAAAAACGAATTTAGGAATCAACAGGCCTTTCTGAAATGTTGCTTCATAATTTAAAAACTGTATATACCTTGATTCTTTTTCTTTTAAATATTTCCCTAAAAGAAGATGGGGAAATGATGAAGTAAATGCCCATGTACAATTCTCACTTTCCCCCCAAATTAGTGACAACAATGAGAATTAGAGACTAAAACGTCATTTATAACTAAAACAGGAAAAGGCTCCGATCATCATGTTGGGAAATGCCAAATATAATACAATTTGGTCCCAGTTGAAAGAGGACATTGGGAGCGGACACAAAATTGTTGAGAAAATCTAGCAGATTTTGTTCTGAAGGATCCTGCTGGGCATCTCCAATATTGAAGGGCCTGAAGCTGTTTGGCTTATAAGGCTTCTTTCCCAACCACATATCAACAGTAAAAGCAGCAGAGTGGGTAAAAACACAAGGCTGATCAGCACTAGCTTTTGAAGTATGGAAACAAAACTACTTGGCACCTGTAAACCAGACATGAATTTTCTTTGAAAAATATGTGTCCACTACCACAATAAGTTTCTATTACATACCCAGAAGAATGGCTAAAATTAAAAGAATGACAAAACCAAATATAGATGGAGGTGTGAAATGTTATAATCAAAATTTCTGGCAATTTGTTATAAAAATAACCATATATCATCTATCATATAGCACAGCTCTTCTTTTCCCAGGTATTTAACACAGAGAAATGAAAACATATGTTCACAATAAGATCTAAAAATTGTTCACAGTAGTTTTATTTGTAATAGCCAAAACTCAAAACATCTTGGGTGTCCATCAATTGGAGGATGGACAAACTGTGGTATATCCAGGTAATACAAGAGACTACTGCTTAGCTCTAAAAAGGAATAATTTAATGAAACACTCAACAGTATGGATGGATCTCAAAATTATTATGCTGAGTGAAAGAGACCTTAAACAAAAGAGTGCATACTCTTTCCCATATTATATTCTGTCCTGTATTCGTAAGTGGTGTAATATATACTCCACTATTCAACTTACATAAAATTTTAGGACACGTAAAACTAATGTACAGAGAAAAATATCAAAACATTATCTCTGGCAGAAGATCTAAACAGACACTTCTCCAAAGAAGACATACAGATGGCCAAAAATCACATGAAAAGATGCTCAACATCACTAATTATTAGAGAAAAGCAAACCAAAACTACAATGAGGTATCACCTCACACTGGTCAGGATGACCATCATCAAAAAGTCTACAAACAGTAAATGCTGGAGAGGGTGTGGAGAAAAGGGAACCCTCCTACACTGTTGGTGGGAATGTAAATTGGTACAACCATTATGGAAACCAGTATGGAGGTTCCTTAAAAAACTAAAAATACAACTGTCATATTATACAGCAATCCCACTCCTGGGCATATATCCAGAGAAAACTCTAATTCAAAAAGATACATGTGGGCTTCCCTGGTGGCGCACTGGTTGAGAGTCCGCCTGCCGATGCAGGGGACACGGGTTTGTGCCCTGGTCTGGGAAGATCCCACATGCCGTGGAGCGGCTAGGCCCATGAGCCATGGCCGCTGAGCCTGCGCGACCGGAGCCTGTGCTCCGCAACGGGAGAGGCCACAACAGTGAGAGGCCTGCGTACTGCAAAAAAAAAAAAAAGATACATGCACCCCAATGTTCACAGCAGCACTATTTACAATAGCCAAGACATGGAAGCAACCTAAGTGTCTATCAACAGAGGAATGGATAAAGAAGATGGGGTAAAAAGATGTGGTACATATATACAATGGAATACTACTCAGCCATAAAATAGAGTGAAATAATGCCATTTGTAGCAACATGGATGGACCTAGAGATTATCGTACTAAGTGAAGTAAGTCAGACAAAGATAAATATCATATGAAAACACTTATGTGTTGAGTCTAAAATATATGATACAAATGAACTCATTTACAAAACAGAAATAGAGTCACAGATGTAGAAAACAAACTTATGGTTACCAGGAGGGAAAGGAGCGGGGAGGGATAGATTGGGAGATTGGGATTGACATATACACACTACTGTATATAAAATAGATAGCTAATAAGGGCCTACTGTATAACACAGGGAACTCTACTCAATACTCTGTAATGACCTATATGGGAAAAGAATCTTAAAAAGAGTAGATGTATGTATATGTATAACTGATTCACTTTGCTATACACCTGAAACTAACTCAACACTGTAAACCAACTATACTCCAATTAAAAAAAAAATTATATCTGGGAGTGTAAAGGCCAGGGTTTTCTAGGAAGGGGCATGAAGGAACTTATTGTGGTTTCGTGATATTTTATGTCTCAGTAGAAGACTGGGTTACACAGGTATATGCACTTGTCAAAATTCACCAAATGTGTATTTAAGATTAAAACAAATTTCACATCAAAAGAGAAAAACTTGTTAAAAAAAGAAGCAACAGGTCCCAAAAAGGAGTCACTTGTGCTAAGCCCCACATCAGGAAACGAAGACTTAATACCTAACCTAACTGCAGTTTCAACCTTTCCCAGGAATGTAACCTAAACCTGTCAGTCTGGAATTTTCTGGTCAGCACTAGTGAGGTAATCCCCCTAAGACCTTGCCGACTAAAGAATATTGCTTACCGTCCAGCTCTATAAGGATTGAGTTATTAGCTACTGCAGTCACTAACCTTTAACACACCCTGAAAGGAGTTCAGGGTGGAAATCAGGAATGACACACTGTGTGCTCTAGGAAAACTGTTAGAACAGCTCTTCAGATAGATATTTTCAGAAGAAATTTTTTTTTTTTTTTTTGCCGTACGTGGGCCTCTCACTGTTGTGGCCTCTCCCATTGCGGAGCACAGGCTCCGGACGCTCAGGCTCAGCGGCCATGGCTCACGGGCCCAGCCACTCCGCGGCATGTGGGATCTTCCCAGACCGGGGCACGAACCCGCGTCCCCTGCATCGGCAGGCGGACTCTCAACCACTGCGCCACCAGGGAAGCCCAGAAGAAATTTTTTTATGAACCTGGATTGTTGTATCTTCTCATACTTAGAAAAGCACTAAACCCATTAACTAAGATATCTGTTCCTGTGACTAGCAGCAATTTTCTACCGAGACGTGTGCTTGGTTGCACACATCCCATTCACCAGAATCACATATATACTGACCTCCCCTCTTACATCTTCAGAACAGTTTCTCAGAGCTATCTGAGTGGGTGCCACCCAGGCTACAGTCCTCAGTAAGACACTGAATAAACTCCACTCACGCTTTTACACTGTGCGACTCTTTTAAGTCAACAACCCTTTCTATCCCCCAAAGAAAAACTAAGTAATCGGCTTTTCCTTGTCCCTGTCTATGAAAGCCTTCCATTTTGCACAGCTCCTTGGAGCTCCTTTCTATTTGCTGAATGCGATGCTGCCTGATTCATGAATTATTGAATAAAGTCAGTTTGATCTTTACATTTACTGAGTTGAATTTTCATTTTTAATGCATGGCAAACAAATTTCACTTTAGTTAAGGATATACCTGCTGAAGTAGTTAGACAACCAAGTACTAATATCTGAATATCAATTTGAAATGCATAAAAATTAAGATGGATTAGTCGTGTAGACAGATGAATTGTTAGATGTGTAATTTTAGAAGTATAATTAAATGTTAATACTATAGTCTTGGGAATATGGACGTTCACAGTAAAATTCTTTAAACTTTGCTTTAGGTTTAAAAATTTTCATAATATAATTTGTAAAATATTCAGACAGAAAATATAGGAAGACAAAGACCCCAGTAGGAAGGAACCAGGTAGCGAATTTTCTTTTCACTGACCTTGAATAACTTAACAGCTAAACATGGAAAATAAATTATCAGCTTACAATTTCTGAGCTCAGATTTAAAGGTTTTGGTCTTAAAAATTGTTTGCATCACTGGAAGAGGTGTCAACCAAATGCCACCCACATTTGTGTGGAATCCAGTTGGGTACAGTAAACAAAATGATTGCCCTCTGCTCCCCCTCCCTCCAAAACAACAACAACAACAAACACCATAGAAAAAAAAAACAGAGGGAGAAGATTTTTATTTTTATGTTTCTGGTGTAGGGGAGCAGAATTTGCCAACCTAATATATGTCTATTTGGTGTATTAATTGTTTTAAGCTGGTTATTTTCTGAGAAACAGCAGACAGAGGAATTACTCTGAAAACCAAGGAGTAGTTGCCCTTTTGTATAAAACATTTACATTTGTAAGGGAAATCACCATTTGTAAGTATGTCTCCCTCTCTGTACCTGGAAGAGGATGACTAAATGTCAGAAACTCTTATCAATGGAGAAGGCCATGACTTAAATCTGGTTCACAATCACCCTTGTTTATCATACTTTTCCTGGTAATCTCCCACAACTATCCCCATCCTCAGCATGCTCTTTTGTTTGTAGCTGAGGATGGTATTTAAGGTGAGGGTTTTGGCCATTTTGGCAAGTTGCGCAGTTTTTCTGGGTCTCTCCCATGTATATATGTTGTTAAATTTAGTTTCATTTTCTCCTGTTAATCTGTCTCATGTCAATTTAATTCTTAGACCAGCCATAAGAACCTAGAAGGGTAGAGGAAAATTTCTTCCTCCCTGACACTGGATTCCACAAAATAGACAGGGATGAGTTAATAATTAAATGAGAGAGAAAGTATAGGGGAGAAAAAATAATTTTTCCTGAGATCCCCCTGTGAAAAAGACATATTTACAGGAGAAAAACAAACAGAAGTTTAATAGCGTAGATACTTCATATATACGTGGGAAATACCCAGGGAAAGTGAGTAACTCCCCCAAATGGCCTAAGCCATAACCTTAAACACCATCTCAAGCAAAGATGTTGGGGGAGGGGTGCTGTTAATGGGACACTATCTGGAAACCCACAGTAACAAGTAACAATGGTAAGCTTGATATGCAGATTTAAGTCCTTGACTTTTCCACTGAATAATTTATAGAGATTTAATCATCCTTCTCTTCCATTACAGACAGGGAGGACACCCTTACAAATGGAGATTTCCCTTATACATGTAAATATTTCTTATAAAAGGATAACTTCTACTTGGCTTTCAGAGTTTCACAAGTGACTGCTGTTTTTTAAAAATAACAAGGTCAAAATAACCCTTAGCCAAAGAAGCATGTTTTGTGGTGGCAAACTCTGCTTCCCTTCAAGAGCAACTGGTAAATTATGAAAATCAATTTAAGAATAAAGACAATAATATTGCAAAACTTTAAAAGCATAAATCAGTAGTATCAAAACTATTATTAAGGGGCTTCCCTGGTGGCACAGTAGTTAAAAATCCACCTGCCAACGCAGGGGACACGAGTTTGAGCCCTAGTCCGGAAGATCCCACATGCCACGGAGCAACTAAGCCTGTGTGCCACAACTACTGAGCCTGCGCTCTAGACCCCACGTGCCACAACTACTGAAGCCCCCATGCCTAGAGCCTGTGCTCCGCAACAAAAGAAGCCACTGCAATGAGAAGCCTGTGCACCACAACGAAGAGTAGCCCCCACTTGCCTCAACTAGAGAAAGCCTGCGTGCAGCAACAAAGACCCAACGCAGCCAAAATAGATAAAAAAAAAAAAAAAAAAAGATGTTAAAAAAACCTATTATTAAAAAAATAGAAAAATCAGTGATATTTAAAGTATACTAGAGAAAATTCCATGGAATTTGAGAAGGACAAAAATGTGAATACTCCTAGAGAAAGGATGATAGGAAAATAAGTATGCTTAAAGAAAAAACTAAGAAAAATGGAAAATTTTTCTTTTAATTACACAGATATACTGGAAAAACTTTTTTTAAATGAAGAAAAACATAAATATGCACAATTGAAAGTCTTAACACTTAAAAAGATTATTTAATAAACATTAACTATACCCAAAACCTATATTATGAAGTTATACATTTCCAGTATTAAGAACTGAATACTATAATCACATAGAGAGAATCATATTAACCACAGGAAGGATAGAAAAAAGGCTTCATTAACTTTAATTCTCTCTTCTACAACTGTAACTGTTAGATGCCAATGAAGTAATTTCTACAGCAGAATCAAAACAAGAAAGATTTTATGAGAAAATTCTATTTTGACTAGTCTTTCAGAAAATAAGAGAATAGATAAACAATCTTGAATTGCAAGGATACAAGCAAATTGTCACTTTTGTACCATGAAGAGCATAGTTTTAAAGAAAGACTCAGAATTAAAATGAATATCAATTGTGTAGATAAGAAGGAATGGCTAACTTAATTTAAACAAGAATTCATTCTTAACATCTGGAAACAAGGGATATCAAACAGGATGTATTCATCCTAATTCTTTTTAAAAAAAAATCTGTGAGATAAAAATACAAAAATTACAATTTACATAATTTAGAGCACAGCAATAGAAAACAAAACAAAGAAAACTTAAAGTCACAAAATAAAATAAATGGGCCTTTCAAAAGAAAGACCAGTCCTATCAGTTTTGACAATAAACACAAAGGGGATACAATTTATATATAAAATTAATATGACTCTCAAGGTCAAGGAAAAATAACAAAGCAAAAAATTAAAAAGGTGAACATATATTGTCTCAGTGATTGCCTTGAAAGAACTGACTATAAATGAAAACAATAAAGACACACCATGCCAATGAAACAAAAAGATACAGTATTAACACCCACAATAATTTCAAGGCAGAATTATTAAGTGGGACAATGAAATTATTTTATGATGATAAAGGTCATTTAACATTATATTTATAAAATAAAGCACTTGTAAAAACAAGAAGAAATTGACAGAAACATTAAATTTTTATGTGATTTTTATACCAATATCTCAATTCTTGATAGATCATAATTTAAAAAACCAAAAATATAAAGATTTAAGTAATATTAAAAACAAAACTATAGGGCTTCCCTGGTGGCACAGTGGTTGAGAGTCCGCCTGCCGATGCAGGGGACACGGGTTCGTGCCCCGGTCCGGGAAGATCCCAAATGCCCCGGAGCGGCTGGGCCCGTGAGCCATGGCCGCTGAGCCTGCGCGTCCGGAGCCTGTGCTCTGCAACGGGAGAGGCCACAACAGTGAGAGGCCCGCGTACCAAAGGAAAAAAACAAAAAAAACAAAACTATGAGAAAGATTTACATTTAAAATTAATGCCCTACGAAATTAGAATAAATTATTTTTCACTTTTAAGAAACAGAATTCAACTGAGTGAACTTGAAGATCTATTTTTCTTTATTCAACAATTCATGACTCAGGCAGCATCCAATTTAGCAAGTAGAAAAGCACTTCAAGGAACTGTACAAAATGGCAGAAAGGGAGTGAAACTGGGAAGTAAAAAACAAAAGAATTCTTTCAGGCAAGGTCACCTTCCTTTGAGGGAAGGTTGGGGTGGGGGAGGGGGAGTATCATGCAGATTACCTCACTAGTTTTGATCAGGATACTCCAGACTGGTCAAAAATTCCACTCTTGAGAGAGGCTGAAACTGTAATTAGTTTAAATTAAGTTGTGGTCTGCTGATGTGAGGCTTAGCACAAGTGACTCCATTTTGAGCCTGTTTCTTTTTTAAACATCAGATATCAAAGATATATGTACCGAAACAAATGACCATATCATATGTCCAAAGACAACTGCAATGAATTCCAAAATGTAAACATGAAGCAGATAAAACTTTGTGGTCACAACGGTATCAAAAGCTCAACAAGCATGAAAAGATGAAACAAACCAAAGATACAGGATCCTAAATAAATAAGTTAAAGAAAATGTCAAAACTTCCATTGAAGAGTATCCCCAAAATAGTGGGAATAAGAACACATAGTAACATCTAAGAGGCTGCTGTTCTATATAGAGAACAACTGAGTCTGTCCAATAAGAATAAAGAAACTACAAAACAAATTAATAAAATTTCACTTTAAAATGTTAGAAAATAAACAAAATGAATATAAAGAAATCAGAAGGAAAGTATTTATACAGATTTAACCCCTATAAAAGTAGAAATCTTCTCTTTACGACATACAAAACAGTAGCATTGAAAAATAATTCCCAAGCAACGTGCATAAATTAGCCTAATCAAACTAGCTTAATCAAAGGAAGGAAGCAAGACCACATTAAACTAAACCTTATAAACTGCTAATATACTGGCAAGCCCAGTCTAGAGTTTTCCATTGTCCCAACTTTACTAACATTTTCAATAACCTTTAAAGGAGAACCAGAGTAAGTCGGAAGCAAGAAGTGAATGGATATTAGCTGTTCCTGTATATTAATTTTTAGTCATTGAAAATCTAAATTTCCCTAAGGGTGTCATTATCATCATTATTTTGCATTAACTCCTTATCAAAGAATATAGTTTTAGTTTTATTGTTGACCACCAAGATGGGGGAGGAGGAGGGGAGTGGAAAAAATTTTTGTTAAAAGATAAATCTCCCTTCCCCTCCCCTCTCCCTCTCTGTTTTGGAATCCATTTCCTAAGAAACCCGTTTAACATTAAGCTATGATCTATGCCTGCCCACTTCTGGCAGGCTAGGAAAAGAGTCATCACACTTACAGGGGTAATTGACCCAAGTCACCAGGAGGAGTTTGGATTACTTTGTGTCTTAGAGATGTGGAAAGACCAGTGAAGACAACCACGATATTCCTCAGTTAGTCTCTTATTGACTTTCATGGAGAAGAAAAAGCACCTTAGAGTAGGGATATATTGGGGTGGGTGAGGGAATATAAACAGTGCAGAGAAGATAAAAGCACAAAGCCTGAGAGATAATTTGAGGTTTTTCCCATGTATAATGGAGAAAGGCATCACTTGCTTTCTTTGGTATGGGAAGGATGGCAGCTGACTCTTGAGATATGGTTAGAAGATACAGAAAATCAGATGAAAGAAAAAATATCATTTTCCCACCCTGACAAAATATTTGTGCCTTGATACATTTTTCTCTGTATCTCTAATGAATATCATTTATAATCAATTGGATATAAATTATTACTTTTATTATAAAAGTTATTTCTAAAAATATGGGAAATTATAATGATGATGAAAAACCATCACACAAAATCCCACCACCCAGATATAATGACACACCATTTTAGTGCATTTCTTTATTATCCTTATTACTGCATATTTATATATAGTTTACATTATTCATACTGGATTTTTAAAAAGAGTTAACTTGGGAATATTCATAAACCCTACATTGAAGATTTTTAAATGGTAGGGACAAAAATAAAGTAAAAAAAAATGGCTCAACTTATCCAATATAATATTTACAGTCGCAGACAATCATTATATGGCTCTAACAAGAGTGAGGCTAGGGACTTACCTGGTGGCACAGTGGTTAAGAATCTGCCTGCCAGTGCAGGGGATATGGGTTCGATCCCTAGTCCGGGAAGATCTCACATGCCATGGAGCAACTAAGCCCATGTGCCACAACTACTGAGCCTGTGCTCTAGAGCTCATGCGCCACAACTACTGAAGCCTGCACACGCTAGAGCCCGTGAGCTGCAACTACTGAGCCCACGTGCTGCAACTACTGAAGCCCGCGTGCCTAGAGCCCGTGCTCTGCAACAAGAGAAGCCACTGCAATGAGAAGCCCGCGCACCGCAACCAAGAGTAGCCCCTGCTCGCTGCAACTAGAGAAAGCCTGCATGCAGCAACGAAGACCCAACGCAGACACACACACACACACACACAAAAAGAGTGAGGCTATTATAATTTTCTATTCAAGTGTGCTCTTGTGGATAGCGAGAAAACTCATTTTGGGTGCAATTTCATCCAGCAAGGTCTCCAAAACAGTTTAGTCATTGTTACCAATTACTGGTTTAGGACAGCAAAAGTAGTTAGTTTATGTCATCCTCAAAAATGACAAGATTTTCCCACTAAATTGTGAGATGAAAGACACATGAGACATTAAGCAAAATAAAACAAACAAATAAAAAACCTTCTAGTACTAGACCAATCCTGTAATTATTGTTGGGAGAAAACTTCAGCAGGCATTGAAAAACATGCACTTTGAGCAGCAGAACCCATTTGGCAATAAATCATCCAGAGATATATTGCATTCAGGGCATTCAGCCTGTTCAGGAAAGTCAATTTATGTCATGATTTAACTAGTATAGAATTTAGTATTAATTAATTTTGGAAAAAGTCTTCAAGTGCTATTTTGAAGAAAGATGCATGGGCAGTATATTTTCTAAACTCTTTACTCTTCAAGGATTAAATTATTTGTGTCCATGAATGAAAAACAATTTATCTTAGATCTTAACCTGAGATTCTCAGGTTACCATATTTTCCCCCTAGGAAGTCTAAAAGTATGAATTCACTGTCTTTTGGTACTTCACATTGAAAAAAAAGTCTAAAGGCAGTTTTGTTTTCATTCTTTTCTAGATAATCTCTCTCCCTCTTCCTGGAAGTTATAGACTTTTACACTTAACTTTGTAATGTATCTTATTTGACAAAGTATCTAGACGTAGTTTTCCTTACACTGATTTTGCTAGTGTTCAGCAACTGTTTTGATGTTCACCCTCAGGTTGCTTTTTGTTGTTGTTGTTGTTCAAGAAGCAACTTCTCATCATTTGTTACATTGATCAATTGGTAATTATTTCTTTGTCTTTTGTCTCTTCACCTATTTCTGTATTTTGTATTTACGTTACCCACCCTTGTCATAACAACCATCTCTGCATATAGTAATCTGTTTGTCTTTTTCTTGATGTTTTATAACTTCTCAAGCAACTCATGTATAATAGAGCATTGAAATTACAATCTGGTTTTACTTCTCATTAACACTACCTTGGTTCATATTGCCTAATTCATAGATTGTTGTGAAAATTAAATAATACAGCAAATATAAAGCAAAAAGGCTTATCACTGAACAAATGTGAATATGCACAATACTGCATATTCTGTTTTTTATTTTTTCCAGAATGGATTTGTAAACTGCTACTCAATTTTATTTGCCCTGCAATCTTTTCTTATTTCTAATTTCACTTGTTTCGCCTACTTTTATCTACCTCTTCTTTCAGTTACTTTTGTCTTTTCATTAGAGCATGGTGAATCCTGGCTTTCTAACACTTTAGCACATAATATTTGTCTTCCTGTATTCTTTCTGACTATCAGGTATTTCTGAAATGTTGGTTGGATTAATGTGGGCTATTTTTTTCCTGATGTATGCTCTGTCTTTGATCTTTCAGGATCTGTTTCCTTTATTCATGAGAATATCCTTACAGATCACCTATCTTTACTTTCCCCCACAGAGATGGGTTGGATTAGGGACAAAGAATTGATATTTAATTCTTCCAGAAACTCTTCTTCCAAAGAGACTAAGCTGCTACTCTTCAGCTCACTTCTCTAATAGGAACAGGGAGACAAATTAACAAAAAATTCTCCTATAAATAGTTACAGCTATTACATGCTAGAGTAGTGGTGCTCCGTCAGTGGTGATTTGGCCCCCCACAGACCATTTAGCAGTGTTTGTAGACATTTTTGGTCATTTCAACTGGGTGGAGATGGGTGGTACTTTCATTTAGTGGGTAAAGGCCAGAGATACTACTAAACTTCCTACAACATAGAGAAGAACATCACACAAGAAATAATTTTCTGACTCCAAATGTCAGTAGTGCTGAGGAAGAGAAGCCCTGTTCTTGAGCTTATGGCTCCCTCCTACCTTAATTATTTTAAGGAGAAATTTCAGGGGTTTAAGATACTTGTGCCTGAGTAAGAACTATGACTCCACGAAGATTATTTTTTTCCTCAGGAAATTTTCAGTCTGATTGTGCAGATTCTGACAACAATTCACAGTCCATTTCAAACTGTCAAGACCTTTTGATCAAGCACTTTATTGAAATCTTCAACAGAGACAGGGTTTGAGATCAAAGTTCACTTTATTTTAAATAAAATTTCTGTGATGTATCAGAAAATTATGCAGGATGTCCTCAAAGAACTGAAATGCCAGTTTGGCTGCTGAAAACATTTCGAAAGTGACAAATAACATTTGATCTCAGACATGATAACCTAAGGAAAAAAGTAAAGTCTTCTCTGAACTTGTTCTTTTTGAACAGCTGAAGTTTGAAAAAGAATAGCTAGGCTTTTATCTGCTAAATAGACATAAAAGCGTTTTAACCAAGCAATGAAGAGATAAAACTATTAAATGATAACTAAAATGTATTTACTGAAATCATTGGAGGCAAGTCAAAATAATTGCTGCTTTTAAAAAAATAATGCTCTTCCTCTATCCTTTCAAACATTAGTTCAAATGATTCAGCATTAATCTAAGCAAAGCAAGCCCAGAGGGACAGAAGGAAAGAACAATAACATGAGGAAAGCACAAGGCTATGTCAGAATCTATATGGTTTTAGAGACAATTAATTTAGTGAAATAAACACTGGAATCACGAATCTAGCTAGAGACAAAAAAACCCAAAAACCTAGTAACATCACACTAAAAATAGCTAGCTATTACAGTACAGTATCCTAATCTAACAGGCAGACACACCATAAACTTTAATGGAGTCATTTGGTGATTGTACATTTTGTCTCCCTAAAACTTTAAGTGTATCATATCTACCATCATTAACTTTAATGGCAAAATCCACAAGGGTCTGGGGTATAAGAATAGAAATTATTTGGGGATAACAGGAAAACCACGTGTAGGCAGAAAATTATGTTAACTATTAGAGTATAATTTTATATTTAAGAACAAAAATAAATAATTGACATAATGCTATCTATAAAAAGAAAAATTGGAAAAAATCACTTTAGCAGACAGTAATATTTGAAATAGTCATTAACTAGGAAGAATGTGTATAATGGATTGTGAAGGGTTATGTAAGTCAGAATTAGCCATGTATTGGACTATCCAGCATTATAGGTGTGACAATTCTTCCCAAACTGATCTGTAGAACCATTAAATTTACAATAAAAATCCCAGTAGGTTTTAATTTGGTTTTCTTTCTTTTTTTTTCTAAGTGGAAATGAACCAGCTGATTCTAAAATTTATATGGAAAAAAAACCCAAATCAATCTTAACAAACTGGGAGAAGTTATTGTATATCAACACTTATGATAGAGCTAAAGTATTTATGACAGCATAGTATTGGTGAACAAATAGACTAATATATTGGATTACATTCATGCACTGAGTGAACACAATGAATGTGACCAAACTGATGCTACTTGCGTCATCAAGGATGAATCTCACAAAAATAATGTTGAGCAAAAACACCCATCCACAGAAGGATATACACTGGACAATTTCATTATTTCAAGTTCAAAAATAAGGAAAACTAATCTATACTGTTAAATCATGATAGTGGTAACCTATGGTAAGGAAGAAATTATAGAGATTGGTATTGACATATACACACTACTATATATAAAATTGATAACTAATAAGAACCTACTATATAGCACAAGGAACTCTACTCAATACTCTGTAATGACCTATATGGGAATAGAGTCTAATAAAGAGTGGATATATGTATATGTATAACTGAATCACTTTGCTGTGCAACAGAAACTAATACAACGTTGTAAATCAACTATACTCCAATAAAAAGTAATTAAAAAAAAGAAATTATAGAGATTAGGGTAAGACAAAAAGGGGGAATTAATAATATTTCATTATTTTTTTTTAGAATGGGTGATGGTCACATAAGGATAATCACTGTGATAATTTACTGATATGTATAGTCAGGAATTGTGAATGTGTCCTTAAGAATTTTACATTTAAATTAAAAAAAATAAAATAAAGGGCCTCTGATGGCCTTTAAGGAACAATTTGTTTTAGTTGCAAATGCATCAAACATTAAAAAAAAGAAAGCAGTTCATAATGTTGCTCAAAAAATCCTCATTGGTCATCACTGGATGCTGCTAGGGCACAATTTCATTGCTCTGAAAATTCATAAGTAGAAGGAAATTATCCAAATTTATCCTCCATTTCCCATACAAACTATGTCAGAGTAATCAAATACTTGATGAGGGCAGTTCTTTGTAAGAGAATTTTAGCTAATAAATACAGAAAGAAGGAGAGTATTATAAAATTACAATTTTAAAATCCAGTGAAATAATGGAAGTAATCAGTAAACTTCAATGGATGCTCAATCCTTTAGGTAAGGTTCTGATGGAGAAATTTATAACTGAGGGATAACACTGATACCACATGAACCCAGTGATTAGTCTTACTATAACTAACAGTTGGACAACCCTACATTATATGTCTACTGATAAGATATAGTAGGAAATACACAGTACCTCCAAAAGATATGTTGTTAAAATATTGTTCCTGAATATAAGAAAGCCCATAGATCTATCTGAAGTTTACAGGAAATATGGGGGGTAATATGTAGAATAGAAATAAAAAGCATACCATGAGAAAAGAAAAGTAAAACTTAGAATATAGGTCTTTTTACAGAACAAATGACCTGGTTTAGCCAATAAATCAATGGCATTTTTTTTAAAAAAGTGAGGACAGTGTTATGGAATAAGACTTTAGAGACCTAGTAACCAAATGTATGAAATTTATTTGAATCCTAATTTAAAAGAAAAAGAAATTTTAAATTGTCTTTGAGATAATCAGGGAAATAAATACGGATTGAGTTGTAGTTGATTTAAGAAATAATCGTTAATTATGTTTAAATATGATAATGGGATGGTGAATGTATTATTGTAAATGCCCTGATCAGTTAGAGATGCCAACTGAAAATGCTGTAGTTGAAATGACATGATATCTTTGTTTTACTTTTAACTTCTCCAAAAACTGTTTACTTACACACATACACACACACACATCATACATGTGGGCACTGATTTTCACAAAGTATCACCTGACAACCTGTTAATAGAGCAACACTAAGTTTGTCCAAAATCATTTTGGTAAGGGAGAACGCCATGTTGAAAAACTCTTACCAGTGTCTCAGGCTCAAGTGGTTTAAAGCAGGGAACTGAATGAAATTGGACAAAGATCATAATATAATAATTTAGGACTAGTGGACACAGTAAGGTAGCAAGGGTCTTAAAGCAAGTATTCATAAGGAAATTGTTATTTAATAAGTGAGATGTTTGCCCAGATGAACAGATCTTTGATAAACTGATTTGTAGGGATTTCCTGAGGCAAATAGTACAGTTATTTTAATAAATTTACAGTCTTATCTTTCCAAAGCAAAATTTTCCTGGAAAGAAAATAAAACAACTAAGTCATGTTGATATAGATGGTCTTAGTTCTCAATAAATAGAGAAACAAGATTTGCAAAATGTTGATAACTGTTGAGGCTACATATGGTATAAAGAGTCAGTTAATTTTACTTTTCTCTATAGTTCTATATTCATCTGAAAATTCCCATATTAGAAAGCTTTTAAGAGTGGTAATGTTGAGATCCTCTTCTTTCATAAAATCTAAGGAAGCCACTTGGATATGGAGGAACATTTGGAAAACTAAGAACTGGTTACAAAGGATCAGGCAAAAAAGAGACTGGATAAACAACAGGAATAATAGGAAATGTACTAATGTGGTGGTTAGAAAATAGTTATCTGACCTGGATGTTTTTGTATTAAAACACCTGCACGTTGGTATTTTAGCTAATACTTAATATATACCAGCTATTCTTTTAAATGCATAATATACATTATGTCGTCTGATCCTCACACAAACTTTGTGAGATAGGAATTCTTAGTAGCAGCATTTTACAGTTGACTTTTATTAAGACTTGACAAGGTCCAGTTAATGTGTCTGAGGACAGAAAGCTAGAAACAGGTGGCATAAGATTCAAAGACCGCCTCTTCTGGTTTCAAAAACTGAAAGCCAAAGTGTTGCAATAACCTAGTTTAACTTAACAAGATGGAACGGAGGGTTTTTTCCTAAATTATTATTTTCACTTTTTAGGGTACAGAAACCTCATACTTCATACGGAAGCCAGGGTTTCTGTATGTGTCCAGCATACATGAAAAGAAAGTCTGAGCTCAAGACCTATCTAAAGAGAAAAGAAGTAACTCCCCATAAATAGTGTTTATGCTTAAATGCTCAAGTTGGACAAACATATTGCAGCTGAATTTCAGTTACAGTCTTGATAAATGGATAAAGGCCCCTGACTTTGAACCACCAGTACTTAGAAGCACCTGAGAATGTGGTCATTTGTCAACATTACTGCTTGCTTTGGTTTTAGAAACACAAGCAATGTGCTCATGCACTGACGGTACTGCATACAAAATGTGCAATCTATCATCATCATCAACAAATATTTACGGAGTTCTCACTGTATGTGTGCTGGTTTCAGAAGTTGCAATGGGGATTTATATGGCATAGAGAAACCATCCTACTGTGTTTTCCCTTCTTTTCTCTTTCAGCCTTATGTAATGTTTCTATAAGAACTGTGAATGTTAAAAAAATATACTTACCCATCAGAAAACTGATAATTTTACAAAACTGAAAATACCTTTTTGCTCCCTGTTATAATTTATATTGAGTTCAAGATATTCCATGGTCATGATTCTTTTGCAAACAAGGTGGGGTCTTAAAATATGAACTAAATGGGTGATCAATCAGGCATTAGATTGGAGATCATCACACTCTGTTTTGCCTTTGGTAAAAATGGAAAGAAATATAAAAGATGAAGCCATACAAAGGAATGAAATAATGACATTTGCAGCTACATGGATGGACCTAGAGATTATCATACTAAGCGAAGTAAGTCAGAAAGAGAAAGACAAACACCATACGATATCACTTACACGTGGAATCTAAAATATGACACAAATGAACTTATCTATGAAACAGAAACAGAACTCACAGACATAGAGAACTGACTTGTGGTTGCCAAGAGGGAGGGGGTGGGGGGGTTGGATTGGGAGTTTGGGACTAGCAGATGCAAATTATTACATATAGAATGACTAAACAACAAGATCCTACTGTATAGCACAGGGAACTATATTCAATATCCTGTAATAAACCATATGGAAAAGAATATGAAAAAGAATATACATGTATGACTGAATCACTTTGCTGTACACCAGAAACTAACACAAGTATATCAACTATACTTCAATTAAAAAAAAAAAGAAATACAAGAGATGTTTTCATTTGAAGATATTGACAGCTATAGCATACTGTTTTGAGTAGACATGCAAAAGAAGACGCTTGTTTGTTTTCATATGGTACTTAATTTGTAAACATTTCCTGAATCAATATTTAGTTAGTTCTGCTACGGTTTAGATATCACAACCCTATTAATTAAGCAAATATTATTATTATTATTATTATTATTTGCGGTGCGCGGGCCTCTCACTGTTGTGACCTCTCCCGTTGCGGAGCACAGGCTCCGGACGCGCAGGCTCAGCGGCCATGGCTCACGGGCTTAGCCGCTCTGCGGCACGTGGGATCCTCCCGGACCGGGCCCGAACCCATGTCCCCTGCATTGGCAGGCGGACTCTCAACCACTGTGCCACCAGGGAAGCCCAACCAAATATTATTTTTACCTGATGTAATCCCTATACAAGCAAATGACAAAGGTGTTTTAATTTTATTGTGCAAAGGAGAAAACTGTAATAGTATTTGTATAAAATATGTTGTAATTCATCTACCTTTGAGCAAAATTGGTGTTGGACAAAAAAAGACATATAATTGGGTTACTAGGCAATATATGCTAACTAATAGCTTTAGTTTTTAAAAAGTCATTAGCAATTCACTTCCCTCACTGTAGTTTAACTTAATGACTGTCAACTCATACCTAACACTTGAAATTGGAGAGAGTGGATCACAAGTTTTAACGTTATTTATTTCAAGACACTGTTGACTGCAACTTAATAATAGTCTTCCATGCCTTAGTAGAAGAGATGCAGTATAAACACCACCAAATTAAAGATTCATGTTGATTATAATACTGTTTCTAAAATAGAAAAGCTAAAATATACAAAAATATGACATATGGGGGGGGATCCTACCAACATTTCTTCTTTTGGGTAAGGTCAGGGATTAGAAGGCAAATATCCATAGGCTGTTGATTTTGAAACCTACTTCTGGCTAACAAGAGTACAGCAGAGAAAAATCAGCAATATCTACACTTGCACCATAAGATAAGTAATAATAATAGCTAATATTTATTGAGCTCTTAACATGTACCAGTCATTTTTCTAAGTGCCTTCCATTCATCTTCTCATCTAACCTATAATCATATGGGGTAGGTACTATGTTTTTCCTGGTACACAGATGAGGAATCCTGAAGTTCAAGTGCTAGTAAGTGGAGGAGCCAGAAAGTAAGTAAAAACATGCAACTCCAGACACTGTGTTTTTGGTCACTATGCTCTATTTCCTTACATATCAGCAAAGTGGTACCTTCAAATCATACAGCAACAAACACACTGCCTGAGTAGGCAAGGACCAACATACTATGAGAAAACCAAGTATTTATTTTTCCCAGCATTTTGTTATGAAAAGATTTGAAAGAATTATACAATGAACTCTCAAATGTGTACCACCTAGATCCTACAAATAACATTTTGCTGTATTTGCATTATCATATTTTTACCCAGCCATCAGTCCATACATACATCTTATTTTATTTTTAATCCCTTTTACTGTAAATTCAGGCCTTTGATTTTTTTAATATAAATTTATTTATGTATTTAGTTAGTTAGTTAGTTATTGGCTGCATTGGGTTTTCATTGAGGTGCACAGGCTTCTCAATGCAGTGGCTTATCTTGTTGTGGAGCGTGGGCTCTAGGCGCATGGGCTTCAGTAGTTGTGGCACACGGGCTCAGTAGTTGTGGTGCATGGGCTTAGTAGCTCCGCGGCATGTGGGATCTTCCCAGACCAGGGCTCGAACCCGTGTTCTCTGCATTGGCAGGCGGATTCTTAACCACTGCGCCACCCGGGAAGTCCCAGGCCTTTGATTTTGTTAACTATAATAGTGCAGAAAAATGGAAGTCGTGTTTAGAGACAATGTTAGGGAGCTAATTTGTTATTTTTTAAAAAATCATACCAATTGTTTAAAAACAATCAGGCACTTGTTTTTAATTATCTATTTAATACCAGTTGATTAACTTCTAAATCTGTATTTTGCCTCCAAATATGCAGTTGTAAGGATTTAATGAGAAAAAAGATATATCATACTTTCTACTCTACCTTGCACAGAGTAAGTAGGTATTCAATAAAGAACAGGCAAAATAACGAAGCAAATGGGAAAATGCAAAAGCTTATACTGCTCTGAATCAGTTAACATACTGGAGGGCTTAGGATAAGATAGCAAAAGATAATCCTCCAACCAGGGAGAAGAGAGTATTGTTCAGATATTTTATATCTGTATCTAGAACTGTTTGAAAAATGTTAGGCTGTTAGAACTAATCAAGTAAAATAAAGATGAAAATAAAGATCAGAAGCTATTTAGAATAAAGAGGGATGAAGGTACAAGGGATTGCAGAAATATTATCAGATGAGTATGTTTACCTAGCTCTCCATGAAAACAAAAGCATTTCTTCAAGAAGCTGAGTTAATGTAGTCCAAGTGCATTGTTCTCTGGGGATCTAAATTGGAACACCCAGAATAACCAATTATCTCTTAAACTGTCACTACAGCGTGGATTTTGTGAACAGTACTTTTCTCAAGTCCTTAGGGACATTAAGGGAAAGTTATACATGTACCTAAAATGCAAATAAACAATTACTTACTGCAAATACTTCAGTGCTCCAGATAAGCAGGTAATAAATATAACTTCCTCTTGTGAAAATTGAGGCACTTAACACATTTCTTATTCCAAAATTTACCATATCCTAACACAGAAAAATGTCACAAATATGAATATAGGCAAAATCAACAATATCCTTAAAATAAATTTGGATTTTCATCCACGTAGGTGTAATCAACCACCATACCACAGCATAAGACAGAAGGAAAAGATAAAAGTCAATTTAGCCTAAGTTCAAAAAGCAAGTGAAGAAATTCACTTAATTGAGAATAAAATCATAGAGTATCAAAACCATCTGATTTAGTGTTGGAGGGTAGAAAAGAAAAGGAAAGAATATTGCCCTAATGTGGGTCTATCTGAATGAATTGGGCACAAACTACACCCTTAAACATCTTAGTGATGGAACTGCTTGCAATCTTTATTTCAATGCTTAAGAATGCTGGCCCAGTGGTTTCAATATAAGCATAGCTATTGTCAAGCTATTCTTCTGTAACAAACTTTGGTAAGAGTAAACTGAAATCTGCTCCTTAGGTCATTACCGTTCTGGGAGATCAAGAGCCAACCCAAATCAATGGGATGATGAGAACCATTAACTATCATATCAACAGTCCTGATCTTGATACATGTAGTAATAGATAGTTTGTTTTTACACTTTTGTCCATGAATGATAAATAATAAATAATTTATGTAAAGAAAGGCTAATCATAACTGTATATATAACATTAATTTGATATTGTTCTTATGAATAAAATTCCAAATAAACAGAATGAAATGTCCTTTGAAATGGAATATAATTAAATGCCTCTGCTAACTTTAAACAGGCATTTATATTAATCCAAATATTAAAAATTATATTAATCCCAATACAAAATATATTCCCACATCTGCCTATCTTTCATTAGGAAGTATAGAGTGTACATCTGGCCTGATAAACATTCCAAAGTGCCGATCCAGATAAACAGCATGGATGCATTCATAAACCTGGCAGAGTCCCAGTTCCAAGTGGTTTTGTATTATGAAAAGTATAAAATGTTTAGGTAGATTTTGCTTCTACACTTACATACATTAAAAAGATGGTCTTTAAAAATGTTTATTTTGTGAGGCAATAGGAGAAAAAAAATTTATCTCCAAATATTGATGTTACATGTTTTGACCAACAATGCTCTATTATTATATTGATCTTATCAAAAAATAACTCTAATCTAAAACATAATGAAAATGAAATGAAATGAAAATATGTAGGACACTGAGAAAATCTAGTCTCTGCTTCTGTTGAAATTCAGCCTCTGTTATGTACCTGTTTTCAGACAGAGGAAGTAAATTCACAGTATTACAAAGACTCTACTATCTTCTTATATAATTTTAAAATTTGGAGAATGTTTCCAGAAATTTCCCAGGTGGCTTCAATCATGATGAAAGTTTCTCTAACTATATTGAGAGAGAGAGAGAGAAAAAAAGAGACTACATAATATAAGAAACCTAATCTAATCTAACCAGGCCAAGTATAAGAATAAAAATGGATTTTAACTACACTAAAAATGAAAACAAAAGTTATGATTTTACCAGATCATCCATCAAAACTGAGTAGACACACCAAGAGACCTAGGAACCAGAGACTTCATCAAGCTATAGGAAACACGGTCTGAGAAGTTTCTGGCAATTAATAGTGAGAATCTGGACTGGCTACTTGAGTGTTAGGGGATTTGCCAGCAGGCAGTAGGCAGAAAGATAAGCAAGCAGGCAGCCTGCCCACGTAATCAGCAATGTCCACTGGAGGGCAGCCAGGGGATGTTCTGGCAGGAAAACGGTGTTAGTGAAATCTGTTGACTGGTAATCAATAGAAGTACTAAAAGGCAATGCTCAACATGATGGAGGCTTGGCTTAAGGTAGTACCAAAGCAATTAAAGGGACTCAGTACTAAAATGTCTGCTCAGGGATGGGGAAATGACAAAGATCTAGTGAATTAACTAGAGTAAGAAGATAAAGCCTTTGCCAAGTATACAGCCAAGAGCCAGTTATTAGAAATAAGAGCAGAATCAGCATCAAAGGTGAACTTGAAGCTGATCAATAGAATCATTAACTGAGACAGTAAGAAACCCTCCAATAGAAAGGAGATTATTCCAGAGGGGGATATTGATTTGAGTCTGAGTTTTAAAATTAAGCGTCCCCAAATGAGGGACCTTGACAGATGAAAGATCAAGAAACCAGGTCATTTATTACTATCTTCTGCAAAATTAAGATGAAGTATGATGATTCTTAGAATACGATTGTAATGTAAGCCAGGGTGCACTGAAAACAATGGTATCATTAGGTATATTGCACACAATAGTACTTTCCTATTTAATTCCCTACTGAAAAGTTTTCCTGCTGCATAATAAGAAAAATTTCCATTATTCAGCACCTAGGAGTCTGTTCCAGTCAGGGTTCTTTTTTTAAGGCAACAGAAGCTTACTCAAAGTAACTTCAGCCGAATGTAAATTTATTGGAAGAATAGCTGCAGCTTACAGAATCAATAGGAAAGCTTAAGAACCAAGCTCAGAAGATGACTAGAAAACAAAGGGATCTGAGTAATGGAGACACAATCAACGCCATGCTACAGAAACTGCCAGGATATGATACTAACTTGGCATCATTTTCCCAGACTTAGATGTTGTCAGCATGTCATCAAGGGCGTGACTAAATTCTCAACCACCCTTCCATCACCACACCATCTCCTTAGATTCAAATTCCTGAAGGGGAGTACATGATTGGCTAAAAGTAAAGCAGGCTTACACTCCAGCTTCCAGAAGGTGGTTTTCCTCTTACCCACTCTCAGTCTCAGACAACCACCAGTCTGTTCTTGGTCATTATAGATTACTTTGATGTTTTCTGGAATTTCATATAAATGAAATCTTTTTATAAATGAAACTCTTTTCCATGGCTCCTTTTGCACAGCATAATGTCTTTTAAAACTTTCCGTGTTGTTGCATGTACTGGTAATTTCTTCCCTTTTATTGATGAGTAGAATTCCATAAACACAAAAATTTGATTATTTATTCACCGACTGATGGGCTTTGAGTTGCTTCCAGATTTTTGCTAATATGAAAAAAAGCTGCTATAAACATTCATACAGAAATATTTGTGTGGACATATGTCTTAATTTCTCTTGGGTCAAAAACTTGGAGTGCAACGGCTGGATTATATGGTAAAGGGTATTTCTGACTTTGTGAGAAACTGCCAAGCTATTTTCCAAAGTGGTTATGCTCTTGGTATTCCCATTGGCAATACATGAGGGTTGCAATTGCTCCACATACTAACACTAGGTCTATTCTATCTCTTTAATTAGCCATTCCAGTGGGTGTGTAGTAATAATTTGTTGTGGTTTTCATTTGCATTTCTCTGATGACTAATGACCCTGGTGGTCTTCTCTTCTGTTTATTGGTCCATTTGTATATTTTCCCTCGTGTAGTGTCCCTTCAATCTGCCTGGGCCAGATTGCATTTTCCATAAACAGCCACAACAGTATCTTCTATCCCACATGATTTTCTTACATTGTGATTGTAACACACGGACCAGCAAGCAATAAGGTCTATATGTCCCTCTTCTTTGAATTTGGGCAATCTTGTAACTTCTCGGGATATGTCATTAAAGTTCACAGAAGATGATACCATTTCCACCTAGTTCTCTCGGGATGCTTGCTCTTGGAATTCAGTCACCACGCAGTGAGGAAACAAAGAATCACATGAAGAAGCCCCGTGTAGGAGCTCTGGTGAAGAGCCCCTTCTGAGGTCCCAGGCAAAAGCCACCATTAAACACCAGACTAGTGAATGAATAAACTTTAGATGATTCCAGCCTCCAGCTGTGGATTTATCTTGCAAGTAAGGTCTCTGACATTATAGAAGAGAGACATGCTGACCCTAAGGAGCCCTTTCCAAATCCCTGCACCTCAGAATCCATGACCATAATAAAATAGTTGTCACTTTGCACCATGAACTTTAGGATGGTTTTCTATGCAGTAATATTCAATACATAAGTAAAACACAGGCTTTGAGATGCCACCAAGTATTTAAAGAGTCCGTGAATAAAGATGTAAAAAAAAAAAAAAAAAAAAAAAAGAGTCCGTGAAGAGAAACACAGTTTAGATTGATTTTTTTCTTTTTCTAAAAGGCATTTTTTGTTTCTTAGTATATAGGTACAATTAAATCTTTGAGAATCTGAGATTTTCCCTAAAGTTTGACCATGTTAAATATATACATATACATAATTTTTATATAGAACTCTCACTTCAAGTGTTACTTGGCCATTATTCTGTCATTATCATTTGTTTCATCGACTTTCAGAATGCTGATAAAGTTCAAGTAGACGCCTATTATGAGGTGATGAAACGTAAATGTCACTAGTATTTATTGATTTCTCATAAACTTTTTCACAGCTCTGATTTTCCTATAGTCACATTTGTAGGTGTGGAAGAACAGAACAAGAAAACCAAATCAAACAAACAAGAAACATGCTGAATTTTATTTTTATTAACTCAGAACAGATGCCAAGGTAATGGGAGCCCCAAATCACTACTCATCTAGGCAGGTCAGCACACAACCATAATTACCTCAGTAATTCAGGGTTACACATGTGCTTGTATTCAAAATCCAGGACAGTAAGATTAAGAAGATGTATATTTGGATATATTTAGGTTGGCTTAAAATAGCTTGATAACCATGGATTAATGGATATGAGTTCAGCTAATCAGCATCTCTAAACTTATCATCACATATCTGAATAGTCTTGTATTTTTCCACTAAAGTTTTATGAACTTTAGTTAGAAGTAGATACCTTCTGAGTATTTGCATAGGATAAAGTGCTGGAGATAACGAGTTAAGACAAACTTTCATCCTTCAAAAATCTCAAAATAGTGAAATGATACATTTTTCTTTTGCCTAAATTTTATTTGCAATCACTAAGAGGTTTAGCATACTTTTCAGAATAAAACTTTTTTTTGAAAAGTCAATGTATGTGATCCACATTAAAATTATAATGTTACAAATTTATAAACTAATGTATTTGCAGTTACTTGCTTAAATATAGAATGCACTGTCCATTTTAGAACTTTATATATAAATTATTATGTAGGGGCTTCCCTGGTGGCGCAGTGGTTGGGAGTCCGCCTGCCGATGCAGGGGACACGGGTTCGTGCCCCGGTCCGGGAAGATCCCACATGCCGCGGAGCGGCTAGGCCCGTGAGCCATGGCCGCTGAGCCTGCGCGTCCGGAGCCTGAGCTCCGCAACGGGAGAGGCCACAACAGTGAGAGGCCCGCGTACCGCCAAAAAAAAAAAAAAAAAAAAATTATTATGTAGTAAGACAGTCTAGTTATGCATTTACACATCCTTCCTCTTTTTCATGAATTCACCAACTACAATTATCTTTAATGAGATGATACAACTTTTTCTCAAATGACACTGGTCAATAAAAACACTGATAATATATTAAAAAGATATATAACATATACAAAGTAAAGCTGACATTTGAGTTAATATGAAATATTTGAAATATGAAAATAGTTTTAGCTCAGAGTTAAAAAACAGAGAATATCTCATTATGTATCAGAATATATGTATAATTAGGAATATTATAATAGTTTCTAATGAGACTACTATGTGTCCATTTCATTCCTTTATTAATTGCTTGTAGAGTTCCTCTATTTTTTTGGAGAACTTAATCCCAGCTTACCCAAAAGGTAAACTAAATGTTTAGAGCAGCAGAAAAATATACACAGTGATTTTGGTTAGTGTTCTATTAAGAATTTTCAATAAAACACCAACTTTGTAATCAAAGGAAAAAGCAGAACTCTGTTATACTTGCTTACACTTGTTTTAGGGCTTAATGCATTTTTTAATACATTATTTAATACATTATTACATATTAAGGGTGTACCATTAACTTTTTAGTATGTGGGCCTTCTCATTACTTTAATCTGATCAAGATGGAGCTTTACGAAATCACAATTTCATGACATTATGATGTTTTCGGATTTGTTTTTAGATCTACTAGAAAAAGAAATGTGATGAAAAATGGTAATATTTTATAATCTAATTCTGAAGATAAAAATAAAATTCTTAGCACTGTGTTTGTTCCCAATCACATACATGGCTTCTCCTCTGAATCCTTCAGGTTTTACTTTGAGTTGAATAGATGGCAAATTGGAAAAGGTTTATTTCAATCTTTCCATTATCCTGTTTGTGGCAATTGATGCATTCTAAGATATATAATCTTTTAAAAATAGCCCTTTAAGCTTTATTTTTTGTGTCCCATTTAATTGTTCTTCAGCACCTAAATACTGACCAGTAAATCCAGGAATGAGAAACTAGGGAACTAGTGATGGGTCATGTGACTTTGATGAATGAGGGCTTAGGAGCCCAGATATAAACTGTCAACTTCTCATATATTGGCAAAATAAGTTTTGTAAATGAAAACCAATACTCTGAACTTTATATACCAAAGGCTTCTCCTGCCTGGGCTATGAAATGTTCCTTCATGTACCATACTTGATTTAAAAACTTAAATATATAAAGCATCCAGGCAGGATTTTTCATTCCTCAAATTTTGAGGGTGCTTATTAACTCTATGGATAAGGTCCAGGTTGCTTGGACCAAAAGATAAATTTGTCTTATTTCTAAATATCTGCTCATTTATTATCACAAAGCAAAGGTCCACTGGCTTAACAGACAAGCATACCATTTAAATACATATTCAAAATTTATTCTCCAAATGCAACATTGATGGTCTCTGGTCAATATTTCTTTACGTGACCACACTGTGAAAACAACTTATAAAATTTGTGCTGTTTTTATTTAATTTTAAATTTGTTTAAATTAAGTGACACACACATATATCTTGTAAAAACGAAAACTTTATATATGAGAAAAATTGCCTCGATCTCATCAAAATTCCAGTCCTCTCCCCAAAGTATCTACTGCTATCAATTTGGTATTTATACTTTTAGATCTCTTTCTAGAGACTTAAATACATTTATTAAAATAGCTATAAGACAAATAGGTTTTTTACATTTTACAGGAAAATTAAATAATATGATTTATGTCAATCTGCAATTTTTCCCATTCAATTTGTATTGAAGCTATTGATATTCTGTAGTATGAAATATATCTCATTTATGTACAGGGGTACAGTGATCCAAGATATCTAAATGTAAGTCTTTAGCAACTTCTATGCTAGTTGTCATTTAAGTAGTTTATTGTTTTAAGCTTTTAGAAAAATACTGTTAGGAAGATTCTTGTATATGCCGCTTGGTGCACTTGTACAATGATTTCTTTAAGATAATATTATGTGCCAAGCACTGTGTTATGTGAGAAAGGTGTTATTATTATCTTTTCATTGCACTGAAGGTAAAAAGTGACTTGTCTAAGTTCACACAGCTAGTAAGTGCTAGATCTGGGAGTTTCACACATCCTTTTTAGCATCAGGATCAGTGTTCTTAATAACTACTCTCTATTCCTTGCTTTTAAACAAAATAACTACTGGCTCAAACTGTATTCACATTTAAATTTTAATATATGCTGTCCATTTGCCTCCAGAAAGGCAACAGCCATTTACATCTACACTAAGAGGGACATTTTTATTGATATTTCCCTGGCATATCCTTCCAAAGGTGGAAATTGTTTGTTTGTTTGCTCTTAGAAGGAAACAATGTAAATATTTTAATAAAAACAATCCCACAGCATTTACTGTCATCTGGTAATAACATAAAGGTGAGCAAAACAATATGAATAAATGCCTTAACTACACTTCTAACAAAGGACACCTAAAAAAACTGTATTGCCTTCTCAACAATTTCTCACTTCATTGATCATTTCTAGTTGAAGACACTTTGGAGCAGAGTAATGTTATCTCCTTTTAGCATGATCCGACTCAGCTGTTTTCTTGACTTTGTCTTAGAATGAATCTCTTCTGCATCATCTAATACGAGGTTCACATACCCATCAAAACCAATGATACAGCCCTCTATCCGCATATTCACTTGCTCATAAAGCCACACCTGAATCCGAGATCTAATTTGCAAGTATCTGAAGATGAGATTGATGGGCTGCACCATCACCTTCTGCACCTTCTGCACCTTCTGGCCCTGGCCCCGGTACGCCATGGTGGAAGCTCACAAAGACCTCACTATCCTGCACACCCTAGAAATTGGTTTTAAGTAAAACAGTAACGGAGAACTCAATATAGATCTTCAGTTACTGATGATGATTAGAACCTGTGCCTTAACGCTATTGTGAGAGAAGGCTGAGTAGGTATTGCCTCTGGAGGAACAGATTGTAGTGTCCTATAAAGCGAACAGGAATGCGTTCATTCTCACCCACCACACATCTCTTTAACTATGCTTTTCTGACTTTATAACAGTTTGAATAAACTATCCGGGTACTTCTGTATTCTCATTTGTCCTGCTTCTGGTACAGAAAATAGAAGGATGAGCAGTCTCTCACTGACTGAAAAGATAATTCTGTTGTCACAGATGTATATATTTTGTTGTAATATATATGTGAGTGACTGTAACAGAAAACTGGATCCACTTCCTAATTACTGTCAGAAATAATGGTTCCTGATTAACTATCCCTAAATCAAAACCACCATTCTGGTTAGATGCCCTCCATCATTTCACTAGCTCATAGAAAAAGTCTATTAAAAAAATTTTTTTTAAAAAAGGAGCAACTTAGTTACCTAGTAATATATATTGCCCATGGTTAAAATATCCTTGGGTGTTTGACGTTTTCTGAATGGTAGAGTTTGGCGTTTTGTTATTTGGAAATAAATCATTTGTACTCCTGCTATAAAAGAAATCTCGGTTAAAAACCTAAGTTAAAATTTAACCTATCAGCTTAAGATAAAAATTTAACCAAACAGTAATGATGCTTTTCTCCTCTTTTTCTATTTACTGAATCACTCTGTATAACAGAGGTTATATTTCCTTGAATAATAACTAATATAAAATTATATAATCCCAGTGCTTTATTTGAATGGTTCATTTTGACTGATTCACTTTTAAGTTTTTTTTGTTTTTATTCTGAATTTCTTTTTTAAGTTAAACTGCTAAGCTATACTTTTATACACAGTTTTTCATTTTTAACCTTTTTGTCAAATGTATGGGCATAGTTTTCCATGGTATTCTTAATATTTTAAATGTCCATTATATCTCAGGTTACTAATTCTTCCGTGGGTTGAGCCATTCGTCTGGCTCTTTTATATAGCTTCTATTTCTTTGCTGATAATTTCTTTGTTTCATTTGTTTTAAGCATTGCTCATTGAAGCATTTTTAATGATAACGGCTTTAAAATCCTTGTGAGATACTGCCTACATCTGAGCCATCTTGGCACCAGCATCTACCTTTTATCATTCAGGTGGTAATTTTACTGGTTCTTGGTGTGACTAGTGATTAGCAATTGTATCCTGGATATTTTGACTATTATGTTAGGAGATTCTGGGTCCTATTTAAGTCTTCGATTTTAGCAGGTAGTCACCCTGTGTAGGTTTAGCCTGTAGGTCTTGACCTACTTTTGAGGGTTGTGGATCCAATGACAACTTAATTTTCAGAACCTCTGCAGTGCACCTTTGCAGTGCTATTCTAATCGACTCCTTTTATGAAGTATACCACTAAGATATCACTCTGAAAACCTGGGTGTTATTCCACATTACAGTTCAGTCCTTGATCCCTTAGGTGTGATAATTTGGGTCATTTTCACACGTGGGTTGCTCAAGGATCTGCCCAGGGCTTCCTCTGTAAGTTTAAAGAATCTCTTTCTCCTGCTTCTTCCTCTCTTCGAGATTCTCCAACTCTCTAGTTAAGAAGGTGAAGGGCTCCCCCTGCCACCACCAGGAGAACAGTGTGAAGTCCAGACTCCTCACTCAGTCTCCACTGACCCCACAGGGGAAGGGAGTCGGGAGGGGCACTCATGGTGTTTGCTTGGGGTTGGGCAATTATTTGTCAAAAAATTTCTATCATCCTAGGCTGCCCCTTTCCTCACATTTTGGCTGAGAAATCAGGTTTTTCTTTGGGCTTTTTCGGGTATGTGCCCGTTTGGTGTTCCATATTACACATTAATCCAATGCCCAGTCAGGATATATAAAATATTTATTTAAAGAAAAGATAAGAAAAAGTAAGAAAAGAAAAAAACAGAGAACTTGCCATCATGTCATTCCTCAAGACCAGAGATTCCCCACCCAGTATGCTCTCTTCTTTCCACCTTTCAGAGTCCTCTTACGATTGTCTGTTATAATTAGTCCAGGGTCTTCAGCTGTATTTATCAGGGAGGAGCAGAGAGAAATGAGTCTATTCCATTCTATCTGTAACCAGTAGCCCAGTACATAACCTTTTGAGTCGTGTTTTTTCACTTAGCATAAGGCTTTTGAGTTTCATTCATGTTGTAGTAAGTCTAGCTTCAGGTTCAAAAATTAATAATTTAAACCTCTGTGGCGTAAGACCACTCTCTTATTGTTGTATTTTTGTTCTTTACTCTTTGCTGATACTTTGGGAGTAGACTTTTTTTTTTGAGATTGGCTTTAAATTGCAAAAATATTTGAGTTTTTTTGAATATATTTCATCTGACACTTCTATGTGCTTGTAATTGCTAGTGGTGGGGGTAGATGGGGGTCAAAGCAGATTTGCATCAGTTCAATCTGCTAAGATTGTAAGCTGCATCCAATCCTCTTTGTAATAAAGCAAAATATACATAAATAAGCAATTTAAAATATGTAGTTTGAGGTACACAACCCCTGCAGTACACACTGTAGCATGTCTGTAGTATCAGACAACTAAAAGACGACAGACATTATCCGTCACTGTTTGAAGTCTGAAGATGAAGACAATTTGTGAATACTAAGGTTTGTTCAGTGGCTTAGATAAAAGAGACTGGTAATAATAGTTTTGTATTAAAACATGTATAATATTGCAAACTAATATTTAAGCCATTTGAAATAGAAATATGATTCTTGTTAATATACTCACATCCAGATACTTGCATTTGGATATTCCAGTAAAATTAACAGTGTTGGCTTATACTCAAACATCCACATTTGGAAGAATTCAGTTTCTCAAGCCAAATAGTTTAGCTATTTCCCAGTTATTTATTCAGGAAGATGATATAATAAGTGAGCATATTTCAAAAGCAACATCTTTGGGGGGGTTTGGAAAAGTGTGTGTGCACGTGTTTTCACATGCCTATATTTTTTGCATATTATATAATGTATTTAAAGTGCTTAGTACAGCACTTTTTCTTCTAGATTATTATGATGATAGTATAAAAATAGCAATTGATCTATTTACTACAACAGCTCTTCCTAAGAGCGAGTTTAGATTTTGAATGAGAAATTATCAAGTAACTATGCTTCCAGAATGATATCCTGTGATTCTATAATCACTGATCACTAAAATGCCTTTCCGTACAAACCATCTCCAAGGAGTGGGTTTGGGGTATGGGAAAAGCACATGTGTTAGAGTTCTAGGTAACTATCTGACATATAACTAACTCCCAGGGAAAAAAGAAGAGGGAGGAAGAAGAAAATGAAGTGTTAAGACATAGCCTACAATCACGTTTCTTACAACAGTTGTCTCTATACAGCTACAATGCCTAAGCCCTAAGATACATATTCCAAAAATTTTATATTTTAGAAAGTTTTACTTTCCTACCATCTTCTTTGCCACCAGCAGCTATTGCATGTCATGACTTAACTCTAACAATTTAGGTGAGCAAATTCTAAATTTTATATCAAGGCCGAGAACAGGTAGTTTTGTTAAAATAGTTTCCCATTGGCACTCACATACAGTCTATATTTATTCTTTTTCTTTTTTTTGGTGAGAAAAACTAGATAGATACATAGATAGATGGATAGATAGATAGATAGATAGATAGATGTAGATAGATAGAAGATAGATAGATAGATAGGGAGTATTATTTACAAAAGCCCTATATGGTCACACAAGTTTTAAATTTTTTTCATCACATACCTGCACACATGTTAAATCACCCCCCTCACCACACACACACATAACCAGAGTATGAAGAAACGACAAAATTCTATTTTAAAAGTATTCTATTAGAAGGTATTCGTTTTCCTCAGGTTTGCTCCAATCGTTTTCTACATATTACCAAATCAGCACTTTGTAACCCCATTAAATTAATTTTGCTAAATCAAAATCAACATTTTGTGAAACTTTAAAAGGTTTTAGTAAGTGGAATATTTTTGCAAATTCTTATAAAATATCTATTATAAGTATATAATATGAATAGATATTATGAACATTTTAATTGCCTAAAATATAATTTACTAGATTCTCTGATCTTTTTTCTTCCCCCCATTACTTATGCTCACACTGCTATGCACATATTCCCCTCCTATTGAAAACATAAAAGTCCACGCAAAACATCATTTCATTTATTAAGCTTTACCTAATCACTTCCCTAAGAATATAGCACCCATCTCCCTGTTTCCATAGTAATTTCTTCTTGTTGCTCTTGAAGTTATTGATTTTCTGATTGGCTGTCCCCCACTACGTTGTGATCTGCCTGCTGGTAAGTACATTTTCTCCTTTGTATCTTCAAAACCTTACATAGTGCCACACAGAGTAGGTGTTCAGTAAATTTCTCAACAAACTCTAATATTTCAATATTAATGCAAATTCAAAAATGCTAACACACATATACAGGCATTATATATGATTAGGAAAAATAAAGCCCTCTATTTCATCTTCCCCAGTTCTTTATAAGCAGCTTATGTTTGAATGGGAATATTTTCCTAGACTTCTAAAACAAATGAGATTTTATTTTATTTTATTTTTTAAATTTATTTATTTATTTTTGGCTGCATTGGGTCTTCGTTGCTGTGCGTAGGCTTTCTCTAGTTGAGGCGAGCAGGGGCTACTCTTCGTTATGGTGCGCGGGCTTCTCATTGCAGTGGCTTCTCTTGTTGAGGAGCACGGGTTCTAGGGTGTGCAGGCTTCATAGTTGTGGCATGCAAGCTCAGTAGTTGTGGCACGCGGGCTCAGCTGCTCTGCGTCATGTGGGATCTTCCCGGACCAGGGATCGAATCCGTGTCCCCTGCATTGGCAGGAGGATTCTTAACCACTGCACCACCAGGGAAGTCCACAAATGAGATTTTAATTATACATGATAGCAGACTATTATGTGAAGGGATTTTCATTTCACTGACTTTATTCTTTCCTTATCTTAATGGGATATTTTTGAGAAATTTATTTTCCCTTTACCTATGACTAAAATGTTATTTTAAAGTCATATTAGCTCTACCTCACAAACTTGGATGTATGAAAGACATTTATGGGCATCCTTTGAGGTGGTGCAAATTAGATGTATAATTTTATAATACTGAAGCTAAAAATTTCAAAGTACTCGTAACCTGACATTAAGGTATCATTATTCTAAGATTTAAATTTTACATGAAGTTAGATTTTTGTGAAGTGAATGAAGGTAAGACAATTTAATGTTCTACTAATAGCTAGACAACAATGCTTCTCTTCCTTATAGCAGTCATTATGTTTGGAATACAACTTTGAGTTGTAATTTCATATATATTTTTAAATGAAGTATACAAAATATTGAGAAATTAGTTTGCAAATATTATATGGGATGTTCTATAAACACAAACTTTGACTCACAACTATTCTGTAATGTAGATACCATTTCACAGATGAGGAAACTGATGTCACAAAGATTAAACAGCTGGATATCTTTATCATAGGACATCTTTATTCTAAATTTTCTTAATATTTCTACTTCCTTTGTGAATTTTTTAAAAAGAGTTTAAATAGCTTCTGATTTCCCAATAAATAATAGTTAACTTAATAAATAGGCATACTTAACGTTCCATTTGTTATTGTTAATATTACTATAGCGATTATCAAAAATCGAAGCAAGCAAGGAAATGTAGTATATTAGCTGCTTCTAATATAAGGCCAGGAAGACTATAGCCGAAGTTATAAGATTTTAAAATATCACCATGGTATCACTAGCTGAATTCTGAAAACTATGGAACTAGTTTAAGCAGAGAGAGGCAGTGATTGTTGAGAGCAGAGATGCTGCAGCCAAAAGTCCTGGGTAAAAATTCTGCTCTTAAAAAAAAAAAATCTGTTTTAGCTCTTCCTAGCTTGTCAAGTTACTTGACCTTTCTCTGTTCCAATCTGTTGTGAGGATTAAGTGAGGACATATATATATAATTTAGAATGGTACGTGACACATAGTGAGCACTATTAACAAGCTGCTGTCTGTCATTTCCTTTTTATTTGACAAGCTTGAGTAGCTCACGCTCTGTTCTCCCTATTCCCATCATTATGGCTTTTAGAGAACACTGTACTTCTCCTTGCCAGTAATTTTCAGAATTGTAGTCAGTAGATTCTGCCATGGAAAGTAAGTTAATTTTCCCTACAACTGGTATAAATAGAAAATAATAACATATTCAAGAACCTTTGGTTTCATCATTTGACCACTGCTATTCTCCCTCTACACAATTTTCCCATGGGTAAATTTTCCAGTCTCTACTATACGCTGATCTATAGTAGAGATAGATAGAGTATACATCTATCACCACCATCTGTATTCTGATCACATTCAAATCTCTTTCTCCAGCAACAAGCTGTCTTCATAATTTCACCTGAAATATCCAACTGTCTAATGCCCATATACAACCAGATACACGAAATACATCCAAAACATGTTCTTTTCTTTCTGTTGAGGTATAGTTGATATACAATATTATATAAGTTTCAAGCGTACAACATACTGATTCACAATTTTTAAAACATGTTCATATTGTAATCTCATTTTATGGGATAATATCCAAAGTTCTTAACATAATATATGACATGTCATGATCTAGTTCTTGTCTCTCCCAGCCCTCCCTTCCTCATACTGAATTGCTTGTGGTGCTTTGGCATAAGACACACCAGTTCTCGTTCCTGCTCCTATGGTCCTAGAATGCCCTTCAAGCCTAACACCATCTGACCTAACTTTTAATTTCAGACCCAGTTGGGCTATTTTATTTTCCTGAAACCTTCAAAACTCCATTGGACATTAGTAGTATGCATTCCCATTTTCCCAGATCTCTCTCTCTCTCTCACACACACACACACACACACACACATATGTGAGTTAAACAGAACAAGGCACCAAGGTGTACCTGATGGACCCATCTTGCACCTTATGGTAATGGGAGAAGGCACAAAAAAGAAAGAAGAGCCCATTTCTTTCAAAGCACAATTACATCACTAATTCATTATTATGGCTCAGTTAATGGGATGGGCCATTAGATTAGCAATCCCTACTCAGTTAGTAAATATATGAAAAGCTAAGAAATTGTGAATGATGAAAGTTACTTGATAAAAGAGTTAAAGAAACCCCACCCACTTACCCAACATACCTAAGTAAACTGTTGCTTTCAAGGGTGATGGACAGTCCCAACTACAAATGCAAAAAGGAAAAAATCTCAGGCTTTCACAAAAACCAGTTGATCATCAACTGCCAAAAATACTGAAGTGATCACTGAAGCTGCTTACATTCTGCTCCTCTTCTCCTTTCAGGCACATGTTTTAGGTTGGCACTTCCATATACACTTTAAAGTTGAGTGTGGCCATGCGACTTGCTTTAGCCAATTAAAAATCAGGGGAAGAGGCGTCTCTTTAAGTGGGATCTTTACAAGCCATTACATGATTTCCCACAATCCCTCATTTTGAGAGATGATGGAAACATTTCACTTTGGAGCTTCCATCAGCCTATGTCCCTGAATGACTATGATATGCAGATTCTCTGCTAAACAACATTTGAATCAGACATAAGACATATAAACTCTTGTGTTGAGCCTCTGAGGTTCTAACTTCTTCCTAATTTAATGCAAATACTGTCTGTGATAATATGACATCATGTATTATACATCTCATGAACTCTTTTGATAGTTTTTTTAAAAATTGTTTCTACATCAGTTTAGCTTGCTTTGAGGGAGTTATCTATAATAGTATTGACATGATTTTTAAAATCATATTTTGTTATGTCTCACCTATGTGTTATACATTTATCAATTCCTACATGAATCTCTCAAAGCTGGGCAGTTTTATTGTCAGTTGAATAGAAGAAATTTCCTGTGAGATAAAAATATTTGAAGACCAGTTTCCAAACTTTTCTTGATTCCTAAAATACAATCAACTGAAATTGTTAGTATGAGGCAAAAAACCCAGCTTATCCATCCACATTTTGTTCTCGAATTTGTGTGAATGTAGCACGTGGGGTAGTATAAGGGAGAAAAATATTCAAAATAGATGAAAGAAAAATGAATAATTATGTATATAAGATATATTTTTAAGATATTAGATTGATATGAGTTTCTATATATAACCAATCCATCATGGTCTCTAAAAAATCCTTTTTTTATCTTGCTAAGAAAGAAATAGCTCAATTATATTTTCTAAAAGGCAATCTAGAGTATTTCAAGTATGTGGGATGCTTCCTAATTTTCTTTAATTTGTAAGGAAGAATTAACATGTAAATAGGTAATTAAGAAAAGGCATAAAAGGCTATGATAGAAACTAATATATTTAGAATAAGAATAAAAGTTTATTTTCCTATTTCTTGCAGCACTGAGAAGTAACTAGGACAGAACATTTATATATCTGAGGAATAAGCCCTAAGGCTGTGAATCCTGTAAGCTCTGTTTCCTTATAGCTTATGATTTCCTCCTTAAAACAGTGAAACAAATTAAGTGATCCCTTCAAAATCTGGGTGAGAGTGAATGTATACTTGATGTATAACAAATGTCATTATATTGAGAGGCAGATGTATGGAGCTGGCTGTGCTCATTCACTTACTGTAGGTCTTGCTTCCACATGTCAGTTTCGTGAAGCTTGTAATTCAAATCTGTCATTCAGCTGTATTTAAATTTACTACATGTCATGGATCCTCAGATAGCCAAACCATGACTCTTAAATATATTAAATGCTTATGTATGATCCAAGATAACAGTATAATACTTGTGGTTTATTCAGAGAATAAGAGATAGTTCAGTGTGATTACAGAACTGATGGAAATTGTGGGGAATATCATAAATAATGATAGAAAGGAAGTTTGGGACCAAATTGCAATGGATGTGGAATGTTATGATGGTCCCATTACTTAATAGATGGGGTCAATTCTTTTTAGTTTATATTATTTTGTGTCTGTTTGATTTTCACTATAGAAGTGGTATAATGTTCTAGCACAGTGTGAGAAATGGACTACTTGAGTGTGGAGAAACTGGAGGCAGAGATACTAGGCTAAGCTCAAAACTAAACTATGGAGAAAATGTGAAAAGGGTTACTTCTAAGGAATTGACTTGGGAGGGACATGCAGAAATTGTCTGCAGGTGATGGAAATGTTTCATATCTTGATAGGGATTTGCATCTGTTTAATATCTTGAGCAGTTGGTTACAGAGTGTATGCTTTTGTCAAAACTCATGGCACAGTACACTCAAGATTGGTTCATCACTGTGTGTGAAGTTTGCCTCTAAGAATAAAATGTCTGAAAACAAACATTGAACTCAAGAAAAAGATATGCATGCTGATGTGTGTAGGGGTAAAATGCATCAAAGAGTAAGATGGATTGATAGATGGATGGATACAGGGATGGACAGATATATGATATGAGGTAAAGCAAATATAGCAAGATGTTAGCAATTGCAGAATTCAAGTGGTAGTTATCTGGATATTCACTATGCAAGTATTTCAAATTTTCTGTTTGGCAATTTTCATACTCAAACGTTAAGAAAAAATAAACCAGATCAAATTGTGCAAAATACTTTGCAAGTGGTAACAAGAACCACATTCTTCCCAGAAATTCATTTAAAAAAATAGTTAATGGAAACGCAAGTCTGAAAAAGGTCATACTATTGTAATAATAAACAGGCTCCATTACAATCTCGGAAATTTCTGTGATGATAAATATATATTTTCTTAAAAAGACATAGCTAACGTAACACAATGAATAATATATACATTTTTCTGTATGAGATATACATTTCATACAAAAAGTAGAACAATTTCCTAGTTGAGCTGGACTAAATATTAATTGTTCACATTCTTCATAGAGTGGGGGTGGGGGATAGAACATAGTAGCTTCTGATTATTCTAAAAGCACAAAATGATCTCAATGGAAAAATCAAAACGTACAGAAAGGTAACGTATAGGTGAAATAAGATCACTCCTGTCAGAAATACAAAAGGAAAAGAAAGATTCGGGGGTTTCAATGTGGTCCTAATTTCTTTGTTTTAAGTAATTCCTTTGGAATATTCTATCAGTTTCCTTCTGGCTGGGTAAGTAGAAGGCCTTTAAAAATGTCCTCATGCCTTAGAAAATATAATGTCTGATCATTTGGTTGGTTTATCAGAACATTCTTACAATCTTTTTTGCTAAAAAATGTGTGTATATGTTATTGCATTTACTGAAAGAATGCTGTTTGAAACCAAACCATTTTAAAACATTTAGAAACTGGTGTTCTTTAGAGTTAATGCTCATTTTCTGCAAACATTATAAATATTAAATACTAAGCAAATCCGAACCATTGACTATCATTCAAAATGAATTTATTAAGTAAGTATTAGCATTACTGCAGGGATTATTAAAAAGTAATTATTGAAAAATGTTACATTTATAAATTGATTCTCATCATGTTTTTGGTTTATTTAGACTGAAATATTTACATTTTAAAGTTTTGGCATTATGCTGATCTTTGGAAAACAAATTGATTGTAACTGTTCCTAATATTGAAAATGTAGAATGTGTATGAATTATACCATACTTCACATATGTTGTATCATATTCTTATAGTCCTAATAAGTATTACTACCACTCTACTTGGGTTTATCTGGAATGGATTCAGATATTTCAGGTAGAATTAAAAAAAATTAGCTTTGACCTTCCTCATTCTAGTCTCTGAAAAGCTGAAATGTTTCATCTGGTGATTTTAAGCCGCTGATCCTCTTTCAAAAATCCCAAAAGAAACATGGCAAAATTACATCGTACTAGCTTTCCACTTCACCACCTCATCAGAAACTGAAACAGAACATTAGGAGTTCAGCCAAGAGTTGCCATCCAAAGGCCATACTTTCTGTATGCTGACTCAACTCCGGCATTAATTATGGGTGCATATGATGGTTACTGATATATCTTTGGAACATCCAGAAATTGCTTGAGAAAATATAGTAAATTATCCTTGTCAAATATAGAACAGGTACTCAAATCTTTCTGAAAGGGAAAATGAAAGTGAATTAAGGAGAAACATCCTCTAATCAGACTCAGATTTAACTTTCAAGTATGTAGTGCAGCTATATACCGTAAAAAATTAACTTTGAATATTTGATAATTTTGTTTCATTGGAACTTTAACATACATATCACTTTTGATTTAAGAAATACGTTTAACAGTCAAAGTTAGTTCACTTCTTTCAAATAATCTCAGCTGTTAAGTATATTAGATATGAGTTTTATAGGGTGGAATAATCTCCAGTAAAAGTGAATATAAATATACACTATAAAGAACATTTCATTTAAAATGCCAAGCGAAGCAAAATTAGCAGCAGAGCATTAGCTATAACTATTTCCTTATTACTGACAGGTCAAGGACAAGTGGGCTAAGGAGAGAGAAGAAATGCAGCCACAGCATAATTTCCATATCTACAAGTTCCTTTTCTTTTCCGTTCCGTTTCTGTTCCTTTTTTTTTGTTGTTGTTAACAGGTCCTATTTCTCTCTTCATTATATTGATTCCTTTATTTTCTGTCATGTTTATAATAACTTTTTAAATTCTTTGTTAATATTATTGTATCTGTCAATTCTGGGTCATTTTAACTGATTTTTTTTCCTGGTTATAAGTCATATTTTCCAACTACATGTTTAGTAATTATTGATTGGGCAGTGGACATTATAAATGTTGATGTTGTCTAGATTTTGTTGTTTTCCTTGAAAAAAATATTGAGTTTCATTTTGGACAATTATGTACTTTTTTTCTAAGTTTTTTCTAAGCTTTGTTAGGACTTCTTAAAGATAGCTAAGCTAGGTTACCTTTTATTCTAGGGGTAGTACAACCTTCCTCCTATAATGTGGCCTTTCTGGGGTCTCTACTGAATTCTCAGGGTAATCAATAAGGCTACTCTACTTTGGTTATATTCCAGCCCCATGTGAACTGTGAGGACTGTTTAGTTTACAGATCTCTGAGAGCTGTGTTTTGCCCAACCTTGTCAAGACTCTCCTTATGCATGCGACACTTATTCAGCCAAATGTTCCATATGACCCCAATTCAGATATACAGGACTCATTCAGTGCAGAATTCTCTCTGCTCTGGTACTCTGCAGCCACCTCAGCTCTCCAAACTTTTGTCTCTGCCTCTTATGCCTGAGAAGTCCGCTATGCTCAGTGAAGTCTAGTAAATGCCTGGGACTGAAATTGGGGGCTATTGGAGGGCTCACCTTGTTCTTTTCCTTCCCTCCGGGATCCTGCACTAGCAGTTGTTTAAGTCTGAAAAGGGTTGTTCCATATATTTTGTGCATTTTTCTAGTTATTCATGGTGGGGCGGTAGGGGTGCAATTTTATTATCAGTTATTCTGCCATGATCATAAATGGAAATGCCTCATCTGTGATTCTTAAAACTCCCGAGAGATTCAGATGTGCATTCAAAATTGAGTCCTATGTTCTAGTTGACATTTATCAACTTAACAGGATACATATGAATGAATTCAGCATAACAGAATATACAATCATTTAAAAATGTATCTATAACATTCAAATTACCTATATTTTTATAAAAAAAATTATATAGGCTTTTTCCACTTGAACCTCCACTACTCCTTAGTTCATTATGTCCTCTGTTCAATTAATTTATTATATATTACACTGGTAATCTCGTTTCTATCTGAGTATCAATTTTTAGTTATAAACATATACTTTTCATGTATCACTGAAGAGCTTGAAAATAATTATTATATAAAATTTTGTTCTGATTTTATGCCAATGGAATTTTGCCTTGGGAAATATGGGCATGAGAACCTACCCTCTAAACCAGCAGGTTGACAAGACCTAAAACCAAATATGGCCCATTTTCTGATTTTATAAATAAAAGACTTTTTTGGGATTTGTTTGTTTTTTGGAATAGAGCCACACTCATCCATTTATGTATGATCTATGGCTGCTTTCATTCTACCACAGCAGAGTGAGTAGTTGAGACAGAGACTAGATGGTCCTCAAAGTGTAAAATACTTATTACTGAGCCCTTTACAGAAAAAATTTGCCAACCTCTGCTCTAAACTCATATATTTGAGTACTGGTCCTGTTCAATAGATTGTCAACTACTGATTCTACAAATATCATACTTTCATTTATTATTTAGAACACATGCACAGTAAGCATGGGAGGGATAGTCTTGGTCCAGTTTCCTTTAACTCCCTTAGTTTCAGGGAAGCACTCTGGGAGGGGGATACAAGTGTGAAAGAAGATTGAAAGTAACAATGAAATCACTCACTGGGTGTTTGGAGCAGACATTCAACTTCTTCCAGTATTCTTCCTGTAAACTACTTCTTCATTGTGGGCACAGCTAGTACTTATCAAGTTAACAAGGTTTATTCGTACACGTTTAAGAGAATACATACATAAACATCATACTGTATTATATTTATAAATGGTGCTTGTAAAATACCTCAAAATTAAATACAAATACAACAAAGATGAAACATACTAATGAAAAAAGGCAATGATCAAAGCTAAATGATAGGCTGCAAGTAGGATTTGACTTAGAGGTAAAAGAGCTTCTAGAATGTGTTAAAACCATAACGTGCCGAACAGAAACCAGATTTAAGGACTACTCTAAAGCAATGTCAGAAATATCAAAAGCATAACTGCCTACAACATGTGTACTGTATTACCACAGTTTTTTTTTCTTTTTTACCTATGTTTCTCTGCAAGAAATACTGAACTATGGAAAAAATTAAAATGAACAAAATATATTTTAATTAAAATGAGTTTAAAATAAACCCAAATTCTGTAGAGCATTGAAAAGCTTTCAATAAATGTTGTTTTATTTCTCTTCCTCCTGCTGGCATTTTAGAAATTCAAATTTCTATCTTTGGTAATATTAAAATGAAAACATATCTGATTGACAGCAAATTAAATCATATGGTAAAAGGCTTTCAAATATCCTTGTGATAATGAGCCTAATAATCAGGTCACTGGTATGAATCTAAAATTACAATTTATCTTAAGAAATTATAAATATATGTTCATTGTGTATTTGCATTTTAATATAGTTAATTATTATTATATTCCTTTTATCTCAATTGAGTGATTCAATGTACCCTGTACTGCACTATGCTCTTTGTAGGTACGGTCTTATAACAATTCATTACCCATCATTGATATGTAGTTGATTTCAAGTCTTAGAGCAATTGCTATAAGCATACCCAATTGGCTCATTGATAGAATCTGCTGTGTGCCTGGCAATGGGGTCAGTGATGGAGATATATCATTTAGCAAGACATATGTATTAACTAACCTCATGGAGCTTAGAATCTATATAGCTTTATTGATCTCAAGGCAGTGGGGACCTCCATTCTCACTCTTTACCACACTTTCCAAGGGTCCTGTTAGGAAGGGAAGCAGTGATAGTAACAGCGACCTCTTGTCTACTCTGCCATCACACTTCATTGTTAGTCTCCCTTGATACTGGTCCCAAGATGCTGAGAAATGAAAAATCGTCATCTTTTTAATAAGACTTGGCACACTGTACACCTTAAATTTGCACAAGATTATATGTCAATTATATCTCAATAAAGCTGCAGGGGAAAAAAACTTAGGACTCCCCTGAATCAGTAAAGGGAATTTTTCTTTCAGATTTACATCTCTGTGACTTAATTACAAACTCTCAACTATGAAGTGAAATATGAGAAGACTGCAAAATGCTCACTTTTATAATAATGTGAAGTATTGATATTTGGGAAAACGAAAAAGTTAACGTTTTTGTCCTGCTAATCTCTATCCTTCAGTGAGGTTACTTAGATATGACAACAGTGAACTAATAACGTATCAGTTCTTTCAGTCCAAATATATTATTTCTCACAAAAATATATCTTCATTACAAACCCTTTCTGAAACTTTTCTACATTTAAATAAAGGGATGGTTTGGTTCCAAGAATCACTGTCTTTCTTGGAAGCCCATCAAATACAGAATAATGCCAATGGAGGTTTATCAATAAATCAATTAAATAAATCAGTAGGTTTGGATTTATTTTATGGTTAGAAATACTTCTACTACAGATGAACTCTGTTTCTTAGAAAATTCCTTTTGATTACTGCATTATCTATTATGATGGTCCTAGGAACATAAACACTTTTCCTTTTCTTTTTCTTTACATTAGGTTTCTCTAACATTACAATCCACAAAATTCTCAGAAAGAAAAGCAGATTGGATTGAAAATTAAAATTGCACAACTACTGCAACCTTTAACTGAAGGTGAGGTAGTTGAATGCAATTTCTGCTGAAGGACTCACTGGTGACCTATAAAACAATGGCATAACCATTATTTCTATGACTCCCTCCATTTTAAGAAAATAGAATTTTCAGCATCTATTATCAGCAATTTATATAAAGTTTTCCCTGAAATCCTTTCCACTATTTCTTCTTCAAAGGTAAAGACACTGTGAGAAAAAAGGTGGTGCTTGTAATTTTAAAAGAATCTAATGTAAATCTAGACTTTCATCCCACTGTAACAGTCAAATGCAAGCGTCCAGTCATATATATTATATAATGATTTAAATTTTTCCTCGTGAAATACAACATATTATCATTGCAGATAAACTGGTTTAAGGGGCTATATTGTCATTAGACACAAATAGCAAATTAAATATATTTTCCAGTATCATATATTGCTTATTACCCAATGAAATATATAAATTTAATTAATAATGGAGTTAGGGTTATATTTGTTGAATTGGAACAACAAGAAAAAGGAAACAGGGTTACACTTCTATCTTCACAAAGTTTTCTGAGTCATGATAAGAGTTCTTACAAGATTAACTTTGAGGCTAAAAATTTCAACATAATTTATAAAATATTTCACATTAAGCTTACATTCCTTAAAATAACCTGATTTTTCTACTCATCTGAAAGAGTCAATCCAGTTTTACAAGCTCTCTACCATCACACTCCCCTGACAGAATAATTATTTACACTGGCTTTCATTCAAGGGCATACAGTTTATTGCTCTATTTATATATACTATTTTAAATACTACTTGATCTAGGGTTTAGAGTGATGGTGTTTTGTATTTTAGAACAGAGAGATTTCAGATTTAGATAGAAATTTTATTCTGTCACATATTAAACTGTCTTCAAAGACAATTGTGAGGAATAATGAGATCACATTTTTAGTTCATGCTACTTGAATTTTGTGTATTTGGAATACTTGTGAACAAGGCAAATTCACACAATTGATAAACGATAACTAACATGCTTTGGGTGTAGGAGATAACTGCAAATCCCATTTCTCAAAAAACTTTGAAAAAAATGTTTCATAAAAAGAAAAAAGAAAAAATTACTACAAATAATATGATTACTGGGACTTCCCTGGTGGCACAGTGGTTAAGAATCTGCCTACCAATGCAGGGGACACAGGTATGATCCCTGGTCCAGGAAGCTCCCACATGCCGCGGAGCAACTAAGCCCGCGTGCCACAACGACTGAAGCCCGTGTGCCCTAGAGTCCGTGCGCCACAACTACTGAGCCTGTGTGCTGCGACTACTGAAGCCCACGCGCCTAGAGCCCCTGCTCTGCAACAAGAGAAGGCACTGCAATGAGAAGCCCACGTACCACAATGAAGAGTAGCTCCCACCTGCCACAACTAGAGAAAACCCGCGCACAGTAACGAAGACCCAACGCAGCCAAAAAAATAAAATAAAATAAAATAAAATGATTATCAAAATGGATAAATAAACAGTTTATGTAAAGGACAAGATCTCTGAAACAAAGTCACCCATGCTAAAACTCTTGCTGAACATTAATTTATAAGTTCAAATGACCTTAAATTTCTAAATCTTTGAAAGGTATTACTTACATAATTTCAAGAAGAATTGATATTTTATATTTTAATCCTACACCTGCTACTGACAGTTTCAGCAAATTTCTACACAATGTTATAATGTAGTACTAAACGATTCTATTTGTCAATATTCTACCGAATTACCAAATAGAAAATTAATAAATATTTAGTACATTGCCCGAATAAAGATAAGCATGTACAATATTTTTTTCCTCAAAGAAGGAAGAAAAGAACCCATTTAGTTATATAAGACTAGTGACAAAAGATAAAATAGTGTGTGGTTTGCTGAGATATAAGTTCAGAGAAATGCTGGCTTTATAAATCATATACTAAAACAACTCAGCGAAAGATGTGGGGGGAGGGAGGGAGAGAAAATATTCTTTTCATTTAAACCTTTCCTGGACAAAGAAATCCTCTTTGAAAATCTCTTCTATTTTATTTACATGCATATGGAAAACAGAAGATCATTTTTTGCCACTATTATTGAGATGGAAAAATTGTTGACACTTTTCATTAGTTGAATAAACTCCTCTATTTAGAAACCAAGGAACTCATAATGATAAAAAGATAATAAACAGCACTTGATTTCTTTTTATATATTCTGCATGCTAACTTTTATTCATTCCAATATATCAAATTGAGGAACAAGGCAATAAAACAGATTTAACAAAATCAAACCAAAGTTTTCTAGGATATGTGATTGGGAAAAAAATGTTTCCCCAACCCAGGCTCCTTTATTGTGTATATAAACATATATGCATACTGTCCATTGAACATCACAATTAAAATCATGAGTCCTGGGCATTACAAGAATTACAAGTAAATATGGATTCAGATTTGGGTATTTTTAATACATTCTAATTAAATGAAAAATCATACTCTTTAGACATTCATTGAATTCTTCAAGTATTCATTTATTCAACCAACTAAATAACCAATATGTTTTGAGTATCTACTATGTGCCAAAAGCAGTACAAGGTGCAAGGGAAACACTGATAGATAAGATATTCTGTTGCCTCTCTATATGCTGAGCCTAACAGGTCTCAATATGGTTTCTGCCAAAACAGTTACTGTTGTAGAATAGTAGTATTTTGCCAAAATATCCTCATCCTAACCCTATTACTCCTTGGCATATACGAAATGTGACAATATGTTCTAAAAAGAGTCATAAATCAGAGATCCCATGGTTGCTATAGCTCCCTGAATTCCTGTCTCTGTGTAGGTGGTCCTAGGAATTTTGAGGAAAAAGGTAAGACCACAATACGGTGGCACACACAAGCTTTACTTGGACGACGCTTTGACAGGCTTGCATGTGGGGGAAGTCCCCCACAGCATGAGACTGTCCAGAGGCTACGGTGCAGGGGACATGTTTTGGAAGATGGGCAAGAAAACTCCTGAGGGAGAAGGGGTTCAAAGAGGGGTCTTACGTATCACTCAGTCACAAGGCAGAGTGTCTGGGTCACAGATCTTCAAAGGGCAGATCATAGTCTTTATAACCCTGGGGTTTATCTTATCTATGGCCAGCAGATATTGGGCACAGTTTCAGAGGGTATGCAAAGCAGGCAAGATATAATTGGCTAAAAATCTGCTTATTTGATAGCTAGTGGGAAGCAGCCACATAGCACAGGGAGATCAGCTCAGTGCTTTGTGACCACCTGGAGGGGTGGGATAGGGAGCGTGGGAGGGAGGGAGACGCAAGAGGGAGGGGATACGGGGATATATGTATATGTATAGCTGATTCACTTTGTTATAAAGCAGAAACTAACACACCATTGTAAAGCAATTATACTCCAGTAAAGATGTAAAAAAAATCTGCTTATTTGGGCTATGCTTAAAACAACTGAACGTGCAAAATTTTTAGTTCAGTGCTGGTGGGCTTTTGACCTGATGGGTCTCAGCCTACTGTCAAACAGTAAAAAACCTAAGGGCCAATATACAGAGGTCATCTTTGGGTCATTCATATAACCTGCTAAATAACTGCTAATATGAGTTTCTCTCTGTAAGGTTACAGTCAGTAGATGTGTGGATAGTTATTTTATTCACGATTCCTTTACACTCTACTGTGTACTTTCTGTGGTTCAACTGCACATTCCTCAGAAACCCATCTGGACATGACAATTAATTAATTTACACATACATTCATTCAGCAGAAATGTGTAGTTATATGTATATGAATATAAGTATACAAGGCACTTTTCCAGATGACGTGATAAAAGAAGACAAGAGAACACAAAAACAGGTTCCTAGCTCTCATGGAATCTGCGTGTTGGCCAAAATAAAACAAATGACCAAATGTATTAAAAATTAGATGCTGATAAATAATTCAAAGATGGATGACTGACAGGGATCACCTGGGGTGATACTCCAGAGTTACGGTCAGAGATGTAGTCTCTGAAGGTGCGACTTAAGCTGAGAGGAAAAATGATAACAAGCAGCAAGAGGTGAAACATTTCATATTCTGAAGCAATGCACTTCTATGAATGATAATAAAGTATATACCAAAAATGATGTAACTGGATTAACACTGAAGACATGAACTAAAATTTTTCTTTTAAAAAAGGAAGATTAACTCAGCAGAAAGAACACAGCAATAATCTTAGGTCTACTCTGATTAAATATGTGGCTGTTAATTTTCTTACTGCCTCGTTTACACCCAGGGAATTTATAAAAACTGAAAGAAATAATTATTTTAAATTCAAAGGCACTTTAAAATTGGTAAAGCAGGTTCCTGAACCTCATCTCTGCCACTCCAGCCCTCTACCAGCTTAAGGAACCATAGCAAACACCCAACCTACCTTCATTGCTATCAAGCACGGTGGCATATAGCAACGCCTCATAGGAGTGGTCATCAAGTGTTTTAGCAGAGGGGATCAAGCATCATTACCCTGAAATTCATTAGAGCTTTTGAAGACTACACAAAACAATACACTGACCTGGTATATCACCATTTCTATCAAGGCCTGGTAAAATACATGAATTTAGGTACAACTGTGGTCAAGTTCACCAGAAGCTGAAGACGGTTTACACACAAATGGCATGCAATGGGGACTTAGAGGAAAGGTTGTCAAGTACCATGAGGAGAGGAGTAAGAATTTTATGAACCTGTAACATTCTTTCAGGAACATTAGAAACCGCCAAGACACCAATTCATGACTCAAAGACAATCCATTATTCCTGACCTAAAAAGTAGTTGTAATAAGTGACTTTCATTGCAAAGTTCAGCAGAAACTGCAGGTACTGAGTAGAGGTGGATGAGTCTGTGCTAAACCATCATACTGCAGCACTCAAAGGCTGGCATATTTACAATGCTAACCTACAGGACATCCAATTTCTTGATTATCTTTTTTCTATAGGACATATGGGACAATGACTAAAGGCAGCCTAGAATAAGGTGAGAAACAAACAAACAAACATCTGGGGTTAACACAATAGCTGCATTCTAAACCAGGAAACGTAATTGCCATAAGGGCAAAAGGCATTCAGTGAGGCTTGCGAGAGGATTCAAGCACTTTAAGAGAAGATAATTCCCCATAGAAATAATCTTTTTTATGTATGACAACAGTGCCCAAAGAAGCAATACCTGACAGACCATGCATTCTTGCCAGGACTAGTGATGTTCATCACTCAAAGGATATTATGGCCAATTTCAGCAGGAGCAGGATGTGGTAAACGCAGTTGGAATGATTCTGGGGAAGCAGGTACACTGCATTCCCAGATTTGCACCCTTATTATAATTACACAGGGAATTTCCTGAAGAGTGTGTGTGGATAGCCAACATCACATGCTGGATTACAGCTACAACCAGGTATGCACGGGGTGAATTCAGCATGAGTAATTTTGGGGCAAAGCAATTTTCAGAAATCTAAGAATGGCTACATTAATGCCATCAAATGCATGTAGTGGGAAGTGTGTTCACAGGCAACAGCATTTGCCACACAATTACCACAATCGGCCTTGGGAGGAATGAATACAGAAGAGATGAATCTGGAGAAACCAATGACAGACATGCTAAGAATGACAAGCTAATTGCCATCATGGGGATTTCACACATGCAACACTTTGGGAGGAGGAGAATCACCTTAATGACCTTGAGATACTTTCAGTAACGTTAGGAACCACGTGGGAACATACATGAGAGATCATTACACAGTATTAGAAGAGAATCACCCTTGTGGGTATATGAATTGTTCAGGCCAGCATCAAACCCCTGAAGGCCATATACGGATAGCTGATATACCAACCAATTTTTCTAGGGCTGGTGAAGTACATGAACTCAATGCCGCTTATGGCCAAACTCAGCAGAAAACGAAGGTGGTCAACTCAGGAGGGCCAGTTCTGGGCAAACCACTAGGCCTACAAAGAACAGCAACTTCATTTTCCTTACACAGGGAGTATCGCGCTGGGTGTAAGCTTACATCGTGCATCACATATTCCATAATGATTGCAAACAGCTCTGAGTGGAGTGAACACAGGGGGAGGCATTCAGATGGAAATGTATCCAATCTAGTCTATCCTGGCAAAATAAGTGTCATCTAGCAAAGAAGCAGGCAATGGGGTCACAGAAGAGAGATCACCAAGCTCTTTGAGGAGACAACTATGAGGTTCGTAAGTATAATATTCTCTCAGGCACCAAAACCAAAACCAAACAAACAAAACAAACTCTGAGAAGGCAGTACATTGACTACAGACCATCAATTATTTCGACCTGGAAAGCAACTGTATTTCCACACATGTGGTGCAAAGTCCCCCAGACACTGAAGTTGGTGAATAAAATAAATGGTTTTGTGGAAAACAAATCAACTGTGCTCTACAAATTGCTTTACATTATCCTCACTAAAGGAACATCCACTTGGTTCTCTGTTCATATTCTATAGCACATGCTAGACAATGACTCTAAGCCACCCTTAGTGGAGTAAACACAGGGCAAGTTATAATGGAGTTAACCAATACCCTTCATTGCAATACTGGAGTCATCACTGTCTTTAGGCCTGTGTCATTAGTGAGAGCTTTGTTCACAGACTATATCATTTGCTAGAAATTTCCTACATTGGCCTACATAGGCATAAGCACAGAAAAAAACATCTTGTAAATCAATGACTGAAATGCTAAACCTGGCCACTTATTATCACCAAGACATGTGGCAACAATTTTATTCATGTTCTCATCCTATTGCACAACTGGGTGACTGAAAAACCATTTCTGAGTGGGTAAAATACAAGAGGAGTAATTCTCAGTGTCAGCCAATGAATTTCACCACCTCCATAATTTCCATAATGCAGGTATACAAGCTATAACAATTTAAGAGTACAAATGAATCACTTTGAGAGGAAGGTAATCGACTCTGTGACCGTGACATACTTTTAGCAATGTTAGGCATCACTGAACAATCTATACATGAAATGACAGACAAGAAAATCTTGTCTATCATGGTGAGTTGCATGAACACATGGTGAAATCTTCTGATAGGAACCTATCTTTACTATTTACATGAGAAAGCTACATTGTCTTTGTGGGAGGAATATTTACGGGAATATACGAAAGAATTCATCTCCCCGTATAAGTACAGAAATAGACGCAAGAACATAAAAACATTTTAGACTGAAAACCAACCTATAAAGTAGTTATAACTTGACTAGTTCAACTTCCCTGCCTGGCTAGTGAAAAACATGAATTTTATACCTATTACTGGCAAGTTCAACAGAAAATGAATTTCGGTAAACAGCAAGTGGATCTGGGGAAACCATTGCTGAGCATTCAGAGGATGGCAACTTAATTTCTTTACTCGGGAATAACCTCTAGGATGGGTGTTCACATTCCACAGTAATATGGGACAATGACAATAGGAGGCTCTGAGTGACCAAATACAAGTTAAATAATTCTCATAGGAGTAGTTCAGTAGTTTTGAGCCTGAATCTCAGATTTTCTTCCACTTGTTGGCAAGCAACGAAAATTTTAAAAAGCAAAGGGGAAGCACTTTAAAGGAAGTGAGTCACCTCCATCACTGTGTCAGGACTCACAATGTAAAGAACCAATGAAGCACCACCATTTGAACTAAAAGACAGGACAATCTTGACAGGCTGGGGAGTGCAGCAAACACAAGCTGAACACCTCTGGCATGAACCTACCCATATCATTCTGAGAAAGGCATTGCCATTAACCCCTGAGGAAGGTATCATACTATGCAAACACAAGTGAGAGTCCATGGCCCAGTACTAAAGGAAGACAATCAGTCTCAGGGGCATAACTTGGATCAGATCAGAAATCAGTCACCGAGTTACATATAAATTGCCTTGGTACAACAAGTTTTCTCCTAAGGACATGAGAAAAATGAAATCAGTGCCCCAAATGGGCAAGGTCAGCAGATACTGAAAGCGGCTAACACAGGGTGAGGCTAAATAATACAGGTTCTGGATGCTGAAAATTAAGTGTCATCCTGCAAAAGGACAGTAAATGAGGTCATACAGGAGAGTTCACCAATGACCCAAAGGAGAACAGAAGATGTCACATTTACATAATATTCTCTCAGGTACCAGAGAAACCCTTTTAGGGGCAATACATTGAACACAGACCCCCAATTTTTTCAAACCTAGAAAGCAATTGTAACAAGAACCCTGTGGTACAAAGGTCACCAGAAACTGAAGGTCATGAAGGCAAGGAGTGATTCTGAGTGAAACCAATCCACTGGGTAATACAACTTGCTCCAAATTATCCTCACCTGGTGGACAGACTTAACTTGGAACAGCAAGTTTTCCCCCCAAAGAGATGAGGAAAATGAAAGCAATGCCAATAATGGGCTAGTTTAGCAGATACAGAAGATAGTCAGCACAGGGTGAGTGGTTCTGGACTAAATAATACAGGGTCTGGATGCTGTAAATTAAGTGTCATCCTGCAAAGGCACAATAAATGGGGTCATTGGACTCTCATTGTTGAATGAGAGATCACCAATGACCCAAAGGAGAAGAGAAGAACTCTCATTTACATAATATTCTTTCCTGCACCAAAGAAAACCCTTCAGGAGCAATCCATTGAACACAGACCACCTCTCACCCACCAATTCTTTCAAACCTAGAAAGTAACTATAATAAGCATGCTGTGGTACAAATGCCACTGGAAACTGAAGGTCATGAAAGCATTGGGTGATTCTAAGTGAAACCAATATACTGCATAAAACATCTGGGTCCAAATAATCCTCATCTGGGAGAAACTTCCTTGGTACAATACGTTTCTCGCAGGAAAATGAGGAAAATGAAATCAGAGCCCACAATGGGCAAGACCAGCAGATACCGAAGGTAGCAACCACAGGGTGAGTGGTTCCAGTGCAACCACTGCCCAGCACTCAAACATCACCGAATTCACATTCCTTTTACATTGTATGGTTCTAGTATGTGTTCATATGTAGAATCACATTTTTTTTTTAAATGGCTGTTAAAGCTGTCAGTGCGGTGACCCACGAAATGTCATTCCAATAGAAAAGAACGCAAGGGAATCCACATCCTATAAATTGTATTCCTTCAAAGGGACATTAAATGGGGCAATAGAGGAGAGTTCAACCATGTCTCAAATTAGAACAGAACAACTCTCATTCACACAATATTCTTTACCAGAGAATCCCATTTAGGAGCAGTACATTGAACACAGACACTGGATTCTTTCAAACCTAGAAAGCAATTGTAACAAGCAGCCTGTGGTGCAATGGCCGTCAGAATATGAAGGTAATGAAGGCAGGAAGTGACTCTGAGCTAAACCAGTACACTGGGTGCTAAAACTTGCTCCAAATTATCCTCCTCATGTGGGGAAAACCTGCCTTGGTACAACACATTTTCTCCCAAGTAGATGAGGAAAAGGAAATCAGTACCCACCATGGGTAAGTTCAGCAGATACCGAAGATAGTAAACAGGGGATGAGTGATTCTGGCAATAATACAGGTTCTGTACCCTGTAAATTAAGTGACATCCTGAAAAGGGACGTAAATAGGGTCATAGAAGAGAGTGCAACAATGACCCAAAAGAGAACAGAAGAAGTCTCATTTACATAATATTCTTTCCTGCACCCCCAGAAAATGATTCATGAGCATTAGATTGAACAGAGACACCAGATACTTTCCAACCTAGACAGCGAATGCAACAAGCACCCTGCGGTGCAAAGCCACCAGAAACTAAAGTTCATGAAGGCAGGCAGTGACTCTGAGTTAAACCAATCCACTGGGTACAACTTGCTCCAAATTATCCTACTTATCTGGGGGAAACTTGCCTTGGTACAACACGTTTCCTCCCAGGGAGAAGAGGAAAATGAAATCAGTACCCACCACGGGTAAGTTCAGCAGACACCAAAGGTAGGAAACACAGGGTGAGTGATTCTGGCAATAATACAGGTTCTGAACTCTGTAAAATAAGTGACATGCTGCAAAGGGACGTAATTAGGATTATAAAAGAGAGTTCCCCAGTGACCCAAAGGAGAAGAGAAGAACTCTCATTTACATAATATTCTTTCTTGTACCAGAGAATCCCCTTTAGGACCAATACACTGAACACAGACCCCAGATTCTTTCAAACCTAGAGAGCAAATGTGACAAGCACCCTGTGGTGCAAAGGCCACCAGAGACTGAAGGTCATGAAGGCAGGAGTGACTCTGAGTTAAACCAGTCCACTGGGTACTACAACTTCCTCCAAAGTATCCTCCTCTTGTGGGGGAAAGTTGCCTTGTTACAACAAGTTTTCTCCCAAGGAGATGAGGAAAATGATATCAGTGCCCACAATGGGTAAGTTTAGCAGATACCGAAGGTGGTAAACACAGGGTGAGTGGTTCTGGGGCATCCATTGCCCGGCCTTCATACATCAGCAAATTCATATTCCTTTTACATTTTATGTTTTCTAGTATGTGTTCACTTGTTGAATCACATTTTTAAAAAATGACTGTTAGGAGCCCTGAGTGGGTGACCCAGTATGAGTTGTTTCAATGGAAAGAATGCAATTGAATTGAAGGCCTTCAAATAAGGGTCATCCAGCAAAGGGCAGAGAGTGGGGAAAAAGAGCATAAGTCAGCCACCAAGTAAAGGTGAAGAGCAGGATTCTGATGTGCATAATATTCTTTCTCACTCCAGACAAAAGCTTGAAGCAGGAAAACACTGAATATAGAGTCCCAATTATTCCACCCATTAAGGAATCCCAATGAGTGTTCCGCGGTGCAATGACCTTCAGAAACTGAAGGTCATGAAGGCAGGGAGTGAGTCTGAGTCAAATTAATTTACTGCATTTTGCAGCTTGCTCCATAGTACCTTTACCCAGGTGACATATACCTTGTCATCTGTTCATATCCTATAGCAAAAGTTAGAAAATTGTTCCAAAGGACTCTGAGTGGAATAAATTCTGGGCAAGATATCATGGATATTAACAATCCACAACCTTCCAATCCTACCCTCCCACAAACATTGTCAACAATCCTGTGTCTTCAAGAGCATTTGTGCTCATAGCTTATAACATTTGCAAAATTTGCTACACTGGCCTTCTTAAGGGTCAGAATGGAAAATATACATCTTGGAAACCCATGACTGACATGGGAAGCCTGGAACCCTCATTGTCACCAAGTTGTGTGTCAGCCACTGGGGATATGTTCAGATCCAATAGTAACACTGGAAAATGGCAACATGAGTGGAAGCTGAATAATTCTCATAAGAATCATGCATGTTTTTTGGCCAGAACCCCTAATTTTCCATCATGCTCCTTGGCAAGCAATGAAATTTTAAATGAGTAGAGACGAAGCATTATAAAGGACATGAGTCACCTCCATGAATGTGTTAGCCTTTAGTAATGTGAACAACAAGTAAAGAACTAACACACTGAAGTTAAGGTGAAGACATTCTTGAATGGACTGGGAGTGCAGTGAAAACAAGCTAAAACTGTCTGGCAGAAACCTATACTTACTATCCAAAGCAAAGTCTTCTATTACCACTCAAGCACTGCTACATGCTATGGAAGAATACATAAGAGGAAAATACTTAATAATTGAAAATTATTATAAATTAATTTAAATATAATTAATTATAATATAATATGATAAGTGCTACAAGTGAAGATGTGTGGAAGTTGTGAAAGTGTGAAGAATGAGAAAAATACTGTCTTTGCATGTTTCTCAAATTTAGCCTGCATCCGAAACACCTGGGGGTCTTGTTAAAACAAACTTCCAGCTCTGATTCAGTAGTTTTGTCATGTGGCTTGAGAATTTGCATTTCTATCAGTTTCCCAGCTGCCTTTGTTGCTTGTCTGGAGATCACAATGTGAGAATCACTGACCTGCGCTAATGAGGGACACTTCTAACCAGATCAAAGTTGAACTGGGTCTTCAAGAGCTTACAGATTTCCCATGCATGATTTTGGCAGAAGAATATTTGAGACCAAAAAAAAGACATACTCCCTATGCCAGGTAATAGGAAGTATGGGGAGTCAGGATCAGGAAAAACCTTGGAGAAACCTGCTTTGCCCACTGAAGGCTGAGTGTATGTTTACAAGAGAGACAAATGAGTAAGAACATTCCAGGATTAAGAAAAATATGATGTATACAGGACAGGGGAAGGGTAAGGGAGCTTGTTTCTTTCAAAGAATTTCTGGTACTGAGATCATTTATGAGGGCATGACAGAAGTGATGAGGGCCTGAATGAGAGAAGTTTGTGAGGTGAAAACAAGGTTGCTGTAATGAAGATGGAGAAAAAGGAATAAAGGTGTAATACATCTACAGGATAGAATCCCAAGGATTTCATGACCAGTCAGAGAGGACGAAAAAGCAAGGCACAGAGAGGAGTCTATACATTTTTTATGCGATGTTTGGTAAATATCGGGTCTTGCCAGAGACAGCATAAGGAAATGTAAACTTTAAATGTGTATATGTGAGCTTGTGTGTACATGCTCACATACACGTAGTTTGGGTAAGAAAGTATAATTTAGACAGGTTAAAAATCTCTACTGGTAATAGTGAAGTAGGTTATATATACCATCTCTATCAATGAGCTGACTTTAAAAAGCTTTAACATACTATCAAAGAGGTAACAATACAATGAAGAGTTCCCAGGCTCGGTTTTATGAGTTGAGAGATACCCAAAGAAATAAGCATACTACATTGGGACATTTGTGTTCTGGTATAATTTACTCATCCTTAAGTGACCATCTGAGAAGTAATATTGCATTTTTGATGATCACAGGGAGATAAGGGTATAATGTGGGCCAAGGGTCTGCTGCTGAGCCTAGTTAATGGTTAATTTTTATTATTTTTTGTAATCATTTATTTATTTACAAAATGACTAATTTGGGGGTTTTTAGAAACTAAGGGGAAAAGCCAATGGAGAAGAAATGGGTGGAGAGACAGAAGACAAGAAGAAGAATGCCTTTGAAGAACATGTCTCAATGTGTGATATATTTCCAATATACTTTTGTTAGGGGTAAAAAATAATTTATAACATAGCTGCAATGAGTAATTTTACCACTGACAATCATTCCTTAGCGAGGTGTTTGTCACCTTGGATTCCAGAGGTCTGTTAGACTTAGCCTAAAGTAGTGAATTCCAATATCAATATTTAAGCATTAAAAATCATAAAATTAAATTGTGATTTTATCCAAAAGTGTGCAAAGATTAGGTTTGTATCACTTTATATTGCAGATTGAACTAAACACACTTTAATATAGACACTTTATAAACACTTTATACCAGAAAGAAAAATATTATCAAAGAATTCTACTACACTAAATATTAGAGAAGTATAACTTTCAAAAAGTTAACTTGGGTGGCAGCGTGAGTTCTTATATAATTTTAAACCTCAAACTATTCAATGGTTGGCTTTGATTATCTCATCATTTTTTATTTTTAACATCTTTACTGGAGTATAATTGCTTTACAATGTTGTGTTAGTTTAACACAACTGTATAACAAAGTGAATCAGCTATACATAAACATATATCCCCATATCACCTCCCTCTTGCATCTCCCTCCCACCCGCCCTATCCCACCCCTCTAGGTGGTCACAAAGCACCGAGCTGATCTCCCTGTGCTATGCAGCTGCTCCCCACTAGCAATCTATTTTACATTTGGTAGTGTACATGTGTCCATGCCACTCTCTCACTTTGTCCCAGCTTACCCCCCTACCCTGGGTCCTCAAGTCCATTCCCTATGTCTGTGTCTAACGTGCTCCGGATACATGACAATGGCCCCACAGCCCAGTGAGTGCCATTGTTATGTATCTGGTGCACGTTAGACATTCAAGCATCCTTGCTATTGCACTGTTGTTCTCTGTGCTTCCAGGGCATCGTTTTGTACCCTTTTTTCACTACTTGATATCACTTCCTACTCTACGGACACCACATGTTTACTTCTCCATCCCTCTCACTAAATTGTGAACTCAAGAGAAAAAGTTAAGCCTTATTTTTCCTTATAAAACAATACCTGGAAAAGAGTAGATGTTTTATAAATGAAATTTGAGGTAGATGGGAAATAAGGACATAGGAAACTGGATATGCTTAATAGACATTCTCACCCAACAGTGACAAAATATTTTAAATAATAAGGAACTGTAATATTTTTAATCTGCAGTAATACAATCTAGTTAGTATATACAATGACACAATTTTTATCCAATATATTGTTTAGTATTTACAGATTGTGATTTGGTTATTTCTTTTTCATTATCATTTTCTCACAGACGCCTCTAAAATTACTACTATATGATACACACGCACACATAACATGATATATATATATATGTTACTACATAATTTAATATATGTAATTTAATTATATATAATATATGATATATAATTATAGTTAAATACATAATATAGTATATAATTTAATATAGTACCAGTATATAATATATATCTATGTATATAATACATCATATATTTATGTATGTGTGCATATATACAGTTTTTTTTACACATTGATCTAGAGAGGCCACCTTGATTTTTAATAGCTCTGAATTTTTTAAATAAGATTATAAAAGGAAACCTTTTCTGCTTCTCTTCATACAAGGTTTCCTTTCTTCAAACAAAGAGAAATGCTGACCTATTTCCCAAATAAAAGTCTGCATTGCTTTTAGGTTATAATCTGTCTCTTAGCCTGTTTGTCTCTCATCACAAAGCAGTCAGAGAGAACCAAGCTACAGCTGACATAACAGAACAGCAGAAAATCTTATTTGCATTTTTAATGATTGTCATTTTTTAAATGATTGTGTAGGCAAACATCACTTTGTAGAGAAAAACCATGTTCCATCGTTCATATATAATGGTTATGATAATGGTAATGAAGAAAAAGGAGAAGAAAGAGACAAGAAGACAGAGGAGGAGGAAAGGGCAAAGGAAGCAGAAAAGAGAAAAGAAGCTCTTACACAACTATCAAGATACTTTAGCCACAGTATCCCTACCAAAATTGCTGTTCACAAGAAAAAAATCCATCTGTAAATTATGTCTACAATAAAGGTGTAAAGAGAGAAACTTCTGGAGTTTAAAGTGTCTAGACCTAATTCTCAGCTCCACCACTTTCCATAGCCAAGTTGTGTACTTAAACACCAGCAGCAGCAATAAAACATATAATAATATCTATATGTCAGTGTTTGTGAAACTAAGTGCAATAATTCAAGTTTTTTGCACAGCACACAAGATGCAGTAAGCACTCAAAAATTAGTACCTATTTTTATTATTGGTTCCATTCCCCTTTAAATAATACCTTTTTCTTTTAGGTGTTACTCTCAATATTTACAATTCTTAGGCATTTTGATTCTATCACTTCATTTGTATATCCATTTAAGCAAAGCTAAAACAGTGAATATTTCTTTAAGCCTGTACTATGTGGACTTTGATAACATAATTATTTCTTGATGAAAATAAGTGCCCTTTGATACTGAGAGTAGGTCATGTTTATTTCCTAAGGAAACAAAATATGATATTCTTTCAATAACCCTGCTTTCTGTCTTTCTGTGACTGACACTATTTTCATTGTATTGCTTCTATAAATGGTAGAATCTGGCACCAATAATCAAATGGCAGGTGACCGTAACACCACCCTTTTATAAATCTAAGGCCAATGCAGAAAATGGTATCACATAAAGAGTACACTGCCTAACCTGCTTGCAAAAGTGAATAATCAAGAGATGTAACGCAAGGCGATATTAGCACCAATTCTACTGTTATTGCATTATGTGAAGTAAATTAATCCCAAAACACCATTGTGGCTTCTCTGTTGTATGGAAATGTAACCATTTTATTTAACAACCAGAAGTCCATCTGTGACCAAAAAAAAGAAAAAGAATTGTATTCCCTGGGCCTTCCACTGCCCATTTAAATTTGTTCACTCTACACTCTGAACCCTAGACATAAAATCCTAAGTATGTTCCACCACTTTTCATTCACTCAGAGAATAAATATCCTCTGGCCACTTTAGTGTCAAAAAGAAAGACTCATTTTAGTAACTATAATATCCAGGCCCTTAATAATGGTAAAAACTCAAGAATTTATTTAAACTTGTACCTTCTCTGTCTAGCCTGTGACTCAGCAGCCCCACTCTTGGTATGTATCTTAAAAAAATGAGTCCATATATTCACCAGGACATGTGTACCAGAATGCACACAGAAACTTTACCCAAAGTAGCCCCAAAGAGGATACAATTCAAATGGCAGGCAACAATATAATGGATAAATATTCGTATGATGGAATATTTATGCAATAAAATGTTAGGCACAGAAAGCAAAACATGAACTGATCCTACAAATAACTACACAGATATTACACTTAGCAAAACAAGCTGAACACAGAAGAGTACATAGTGTAAAAGTCCAGTGGAATGAAGCTATTTTTAAAAAATATTTTATTAGTACTATATATCTGACATAAACATGAAATACGAAGACTATTAATGAAGCGAACAAATGTACATCCACCTGAAAGAGAACATTACCTTCCGGATCTGTCCAAAGATGGGTAGCAATACCTGTTACCTGTTCAAATCCCTTCTGGAATTTCAGATAGTGCATATCTATAATATTTAAACTTTTTATTGAATTAATTTTAAGTGTAACTGCCATTCTAACTTTGTATGTGAAGTCAAGTTCAGAATAAAGTTGTTACTATATGAAAGTTTTCTATACAAATAGGCAAACAAAAAAACACAATGCTTTTAGAATCTCATACAGACCCTTCTCCAATTATATCACCCTGCTTCCTCCGAGGAGAAGAAACACACACACAAACATACACACACACACACACACACACAGACACACACACACACACACACATCAAAAATTAGGTGATGACAATTCTCTTGCTTTTCTAGGTTGTATTTACTGTATTTATATGTTGTATATATTTATCCTTCAAAGCATGATAATGGAAAACAGGGCAAAAATACCAACTAACCAGATCAATGTAGTTAGCCAAAGAGAACATAGCTATATAAGCACCACCCAGGTGGAGAATGAAACACTGTTAGACTCCCAGAAGCATATGGAAGACGTATTCCTTTTATCACCTCACATCACTATACCCTCCCTTTTTAATCATAGTTTACCACTGCCCTGATTCCTAATACTTTTAGACTGGCCTATAACTATTTCTTCTTTACCTACCATGCCAGGTAGAAATAAATGACCTGCTTGTAAAAGTGTTAATGACATTGATGGTAACTCCTTGTAATATGCTAAAAGCTATTACAGTTTTACCAGAGCATACCTTGTCTGTCTAGATTACTGTGAATAAACCTGGAGGCACAGATCTCAGGAATGGATGTATGAGGATTAAATATATATAATTTAAAGTGGCTGGAAATTAACATAAGGGCATATGGCAAATGGAAAAAATTATTCAAAGTAATTCACTAAACCTTGGTAAGAACATCAGGAGTCTGTGACATATGAGCTAGGATCAGCTTTCATACACCTTCCCCCCAGCTCTGAGTTACAGAATCTCTACTGCATGACGGTGTAGCCAATAATCTCCTCCCAGCAACCAGTTTAGGGCTCCAGTTTCACCACAGGAGGTCAGGCTGCCTGTGTCTCTCATTCACCACCTTCCCTACAAGTTCCTTGTTGCAGAAACTCTATTCCAGGCAAGCATAGTCAAGGTGACTGGAGTGCATTTCCCTCACCCAGCTCCCGCTCATATGGCAAGGACTCTTCTGCCTCAGGTGTAACAGGCTGCTGATACTGGGCCTGGATAATTTCCTTCTCTCTGACTGGCTTATTGGGCAGAGGAGAGGCAAACCAAGAAGACCTGGGACTACCATCCTTCCCTGCTAGTGCCCACTTAAAGGGCAGAGGTATCACTCTGGGAGAAGTAGGTCTCTGTCTCCTACTCTAGCTAAGATGCAGTTGTGCTAAGGTTTTGCCTAGGGGAAGAGGCAAACTGTAAGGACTGCTGTTCTCAGCAGCTCTACCTGAGGGTACTGACTTTATTTGGAATGGAACATAGAAAGTTCATGCCTAAGGACTTCAAAAACAATGGAGATATTTGTGGTGAGCTATTAAGGAGGGGCTGGTAGCTCCATGAAAGCAGTAGCAATAGGTAGTAGCAGCAAGGGAGATGGTAGAGCAGGCAGAAATGTAACAATGAGAACCAGAGAAAGAGACAGCTAAGAAGAGCCCTTTGGAGATCACACTCATCCCTGGGGGTCCAGAAGGCTGTCTGCATGTACTAGACTGCAACCACTCAGGAGCTGTTAGAATACCATGTGGAGAAAGATTTGAAAGCATTTCCAAATGACAAACAGATCCATCAGCAAAGAGAAGATCTTTAATGCCTCAAGGTTCTTAAGGATAACCTCTGACCAATCACTGGCTGAACAATAAGCTATTCTGACACAGGACTGCTACTAGGAAGCCAGGCTAAAAATAAAATCACACTCAGTCTATCCTTTCCAATGCTGAAAGAAAAGATAAAACTTTGAACCCATAACTATGAAAGTGGTCTCCAAGCCAAAAAGAGATTCAGTGGTAAAAAGTAAACATCTTCTGCTTCAGGGCCTTAAGTACAGCCTTTGACCAATAAGTGTGTTATGCTGACCAAAGAAGGACCCCTAGGAAGTCAGGCTAAAAGATGAAAACATGGAGAAAATCTGAGCAAGAATTTTGGGAGCTCCACACTGCAATAGAAACAGACCGCAAAGAATTACATGTCAAGTCACTGAACAGACAACAGTAACAAGCCTGTTGGGAATCAGTATCCAGATTTGCTACATTTTCTAATATGTCCAGCTTTAAAGAAAAAAAAAGGGGCTATGAAACATGCACAGGACCAAACATGCACAGGACCTGTGTATGTGGCACATACACAGGACCAAAGCCAAACGATAGAGACCGCATTTGGAGGTACCCAGATGTTGGCCTATCAGACAAAGACTGCAAAATAGTTATTCTAAATATGTTCAAAGAACTAAAGGAAACCATGTTTAAAGAATTAAAGGAATATATGATAATGAGTCATCAAATATAGAATATCAAATAAAAACAAATCCAGACTTAGAAAGGGAGAGACTTTAACTAGAAAGACTATTGTAATAGGGAGAATGCTCCAATCTCAAAAATATGTAGATGTCTCAAAATCAAACAGAAAAAAGGAGGAGGCAAGCAGAGATAAGCAGAAACTTTGAAGGGAAGTATGACAAGCAAGGAGAAATGACCAGTGAGATTTGACAAGAAAACGGTCATGCTGTGGTCAGGATAAGCTGATAAAGGGGAATGTTCCACTTTTTTTCTTTTGGTGCTTGCTCAGGCTTGGGGGCAAGTAGAGTTCAGGGCCTGTTAAAAAAGAGAAGTCTGACTGACGTATTGTGAAGACAAAGGAGAGGGTAAGAAACAGACAATTGTGAACACTTGGTCAAAAATATCAATAAAGACCTAGAAATTGTTTTTTAAAAAGAAGCAAATTGAAATTCTGGGGTAGAAAACTATGGTAAACAAAATGAAAAATTCACCAGGGAGGCTCAAAAGTAGATTTGAGATGACAGAAGAATGAATCAGCAAATTTAAAAAATAAATCAACAGAAGTTATATAATCTGAAGAACACAGAGAAAAAATAATGAAGAAACATAAACAGAGCCTCAGAGACATGTGGGACACCATCAAGAGTGCTAACGTACACATAATAGGAGTGCCAGAAGGAGAAGCAAGAGAGAATGGGACAGAATTTGAAGGAATAATAGCTGAAAACTCCCCAGATTTGATGAAAACCACTAATCTATACATTGAAGAAACTCAACAAACTCCAAAGAGCATAAATGTAAGAAGCACCTCAAGAGATATCATAGTCAAAACACTGAAAGCAAAAGATAAAGACAAAATATTGAAAGCAAGAAAAGTGAATCATCATGTACAAGCAGACATCTATAAGACCAACAGCTGATATTTCATCAGAAACACTGCCATAATGCTGTGGGATGACATACTCAAAGGGCTAACAACAACAAAAAAACTCTCTATGTCCTGTTCCAAATAAAGATTCTTATATCCAGCAAAGCTACCTTTCAGAATGAATACATTCCCAGATAAACAAAAGCTAAAAGAATTTGTGTTATAAATCTTGCAATATAAGAAGCACTAGGGACTTCCCTGGTGGTCCAGTGGTAAAGAATTTGCCTTACGACGCAGGGTACGTGGGTTCGATCCCTGGTCAGGGAACTAAGATCCCACATGCCATGGGGCAACTAAGCCCACACGCCAAAACTACTGAGCTCGCACGCCTCAACTAGAGAGCCCAAGTGCCGCAAACTATAGAGCCCATGCGTTCTGGAACCCACGTGCCACAACTACAGAGCCCAGGCACCCTGGAGCCCGCGTGCCACAACTAGAGAGAAGCCCACACGCCACAATGAAAGATCCCGCATGCCTCAATGAAGATCCCGCGTGCCACAACTAAGACCCGACGCAGCCAAAAATGAAATAAATCAATCTTAAAAAAAAAAAAAGAAACTCTAAAAGTTCTTAAGCATGAAAGAAGTGACACCAGACTTATAAAATATAAAATCCATATGGAAAAAAACAATGACCTCCAGTTAAAGCAATTATGTAGATAATGATAAAACAAAATATAAATATATACTGATGTTCCCTTCTTATCATAACTGATTCAAAAGACAACTGTACAATACAATAACTATAAAATTGTATTTTAGTCATATAACATACAAATGTAATATATTGAAAATAAGAACACAAAGAAGAGGGTTGTGAATGAAGTTATATTCGAGTAAGGGAATGAAATCAGATGGTAACACAAATACACAGGAAATAGGATATAAGAAGTTAGTATAAAATAAAATAAACTCTATATATGTATTTGTGCTTTCCTTTCCACTAGATTCCTCAATAGATATAAACTTATATAAAGGAATAATTATAACAATGTATTTCTTCATGTGTAACATTTTAGTATATAGACATAATATCTAAAAAACAGCACAATAAAGGTGAGTGAGAATGGAGCTTTACAGCAGTAAAGGTTCTATATCATACCACTAACCTAGGATTCTGTACCCTGTGAAATTATCCTTCAAAAGGGAAGGAGAAATAGAAGCTTCTCAGGCAAACAATAAATGAGAGAGTTTGTTGCCAGAAGACCTGCCTTGCAAGAAACATTAAAATAAGTTCCTTAGAGAGAAGGAAAATGAAATAGGTCAGAAACTCATATCTTCATAAAGAAAGGAAGAACATTGGAAAAGAATAAGTAAAATAAAAACTTCTATTTTGTCTTATTCTACATCAATATAACAGATAACAGCTTGTTCAAAACAATAATAGCACCAATGTATTCAATGTATATATATATATATATATATTTATGGATATGTTAATGTATGCTTATGTATAAGTGAAATGAATTGAAAGCAATGATACAAGGGACGGGAGGAAGGAATTTGGAATATTGTGTTGTCATAAGGTACTTACACTACCCATGAAGCAGTATAGTATTATTTGAAAGTGGACTTGGATTATATGTAAATGTACATTGCAAACTCTAGGGTAACCACTAAAAAAAATAAAAAGGAAGTATAATTAATATGCTAAGAAAAGAGAGAAAATGGAACATATATAATGCTCAATTAAAACCACATTTAGGGTGACTACCCTGGCAGTCCGGTGGTTAAGACTTTGCCTTCGCCTGCAGGGGATGTGGGTTTGATCCCTGGTCAAGGAGCTAAGATCCCACGTGCCTCGCAGCCAAAAAACCAAAACATAAAACAGAAACAATATTTTAACAAATTCAGTAAAGATTTTAAAAAATGGTCCACATCAAAACAAAAAAGTCTTAAAAACACACACACACATTCACACTTAGAGAATTCCCTGGCGTTCCAGTGGCCCGAGTTCAATCCCTGGTTGGGGAACTAAAATCCCACAGGCCACGTGGCATGGCCTAAATAAATAAATAAATAACAAAACCACACTTGTATGTGGAATATAAAAAAAGTTAAACTCGTAGAATGGTGTTTGCCAGTGGCTAAGTGGGTGGCAAATATGGGCAGATGTTGGTTAAAGGGTACGTAGTTTCTGGATTTCCCTGGTGGTGCAGTGGTTAAGAATCTGCCTGCCAATGCAGGAGACATGGGTTTGAGCCCTGATCTGGAAAGCTCCCACATGCCGCGGAGTGGCTAGGCATGTGAGCCATGGCCGCTGAGCCTGCGCGTCCAGAGCCTGTGCTCCACAAAGGAATGGACGCTAACGCTAACACTAATCAACACAAAATGGGAACAGTTACATTAATTTCACACAGCAGACTTCAGATCAAGGAAAATTATCAGGGATGATGAGGGGAATGACATAATAATAAAGGGGTTAATAATCCAATAAGACATCAATTCTTAATGAGTATGCACCTAACAACTGAGTATCAAAATACATGAGGAAAAAGCTGCTATAACTGCAAGGAGGAATAAATGAATATACTATTATAGTTGGAGACTTTAACACCCCTCTATCAAAAATGGACAGATCCAGGAGGCAGAAAATCAGTAAGGACATAGTTGAACTCAATAGCACCATCATTCAACTGGATATAATTGACATCATAGACTACCTCCAGTAACATCAGAAAACACATCTTTTCAAGTTCACATAGAACATTCACCAAGATAGACCACATTCTGAGTCATAAAACACATGTTAACAAATTTAAAAGAATAGAAATCATACAGTATCTGCTCTTAGACTACAATGGAACTCAACTATAAATCAATAAGAGAAAGATAGCTGGAACTCATGCTGAGTGTGTTATTTGACCATAATGTAATCTAACTAGCAATCAGTAACATAAAAACAGGGAAATCTCTATACACTTGGAAATTAAACAATATATTTCTAAATACTCTATGGTCTATGAGGAAGCCTGAAGGTAAATTGCAAAAATACAAAGACTGAATGAAAATGAAAATACAACATATCAGAGAGAATGTGTGGGACATAGCAATACTAGTGCCGAAAGGGAACTTTTTAGTAAGAAGTGCTTACATTAAAAAAGAAATGCCCCAGGGCTTCCCAATCTCAAAAATATGTAGATGGTGCAGTGGTTGAGAGTTCGCCTTCCAATGCAGGGGACACGGGTTCGTGCCCCGGTCCGCGCAAATCCCACATGCCGCGGAGCGGCTGGGTCCGTGAGCCATGGCTGCTGAGCCTGCACATCCGGAGCCTGTGCTCCGCAGCGGGAGAGGCCACAGCAGTGAGAGGCCCGCGTACCGGAAAAAAAAAAAAAAAAAAAAAGAAATGCCGCAGATCAATTATGTAAGTTAACACTGCTAAAACGTAGAAAAAGAAGAGCAAAGTAATCCCAAAGCACACAGAAGGGAATAACAAAAGAAGAGGAAACAATGAAATTGCAAATATAGAAAACAACATATAAACCAATGATAAAAAGTTTCTTCAAAAAAAATCAATAAAATTGGTCAACCTATATAGCAAGACTGACAAAGACAAAAAAGAGAAGACACAAATCACCACTATCAGGAATGAAAGAGAGGCTATCACTATAGACATCATAGGCATTGAAAGTTAACAAGGGAATACTACAACTTTATACAAAGAAATTTGACAATTTAGAAGAAATGGATCAATTCCTGAAAACCACAAACACCATAACTCAATCAAGATAAAACAGACAATCTGAAGAGAAAGGAATGTTTCCCAACTCATTTTACACGGCCAATATTATCCTGATACTATACTAGACAAATACAGTGAAATAAAACTGCAAACCAATTCTTTCACATGAATGTAGATGCGGAAATCCTCAATAAATTAGTAAATTTAACGATGTATGAAATTAATTATGCATCATGACAAAATGGGATTCATTCCAGGTATGCAAAACTAGTTCAACATTTAAAAATCAATCAATGTAAACAACCATATCATCAGGATAAAAAAAGAAAAAAACATGATCATAACAACCAACATGGAAAAAGCATTTGAAAAAATCCAACAGCCATTCAAGACTAAAAAAGAAATCCTCAGCAAGTTATCAATAGAGGCTATCTAGTACCATTTGGTAAAGAGCATCTTAAAAAAACTACAGCTGACATCACATTTAATACTGAAAGACTGAATACTTTCACTCTCATATCAGAAACAAGGCAAGGTAGTCTGCTCCCACCACTCGATTAAGTATAGTGCTAGAAAGTCTTGCCACTAAAACATGTTAAGAAAAATAAATAATACACATATGTATTGGAAAGAAGAATTAAAATTATACCAATTTGCAGAAGACATCATTGTCTGTATTGAAAATTCCAAGCAATCTACTAAAAATCCTCCTAGAACACAATTACTTCAGCAAGGTTGCAGGATACAAGATCAAACATAAAAACAATCATATTTCTATATACTAAATATGAATCTGTGTAAACCAATATAAAATTTCTCAATTTTTTAGAAATATGTTAATTACAGGTCCAAGATCAATAGAACCAAAGCAGATTAAATTAAAATAGATATTCATATGGGTACATCATACTTAAACTAAGAGCCAAAGAATAAAAAACAAAAGTGCCAGAGAAATAAAGATGAATTGCCTACCTGGGAATGATGATTAAAATAATGCCTGCCTTCTCAAGAGTATCCTTGGAGATCCGGAGGAAATAGGGGCAGCATTTTTCCAACGCTGAAAGAAAAATACAGCTGTCAATCCAGAATTCTATATCTGTCAACATTATCCTTCCAAACTGAGAATGAAATAAGACACATTCACACAATCAAATCTGAGACCATTTGTTGCTGGACAACCTGTAATACAAGTAATACTAAAGCAGGGCTTCAGGCTGAAGGGAAAGGACACATCATGGAAATTAAAAACTACAAGGAGTGAAGAGTACTGGAGAGGGAAAATACGTGGATAAATATGACAACTTTTCTCTATTTTTGAAATACATCTCTATGAAGCAAAAGTGGTAAACAGTATTGTATATGTAAAATATATGACAAGAATATATTTGTCATACAGGAAATGTGACAAAGGAAAGGAAAAGGATTAAAGGGAATAAAGTATTGTGAGGATACATGCATGTAGAGTGGTACTATCATAACTCTGAATAGACCAGGATAAGGTAAAATATACACACTACTATATATAAAATAGATAATCAACAAGAACCTACTTTATAGCACAGGGAACTCTACTCAATACTCTGTAATAACCTATATGGGAAAAGAATCTGAAAAATAATAGACATATGTATATGTATAACTAAATCACTTTCCTGTACACCTGAAACTAACACAACATTGTAAATCAAATATACTCCAATATAAAAAATAAACTGAAAAAGAAAAGAAAAAAAGAACAAGGCAAGTATCTCACCACTTTTACTTAACATGGTGCTGGAAGTTCTAGCCAGGACAATAAGGGAAGAAAAGGAGATAAAAAGCATACACATGAAAGAAAGATATAAAATTGTCCCTATTTACAGATGACGTGACATCGATAGAGAAAATCCAAAAAAAATCTGCCTCCAAGAAATAATAAGTGAGTTCAGCAAGTTTCAGGATACAAAATAAACTCACAAAATTCAATTTTATCTCCCTATATTAGAAATGAACATATAGAGACTAAAATTAAAAACACAATAAAATTTTTAATTGCTGAAAAAATAAAATGCTTAGGCACAAATCAAACAAAAGATATACAGACCTTGTATGCTAAAACTACAAAGGACTGATTAAAGAAATCTAAGGTGTAAAAAAATGGAGAGAATGTACCATACCACAATCGTTCGTGGATTGCAAGACAACATAGTAAAATAAACATTTCAATTCTCCCCAAATTGATACACTGGCTTAATCCTAATCCTAACAAAATGATAACAGTTTTTTAAAAAGATACAGACAAGACTGTTTTAATATTTATATGTTAAGACAAAGGAAGTAGGATAAAAACTACTTTTAACAAAAAGAATAAACTTGGAGGAACTACTGTACCCAATTTCAAGGCATGTTATCTAGCCACAGTAATCACTACAGTATGATACTGATCAGGAGATAGACACATAGCCCAATGGGACAGAAAAAGAACCCAAAATAGCCCCACACCAGTATGGCCAAGTGATTTTTGATAAAGCTGGAAAGGCAATTTAATGGAGGAAAGGATAAACTTTTCAACAAATGGTGCTGGAGCAACTGGATATCCACAGGCAAAAATATGAGCCTCTATCTAAGCCTCACAGCCTACACAAAAATGAACTCATAATGGATCATAAATTTAAATGTAAAAAATTTTTTTCAAAATAGCCAGATTAAATCTTTGGGTCTACGGCTAGGAAACAAGTCCTTAGACTTGACACCAAAAACATGACCCATAAATGGAAAGTGTGATCTTTTGGACTCCATAATATTTAAAGATTTTGCTATTTAGAAACTTTTGGGACTTCCCTGGTGGCTCAGTGGTTAAGAATCCTCCTGCCAATGCAGGAGACACAAGTTCGATCCCTGGTCCAGGAAGATCCCACATGCCGTGGAGCAACTAAGCCCATGCACCACAACTACTGAGCATGCGCTCTAGAGCCCGCAAGCCACAACTACTGAGCCCACATGCTGCAACTACTGAAGTCCGTGCACCTAGGGCCCATGCTCTGCAACAAGAGAAACCACAGCAATAAGAAGCCTATGCACCGCAACAAAGAGTAGCCCCCGCTCGCCGCACCTAGAGAAGCCTGCGTGCAGCAACGAAGACCCAATGCAGCCAAAAATAAAATATAATAAAATTAAAAAATTTAAAAAAAGAATCTCAACCTTTAAAAAAAATTAAAAATAAATACAAAAATAAAAACTTTCACCCTCAGTTAAGAGTATGAACAGACAAGCTACAGATTTGGATAAAATACGTTTGAGCCATATACCCAATAGAGAACTAGTATCTAGAATATGTAAAGAACTGTTAAAACTCAACAATATAAAATAAACAATCCAATTTGAAAATGAGCGAAAGATATGAACAAAAAGTTCACCAAAGAGCACATGTGCAGATGGTAAAAAAGCACATGAAAAGATGTTTAACATCACAGCCATCAGATAAATGCAAATTAAAACCACAGTGAGATACCATTACACATAGCAGAATGACTAAAATAAAAAATAGAGAAATAAACAAATTCTCACAAAATAGAGGCAAACTGTATCACTTATACATTGTTTGTGGGAATATAAAATGTTGCAGCCATTCTGGAAAACAGGCAGATTCTTAAAAAACTAAACTTGGAAATATATGATACAGCAATTGCACTCTTGGATATTAATTCCAGAGAAATGAAGATTATGTTCACATGGAAACACGTACACAAAAGTTTATGGTAAATTTTTCAATATTAGCCCCAAACTGGAAACAACCAGATAATCTTCAAAGAGTACATGGCTGAACAAAATGTGGTACATCTATACTAAGAACTACTACACAAAAAGAAAAAGGAATGAATTACCAATACATGCAATAACTTTGATGAAACTCTATAGAATTATTCATTATGAAGTAAGCCAGTCTTAAAGGTCACATACAGTATGACTGCATTTATATAACAATCTTGAAATGAAAAGTTTTAGAAATGAAAAACAGATTAAAGTTGCCAGAATTCATGATTGGAAGGGGATAGTGGGGGTGGGTGTGCCTATAAGTGCAACACGAGGGATCTTTGGGGTGAATGAAATGTATCTATATCTTGACCGTATCAGTGTGAATATCCCAATTGAGATATTTTATTCTATTTCTGCGAGATGTTAAAATTGGCTAGAAATGGGTAAAAGGTATACAGGGTATCTCTGTGTGACTTCTTACATGTGCAAGTGAATGCACAATTACGCCAAAATAGAAAGTTTAATTAAAATTGTTTATATTCTTAATATACAGATTGGATACGAGGCAAAATATATACAAATTAAAACACATTTCAAAAGTAGTATTTTTGAAGATACCTTCCTCTAGTAATGGCAGACTAGACATTTCAGGTCAAACATTTGCTGAGAAAAACTGAAAGATGGGAAAATTAAGACATCTGTTTGAAGAAATCATAAATGCAAACAATCAAGCACTGAAAAGACTAGATCTCAGGAAAAAGACTAGCAAAGGGAGTGAGAACCAAATTTATTATAGTACCCCTTTCCCTTACAAGATATCCCTCCTCAAATGAGGAGACTGAAAACCCAAGATGCTAAGCAGAAAGGTATCACTGAAAAGCCAGGCAGCTGAGTAATGTTTCCAGTGGACTCATCAGTCCATGGGACACATAGGATTTCAGTAGAAATGCTCCCTGAAATGTTGTTATGAGATCCCTATTAGCTCTACACCAAAATGATAAGGATATTATAAAAACTGAAATCTTATGGTATCAAAATATATCCCTCATAAAAGAGGTATATATCCTCCCAAAATAAAACAACTTACGTTTGGAAAACAGGACTCAAAGCTATTTCAACTATAATACTCCATAAACAAATAGGGTTTAATTGAAGAATGCATTACGGTGGGATAAAAGTTTTGGAACCAAATGACTTTAACAGAAGAAAGAACAAAAATCATGACACTGTTACAACAAAGAGAAACAATATGACCAAATTTACCACCCAGTCGTGATTTAAAAAAAAAACAAACAACTGTAGCCAATATCATAGCTAGTAGTAAAATACTGAAAACATCCCCCTGCAATCAGAAAAGAGACAAGGAATCACCTACTATCAGCAAGTTCTATTCAACATCTTAGAGCGATCATAGCCAGGACACTAAAGAAAAAACTTTTTTTAAATTTTAAAAAGAGTAACAATTGGAAAGGAAGATACTAAATCATCTTTAATCACAGATTGCATGTTTGTTTCTAGATTATATAAAAGTACTCTATAGATATTAGACACTAAGACATTAGACACTAAACAGTAAATTTAGCAAAATTGCTGGATTCCACAGAGTTAACATTAGCATTTTCTAATAGTAAACATTATTTATTTATTTTTGGCTGCGTTGGGTCTTTGTTGTTGCGCGCAGGCTTTCTCTAGTTGCGGCGACCAGGGGCTACTCTTCGAGGCAGTGCACGGACTTCTCATTGAGGTGGCTTCTCTTGTTGTGGAGCACGGGCTCTAGGCACGTGTGCTTCAATAGTTGTGGCGCGGGCTCAGTAGTTGTGGCTCGTGGGCTCTAGAGCGCAGGCTCAGTAGTTGTGGCGCACGGGCTTAGTTGCTCCGTGGCATATGGGATCTTCCTGGACCAGGGCTTGAACTTGTGTTCCCTGCATTGGCAGGTGGATTCTTAACCACTGTGCCACCAGGGGTCCCAGTAAACATTTTTAATAGTAATTGTTACTAAATTTTTTATACACATCATAAGAAATGGCATAAAAACCCTACACGACAAGCTTATATTTGTAAAAGGCTTTTTCCATATATGGTTCAGATGAAATTGGAGAGGGTTTTAACCCTGATTACTGTTGTCAATTTTTCCGCTATCATGGCAACAGAGGCCCTTTACTATACACTTGACATTTAATTCTGGTAGAATAAAAAGAGCATTCTTTGTGACAATTTTACTTATGGTCTCTAGTTTAATGATCTTAATGACTAATTAAAGGTTAGCTTCTTATAAAGGCTCACAATTAAATTTTTTTCCTTATCTTGTTTATATTATTCTTACTTTTTCCCTTTTCTAAGCCTTCTGTCTTTAAGATTAACTCTTATTCTGTTCTGTACTTTAAAGTTAAAAAGCAAACAGTATATCTTTCAAAAATTATTAGAAAGATGTTATTATCACGTGATTAATTTTTTATTTATATATTTTATGACATAGATATATTGCAAGTGCACAGTGTAAAATTTTCAAAAAGGCCTATATATATTCCCCTTCAGAAGTAATTGTGATTAGCAGTGAAGTGTACATATAGATATAAACATAAATGTTTATTTACATAATTGTACACATATCTGTAAGTAAATCAGAATTACTTTTTAATTAGCAATATATCTTGGAGATGTCCCCTGCAAGTATTTAACATCCACCTGATTAGTTGTAAAAGCCGCATAGAGTATTATAGTATGAACACAGCATAATTTACCAAAAAATAGCTGTTTTGACTATTTTGTGTCCATACTTTAATGCACATGTGTGAATAGCCGTGTCAGATACAGTCCTAAAAGGCAAATTACAGCATAAAACTGTAGGGAAATTCACAATTTTTTTGAAGTATAGGTGACATACAATATTATTAGTTTCAGGTGTACAACACGGTGGTTTGACATTTATATACAACATGAAATGACCACCATGATAAGTCTAGTAACCATCTGTCACCATACAAAGTTATTATAATACTGTTGACTATATTCCCTACACTGGACATTACATCCTCATGACATTTATCTTATGACTGGAAGTTTGTACCTCTTAATCACCTTTACCTATTTTGTCCATTCACCTACCCCCCCACCCCAACCTTCTGGCAACTGCCAGTTTGTTCTCTGTATCTATGAGTCTGTTTCTGTTTTGGGTTTTTTAGGTTCTTTGTTTTATTTTTGTAGATTCCACGTATAAGTGGAATTTGTCTTTCTCTGCCCAATTTATTTCACTTAGCATAATAACCTCTAGATCAATCCATGTTGTTGCAAATGGCAGAGAAATTCACAACTTTCTCAAAAAATACTAAACTACTTTCCAAAAATTCATTACCGTTTTGTACTCCCTCAGTAATGTGACATCAAGATTTTAAAAAGACATCTTGTTACTTAAATAATTTATACTATTAAGCATACTTAAGATATTATTACCCATATTCTTTACTATTCATGCATCTTTGATACATATTACTAATCCATTTGCTACAATATATCATTTCATAATCATTAACAAAATTATATAGCCAAATTATTATACATTATATATACATACATACACAGATAATTACACATAAATTCTTGTTATCTTCAATTACGTTCTATATATTGACTGGTACCAAACCGATTTTGATGTGTGTTTATTACATAAATAATTTTAACCTGTAAAATATATTGCATATATTATAAGTATGGTAGATATAAAATATTTTTCTATAGTTAATGTAAGTGTTATTTCATTATTCTTTATCAAAAGATTTTGCCTGTTCTCATACACTATCACATCCAGATCAACATTAGCATCAGATCAGAAACAATAATTAAAATGTTTTTGATACTGTATTTATAAATGTGCTAAAATTATTTTTATTTATATATAAACAGTGCAGATATATTTATATATTATAATAATAAGGAATTGGTTCTTTTTTATTAGTGGTACTTTTCATGCACCTTTTTCTTTTTTGGCTTTCAATTTTTTTTCTATGTTGACCAGAGTTTAACCTTTTTATATAATAGAATAATTTTCATTTACAACATAGCTATTGAAATTTTTGAAATATTTCATTAGTAAACTATATATTTGACAACTATATAAAATATAAAGGATTTTAATGAATTGAACAAATGTACATCCACCAAAAGCTTCAAAGATATAAAGATATAGTACCTATTTGGGAATGATGATTTAAATGTTGACTGCCTTCTCCACAGAACCCATGGAGAATGAGAGAAAGTGAAGCACCATTTTTCCAATGATGAACAAAAAGATAGACCTTCCAAACTAGAATTTTATATTCAACAAAATTACCCTTCTAAACTGAGAGTGAAATAAGACACATCCAGATAAGCAAATCTGAGACAATTTGTCACTGGCCAAACAATACAAGTAATGCTTAAGGAATATATTAGTTTCCTAGGGTTGCCATAACAAAATACCATAAACTGGATTGCTTAAAAAACAGAAATTTATTGTTTCACAGTTCTGGAGGCCAGAAGTCTGAAATCAAGCTGTAGGCAGGGCCATGCATCCTCTGAAGCCTGTAGGGCAATCCTTCCTGGCCTCTTCCCAGCTTGCAGTGGTTTTGCCAGCAATCTTTGGCATTCCTTTGCTGGTACGTGCATTACTCCAAATCCTGCATCTTCACATGCCATTCTCCCTGGGTGTATCTTCACAGAGTCTTCCCTCTATGTATATCTGTATCTAGTTCTACATCTCCCCTTTTTATCGTCAGTCATATTGGATTAGGGCCCACCCTAATGACCTCATCTTAACTTGACTGCACCTGCAAAGACCCTATTTCCAAATAAGGTCACATTCTGAGGTACTGGAACTAAGGACTTGTTTGGGTGACACAATTCAACATATAACAAGGAAGGTCTTCAGGTTGAAGGGAAATGACACCTTATGGAAACTAAGAACTACAGGCTACAAGAAGGCATGAAGAACACAGGATAGGGAAAATAGGTAGATAAACATAAAAGACTAATGTTTTCTATTACTTATTTGAGAGACATCTGACTCTTTAAATCAAACATGATAAATGATACTATTGATGTAAACTACAGAACAAGAACACAAAGGAAGGGTCACATACATAGCATTATCACGTAGTGAGGTTACATTTACAGGAAGTAATATTACCTAATTCTATGGAGACAAGTAAAAGTAAAGAATTTAATATAAATCCATTGAGCAACCACTAAACATAACAGAACAGTATGTAGACAATATTTTAGTTACCATTACTGGATAAAAAATTACCACAAAACTTATTTTCTCTAATATATTCCGTATTTACTTGCCTGTTTTCCCATTAGGCTTTCCCTCAATAATTTAACTCCAGAACATCATCTGCATTTGCTCATGTTTAAAACTGAAGAAGTATTTATGGGATGAATGAAATAATTACATTAAAAGAAGTTAAGTTAAGCAAATGATGGCAAAAATTTTAAAAAAAGAATCTACTGCTTGTAAAGATCATTTGAATTAAAAAAGAAGTTGGATGTCTGTTTCCCAGAAGATAGAGTAGACAGACTTTCCCTATTTCTCTTCCTAAGTGCAACCAAACTCCCTGGACAGTATATGTAGAAATGAACACAAAAATATCCTGAAAGGTGGAGAGACTGAGGAAGACTGACTAGGAAGCTCAGAAGCCAAGGAACAGCACAGTGGTGTTTTCCATGTTTTCTTGGGTACGTTTTGTTTTCTTTTTGCCTCGCGTATATCCCAAACCTGGAGAGGAAAAATCAGGCAACCTGAACATGCCAAAAGGTGCAGAGAAAGAAAGCCTCAAAAAAAGCCTGCTTGCTCCAAAGGACTAGGAAAGACACAGGCAAATAACACAGAAAATTTGTAGGCTTTATTTTTTTTTCTTATAAAGATAGACCTGTTTGCTGGCCAAGTGAAAGGATGTACATCGTTCTCATTTGTAAACAAGATTTACCTGCTCAGGCTGCATACCATAATGCCAAAAAAGTGACATGAAGGGGGGTCAAGGTGTAATGCTCTCTCATCTTCACAGCATTAAAAATGCAAAATAAAACAAAAATTAAATGGACTTAGTTAATGCAGGGCATTCCCACAAGGAAGAGACAAGAGGACTTTAAATCAATCAATAGTTGTATAGGATAAAAAATTATATTAGGCTCAGCTACCCTCACTTCTCTCTCCAGCTCTCCTCATCTGACGTACACCAGTCTGGAACCAAGAAAGCTGGTAGTCAGCAGCTTTTGCTTTAGAGTCCACTGAGATAAGAAGAGGGCAGGGCTTCCCTGGTGGCGCAGTGGTTGGGGGTCCGCCTGCCGATGCGGGGGATGCGGGTTCGTGCCCTGATCCGCGAGGATCCAGCATGGCGCGGAGCGGCTGGGCCCGTGAGCCATGGCCGCTGGGCCTGTGCGTCCGGAGCCTGTGCTCCGCGGCGGGAGAGGCCACGGCAGTGGGAGACCCGCATACCGCAAAAAAAAAAAAAAAAGAAGAGGGCAAAGTGCTGGAAGACTAGATGACCTGGCTTTGACGAGGCACTACTTGCAGCAGTGTTGCACACAGAAGTTCTACACCAGACAAACAGCAGCCTCATTCACACCAGCAGAGTCCCAGTGGTGAACCCAGATGTTCACCATTACCGGGGTGCAAGGAGTCACCCCAAACTGTGTTCCCCATAGTGATTTATTTTTCCCACTTACTCAGCATGCCTGAGAAAGAAAGAAGTATGACATGGTTACATCCATGCAATTTAGATAGACAGATACCACCACGCGCCTATTAGAAGGGCTACAGTAAATAATGACCAGAAGAAGTGCTGGCAAGGATGTTGGGCAACTGAGACTTCTACACTGCTGGTAGGATGGAAGGTGGTACTATCACAATGCAAAACTCTTTGACATACTCTAAAATAACAAAGGTATACTTATCATGTGATCTGGCCATACCATTCCTTCATGTTCACCCAAGAAAAACAAAAATATATGTCCATACAAAGACTTGTACAATAATGTATACACCAGGGGAAAGGAGAAAGAGTTGGATAGAAACAGGAAGGGGAAATACAAAATTTTACAAGGAAGCTTGAGTGGAGGGATGGATATGTACAGTATTTTACTTCTGGTGATGGACTTTCAAATATATATACATATGTCAAAACTTATATTGCTGAATTTAAAGTTGTAAAGTTTATCTAACCTCAGTTATATTTCAGTGAAGCTTTTACTAAAGTCTGAGATACAACAATATGTGTGGCTAAAGGAATACTTATAGCAAAAAAATGCAAAATAGGATATCCTGAAATTTGTGATCCAATACCCCATGAACATATTACCCAACTCCAATACCCCATGAACATATTGGGTGAAATATAAGAATGGAGTCTAGTGAGACAAAAATTTTGTTGTCAAACAACTACTATAAAACAAAGGACAAAATCATGTCACTATCATAATAGAAAGTAACAATATGACCAAATTTACCATCCAGTCATGATTAAAAAAAAAAACACACCTCACAACCTGCAGCAAATATCATATCTAGTGGTGAAATACTAAAAACCTCCCTTTGCGATCATGCATTGGAATTAAAGTTAATTTAACAAGATTTTTAGATTCCATACAGTTAAATTTTACACATATTACACATTTTTCTGAGAACAGCAATTACTACTAACCTTTTTATATATATATAAGAAATGGTGCAAAAGCCCTACACTACAAGGTTATATTTTTACGACTTTTTTCTATATACTGATCAGATAAAAACTGATAAGAGTTTTAACCCTTATTTTTGCTGTCATTTTTTCTTCTATTAAGGTAACAGAAACCCCAAAATGTAAGATAAACTTTACTATACACTTGACATTTAATTCTAGTAGAATAAAAAGATCATTCTTTGAGACGAATTTCTTAATGATCCCTGTTTAATGTTACTAAGAGTTCAACTTAAAAATTATTTTCCCTCATATCTTGTTTATATTTTCTTATTATTTTTCCTTTCTCTTTTCTCAATCTCCTGTCTAATTTCTTCCTGACATCTTATCTCATTCTGTACTACCTTAATGTAAAAAGTAAAATGTAGATCTTTCAAAAATTATTAGTAATATGTCCTTATCCCTTGGGTTTTTAAATTTTACATCTTTAATTATACACATTGTCTCGGTCCTTTCAGGCTGCTGTAGCAAAATATCATACAGCTGGTAGCTTATAAAGAACCGAAATTTATTTCTCACAGTTCTGGAGGCTGGAAAGTCCAAGATCAAGGCACCAGCAGATTCATAGTTCATTGATGATCATTTTCTTCTTGTAACTTCACACAGTGGAAAGGATGAGGCAGCTAGTTGGGGTCTCTGTTAATAAGGACACTGAGCACTCACAACCTAATCAATCTCTCAAAGGCCCCACCTCCTAATATCAACACAAAGGGGGTTAGGTTTCAACAATGCCTATTGGGGGGACACAAACATTCAGTCTGTATCATACATACATGGTGTATGTAATAATGTAAAATCTTCCAAAAAATGATTATACATAACCCTTTCTAGAAGTAATCGTGATTAGTGGAGAAGTGTGTGTATAAACAGATGTAAACATACACGCACATTAACATGAAGAATATATTTACATAACCTGTACACATATCTATATGTAAATTACAATCTGATTTCTTTATTATTAGCAACAAAGCATGAAGATGTCTTTTGTAAATATGTAACATCTACCTAACTGGTTTATAAACTGCATACTATTCATAGTACACACACAGTATAATTTATCAAAAAATAGCTGTTTTGACTTTTACGAATCCATACTTGAATGCACGTGTGAGTAGCTGTGTCTGATTTAGTTGTAGAAAACCAATACAGTGTAAAATCTAGATATATTTGTAACTTTGCTAAAAATATCATAATGTTTTCCAAAAACTCATTACCATTTTATATTTCTTCAATAATCTGTTATCAAAGCACAAAAGGTATCTTGTTACTTAAATAATTTACGTCAAGTATAAAGCATGCTCAATAGATAATTGCCCATTTATATTTATTTTTTGTTTATCCTTTGATGAATGCTACTAATTCCATTTTAAAGTACTCTATCATTTCCTAATTGATTACCAAAATTATTATATATTAAGCCCATAGATAGATATGCATAAACACTCATTGCTTTCATTTATGTTCTATATATTGCACGGTACCTAATTGATCATCATAAACATATGTTTATATAAATCATTTTACATGTAAAATACCTCTTTCCAAAGCAGAACATTATTGTATATTATAGGAAATGATAGCATATAACTCTAAGTGTAACATCAAAATAAGGAATTCAAATGCCTATCACTTGAGATGCTACTAAAAATGACACAAATATATAGGTAATATTCTAGTTATTATTAATACATAAGAAATTACCACAAAACTTATCTTCTATAATATAGTCCATATTTCCTCATCTGTTTCCCCACTAGGCTGCCTCTCAGTAATGTAACTGCAGCACATGGTCCACACCTGTCACATGCTGGGAACTGAAGAAACATTTTGGGGATGAATAAAATAATTAGATGGAAAGAAATAAAGCAAACGATGGCAAAGAGAAATCTACTGTTTATGAAGATCATTGGCTAAAGAAAATCATTGGGTATCTGCTTCTAAGAAGATGGGATAGAGATACTTTCCCTGTTTCTCCTAAGTTCAACTAAAAATTACATGTAAAACAAACATAAGAAGACTCTGAAAGGTGGAAAGATGAGAGACTAGTTAGGGACCTCAGGATTCAATAAACAACACAATGGTGTTTTTCCCTTTTTTTTTTTTTTTCATTTTGTTTTGGTTTCACTTTACATTCCAGATCTGAAGCTGAAAAATCTGGCAACTTGGAAATGCTGAAAGGTTCAGACATAGAAAGGCACAACAAAAGCCTGCTTTTTGTAGATAAAAGGCTAGAAAATGTACAACCTAATAATATAGAAAACTTTCAGACAACAGCCACACAACTACAGCCAAATGCCATTCTCAGCCATACCAGGAAAGGCTGAATGAGGAGCCTAGACTTCCACCCTCTCCAGGCTGAAAAGGAGTCACCCCAAAATGCCCTCCAATGTTGTCAGAGATGGCTCAATAGACAGCAGGGACTTTCATCCTTGATGGATGGTAAAGAGCACTCCATCCAAAAGAGCGTTAATGTATAGCATGTGGGGAGACTTGACTTCTACCCCCAGATAAGAATACAAGACAGAAAGTACCAAAAAAGAAAACTACAGACTAATATCCCTTGAATACAGACACAAAATCCTTATTAAAATATTAGCAAATAGAATTCTGTTATATAGAAAAAGATTATACATCATGACCAAGTGGTTTTAACTCCAAGATTATCAGGCTGGTTAAATATTAGAAAATCAATCAAACGAACCCAAACTAACAAGCTAAAATCACATGATCATATAAATCCATGAAGAAAAACAATTAACAAAATGCAACATGCACTCATAATTTTTAAAAACCCTCCGAAAAATATGAACAGAGGAGAACTTCTTAAACTTTAAATAGAACATCTACAAAAAACCTATAGCTAATGTTATTCTTAGCTGTACAATGGTGAAAAACTAAATGGTCTCCTCCTAAGTTCAGGAACAGAGCAAGTATGTCTGCTTTCTCTACTGTTATTTAAAACATACTGGAGGATAAGTCAGGGCAGTAAAGCAACAACAAAAACAAGAAAGGAAATAAAAGATCTGAAAGGAAGAAATAAAACCTTCTTCAAGTAATGACTGAGCTCCTCGAGAACACAGGATGTAAGATGAACATACAAAATCAATTATATTTCTACATACTAGCAATGAATATGTGCATATATTGTGTTAAAAATACAGTAAAATTTATAATTGGTGAACAAAATGAAATACTTTGGTATAAATCGTTCAAAACATGTACAGGCCTTATATGCTAAAAACTTCATGACAATGATAAAGTAGCTCTAAATAAATGCAGAGACATGCAGTGCTCGTGGATGGGACGACTCAACACAGTAAGACTTCAATTCTCCCCAAATCAATATACTGGCTTCATACAAATCTTAACAAAATCAAAACAAGATATTTTTTTTAGATATAGACATATATCTAAAAAGATATATATGGATATGTGTATATATATATATATATATTTCTAATATTTATATGGAAAGACAAAGGAACCAGAATAGATGAAACAATTTTGAGAATTAAAAATAAAGTTGGAGGAATCACAATATCCAATTTCAAAGTGTATTATATAGCTGTAGCAATCAAGAACATGTGGTATTGGCAGGTGGATAGACACATAGATTAACATAACAGCATGAGGACTGTTGGTCTGCAAACCAGCCCCCATACACTGATGACAAGGAGAGACTGAAGAAAGAAGTCCACTCCAGATTGGTAGGTGGCAGGTTTAATAAGCAAAGGAACTTACTCACAAGGCTTGTCTTGGCAAGAGAAGTAGATCTCCACACCTGCACCACAGAATTTTAAACGTTTATATAGAGGCCTTAACTAGGTTCAGTCAGGTGTCCAGTCCAGATGGTCTCAACAACACACTGCTTGCTCTCTCAAGGCTGCATCCTTGGGAACTGTAGGTGGAACGTACCCTACACGGATGGGGCAGGGGGAAGACTCCAATTGCCTGGGTCCAGCTCAAGGGTCAACCAGTGGTTATGCCCTTTTGAAGACTCCTCCAACAGCAACCCTAAATAGTCTCACACCAGTAGGGCCAAATGACTTCTTGATAGAGCTGCAAAGGCAATTTAATGGAAAAAAGGATAATCTTTTCAACATATAATGCTAGGGCAATTGGGTATCCCTAGGCAAAAATATGGTCTTTGATTTAAACCTCACACCTTACACAAAAATTAAGGTATGATGGATCATAGATTTAAATGCAAACTATATTTTTAAAAAACACAAGAGAAAACCTTTGTAATCAAGCAGAAGACAAAAAGCCCTTAAACTTGACACTAAAAGCATGATCCATAAAGGGAAAAACTGAGAAAATAAACTCCATAAAAATTTAACTTTTGCTATTCAACTACAAACTGGGGAAAAATATTTTCAAGCCATATATCTGAAAAAACCTAGTATCTACAATATATGAAGAACTCTCAAAACTCAACAGTATAAAATAAGCCATTCAATTTTAAAATGAGAAAATGGCAAACAAATTTCACTAAAGAAGATATACAGATGGAAAATAAGTCCATGAAAAGATGTTCAACATCATAGTCAATAGATAATACAAATTAAAAGCACAATGAGATATCATTATACAGATATCATAATGGCTAAAAAAAAATAAGTGACATCACCAAATGCTGGCAAGGATATAAGCAAACTATATCACCCATCACTCTGAAAATGTAAAATGTTGCATTATGGGAAATAGGCAGGTTCTCAAAAAATTAAACTAACAAATATCATATGATATAGCAACTGCACTCATCCCAGAGAAATGAAGACTTTTACTCACACAGAAACCTATACAAAAATGTTTATAGCAGATTTATCAGTAATAGCCAAAGCCTGGAAACAATTAGAAGTCCTTAAAAGGATAAATGGTTAAATTAAACGTGATACATCCAGACCAAGAAGTACTACTCAGCAAGAGAAAGGAATAAACTACTGATCTATGCAACAACCTAGATAAATGTCCAGAGAATTACACAGAGTGAAAAAAAAACCCCAAAGGTAACACACACTATTATTTCAGTAAACAATATTCTTGAAATAAACAACAATATTCTTGCTAATATTTTATTTATACACACACACACACACACAAATGAAAAACAGATTATTGGCTACCTGAAGTCAGGGACTGAAGGGATGGGAGGGCGGCAGGAGTTAGATGTGGGTGTGCCTATAAAGTACAATAAGATCCTTGCAGTGACTGAAATGTATTTTATCTTGACTGGACCAATGTTAATATCCCGGTTGAGATATTGTACTATAGTTCTGTAATATGTTAAAACTGGCTGGAAATGGGAAAAGGGTGCATTGGATGTCTTTGTGTTATTTCTTACACTTGCAAGTGAAAGTGAACTATCAAGACAGAAAGCTTAATTAAAAATTGTTTAGATTCTTATTATATAGATTGAGTTAAGTGGCCATGAGGCAAATCATCTACAGACTAAAACTTATTTTAAAAAAGTGTTTGTAAAGACATCACCTTCTAATAATGGCAGACTACACATTTCAGCCCAAACATTCTGCTGAAAAATATCTAGGAAAGATGGAAAAGTATAAAAGATATTTTTGAAGATATGACAAAGTCAAAGAAGGACAGGATTTCAGGGAAAAAAAGGAGTCCTGGTGAAAAGAACCAAATTTGATATCCCTTCTTCCCACATGGTATCCCACCTCAATGGAGGAGACTGAGAATGCAAGACATTAAGCAAAATTTTGTGGCTGAGAAGCTAAGCAGCTGATCACTTTCCAGCAAGCAGTATTACCAGTAAAGGCAACTCAATTTGGAGCTCAGGGCCCACTACGGAAAATAAACTTCGGGAAACATGCTAAGGGTTCATCTGATGTCACCAAGGTGCTATGCCTTAAGTGACAATATGAACCAGAAACAGAACAATCCTCCCAAAATATGAGACTCAGCTTCAAAAGGACTCACTCTCTTGATGAGATGAACTATATCCTAACCCCCCGACTCCACTCTTACCACCACCTTTTAGAAGCAAAAGAATATGCTTCAAGGAGGAAAAATAAATCATCCAGAGCCTCCAATCACCTCTATGATATTTCTTACACAAATTCTGCACGCAATCAAAAACAATTATATGTGCAAAATATTACTGGAAAGGAAAGAATTCACTTCAGGCCTGTGATCTGTTTTCTCCCCTTACGGGTGTTTCCTGGGATAGAAAGAACTATGACGTTTTTACACCCATGCAATTTGGAGTGACACTGAAATACCACCGCACAACTATTGGAAGGGCTACAATAAAAAACAATGATCATAACAATCCCTAGCAAAGATTATAGAGAAAATGTGACTCTCATATACTGCTAGTAGGGCATAAAACAGTACAATCAAGATGTAAAATATTTTGACATTTTCTAAACTAAATGAAATATACACATATCAGATGATCCATACATACCATTCCTTAATGTTTACACAAGAAAATAAAAATATACATCCATACAAAGATCTGTACAATAACATAAACATCATGGGAAAAAAGGGGGTTGGGGCAGAATCAGGAAAGGGAAATACAAAATTGCACAACAAAACCTGACTGGAAGGATGGATATAAACATTACCTTGCTTTGGGTGATGGTTTCACAAATGTATGTATATAAATACAGTTAATATACATATGTTTGTTTAAAATTATATAATTGATTTAAATTCAATTATATTCCAGTGAATCTGTTATAAAGTGTAAGATAAAACAATATATGTCTTAAAGGAGCACTTGTAACAATAAATGCAAAATCTAGTCTGAGAATTTATTATTTAATAATATATCTCAAGATTTTGTTTAAAAAACAATAATTTAATACCAAAAAGGTACAGAAATGAAACAATGAAGACCATTGGTTTCTAGCTGACATGTAAGGAACTTGAAAGTCATCACTCTCATTTTCTCAAAACAAGAAAAAAGCTGAACAAACTGAAAATCAACAACTCTTCCTAATCCATCAGAGAACTCATATTAACAAGGCCAAACACTGCCCCAAATATTGGAGAGACAGGCAAATACAGAGAATCACAGCTTAGTGGAGAAGTCCAGAAGCAGACACTCATCACTGGAGCCAGTACTAAGGGTATTACAATGGAAAGATTTGCACGTCTTAGACCTTATTTAAGAAGTCTGTAGGGAAACTCAACGACAACAAGGAGAAAAAAGTAAGGATATCAGAGGAAATTTGAGCCTATGATACCTACAACTACAGCAAACAGTAAACACAGCCTAACTCTTAGTCAGATAAAACCTTACACTAAAGGATTTCTGACCTCAGTTCTTTTTACCCAATACACATCTGGCTTTCAACAGAAAATTACAAGGCATACTTAAGGGGAAAAAAAACCCCAAAAAACTTGAAGAGATGGTATCAAAAGCATCAAAACTAGATTCAGGTATGGCAAAGATTTTAGGGTTATCAGACCAGGAATTTAAAATAACCATGATTATTTACTTATATATATATATATTTTTTGCAGTATGCGGGCCTCTCACTGATGGGGCCTCTCCCGTTGCGGAGCACAGGCTCCGGGCGCGCAGGCTCAGCGGCCATGGCTCACGGGCCTAGCCGCTCCGCGGCATGTGGGATCTTCCCGGACTGGGGCACGAACCCGTGTCCCCTGCATCGGCAGGTGGACTCTCAACCACTGCGCCACTAGGGAAGCCCACCATGATTATTAAACTAAGAGCTCTAATGGAAAAACTAGAGCAGATGAGTAATGTAGGCAGAGAGAGAGGAACTCTAAAGAATCAAAAGGAAATGGAACAATAAAATGAAGATCAGTGAGAGATTATTTTTAAAATAGCAAGAAGGAAATCAACCAATCTAAAAATGTTTATTTTCATAAAAATTAAAAAATAATTAATAGCCCCCCAGCCAGACTGATAAAATTAAAAAGAAAGATATAATGAATATCAGCATTATACAGGAAATCCTCACACCATATCCTGGAGACACATTCATAATTGTATAAGAAAATTTATGCTAATAAATGATTTTACACAAAATGAGAATGTTCCAAGAAAACACTGCTTAACAAATCAAGAAAACTTAAGAAATCTCAATTATCCTGTACCTCATAAATAAGCTATGCCTGTACTGAAAAATAATTCTTACAAATGAATTCCAAGCCCTCGTGCCTGAAGTCACGCACCTCATATATAATAAGAAAGAAATAACACCAATCTTGCACAAGCTCCTTCACACAATAGAAACAGTAAAAACACTTCCCACAATGTTTCACGTGAACCTTATAAACTTCACACCATGATGATAAGGACATTGTAAGAAAGTAAAACCAAAGACTTATATTCCTCAGGAAACCATACCGCCCACCATCAGGAAAATCCAACAACAAAAACATTCATTTGACAAACAGAACCCCCAAATACTTCAACTATATAAGCCCATGAACAAATTGGGTAGAATTCAAGCATGAATTATTGTTGAGTTAACATTTTGGAAAGAAACAACGTTAACAAATCAAAGGACAAAATTATGTCACTGTCACCACAGATATAGAGAAACCATATAACAAAATTTATCATCCAATTATGTTTTAAAAAAACTCTGAAAACTGCAGCAAATATCATTATTAGTGGTGAAATATGGACAACCTTCCCCCAAGATCATAAAAGAAATAAGAATGCCTAGTATCACCAGTCGTATTCAACATTTTAGGGAGGTCAAAGCCAGGAAAAAATGCAAGAAAAAGAGAAAATGCAAAAAGATTGGAAAGAAAGAAAAGAAACAACTTTTATTCACAGATTGCACAATCGTGTTTCCAGGCTATGGAAAAGCAATCTATAGGTAATATGTTAGAACTGATAAGTGAATTTAGCAAGACTGCCATATCCCATAGAGTTATATCTAAACGCATTTTTCTGAGAATAGCAATTCTTACTAAACTTTGTTATACTCCTCATAAGAAATGGCCCCAAAACCCTACAAGACAAGGTTATATTTTTGAGGGTTTTTTTCTATATACTTATCAGATAAAATTCAAGAATCATTATAGCTCTGAATATTGTTGTCATTTTTTCTGATATCATGGTAACAGAGGTCCCCAATTATAGGATAAACCTCATAAAATACCTATAGTTAATCCTTGTGAAGCAATTTAAAGAGTATTCATTGTGCCAATTTTACGTACGACCCCAAGGTTAATGATCTCACCAACTGATTAGAGTTATTTCTAAACTTTTTACTACTAAATTATATTATTTTCTTTACATAAATTCTTTATATATTTTCTTATTTCTTTTCTAACTCTGTCCTGTTTCTGGCTTTAAACATAACCTCTTACCTGTTCTGTATTACCTTACAAAAGAAAAAGGTGGATCTTTCAAAAAATCATTATTGATATGACATCATGTGACTATTTCTTTGATTTTATTTTACTAAATAACAGTTTGGCACATGCTCAGTGTAAAATTTCATCCAAAATAGAAATGCGTATCCATTCACAGAAGTAAGCATGATTAGCAGTCCTGTGTATAATATATGAACAGATACATACATTAATATTTAGATAAGCAATACATTTATATACTGTGCACACAAATGAAATAAAGTACAATTTGCTTTCTTTTTTAGTAGTAATATCTTTGATGTATCTTCTGCAATTTTATAATTTTATAAGATGTACCTGATTGTGTATAAAAATTACATAGTATTCACCATTTTAACACAGTATGTTACTTTAAAAATAGTTTTGTTTTGCCTTTTGAATCCATACTTTAAGGCACACGTTTAACAAGCTCTGTCAGATACAGTTCCAGAAAGTCAATTACTATATGAAAGGGTAGACAAATTTAACACTTTGCTAAAAAATACCAAATTAATTTCAAAAACTCATGACCATTTTATACTCCTTTCATTAACAGGTACTGATATAAAAAAGGATATCTTGCTATTTATTTAACTTCCACTAAGTACTGAACATATCTAATATATTAATTGCCAGTTTAAACTTATTTTTGTGTATATCCTTGATGCATTTTACTAACTCCATTTGCAATTGTAAACAGACTGTCATTTCATAATTGCTTGAATACCAAAATCATTATATAATAGGCCTAAATATACTCAAATTGTTACTTTCATTTACGTTCTATACATTTCCTGTTAGTGAATTGATTCTGATATGTACTACATATAAATCACTTCACCTATAAAATGTTTTTTCAAAGAATTATATTGTATATTATACAATTAGAGTATATATGAAATATTTTGCTATAGGTAATACAAATGTTGCTTCATTATTTTGTATTAAGAGTTTTAATTTGTTCTTGTACATTATCTTGTGCATGTCAACATTACTGACACATCAGTAATTATTACAACCATTTTGGTATTTTGCTTGTGAATGTGCCTTAATTATTTTAATTTGTATGTAATCTGCACCAATATGTTTATATATCTTAATTGAAATAATAGGGCTTTTTGGCTTTTTTCTTTTTAATGTTAGTTATTTTTTGTTTTTGCTTTGTTTCGTTGCTCTTATCCACCTAATGAGTTATCTTTTTATTTACTTATATGGAAAAATTTGGATTGACAAAACAGTTATTGAAATTTTAAATATTAGTAAACTATATATTTGATATTTATATTAAGTATAAGGAATATCAGTGAACAAATGTATATCAAACAAAAACTTCCAAAAAATAAAGACATTAATACATATGTAGGCACAATTACTTAAATGATAGTCACTTTTTTAACAGAACCCATGGAGAACCAGAGAAAATGCACCAGAATCTTTCCAATGTTGCAAGAAGAAACTTTCAAGCCAGAATTCGACATCCAACAAAATTCTCCTTTCAAACTGAGACACAGCCACATAAACAAACTTGAGACAATTTGTTACTGTGCAACCTGTAATATAAATAAAGCTACAGGAAGTGCTTCAGGTGGAGGGCAAATGACACGATAGAAACTGAGAACTACAGAAAGGAATGAAGAGGTCTTGGGGAAACTATTTGCAGAAATATTAAAGGCCACTTTTTTCTATTATTTCATTAAAAGATAAATGACTCTTGAAACAAAATGGTAAGTAGAATTATAAATGGCAAAGATCATGTGTAAGATTTATCAAACTGTTTAAGATTTGTTCCTTTAATTTAATGTGTTAACCCCTTAACCAAAATTATAAGGCAAGTATATATTGTAATTAACAAATAACATTTTAATAAAATATTTAAAATATATGACAAAAAGAAAACAAAGGAAAGGGGGAATAAATGGATTGTAGTATCGTGAAGTTACATTTACACAGAGTGGTACAATCCTCAGTAGAAGGAGACCAAGGTAAGGAAAGGATTCACATGCCAGTCCCTAAAGCAATGACTGAACATAATATAAAGTAGCATAAGTAACATTCTGGTAACTACTGGTGAATAACTAATAACCAGTAACATATCACCTATAATATACTGATATTTACTTGTTTGTTGTTCACTAGTCTATAGCTCAAGAATGTACCTCCACCACATAATCCATACCTGGCACATGTTGGGAACTTGGGAAACACTTAGGCAATCAGTGAAAAAATTTAATTGGAGTCCATTAAACAAACAAGGATAGAAAAGCTACACTGCTTGGGTAGATTGTTGACCTAAAATTTATTTTATCTTATTGATATAAAGATTGCATTAATTGGCTAGAGGAGGAAAAATAACTGAAAACAAGAACATATTTCAAAAAAAATTTCTTCTCAGCGAAGATGGTTGGGCAGCAGTGGCCTGTTTGCATTAATGGAAGCAGACAGATTCAAAATACCAAGAAAGCTGGAAGATATTAAACATCTTGTTCAAAGGCACCACAAACCCAAGGAAACCAGCGTTTGAAGAAACTGGGTCTCAGAAGAGAAGCCCAGAGAGTGAGAGCCATATTTGGTACCCCTTTTTCCTCCAGGCTTTTTTACTAATTCAGAGGAGGTGACTAAGGTGCTAAGTAGGAAGCTTTAGCTGAGAAGTTAAGCAGCTGAACAGGGCTTCCAGCAGCCTCACCAGCCCAGTGAACACATTGGGTTCATGGCCCACCCTGGCAGAGATGATCTGGAAAATAACCTAAGGATTGACTTAGCATCCCTGATGGGCTATATTTTAGTGTCAATATGAACCAGAAATAGAAAATTCCTCAGAAAACATGACACACAGCTTCAAAAGGAGTGAATTACTGACTGAGATGAGAACTATCCCACTCTGCCTTTCAAAATAAAAAGAAAATGCTCCCAAGACAAAAATAAAATTATGTAGCATCTCCAAGTATCTCTATAGTATATCACAGAAAATCTGGCAGGCAAAAAACCCCCACAAAAACAAAAACTACATGCAAAATAAAATGGGGGGAAAGGGTTAGGTGTAGGCCTATGATCCATTTTCTCCAATTACTGGGGATGCCTGGGACAGAAAGCTAAGATTTGGTAACATGCAGTTTAGAGTGATAGTCAGATACTACTGCATGCTGATTAGAAAGACTACAATTAAATATACTTATCATAACAAGTTCTGTCAAAGATGTAGAACAACTGCAACTCATACTGCTAGTAGGATGTAAAATAGTACAATCACACTGCAAGACACTCTGACATGTTCTAGAAAAAATTAAATATACAC